>NC_138826.1:116476041-117773023 GCF_965183815.1 Platalea leucorodia
TGGAACACAATATCCCAGATGAAACCTGATGAGTTGTGAGCAGAAAGCACCGAAATCTTCCTCTGGTTATGCTTGTCCTGATGCAGTCCAGCATCCAATTAGCCTTTATTGACACAAGAACACTGCAAATTTGTCATCCAACAACCTGCATCATTTTCGGCAAAGCTGTTACATAACCACTCAATTCATAGTCTCCACTGATCCATCCTAGATGCAGGACTTTGCATTTGTCTTTGCTAAAACTCATGAGGCTCCTTTTGACTCATTCCTCCAGCTCACTAAGGCCTCTTTGAGCAGCAGCTCTGCCTTTCAGCATAATGACTGCTCCTGCAATTTGATGTCATCTGCAAAGTTGATGAGTGTGTTTTCCATCCCATCATCTGGATCACCAAAGAAGGTTTTAAACAGCATTTTCCTCAGCATTGACCCCTAAGAAAGGCCACCAGTTAGAAGCCAAACAATTGACCACCATGCTTTGGGCTCAGCAGTTCATCTAGTTTTCCACACACCTTGTAGTCCACCTGTCCAGCCCATATCTCCCCAGTTGGGCTACAAGGATTCTGCAGGATACTATGCTGAAAACCTTGTTAGAGTCAAAGTAACTGACACCCACTGCTTAGCAAGTCACTTCGTCATAAAAAGCAGTCGTGATCAGGAACAATCGGCAGGTAAAGCCCTGCTGGCCAAGTCACATTCTTGTCCTGCAACTGTCTGAAACTGCCCTTCATAAGGACTTGCACAACAATTTTCCCAGGGACTAAGTTGAGACTGAGCAGCCAACGGTTTCCCGGACTGTCCTTCTTGTCCTTCCTGAAGATGAGCATTACACTGTCTTTTTCTGTGACTGTGTTCTTTGAAAGTAAGTCACCTGCCTCATCCAGCCATAGGCCAACGTGGTCTTCTCTTTGCAGCTGATGATAAGCTGTTATTTTGCCTTTAACATCCTTCATCAGTTGCAAACCAAGACAAATCAAGGTTTGATCTTCCTAATTCCATCCCTGTGTGCCAGGGTGATCCTTCTACACTCTTTCTGGGCAAACCATGCCTGCTTCTGCCGTCTCTACCTTTTCTTTCTGTATTTCCTCTGGAATTCCCTATTCAGCTAAGCTGGCATCTGCTATTCTTCATAGAGAGTTTCTCATAAATAACGGTTTTATATTACAATAGACTGTTTTTCACAGCTTTCAGTCACAGGGGCAGATACTGACATCAGTTAATCTGCTTAACTCCACTGAGTTCAGTGAAGGTACTTCGGTTAGTGCCAGCTCTGAATCTGGGTCATTCATAGAGTTTAAATCAATTATGACTTACAGTGATGAAATTGTATTGTTCATGACACACTGTGCAAAATGTATTTACAATGTCTTTTATGCAGTACTTTGGCATAAGAGTCGACACACTGAAGCACTAAAGAAAGAATATGTGATTCTATGAGATATATGATTGCATTTTGCAATGTACTCCCTACGTTGCATTTTTTTGTGTGTGTTAGAATATTATTGTATTGCTGTGGAATGCAAGTAAAATTTTTAGAATACTTACTTCCATTTTAGTTTGAAATTTAATATTTAGTTCATTTTATATTAATAGTGTACCTGTATAGTCTGTTCTTTATATGCATACACGTGTGATCTCCTTCTATAGTGAATAACAGGGATCTACCTATGTCTATAGGCACAGATATGAAATTATCTCTCTGTATGCTCAAGAAATGGAAAAGCAGATAAAGTCACATATTCTGCACAATATTTTTTCAGTCTACAGTATAATCTTGTATTACTGCAGCTGTGGTTTTCACACACACAGTCCTTCATTTGAACAAAACAATAATGGTTTGCAGAATTTTGCAATTATAAATTTAAGTGTCAAATGGCATATAAAGCATTTTTATATGTGGGAAAAATTTTCAGTGTCTCTCCTTATTATGTTTCTCTTGCTACAGCTATAGATTTGGTTCTGTTCCTTATAAAAACATAAAAATACAGAACCCAGAGATCATATGTATACTCACCAGGTCTAATTACAATCTCATAACATATTAATTTTACTTCTGTAGTTTTAGTATTATTTTCTGCCTGTTGGGTGACATCAGAACTTTTTTTGTGCTTAATCCTACTACAAGGGGGAACATATAAATAGTCTTATTTACCAGAACGTTGACTGTGATGACAGCAAAGACAGCCTTGGGTCTCCTGGGATCAGGTTTAATATCACTACTCAGATCTACTGCTCTAGCTGTCAGAGAATACTAAGATTCTCTTTCACTGTTCATTGCAATTAAAATGTTTGTGCACTTGGCAGAGTAAACAACTGTATATTTTTTCTGAGCCAGATTTTTAATTCATTATGGGGTAGGATAAAAAAAAGATTTAATTTAACTAACCTCTAACACAACTTCAATGTGCAGTTTTGAATAATCTTAGTTTCACAGATTTTTAGATCATCATTTATTGCTATAATTAGATACACAATGGAAAGATTAAAGAAAATTTCAGGTTGTTTGTATTCAGTTCATGCTATAAAATTAAGCTGTACAGATTTTTAAGAATAGATAGAGTCCATATCTGGTGTTTTATAAAATGCAAGAAGGTTTCCTAAATTGCCTCCAGAAGTAGTATGCTTCAGTTTACTGAAGCTGGCCAGTCCTGATATCCAACTATGACTCACCCAAACAGCAGCTATTGTCAAAAACATTAAACATGTCTGTGTAAGCACTTGTAGCCTGTTCGTTAGCACAAATCTCTTTCACAACTGTGGCAGTAGCTATGGAAAACCAAGTCAATGTATGACTCTCATCATATTTATACATATTGGGAGACAGGACAATGCAAAACACAGAAGAATCCCCACAAAAATAGATACATGGCTGAATAAATAAATAAATAAGCCTTTGCAGCTTCTAAGCAGTCTTGAAAGGAGAACAGTTGTTTATCTCCTGCCTGTTTTGCTCCCAGGTGTACTTTTATGTATTTCTCCGGACACATCACATCGCCTGCACTGACAGTGGTAAACAGCACCTCCCGGTGCAGCATGAGCCTGTGGGTCTCTCCGGGGAGAGATTCTGCGTGACAGCTGTGGAGCCTGCTCAGCCTCAGCCCAAGGCTGAGCGTAGCTCTTGCTGTAACACACTATTCGAACGAGACTAATGTTGCCAGAGTTTTGGCAGCTTGACCTTAACACTGTAACCTCTCAGCCTGCACTCCTCATCAAAAAGGACCCCAAAGTGCCCTAAATTCTCCAACAATTGCACTGTGTCCAGGTCCATTTAGCTAGTTTAAATCAAAGCAATCCCCACATAGAATTATGCTGCATTAAACTAATAGATGGTTTATTCCTAATTATGTATACAAGTATACACCCAGCATTAATAACCTGTAAAAATACATCAGCAATTTACGTGTTCACTAGGAGGCAATTAGAGTTGGGTTATTGTAAAAGCACATAAATAATTTTATTGATTCCTGATGTTTGACTTTTATATTGCTATTTACTATGTTTGCCTCAGTTGTCGAGAACCGTCTTCTTTTGCAGCCTGGGGGAGTGTGTGTGCGTGGAAATAATCCCCTTATACCTAAGGGATTTTGGTGAACTAGATGGAAGCACAGTGTATTATTCTTGGACAAATGCCTTGGGAGGAGCCTAAAAGAAGATGAATTAGTGACTTGACCCAAAGAGTATTAAGTCAAAGAAGGTGATCACACAAATTTAATTTTCTTATAGATGGTATACAAGAATATTATGCTTAATTTGTAAGCTATCCTTTCATCTTGCTTTCCCACCAACACAAAACCCTTTGGGGTTTCTGGAGCTGTCGGTCAACTACAGTCACTGCTTAATTTTACATAAAAGCATAATAAGTGAACCTATGTCCACTAATATCTTTGGAATCACCCCACTTGGCTTCAGCAGTGTTTGCAATTGCAGCTAAAATGCAAACTTGGTTTTCGTCTTTGAAGTAAATTGTTTTGAAGTAAGAGTTAAAGGCATTTATAGTAACTAAAAACCTTGAATTGCTGTCAACAGGTACAGCTCATCTGTGACTAGATGGTACATAGAAATGTATCTATATAAGGGAAAATGAATTTTCTACTTTACTCACAGACTTTAAGAGAAAAGGATGCTTGGTCAAGTTAACCAAGAGGATCTGGTATGAAATATCAAAGGCATGCTTTTTTTTTTTTTTTTTTTTTTTTTGAGGGGGGTGGGGGGAGTTTGCTTTTTTTTCATTCTAAGTGTTATTTTCCATAACAGGAAAACTTTGCACAACCATTTTGACAAGTACTTTGAGCAAGTGTATCTTTCAGCTGCAGGGTAGTACAATTTATATCCTCTAATTATTTCCAAGGTTTGCAAATGACCCCTTTGTTTGTGAAGGGATCCTTCCATCAGATACATAGATCATCAGTGTGTGCTAAAACTGCATCCTTGCAAAAGTGTCAGGATCATAATTTAAATATTTAAACTCAATCTGATAATAATTTAATTATATTAATATTTTTTCAAGCATCTAGAGCTAGCACATTCTTTTGAATAGGATTTGTACTGGACTTTGAGGAGGGCTAAATATTATTATATATTTGAAATACATTTCACAGTACTCTCCTCCTTATACCTCAGTCTTATCAGCCAGATCCTACATGAAAGATCATACTTCTTTTGTTTGCACTTCTATTCTATTAAACTGAAATGATTACACTACTAATACATACTGTAAAGTCCCTTCTTCTACAAAGACAGATATAGGCATGCTTTATTTTACACAGCATAAATGTGTATCATTAGAATCAGCTGGACTATTTACATGGCATAACATTAGATAAACACATAATTCTTTGCTGGGCTGAGGCTTAACCATATACATAAGTCCCTAATTCATCACAGCTTTATAAAGTTCCACTTACTTACTTTAACTGAGTTACTTGTAACACTTAAATTATAAAAAGAGACAGAAAGCAAAGAAGAAAGGGAAAATCCTTCAGACTTAGGCAGATGCTTGGCAGGGGCAAGTTTACAACAAACTGTTGAAGTCTGGCAAAATTATAATAGGATGAGAAAAGGCCCCATACCTTCAAGCATTAGGCAATGTTAAATGGATTTTGCTGCTGCCATAATGATAATTAATATGTAGAACAGGCTATGCAAAAATCAGTAAGATTAATAATATATTAGTCCCCCTCTTCCATGGTTACAGGAATACATTTGGTATTAACGCTAATACATTTAATTTAATGGATTAATTTGGAGTCAGTGCAGAAGTTATGGACATTTAGGAAATGATCTGTTTGTAATTCCATATGTTTAATATTAAAATAAAGTGCCTCACACTGGTACTCTGGTAGATGTCACTTCACAGTGAATTAAAATTGCTTCAGACCTCAAGAATCAAAGAAGAATTCAAAATTATTCTGCTATATAGTCACACTCACGGATATAATTAAAGGTCTGTCAGCACTTTCATTATATAAAGCCATTTTTAAGCAGTTTATAAGTTGGCCATGACATTTTGCTTAAAGCTGGAAATGGGCTGTGAGTTTCCTGCCCGGGAGTGAATTTTTGTTTCTTATGAATGTAATTGGAATCAGATTATTTTCCTGTGTTTCCCATCCATGACAAAAGGGTTAAAGAACATTGTCTGGTTTTTATGCTCCTCCCACATGTACAAAATAGCTCTGTGCTTCAGTGTAGCACCTTGCAGATATTCGGGCTCCATCAGTATACAGGCAAATAAAACGGATCCAAGGCACAGGCTAGATCACTGGCCCATAGACATGTTGTCCTGATTTCAGCTGGGACAAAGTTAATTTTCTTCCTAGTAACTGGTATAGTGCCGTGTTTGGGATTTAATGTGAGAATAATGTTGATAACACACTGATGTTTTAGTTGTTGCTAAGTAGTGCTTACACTAAGTCAAGGGCTTTTCAGCTTCTCATGCTCTACTGACTGAGAAGGCTGGAGATGATGTACAAGAAGCTCAGAGGGGACACAGCCAGGACAGCTGACCCAAACTGGCCAAAGGGCTATTCCATACCGTATGGCGTCATGCTCAGTATATAAACTAGGGAAAAGCTGGCCAGGACGCCACTGTCCGGAGACTGGCTGGACATTGGTCGGTGGGTGGTGAGCAACTGAATTGTGCGTCAGTTGCTTTGTACGTTCTTTTATTATTATAATTATTGTTATTGATATTGATATTGTTATTGTTATTACTATTTTACCTTATTTTATTTCAATTATGAAACTGTTTTTTTCTCAACCCACGAGTTTTTTTCCACTTTTCCAATTCTCTCCCCCATCCCACTGCGGGGGAGGGGGTTTGTGAGTGAGCAGCTGTGTGGTGCTCAGTTGCCATCTGGGGTTAAACCATGACATGTGTACTGTTTAATACACAACCCTGGTATGGTTTTTGCCCACTCCAGCCTGAGCTTTCCCAATGTTCAGGGGCACTTTGTGGAATACCACAAGCTAAGGGCAGTTTGGATGTAGCCATGCAGTTTTGGAGGTTTGGGGGAAAGAGTTTAGTCATAACTCAGACATAAACTATGACAAGACATTTGGCCTTAGGGCCAGAGAACAATCCCATTTTATTTGCTGTTTTTTTAAAGATGACAAGTAGATGAGCCTGTTTTATTTGCCAGTATAGACCTACTCTTAGTGTACTTCGCAGAGACAGACTGGTCAAAGATGTTTCTAAGACAGCATGTGCTCACCATGTTAGCTGGTATATAGTGATCTAGGACCATTTTAAGATACCAGTTTGGTTTGAGCTTAGTTCTAGATAAGAAGAAATCAATATCCATGGGAGGTTCAAAACACAGAATAAAATTACTCGGCTATTAACACCAGTACTTATCCAAAATGCATTATTAGTTAGGCAGAGCTTCAAGAAAATCAAAGGGTGAGCTTATAACAGAATTATTTAAAGAAGGACAGTTCACAGATATGCTGCTTAATTGACTGCTGTGGGCTTTGGAGGCCAGAGACAAGATGAATGTATGCACAGTCACTGCCAAGGAATCCTTTGAAAGGAAAGTGCTTGCTCATTCCCAAGAGAAATCATGAGATTGCTGAAGAGGTTAAAGGAGCTCAGCATGCCCATCTTCCATACAGACAAACCTTTTCCAGTATATGGAGTATTTCCAGCACTTCTCTCATCACCTTGAACAGCAACCCAAGTGGAGTCACAAGTGTTCTCACAACTGAAAGATAAGCAGTACAGACTGTATTTGTTTATGAACAAGTGTCATCACAGATCAGGAAATATGACTGAAACACTTACTTTAATTTCATTAGTAGTCAGAGTAACTTTTTAATCATAAAACTCACAAAGAATTAAATCCTTGGTGAGAAGATTACTGTAGCCTGTTCCACCTCTACTCCTACATAGGAAAGTAATCAGGAGTTCTCTGAGAGGAACTGTTTTGGGAAGGTCAACACAGTATGCTTAAAAAAGACACTTAGAAAACTATCAACAGCAGGAGATTGGTTTGTTTCATAAACATATCAGTAGCATGGTAACACAACTTTTGACACACTCTCTACCTGGAAAATAATAATTAAAATTAATATATTGTCACCAGTTTATCTAAGATAGAAAGACATGATCTGCCTGTACTCAAAATGAATATCGGTAAATAAATTCAGTGGCTGAAGAAAGGAGAACTCCAATCACAGAAGTATCATTGTTGTTACAAGAAAAAAATAAGGAAAAAGAATAGATAATGCTGCTTCCGGAAAAATTAAGGATAGACACTTGCTTATTAAATTGGGAACAACATAACAAAAAAAAAAAACCACCACACAAAAAACCCCTAAAAATGCAAGTAAAGAAAGAGCAAAACACATGACCAAGGATCACTTGAAACGTAGCCCTTTTCACAGCTGCTTTACACCTGAGGCACATCACAGGTATGAGGACTGAGAAGGATTCAGTAAGAACCAGACAGATAACAAGGTATGTTTTCCTTTCAGAAAGACCATGGCAAGCTGGATCTACCCTTACTGAGTAGTGGCAATGACCTGGAGGAGCAAACAACAGGGCTTGGAAGGGAAATTCTCCATTGTAAGTTGCTTTGCTAGTGAAACTAAAAACAATTAAAGAAATGCGAGGATTTGGCTTGAGACTGCCGCTCCAAGTTAATGGAAACCCCAGATGTAGTGAATTATGGACTCCATCTGCTGTGATTGACTCTCAGTGAATTGGAAGTAAATATAGGCTCTGTTTCTTACGCAGATAAGCCATGTGTTTTTCTTGCTATTTTTCCAATTTTCACAAGAATACTTAATGCAAAATGCAATGTTGATGTTTGCCTGACATTCCAACTGATTGTGGGGTGACATAACATAGGAAATTTCTGAAAAGAAAGAGGAAGATTATTGTCTACATCTTTTGAAATAACAGGTACTTTTGCAGTGGTAAAATACATTCTGTTGCTATTGCTGCCTCAGACTTCTGAAGCCCACTGGTAAGGAGCAGCAAGGCCTTCATAGTTCAAGGAGACTGTAATCTAATGGTACCTAAATGAAAGATATTATGACTAAATAAACAGCTGAGTAGATAAACCAGAAGTGCAGTTATTAAAAGTTCTTTTGAGGTATTCTGTAAAGAGCCAAAAAGAAAATAGAACACAAGACTCAAGGAACCATTGAAAGAGGAAAAGGCCTGTTTTGATCATTTGAACACTGACTATAGCATAGTATGCCAGTTCACGTAAGAAAAAGCATATTTAGCCTACATGAACTGCTAAATACTGTTTCAAATCTTGGCAGTACTTATTTACTCCTTCCCCTGTTTAAGAGAGTGAAATTTAGCAGTAAGCACATAAGTTTTTCCAAGTCAATAAAGAAAGAAAGCGATTTTTCCTGTTTAATAGTTTTTCAACAGCCTCTTGTGACCTATGCAATCATTAGACAGTCCAGCAAAACCCTTTGCAATGGCAAGATTTTTTTTTACCCTTTATCTAAAATCTGCACAGATTTTTTTTTTACAGTACACTACCTAGATACAAGCTAAAGCATTGAAACAGGGATATTTCTTTACCATGTAGCTTGTGTGTGTGAAGGGGTCTGGAAATAGCTTATAACTCAAAATATTAATTAGGTGGCTTTATCTGCAATTACTATTCATATGTTGTTGTTATCTGAACTAATCTAAAAACAAACTGAAAGGAATCTGCCCTCCATTGTTTACTGCACTATTTGAATACTCATTTAATCATGCTCTGTGTTTTAATTTAGAACTCAATCAAAACGGCTTTTTGTTCTTAAAATGTGTATTTGCCACTATTGAATTCCTCAGGTTGCATTTCCAGAATGAGAAAAAAATCACCAAGTACATCTGAGATCTGGTCCTGGGACTAATTAGGAATGCAAAGGATCCATGCAAACTGGCCTCTAGACTTTGGAAGAAAGTTGACGTCAGAGGAAGATTAGGCATAGCATGGCTTCACCCTCCCATGGCCCAACACTTCCAGAAACCTTCCCATCTGATAGTAGTGACAGTGGAGAAGAGGGATGTGGCTGATGCTGATGGAAACAATTTCAGTTCTTCATTTGCACTAATAAGCAGTTAGTGAAGGGCTGTTCTGCACATGGGCAGCTATTTTAAGCTCATTTCATTGTGCTCATTGAGGACTAGAGGAGAACAAAGAACATGAAGAAAAAGGTGCATGAAAAGCATCATAATATTCATTGAATTTTTAGTAATTCAGTCTTTTTGTCTAAATTCATATATTTGAAATATTACAGATAAAGAGGAATATTATTGACTCCAGGAATTGCTCTTGGTGTTTTGGACTCCAGTCTTTGGAAGTTAAAAGTGGTGGGGGCTGTAGGACAAGGTCTCGGCCAGCATATATTAAAGCCAGTAGAGTGAAGCTTACTGTGTAAGAAGTCATGTACTTCTCCATTAATTTATTATGAGTCTACCAGTTTCATGAATTTATGATGGGCTTTTAGACACCATCCAACGTACCTTAGGGTGTCATATGGGCACTGCCACTGTGCTGTGAAAGCAGTAGATACTTTAAAACGTGCGGATTTTGATTCTCAAACAAGTTGTTCTGAATCCCACCTTTGGGAACATATTTTTCTATTACTTCACCAGTTCTAATATTCTAAGAATGTTAAACAGTACTTTAGTAATTAATTTTATAATGCAGTTCATAGATAATAAACTTTCAGGCTCTTGGAAAGATGTATCATATGAAAGAGCTCAGTAAAATGAAAAGGCATGTTTTGACTCAGTCACAACCCCCCCTGTGACACAGAGATTGGACAGTGTTTTCCTTTGAACATTATCCTAGGTATGGAAATATGGATACTACTATCATAAATAAAATGAAACTTCAGCTTAAGCTTCGTGATGGTGTATTCCAAAATAAATTAGCTGTATTGCATATTCTTTCTTTAAATAAAGTAGGTCAAGCTATTATAAGAGTAATATCCCTTTATTACTGTTAATCAATGACTGTCTTCTCCAGTCCTTAGCCAGTTTAATGCTATTTTCTTATTTTCAGGCCAACAGGCTCATTGGCAAGTAAACCACACAGCTGCAAGGCCTGCTAACTTCAGCTTAAACTCTGAGTTTTCAACTCTTCTGGAAATCAGGTCAGACAGCTGAGGTCAGAGTCTGGACTGCTATCGGTTCTCTACCTTCCTAGTTTAGACTGTGGTAAAGAAAAAACTCAGGCCAGCTGACTGAAGAAGTCTTCTCTGGCTTTAAAGTTTGTAGAATTATTGCAAACTTTTTTTTTTTTTCCCCAAAACACAAGGACTCTATTGACTTTTTTCAAGGTGGAAGCAAGTGTAAATAAAAACATTTGGCCTTCATAGGCTGATTTACATTCTCTGGGTTCATGTAAATGATATTGATGCAAGAGGTCATACTGAGGTCACTACTGAGTACAACTGGTCGGAATTGTTTTGCCAAAACATTTTTGAGTGAAGGATGATTGTTCTGTTTGTACTAAAGATTTTCATTTTTCCTGAAAGTTTCTGTGAAAAAATATTTCTGAAATTAAAGTGATTTCACTTGGAAAGTGGGAAATTTGCATTCGTTTTCATTTCATGTATTACTTCATTTGACTAGTCAGACACAAGTACAGGGAAAATAATTTTAGAAGTATAAACATGAGAAATTTCTCACAGTCTCTAAATACATCCAAAAGCAAAAAGATGGGATTCTTTACTGAACAAACCATGCAGACTTTTCAGTCAGGAAACCTAATCTTTTTCAGGAAATGTAAAATTTTTACAAAGTAGAAATTACAAATTCCAGCTGTTCTACTTAAGTTTCAAAACTCTTCTCAGCTCATGAGCTAAATATTTCACTCAGTAACCATCCAGTCTTCTGCCCCTCTAGTTCTGATTTCTAGATTCTAGTAAGCCCTACTTTCATTTAAAACACAGCATCACTGTGCAGATGCACAGCAATATGGGACACACCTTGCTGTGTTTTAGATCTTCAAAGACTATTAAGATGGTGGATTTGTATTAGGAAAGGTCTGTATCATTTCTTCTTTAAAACAGTCTGGGTAATTCTTGTTGTATAGCTAAGCTATACAGGAAGTCATTATAAGTCAGAAAACTTACTCAAGAACTTGAATAAATAATAGGCTGGGTAACTGGGGCTATTGCATTTAACTTGAGGAAAGATACGAAATAAGGACTTTAAAGTGAGGTATCTTCCAAGAAAAGCTATAGTCATTGTGATTACATTGTAGGTCACATCCCATGCTCAGTTTTGGATTTGCAATGAACGTGTTCATTTTCATAGTCCAAGATTTCCATATCCCAAAACCAAAGCAGTATAGGTATAGCATAATGTAGTACAGCTCCACTATTCTGTTTGTGTATGATAATAGCCACTATTTACCAAAATGCAGCAGAATATTAGTTCTGATTAGATAATTCACTTTCACTTCCTAAATTACTGTCCATATTTAATGTATACACATGCATTTCTTTACAACATTTTTGTAAAACAATTTTTGTGTGGTATTTTGATCTCTGTTACATAACTGAAACTCCAGATTTACATCTGTGTCTGCATACCTGCCCATTAAGTTAACTAAAAGAGAAAATAAAATAATTGCAGTATTTTATTAGTCTTAACAGTTTGAGAAGCACCCCTTTAAAAACAGATAATATCTTAACATCATGAAACAAAAGACATGCTTGTTGAAGGCAAAATATGTTGAAAAGAGTGGTTTTGAAGTAATCATTGAAAATAACATTGAGATTATGTTTCATTCATCTATTAGGAAGAACTCCTCAGGCACTCAGAAAACCAGACTTTCTCATTTTATTTTCACTCTTAAACTCCAGAAGCATGATCGGGATTTAAATGTCACCTTTAATATTCTTTTACTTTGGTATTAGTGTTTAATTGTAAATAACTCTTCATATTTTAAAATATTCCTGGCCTAAGAAGAAGTGATAGATTGAACATGATCGAGCTGTTTCCTATTGATTTGGTCTTGTTGCCTGTCTCACTCCTGACCATCTGACCTGCTTTTGTGACTCCAGAGGTTAGCCTTATTATTACGGTTTGCAGCAGTGCTATGCATATCACTGGCCAGCACATTTGAATTAATTATGTTTTCCTGAAGAAGAAATGGGACAAGAAACTAGGCCAATTATTCACTGTTAACCAACAGAAACACATTCACACTAGTGGTCCCAAATGTTCCCTGGGCCTCTGTTTAAAATTAATCCATCAGAAAATCACACGGAGGATGCTCAAGACCCCCCTCCAATTATTTAAAATCATGTCATTAAATCAGACAAATGCTGGCACTGCAACTCAGCAGGCGCTAATTTAACCCATATGCTTTGGGACTGTTCCTACATCCTTTTGTCCTAGCCAGAATTTATGCAAGAATTATTTTTTTTCCTATAAAATAAAATTGTATTACAAGATAACCATACAATTTTAAGCCCGATGGGTTCTTAATTGAAGCTGGATAAATATGAAAAAAAAACGTTTAGCTTAGCAGAACATATAATGACTTCTTGGAGACTAATATTATAGAAAGGAAGATCCAAAAAGTGCCAAAAATCCGAAGACTGGAGCACAAGCATGGAAGTCCATCCACCATGGAATTATGTTCCACAATAAAAATAATCAAGACAAATTCTTACAGATGCATGACATTGTTCTGGAAATACTCTACTAAAAATATTAAATGTGCGTCTCCATCTCAGCCTCATAGTTACCTTTCTTGTCTTTCTACACTTCTCACTTCCATTTCTTCATGCTATTTCTTTCTTCATTTTTTTCCTGCTTTGTCACTTTTTTAATATCTTCACATATTTCTCCTCTATTTTATCTTCGCAGATTATTTCCCATTCTTTCCCATGTTTTCCTTTGAAATCTGTGTGTGAAAGAAAAGGACAAACCAAAACAAGTTAAAGCTTAACATAATTTGGATTTTTATCTAAAATGATGTTGTCATTATGCAAAATGCAGAGTGTTAATATTCTGTACATCAGCTTTTCATATCGTGACTCATTCTAAAAGGGATATTGATTAAATTATTATGTTGATTTGTATGTGACTTAGCAATGAAACTGTGCAATTTTTGGTATTTGGAAAAATAATAATAAAAAAGGTTTTTTGGGTTTATTAGAATACGAATGAAAAAAAAGTTGTCCACCATAGTCATGGCTAGTGACATTATTCCACTGGCCATTTACTATGTGGTTAAACAAGTTTCAGTGCAGTAATCCCAAAAGGATGATGCAGAAAGTACTTACCTACACACACAAAAAAATGGATCTTCATTATTTATAGTTTTGATTTGTGTTGTGATTGTGCCAGTGCATGATTTAGGAGGTTTATATGGGGTTTTTTTTTGGTTATTGCTTTTGTCTCTGTAACAGCAACTTGCCATCTGGAAACGCTAAAAGTGCATAAAAGAAATAGGATTTATATGCAGAAACAATAACTCCCTTTTTCAAACTTTCTTCAGTCTGAGCTATGCTTTTGTGTGCAAGTTGCTCTTCTCAACTGTCATTTGGTTTTTGTTTTTGTAATTGGTCATCACCATGAGATTCAAGTATACAATTCTGTGAAGGCTTCTGTTTATTAATGAGTGTTTCAGCTGATTAAAGAATAGTCCTCTTTACAGGAAATTCAAAGGATGTATGATGTTCAGATTGAAATGCTCTTCTTCATTTTTGCAAGCAAATTGGGAATTGTGAAGGATTTTTATTTAAGAAAAATCAAAGTACAGTATTACCAAAGCAAGCTCATACCTTGGACTATGCAACTTTTCTATGAATTTGGCATTCTTATCAATGTTGTACAACTGAGAACAACAGTGAACTTGATAAAAGCTTCGTTACAAAATGTGATGCATGAGTCCAGAATCTTGCTGCCTCAAGGGAGAATTTCGCTCAGCCACAGACTTTGGAATCTCATCCCAGGATAACCAGTCCTTCCTTTGCCAAAAGTGTTTCTAAGCTCTTGCAGCCTGCTTGACAGTAAAGACCTTGAAGCCTTAACTGGCAAAGGCTTTTCCTGCTGCCTTTACAAAGCATTGGGTGACCATTAGTCTCCTCTCTCCCTGATCAGTTATGTCCTTCCTGGTTGATACATGGGTACAAAAGACAATGACAGAGGAGACAGAAACTGGAATTAAATAAAGTAATTGATACATATTTGTAGTCATTTCCATAGGAAATTCCCAAAGGTGGACTGGCTGAACCAACAGTATGGAAAGCTGAGGGATGGAGACTTTACAGAAGTGGCAGGGGGAGCAGAGGCAACAGTTCATACTAGTGCAATATTGGATGCTGAAAGGGCACTGGCTGTGTAACACATTGCTGATGGATGGATACATTTGCAGGGTTCCCAGAAAACATTAGACAGAACAGAGGATAACTTTAACTGGAGTTCTGTAGGAAATGTTTTTTATGGTTTTTTTTTCCCCCCACTATGACTCACAGCTGGGAGGGGAGGCTGGGTGTGATCTTTCCAGGGTATTGGCTCTACAAGAAGTGTTCCTGCTCAGTTTTCCTGCTTGGTTATCAAAGTGTGGTATGACTAAGACAGCTGCGCAGTCAGGAGTCTGTGCACACAGACCAGTTCCAAAATTGCTGTAACCTGGAACTGCTAATGATAACTTGAAAGTTAGTTACCAATTGCTTTAAAAAGGGGAATACACTGGAAAAGCTAATACTTCAGGTCTCAGTCAGGACAAACTCTAAACCCTTATCAGTTGCCCATCCCCCTTCACATACTCTCAGGGGAGGTATATGTTACTAACACTCTAAAAAATCCCCTGTATAGCTGCTTTCCTCAGGTAGATCATTAGAGGAAAAAAACAGATCTGAACATTTTAGTTGTGTTAATTAAAACATGACTGAAACTTGCAAAGTTACCAGAGCAATTAACATGGTATAAGAACGCACACAAACTAGAACATATTATAATTTATACAGCTTTTCTGAAAATATTTACAATTTTCCCCTCTCCTCTGAGCAGCTGTAAAGCATTCTTTCATTCCCTTCCTGTGCCTAGTGAGATGGAGGAGGGAAAGCATCCTCAGCTTTACCTCAGGAGACACATGGCAAGACACACTTTTGTGATACTCATACCTCCATGAAGGTGAATATATATTATGTAGTTATCAAAAGCTCCCTTTATGGTTAGTGAAACGAATTAAGCACCTCAAATATTCAATTCATGAAATAAATGGATTATACACCTCACAATTTCCTATTTTACTCCACTGAATATAAATACGACTCATTTAGCTCAAAACTACACACCTAATCACCTAAAATTCAATTAAATGTTTCCCTGCACGCGTTTTCTTCTCCATGTCTGCGTTTTTGCAGGCTCTAACAGTGTTGTATTCCACATGCTACTTTGGGTTATTTTGTATTTGCCACAGTTAGGAGCTTCTGATATAAATAATCATCCTGTGGTACTTCACGTCTTTGACAGAATCCATTTAGAGGTAGCATTAAATGTCTTATGACTCAGTTTGAACCCCAATGAAATCAACTGAAAGTCTCCCAAGTTTTTGCACTGGAATTGCATTTAATATTTATTTTTCTAGGCTCTGAGTTTCCAAAGAATCTCTCCTCAATTTCAATTTTAAGGCATTTGTAGTGAAAATGCATGTTAGTATATAGTTTTGGACTGAGAACGTGCTTTTATAAATATCAAATTCAGTTACATGTTGACAGCTTAGCTACAAGGTGAATTTCATATATGAAAAGGGGCTGTGGAAATTGTTGGAGTAAATTCTTTCTGAAGACTCACCACTCCTATTGTCTAATCCTCTTCCCCTCTCCACAGGACTTTTATTGCACAATATATCTTAAAGCAAAGTTCTTTAAAATCAATAGAAAGGAATAGGAAGAGTTTAACAAAGAAACCATCTTTTTGGAATACACATTGTTTACAGATCATTTTGTAGTCTTACTTTAGGGTCAGTTTCATAATCCAGAGCTCGTTCAGAGGTTTTATAAATCATTCACTATCTGGATCCACTGAAAAGAATGTAGTTGTTTTAGCTAAAGAATGCAGTAGAGAAAAATAAAAAACAAAATAGTTAAATGAGCAACATGATTTTTTTCCTTATGCCTTTTTAAAACGTAGTCTTGAAAATAACATACTGTGAGCTAATATTAATCATATGAGGACAGATCACGTAAACAAAGCCTATCTAGTGATCTAGTTCCAAACTTCAGAAGAACTGTGAATCCTGTTAAATTTTCATTTTTTGTGCTTCCAAACCATTTTTATAATGTAACATTTATTTTTGATAATGTTTAGAACTATAAATCATTTTACTTTACAACCCTTGAATCTTAGGATTTATGAATACAGAAGAAAATCTGTTTCCTATTTGTATGCTCTACTGTTTGGAATTACATGCTAGTGGAAGAAAATCTGTCCTTATACAAATGTGATAACACAAAAATATATGAAGGTGCCCTTGCTTAGCTATGACTAGTCAGCCTCAATTGGGCAGATCTGGTGTGTTATTTTACTTGAACTATATAACGATAAATAAAGTACTTGGCTCACAAGAAGAGGAATGATATTCCAATATATATGAGCCATATACTTCATTCTGTTTGTTTTGTGACTGTAATTCACTGTAAGACTCAAAGGTTGAGGATCAAGTGTTCCCAGTTTAACATAAATTTATATCACCTTTATTTTCAGTGAGTTCCCCATCTGGGCACTATTTGTCTTAGGGTATAAGTTCCTTTCTTTGGTTCAGACCAAAATTCTATTGTGCACCTAAGTTACTGTTTTCCAATGCAAACTACTATCCATTCGCCAAGGATTTCTCATGTTAAAAAATAAGAATGTCAATAAATAGTTCTCAGCCTCCTATAGTTGAATGCGAAGGAGCTTGCTGTTTTTTAAATACAGCACAGAAACATAAAGTAAATGTACTTGGCTTTTCTGCATTAGTACAAAGAAATCCTCTATATAGCAATGGGCCTAAATTATTAAAATGTTTTCTTTTGTTCCTAATACACTTGAAAAAAATTAATAATTTGGAAGAAAATGTGTGCAATTTATAAAGACTTCATTAACAGAACTAGAATTTTAGTATTATAGACAATCAGGATGCTTCTGCAATCACTGAATTCTTTTATAAACATACGTGATCTTTTACATGCTGAAAATTTAGATCTATGAGCAAGAAGGATGACAATCAAAATTCTGTTCTGTTCAAGCTAGTATAGTGAAGACAAATTAGTCTCTGAAGACAGTGACACATACAAGTCTTTTAAATGTAAGTCTCTTCATTTTACGGTCTCTTTTCTTATGGGATTTCATAGAAAAATTCAAATGTGGTTTCTTGAGATTTGTTTTCCATAACATTTCAAGAGCATATCTTTAGACTTAGACATATTAACCATCCTCCTGCTGTGAGTCAAAGCAATTTCACAAGAGCACTGTGAACTTCACAACTCAGCCCTGGATTGACTAGGTCAAGAGAAGAAAGATTAGAAACGTATGACACCAAAAAAGAAAAATGTCCTCAGTCAGTGGCATTTTCCTCTCTTTCAAGGTTATGAGAAGACTAATACCAGCTAGGAATGTCAGCAGGATTTCCAAGGTCTTGATTGTACAATGTCTTCTGTAGGACAGTCTAACGTACCTACAGAAGTCCTACTGAAATCAGAGTTACTTTCAGACACAGAGGTCTGCCCAGTTGTCACTACATTGCAATTGCAGTATCTTAACAGAAAAGAAAAAGTAAATGAAAAATACTTATTTTACAAAAGAGTAATTAAAATAATTGACATTTTCAGTCATCCATGTATATAATTAGGCAAAAATTCAATCTCAAAGCACACTTTATCTCCTGCAACATATGTGTGTTATTGTGTTCTGTGCTGAGTGAATGCCCTAAAACTTACATTTCAACGGCATTCCATCCCTCTGCTCAAATGATGTTTCAACCAATGGCACTCAAATTCAGTTTGACAGACCTAAGAGGCTACACCTTCTTTCAAGGGATACCTCCCTCGCTGTTTTCTGCGAGGATTTATATGGACTTCTGCTTAACTTTGGCTTTTCTAAGGGAAAATGGTGGAAAAAAGGCATGCCTAGGCTGCATAATGTGAACTGCACAGAAGTCTTGAAGTGCAGAAGTCTTTTCTTTCAGGTTTTCCTCTTGAAGTCCAGAAGTCTTTCTCAGAAGTCTGACATCACATCAGTTTAGCAATTTTCCCGTGGAGGTCTCCATCCAGGCATTCTCAATGAGAAAATAGGACAAAATGTGCAGCTCTTTTGATTATGTAGGACATTTTTTTCAGCGTGTTTTATAATCTGTTTCAAGAGTTTCTTCAGGATACAGATCTCTTGCAAGAACTATATAGACAGCTACTGAAGCGGTATACATTTCAGGAATCAATACTGACATGCCTAGGCCATAAAATAAAAAAAAAAGGACAAATTACTTTGACTGAATCAAGTTTGCCTAATTTTTTGAAAGGTCTGATTTTATTTACATATAAATATGCATTGCATTAAAGTTGTCAGCACTGTCTATCTATAGTTCTTAAGCAAAAGCTAGCAAACATTAGTTGATTTCAATGAAGCTAATAAAAAAAGACATTAAATTTAATTAACTCCAAGAGGAAAAATGAATAAAGTTGGACACCAAAGCACAGTTAAATATCGTTGTCTAACAAAGGCCATATGTGATTTAAAGATGGCAGTGTATCAAGTAAAAGTCAGTTAAGAGACTGATGGCAAAAGTTGGTGTTGTACTGATTTGTACTCATTCTTGAAATGCAGCCTTTCACTGAAATTATTTTACCTTAATACCTCTCAGAACACAAAATCAAGGACAGAACAAGAATGAGGAGTTAGTATGAACCTTCCAGATTCCTATGGTAAATTAAGAAATGGTCCTTTGCTTACCCTCTTGAGAGTAGATGAAACTGTATTCACTCTGAACAACTATACAAGGTTCATCCCATTGCTATTATTTATCATACTTCTCCTTCAGCTAAAAATTGCTATAGAAAATTTGCCTGCTGTCTACCATGCTGAACAACTTTTTTATAGTGTGGCCTTGTGATTTATCATGTGTCAGTAGCCTTTTTTCTTATCTTAGACTGTATTCTGTACCTCAGAGGCTGTTTTGTACTCTTGTATCCCTGGCACACTACGGTTCTCGTCCACTGGATCAGTGGCTACTTAATGTAAAAGACATTCATTCAGTTAGTATGATTATATAAACTCTCTGGATGCCTAGATAAACATTCTGCATTCAGGGTAGTGGAAGAGTTAGCCGAAGCTGTACATGAAATATTTCATTTACCAAATTGCAAATACCATTTGTATTGTGCAAATAAAACAGAAAGAACCTATAGTAAGGGTTTGCATAGCATACTTGTTTTTTGCACCCTAGAAAAATTCTCCAGGCCAAATCTACATTGGCTGCTACAGAAGGTTGGCTTAATACCTAAAAAGAGAGGCCAGGGCACTTGTTCAAACAGATTCAGTACCCCTGGCTCCTAGCACAGCTAGCACAAAGGAGATATAACCAGGCCATGTTTTGAAAAGCAGCTGTGAAGAGAAGGGTTATGCAAAAGGCATGTATTCTGACTCTTGTCTTGGCAGGGGTGACTTCCAGATCCTCAGTTCCATTGCTCTCCACCTAACTAGATTCAAGCTACTTGAAATTTATGTGACTAGGCCTAATTTTTCTCAAGATGCTAGCTGAACAGGCATGATGAAACACAAGAGTAGGCACAGTAATATTAGCTTGCATTGTTTGTTTACCTTTAGATGCCATGTTGCATGCCATAGGATCTGCTTTTTGCTTGTCGTATCAACACACAGTCTTCCGTTGGTTGTGTCATTTCAGCTTTACTGTCTACAATATAGGCAACACAAGATTTATGAAAGGTCATATTTTATGAATTTTATCTTCCTTGTACACACACTTGTAGTTGTATCACACTGTTGTTCTACTGAATAAACTTTGAAGCTCAATGCTGACTTGACTGCTCACATAGAAAAACCTAGTTTACATTTGCATTATTCAGAAATATCACTAGTGTGTAGAAGGCAAGAGAAATTTCCAGCGTCTCTCGGTTCTAGAGACACGGGATAGACTTTGGGCTTCTCAAGACTGTCAAACGGGCTGAAGAAGCATGATCCTACTTGTCTGGTTATTTTGGGGTGTGATTTTGCTTGTCTGTTTTTTTGTTTTGTGTTTTGCTCATTTTTTAAGAAAAGAAAATGAGCAAGATCTCATTGAAATACACCATTAATTACTACTATGATGGTACCAATTTTAACTTTCCCAGATATTTAAGAATGACAGCTTATGATTTCTTTTTATTTATTTATTTTAAAATAAAATAATAATAACAATAATAATAATAATAATAATAATAATAATAATAATAATAATAATAATGACTTAGTGTGCCTGATAGAAAAATCAATTTCAGAATGTGGCCTGTAAAGAGAACAGGTTAAATGCAGAAATCAAAGAACTTTTTTTAGCAGTAGTCTAGTTAACATCCACCTGAACTGCTGAGACTGAAAATAAAATTTATTGATAATGTTTATATGGAAAGAGACATGTCAAGCATTGCTAATGAATATAGCAGGTTCTTGTGCTGCACAACCCAGCATGACAACTAAGGTTTTTTCACAGTGGAGAAATTTCCAGGTAGTCTAGAATCACCATAGCTGTTTTATATCATTTCCAGGCTCAAAGCTGAATATTCAAAGGTTTTATTTGGGGAGTATGTTGTGGTGGAAATAGCCAGAGGCTATCTGCCATTAATGTCTTTTTTGAAATATTTGTGAACATAAAAAACCCAAACTTTCACATTGTTATTGCCAATGTTCTTTTTGGTGAAACCTGTGTTAGCCTCAGTAGCAGTAAAAAACAGGTGAGCAGATGAAAACAGTAGTATTAATTCTTGCTTCGGTACCAAAATTATTTTGTCCTTAGCTGAAATTTATTTTATCCAAGCAACAAAGAATACTTAGAACTAAAGAAATCTCACATTTAAAGTTAAGAATGTGCTGAAAAAATGATAATTTCATCCTTGAAAGAAAATCAAGAAAATATTAAGTCGAGGCTTAAATACTGTAGATCTAAAAACTGAAATACTACAGAAGCTGGAAAAAAATCTCATTTATTTTGAAGATAGTAAGGCACTGAAGTAAAATAAGATCTTAGCTGGCAGAAGTTTTCCAGAATAAAATGAATATGTGAGAGATGATGTAAGAAGCATGAGTAGCTGGATTGAAAATATATAGAATAAAAAGCAGCTTATAACACTGTTTTAGAATCAGGAAAAGACATATGGGCTTCAAAGAATCATGCTGATGAAAGGGGACAAATTTCAAATCCATTCAAAAGCGATGACATTCTGGCAACTTTCTAGGGTGGTTCCTCAGCCACAGCTCCTCCTCTTATTGTCTTAGTTCTGCTGATTTTCAACAACAATAAACACCTGCCAAAATCAACCTGAAATCTATTTTGGACACAAAATATAAGATTACCAACTAAGTTAGAAGAACAAACCCAACAAAATGCTTTTGAAATTTGAAGAACCATGGTATTTTGGATTCTATCCACATGAAATACTGCTCTTTTTCAAATATGTAAGAGCATTTACTGGTATTAAACAGCTCTGGGAATTGTCACTGTCAAGAAGGAGATTAGTGTCTTGTGCTCTCCTTATGGTATTTTCAACTTCTGAACCAGCCTGTGACTAAATTTTTATAATGAAAAACGTTTGCAGTACTAATGCTGACCTCATTTGTCTCTTAAATGCTAAATGAACTTTAACCTTATGAATCTAAAAATTCTTCTGTAGAAACAAAAATCTGATCATTTATACAAAGAAATAGAAAATATTGGACTTACTAGTATCCAAGCAAAACACTGTCTGTGGAACAGAAAATGAACAGGTGATAACACTATTTACATCTCTCTCTTTTCCCTTTAATCTTGTTAGATTTGTTCCAGTAGGTTTATTTTCAGTCACATTAATAGAATCCAAAGGAAAAGTCTCTCCAAAAGTTTTATTTACTCTAGAGAAAGCACTACTGTCTGTTACTCCAAAACTGAAGTTTTGTAACTAGATTGATGTGAACATCTGTTTTACCAGGTAAAATAAGGTGATTTTGAATATTAAAAAATACCCTATTCTGAATGCTTTGCATGTCTTAGTCATCATTATAAACAACTGCATTTCAGAATTCAGGACATTGAGGAAGGAAGAATTGGTTTCCTGAAAGAATAACTTTATTCTGAGTATTGAAACTCTAGTCACTCTCTTGGTTGTTAATGAACATGTCTGTGTGTGCATGCTTTTTTGAGTAATGTGAGTGGGCACAAACTGAAACCCAGGAGGTGTTGTCTGAACATCAGCAAACACTTTTTTACTGGGAGGGTGACTGAGCACTGGCACGGGTTGCCCAGGGAGGTTGTGCAGTCCCCCTCCTTGGAGATAAAGCCACCTGGACTTGGCCCTGAGCAACCAGCTTTAGGTGGCCCTGCTTGAGCAGGAAGGTTGAACAAGAGGACCTTCAGAAGTCTCTTCCAAACTCAACCGTTCTGTGGTTCTGTGTGATTCTGAGTGTGTTTGTGCTTCTATTTTTCCATCCTTACTGGAAACTCTTATTTGATCTCTGTTTCCTTACTGCTTCAAAAAGAGTGGGTAACTGGTAATTGACTACAGCAATTCTCTTCAAGTCATAATACAAGATGAAGAGAGAAATTGCTTCCTACACCATTTATCTGTCATCATTTTCAATATCCTCATCTGTAATGAAAACTTTTAAGATTGAGTGGAAAACTAGATAATTCTAATTTATATCTATTTTGGATGTAAATCAAAAATAAAACCTGTTTTGATTTGTTTTTCAAATATTGTTCATAGGTACTACAGTAAAATATGAGCAGTGCAGACACAGTTGTATCTGTCCCTTGGTTCATGTTCCTCTAGAGCTATGTTTTGAAAAATGTTTCAGAAGTTCAGTCCAAAAGAAAAGTGTTTTTCAAAATTCTAGTACTTATTTTAAACTTTTGCATTGGAAATCCTACCAAAGGTAATCTAGACTAATTTGGAAAACCAGACAAGGTCTAATTTTAAGGTTTTTTTATCTATTTGCCACATGAAAACTTTAATTATTACCTTAGTAGTTACTGAGTTTTGATTAATACTAATCAATCTCAATATATTTTTCTAAAAATAAAAAAAAGTTTTTCTTTTAAATCAGTCTGGACTTATCCTTATCTAAACCTTTAATGAGAATGGACAGATGGCCTCATTTCCATTCAATTTAGCTTTAACTGATACTCATTGATAAGATTGTGTCCTGAACAGTTTTTATGATAATAATAACAGTGGTGAGTTATTGATGTGGTTTTCCACGTACACTTATAATGATGTTTCCACTTACACATATTATAATGATGGACTCAATCTATACACTAACATGAACAATCTGAAGCTACTTTAAATCAGTAAACAAGAAAAATGATTAATTCATCTCAGTTTCTAAGTGATTAGTTCCAATTCTGCTGTCAGTGGATGAATATATACTTCATTACAATGAGCACTAGCTAATTGACAACCTTTTCCGAGCATTCCAAAGACAAGACAAAATCTGACTGCTCATAAAGTCTGAAGTTTCTCCTGTATAGGGAATAGCTCTTCCTGGGTTATGTTTGAGATGTGTTAGCAGAAACTGACTGGGATATTTTAAGAATTTCTTTGTGTATTACTACTTCATTAGAGTTAGAAACATTGCAGAATTGCCCCTGAGTCAAAACTAATGACCAAATTGTCACTTCTATACCTGATTTATCTTCAGTAGCACTCTCCTGGCCAGCATTTGTACTCCAGGGCAAACCCAGCTGTACTTGCTCCTAAATGTTAATATGATATTGTCCCGTGACTGACTTAAAGCATGCCAGACAAGGATGCTTACCTAAGAACACTCCCAGGGTCCTGTCTTAAGAGAGTCCCTGGATCATTTCTTGAAAGGCCATGATGTATGTCTCTTGACATAAGGCAGGCAGGGCTTTTTACTCTCAGAAAGCTCTTGTCATTCATAGTTCACCAGTTAGAGAGTAAAGGGTTTGGGGGAAAAAGCATCACCATTCACATCTTCCTTCAATAAATTTAGGATCAGTTACATATGGATGTTTCAGAAAAACAGAAAATATTTATTGTGAAATGCTTCCTTTCTCCATGGAGAAAACATTCTTTCAGGTTGTCAGTTCATACTTTTTTACATCAATTTCAGAACTGACTATGCTGTTATTTGTAATGACACTAACACCTGAAAAAAATATAGATAAGCCCACTTAGGTAATTTGCATGTTTTCCTTTAGGTGTGAAACACGATTGTCCTTTAATATAATATTTTAAAGGCTTTCACACGCATGCCAGATACTTTGAGAGTTCATATCTATAAATGAAATTTCTGTGGAATGTAATTAAAGAGAATAAGGCAGAAGTCCACTGTATTAAGCAAAGGAAGACTTTTGGGGCACAAATTGGAGGTAAGCTTTCCTTTTTCTCTCAGCAAAAGATTCACGTCTTTGTTTTGGATTGAGCATCAGTGACATCAATGGCATAGTCTAGCTTTGATTGTTCTGGATCAGTTTTTAAATAGAAACTGTAATTTTAAACGTATCTTGGAACCCTATGTTTTAAGAAAGCAAAAATTCATGAGGGCTTGTAGAATTATTCATGTGTGAGGGCTTGTAGAACTATGGCTCATTAAAGCGACTTCTGTCTACTTCTACTGTCAATTCTGCATAAACTTATAAAAAGTTTCCTTTATTGAAGTACATTGTAGTGGAATAGGAGCATGCTCTACTTGATCATGTTTGTGGAATGTCTTTTGTAAAAAGAAAATATTTTGGAAGCTACATCCATGGAATGAACACGGATTCCAAATCTGACTCTGTCCAGTGAAGATGCTAATCAGAAATGTACTTAAAAGATTGAGTAGAAAGAAAATCCAGAACTCACTCGAGTCAGTGCTGAGTTCTTGCAAGCTGCCAACAGTTCAGTAAGATTTTTTCCTGCCAACAGCAATAGGCTCATAAGTTCGGCTTAGTTCTGTGGCAACAGGCTTGATCCTACTGAGATTCACTGAGTTAGTGATAAATACGAGATCAGCTGTAACCTTAGAAACCAAAATAAACAAAGAGACTGGAGCAAGTGAGAACCCTTCTAAAGGCAGAGGAAGATAGTGTCATCTTTGTAACATAACAACTGAACTGATCTTCACTGTTAGAAGCTCTTCCCTCTAGCACTAATTGACTCTCCTAGCTGAACATCTTATTTAGGCGCTGACTCCGATGCACCAGACCAAACAGCTGCATCAGTTTAAGGCATAAACCCCTCATCTTTCTGCTTTGTTTTTCTGTCAGAACTTAGGCAATGGGACTGGGGTAATAGAAGCAAATGTGTTTATGCCTCAGTACAGATTAATTGGTGCAACTCCGTCACTTCTAGCTTCAGAGGTGCAAACACATATTCCTTCTGTCACCACATTTCAGATTGTCCAGCAAAGTGGTAAGGTAAAAACTATCTTAAACCACCACAGCTAGATTTGCCAAAGGTTTCGGTCCTATTATTTTTAGTGACTCGTGTAAGTCCCCTTATTGTTAATCCATTTTTTCATGTTCCACTTTTTGTATTATTTCTCTCAGTACATAAGACATCAGTCTTGATTGCAGTTTTCACCAAAAGGATCCAATGACAGCACAACTCATGAGAAAGGTAATTTCTAATATAATTTATGCAGAGCTCTTCTCTCTGATATTACAATCAGAAAATTAATAAAAACTCAGCTAGTTTATATATCCTTGACAACCAGGGACAAAGTAGTGATGTTCGTATCCTCTATTTTTTCCTCTCATTCAGCTACCAAGAAGTTAACTTCCAAAAGCAAATGACTACCTAGTCCCTCTCAGTTAAAAGTGAAGAGGTACACCAGGAATTTGCAGAGGAAAAAGAATAAACTGAAGTTGGTGAGCTGTTTCATTCTTGGAATATCTACATTTTCATGAACAAGATTAATGATATATTCAGGGCCTTGTTGCCACAGATCTAAAGCACTTGGACAAAAAGAAACACATCAAGTCGGGTCCTAACCAGTGTTTCAAGGAAGCAACAACAGCTCATGCCAGTTCCACATGTAATATTTCCTTTGGATGTTTTTAAGCATAATTGACATTTTTCACTTGGACATCTAGTGATTTTCTGCCCTCAAGGTGCAACTAAGCTAGCCTATTAATATCAGAAAAGCAGGGGAAAAAAAAGTTTCAAAACTGTGTTCAAACCTGTTCCTGCATGAGACACTCAGAACAACTGAATGTGAACTTACATGTTCTCCTGCTTCCTTTGTATAAAATTGCTTAGAAACGGAGTACAGTTGAAACAAACACTTCAGTAAGCTCCTTGAAATGTCCCAAAGCCAGACATTTTTTTTTTGCTAAGGGTCTGCAAATACTTAGGTCATATTACAGTTGATAGCAGTTTGTTTTGTTTGTCTGCCATAGCTGCAGATGACAGAGATCCAAAATCCATTGACTTGAATAGGCTTTGGATTGACTGTGGGGAAAGGATTTCCACTGTAGATAGGAATGCTAAAAACATAATCATTTAAGGCTCCAGTTTCAGAAAAATGATTCCAGCCTCTCTCTCGCTCTGTCTTGCACACACATACGTTTGCTTAGGATCAAATTCTCTCTCCTTTGTTCATGTTAGATTACCGTAAAATCACTGAAGCCATTCAAAGAGCAAGGTGCAATCCAATGTGAATAAAGCTTTAAATACTTGCTTAGAGGTGGGAATTTTCCCTTCAGGCCTTGTTGAAAAGCTATCAGGCACACCTTCAAATGAGGTCAGCAGATTCCCAGGTGGTTTTACATACAATGTTGTCATCAAAAAACCCACTCGTATTAAAATCACATTAGGTTGCGAAGTCAGGTACTCCATGGCCAGGGTATGCCAGAACTGGAGTTGCCCTTTCTTCACCAGATAGAAACAACCTAGCCTCAGGCTGGCTCTGCTTTTCCAGGACTGTAACTCACAGACGCAGAGTGACTGGGTCCAGACAGCACTCACCAACACATGCGTGTCTCAGACTTCCTCAGAACAGCTGAAAACAGGATTGATTCAGTTACCAAGTAAAGAAGAGTGAGGCAGAGCAGCCAAGTAGCTTGCTGCTATCAATCATTTATTTTCAACTTTCAAAAGAAAATAAATAATTTAAGAGGGCCAGGGGTGCATGAAAGGAGGACAGTAATGGGGAGGGAGAAAGGAAGAGGGAGAAAGGAAAGGGAGTTCTGACTCAGTCAGTGAGTCATTTTTTTTTTCTCTGAACAAAAGTTCAGACATGAACAACTGAAGATCTTCTGAACTGATAGCTTAAGTATCCCAAGGAGGCAAACAGTAATTATCAGTTTCTTTTTTTTTTTTCCTGTGATAATCCAAACAAGTAATAGTTATGGGATTTATTAAATCCACAAATTTTTATGTTAACCAGATACTAACCTATCAAGATAGTACATAAATTAACTTGGAATGGGAAAAAACGAAAAAAATTAGATAATTTTTGCAAAGAGAAACATGACATTTCATGCTGAACACAATGAATGCAATTTCCAGAATTACCTTAGGTAACACAGAAATTGAAGACACACAAAGTGATTGAAGCCCTTACAAGGTGACTTGGTGCATCCATCAGGACTTGCTGAGGATTCTGGATACTTAGGTGCTCTTCCTGGCTGTGTCACTGGCCTACTGGATTAATATGGACTAGGCACTTTTGTCAGTTTACTAGTGCCCTTTTGATTCATTTTAGAGTTGATGGCAGAGAAATATTATATGAGATATATTTCACTCAATACTTTAAAATTGAGTAGCCCCTAGATGTCACTGACTACACTGTGTAAGGAGTCATTTCAGTTGCCCTTATATTGGGGTGTTTAGTGCCATTTAAGATGCCTTCAGATGTCCTACCTGGACTCCAGCTGATGGTCCAGAAGGGCATGGTGTTTCCATGGGTCCTGTGTCTTACCTGTCTCATCCATGTGTGCATTTGGGATACCCTAGGGCAGCCATCCCAAATGGCACTGGAAGCTTGTGTTAGGTTAGTAAATGCCAGTGACTGTAATGGGAGTTGAGAAGCTTATCTCAGATGTAGACAATTACATTTAGATGCCTCAGGCTATGAATTGCGTCTTATTTTCCAAACCCCAGTAGGATTTAAACTTAGGATAGGTCTAAGTGTCTCTGCACAGGCATCGAGGCAGATCTGTGAAAGCACAGCAGTGGAATATGTGGCACCTGCAGCATTTGGGGACTGAAAATCAAAATATCCAGCATGTGATGACCACCAAAGTTAAAAAGCAATAGAGATGTAGCTTCTAGGATTAAATTTGTGTCTGTAAATTTTACCTAGAACCTCAACTTGGCATCAAAGCAATTTTTGAAGTCTGATTGTAATTCACTCATGAACTAATGACCATTATTCTCTCTGTTAGGACCTGTTAGCAATTTAAATATAGTTTTAAGTAACTAAGGTGGGAACAGGTGTCAAAATTTCACAGTTTACATACTTCAGTTCATAGAAGTTTTCTGTCATTTTAGACTGCTAAGATTTATTTTTATTCAGAACTCTTCGTGAAAACTTTCTTCTGAAATATAAATTTTCTGCAGTCCTTTTTTTCCCATTTCTGAATCTTTATAAAAATGTATGCCACAAGTGTACTCCTATTCTTATCACTTCTCTCAGTAAAATAAAGAGAATGGATTGAGACAACTTTAAAAAACTTGTGTTCTTATTCTATACATTACTTTGTGAAGTAGCACACTGTTTGAAACCAAACCTTCCTGATTAAAAACCAAAGTATCTATTGTATCCTGGTGACAGTTAATATTACAAAGACACATGCTTTCAGTACTATGGACTACATGTGAATTAAACATCTGCCTAGTATTATAACATCAGTATAAAAAAACTATTAGAGCATCAAATTATTATCTTGCAAAGCTGAGAAACTCATCCTGTCTCCAGGGACTTTCAGATATTACACTGATGCAACACTTGTTCTTAGCCAAATAAACTCTGTGCTACTTTCTTTGTTTCATTACATATAAATACGTACATTCATTGTTTATAGAATGTTTACTAAGCAAGGCCAGGTCTGATTCACAGCTGTGAAATTAATCATGCTCTATGTAAAGGGGATTTCAGGGAAAATTGTTTTATATCAGTACTCTGACTCTTCAAAGTGTTCCTTTTCTTGTGTGATAAACCTTTAAGGCCAGGCAGCACAACTGGTAAATTAAATCTACGATTATGTAACGGGCTCAAAGAACAAAAGATTAAAGGTACAAGCAAACAAAAGAGCACAACAACTTAAAACATATATTTAAACATAAATGTACAGCCTTCAAAGCATAAGTCAATAGCTTCATGCATTGACTGTTTGGCATAAGACAGACATTTGCCTTATAAACTGTTCCTTCAGCAATCTTCTTCTCTGATACAGATAGCAATGCACAACAATGGAAAGTCAGCTGTTCTGCCTGAATGTGCAGGTGACAGGAGCTCAAATGGAAAAAGAACAGCTGGTACCTCTGTTTGTGTGAATCCAGATTAGTTTGTGAACAGCTTCCACGTATCATATCAGCAGCAAATGTGTTTTGCTTGTTCATTGCCTGAATTGCCATTCATAGAGTTGTGCCATTGGTGATTTCTAAAATTACTTTGACCATGAGGCAGCACAAACCAAAGAGGTTAAAATTTGTCTTTCTTTTTGTGCTGGTTTTGGTTGGGATAGAGTTCATTTTCTTCATAGTAGCTAGTATGGGGCTATGTATTGGATTTCTGCTGAAAACAGTGTTGATAATGCAGGGATGCTTTAGTTATTGCTGAGCAGTGGTTACACAGTGTCAAGGCCTTTTCTGCTTCTCACCCTACCCCTCCAGCAAGTAGGCTGGGGGTGTACAAGAAGTTGGGAGGAGACACAGCTGGTACAGCTGACCCCAACTGACCAAAGGGATATTCCACACCATATGATGTCATGCTCAGCAATAAAAAGCTGGAGGAAGAAGGAAGGGGGGGACGTTCAGAGTGATGGCGTTTGTCTTCCCAAGTAACCATTACACATGATGGAGCCCTGCTTTCCTGGAGATGGCTGAACACCTGCCTGCCGATGGGAAGGAGTGAATTAATTCCTTGTTTTGCTTTGCTTGTGTGCACAGCTTTTGCTTTACTTATTAAACTGTCTTTATCTCAACCCATGAGTTTTCTCACTTTTACTCTTCCGATTGTCTCCCCCATCCCACCAGGGCGGAGTGAGCAAGTAGCTGTGTGGGGCTTAGTTGCCGTCTGGGGTTAAATCACAACACTTTTACATTCAGGGAAATAAAAACTCAGGGTTCTAAACACAAAGAAAATTTTTTAGTAAAATAACATCTATGTTTCAAACATCGAACAAGTTCTACTTCCAGATATGTTGTGTGGGATTGTTGGAAGGAAATCAACAGTCAACAAGGACGCCTATCCAGTGGGGTTCATCGCTAGTCCCTTATAACACCATAAAATGCCACAGAACCTATGGGACCGATGTTCCCCTGGAACAGAAGCTATGGACCCAGAAGGATCCTCATAGCACTGGAAATGACACTAGGCAGTGAAGACAACTGCATCCTGCAGATCGGTTCTTCATTTTATCCGAAGACATCTAGAGAGACCTCTCCAGATGAAGAAGTGTTGGATGGCAGAGTCCCTGGTAACTTGTACAAAATACGTTCTTTCTTCACTCTTCTTTTTCACCCTTCCACTAACAGAACAGAGGTGCTCTGGATCAGGGGCTCTGCTCCAGTAATAATCCTAAGTGAGACAGGAGAATAAGATCAGGAGCTTCAGAGAAGATCCAATTAGCCTGCATTGCACACTTAGCAGGCTGACCCAGACTTAATAAAAATAGCCAACGGATAGAGTCAGATGCCTCTAAATAGTAATTCTGAAAGCTTGTGTGCTGAGCAAAGATCCAGTAGTCACAGGACTTTTACGTCCCTCTGCTTGAGATCCACATCCTAGGTCTCTCTCCAGGGCCAGGTGGTTAGCATCTTTCTAAGAAATCCTGGCAAGAGGACAGTTTGCACCAGCAAAACTCCAGTCATTCCTCTCCCTAACCACTAATTACAGCGTAAATCTTCCTCCTGCTTTTTCTGATTCCAACAGCTTTCTTTTTGAACCCAGCTCCAGTGCATGAAGGGGAGGTTACCAGCACGCGGGATCCCCTCTAGGCCTTCATTATAGTGCTGTCTTTTACTGAGAACAGATTGGGCATAGAAAGACAGGTGGGAATGGTCTGACCCACAGAGTATTATGTGAAATGAAGAAAATCACTCCACTAACAAATATGTTTAAGAAAAACAAAAAAATTTGACACCTAAGCCCAGAAGATCGTTTCAAGCACTAAACTGTAGTTTCATAGGCGTTCTTAACTGCAGCCTTGAGATGTACACCAAAAGACTGGTGCAAGAATCTCAAACACACTGCTGTCTTTGGCATTTCCTATTAACTGTCTTAGTGCTGTTAAGCCAGTTTCAGAGCCTATCTCCAACTGAGAGATACAGAGGATACAGGATACAGAGAGGAAATCTAACTGTGCATTATGAATGCCACCGTCACGTTTACGGTACCTGAATTTTAGGTACTGCAGTGCTAAGTTGAATCAGCCCCTAACTCTTACCTGAAAATCAAGCAAACCAAAGGAAAAAAAAAAAAAAAATTGGCTGATTGAGCATTGGACTTCAGCAACTCTAAACATTTTTGAGAATTAACCTTTTTATGTTAATTCTCCGTTTAACACTTTTTACAGGAAGATCTGGATTCCTGGTTGCAAAATAGTGAGTGAAATAGAGTGAAAAAGATGTTAAAAAGAAGAGTAAAACATAAACTTAACAGCTGAAATTTGTAGAACTCGTTGTTCTTCCTGAAGGCATAGGCCCACGTAGGGAACAAGAGATCATTAAAGTTAATATTTTTCCATTCCATCTATCCATACTAATTTTAGGACTTTACTGCTTCAGACTTTTGAAGCCAATCCATACTGAAAACATGATGTGCCATACAAAATAGAAATTGGAACATGCTTATTTTTTTGGCTCATGGCAGTTAAGTAGGTGAGATCATCCTGTTTTAATTACAAAGCAACTCCCCCCCAACTATGCTTCTTATGTTTAATGTTTTTCCTCTAATAAAATGCAAAGGATTATTACTATATAGAAAAACATGTAATTTCTTGACAAAGAAGAAATATATTTCCTGTCTATCGTGTGTCTTAATATTGTTCACTTTTCTAGTGAAAAAACAGTTTAAACAATGCTACTGAGTCAAAAGCAACTTTTGCATAAAGCAGGATTTGACCTCATTTAGGTTCATCCTGAAGAAGACATTTAGGGAAAATGAGTAATATGTTGAGAAATGTTAGTCTGAAGTCACAGGACAGGAAAAGTGGGTTGTAGCAGTCATCTTCACAGTAAAACTACATTTCATTTTAGTTAATAAAAGTAGGATGAGCTATCATAACCAGGTTATGTTCTCCATTGCACTGGAAATATCCATAGAAACTGAAGAACTGTCCCCCATCCTACATGTCACATATTCATTACATGTTTTTGATTTACACCTTTAAGTGCCAACTGATATAAAAGACATTATGTCAAACATTTCTCATAACTGTTGTAAAAGCTTGTATCCTGAAAGTGCCATTTCTTGGGCTCAGAAAACACGTAATTCTACTTTGAAGAGAAGTGTTGACTTCTCCGGCAAACACAAATGCCATGGGCATTCATTCAAAAGGACAGCTGTCAGAGAAGAAGTTATGTTCTTTTCTTGATATCTATCTCAGTGCCAGGTCATACACATAAGGCAGGAAACTTGGATTCAAAGATCCTTAAAAGTGAACTCTACTAGACATTTTCCTCTTTCAAGAGGGCCCCAACTACCAAACTCTTAAGATGTTGCCTACTCCTCCTGGTGGAGCTTTCAAAATAGCCTCTGTCTGGAGTTGGAGCAAAGAAACTTACTTTTCCCACTCTGTGTGCACACTGTTCACCTAAGAAGAGTCTCTATTCCCACTATTGTTTCTGTGTTTTACGTGACTCCTCCTTGTATAACAAGCTTAAACAGCCCTGGAGAAGAAACTAAAATTTACACTCCTTTGCTGATGTCCAGAGTGGGAAATCATATCCCTTTCTTCACATTCAATAAATTATTGAAGATTTCCCTGAAAAATAGAAGACAAAATGTTGTCTTCAGTAGCAGGAAAAACACTGAACTAACATTTCATATGACCTGAAATAATATTTCAACTATTGCTTTGTAAATGACTCTTTTAATCATAGAATCATAGAATTATTTAGGTTGGAAAAGACCTTTAAGATCATCGAGTCCAACCATTAATGTTTGTCTTGATTTGTTTTGAAAGGGATAGTTTAAAGATTTTTCCAAGCTGTGAATCCTAATCTCAAATACGGTGAAACATATGAGCATCTGTAATACAAAATCTCTTTTTTCTTCAAATATGTTATTAACAGATGTCTGCCTCCCGCACACTCTGCAAACTGCTTACAGGTGGCAAGGAAATTGTTTGAAAACACTATAACAAAGACTCAGAGTAAGCATGTACCACCTACCCAAAGAGACCTTAAAAGATCCCCAGAAAGTCATCACAGAAGAATAACACAGGGTATTAGAAACAGAAGGGCATTCTTCAAGAAGTGGAAAATGTTTTCAAGCAAGAGAAGTGGAATTAAGCATAAACTCTGGCAAGTCTAAAATAAGATAGGTCAAAAATCACTTTGTTGAATAATTGCATGAGGGATAAAAACTATGAATAAAACTTCTTTAAACATATCAAAAGCAGGAAGCATGCCAGTTTGTCTTCAGGGTTGATAGATGATATAAAAGGTACAAAAGAATTTCTCCAACAAAACGCAGTCATAGCAGAAATACTAAGTGAATTATTTGCATTGGTGTTCACTATAGAGGAATGTATGTAATTTCTGACACTGAGCCTCTCCTTATGGCAGACAAATCCAAGAAAATAACTCAAACTGAAGTGTACCTAGAAGAGTTTTAGAGTTCTGATGAGTATTTTATCATTGATAACAAGAAGAAAGCAAAATAGTTTTCCCTTGAAAATTCAAAATCAGGTTATATTTGAGATTGTCTGAATTGCTCAGATCAGCTTGGATGATGAAAGACTGAAGGTGCTGAACAAAATGATGTGTTTTCAAAGAATCTGTCAGGAGAAATCCAGGAAACTACACACTAGTAAGCCTCTTTTGTCCTGGACCAAGCAACTGAACTGCATAGCAAACCACATGAATAAATATGATGTAATAGGGAATATCAAACATGAGTTTTGCTGGGAGAAATCGTGCTTCGTTACAGACCATTTGAGCGAAACAAGATTTACAGGCGAGCTACCTAATATACTATACCTGGATTTTCAAAGACCTTTCAAAAAGTTCCTCATCAAATTTCTTAAGCTAACAGGAAAGGTCCCCTCACAGATTAAGGGTCAGTTAAAATCTGGGAAACAAATAAGGAGAACAAAAAATATGAAATGTTACTAGTGGTAACCCATGAAGATCTGCACTTCAATGTATGTGGCTAAACATAAATGGCCTGAGGTGAAGAGGAACACAAAAACTTTTTTGATATACATCTTTTCAAGGCAGTCATGCCAGAAACTAACTTTAGAGAGTTGAAGATATCATATGATACTGGATGTTTAGATATTAAAATGTCAAATGCAAATTAACTGTTGATAAAGACAAAATAGTTAAAAGAAAGTCTAGTTACTCATACGTCATGATGGACTTTAAATAAACTGCTCTCAATGAGGAAAGGGATCTTTGGATTGTTATTTCTCTAGAATCACCAGTTCAATGATCATCAGCAATCAGAGGAAAATAGGATGCTAGTAAAGACAGAATAAGAAACCTTGTACCACTGTAGAAATCTGTGGCAAACGCAGGCCTTCCATCCTATGTAAAGTGCTCCTCACCATCCCCCTCTCCAAATAAATATAGTAAAACCTGTAAAGGTATACAGAGCTGTGAAAAGGATGATGAGAGGTAAGGAATGCTTTCCATATGAGAAGATTTTAAATAGACTAGAACTCTTCTCAGAAAAAGAAGGAACTGAGAGTGATTTAATAGGTTGTAAAATCATGAATGGACTGGAGAAGGTGACTGGGGAATAATCATTCACTCTATTTTGTAACACGAGGATGAGAAAACACCAAGTAGAATTATCAGGCAGTAGGTTTGAAGGAAATGACAGGAGAACTTTTCACAGAACACCTCGTTATATTGTGGAACTCGCTGCCACAGGTTACTTCCATTGCCAGAAGTGTAAATGGGTTCAAAAACACATTAAACAAATTAAGGATTGGAAGATCCATCAAAAACTAATAAACCTGATGATGTGGTGCAATCTTCAGTTTGAGAAAGCCCCAACCAGAGATGGCTGGAAGCTGCATGGCTGTGCAGTTACCAAAGCATTTGCTGACCACTATCAACAATATGATATTGGCACAGATGAGTTTTAAATCTGACTAAAACCAGATGTTTTTATGTTCTTAACTTTTGTCACAGTTTCCAATGAGTTCCCATTACCCTGAGCAAAATTTATGAAGTACATTACCCCTGTCTTCAATCTTTAGTGACTATCTTCATCTGACTTTATTTTTTTGGGCCTATATGTTGCACATGCACATCCTTATTCATCTTCGACCCTTGGATTATACCCATGAAGAGAAACCGACATTCATTGTAGATCACGTCAGTCCAACCAGGACCACATTTCTCCCTCTGGGAGTACGTGTCCCTTTCCCTTCACCACCTAGGTTTTTAAATTAGACATCTTAGTGCCATGGTAACAGTTGGGTAGGACAGATATGGAGGGTAGAGTAGTTTTAGATTCCTTTGGCTTTATTAAAATAAAAAAGGAAAAAAAAAAGAAAAAGAAAAAAAAGAAATGGATGAGAAGAAAGATGAGAAGATGTCTAGAAACAGAGAGGGAAACCATGAACATTAAGTTATAAAACAAGTTGAAGTCATTTCTGATGATTGTTAATACTTGAACTGGCCAACAACATCAAGATGTAGTATTTTTTAAACATGTAACATGTTTCCACACGTGAAAATTTCAGTCTTTAATTTTATTTTTAACCCACCTTTTCCAGCCTCCTGTGTTTGAATAATATGAAGAAAACATTTCAAATTATTCATCCATTAACCCCTTTCCTTGTCACTGAAGTGCAGAGGAATGCTATTGAAGGGAAAACTAGTCACAGTTTATAAGGAATTTAACTGAAAGTACCATGAAGTTTTTTTTTCATATTTTGTAGAGAAGACCCAACCATGTAAGCAGAAAGTGTAGTGTTCCACTTTTTTCACCATATGAACTCTATTCTATTCCAGATATTATATACTATCTGTATACAGAGCATTCCACAAAAAATCGATTAAATACAACCAGCTTGGAAATAGAAAACAGCAAATAGTACTACTAAACACATAATAGAATAAGGTGGAAGACATTAACCTGAAGATATCGTATTCATCTAAAGAACAGGGGAGGTAAGTAAGATATTCTGATCAGCAGTATTGCTTTAAATATGGAAACTAAATGCATTCAAAAGATAACAAACAAACTTTAATTGACCATTCTGGAAAAAGAGACAAAATGCAATAATGTGGTTTAATTAAGCTACAGAGTTACCAAGTAATATAAGACCATGGTCCTTCTGAAGAGTTTATTACCATGTTTTCTCTGTTGGTTTATGTTAGGTATGTCACCAGCCCCATCTTTTCCTGTTTGGTCCAGGCACATCACTGCCCTCCTCTTGTACAAGAGTTCAGGAAGGCATATGCTTTTCTCCATACATGGATAAAAGGAATCAACCACGTAGAGATTTCTTCTGCATTATATCATCTAGCTCATTGGTAGCATTTTCAGGAGGACTCTTCTAATTCCGATGCCAATTCATCAGGGAACTGGTGAATGACTGATCAGTGTTTTAGAAAATGTTAATTTTCTTCACTAGGAGACCTATACTTATGTCATGGTATTGCTGTCAAAGAATGTAAGAGAGGCATCAGCTTTTGCGGAATGTGTTTTCATACTCACTTCATAGGCAAGGCCATCCTCATCTGAAACAACTCACCAAAGTCATTAAATCACTCTTATAGACTTTGAGTATTCACACCAATTGATCAATTTACATATGCCTAGGTTCCAGGGCCTACAAGAGTCTCTTTTATGTCCCTGAAGCCAATTCCCAAAATCTGTCACCCATAAGTCAGGTAATACCTTGAATTACTTCATGTATGGCTATAATTTCAAACTTTGATGAAAAAAACATTTATTTACAGAAGAGAGTCCTAATTTTCATAGATTCTGTACAATAAGCCTTTATTGAGGTTTTCTAGATAAAAATTTAAGCCCAAAGTGGGTAAGATTCTTTAGGTGCTTCAAAATAGTTTAAAATGACCTATGTTTGAAAATGCTGGCATACCTTTTTTTTTTTTTTTTTTTTGCAAGGGAGCTTCTATGAGAGACATTCTGCCTCTACTATGTCAACGTAAAAAAAAGGTATTTTTTGATAATAGCCTGCCTGTCTTGTTGCTGGGATGCTTTACTTTGTATTTCAAACAGTTGGAGATTGAGAAAAGGTGTTCCCTTTCAGTACTCAAATTTCATGACACTCTGCTATTTTTTTCCCATCACATAGGAAATCCCACACAAGGGAGACGATATATATGAGTACAACTTGCAGTTACTTTGAGATGACAAATACCATGATGAAACAAAAGAAATTCCCCATTAAAATAAACCACATGTCAGATTTCAGCCCAGATTCAGCCAGCTCTCAACTAAGGAAATATGCCTTAACTGTAGATCACGGAGTAAATACATATCTGCTTTACTCAAAGTGGCCCATAGAGAAACAAACAGAAATATGAGCTAGCGCTGACTATGACAATAAACAGAAAAGCCTTCCATGGTAGGCCATCTCATGCTTTTACCAATTACCATATACTAAAATAAGCTGTGGAATTCAAGGCAAAATATACCCAGTGAGTTCTGGACCTCATACTGCTCAGGGTATTCCCTGTCGCTGGATATAAAAAACATGACTAAGTGTTGGACTTGATGATCTTAAAAGTCTTTTCCAACCTAAACAACTCTATGAAGAATCGAAGCTTGCCACAAGGACCAGCAAAATATAATTAATTTCCTTTGCCAGAGCTAAACAGATTCTCAGAGATCTCTATTTATCCAATTAAAAATAATAAAAAATCTTTTTGGAGAGTAAAGGAAATACTGAAAATAGGGAAGATAATAGAAAACTCCTTTGTTACAAGTGATTGGCTTTCTCCATCCTTTAATTAGGCAGACCAGGGAGATATGCTATGTGCTTAGCATTCAGTTTAGTCCCCTCAGACTGACTCCATCCCCACAACAAGCAATGTTGAAGTGCTTAGGAATTGTTGACAGCTATTTTTTTTCCTTAGAACTGCATTGTTTCAACAAAAGCAAAAGATTTTTCAAGTGTATGTATTAACAAATTTTCTTTGGGCAAAGTTTTATGTCTACCAGGAAGAAAACTCAGAGCAGGAATGCTATTAACTGCTTCTGCCTCCCCTATCTTTCTTTCACTCCCCCTTAATCATACTCCATTCTCAAGTTCATAAAACCTAATTTTGTCTTGCCTCAGATACTCAACAAATCTACACAATGATTGTTTTTAGGTCAGTCTACTTCGATGTAATTCCTTAGATACACACTGGGGAATAAAGTATTCCAGAAAAAACAGGTGAACTAACTTTCCTGATGTGAGAAAAAGAAATCTTGAATAGCTGACAGGGTTTCAGGCCTGATATTTAAAATGTCCTGGCTGTAAGGTACATCTTGTCCTTCTTGGATGAAAAGTCAAGATTAATATTTTTCTAAAATATTCATTTCATTCAATCCAAGACCCAGTCATGAGTAAATTATATAGGCCTTAGTAGGTCATCAAACATTCTTTTCTCAGCTGAAGTAGTTGAACAGCTTTCAGGGAGTTTTTCTATGAATGGGACAATCATTATCCACACACTTCATTGCAAAGAAATAGGAATGGATTGTTGGAGGGATCCTAATCCATATGTAAATCTCCCATTCCAGTTAAAACAAGCACTATACAGTAACAGAATTAAGAGCAATGCTATTTGTGGTCTTCTTTAGAAAAAAGACAAAAAAAACCCCCAAAAAATCATTCCATACATAGTTGTATTTCACTGTAAAACTAAATACCTAAAATAATTTCTGGTAAAACTGAGTTTAAACAAAAGTCAGACAAGGCAAAATAACTATTGTATATTTAATGGATATACAGTGATGCTTCAATACTCACTGTCCTAATTGCAAGGCTATACCTGTGAACAGTTGGATGATAGCAAAATTGTCCATTTCTATTGTGATGTTGACTTTACGTTTCTTTAAAAGATCTGTTTGGTAACAGTTTTATTATTTTATATTTTTGCCACATACCTTTATTGCTGGCACTTCTATCTAGATATCTTCTGTTTAAACTTAAATGATAAATGATAAATGTTTACTTAATTTTTAAAACATTATGTGTATTACATTTTAAAAGCATACATATGCACTCACTGATCCTTTTAGGATCAAGATTTGATGAATATAAAATTTAATTTTTTAAGCAGAATCTGCACAAACCACATGTGCTTTGGGAATTCATTTGGTTCCTTGCTTTAAGATCTTTTATGCAATCCATTTATGTAGTCATTTGGTACAAAGTAGGAGAATTAGCTATGTAGGTAAGGTAAGGTACAGAAGTCATATAAGGTAGAAGTATTTATATAGCTAATGCTTTCAGGGATAGGCTGAATTTCCAAGGTTTCAGTTCAGTTACTGATTAAAAATAGTTTCTTTCTGATTATTCATACTAAATTATCTTCAATTTTTTCTCATGGTCTTCAGTATATATTCCAATATGAGATACATCAAAGCTGTGGGATGTTAACAGTCCCTCTGCCTCTTGCTAAGTAGGCACAGATTAATTCCTGCAGGAGAGGTTTCACTCTGGGTAACTCATTTGATGCTATCAATCCCAGTTTCATCTTGCTGGGAAACTACTAAGATTCTCAAACTTGTTTGCTATTGGAGGCAGTGGTACCCACAGAATTTTTACATGGATTTTTCACTTGTGAGGATGAAAGAAAAAAAATAAAAAGCTGAATTTGCTTTAAGCATGAGACATAATTATAAAATTCCATCAAGCCAGAGTAGATTTAAATATAAAATTGGAAATAAAGATACTAAAGTCACGAGCAATAACAAAATACAAATTAAGACGATACTTTATTTATTCCCATGTAGAGATCAGCTCCAAAATAAATTCTAGATCTTGTTGAACCATGAGTAAGTAGATCATGTGATGGCTCCTCTGCCCAGAGTGGCTTTCCCCTTTAACATTATCACTCCCTCAACAAAGCATTTAAGCTGACTCCAAAACAGAAACCATACGATTTTATATTCTTATAATCTGTGATTCTGGCCCATATTAAAAAATAAAAATTAAAAAACTGCTTTAGTCTAAGGGCCATAACACTCCAAAAGTCTTTAAATGATATGCTGACTAAAACCTGCTGAAGACTGAACATAAAGACTTTTTTTCTTCCACATATTTCAGCTTTCATTGCATTCCATAATTTCCTGTATTTACCAAATTTTATATTATGTTTGGGTTTACCTCTCATAACTGTTTGGAAAATTAATATTTCACATGAATATCATGAAACATAATATTTCTTTCTCTTCTGTGTTCCACAGACAGTAAGTCATCTGCCTCTCTTTTTTCTCTGCCATATAATATAGCCAATTTAGTACTTCTTCTGTGAATACCTCCTCCCTCATCTTTGATTCACAGTTACTATCTTTTCTCCCCAACGATCTAATTGGTAACGTTTAGTAAACCTTGGAGCAATCTCTTCCTGGCTTTGAGGACTGCACCATTCCAGACCTGAAAAAAGGCTTCTGTGCTGGAAACCCTGTTTATTCAAACTATATTAGCTGCTCTACTAAAGGTGTTCCCATACAGGAAGCTGTCTTTCTCAGTGAGGACACCAATTCACTAGTAATAAAATCTGGTTTCTGTTATCCATTAGTCTATCTTTTAGTTTTATCTCAATAATAATAAAGAGATTAAATGTGACTAGCAACTAATATAGTGCTAATACATTGTGGTTAGCACAGTATGACTGGCAACTAATAACATACAACTAAGTAATTCATGACTTCGTGAATAACCACTGAAATGTAAGGTATTCACAAATATAATGATCACTGATAATTACAAGTAAAAACAGAAGTATACAGAATTTAGCATCAATGATTTAGAAACTAAAAGACTAATTTTTCAATTAATAACCCAGCTGAGCTTAGGCTATGTGAAAAACTTGGAGGCATCATCATTACAATTATAGATGGAGCTGTATGATTTCACCTTTTTTGGTATTGTATTTCAAAAACTCTTTGTTGAAAGAAATGGCGTGATGGAGACAGAAGTGATGAATGCACTGAAAAATTGCTTCCTGTCATAAATGACTTTATAAACCTACTGGGAAATTTTTCATGTCTACATCTGGTAGATGGTGACTAATGCAGGATAATCAAATTAGAAATCATTCAGCCAGTAGGGACTAGTGACCACACGAAGGTCCAGTGACTAAAGCAAGATTAGAAGTTGATATGTGTAAATCACAACTGATTCTAATCAGAAGCAGATGCCTGATTTCAGACAGGTCTTCATGGACAAGATGTCAAAAAAGATTAGAAATAATTGAGTAGATGGAGGCAATGAAATGCAGACTACATTACAGCACAAACAACTGACAGAATTCTATGCAAGTAGATATGCATAGATGAAATGCACAGCGTCCACAGAGAATATGTATAACAAAAAATAACTGCCTTTCTACCTGATGACTGTGTAATTTAAATGAATAATATTTAGTGTGTACATCATGTGTAAACACACTGTAAAAATGTGGAATAGCTGATTAAATTGGACATATGAGATAATATTCCCAGTCTCTGATTTTCCGTGGGCTAGCACCATTAGAATCAAGCATTTGTTATTAATTTATAGACTAAAAATGTGCTTTTGAGGATTACATGTTTATATTTATCCTAAAACAATTCTAAACTGTAAATTTACATTTTAAAATGATCCTACCAGTGAATATCAGTTAAAAATCATAGAATAACTGCAAAATATATTTGCTGTGGTATTTATTATCTCAATTTCTTTGTTTTCTTCTAATCATTTGCACAATCCATTGTGATAGTTTAGGGATACTGAATAAAGTTATATGTCCCCATCAGTACTTTGAAGAATAAATACTAAACATATAACACCTCCTTCTCCTCCTACCTTATTCACACAGGCACAGAGAACTAATAATGAGTCGCATGTTGTGTTACACAAGTTTGAATTTATGCAGTATGTCTTACGCAGAGAATGTTCTAAACTGTATCTGGAAGGATATGTTTCACCATAGAAGGATTTCTAGCGCTAGCAGAAGACAACAATACATTCTCTATAAAGCCATGAGAATATTTTACCAGTAATAAGCACAACAGTGAGCATTGAGAAAAGAAGCTTGACATTCAGATAACAGAGATCTCAGCAAAGTGCTTGGGAAAAGCCAGGGTATAGGTTAATTTTACTAAATGAGATTTTTTTATGATTCTTCAATATTTAGTTCTTTTCTCCTTTTGATTAGGTGATTTTCAGACTCTGATTGTTTGCCAAATCCTCAGTCTGAATATTCGTGTGACTTATTACACGTTACTACACTTTTTCATTGGCCAGCTAAGTCTTACATGGCTCCGTCTCCTGTCTGGATGACTCTTTAACATACAAATGATATCTGCTGATATTTAATCATAATTCTGTACATAAATACTCCTGTGAGTTGAGATTTAGAGGAACACATACACAAACACTACTCTGACATGAATGTTCTTCTAAGCCAAAGAACAATTTAGACAAAGTAAGAGTTGGAGAATATTAGTAAAAATGTGAGTCAGAGGCTTTCCTGCAGACTGAGTGAGTGGGTAAGATTAATAGAAAGGATTGAGCTTACAATAAAGTTACACTTTTACTTTCACTGACTGAAAAGGGCCATAAAAAAAAAAAATCAAATTTTTTTTCCACCAATGTCCTTTAGCTGAGTGTTCTGTATTGATTTTAATGGTAGGATCTTCAGTGTGGGTTTGGGCATAATGCAAAAGTTTGTTTCCACTACCACATTTATAATGTGCCTGGAATCCTTGCAGGTAAATGTGATGACATTTGAGTAACAATTCTGCACCACTAAAAACAATGTCAGTAAGAGCAGGCTCAAGCTGCTGTCTGCTATTAGAGCACATATAAGTCATGTATACTAAACATAGGGTCACTAATCCACTTCAGTGCAGAAAATAGGAACTTCGACTTACCCAGCCATATGTAATAGTTTCCTAAAGATCAAGACAAATGTTTGTACTTGTACTGTTTGTACAATGACTGATAAATTAAAAAAGGAATTTGTGTGAGTGTATATAAGATATATTTAGAAGGACAAATTCATGACTCAAAGCACATGTATAATTAACATCTAAGTCCTTTTCAGCTTCTGAATGCAAACACTTAGAAGCAGGAGAAATTAGCAAAAGCAGAAAGTATATTACACACACTCAACAGACAGGATTTTTGAGCATGAAAAAAACCACTCTTTTGTTAATTCTTTGAATCAACAACATATGTTGTTTACTTATTGTTGCATCTTGCAGAAAAAATAAAGTTGGCTTCAGCAAATAATGAGCAGATGAATTTTGAAGAAAGAGGACTGTGCAGCTAGAATTACGAATACCAGACAGTAATGCCATTATACTGTGGGCTTAAGGTTTTTCCACAGCAAAATAATAGCCTGCCAGGCAGGCAAACAAATTAGCTGATGATGGACCTCCCTTCCACAACTAACCTTTAATCCAAGACAGTCCATTTAACTAATGAGGAATCTTCCTCTTTTACTACTATGATCATATGAAAGTGGTGTGGAACTGATAAGCTGAAAAGAGTCAGTCAAGTTTTTGACCTTTCTCAGAAGTTCCTTTGACATCAGCTAGATGAGAATGTGAGGACTCAGCCATTGGAGTAAGTCTCCAGTGGTCTAGCCCCTAGAAAGTCTCAAATAACTTCCTTAGTCATAACAGGCACTTTGGCCTGACTCACAAAACAGACTAGCATGTAAGTTCAACTCCCACTTAAAATTGTTAGTGGTTTGAGTTCATCCCACTTAGTTTTAACCAGCTTAAATATAGAGGTCTAGTCTAAACTAGTCAGTTTCCAAGATCCCCACATAACCTCCTAAAAATCTTTCAGTTTCTGAATTTTCCTTGTGAAGTACTTAGGATTAGTACCTTAGAAGCTCTAAGGTATGTGCTTATTTTGAGTAAAATATTGTAAATTAGCTTAGTGGCTATCTCGTACTTTACTCCTTTTGGACTCACAAAACAGGAGTTTTCCAATCTCTGACATCTGTTGGCCAGCAGTTTCAGAGTATATGCAAAACCTCATGGAGGTAAAGGAGGATGAAGTGCTGCCCTTGTTCTACACAAACTTTTTTCTATTTGATCTCTCAGATGATGGAGCATTCAGCCTTTTATTCCACTGTCACATGATATAGCTTGAACTCATTCGCATTACTACAGCAAAGAAGTAGTAAATGAGCTAAGTAGTAGGCTCTTTGGAGAGGGGGCAAAAAGAAAGAGAGTGAGAACACAGATTTTCTCTCATTTTCCAACTTTTACTCGAAATGGTCTAATTTTCACAAAATTAAATAAGAGCAAGCCAAGAAGCAGGTGAGGGTATTTTGCCCTGCAGGCTGTGGAAACAAGTGTGAAAACATGTCTAAAATGTAATGTAAGTCTAATCAGAATTTGCGTGACAAAAGCAACATACTGTAATAGAATTGACAACGTTACATTAATACTGTTTGAAAAAAATGGACAGATTTGTGGATAGAAAGTACATGTTTTAGGGCTTTTTACTTCACTTGCCATTGAATGCAATGTTATCTCACTTTGTAGCAGCTCTGTTAGAAGACTTACAGTTTCAAAAATGGAGAAGGGATGAAAATATACAAAGGTTTCTTTGCCCTTAATTTTTTTAAGTCTGCATTATAAGACATTCCACGAAAAATAACAGGCTTAAAATAAAGACCTTGGAATCAGGATTTTTCTTCCAAATCAGCCCTTGGGTCTTTGTATCCAGAGTTAATGACAAATGTCTCAGTGGGCCATTCATTTTCCTCATGGAGTCACTGTAGATCTTCACTGAATAAAGTTCATATCATTCTCTGATACTCAAGGAGAAACACTGGGACAAAGCAGTAAGAATTTGTTTGTACAAGAGAGATAGTGCTGCGATGACTTTACCAGTCCTGGTTTGCATGACAATGTTTCTAATTTCTGAAGACACATTTAGCCACCCAACCCAGTACAGCTGTCTTTCTAACTATACTTCATCAAAGGCAAAGGGCTAGGTAAGCATATAATGAAATGCTTTTGACTTATTGTTTGATATAATCAACAGGGCTGTAATCAAAGACTATTGCCATTATTGTCCTCAAATTGTGTTATAGATTAAAAGCATTATGAATTATCAGAACAAGACCTATTTGTTCATATGCTCCCCTCATTCCCACAGTACAATACCGTTTGAAGTGATGTATTCTTCCTTGAAGGTGGAGCTTCCACTTAGCCTGCTTCTCCACACTCCTGCAGATCTCATGCTTAAGAAATTTGTGATTAATTGTGCCCTGCTCTTGTATTTTCTTATCTATTACTCAAAATTATTCTCTCTGCCCCATGTTTTCATTGATAAGGTGTTGCTTGGGTATCATAACTGGTGGGGGAGGCTGTGAGATGTATTGGCCATAAAGTTTCCATGAGCAAGAGGTGCTCTGAAGACAGGTTGTGCCTCATTATCAAACTGCAAGAAGAGAAAGTTAAGGAAATGGCAGGACCCAGACATAAGGCAGGAACGAGGGGGTTTTTTTTTGTTTTGTTGGTGGACCAGAGTCAGTACAACAGGGGAAACAATATTCTGGAGAACACACGTAGGCCCACAGTGCCTATCAGCATGTTAACAAGTGTCCTACTCTATTGGTGAGAGAGAGGATGCTCTAGCTGATTGGTATAGTTTGTACCACAATCCAAAATCCTTGTAACACTAGGTAATATGTGTGTTCCTCTTTCTACTTGTAGTACATTTACTTTTGATCTAGCCCTTCTTTTACACATTTTTCTATGACAATACAAAGCATGAAACAATGTTTAGCTGCAGTTGCATCCACTCTGTTACTTCTGTGCTAGACAACCTTTGCCTGAACCACTGAAGTTAGTTCATGGTGTCTAAATTTCAGTGGAGCTGTGTTGTCAGAATCAAAGCAGTGCAGAAATAGCTTTGGGATCTCATCTTCTGCTCCTTCTGATCATGCTACTACTACCGTGATTTCAGAAGGATATTCCTTGAGAGGATATATCTCCCAAACAAAACAAATATTTTGTTGGAGTATTTTGATAGGATACTTCAACAGAACAGTTTTATTAACAATAGACCATGAAGCCAGCCCTGACTTATGATCTTAAAAGCTCTGTGTTTTAAGACTTTAAGAGCTAAAATGTGGTCTCAGCATCTCATTGCATAGATTAATCTCAGAAAGGATACTTCCGTTTATGTAACATTTAGAACCTCAAGACTGCTGATCAGTTTATCTAATGACAAAAAATTAGTATCACATTATCATAGTGAATGGCCATAAAAAGTAACCATATAAATCTAGTCAGGTATTGCTAACTTTGTACTTGGTTCTTTTTCTCTAATCCCTATATTCTCAAAAATCCTGTGTTCCTCCTAGTCTGAAATGATCCTACAGTATTTTATGGATAATCTTGATATAGTGATTATGTGAAGACCAGCACATCACTGAGGATCCTCTCCCCCAAAAAAAGTGTATCAGCAAGACTTGTAGCATATTTGTCGTACAATCAGTTTTGATACTAAATGAAGTAAAAAGTAGAAGACAGTATAGGCTCAAAGAAGGCTATATGGTATGCTCTTCTTAATTGAGAGGAGTTGATCATGTATATCTCACGTTTGCATTTCCAGGGAAAATGTATTCCCTTGCAGTAAGTTACAAAGGCACTACTCGCCCTTTACTACTCCATGGATTTCCAGAGAGTATAACGTGGATTCACTATGACAATAAAACAATAATCCAGGTAGTGCAGAACTGTGGTAATTTTTTTTAAGAAATCATCTGTCTGAATTGGATGTGATTTCAAATGTCAGAACAACAGGGGCTGTTGGAAAAAAATCCTTCAAGATATCTCAGACAAAGGCAACAGGAAATATAACATCTGGTGCCCCCAAATTATAAAAGGTTTCTCCAATAACCTCAGGGTTAAGTGATTTGGATGACTGAAGGAGAAAAGCGTCTTATGAGACTTAGGTACAAATTGCCTTCAAGGTTGGTGCAGACAGACCACAACAGCCAAAACCTGGAAAGAAGTAGATTTTGGCCTAAAATTCCCTAAAGAGAGACAGATGAACATCAAACACAAGAATTTGCAGTGGAAAGCAGCATAAATGAAAAAAATGGCATCTCCTTTCTCAACATATATGCCTTCCCTCAGCTTATCTGATTTTATTAGGAAAACAATATTTGTGTTACTCCTTTTGATCCACTGGCCTCAGAGTTCTGATGCTGTCTGTAGATGCTGTACCCTGCTGTGTACAACTGAATTAAATACACAAACCCAGTCAGCTGAAACCTGTCAAAAATCCTTCTAGAAAGGAGGCTGTGTATTCAAGGATGGCAGATAGAAAAAGCTTTCAACTTTAATGAAATACATCATGCCCAAATCATTCAATCCAGTGAGTCAGTTCTGCAGAATCATTCTTTATAAGAACATATCTGAAAGACACTTCAAGATGGACTCAGTCTACAAAGCAGTTTAGAAATGAATGAATTATTGTTGTTTTAAATGACCGTTTAAAAAATGCAGATTCTTCCTTTCTCACATACAGATGTCATCTACAAGCATTCTCTGTTCTGCTGAAATTCTGTCACCCTTTGAGGCATCAGGAGTTGGCTGTTATCAGAGGACAGATACATGTGTTGATTGTCCTCTGGATGGATAGGACATGACAAATTTTGTTTTGTTCTGCCTTGGGGCATAGGAGATTTCAGTTCTTGTCTTAAAAGGATGAAATGTAAAAGTCTTGATGTGAAATAAATTGGAATAATTACAATAACTGTCTAATTATACATGGCATGAAATAAACCTCAATTTCAGTACAGTTCAGCAAAATCTAATGAGGCCTGATGTTTACACCTGTTTCTTGGCTCCCAACCAAGTTAATGTTCTCATCAAATCTGATTGGCTCTGGCAGGATCAGAATATCTGGCATTATAGTAATACAAACATTGAAAATAAAGTTTTATAATACATTTTAATCCATATTTATGTTAAAAGTAACAAGTTTGTCTGTCTTTTCTCTCTTTTTCTACCACTTACACTTTTTACCCATATTTTTTAAATTGGGTTTCACTCTCTCAGCAATCTTGATACATAAGGATGCCTTACTTCGTTGCCAAAGGGAAAACTATGGGACAGGGTGGAATAAAAAATTTGGGTGAGTGATGGAAAGTATAAAATATGGAAAGCTCAGTTTTGCTCAATAGTATGATTTGATGCACCTGTACTCATCATTCACACCTAACTAACACGAATTCTTGTATCAACCAACAGCAAGTTTCTGTTGAGGGAGGATGGAAGAAGCAGTTCTGTTCTCTCTCCCACATAAACACCATAATGCTATCTAGTGCTGGAAACACAGGACAAACAAAAGCAGATGAAATCCTAATGCCATAAATCCCATATCAGTTGGGACTTAGATCTCTAGAGCATACCACATCCAAAACAGCAGCTCTATTTTCTGGGACAGCCTGATCCTCTGTTTGTGAACTGCCTCCCTTCACAGCCTCAAAGTTCACCTTAGGTTGGTCACAAGTACTTCTGATGAGATGGCAGTCTTTTAAATACCAGCTAGAACTCTGCTGCAATCCACTTTATAGGCAATCACACTAGAAATCTGCCTAAATGTTCTGGAGAAACCCTAGAAGTTTTATGTTGTCATAATTGCAGCCAACTTTGACAGTGGACAGATACCTGCATATAGATTAGGTAACACTCATATTCTCATTGACTGGTCCAGGTCAGTGCTTGCATAGTGATTCAGGTCAGCAGACCATGGCCTCAGGGGGGAGAAACACTCTGTTGAGCTATTGGGTTATACCCTGAATAAAGCCTAGAATCCTGTAGGTATGAAGTCATTCATTTTGCAGATTTGGAGATTTCCACTTCTGCACAGACAAAATTAGTAGGATGCATCCCAAGTGAATGAAGGAGACAAACATTTCCTGTTATTTGACTGTATTCTCAATAGAAAAGGATAGACGTGTACCTCAGACTGGATTATCTGGTGGTACCTAAGTTGCATACACAGGCCACAGAGCAGACATTTGATTTCAGTAGTCTAGAAATCCATCCACAGATCTCAGAATTGCTTATTTCTTTTCAAAACTGTTCAAGGGATGTGGGAAGCTACATTAGAGAAGCTCAGATATTCTTTCTTCCCTTTTCTGGTGCCAGACACTTCAAACTGGAAATCAACCAGTGCCTAAACTGAATAGACTAGACACCTGAAAGAAGGAACTCAAGTCTTTCGTTCACATGAGAGGCTCAAGGTCCTTGTCTGGAAGGGAATTTCACAACTGTGGATCAACCTGCCAGATCCCAGCATAAACCATGGCAAGAATAAGAACATGCACATGAAAATAGGAAAACCTGTCTGGAAACCAACTAGGCAAGTGTGATTTTATGTTAAAATATGAGGAAAAGGGTAAGGTTAAGCATTAGCTTTCCATGGGCTGCAAATTCCTCTCTCTCTGTTAGAAGAAATGATTTCTTTAGGAATCAATTTCAGAGTTTAATGCAGAGATTTAAACTTTAAACCTTCACAGAAATGAATCAGAAGGAAAATTATGCTTTTTCACTACTGCGTAGTTATGGCAACCCAAACCTAGGGATTAAATTGCAGGGAGATTACAATAACCCAAACCTCCATAAAGCTCTCCTTTGCCAGCCTAATCTTTCCCACTAATCTTCACCTCTGTCTTGCAGCCAATAGTGAACTAATACAGAAATCCCAGAAAAGAGCACTGACATTACCTTGTCATTGCAAAGTCAAGCATCGAGGTAGGCTGTAGGAAGTACAGCCTGAACAGGGGCTGAGTTTCATGAGTCTCCAAACTGATTTTGAAGGGAAAATGTGCTGTAATCCAAGCAAAGTTGATTGAGATTTGAATACAGAACTTGGTTTTGCACAGAAACCACAGGAAAATCAAGCAGAACTAGGGGAGGATTTTAACTGGTGTAAATTTTCACCAGTCAGAAATCAGGTGGACTGTTGCCACTGTTTGTCAGCTAAAGCTTTATTCGTGTAGATTTGGTTATTCATATTTCCAGGAGACTGGTTTGGGAAACTAGAGAGTCAGTGTGCATGATATAGACTTTTTCAGAGACCTGGGGGAGATATTTCATAAATACAGGAGGCTTCATTCTTGACCAAACAGGTCCATGCAGAATTTTAAAACTGCTGAACAGTGTGTTATAAACAAAGTGAGCACAATGAAGATATACTACAAATTGAATTAGTAACTTTCCCTGGTTGCTGTATTAACTAAAGCACAGACTTAAATTTACACCAGAAAACTTTACAGAAACTTGGCAGAAACATAGCACAAAACCCAGAGAGAGTCAGAATTATTGTCATATATAATACAACGAAAAAAATTGGTAATGATTCAGAAGACATGATAGAAGTCTGCACTGTCCACGTAATTTCAATATATTTAAGAACAAAAAAGCAGCAGACAGAATAGTACTTCTCAGTGAGGATAATTTTACTGTTCCAGACATCACATGGGAATAATAGATCTGTAGAGACAACAATAACGTTTTCATAACAATGACTGTAATCTCACTGCTGTATTGTTGGAACTAAACTATAGTTTTCTGAACACAGTGCTCTCCATGGATCATTTCTTCCAAATGACTACTGTGTGTTAGCCAAACAAGATTTCTTCAAACACTATGTGTTTTATATCACTGTGTGTGCATTTCTGTGCATGTGAGTGTCCATGTGTGTAACTTAGATTTTTTACAATAGTCTCATCTGAAGAAAAAAATCATTAAATAGCATTCCAGCCACTACAGAACATCTTACAAATGAATGTGTATTGTTCTTTTTTGACTAACAGCTGCTTTTAGTTTAAGTAGTTTACTGTAGCTAAAAGCTCTGACAATCCAGATACTTTTTGCTATCAAGGTTTATCTCAACTTGCTAAAGCCTAGATAAGGGGTTGCCAGTTTTCCTGCTTCAAAGGAGACAAGAGTAATTGGAAATATAAACTCTCCCATTCATCATTAAAATGCACATTTTTATAGGACCACAGAAAGCATCTGTATCTTTACTAAGACAAGGCATGCATTAGACAGATTTAAACTGAGACTGCTCAATACAGCAGATCACTTGTCTGACATTTACAGATGTTAATGTGCACACACTCATTTCAGAAGAGGAGAAAATAGCACATGGTTAATCAGAAGATTATTTTACAGAGTGAGGTCCTCATCCTTCATAGTTCTTTGCTTTAGCTGAAGCCAAGGGCCCTTAGCCCTTCACCAGAGGCATTCGGTACGTTCCAGGATCAGGCCCTATAACTTTTTTCAGTGCAGTTTCTCTCACTTGTGCCTTGGCATAAAGACAGTTTTGTACAGCTGGATCCAAGACCTGAGCAATCCTGAAGACGATTACAAACACTGTGCCTTGGCCAATTCTGTCAATTATTTATTTTTACAGTCCATTAAGAAAAAGTGGAATCTACCTAGCAACTAAATAGCACTGTTTTGTATAAGATGTACATATTTCCTTCTGGTCAATTTGATGGAATCTTCACTTCCTTTTTAATAGCTTGCAAATTCATGAAACAGTTTCAAAGTGAGTTAATTTTACTTCTACAGGCTGCCATTATCATCAGAATATATAAATTCCACAGTTTAAAGTAAGGTTTACCAGAGAACGAGACCAAAAAAAAAAAGTTTGGTTCCTTCTTCTTGTGCTCAATAATTCTAAAATGAGTCCCTGCTTGTTTCCACTGGAACACTGCATAGAAGGTTCCCTGATAAGATGCCCATTAGTTTCCCTAGTAAAAGATATATTAGTGTTATCATAAAAGAGGATTTTGGTTAACAAATCACTGACAGATAAACATATGGCACTTCTAACAAATCTAGAGGTTTCCGACAAGTTTTTTCCATTCAAATGCTGTCTCTGTATATTCTACAAATGGTGGGTTTTGCAGGATATGTGAGTAGCCTCCAGTAAGCAAAATTACTTGTTCCATGAGAATGAATGAACAAGAACCATCTGCACAGATATTTTGAAGATTTTATATATATATGTGTGTTTAGATGCTTTCCTAAGGAAACAGGACCACAGGATCACAGAATGGTTGAGGTTGGAAGGGAGCTTTGGAGGTCATCTTGTCCTGCTCCCCCTCTCAAAGCAGGGTCACCTACAGCTGGTTGCCCAGGACCCTGTCCAGGTGACTTTTGAACATCTCCAAGGATGGAGACTCCACAACATCTCTAGGCAACCTGTTCCAGTGCTCAAGCACGCTCATGGTAAAAATGTCGGGGGGTGAGGGGGGAGTCGTGTTCTTATCTTCAAATGTAATTTCCTGTGTTTCAGTTTGTGCCTGTTGCCTCTTGTCCTGTTACTGGATACCACTGAAAAGAGTCTGCTTCCATCTTGTTTACACCCTCCCATGAGGTATTTATACTCACTGATAAGATACCCCCTGACCCTTATCTTCCCCAGGCTGAACAGTCCCAGCTCCCTCAGCTTCTCCTCATATGTCAAATGCTCCGAGACCTTAAAACACGTTTGTGGCCCTGCAACACAGGAGGCTGTTGGCCTGCTTTGCTGTGATGGTGCATTACTGGCTCGTGGTCAAAACCTCACTGTTCAGGTATTCTCTGGTCCACCCTTCTCTAACAACTTTTGAATCCTCTGATCAAATTCACTTTAAAGGAAAGATAGGAGTTTACAAAACAATTATGTTTCAGCACATGCAGGGCCCTGGACCACTCATGCTACCGCTCCCTATTGTTCCGTGAGGCAGGTTTGGTGTTACCGCATAGGAAGATATTTAAGGGAGACATATCCATAGGAAATCAAACTTCCTTATTTCCTCTTTTAACAGAACAACATCTTGTTTATTGTAATTGCACAGGCTATAGGCATACTATAGCCACACTTGACAAGTCGCTCAAGTCTGCAATCCAATCATGTATGAAAATACATGATCAGTACAAGAAAATAAAAGATCAGTAGACTCCTGGAGGGTTTAAATAGGATAATAAGGAAAATACTCCTAAATTATTCTATAATGAATATTACGTCTTATACTAAATAATCTTAATGAGCCCAAAACCCAGAAGAAAATTGCATTTTTATACTACAGAAATCTGACAGCCTATTATAAAACTTTGTGTACCTCTCTTTATGTATAACTTCTTCAGAAGTCCTTCTAGACAGCTATGTGATTAGTTTTTTTGAAAATATGTTTTGCCTGCCTCTTAGCCTCTTTTATGACAAGAGTCTATATTATTTGGTTTTTCTTGCTTGTATCTTGTATACTATTTGTCTGCATGAATGTGGTTTGACTGGTTCCTTTTCTAAACCCCCAAATGTATTAGTTATTTACATACTCTGAGACCAAGTTTTATAATAGCCTTTAATGCTCTAACCTGAGCCTTAAAAAAGATTTTATTTTTGAAAGGTCATCTAAGAAGAGAGGCCCTTTCTTGTTCTGCAATTACTTTATACGTGTACAAGGCTCTACATGTGCCTGGCACTTCATATATCTAAGAGTTTGCAGAACAGAGTTTGGGGTGGTTTGTTCAAGGGTACTAAAAAAAGTCAGTGCTGAATTTCCTCTTCTCAAAGAGCTGTTGCATGGTAGGGCTGAATGAATTTTAAAACTCATTTTAAGATCTGGCAATATGAAAAACATTGGCATATAATTTTTCAGCAAAATGAAATATGCATGTGGAAGAAGAAAGAAAAAACCAAGATACTTGCAGTCTAATCCATTTAGCAATCTGTCTCTAATTTTAATGATGTATTTGTCATTTTATTACTCACAAAATGTCATTTTTATGAAACTGTCACTATGATATTAGAGAGGAACAGCTTGTGTTAAACTGTGTAATGTCTTTGCCAACTTTCAATGTTAGTTCCATTCTACCTCTTTAGAATTTCCCTTACACTTTCAATTCAGCTTGGATATATTACTTCATGTATCAAACTTTTGCACATAGTTGCTGTACAAAATGCGTGCGTTTCATCTTGGGGCAGATACAGCAACGATTGTGTTTAGTTGATTCAACAATATGGCAATTATTCTGAAAATCATTGTGTAAAAATAGCCTGATGTGAAATGAAAATCCTGCAGGATCCTGAAATACCTATCACAATTTTTAACATTAATATTGCATAGATGGAGCTGTAGTCACTTTCAAAGAGAAAGAATAATAAAAAGAAAAGCAGTGACAGTAGAATCATAGAATTATAGTATATTTCCTTTTCTCTTAAAGATGCTTAAAATTATTATCTTCGTGCCTGATAATCACTGAGCTGGTGGAAAGGTAGGTTTCTGTTGGTTTGTTTTTTTTAATATATATTTATATCAGCAACTGTGATATACAGTTCATTACAGTTAAATGCAAGAAATTCACAGCTAGTCAATAATTCCCAAATTTGTAAAATTTTCTTCAGGAAAAACAGACAAATGAACACAAAGGCAAAGTTCATTGTGTTTTTACACATATAAGGGATTTAGGGAACTTTAGGTTCTCATCTGCCTTCTTTGAAAACTGTACCAGTTTCTCATGTTTTTCATGTTCTATTCAAAATTGTTGCTGTAAGTAGGTAGAAATAACTACAATTTACAAATCTTAGAAGCACAGATTCACCTATGTCTTCTTTTGTAAAATGAAGGCAATATCTGCTAATTACCTTTCTATGATCTCGTAAGGAATCAGGAGAAAGCAATAGCATTTTGTATTGCATTTTGAAGCATGAAACATAATAGAGTTGTAATAAAGTTGTGTCATTGAACGCAATACTCAAACCCAAAGAAGGAATTGTTTTTATTAGAATCAGATGAAATTATGGCTGAATTAAGATTAACAATATTTGTTAAAAGAGGAGCATTTCTAAAATGAAATTTTCTATTTAGGAACCACAGAATCACAGAATGGTTGGGGTTGGAAGGGACCTCTGGAAATCATCTAGTCCAACCCCCCTGCTAAACAGGTTCACCTAGAACAGGTTGCACAGGATCGCATCCAGGTGGGTTTTTAGTATCTCCAGCAAAGGAGACTCTACAACCTCTCTGGGCAGCCTGTTCCAGTGCTGTCACTCTTAAAGTAAAGATGTTTTTCCTCATATTCAGATGGAAGTTCCTGTGTTTCAGTTTGTGCCTGTTGTCCTTTATGCTGTTGCTGGGCACCACTGAAAAGAGTCTGGGCCCATCCTCCTGACACCTGCCCTTAAGATGTTTGTAAGCATTGATAAGATCCCCTCTCAGTCTCCTCTTCTCCAGGCTAAACAGACCCAGCTCTTTCAGCCTTTCCTCATAAGGGAGATGCTCCAGTCCCCTAATCCACTGGACTCTCTCCAGTAGTTCCTTGTCTATCTTGAACCCGGGAGCCCAGAACTGGGCACAGTACTCCAGATGGGTCCTCACCTGGGCAGAGTAGAGGGGGAGGATAACCTCCCTCGACCTGCTGGCCACACTCTTCCTAGTGCACCCCAGGGTACCATTGGCCCTCTTGGCCACAAGGGCACATTGCTGGCTCATGGTTAACTTGTCCACCAGGACTCCCAGGTGCTTCCCCACAGAGCTGCCTTCCAGCAGGCCAACCTGTACTGGTGCATGGGGTTATTCCTCCCTAGGTGCAGGACCCTACGCTCGCCTTTGTGGAACTTCAAGCTATAAGCAATTTTTTTTCAATATTTTCTAATGAGCAATCTTTGATTTTGTTTTTGAAACAAAGTCTGTCCATTAGCAATTAAAGAATTTAGTAGGAAAAAAGGGAATTTGAAGAGTTAAATTACTGAATGGGGCAAAGATGTGGAGGATGTTCCCTATCAAACAAAGAAATTCAGGATGACATTCCCTTTTGCAGGCACAAAACCTTGACCACAGCAGGAAGAATTATCAGAAGCTTTCTTCTTGATTTTGTACTTCTTCCACTGAGCTGAAAAAAAAAAGGTATTGTAATTATTTAAAATAAAGAATCAATGTTATCAAGGTGCTGGGACGGCTGGTGGTTCCCTGGGCCAGGGGCCAGGGGTGTCAGAGGCTCCCCGGGGCGGCAGGGCAGGGCCTGTCAGCCAGGGCCTGTCCCTCACCGCCAGGGCAGGCCGGGGGGGGCAGTCAGGGCAGGCCCAGCCCTGGGCATCAGGCACCTCCTTGGGAATGGGGACAGGCTGATGCTGGGATGGGCCGGGGCAGATGGAGATGGTGTCCTACAGCCTCACTGGAACAGGGATTGATGGCCCTGGGGGCTGGAATGGTGTCCTAGGGCAGGGGGAGCCCCGGAGATGGGTGGGGATATTAGGGCCCCTGAGTGCGCTCAGGGTCTTGACAGACAGTCAAAGATAAAGTGACTCTTGACAAGCCAGAGGCATAGACAAGAACTGAATACAACTCTAATAAATTCTAGTTTCATAATCTGTATTGTCAGGAGAAAAAAAAAAGTTTAATGGTAATAAAGAATTGATACGTATGTTGATTGCAAAGGACTATTTAAAAACTTATTCTTCCTTTAGGGAGGAGCATGCCCTCAAGTTCTTCCACGTGAATCCTCACTTGTCATCAACATTTGTTTTTAATCCACAAATCTTCCATGCTAATCTCAAAGCAATTGCCTTGTTTGTAGAGCTGTGGAATTGAGCTTTGCTAAACAACTTTGCATAATTTCTTGAATATAATTCAATTGACTTGATCAAATAATTCATGCGATTTAGGTATTTGTAGTACACTTTTCAAGTGTACTTTTCAAGTCTTTTTTAATCTTTAGAATTCCTTCTGAGGATGGACCAGAGTTTAATTTACAGAAAAAATTTTGCAAAGCCAGTATCTGGGGCTTTTGCACATATATGCTTTTAGTCTATAATGTAATCATAAAGGGGTTTTGACCCTGCCATGTGAATGTTTTGGGGTTCGTTCTGATCTTAGATGAAGCACGTATCAGATACAGTTATCATCATACTATAAATATATCTCTATATTCTATAAAATAAATGTCAGGCCTGGTATACAATATGTCATTTGTAATTTTGAATCCTAAGAGATGTGTTTAGACAAGTAATATAGATGCCGCAGAGATATACAATCTAAATTCAGCTCCAGAGAACAGTCCAGTTATAGGTGCTCCCCACAGACTGAGAAGTAATTGGGCTGAAAAACATTAAAATGCAACCATATTAAATGTGCTCTGCATTACCTTTCAACTACACAAAGATATATAATGAGACATCTAATAAGTCTGAAGACTAAACCACGACGCCACATCTATTTTCACAGGAGTTACACAAACTGTGGTTAAAGCAGAAGTAAATTTGAATTTGTCCTCTCTTACATAGTTGCAGTTGTTAAGCCTTTGAATGTCATTTTAAGCTGTTATTTTAAAAAGAGAAGAGAAATGAAAGGGAGCCAGTAACATTTTTAATGTCAGTTTTGGAAGTCTTTTTTATGTTTATGGTGTTCCTGGCTTAGGTACTGTATAAACAAGTCCCTTCCCCAACTGGAATCCTTACCCACATTCAGCCAAAGTCACTGGATTATTTGTGTCTTCAAAGGAAAGCACTTGTCAATGGGACTTAAGTTTATGCTTGAAGTTAAACATATGTTTAATTATGGTCCCAAATGAGGACTTAAGTGGTTTGTTGCAGCATAATCTATTCATGTTCATATTATGGTGCTAAGTATGTCAGAAGTGGCAGTCTGGCTATTCTGGCTGAATTTCTATAGGTACATTCAGAATTTGGAAAGCATGAACCACGGCATCATGATAGCATATACAGATTCAACTCTTGCTACAAGTATGATGGTTCCTGCTGTGGAATTTTTAAAAATTGGACAAAACCTAATATGTCAGTTATCTGGTTCAGCTATCTTGTACACTATAAACTGACTGCTTTCTCTCATGCAACTTCCCTAAAAGCAGTTATGTTAAGATTCACATCAAAGATATCCTGTTAGAAAAATATCCACTCTTGATTCTTGCCCTCTTCCAGCTACCAAATCTTTACCCAGCTAACAGTCTCTAGGAACCGATTTTTTTTTATTTTCATGGTTTGACAGACTGCACTGCATCTGCCCAGACAGAAGAATTAATCAAATGAAATATCTTTGACAAGATTTGCCAGCTGGTTTTGACTGCTACATGGCTGTGCAAAACTGCTGCAAATACAGGAATTGAAGAAATTTATGACAGCTCAGTATCATCAGAGCAATGCAGCAAAGACAAAATCCACTGTTGAGCTTGACCTGGGCATATTTCAGACTATTTTTATTCTTCACATCATTATGTAACTGTTTCTTACAGAGATCCTAACTATAGAGATCACATTTAGTATCACATCAGTAGTAGCCTCCATCCTATATGATTCAACTGACCTAGCACCTGTTACAATAAGTCCTAATTAAGGTGACAGAACCTCCTGTAATCAGATCCATTCTAGTTCATGTTATTTATTTCAATGGAATAAAAATTAATTTTGGAGGAAAAACCAAGCCTAGTGAGTCATACCTCTAAAGGGGCTGTCCATCTTTGCGGCTGCAGTTTTGTGCCAGATCACAGGCATGCAATGTCTATTGTGCAAATATCATCTACGAAGATAGTTCTCAATAACGTGAAGTACTGGACAATATCCTTAAGGCTGTAAAGGTGAAATGTTAGGCACTTAAAGATCTTTTTAGTTTCTATACTCTATGAAATATTTTCTTTTCCTAAGAGCCGATATTTTATTTGTTTTGAATGTAAGACAAAACATTAGGAAAGGCCTGGAGGGAAGTCTAGCACACAAATGACTAGTAACTCCCTCTGCTATTGGAAGAAAATATGTTTTGGTTTCTTTCTTCTTAGTCAAGTAAACAGATAAATATATTTCCCCTGGCTTCCATTACAGCAAGTTAGCAGTTACAGAAGAATCCTTTCAGTTTTGATTTCCTGTCAGCTTTACTAACAAATGACCACAGAGTACAGTGTTCTCTTGGTGTGGTTTTTATAGACTCTGTGCCTTAAAAGGAGTATTTCTGAATGAAATCGCTATATGTTTTCATTTGGAGGGGTTGGTGTGTTTACAGTATGCAGTACATTTCCCTTCTTAATGAATGTGTGAAATTGGGAAAATAATAGGAAGGATGTGGCCTGAAAGAGAACATTTTTTAAAAAAACTTTTCTTCCTTTGATCTTCATCTCCTAAGTTGGAGTCAAAAGACTGACTAAATTCAGATACAGACATAAACTGGTTCAGGCCGCTTTTTCAATCTGCCCATAGCAGGCAATAAAAACAAACCAAACCAAACCAGCTCCATGTGCAAAGGGCTGATCTCAGGGAAGTCAGTGGCATGCTGCTGAGTGATTTCAGTAGAGCTTGCTGAAATTTCTCCCTTGAAGTTGAATTTGTTCTCATAGGTTGATCTTCCATTGAAAAAGACCTGACAACAACAGGGGTCACGAGCTGTGGTCCAAAGCTGTGTGTTTCCTAAGCTCCCCAGTGGCCATTCTTGTGGGTTGGAACCTAAAATTATTGCCCTGCTTTCTCACACCTAAAATTCCCTGAGGGTAGCCCCTAACCTTTTCATTTGTCTCTACAGAACTTCTCTATTTCAAGCCAGGCATCAATTCACTACTCATGTGCAGACAGTAGCCCATCTTGATGAGCAATCTAAAACCTACTGTATAAGCACAGTCTTTTCTAACAGTTTTTCTCTTTTCCAGAGTGAGTTTTCTTTTTCTGCTCTCTCACAGACTGCAGAGCTCTGTCTTTACAGGCATGGCCTCTGGAGAGAGTAAGGCAAATATTATAGAAATGCCACTCCTCTCAGTGCATTTGCTATATTCTGTTCTTCACCGTATGTGTGCCCAGGTAGCCCTTTGCTCTATATTTTGCAGAAGGAAAACGCCCTGCAGTGAAGTGCTCAGTACTGCTGCTGAATCTGCGCTGAGGGACATACACAGTAGTGTGGAGTGGGGGGGAAGGGGGAAGAGAGACAATATTACTTCATCACTTCCACCCTTACAGAGAAGATAATGAGGAAAGCACTTTCCAAACAGAGAAAGAGAAGTGTCTTCAGACAGCTAAGGAGGCCAAGAAAACTGTCAAGAGAGGAGTGAAGAACATTCCAAAAAGCTGTCCTTAGCAGACCATAAATCTTACCCAGCGGACAGTTCAAACGCATCACTTGCACCAGCCCTACTCTTCCCTGTTTATTTTCTTCCTGTCAGCATTAGAATAGAATAATAAAGTACCAAACAAACAAACAAGACAAACAAGAAAATAAGCAAGAAAACCCAGTAGAGAAGAAAAAGAATTGGAGTCCTTGTCTGTCAGCAATGTTGAGGAGTCCCTTGGATCACACTGTGCTGCAGCCTGTGCAAACACCACTGCCTCGCCACATCCAATCCAAGACAGGAATTCACAAACTTTTCTTAAGTGTCTGAAATAACCATTCAGAGGAGTATGGGAATGCCAAGACTATATTTAAATATTTAAAAAGGAAGCACATCCAAAACTTTCGGTTTATGCCCAAGTGAGGAGTCTTCCTGTAAGTTTTGGCTGCCCGAGCTCACATCAGCTTCACAGATTCCTTCCTGCATTTAGTTAGAAAATGCTTTAAAGGTAAGGAGCATTACATGCTCCTGAAGAATTTGTCAGGGAAATGGGAAGAAAAGTCCGTCCTCCCCCAGCGTGGAGTGGGAAAGACAGGAAAGTCTGCTGCCAATTTTGAAAGGGAATGCACAATTCATACCCAAATAGGCAGGGAAATACCTCTTTGGAGGAAGCTGCACAGAGCAGGAGCCTGGGGAGGTAAGCAAGCACACTGGAGGAAAAACAAATGGATTTCAGTTGGAAACCAGCCTGGTCTCTGTCAAACATACCAGTAAAGCTGACATGTTCCTGCAGACTGAGTTGGTAAGATCTGCATGTCATGATGGGAAAAAGTGCCAATAAGAAAATTTAGTAGCTTTAATGCAAAGGCCAGCTAAACACAACTGAAAAGCCTTATTTTTATTTTTTTTTAACACAAGCATGTGTAAAACCATAAACCAGGCAGGAAGGTAGGGCTAAATAAAAAACTTCAGTAGAAAGTTAAAGGAATTAATACTCAGGGATTAGTGTTAGGGAGTTATATGAACTAAAATGTTGTTAACACTAAGTGGCATCAGAGGGGATTAAAGAACACCATGCTCACAAATACAGCCCATCCTCTCTGCAGGTAAAGTAAGAAGTCAGCCTGGAAAACCCATCCAGAACTTTAGAAGAGACTCCTAACCAAATTAACTAAGATAACAGCCCAGAAACAGCTCCAGTAAGGAAGCAAGTTTCTACAGGAAAAATATTTGGTTTTAAGACAGCTTTACCATTAAGGCCAGTCTCTGGTGATACCTAACAAAATTAAAGTGGAATAAAAGGAAAAAAAACCATCCAGAAGGGTCTCCAAAGGCCTGTGCACCATTTCAATTAGCAGCGTAGATGCAAATGATTAATATTGATTCCCTAGAGCGTTTGAGCATCTTAAGAGCCAAGGCTGAGCTTTTTAATTCCAGACTTTTGGGGCCTTCACATTCAGATTATAGTTTTACTGATGGGTCCAAACCAGTACACAGCTGGCTGAACACCGATCAGGTCTACTTGTCTCTTTCCAGGACAATAAACATCAATGCCAGAGCTTCTACATTGCTTCAGGCAGAATAGATACATGTGTATACGCACACATTAACAAGCACACACACAAAGACATATGGAAACACGCTGTCGCTGCAGAACCAATTGGATTGGTTTGGATCCAGCAAATCCAGAGCATGAGCGAAGGAGCTGAGGCACATAAGACTTTTTCTCACAATTCAGGCTTACACTACAGAATTATGCCATCACAAATGTGCAAATTCAGGATGTGAAAAATTCATATTCCTGGCTGTCACCAGTAAGCTTCCCCTGGTTATTCTTGGTTATTAGGCAAACTGAAATAAGTGCTCCTGGTGGGAAGACCTTTCTTTTCAGGTTGTCCTGTTCCTATACAAAGGCACTTCAGTTAGCACAGCTCTGGGGGACAGGGGAAATCCCAGGTTATAACCCTTTTCCTGAAGTATCTGTGTAGACCAAGAAGTTCTGAATTAGTCAGCTAGATACCATTGTAACGGTACTGTGTGCATTTGTGTGGGTGTGGCACGCATTTGTTTGTGCATCCATGTGTAATTTGTGTGCTTTAGTGCTTGGTGACATCAAGCCTCTGGCTATGTATGGACAATTCGGTACAGAGGGCTGTGGAGCACCTTCCCAGGGATGGCCAAACCTCACTGATGTGGGATGTGTAGAAGGCATCTAGCCCACTAGCATATTCCTTCCCCTGTGTTAATGTACTTGATGGCAAGCTGGGAACATCAGTGTGGATAGTTGAAGGTTGGTATCTGTGTATTTCAGGACTGCAATGAGTTTTCACCTCCTACAGGTATTCTTAGAGACATATTCTCAATATGTTCAACAGGAAAAATTAAGGTGACGTGGGGACTTTTTGCCAACAGAAACATAGACTTCAAAGAACGGAGGGATCAGGCAATAATTGGGACTCAGCTGCATCGTGAGGATGTACAGCAATGAAAAACAGAGGCTTTCAAGTGGATGCTTAATGCAAAGCTTCCACAACTTATGTTGCTCTGAACAGCAAATTTTCTGAGCTTTCATTTAATTAAAAAAAAAAAAAAAAAGAGAGAAGAAACTATGTGATGGTAGTTTTGTAACTGCTATGTGAAGTTACAGTACTGTTAAACACAAGGCTGAACAGCAGATGGCATATTTATGCCCAAGACATGAGACTATTGTTGACATGGTTTGTAATAGCAATGTTGATGTAAATGCATATTTGCTCAGTCTGTGCATCATGCTGACATTAATCCTCAGGGAAAGAAAACCATCTGGAAAAATTTCATTTAGTATAATCTGAACTAAATTAAATACCATAAACTCACATATTACTTGAGGTAAAACTTCTCTCAAGTGGACAGAAGGACTATATCCTTGTTTGTGTTTTACACTAGCCTCATCTAATCCAATGTGTGCTGCTAATGCCATATTTCCTGCCTTATTTTTAAAAAATTGCTATGAATTGCACTCTCCTGTATATATTTTTTCTCCTAGTAGAATATATCAAATAACCCAATCGAGGACAAAACTAGCTTAAACAGACACAACTTGAGCTTTCTCAAGCAAATGCCAACAGCTCTTAGGCTCTGAAGTGGTATAGTTTTTTTGCTCAAGCGGGGAGTTTTTCCCTAAGGAATTCCCTAAGGAATGTATTATTATGTGTATAAAAACTACATTAATAGTAACTGCATCCATCATGGTTTTTTAATTATTATTATTATAACTATTATAACAAAAAATATTTGAATAGTAAGAAAATCATCCAATCCTTATATTCAATTAGACTCTGACTGCCCAAAGTTGATAGTCTGCAGTGGAACTTTGATACCCAGGTTTGAAGTAAAACATACGCTGTTCTCCTCTGCCACCCAGTACCAGACTAGAACATGCCCTGAGTGGTTGACTAAGTCAGGATCTGAAACAGCCCCGTGACAAGGTCCAAGGGGTTCAGAAGGAGGATTTAGGACCTACCCGTTAGCCCTAGATGGAGTTTTGACAGTGATTTCAATGCAAGTAGAATCAGGCCCTCAGACACAGAAACACAACTTTCACTTCATCCTCTGTGACCATATGGAGAAGTCATTGCACCTTCCCAAGTGTTCTGAACCAAAGTGAAGCAGCTTTAGGAAAGCTAAGGCTATTAAGCTATTCTATTGCAGCTTTTCACACCATATATCCTATGTTATAAAAACTGAGACAACATGAAAAAAAAAATTATCTGTTCATTTTAGGGCTTACTTTGATATTAACTTTTTTATGGTTTGCCTTTTTCTTCCCAGCTGTTTTCTTTCCTATTTATTGCATGTGGTTTTTATTGGAACATAGCTGTCCAGAAATCGGTGCTTTTGAAGGCAGAGTAGATACACAACTGAACTCTACTAAATGGCCTGCTCTGTTTACATGAGCCTTGTTAAATAACAAAGAGCAGAAAGCAAGTACTGAGCATCAGTGTGGGTTTTCATCATTTATCATCTGCAGATTATAGGGTTCTTGCAACTACAAAAGATAAAGCCATAACAGAATGTAGTATGAAGGCAATATCCCTTTGTAGATCTTTGTTGTGCAAACTGCTGTACAAGTAGTTAATTCTCATGGCTTCCAGGAGGTAGAGAGGTCACCTGAACATCCTTAACACTTTGAATGTAAAACTATAGCAAGATACGGTTTTGACATATGGACTATTTCTAGATTTTTATAACTTTGGAAGCATTCCTGCATGGTTGAAGTTATTGGCAAGTCTCCCATTGATTTCAGGAGTTCCTGATAAAATCCACTGATTTTATGAATCAATTAGGAAATCTCCTTTTTGGAGTGCAAACAAAAAGAAAGTAATGTTTACCATGGAACATTCAGAATCAGGCTTCAAATAGTCTGCACGTGAGTTTATTTGAAGAATGATTCACTGTTGATATAGCTGGAGCTGTTAGCAAATATATGTTTAAATCATCAAAAATTCCGTGAAACCAGCAATGCTTAGAACTTTGAAATTTCGTCTGGATAATGAAAAAGAAGTAATGAATGAACTTACTGTCCTGTATTTGAACTTACCAAACCAAGATGCCATGATGCTGTAGGAGCTTGGCAGTACGCGGCTGGACAGAGACACTAATCTGGGGGGGCTAGGAAGGGTGTTGCTTGTTTCCTCTTTTGCTAGCTATTGCTGTTGGCTGGGTTTGATATTAAGTGCAGCAGCAACACCTAGCTCTGTCCAAGTTATTGGTCTCCTTTGCATCATCGTATGTACCACCAGTAGTACTAAGTGACAGAGTGAGAGGAGCCCTTTCCTGAAGTGTAAAGTATAGTAAAAGAAGTATTTAAAATTCTAAGCCTCTCATACGGAAATTGCAAGGAACTACAAACCGCTTGGCAAATATTCATGTTTAGGTTAAGCACACCCTTTCCACTGCAAATATACTCTCTTCGTAATATGCTTAGGCCATTCTCAGTGCAGAATTCCATCAGGAATCTCTCAGGGAGGCTCAGCAGGATCATGGCATGGATTTGGTTGTATCTTTCATTTTATGTGCAACTCTGCTATTGGACACATGAAGATCTTTAAAGTACAAGTCCTCCTTTCTCTGCACACTAAAATCCCTCACTGAAATTAGAATTGGGAGCCTAGCAATGGGGTGCCAAACCTTCTTCTTTAAATAAGAAATATAACGCTAATTAAGCTGTTGTTTTTTAGAAAATACTTTATTAAGAATAATAAGAGTAAACAAGGTTACAAAAATACCAACTTTATTAACTAATGAAGATGCCGTTAATTACAGAAGATTTGTAATACAAGTTATAACCACAGTGTTCCCTTTTCATTAGGCATTCAGCTAGTTGTATTTAATGGGAGCGTTATTTTTCCCACTTAAATATGAAAAAATACTTTTATCATATACTGAATTCCACAGGCAGCTCCCTGAAGTTAGATCCCAGGCAGGGAAACACCATACATAAATGCCCAAGAGTATGTTTAAAAAGGAACACTGTAAAATTTCAGGGTGAAAAGCCATGTTAGTTCCTGCCAGCAGCCCCAACATTCATAAAACAATAATATACCAGTGCACGTGAGGGAGGAAGAAAATAATTGCTAAGGAAACAAGGCTAAACAACCAATCCATTAGGTTTCATACAGGTTCCATGGGGGTCAACTAGTTTACAACCAGCCTTCCAGAAGGACAGCAATAAAGCCTTACCTCCTGTTGCAGCTGCCATGGAGTTGGGAATCTGTGTGCTTTTCAGTGTACAAGGATGCATGTAGTTCAGTGCACGGCCATAGGGAAAAGCACTGAGCAACTTTCAGCCCCTGCTCTTTTGGCAATCACATTCACTGATTTCAAGGGACATTTTGCCTGAGTAGATTTTGACCCTCAGAGATATATTTGGACCCTCGTCTGAAAAGCTCTAACTCAAGTGAGTAGCTCTGTCAAGTACATTGGCATTACCTGCAGCAAGGGTTTGCAGAATGCCTCAGAGAATTTTAATCTTAAACTAGAGAAGAAGATTTCAGCAGTAGCAGCAAAAATCTAGACCAGTACATTCCCAATGAGAGCTACAGTTTCTCTGAGGGTCATGAGGTTTATGAGAGAAAGAGAGATAGGGAAAAAAGCTTTTTTAAGGGACAAATGTTTTCATTAATGAAAGGAAGAAGTGTCAGCCAGTTCCAATGCCCAAAGAAAATCAGTAATTAAGTCAAACTAACTTCAGTAGCACAAAATCGGCTCTTAGGTTTTAATTCCAAAATTTTATATCCAGTTATTACACTTTGAAGAGACCAAGGATTATTTAGAGCAAGGAGAATGAAGATGAAGTTCAATGGAGTTTAAGAATGTCCTTAGATAAGAATTTAAGTTCTATACCCTTTAATTCTAATATGAATAAAATCACATCTACGAAGTAAAGTCCAGACCTCACTGAAGTTAGTAAGAGGCTTTCCAACAATTTAGATGGGCACTAGATCAGGTTCCCTTGTTATTACAGAGAGAAAAATGTTAGAACAGTGAAAAAATATCTATAGAGTGTCCTTTCTTAAGAGAATCCTGTAGTTATAACAGTTGCCTGGTACAGTACCATTGGTACCAACAAGAAATATTCACAGGAATAAATGAAGTACAAATTCATTGCCACATATCATTAATCTTCTCTTCCCTTGCTCTTCAGAGTCTCACATGCCCCCCATACTGAGATAGGGAGAGCAAGAGCACCTGATAAGCAAGTGCATACAAACATGTTAAGTTCTGGAGCATCAACTCTGCACAATTTATTTTACTGAGGCGCTGCCCAGAACAAACAGGTAAAAATCCTTACACGTTGTCTAACAAAAAACAGTATTTTTATCATATATATATATATGTGTATATATATATATAAAAATCACAGTCTTCTGCACAGCAGAAGCGTATAACTAAAATATTTTAGGATTTGATTTTTTTAGATAGACATAACAAAATGCCTGCAAATATAATACAGTGAGCACATAACAATTCTTAAAATACAAAGAGTGAACATGGAATTATATATTTCATCCACATTCTACTTGTGACTGAAAACAAAACTCACTCGGAGTTTTTCAAAAGTCTGTCTTAAAAAGTTAATCCTTTCAATAAGATACGGTCAGTATATACTTAGTAAGAATACACTCTTCACATACATGGCAATAATTAACTGTAAATACATCAGGCTAAATCCTGCCCTCTTTAGGCCTGGTGAGTAAGAGAGCCCAAAAGGAGCATAAAGCCTTCAGAGGCAGCCAGAATAGAGCCAGACAGACTGCGTAGCATCCACAACCCCAGATCTGCTGTACAGAGAAATTGCATCTTGTCCAAAGAGACTATTTACATCAGGAGGAATTTCAGAAGCTCCGCTTGCTGAAAGACTTCTTATGTGCCAGTAGAATCTGTGGGATGCTTGACACAAATCTCAGCAGGCCAAGCCACTTAAGCATGGGCTGAAACTCATCCCAGTTCACCAGGAGATGTAAGCATATTTGAGTCCCACTGAAGTCAAAGTGCACTGCTGAAGAAAATAATTTGGTGAGTCAGCATGAGGGCTGCCTCACAAGACAGCTCCCCTGAAGTGGTTACTTTCTGCCAGGGCAGAATTCAACCCTGTGTCTTCTGAATGAAATGTCCTTTTATATGTCTACACCATGATGTCAGCTTAGTGGCTATGCAGTGAGATATGATACACATACCATACAATTTGTTACTGGAAACATATACAATTACATAGTCACAAGTGAAGTAACAGTGCAGTTACTTATGTGATTACAGGTACAGTAGTAAAACTAACAATTGGATATATGTTGTATCAATTTTCCAGAAATTACAGGGTAATTGCTGCCACCTATAACAACATATTTGTATAATACTTCCAGCCTTACAACTAAATGCCTAAAGGAGAACAAGCGCTTTTCATAGGTGCTGATTATTTGTTCCCTTTCCCCATCAACATAAAGGAAAATGGTGGTTCTACATACAGGCAGGAAACAAACTGCCAAACTATTAGTGATATTTTCCATATTACATACAAGACCATATCAATCTCTGCAATAATTTTATTACCCTGAAAGGAATTATACAAAGGATATAATTTTGTCCAAATCTAGGTAAGTTTTTATTAAAGATCTCAAGTCTCTGAAAAGACTATTAATGTATAACTTACTTTTCCCAGTATTAAGTCTCTCAGCCAGGTGCCAGATTCAAATCTTTTTTTTTCCTGCTGTAAATACAGTTACTTTCATGAAATAACTAGAATCAACTGAATTTTTAACACTTTTCTGCCGAGAAAGATTTGGGCATTTGACTGAAATGTCTTTTAATGGTCAAAGCCTGCCAGTAGCTAAACAGGATTAATATTTCAAACTGTATGAAATGAAATTTTTCACAGTTATTTCTGGGACTAACTTTAAACAAATGATCAATAGTTTACTAATCAATCCACTTCTGTGGCTCTTCCCTCATCCAAAAAGGTTTTTGAGATATGTTAGGGGACCACGTACACACTGAAGGGACCAAGTGCAGAACTGGAGTCTATAACCACTGTGTAAAAGGAAGTGATACTGACTTCTCTGAGAACTCTGCTTATCGCAGGCTTGCCAAAGTCCATCAATAACGAAAAGATTAATTTCTAAAGAGTTTGTTTTTTTTAAATGAAATATTGAAATTTCTGACCTCTTATAAGTGGGGAAGAGAAATACGATCATGTATGCTGTCCTTGACATATGCATATATCTCTCAGTAGGTCTTTTGTCATATATGAAGAGAAATATATGGCTCATAGAAAGAATAAGATGTGTTAAATAAAATTATAATTTGTTTCTCCTTCTAAGATAATCTGAAGAGCAGCATAAAAAAGGTCATCTGATCTATTTCTACAAAACCATTTATCATCCAGCAATAATATCTTTGCAAAATTGTTTACCCATTCAAGTATCTTCAGGAGATATGTCACCATACTTGCATATACTGTAAGTCACTTCAACATTTATAAAACACTGATAGACAAAAACACTAAAAACACGCATAAATATTAAAGGAAGCTCAACAAACTTGACTATCAAGTAGTTAAAAAATTTTTGATCTTTATGTTACACATTAATTCCATGTTGTCCAAAATCTTTCTTTGAATGGAAGTTGTTGAGTTTTTCAGGGTTTTCTGTAGGTCATCATAATCTTGTGTATCCACCGGGAGTAATATGAGACCCGAACAAAAATCCCAGGACGATTTCGAATGGCACATCCGCGGCCAGGAACAATGACACCAACTACTATCTTCAGCCTGTTTTGTTCACAAACCAAGGGACCACCATAATCTCGCTAGGAAAAAATAAACATAAAGAATGTCACTTCTCAAAATGCTTCAAGACACAGCTCCCACCTGTCTCCTACTCACTGGTTTCTTTTGGGGGTGACCTAGCTCAATGAATAGGCAGCAGAGTTGTTCTTGCCATAGGACAAAAAACAGCCTGCAATGTTTTTCACAACCAGAACTTATGCGAACCAACGTTACGGTTGGCCTTTGACCTTTGGTTTCTTCCTATGCAAATTAAACCTTATGATCCATCTTTACATGTGATTCTGGTGACTTCAGACTACCAGATCTCACTCTCCTCTTTCAGCTACCTGCAAGCATAATATTTGTTTATGTGCATATAAATCAGATGAGCAGAAAGTGAGTTGACTGATAAACATCTTTGCTGTGATAACCAGCTTCGCATCAAATACTACTGAGAGAGCCAGGTTAATATCCTCCTGTCAGTCAACCATGTTGCAAGGCTCCAGGATGAGAATCTATGTGTACTAATAGGCAGGGGGGGAGGGGGGTGGGGGAAATCCCAAACATAATAAAAGGTAATATTTTGTAGACATAATTTTGAGACATAACTTCTTAAAATACTATTTTTCATTATTCTGAGTGAATGAGACATCTATGCACCAGTACATGCATTCAGTGAAAATTTGGAGTATGACCAGCTCAGATCGGGGTCATATTTAGTACTAAAATATATCCAGTCTAAATTAGATTGAAATGGTAATTTAGTATGTTCATATAGATTTGGGACTTGAACATAGATACTGCAGTTTTTACCCAGGCAAAATACACCGAACCTAGCAAACTAGCTGCAAAACTAGACAGTAGATGTTCATATTGGATAGTGAGACATTGTTTCAAAAAATAAAAGCTGACAATTAACATTGTATTCTCTCCGGATCACCAGAGAAACAACAATGCTTGACCTTTGTTTGGTTTGGGCTTTTTTTTCTGACTGAGAGCAGATTAGTTCCCACATGAACAATGAACTATGTCAGTACCATCAGAGCTGCTCATAAAACACTTTCAGGAGTGGAGTTTCACCTGCCAATCTGATTTTGTTTCTCTGCCTGTTCTCTGCTGAAGAAAATAGCTTCAAAGAGAAACTCAGGGAGCAGGAAATAATGCAGTGATTAAGACTGATTGCTAATATTAATTCAGTCCATTTTTTTCTTGCAGGGGAAAACAAAGTGCAGGATCCCCAGCAGACTTCCATGCAGATGTTTCATTTATAAGACTTGACGTGTCTAAGAGCTCATTTATTAATTAAATATTTGATTTTGAAGAAAATACTTTGTAATAACAAAATGATCCTTTAGAATATTAATATTAAATGGAAGAGGCCTCAGCCTGATGAAGACCTCATTTCCCCATGGTTTGGTAATACCCCCAGGTAGGGAAAATGTCACTGTTCTGTTAACATTATTAGGAAATCATCTATTCTACTCAACATATTAAATTCATAGTAATACTCATGACCGCCCTCCTTCTAGACATCATCTCATAAGGCAGATTTTCCACACAAAAAATTATATCTTCCTGCAATAAATGATCCACAGCAGTTCTCCTCAGATGTCTTTTCTCCATCATAAAAACTAGACCCAAGCAAAACAACTGTATCAAACTACAGTTTCACTGAAGTAGTTCTCCTGTCCTCGCTGATGAGTTGTTCAGGTTTGATTAGGGAGACCGAATGCTCCAGCCTTCTGATTAATGCTGAACGTCAGGACATTTTTGAATCTTTCTCCTTCTTTCATAACTTTATCAACTTTGTTGAGCAGTGACTCTGTATTTTGCATGCAAGTCCTCATCTAAGTAGTTAAATTTGCTCCAGCCTTTGCATTCTACTCAATAAAAATACATTGCTGTTTTTAGCACACAGTTCACTTTTAGCCCTTATTATACAGAACACAAATTTATCTCAGTCTAGAAAAGTGCTTAGTCACATCAGTATATTTAACTGAAGAACAGGAACATCTTCCTGCACTCTGGCAGAAAATTGATGACTAGAAACAAGTCATTTTCCAAGGCAAAAGATTAAAATAATTTTTTGTGTACACGTTTAATGCAGAGAGAATAATTATAAAAACCTCTAGTAAATTATTTCTGGGAAAGAAATAGCACGGTTGATGGCTACTAAGAACGTATTAGGAAATGTAATATTTACCTCACAAGGCCCAGCACCGATGGTTTCAGCCACAGCACAGATTTCTGACTCATTCACAGTGATCTTCCCTTTGAGATATTGGTTACATTTCTCATTTCCCAAAATAAACAGGTTTGCTACCCGGAGAAGGCCATCATAGTTAATTACTAGGATTGAAAAAGAGAATGAGAACTTTATTCTATTTTAGGGAAAAAAAAAAAAAAAAAAAAAAAAAATTGAAGATGGAGTCTGGATAAATGTACTCATGTAACTTCAGTTATTGTACTTTCTCTCCAGTACTCACATTTTTGTCCAGCTTCACTGTTATTATACATTTGTCTTTTGGAATTCTTATATTCGCTACAAATGAGACTTGCAAGAAATTTATTTGGTGCACATCTGTTCAGTTCTCTAAGAATATCTGGAGAAGTTTTTTGTATGAGAAGAAAGTGCTAGGTAACTGGGTTTACTCTACAGTCCGCCACCAGCTTGCCCTGTCACGTCACAGAAATCAGAAAAAGTGAGCTTCAGAATGTTGTCACTCCCATCAGTGGAGCGAGGATTTTGCTCCCTGCCTTAAATGTGAATTAATGTGTAACAGTGCCTGCCATGGCCTAGGGAAGGATGTATGACTTGAAAAATACTGTAGCAGAGCAGAGTTTTTCTGGTTCTGTACTCTCAGCTATATACTGAATGACTTTGTGTCTGCAAGGGCAGAGCCACAGCTTTGTGCAATCTCCATTCATTGGTGTGAAGGTCAGGAAGCAGGAGCCCTGTGGAGCTTGCTCTTGTTCTACATATTGAAAGACAAGTCTGTACAAACTGTGAAGGTAAATAAAGGGCCTGGACCTGCCTGTTCCCTGCACAGACATCAAAACAAAATGCTAATCTTGCCCTTCACTGAATTGTTATCCTGCTTTCTTGAATATAAATAAATGGATATGACACTTCTTCCTTCCCTGAATAGGATGCTGTGAGGATTATATTAAGTAGTGCATGAAATACAGCACAAAGTCCTTGGATGACAGATGTTATGTATTTACTGTATTATATAACTCCATAACATTGCAAATTCCTTATCAGTTCTCTTAAGCTAAGCTTTCCTGTGATGCTGCACCATGCTCCAGCCTGACTTCCCTGTCCCCCAGACAGCCATTCCCCCCAGAGGGTGGCTAATATGGCCATGCTGGGAACATCAAAGGCAGTCTGGGAGAGGGCTGGTACAGATTACATGCCACCCACAAAGAAATGCGGAGTAATGGTTACAAGGAAGAGAGCCTCAGAATTACAGTCTAGTTTCTGCTCTGGTTCCAAGACAGCGTGAGTATGTTGCTGCTGCTTACTCAGGGTCTGTGGCAAAATGACATTTGAGCACAGTAATTATTGGAGTAATTATTGTCAACTGGCAGCTATTAACTTTATCATCAACACATAATTAGCCAGATATAGTATTTACCAGACTAAATAAATGTCTGTTCTCCCACATATTTGTATTTACTTCACACAAAAACTGTGTTTAATAAACATTAGTAAGGTTGCAAAGTCAAGTACTCAAAAGTTAGGAAATGCCAGACTTAGAGCTGCCTGTGCATCCTTAGTTCACTGTCTTTGTGTATGTTAATTATGTCTTTGATTACATGATTTTGTATTAGTTTTTCCACAGGGAAGCCTGCTTTGGGTTACAGAAAGAGACTGCTCAAGGAGATGAATCAGAATTTTTCAAAAAAGGGTTAGAACTCTACAAAACAATTTTGCCAGATTTTTTAAACATGTAGAACAATATTTTTCTCTAGTTCACTCTTTAAAATGTTTGAATCAAAAAAAAGGATGGAGTACTAGTAAATATTTCCTAATAAATGATCTTAGATAAAATGCTCAAAGATTTACAAATTTAGAAAAAAATTGAAAATGCATTTTATAACAAAAAGTGTTGGACAACCATGGCATCAGGCAATACCAGCAGCCTCACCTATAATGACAAGAGGAAGTAAGCTGTCAACGTATTCATTTAGTTTTTAAAAATAGTTTCTTACATCCAGTGTATCCCCATCCATAAACACTGCAACTGGTCTTCTCTGGAATGGTACATCCAGAAATGGGCAATCGAATTATTTCTACAAAATTTGTCAATATGGCAGGTCTGAAAAGAGAAAACAAATAATAGATATAATGGATTTTACTTAGCCTTCTAAAATGTGTCTTAAAAATGATGTTAAATCTACTATAGACCACAGCAATTAAAAACTGTGCCAATTCTTTTCCTTTCTTTTCCATCTTTGAAGAATATGATGGATTCTTCTACCTATTTTTTGTGCTACAGCTGTTAACTGTCAAAAGATTTCTTGAAATGCTGTCACCATTTTTATGCTATTTAACTTGGGTTTTCATCTTAAAAGTAAGTAATGATGGCATTTCATTTGAATATATATTTTTGCTAATATGGAGAATGTTTGAAAGTTCATGTATACAAAAGGATCTCAGTTACAATCTGGTGCTTATTCTATAAATTAAAACCATATATCAGTAAATGCGGGTTGACCTCCCAACAAACCTAAACCTGGTTATCAGGAAAAAAAGTAGGCATGATTTGTCAGAAGTAACATCTGTTTTCTGAGTAAAGTAGATGAACTTTTTTGCATATATCAAGTAAAATTTCTTACAATTGGAAGCTTACCCCATGGAGAAATCATCTGCAGTAACAGAGAAAGTAGAGAACTGAATTTGCAAATCTTATTTAGGAAGAATCTCATTCATCAGTTGAAAATCCTGGAATTGGCAATAATAGCTACTAACCTGCTCAGTTTCAGTAAGACCAAATCTGACCCTGCGGGGCCATATACCAACTGGGAGATATTCAGAACTTGTCTGTGCTTCTCCTCTCCCTTTCCTTTGATGTTATGGACTCCAAGCCAGGCTTTGTAGTCTTTCAAATCCTTGTATCTAAATGAGGCAAAGTTTATTAGGATTTTCGTGAGTGTATAATAAAATAACTCAAAAAACTCTGATTAATATGATTATGCTAGAAGATCTTAACTAATACTGTTCACCAGAAATGGGTTTATGCTGCCAACTGCTATTCCAAAGTCAACCTCCTTGGATGTAAGTTTTTGTTCTGAAGCCACTACATAATTTTATCTGTAATTGTTACTAAAATCTATTTTTTTTTCCTAATACTATCCAAACATTTAGATCCTTGGACAGTATGAACCTTTGAATTTTCTGATATTTACCCAAGTTTTCTATTTTATTCTGTCCAGTTAAGAAGAAGCACAAGATTATTTTCATAAAGACGCAATTGTCTAACCATTACATTTGGAAAACATATTTATACTTCTATGTAAAATAGCCTGAGCTCTTTTAGATTAACAATAATAACAGAAAACACCAAAGTCCCACAGGACTTTTACATCAGAAAAGCAGTGCTAAAGCCAAACAGGAGGGAAGAATGCTGCATTTAAGTTGAAGAAATGTTGTGCTTATAAGTCCCTGAAAATAGATGTATTTCAATATTGCAAAGCTACAGACTACTGTACCGAGAAGGGAAACACTGCCTTGCTGTTAGAACCCACTCTTCCTTTATCAAAGTACCTCCACAGATATGCTTATTCCTGGGGGGGGAGAAAAAAAAAAAAAAAGAAAAAGAAGAAAAATAAATAAATTTTAAAAAGTAATAATGCTAGTTTCTACATAGTCAAAAACTTTAAAGAATACTTTTGCTCCCCACATATGTTTGCTGGTGAAAGGTGGCTGACTGACAGCCTGCTAAAACATGTCTCTGTCCCTTTGCTCTACAGTTTCAACACTTATAGTAGCGTGACTTTGCAGAGATTTACTCCAATATGCATAAACCAGGAGGAAAGAGAAATTCAGTTACTTTGTTCATTTAGTGGTTTCAAAGTTGAATTTATAATAAGACCTAATTTAAAAAAAAAAAAAAAAAAAGCAAACTAATTCTTTGTAATAAGAACTGGACTGAAACATTCAAGCAAGTCCCCAAACTGCCACCAGATGTAAACAACATTTGGCCATTATTCATGTGGGTATTATTCAAAGCATTGACCTCAAGGTGGAGAGTTCCTATTTGATTACCAGCCCTATGAGATTTCTGTCCCCACATACTTCAGTTGGAAACAATCTGCAATGTATGACATTCTACATGTGAGTATAGAAAACCTGCAGCATAATATATCAAGTAAAATTAAAGCAATTAAGCATGACAGTTCTTTCAAAAATAAAGACGACTGTGGAATGCAGATTAATTAGTTTCCTTCTTTGTGCCTCCAAAATCACATTTATTTTCTGCAGCTCTGTGGAAAGTGAATCAGAATTGTCAGCAATTTGGGAAAAGCTTAAAATCTCACAATTTATAAATTCAAATCACACAAATGTTCAAAGCTTTGCAAAAAACTGCTGGAAGGAGCCCAGACTCTATATGGAGTTCAAAGACAGCAGAAAACACAGATGCTTGCCTCCTTTTTTTTTTTTTTTTTAGTTGTATTTTGGTTGAGGAACAAAATATCTGGTCCAAAAGGCTGGATTCTTCTTAAAATATAGATTCTGCCCAGTTTTATTATAAAAATGTCACGATCAGGAATATAAATGTGTTCTTGCATATTATGTTTGCATTCCTAATTATCAAAAAGAATTTACAAGATCGCATCATCTGCTTTAGAAGATTGACTAGTACACATAGGAAGGTTAAACTTATTTAAATGTGGCACAAATCCAGAGCTGATTCCATGAAATAGATGAAATTCATCCAAATATATTTAAATATACCTGATAACAGAATTTGGATTGGATATATAAGAAAATATGTCATTGATTAATTTAACATTTAGAGGTGAGCCTTGGTTGCCAAATATGAATATAAGTTTCTAAGTATCACTAAGCCTTTACCACTCAGAGATGGCAATTCCATTTTGAGGTGTACAGTTAATTTTTTACAGAAAGTCCTGAAGCCATTAAGATTTTGTTTCAGACAACATTCCATTTGCTTCCTTGGTAACAATACAAAATAAAACTACATCTTTATGCCCACATGTAATACTTAAAAATATATTTTGCTGCTGTAGTATTCCAGGAATCCCTTTTTCATAAAAGAATCTGCAATCATTTAAGCATTCAGCTGCTTAATGGAATTTTGTTGCATAGCACAAAATCCAGGTTCAACTACCTTAACATTAGTTATTTAAATTTTAGCCACCCAGATGTAATTCACCTTACCTGTCTAAAAGTTCCTCAGACATCAAGGCTGCTTCAAAAATAGTGGAAAGATAAACTTTTCCAGAGAGTGATTCAGCCCACCTATCTGGTTATTTAGTCTAGGAACAGAGTGGTGTTCATCTAGAAATGTCTTTCTGGATCATCTGTTACACTTCTAGAAAGGTCTAGTTCTGACTGGAGCTCATAAGATGCAAAGATTACCAAGGATAGGAAGGACCGCCAGAATTTCTCTAGCAATGAAGCAACGTAGAAAATAGGCTTTTTCTCTTTTCCTTTACTCCAATTTTTCATTTAAGACCTAATTTACAACACGGTTTTAAAAGAGATGATGAATCATAAGCTAATAGAAATGAGCTGTACTTCAGTCTATACCAGCAGACAAAAAAGACTTTTTTTTTTTTTTTACTTTTTTTTAAAATGATAGAGGATACGGGGCTGATGCGTGACATATATCTCCTGTTATACATTAATGATTCACACTTCCAGCTGATGAGTTAAGAACCAGAGTAATGAACATCGGAAACTGTAATTCTGTGTTCTGGCTTTTACACAGTAGCAAAGTAAGATCTGCCATAATGTAATACACATTTCCAGCTGCACATGTTAAGGTCTTGTTTTACAGAATGAAAAGGATTTCCCTATCAATACCAAATGCATTTCAATTGCATGCAACGATATGAGCAGAAAGCTAAATATGACACGGGTATATATCCAACACTTCACAACTAAATGCACTGCTGTTAAATTGAAAATATTGATATGAAACTCATTTTTTTTGTAACAGCCTCTGAAATAAACAGTTTAATGCTGGATGCTAAGTCAATGTTATGAAAAGTTCTGCAGTAGCTAATTGAAAGAGCAGAACACTAAGAATGCTTTACAAGCTCATGTGTGTAAGTTAGTGATAATGAAAATATAAATATTTCACTGACAGAGTGAATACTATGGAATCACCTGATGTTTCAGGAATGCTGATTTTCTGCTTTTACAGAATTTAACTGCAATCTAGAAATATTCTTATTATGGTCAACATTTTCTACAGTTCCAAAACAAATATCCTAGTAGACATATTGTCTTTCTAATCAAAGTGATAGTTACCTGTATGTCAAACTAACCACCCATCCTTCGTTAGTTTGTGTTGGGATTCCATTTACAACTCTCAAATGTTTTGTTGAGGCACAAGGAATGGCAGTATCTGAAAGCAGGTCCAGAGATCACATTTTACTAAAAACAGCGGTAGGAAACCTGTACAGTTGCACATAAGGACCACAAGAAGGTCAATATTTATTACAGATTAACTTTCCTGCTCTAATGAAATATATTTCTAGAGCATCAAAACTACTCCAGTGAAGCTGGGTCATTCTATGTAGATATTCATAGGGAATATAAAATGCATATATTTAAATAGTTTTTTCAGAGATTTACATGGTTACAAAGCAAACACTGAAAATTATTACCATATCACACCACTGGTAAGAGGACAGTGAGAATAAATAAAATAGTATAATAAAGCTATTCCACATTTTCCTCGTGTAAAAGAAATTTTCCTCAAGCTTTATGGTTTTTTGTATCTTTAACCGATCTTTCTCTTGTTTCCCAATCGGAAAGACATGGCTAGTCTTAAAGGATACGATACATGCACTGCACAGTACATCTGCAAACTTACTTACCATCCAAGCTCGTTGTAGTAGGAGTTGTATCACCTTCACCTAGACAGACACATAAGATAGCCATAATGCAAAATTAAAATACATCTAAAAACTGAGTAAAAATAGTCAGCAAATGGCATATTGTTAATTTTAATAGTTCAAAAAGTTTTAAACTTCAATGATTTCTTTAATAGTCTGCAAAAGCGCAATTTGGTAAGGATTAACAAAAAGGTAGAATTTCATTCCAATGGAATGAAATAAGAATTAAACATTTTGCAACAGGAGTTTCAAGCATTTTTCTTCTTGAAGAAGTCATGTGATTAAATCCAAATCAGATTTAACGAAAATTTCTAATTTCCTTAAAAAAACTTTGAAACTTCAAAGGTCCTTTTATGTTGCTATCAGCAAAAACTTATCCTTATGAAAACATGTTCCCCAAAGTCTGGTTTGGTCCTTCCATCCAGTGCAAGTCAAAATACAGTTACAACAAGGTTGCTTAAACTTGGTTCAAAATTTTGGCCTTCAGTGAAGTCACATGCAGCTACTGAAAATTTGCACAGGCAAAATTTAAACACTCATCCAACTAGATTTCCAACATTAAGCAAATATGTGTGTATATATATATATATATATATAAAGGTATACAGTTATATACAGTTAAATTTCCATGTGTACATATACACATGTGCATATGTGTTTATGTATGTATGTATGTATACATATAAATATATACATATAGTGCAGTTTGGATACCAGTTAAAGGCACCAAGTAAATACACTTGGGAACTGCCAGCATTTTGTCTGTACTGGTTAAGCTGGTTATCAGTACCTGAGTGAGCTACTAGTAGTTTAATACTAGTCCATAAGAGTTACAATTGTAGAACAGACATATGGCAGCTCTGGAGTTTGATTCCAGAAATCATAATACTCACCATTGCCATATACCCTACAAATGTTTGCTGTGAATATTTCCTTAGGAATTCATAGATCCAAATAATGAACTCAGAGTGAGCGAATAAAATTTATATTTCTTCAGCTGTTGGTCTTTATCTACATTGACACAAATAAACTTTTGTGCAGTTTGTTTACTCTTCACATAGATGCCAAAATATCACCTGAGACTTCAAATATCACCTCTTAGAGATGCTGCAGTTCAGACTATGAGGAAATGCAGCAGATTGCTGCCAGGAATGAATGTAACATTATTCTTAACCTCTAGAGATCACAGACATGTATTCAAAAGCCTGATTTACCATTTAAATGTTATCCCAGGATAGATGGTGCAGTGATATAGAAATAAGAATTGAAGAGAAAAATTTTGAACATAAGTGTGAATTGCACATTTTTCAGCATAAATCTTTTTCCACTTAATGTCAATTTATTACTGAGTTCCCTAGGATTTTTAATTCTGTTTATTTAAGCTATTCAGATTTTAACATGCAACTTTGGAGGAGCAATGTTCCTAATTCTTGCCAGGAGTTAAATCATCCCATAAACATCTGAAAGCAGAATCTAATCTATATACCACATACACACTTCAGCATATACATAGTGAGTTATCCTAACTTTACAAACAGATACAGATCACATAAAGAGACGATGAAGCTTGTAGCACAGAAGATAACTGTCCCTGGGTTTCTTGAGGCCACAGCCAGCATTCTGACCACTAGACAATTCTTTGTCTCCGTCCAGCCCTCATTCAATAGCTAGATCTGTTGGAAAATGTTTGACCATCTGTAATAGCCCTTTTATGCTCCTGCTGCATAAATAAGCCTTGAAATCTCCAAGCTGGTCAAGGAAAAGGACCCCTTGTTCATATATTGCACAAGCAGTTTCTGTCCGTTTCTTTTCAGTCATGCAAAATTGATTCTTGATAGAATTACACATTTTCTGCTGCCACAAGTGACAACAGAAAGGTATGTATACACATGTGACACCATGGCTTCACTGGGACTGCACAGTTGACAATGCCTGAGGCATACCAAGTACTCACATCGAGAAATAGGGCAGTAATCCCAGGGAACAAGAGGATCATCTGTGTAACACCAGGGACCATGAAAATCATCATCTGGATTGCGGCAATAGTTTTTCTTCAGTTTACTAACATCTGGTTCTCTGAATATTTGTATATGCCTACAGGGAAAAAAAAATTCAAAGTGCTGAAAAGCTTTATTCTATAGCCCAAATTTTCAAAGGTTAAATGTTGTTTTGCTCCACATTGTAATATTAGCTGATTGAGAAGCCTACAGGTCAGGGTTTAGGGCTGGTTAAAATCAAAGGGAAGATGAGACCCAAATATTTGCTGGATCTGGGTCCAAGTTTCCTCTGGTTGGTATTTTAAGCACTGTGTCCACCGGACAGCTGGGAAGTTTCTAGATCTCCCACTTGAGCTAAAATCCATGGATACCCTGAGGAGGGATCTTTACACTGATAAGAAAAGCATCTGTGTTGCCCTCAGTGAATCTGCAGGCCCCTCTGAGAGCACAGGTACCCTGCAGATTAAGTTAGCACAAGGGAGCACTGAATCTGCAAAGAAAGCTGAATCTCAGACAAAGGAAAGACAAACACAAGAAAGATAACAAGACTGAGCAGCAGGCAAGGAGAGGGATGAATGGCTCAGACAAACTGCGGTGATAGGTCACCTAAGTTGCAAACCTACACGAGGCACTTTAAAGGTGAAAGTTTGGGGTGACAATCTGAAGCAGAGCAAGCTGTTTATTTCTGGCTTGTCAGACAGAAGCATACAGGCTGCCTAAGTTACAGCTGCACTGCCCTTTTAGTTCATAACCAACCATGCATGCTGCTTCTAGCACACCCATAACCAGAGTAACTGCCAAAGTGAGACAAATAACTCCCCAAAGAAGTCCCCAGATGGAAAATTTGTGGGAGTAAGAGAAGAAAGGCTGATCTGTGCTCAAGATTATACAAATGCAATTGCATCAAGCACCCAGTTGGTTCAAGCTGTCTCATTCACAGCTAATTGAAGACTTATCAGAGCTCTCAGAAGTCACGAACTTAAACCTCTGGCTCCCTTACATGGACGGGACACTGGAATATGTATGCTGTCTCTGACCCTGTGTAGGAAAAACCACGTATAGTCCAGTTGGTGATTCCAGACAGTGCCACTGAAAGTCTGCCTTTTGCAATACAGCTTCCCCAAAGGCTGACTTACTGACTTGCATGCCTTCACCTGACTGACCATCGAGTCATCAGCAGGAATCAGGGACAGCCAAATTCCAGAGGGCAATGGCTAATATGTTGGGCACTACTACTGTGGTGATCATGAGCACTAATTCAAGAACAAGTATCAAAACAACATAGACATAATCACATTGACTTTAGAAACTGAAGGAAAACAAAGGGAAAACTCTTTCCATCTGGGCCACTAATGTGTGTAATATCTCATATACAGCAAAATTTTTGATGAATCTCTAACTTTGTGCAGTACCTGGAAGTCATTGTTCTTGTCACTCCTGAGGTTTATTAATCTGCTCTGAACCAGCAGAGACAACACTGAGGATCCTGACATGGCTGAAAAAGTCTTGGAAACTCACAACTTCTTTCGTACTTACTGTTGATTCATTTTTACTCTAACAAATTGTCCTGGTTTTGGCTGGGATAGAGTTAATTTTCTTCTTAGTAGCTGGTATAGTGCTGTGTTTTGGATTTAGCATGAAAGTAATGTGATAACACACTGATGATTTAGTTGTTGCTAAGCAGTGTTTATACTAAGTCAAGGACTTTTCAGCTTCCCATACTCCACCAGCAAGGAGGTGCACAAGAAGCTGGGAGGACGTACAGCCAGGACACTTGAAACAAACTGGCCAAAGGGATATTCCATACCATATGATGTCATGCTCAGTATATAAACTGGTGGGAGTTGGCCCGAGGGCAGTGATGGCTGCTCAGGGACTGGCTGGGCGTCGGTCAGCAGGTGGTGAGTGGTTGCATCACTTGTTTTTCCTGAGTTTTGTTCCTCTCTCTCTCTTTCATTGTCTTCCTTTTCATTACAATTTTTATTATTATTATTGTTGTTGTTATTACTATTATTTTATTTTACATACTTTTATTTCAATTATTCAACTGTTCTTATCTCAACTCACATGTTTTCTCACTTTTACCCTTCCAATTCTCTCCCCCCTCCCACCGGGGGGGAGTGAGCAAGCAGCTGTGTGGTGCTTAGTTGCCACCTGGGGTTAAACCACGACACAAATAAATTGAAGCAACTTGCCATTTCTGCTACTTGAATGTGAAGCCAAAGTAATGATAAAAAACAGAAATTGCAAGTCGCTTTAATGGCATTTGATGTCAGTGTCATTAGATTGTAGACTCAAGATTCAGTTTCAGGCTGCAAGGGACCTTAGGTGGTTTCAAGTCCAACCTCCTGCTTGAAGCAGCATGAGCTATGAAATCAGATTGATGAGATAACATTTCCTGCTTTATTGCTGCTATCCTCTCATAGAACAAAATTTTCAAGGACAAAGATGGGGTAAACTAGGCCAGTAAACTAAACACTAAGAAATATCCCAAAGCCTGCAATTAGTGGTTAGCCTGAACAAAGACATGTTGCATAATATATTTAAACACCGAGAGAATTAAAAAAAAAAAAAAAAAGAAGAAGAAGAAAAAAAAAAAAAAGATACTAAAGCTCCAGGGCATAAGGGTCTATTTTAGAATCACTGCAGAAGAAAAAGAGATGCCATCTGGAGGCAGTATTTATTCAGGACTCACTGAACCATCTCTTTCTGTTTCGTATGTACACACCTACGTAAGTCTTCAATATTCTTGTCCCATGTGGAGCAAGTTAGCCCAAATCTTGTCTTGGATAGATTCCCCATGTAACTCTTGCCATTGCCACGATAACAATCTGAATAAGAATGTTGAGACAAAAAGGAGTAGAGGGTGATTGTGCAACATTGAAAAGAAAACTCTTCCTTTCCATCAGTAATCCAAGTAATTAAAGACAAGTGTTATATTTAGCAAACACTATACAATATAAATGAGACAACTGTATAAATCAAATCAGAACAAAAATGGGAGAAAGTCTTCAAATTTAGATACATAATTTCCTGCTTGAGGCCTTCATTCTCAACACAGTAGCACATTAAATTTTGTCTTACTTAGATAAACTGGGAAAATTTCTTTCATAAATAATTTATGGTTCATTTAGTAGGGTCACACAGAATATTCTAAAAGTTGTCAGGAGCCATTTTATACAAAACAAAGCAAAAATGCCCCCTTAATCCTCCCTCCTCAAAAACCAGGCACTCAGCCTGTTTGAAACAACTTACCTTTGTGTAGATTCTGGATACTGGCAACAGTATATAATTCTAGACTTTGGCAAAATCAAAAAATCAACATGACTTTAATTTTAATGTCATTCAAAAACTTGCCTGTTCACTCCAGCAGAAGTCATGTTTAATTCATAAGCTTTTATCACAAGCCTTTTTGAGACTTTTCAAGAGGATTGTTTAAAATGATCACTACTATAAAGACTTTTTGTATAAACCATTTCATTTCATATTCATCAGTATTTTTACTTTTTGATAATTGATACTTTACAAAAAACACAGAACAAAAGTCAAAGTTTAATCCTTTCTCTGACAGAACTCTTGTAACTGCAACTCTTCCAAATTTTAAGAGAAAAAATAGCTAAAATTTCAAGACAGATCTTAATGCAGCCTGATGTACGGTCGTAGGTCTGAGGGTTTAGCCTCAGTTTATGCTATGATTGACATCAGTTCTCAGGATGCAATAATACTCCTTAGGGTAATACCAAGACCTCATGGGAAAAACAACATTTGCCTGAAGACTCAGAGTGGACTTTACAGGCAAAGGTAACAGCTTGAAGCTAAGAGGCTATATGGGAAGGCCCACATGTTTTTTTCAGCTCAACTCCTTTTAGACAAGAGGGTATATGGAAAAAATAAATTTAAAAAAATCGGGTTTGGTGGCCTCATATGCAATTATAAAAAGACGGTGAATCAAGGAAATCAGCTCAGCTCTGGAAACAGGCCTTTCAAACTAAGAAAGGTAAGACAGTGGAGCAGATCTTCAGCTAATATAAAATGGCACAGAGATTCACCTTGTCTAAAAATCAGATCCAATAGCAAATCTTTGCTGCAGCTTTCCCTGTTGGAATTGAAACACGAACTGAGAAATGAATCTCATTTACACCATCATGAATCCCAAGTATGCAAATAAAGCCAAAGCGGAACTACACAGGTGTAATACAGATGTACTGAGACCAACTTCTTCAGTTTTCAAGCCTGCCTATCTGCCATTTGGAACAGTACAGCATTCGCTTAAAATCACGTTATCACCCTTCCCTCTGTTACCTTGTTCATTTGATACATCGCACTTAGGAATCTGGGAGCAATAACCAATACGGATGTTTGGGTCAGTGGTAAAACACCAGGGTGATTCAGATCCATCTGGATTTCGGCAGTAGTTCTCCCTCAAATCTCTATAAAAATAAATATGTTAGCTCACGGCAGGGATAACCTAAAACCACTGATGCATTCTATTGTTTTTTATTCTGAATTAGCAATAATATAGGCTCCTTAAGGTCTGTATGTTACTGATCAGTGTCAAGTGCAAGGAGATGAGGAGCCAGTAAGAACACAGTGTCCAGAAAAATATAGTAATTGTAATAAGAATACGGGTATGGGAATTGATTTTCAGTGGACCTATGTTTTGACTGGATATAAGATTTCATTTGAAGATTAACAATATTTTCAATATAGCTTATTTTTATTCAGGATTCTCCATCAAAATTTGCATGCAAACTGACATTGCATACACCTGCAATCCATTACAAGTGCTTTTAAATACAAACATTACCAGAGTGCTTAAAATTCCCTGTACTTTGAATGGTTCTGCTGAGTTTAGAGAAACAGAGTCCTGTAGACTGTCAGTGATTCATTTAAGAAACTGAATCTTGGAATATAAAAAAATGTATGTGGAAATTCTATACAGCTGTTACCTTTAAAGTAAAAGTTAGTCACAAGGGAACATCTTTAAATGTCTCTCGCAGCTTGCATGAAATAGTCAAACCTCTTAAATGTAAGTTTTATTTTCCCATCTCCTGACACTTGTTGACGTGTTCTGTGTATCTGCATACTTCACCGTATTTTTCCATCTGCAGCACTTACTTATCAAAAGAATGGGCCTAATACTGTAATTCTTACTCATGTGAGTTTTGAACAGTCGTACCAGCAGTTCTGTTGGTTTTACTCAAGCTATTGGCCTGAATAGCCACAATGCTCTCAAGCATTAACAGAATAAGCAGTCCTAATATTGTTAGCCCCTCTACAGTGCTAGGAACATTGTTAACACTGCATGAGGGCCTAATCCTGCAGCAGTGTTACATAGATACAGAGCAATTTGGTTTAAGTGGTGGTTTGTCTGAGAAAAACCTATGGGATCAGGCTCAAGTACTAACTGCCAGGTAAATTCAAAGTGGTCCTGAGATTGGCAGAGGAGACTCAAGATCAGTCCTATTTTCCATTACAATGATGATTGATTGTTTGTTACATTTTCAGTAGACATGTTACAATGCACAGTATTTGATCAATAAACTGAACAACAGTAGTGAAGGGATTAAGACAACAAACCTAACTGTTTTGCTCAAACAAGCTATTGTTAGAGAGAGAATCCAAACTCAGACTGGAATCTTTTCTTTAGCTTGAAAGATCCACACTATTAAATTCCAGCACAAGCCCAGACTGATATTTAGTGGTCAATAAAGACATTTAGTACAAACCAGGCTTTGGGTCCATGCTGGTCAGCTAGGTTTCCTCTATGCTTAGTGAAAAAAGGACTGAAAGACCATGATTAAGGTAACTGCCTTACTGTCAAGTATTGCCAAGGAGATTACAATTAGGTAACATTTCGGACATATTAAGTTAAAGTCAGTAACCAAACTGCAAACAAGTACCTACCCCCATGAAAGAAAAACAATAGTAATGTAGCAGCACTATTGGGATTCATGTCCCAGTCTGGAAAACATCCATACACTTCACAATCAATTAATTAAATTGGTGAATACATACTTGAAGAAAAAGCTGATAAAAAACCCTACAGTTTCACACAAGTTTAACAAGAACTAATATTTTGAGATGTGAAGAACTGATTTTCCCATGTTCAAATGGTTTTCAGCATCAGCAAGTAGAGTGAATGCATCAGGTTGCAGAGCAGGGACAGGGATCCTATGGTCTACTTTGGTGGCATGAATTTCTAATCATTTGTAAATTAAGTTCTTTTTCCACTGCAGCAATACCCATATGTCTCTACTCACTTGCACTTGAAGTTCTCGGGAGTGATGTTGTGCTGGTGAGGAAATTGGGAGTCCCACCGCTGGCACTGGATTCCACTCCATATGGTGTTGACCGTGCCACGATAACCCTCACCTTGTCCCTTAATGCATGTTGACGTCTCAGCTGCCGCCTCCGTGCTGTTGACGATGCTTTCATCTGCAGACCCAGAGAAGAAGTGCCGTTTCATTGTCTGAAGACTGAGCCTGGCTCAGGATGTCAGGTTTGAACTCTACATTGCAGTTCAAATCGTGGTAATTGGAGTTCTTTGGTGAAATTGCCAATCTCATGTCTTTTACAGAATAATTTTCTCCTCTTTACATTCACAACATCCATGAAATCAAAATAGGTGTTAGACCTTATGCTAGTTTATCCGCTTGGAGGCAAAGAATCTGCAACATTTAAGCGCTTTTGCTTAATGAGACACCTGGCCTATGCCATATCATTGAAGGTCAGGAGATATTCTTAGTTACTCTTTCCATTTCAGCAAATATTTTCTCATTTGTTTAGCTTTAGACAACTGAGTGACCACCCATGTGCGCACTGTTAAACATGTTAATACGTGTTTGCAGGGTTAAAACCCAACTGATTTTCAAGAATTCACAGAATATCGAGTCACAGCAAAAATTATGCTGATTAAAAAAAAAAGGAAGATAAATCCTGTTATAAACTAATGTGCGAAATCCTCCTTGAGGTTTCTCTTTTTATGCCTCATATAGTTAGAGGGGGAAAAAAAAGACAGCTTTTGGAAATCAAAGATCAGTATTCTCTACAGAATGACAAATGTTTTAAAGACTAACATATTCATCAGACACAAGATCTTTTACAGATGTTGATATACTCTGCATTCATCCTGGTGTGGGCTGTCTTGAACTAAATTCAGAAAAACAGTGGTTTTTGAAATGACTCATTCACATAACTTGAAAGTGTCTTTTTATTTCTTATGCAATTTTCCTAATTGTAAATTAATGGCACAGATATTGCATCAGATATATACAAAGTACTACAAAACTAAATACACTACAGTAAGAGCAACACTTCTAAAATGTCCCAAAAAGCTCCCAACAAAATATTTTTGTAAGTAGCTGCCCATATATTGGTAATTGCTATTGTTCACAAGACTAATTTTATTAATTACCTTAAAAGTATTAGTTGCCAGCAATAAGTATGTTAATAAAGTTTTAAAATCAGTTTTCTTCAAATGGTCCAGTGATTAGAACAATATTTGTATGCTACTCATAATATAGCTAATTCCTGGTAACTTGAGCCAGTTCTATGAACTTGCAGAGAATATGGATCATAAGGAAACCAAATGTCATAACAGATGGGTTTGGCTGATTTGCTGTCTAATCTTCTATGTTAAAGATCACTTCCCTGTCAGATGATAACATCAAGTTGTGCAGTTGAATTATACATTTCTCCATGTGGGAGAAAATTTCCCCTTTTCTCTTCATCTGGTTGATGTTTTTACATCAGTGTTTCATGGTCAAATCAATTTCCTGTCCTTCCTTCCCAAGGCACTTTGTCTGCAAAGGTTGTCCTCTTTCAATGGGACTGTGAGTTCCAAGCTTGTTCCAAAGTCAAAAGGACATGGCACTGCAAGTATCACAAACAGGCTTCTGCAGGCTGACAAATGCACCCTTTCTAGTGGATTCATCAAACAAGCTTGCAGCTAGTAACTATATTTTTAATCATTGTTACTCACTTTTTAAATAATTGGGCAACAAAAAACCAAATTCATACATCTAATACAAATGCATAGCTGCATATTTCAGTTTTTCATCATAACTAGTATATGAAAACAAATTGGAATTATATTCTAAAATAGCTCCTAAGCTGATTAGACTGAACACTGCTGTGCCACATTCAAGTACATATTAGTCTTTTCAAAAAATATATGCAATGTTTTTATTAAAAATGAAAGAGATGTGGTGTATAATTTGGACAAAAATAAAGAGTTACCTACCATGATAAATTTCAGCATAGTTATGCCATCCTGGCTGCATATTTCTTAAGTAAATTAATAAATTACAACTATATAACTCTAGCAAGAAGTCTTCTTAAATAATAGTAATAATGCATAAAAATTCAACCTAATACAAGTTATTTACAAAGACCTTATTTATACACAAGAAGTTACTATTTCAACTGTAATGAACTGTCTAGTACATCTACTCTGCACTCAGTCATACTAGGGAAAAAGTAATTAGGTTGGAGTTTATGTATCATTGTGTGTGTGTGTTTTTTTTTTTTTTTAAATCACATGCTTGAAATGAAATAACTAATACATCAATTGATTTAAGCAAGGCCATAGAGTCATTTTGTAGAGCATTCCTTCTTGTACATCTACAGATATATAGCTCATCCTCAACCCTTACACTATGTGTCTGGACAGTGACCTCTATCTGTAGATCAGATTTTACAACAATTTGTCCGTGTCAAAATGTCCTATTTAAAGGAACCAGCCAAACTTAACTTTCAAATTGTCATGAATACTTGCACAGCCAAGCCACTACTGGAAAGAATTACATTATAATGGCTAAGAGAGAAATTATTTCAAAATCTGCAATGTGTGATGGATTATCTGCTACTGCTACTTTGTGGCAGCTCTCAGTAAGAATTCTAGTGATGAAGAGTATCACTAAAACATTTTTATTTGAATTAATAAAGCAATTCTATGATTCCAGAAGGTCCACAGAACCATCCCCAAACTCTTCTTGCTATACCACCTGCATTTCCTACAAATGTCTAATTTTCAAACATGAAAAATGTGAATCCAAAATATTTCTGAAATTTAATTCTGAAATTCTGAGGGCTTGTGCCCTCAGAAACAACCTCTCCCGTTCTGGCTCTTGAATCTCACAGAAAGTTCAAAAATTGTCAAAGGCAGCTCAAGAAATCCTTCATTCAGCTGGTGATTTCCACAAGCAGGCGTGATGGGAACAGTGTCCCTGTTCATGTTAATGAAAGGTGGACTGGATGTGCACAGGGACATGCAAAAGCTTGAGGAGTGATGCCTGCCTCACCAGGCATTACAGAGGTGCTCTGCAGACTATAAGGCAGTTGCCAAACTTTAAGAAGTGTCCAGCTTGTCCAAGACTACAACTTAAATAGTCATCTCCATTCAGTACTGGTATTGTTCTTGTGTCTAATTACTCTTGTCACCAACATAGCCAATTATCTAAAATTTAATAACTCCGAGCATGAACATCAGATGTGTAGAGCACTGGTGAAAGAGTCCTGAAAACTCACCATTTCTCTTACAAGGTGGAAAAAAGATCAAGCTAAAAATCAGTAAGGCTGAATTCCCATCCTTATCCTAGCAATTCCTCTAAAATATAAATTAAGACCTGCAACTCCAAGGGCTTGTTCCAGTGAGAGAGACATTATGAATTAAGTTAGAAGATGAATTTAAGTTCAATAAGCCATCCTTACTATGCGGGCAGGTACTTTAATTTCATATTAGAAGTACCCCTTTTTTTGTTGCTCTTCCAGTTCAGCTTTTATAGTTCTGAATTGAGATAAAAAGTACTCTTAAAGGAAGATCACACAAAATATCATCTTATAAAAGACTATTATTTATGATTTGTTAATTAAATGTCACTTCTTATTCCTGTATGAAACTTCATTATGATCAGAAGAATTTGATAATTGTCTAGCAGCATTTTGCTACTTTTGAACTTTGTTGTAGGTTTTTTTTTGTATTCTAGATGACTCGAATTAACCATGTAATTCAGACAGCTACTTGATGATTTCCTGTTAGTAGTATTTCCACCTTCACATGTTCACTCTGAAGACCCCAACCAAAGCGCAACAATGCAAAGGTTTCCTTTTTTCCACAAACCCCTCCCTATTTTGATACTTCAAAATACATAACTTTATTAGTAAAGGCCAGCTCATGCATTCATAGATGCTTAAGTAAAGAGATGAAACATTATCCAGAGCTTCATTTGTAAAGCCACAGATAGTCTTCTCAGTTCTGGTTCTCACAGCAATGCCAGCATGAGGGAATCAGCAGGGGCCTTGAGTCATTCTACAGCTGAAGTAACCAGTTAGAGTACTATTTCTGTCTTTAATCCCAATGACCCAGAAGAAAATCCTGCACAAATTTTAGGTCAATGGTGAAACTCCTACTGACTTAAAAGAAAGTAGGGATTTTGCTGGAGTATTCATGTTCTTTCATGGTAACATTGTCTATGTATTTTTTGAAAAAGACATAGTTGGAAAAGAAGCAGCGTCCTAAATTACTTCATCAGGAAAATTCCTACTTTTGCTTATATTGTTGCAATGTCTTTCCTAGTGTGTCAGTGCAATTCTGCAAATGTCAGTAAGAAACCTGAGTGATGTTATGGGGAGAAGATGGTCATGCTCAGTTATGCTGCCTCCAGGCATCCCTACCTCAAGCAATATGATCTACAGTTCTGGGGAGTATGATAGTGGCAGTTCTTTTTTTTCCATATGTTTCCTTCAGTGTATTATCTCACAGTACATGAAACATGGGGAAAAAAAAAAAAAACAACCCTGATTTCTAGTGTTTTGGTTTTTTTTTTTCAGTAAAAACATATGAGAAAGTGAAGAAATAAATTAGACTCAAGTTCAAGGATCACAGTACTGAAGAACTGAACTCATTGCCACCTAAAACCTGCACACCTACAGTTTATTTATCCTTGAGCACAGAGAGATCTTTCCAGGTTGTTCCAATATCTACAATTAGGTTTTAAATCCAAACAATTTTTAGTTCAATTCATTAAAAAAAAATCTGGATCTCTGCAGGTTCAGAGCTCTTAAATCTCTCCTTTCTATCTATCTACCATAGAAATGATGAAAAGGATCTGAGAAGGATCCTTTTTGAGGAAATGTAGATTAAGCCATTGCATACACAGTGAATGCTGGACCTCTGCTATGCCTCCCTGTGAAGCAAGGTGGAAGATAACACTTCATTGACTACTAAACATCAGTCTCTTTTCACTGCATCCTTTCTATAAATATCTTTATCTTACATAAATATTTAGCTTAAACTGAGTGGCACTTTTATTTTTTTACATACTATGATTCAACAAATAACTCTTTAATCAGAACTTCACATTCAAATGGGCAGTTGAAATCTCTGCTTCTAAAAAATGAGTAATCTAATATTGGTGATTCTTTGCCTTCCCAAAATTTGTAGGCATAGTGCAATGGTTCATTTTCCACCTAGATTCTCAATTTTGCTGTTTCATTACTTGCTCTTTCCCATCAAACCCAGATCCTTATTGAATTCTCTCAGGGCTTTTCAATCTCCAGTCACCCCTGCCTATTGCCTATGAGTACTGACAGCAAAGGCTAAATCCATGGTAAAATCAGCTGCGTTGGTTGGAAATCAGGTAGGCAGCAATCAAACACTGTCCTTACTATAATAATTCCATATAGCTCTGCAGCTCTTGAATGACTGGCATATGTAGTTTCACTTCTGGGTCTCAGCACCTCTCTCACAGCCCTATAGCTCATCCACAGAAGTGCAGCTATCCTTTTTTTCTTTTTTTTTTTTTTTTAAAAAAACAGTATTAGCTCCCCACTCCTGTCTTCCCTGTAGTCCATGTCCTCATTCATGCCAAAGTAACAGTCATTTTCTTTTTTCATATTTGCTGTCACTGCTTCCATGTCTTCATTTCATCCTACACTTCTTTATTGCTGTTATAGTTGTCCTTTTATCCTCTCTTCTAACCAAAAATTGTCTCAAGCCAAAACCACAGACACATATGTGAGCAACTTCAAACCAATCCTGGGGTCCCTGAAGTCTTAATCCAGATCCAATTTTTGCAGCTCGAGCCATCTCTAATCCCTAATTGCTCCTGTCATCTCTTTCTCACAGCCCTGGCTGTAAGCCACAATGTTTTATGCTGCCTTCTGTGCTTGGAAATAAAGTTACAATGCCCTCCTGTCTCTTCAGTCTTAAAAACATATTTATTTTCTGAATGCTTTCTTCCGCTGACTTTTTTGCCGAAAATTTTGTATATGAGCTGTTGTCAGCATTTTGGCTATAGAGCATACTAGCACTCATGACGTGTAGCAAAAGCCACAAGCAGCATGCTGCCTTGTGGTCACTCCCCCAAAGTGAGGACACCTACGTTTTTGTATGTGGTCCAAGGACTTGGATTTGCAAAGCATTTTTTCTAATTAGTATTTCTTGTAAAATATATAAACAGTCTTCAGCATAGGAATTAAAAACCTGTGTGAGAATCCAAACCACAAAACTATAAAGACATATAACTCATGATCTTCTCTTTTTACTGTACTGAGATTGCACACAGCCACAGCTTCAGAAAATGGAGCAGCCACTGAAACCCAGAATGGTCTAGTGATTTGGGCTCCCTGCTAGTAGGTGGGAAAACAGTTTTTCTATGTGCCTCAAGAAAGGCAGAAAACTGAAAATAGGGCCTCAATATTTTGCATTGGTATTCTGGTCACTGAGTTGGTGATATAACAGTAGTATCAGCAATAAATTCCCTCTTTGGGTTATAAAGGAAAGCACGAAGCAGCATCGCATCTTAGGTAGAGGGCAATGCCATATACCTGTGCTAAACATCATTTGAAAGTATTTGCTGGATTAAGCACTTGAAGATCACTACTTTTGTACTCTTCCTCATATAGATTGCTTCAGTAATTTCTGAAGATCTACAGTTTTCTGCAGTGAAAATACAGTTTTGCATGTGAAATTTCCACTGATCTTAATATACTTTCTAACTGAAGATGAAAGAATTTCTTGTTAATACAGTAAACTTTTGCCTAGAAATGAGACAAAAGGCTTTCATCACCACACTAAAATCATTACATTGTTTGTTTTTTTTTTTAATTTTATTTTGATTATTACCTTTTCTTCAGGACTCTAATTGTGACTTGGGTAGACAAAGGTAACATTACAGTAGTTTGCAGATCTCCCACCCAACTATTTTATAAAGCTTAGGCTAGGCTGTAGATACTGAAAGTTGCATGGACTATAAGCTTACGTGACTAACAAAGCCAGATGTGAATCCTCAGAACACTGACACATTAGCTCAGGAAATGCCAAAGGATAAAGGTTTATAAAACTTGCATTTGTGAAACAGTCAGCTGTAACTTAGGAAAATTTTTTTTCGTAATAAAAACACTTCTACCAGGGGAAAAGAACAGATCTAGTATGCTACATATGATTCATATATTATCTAATAATTAGAGAAATGTAGGAAGCACAGTATAGTTTAAAAAAACCCAACCAACCAAACAAAAAAACAAACCCAAAAAACCACAAACCAAAAATCCAAAACAACACCAACCCCTAACTTAATGAATTAACTAAAAAATTGGAAAGATGATTCAGTTATAGAGCTAAGCAAGACTGTGTTCACAGTGGGGAAAGATTGAACTTTCTCAAATATCAAAGATTATCAATAACTGTAGATACAATTACATGAATTAGTACTGTAGTTCACAAGCAAGACTTTCAACATGGGTATGACTTAATGAGTGCCTGACACCAAAAAAGCAGTAGTCCTGTTCAGCTTCTGTCTCTGGAGAACCCGATTACAGACATGGCCCAAAGTAGCCAATTAACCTCACTTTTTTACAGTGCAATAATTTTGCTAATTTTGACTACCTTATACTGGATTTACTATGACATATGATAGTGCAGAATAAGTTTAATTACTCTGCATCAGGAAGTACATTAAGACTATTCTTTCTCAACCTTTGGATTTCAAACAATTGACGCTGATAATAAGTGACTGACTCCCCAAGACATTACACTGGCCTAAGCCAAGAACACGCAAGGAGAAAAAAATATGAACTATTGGTGGTGGAAGCAGAAAACATGGCATAATTTGGTTTGGTAAGTATTCCAAGGGAAGAAGGAGAATCCCATGCTTCCCCCTTTAGGTAGCAACTGCTCACACATAAGGTTCATGTCAGAGCCATTCCCTCTTCTCTCACCCCCCACCTCCCACCCCCCCTAGTATTTATATACATGCTAACATTACAGGAAAAATACAAGATTACATCATGGAAACAGACTTTGTGTAAGATCCACTACTGTCTCTATTTTATCTGGATTTTAGATACTCCAGTACTTGTTTATCTTGGTTTGTATAACGACAACAACAACAAAATACAGAGAACCCTGAAAATTAAACAGTCATTAAAAATCACTCCTTATATGCTTATTATTATTTTTCTTTTTTTTTTCTTTTTTGAATTCTCATTTAAATCCAGTTCCAGGTGAGCTTTTTACTCTTTCTAATAGAATCTATTCTCTTCTTCTATCCTCCTCACAAGACAGCCAAACGAATTTTACAATGACATAAGCCTACTGAAGTGACACTTAGAGCTAGATGAAAAGCAGAGTGTCTGGTTTCAAGGATTTTTCTTTTTTTTTTTAACACTTAATTTTGGTCAAAATTGAAGCAGGACAACAAAGGAAATTGTAGTTTCCAAAACTGCAGATCTAAGAGAAACTGACTTTCTCATGAGCTAACATGACACTGAGTTTCACTGAGCAGCATTAGAAGCTTCCCTTTGCCACTACTTCATGGAAAATCCAAAAATACTGTTTTCCCTTTTCTTCATGTATTTCTGGAGGCTCTGCCACAGGGCTGGGGCACATGAAGCTGACAGGCTTCTACAGTATGGATTCAGTTAAAGTCATACCTTATTTTCAGAAATTGCCTTTATTCCCAAGATGTTATAAACAAAGTATTTTGAGTAAAGAGAATAAAAAAATCTGCTGAGGTATTTAATATTATGCTTGTACATTGATTATTTCACACATTGTTAGTTCACTAAGGGCAAAAAATTGGACCACAAATCTGGCAATGAGAAGTATGGAGGATAAGGGAGGTCACTATCACCTGTAGATCCGACAAGCTGTGAATGAGACAAGGAATTTCAGGGATTCAAATCTTAGTTTCCTGATTAAAGCATGTCCCAACAAAATTTAATTCTGCCATCTGCCTCAGCCCCAGCATTATCATGAAAGTCTAGAAAAATTACGTTACCCAAGTTTTCAAGGGAGGTCCAATAGTTTTACCTTCCTCATTGTCCCTGTAATGCTCATTTAAGACATGTAATTATCAGCAGAACAGAGCTGTCAGAACTACCATCAAAGTTAGGAGGATCTGGGCTTTAAAGGTAGAACATGCCACGGAATGCTCTAAAAATTCTGAACTAAAGCATCTCAAGGTAGGCATCCAATATTTGTATACCTTGATGTTACTTTGATTCAATTCCCCATTTGTAAAGTGAGGATAACAAAAGCCACCATCTTGTAGTTGATGGATGAAAAGAAATTAATTGCCTGTGGAGTGCTTTGATACTGGAGTGCTGAATATCACAGAGAAACCTATGAGGAAATTAATAATTCTGTCTTCAGCACAAGGCTGAATAGTGTGCAGGAACCAAGGCCTAGAACCACACAATGTGCAAGAGGAAAACAAAGCAATGAACAGCTGTTGACAGAGAGAGCACTGAGTAGGGAAGGTGTGCATGCACCTACTCCCAAACTGTAATGCAGATGCCCAGCATGGTCAAATTAATACTGTACATGAGATCTTCATGATGTTGCCTCACTTTTTTAGTTCTTGATTTTCTCACATTTTGATGCAATTTCTTGTATGTGAGATATACACATATTCCAGTGCTAAGTAACACACAACTCTTTTATTTCCTGTCCAAATTAAAAATAATGTCTTCATAGGAGATCCTCTTTGAAAGCTATGTTTCAAGTGAAGCACAATCAATGCACTAGCTGTGGTCCTATATTGCTTGAACTATCTGTGTCCAGATTTTGGAAAGGAAAAGGAAGTAATAAATTTTGCTTGAACTCACCACACGTTTTAATTGCACAGAACTCCCAGGGGGTGTTAGGGTCAAGAGTGTAGCACCATGGTCTCAGCTTGCCATCAGGATTGCGGCAGTAATTATCATCAAAGCCCTTGTCAGGATATCTGCAAACCACAATGAGAAACGTGTCAGGGAAGTCTTCCTGGCAACGCTGCACAGGCTTGCACAAGGTACTTAAAGGACAGTCTTCAGCAGGGGCAAACAAGAACCAGGTGCCATTAACCTTGGGTCTGATCCTGTGAGATGAATGCAGATACTCTTTTAACACTATTAGAAAGTTAATAACATAAAATCTCTTTCCAAATATGCAGCAGAATCAGACCTCCACTGAGGGGATTCCCTGCTGTGCTAATGCACAGGATACCGGATGGGGTAACTCTGCTAATTGCTAAACTCTTGCTCTTCTGTCTGTCAACTGATGACCAGACTCTAAAGCCACTTGTTTTTGTAACACAGCCCAATTAAGTGTGGATTATATAAACACTGCCTGGCATGCCGGACTCATTAAGAAAACAGGTTCTTCAGTGCAACAACCCTGGGTTCAAACTGGAAGCTATTTTGAATAGCTATGTTATTAATGATAGCTCCATTTTTGTAATAGAGCTCATTCTAGGTCATGCTCTCATTTCAAGCATTGGGGAAAAAAGAGAAAGATAAGGAATTAGCTTCCATCTTGCTTTATCTCATTAAGATTTGAAACTACTGCGCCATTTAATTGTTTCCACGTTTCTACTGCCATCATTGAAGGATCAGGCAGATATTCAAGATAAGGAGGTTCTTTTTCTATAAAGGTGCTATATTAACATCTATAAACTTAAAGAGGAGATAAATGCATAGTTTTTTTCCTCCAGTGAATACAAATTCTCTTGGTTTTCCAGTTTTATTGAAACATGTTTGTAAAAGAAACAAAAAGTAGATTTGCCCCTGAGGGAAACATGAAAAGTATGTAAGAGAACAATAAAGTTAACTACCTGGGAACTTGAACCCACTTACAACTGCAAGCAGATGTGTTTCACACTAGCAGAGGAAAATATGATTTACAAGACTGTGTTTTTGCTAGGATGTTTTTTCTGTCAATCGATCATGCTAATTTTGACTCATGCATTTGCAACTTGATCTCCCATTCCTTGGGAAACATCAGGTTCCTTTATCTATACAAGGGACACGGACAGGATTTAAGTAGAATTAAAACAAACAAACAAAAAAAAACCCAAACAAAACACAAAGAAACAAAACACCAAAACCATCAAGGAGAAACCTTACAAAACTGAGAATTCAAGGGCAGTCAAGAATGTGGTAGTTTCAGATCTAGCAGCAGTACCCTGTTATCTCCTAGGTAGAAGACAAACTGTGAAGGAACAAATTGTGTCCAAGGATTTCACAAGAAAGCATTTAAAGGGTAATAATATGGCAGAAAATGAGATGGCTTTGGCCACCCAGTAGGTGCAGTGATGAGCTTTGATGTTGGCAGCACATGCTCCATGTCAAGTAGCAATGGAGAGTCCATGGCACTACCCAGGAACCAAGGTGAGTCCAGGAATGGCAAGGTATCTGCAGTCATAGCTCCCAAAAACCATTCAAAACAACTGGGGATGTAAAGGCTCCACTCTCTAGAAGGCAAGTGTCTTTCATAGCATTGAATGCTCTGTCCTTCCTAATATTACTTGATATGTTCCTACAGTATGTAAAAAATGTGTTATTTACAAACTAAAACTTAAGTAGAGATGTAACAGTTCTTCCAGGATCAAGCTTTGAGTGTCTTTATGGAATGGAGTAGTGTCCGTGAACTGTATCTTTCCACGTACTACATCTCTGTGCCCTTTTCTAGAGCAACAACAGCCTTCCCAGTCACTGGTTCTTCACACAATATTCAGACATGCTTCTGCTGTCCTTCATGTCCAGCAAGCAACAGTTACTCAGTTCCTATAGAAAAGGCCAACTAGCCTTTAAGACACAAATATTAGGGACAAGATAAACAACAGGGCTTCGAACTGTTCCACACAATTCAACAGTGAGACTGTGGAGGATTCCCTGAGAGCTTGTCCCTTTGCTCTGCACACTCCTCCTTCCCCAGTACACTTGGGCACAGGCCTCTTGCTTAGACACAACAAAGAGCCTGAGGTTTCCAAGATCTTTCAGAACCCTACATATTTCTTTTTTTTTTCCCCCTTGAAACTGCAGTAGCTGTACTTCACTGCTGAAACTGAAATGAAGCATTAAGATACACATCTGGTGTCAAAATCAAGACTTTTTCTCAGTTTCTAGGAGGGAAAAAAAAAGTGTTAGACAAAGAGATAACATTTATCCTCTTTAAAGACAGATGCTGATCTCTAGCTCTGCTAGAACTAAACTGAAACTTAGTGTCTAAAACTCTTCATTGATATTTCTTTTCCTCTCCTTTTTGTTTTAAAAGACATGCAGGACTGGAAACTTGATTTTGTATAAAGTAAATTTTCATACAAGAGATATAAACCAGAGTATTTTAATAAAAGAATACCTGCAGCTATTCAACTCTCATACTACACTTCAACCCTACTTTCCTCCATGCAATAAGTACCTATTTTCACAGCATATTTGGTTTTGAGCAGAAAATATGAGCAGAAGTGGAGAAAACTGCTGCTTTGCTATGCTGCTCTATGCCTATCTAAGTCATTTTCCTCAATGATCTTCCTTCCATACTCAGGCATAATCCCGCCTGTGAGGAGTACACAAGAGAACTTCAGAGTACAACTCTGCATCCACTAATAGCTAAAAATGGGTCATGCAGGAGCTGTTTGAGGGGATTCCTACTGCTAGCTATCACATCTAAGTAAATAGGTGTTATCAGTTCTGTTCAGTAACTGACCTCTGAAGGGAATAAATGTGGACTAATTCATTGAGGTGACAAAAAGGAAAAGTGAGATGTATTCACCCCTGAAAGCATTGTCCAACAGCAGATAGACTGAAACATCTGAAAAGATTACTAGTTTTACTTCTCTTTCTTCATCATTGTAACTGATGAATCCGTAAATGAAAATAAGTTTAAATCTGTCCAGGTAGTCCTTCCTGGTTTCCAGGTTATTCACATTACCCCTAGATGTTCTAGTATAAGCCTCTCTATAGATTGCCGTATTTTAATGGATCATTTCTTCCAGACCACCTCTCTTATTTTTAACTTAAATAACTATTAAAAAACCAAATAAACCAAAGCCCACAACATTTTTAAAAGCTAGTATAATCAAAGTATAATCGTTACTACCTTTAGTGACCATTCTATGAAGTTAATTAACATCAGTGTATTAGAAATGTACTGGACCCCAGTTACTCTTCTGAAAGCACATACAGATCAGTTCAGTCTGGATGGGTTGCTTTTTGATAAAAAAGCATTTTTATTACAGTCTGAAAACTCTCAAGAAGATGTTTTCTGAAGGAAATCTTTCAAGGAGGAAGGCAATCGTTCATGAGACTGCAGTTAGTCTGAAAAGTCATTTTGCAAACAATCCAAAATTAATGGAAAAAAGACATTTCCTCCTAACAGTAAAATTATTATTGTTTGTACCCAGAAGTTCTATAAATGCTTCACTCCCAAGGAACAAATTTCTTTCTGTGACTTATTCTAGAATGCACAGCAAGTGAATGGCAAACCTCAGAAACAGATTGTCTTCAGTCCCAGTCTGCTAATACAAAATATTTATTGTAACAGAACTATGGAAGAGCCTGCTATTATTCATGAAGCAGATCATCTGAGCCAAGAGGAAAAAGAGGTTGTATCACATAAACTCCAAAACTGCAGATCCTTAATGTTTTGCTGAATAATCAGGCTTTTTAAAATCTACCAGTACCCATATTTCTGAGTATAAAAATGATGCTTTATTTAGTGGAACACTTCAATATATATATATAAAGATACTTTCAGTGGAAGGTCTTAATCATTCTGAGTTTGTTGATTCTTGCAGTCTTCCTCTAGCAGTTTAAGTTTATTCAATCCACTTTATAAATGGAATTAATCCAAAATCCAGAGTAAAACTAAAATGAAAATTTAGTCCCGTTTAAGAGAAACACAAAGGCCCTCCTGTGTGGCCTAACCCCCCCCACAAAATCCTTCCAAAAGGATATATTATAGATGACCCTTTGCGGTCGGGTGAATTTTACCCTCTAGGACAAACCCTAACGGGGATGCAGTTTGTCTTGATATTTCTGACTCATCTTTTGGCATTATATATCTATGGCTAAATTAAAAAAAAAAAAAAAAAAAAAAAAGTCTAAAATATAAATCCATGTGCATAAAATGCTAAACAGACCGATGAACTCCTTTCCCGGACTGGAAAAACACATGTAGTGGGCAAACATTTTGGTCAAAAAAAATGGATACTTAAACCTGATTACAACAGAAGACCATCTACAGCTTTAAAGCTGTTCAATAGTTCAAAAAAAGAGCATACTCTGACTTGACAATGTTGCAAGTTTATATTCACTAATTGTGTTAAGAACTCGAACAAAAATGTATGACTTTTAATCATTATTTACTTTGTGATCACTTTAAGGCATTTTAAGCTGACTGAAGCTGCATAACAACATATACAGAAACATTCAGAGGTTAATTTTTTACTGTCAATGAAGCTAGGGAGGAAATTTTGATCAATTAATGCAGCACATGTACATCACTGTGCTACACAGCTATGGGATGTAGCCACAACTGCACAAAATATCCTCTAGTTCCCATCCTGCATCTCCATCACAAAGGTAGCCAGCCTGAACACACCACGGGCCAGAAGCCCAAGCAACTAAAACTGGTGAACTCCATAAATTTCAGTTCAGCTAGTGCTGATTTTGCCCAGCTGGTTCCAGAACGTGTGTAATTTTCAAATTATAACCACATGGATTTGCTTGGGGGGGAGGAGAGGTTACCTCTCTGGACGAAATTTGTGCTTGTGTGGTCTCTGAAGATCCCAACGCTGACACTCCTTGCCTGACTCGGTGTGATCCATTGGCCCTCTGTAACTCTCTCCATTGCAGGTCATGCATTCAACTAGGAAAGAAAATAGGTACTAGTCATTTATTATGCTGATGACTTGTAGCACAAAAAAAAAAAAAAATTAAAAGAATTACATCCTATACCTGCTGTTATAAATTGAAACCAACCTAAAGAGGTATAAAAGGTGGTATCTTTTAGTTAGGTTGGTATGGGAAATGCCCTTTGGAATAGAATTGCATCACTTTCTTAGATCTAATCCAGATGTTTAAATTTGGTATCACTTTATAGAACACTTATGGTTTCGAGGCAGGTAGGTGTGAGCTAAGAGGCATTCATGTTCCTAGCAGATTTTTAACCTTACTTATGGTTAATAACAGAGACAGACACATATCTAAGGAAGGGGTATTTTTTAGAGGTGATATTTTCTCATTAAGTAACATTCATTATTCTAAATCACTCTAAGTTGTAGTATAATTACAGCACAAGTTTAAGTACAGAATAATGGCTGAATCACAATTTCAATGCAGTACAGTCTGTCTCTTTAAATTCCCAGCACTTTCAAGCTGCATATGATACTGTTTCTTTTCGATACTAATTCTTTTTGGCAGCTTAAACTATGATACATTTTCAGCCCTGGTTTGGGAAAGTGGGGGGTGGAGGGAGAGTGGGCAAAAGCTACCAAAGGGATTTGAAATCACTGTTGAACAAAATATGCTTCATAATTTAGAATGAGAAGTCTTCAAATATAAAATAAATTCACCATAATTAACTATACACGCATTTCTCAAGTGTCCTCTAATTAGAGTAATTGTAACGAAGGATCATTTAGTAAATACTAATTTATACAATTACAGATCTCACTCTTCAGTCGAAACATCCGCTACCAAAGTCTTCATCCTGCAGTGAGTTCCAGGTCTTATCCCATTTGAAGCTCACTTAAACTGATCTTCAAATGTCAGCTTTTAATAGATTTTCAAGCTCCTTGTAAATCATTATCTTCTTCCCTCTCTTCCTTTTCTTCCCCCACCACTGCATAGTTATTGCACATGACACATTAGAAGGAAAATTAAAGACATCCTATCTTGAGAATTTAAATGGGTTGATTGACTGGAACTGAATTAGCTGATTAGCAAGATATAAGAACTTAGTTTGGAGGTTAACAGAACTTAAAAGTCAAAAAATGCAATGGTGCACATGGAACACCTTTCAAATTCTGTGACTTAAAAGTCGAATGGGACTGGATTTTATAAAAAGTTATACTTATTTACAGTATTTATTTGAAAAAACAAAATGCATGCTTAGATTGAACTTTTGTCCTGTAATCCAATATCTATATTTTCATAAAAAAGAAGAACAAAAGTTGATTTTACCATGGAATGGCACTAGAAGATTTTATCACATAGTAATGCTGAAATTGTTAATGGATTCACTATGGACTAGACAAGTGAAAAAAGGCTCACATTTGTGTGATCAGCACAACTTCATTGTTCCAGCTCCTCTGTGACCTGAAAAAAAAGCTGCTGAGCCTGAAAGCTTGTTCAAGAGTTCGAGAGTACTGGAACATAACAAGATCTCTTCTTTCTCTAATTACTGCTTTTCATGCTACATGAATTATTCTTGCTGAGAAATCACCTATTCTTTCTCCAAAGTCCACGAGCGAGTGTCACTGAAACTCTTGTTTCATTGTACCTGTTCTGTGTAGTTGCTGTCAGCAGAGAAAAGGCAACTTTCCACGTGAGCCGTGATGGTTACCTTGTGAACAGAGGGGGATGTCGCAGACTTCATGGCGTGTCTCCGGACTGGTGGTGAAGCACCATGGCCCTCCTTCTTCCCCTCGGGGGTTTCGACAGTAGTTTTCCCGCAGGTCTTTACCCCGATAGCTCGAAGGCAAAAAGCTAGTTTTAAAATGACAATCATTACAGTATAAGAGCATGCAAACTTTGGTGTTAATCATACTATTTTTTACAAACAGTTAAAAACAATCACATTTCTGCTTCCTTCTCCCTCCACCCTGCCTACACAAATGCACACACCCAAATATCTGTCCATACACAAATACACATCTTCAGTCAGGATTACTCAATCAATGGCCTAAATCTGGGACAATTTGTCTAGCCTGTAGCTTGCTCTAGCAAGTTTTACTCCCGTCCCTTGGGCATCCAGAGCCAACTCTCTCCTGCAGAGCCAGAGGCAGCAGCACACTCCCTGCCCGCCCTCGCTGCGCTCTCCTTCACAAGCTCATAACTACACAAACAATAGTGGAAGACCCTTGGATGAGGGGGAAAAAATGTATTGGGTGCATAGGGGAAAAAATCATTGGGTCCATAGCCATGTCAGTCCTGCCTTTCCTATGCATGTTGTGCACATATAGCAAGCCCAGCTCAGCTTAGTGTGCACCTACTACATAAAGCCCGCAATCAGAGAAACCTCTTCCCATCCCCAATCAGGCAGCAGCTAGAACTGAGCATCAGGAGCATGTGAGTGTGACCAAGTGGTACGACACACCGTGCTGAGAGGTTTTCACTGCCCAAAACCACGGACTGCTTTGCATTTCAGCATCAGAAATTTCCCCAGATCCCGCTTTAGCTGTCTTGCTTCATGTTCTGCTACAAGCCCCACTGTTGTCACCTTAGGGTCTGCTACTTATAGACCCACTCATCATTGTTATTGTACAAATTAGGTCATTTACCAGTGACCTAGCTGACTTAAACTGTGCTCTCCCTTTCGTTATATTTTCTGCTTTTGCTGTAAGGGGCTATTAAATAACAATACCCCTTAAGATTTTTCCCTTAGATTAGGAGTTCTCAGCACAATGCTAAGCACTTGGGTTTTTTTAGTGATTTAATAGAAATGTGAGCTAATACTATATTTTTTGCTTAACGCACATTTTCAGTATGAGATTTTGTTGCTTATGCTCAGTCCATCAAATATAAACTCTCCAGGGTCAAGGTTTTGTGTTCTTAGCTGTCTGTAAAATTATGTGCTTACCTCTAGACAAACTCCCACACACATGCTGAGATATATGTAGGCATATATATATGTATATTTATACATAAAAGTAACAATAGTTGTTTTTCCCCAGAGACTAGGTAATCAGTAACCCCATAGTAAGGAGTCCAACCCCAGAGCTGGTTCTGTTCAATGCCATTGCAAGAGCTCACGACCACACTGAGGCTGCACATTGCAGACAAACCCAGTGACACTTCACTGCCACTTTCATTGCAGTGATGCTTAAACAGCAGCTAAATCTCTGTAGCTAAAACCACATTAAATTCAGAGTTATGCTCAATTCCATGAAGATTTTTTTTTTTTAATTGAAAAATTGGGCTAAATACATAGAGGATCACACAAAACTTGCAATTCAACTTAATGGATTTAATTTTTGATCTTTCTAAGACTTGTTCCATGTTTTTTTTCTTCAGTATATTTAAATTCTGGTGGAAATATCAGCAGTAAAGTGCATCTTTTATTCTGAAAATTCTCAGTACTTTATTTTGGATTTTTGCTTTTTTTTTTTTTTTTTTTTTCCCCGGTTGGTTTATTTTTTGTTTTGTTTTGGTGTGGATTTTTTTAATCACCAAAGGAATTCAAATGTATCTATGTTCTAGAGGAAAAGAAAATGAATAAAATTTCAACTAACTTCTTTCAGAAGACTGTAGACACTTGCAGCTTAGGAAACTAAAGTAAACACTTGGGACAGTCTTTATACACACACACTGATTTAATTTATATACAAAAACAGAAGAGAAATGTATGGTTCCTGCTGTCCTTGTCAAATTCTATGCTACAAATGAATAAATTAAAAATTTAAAAAGAGACAGTGAGAGAAAGAGAGAGAAACAAAAAGAAAAATCTGACGTGTGACATTTTAATCATGTTTTATTCCCATTAATGAAATCTTTGAACTAACTGGAGTGGAAAATACCGCTGTTAATTACATTGTGGTTCTAGTCAGGGCAATGCAGAAGCATTATTTAAAAATGCTTTTCTTATTTTTGGTGCTTGAAGAGAATATTTTTTATGTCATTACTGCTGCCTATAAAATTGTTGCCACTGTTTTTCCTCTGTTGTCTTGTAATATAAATCCCTCAAATTTTTTTAGCTAAAGACAAGCCTGGGCAAACTTTTCTGATGGGACATTGCAACCTTTATGTGTGTCAATGTAGTATGTCAGTGCATATTAGAAAATTTTATTTAATTTTCCTGCTGGAAAATCTTTCTGCTCAGCAATTATGGACATTAGAAAATATAGGGAAAAAGCATTTCAAATTACTTCAGATATGCTGTCAGAACATTAAAAAAAATTTCTAAATTAATAGCATTAGAAAATCAGGATGGGTCAGATGTACAAATGGCTTCAACAGGTACTGAAGCAGCATTCTTGAGGGAGGAAAAGATGAGATGCAGTAAAGACACACCCAGAAACGGAAGACAGAGCCACTCCTAAAACTGTGTGCTGATTTAGTTCAACTATATTAGGTAAAGAAAAAAAGAAGAAAGCCAAAAACTGAAACCAGTAAGAGTAATGGTAAAAACAGCTTCAACCACAGCAAAAATCACAGAAACTAGCATAAAGCATGTGAAGTACTGGTCTACTCTTTGACCATTTCTCTTTGAGCTCTTTTTGCATTGGCTTTATCCATTTTGATAAAAAACTCTTAAGAGCAAAAAAAACAATAATCTTGTAATGTGTACTAGGATGGAGATGAAAATAATGGAGCCTTGATATTAGCTTGGAGTCTCCAGGTTCTACTGGAATACAAATAAATAAAAATATAATTTGTTAAATCCAAGCACAAGTGTAAAGTCTGAAGTTATTTCAATTCTTTCTAGAAAGACAATGAAAAATCAGTAAAGTACATTTCTGCCTTGAATATGAAAAAGGGATTTATTTTCCAATGGTACTTTACAATAATCAGATGTTGAGAAAAACCGACCTAAAAATCTAAGCTTTTCATACTAATAAGTTCCAAACACACCACTACTGTCTGCTTCTTCCCATCTCCCTCATGTCTCTGATGATGAAATCATATTTTCTGATGTTGAAAACCAAAATTAGCATGCAGCCACCTCATTTATCCAGTGACCTTTTAAAAATTAAACCTATTGCACAAGGCAGGAGAAAAGTCATTCTCATAAAATACATCATAGAAGAGTGGCTGTCCAAATGTATTAGATAAAGCTGTGTATGTTGTATATTAAAATGCAATTTAGTGATAATATGTACTATCGAGACACCTTTATTTAATTATATAAAGTCATATGTCTATTATATAGAATAAATGTTCATTCTTGCTTAGGCTGCAATTATTGAGAATTCTTTTATTTCTAAAAGATGAAGACTGTATACTTCAAGGTGTTGAGTCTCAAGAGGTCATTGCTGTGGGAGCTGATAGTATTTATTACAGGTTCACAATTAAGAGCGAGTCTGGTCCCACACTGAAAATCAAACACACTACCATCTATATTATAAGCAGCCAAGTCTAGTCAAGCCCAAGCCTGAGGCTCAGCTTTGTAACACATCATAAGAGGAGAGAACCCAAGTATCCTTTGCCTTTTGATGTTGTTCCAAGATATCATCTTGCACACTGGATAGATTTGGTCAGGACAGGACTGAGCAGTGCACAGCCCAGTTCCTCACTAGTAATCTCCAGCTTGGCTCCTCCTAAACAAAGTGCTGATGCTGGGAGTCCAGAGCAAATGGCAGCAATGTGGATAGGAAGCTTATGGGTGAGAGGACACTTTGGTTTTGGCTCTTAAGAGTTTATTATCTAAATGGCTAAAGCCAAAACAAAAAGGTTCAAAGAGAAATGGTCGAAGACTAGACCAGTACTTCATAGTCCTTTTGCTAGTTTCCAGCAATGCTTGTTGTGGTTGAATATGTTTTTACCATTACTCTTACTGGCTTCAGGTTTTGGCTTTCTTCTTTTTTTCCTTAGCCAATATAGTTCAACCAAGTCTACTCTCAAGGTGTAGATATGGCCTCAGGTCCTCACTACATCAGGTCTTAAACTCAAAAGTTAAGTCCCATACCTGCTGCATCACTCTTTAGTTATTGCTCATATGATCTGAAGGAAAGGTTTTCAATAATCTGTTCAGTCCTTTCCATGTATTTCTTGCCTGGTCTAAGTGCTATATTCTACAAATAATAGAGAATTAATAGTAACTATGCAAAATATAGTAACAATAATTATATACCAATCAAATAGGTGGCCTAATATCCCTAATATCCCTCGCTTCCTAATAAAGTATTTTTTTAAATTACTCATTTCCCGGGAGTCTATTAGAAAATAGTAATAAACTTCCAGACCTCAGGCTGGAGTTATGCAGCTGTTTTGTTTCTGCCAGTAGCTAAGAGATCAAGAGGATATAAACAGCTAAAAAAAATGACACAGGAAAGGAAGGAATCCAGACACACAGGATGGCATTTAGGAGAGACCTCTCTGGAGAAAGCCCAAGAAGGTAAGGATTTTCTGGGATCTGGAGAATGGCATCTCTTGGGGAAAGGCAAGAATACACCTAAGAGATTTTGTTGTCTAAGGTCAGTTTTTTCATAAATTCTTTGTCTGCTAATAAGTCAAACCATGCTTTATGGAAGCTGTCTGAGCACTATTCCCATTGTCTCTGCTCCTGAACTCTTACCTGTGCTCATGGGGGATCATTGAATTCCAGGCTTGACACTGGATACCACTTTTGGTAACAGATATTGTTCCTTTGTAGTCTGCTCCTTTTCCGATGATACAATTCCTGACATAGTCTATTGAAAGAAAAGAGAAGAAAATTAGGTGTTTGGTTAATGTATTCAAAATTAGAGCTCATCATTGGTTTTCACATAAAAATAATATATTTTTGATAGCCTTTAAATACTTAATTATTCAAAATACTGTTTAATAGTACCTGTACATTCTTGTCTCCTTTTTTTTTTTTTTCAAAATATTGATCACTAACTTCCCAAAGAAAGCTACTGAAAATGTTTCCAAAGTGTCTGATTGACCAAAAGTCCATGTCTGAGGACTTAAGTCCCCCACTCATTAATGAGGTAAATAAAGCAATATTAGGTCAATAACAGTAACTCATACCACTGAGCTTTTAAGTAGTAAACTTAAGTAGCAATTCAGACTGGGACATGTGATGGTAGGCCAATATGTAGGTTGGAAAACTGAGCAAGAGCAAATATGTAGACAAACTTGCCTGACCACAAGTCCAGGATATTTGTAAATAAAACTGTAGGATTAAGCTTTCAGAATGCATAAAACCATCCCATGCCCAGAATGCTTCTACAGCCAAAAAGTGACTGACTGACCTCAGCTTTTTTCCCCCTCCATAGCTGGAAAACCAAAAATCAGTAAATAAATCAGTTACCCTTCTTTTCATACAGATCAAACGCATGGTCTTGCTTCTTTCTCACACCATTTGTCAAGCTGTTGAAGGATAACCAATGGCATCGTTTTGTAACTCTGTCATAAGCAAAGGCCCTGCAAAGAAAGTCTGGATGAGAAAAAAATCTCTGTGTGGTTTATAATAATGACACATGGCCTGCCAAGGAGCATGCAATGACATCAGATTTATTTTTACTGGGAAAGTAAAAATACAGAGAAACAGCCCAAATTACCATTTAAACCCACAACTGTGCTGACAAGAACAAAGAAACAAAGAAATTAAATTGATGTGGCCATTGTATTAAATACCAGCTTGGTTGTTCACACTAATCTAAGAGTTCCCTTGTCATTTAAGATCTTTATTTTAAAAGTGAGATAAATGTGACGGAGACAGCATTTGTGTCTCCAGTTGTGCTGTTTTCTGGGGAATGAAAAGGAAGACTCTAAAACATCATCTTTGCTCTGCTTACTATATGACTCTGAAATAGTTAAGTATCTCACCCTGATGGCTTGAGGAAAATTCAAGCACAAGGAGTTTGTTTCTTGCCTAGAGCAACAGAGCTGTTTAAAAACAAGATTATTTTTATTTTTATGAATAATCTAAAGTGTGACAGTGTACCTACAGCTTGTCCTTGCTTTGCTTTTGTTTTCTTTTTTTCTCTTATTTTTAACTGCTTTCAAGGATAGAGTACAATGTGTGCTGAATTGAGTGGATTGGGGGGGGGCAAGACAGACAAACAGAAATCAGAAGAGCAAAACCACTTTCTTTCAATATTTTAAATTAAATGTGCAGACCTTTTTCTGCTAGCATTATTTTGAAAGGAAATTCCTTAAGTGTAGGTAAAATATTTTAAAGGATTTTAAAAACACAGTTGACTGCCTGGATAGGGGCAACAGTTATTCCAATAAGAAAAAAAGAAAAAAGAAAAAAAACCCAAAAAACTAACAAAAAAACCCCATTGACAACTCTTTTTTTCCCTTAATTTCTCATTAGAACCAAATAACAAATCACTGACATGATACTATTGTCTCTAACCCACCACAAAGTCTACATTTCTGTCAATCATCCCAAAACTTCTGATATTTTATTCTGACCTGAGAAGGCGTTTTAACACTTCTTGATAATATCCAAAAGACACACAGATTTCATACACTTCATCCATACTTTGGCTGTGCCATATTCCTGAGCACTACATCCCCCAACTCAAAGCTCTTTGATCTTCATTTAATTCCCCTCTTGCCATACAAGTTTTTCTGTGTGAGATCTTGCTGGCTTCAGTTAAAAATATTACAAGATCCTATCCAACCTCCCCACTCTTCTCTCTTTCAGACATCCTCTTCATTATCGTTTCCATCACCAAACAGATTTTTCATCCAACTGCTCTCTCTATTCTGTTGACTCCAAATGTTTCCAACCTGCTAACCTTCATCCTTCTGCCCTTGTTCAGCCTTCTGTTCTCTCCTGGCTAGTTCTCAAATATGAGCATATCCAAGTGCCTCTAACTCCATCTTCACAAAAATATCCTTGACCTTTCCTGCCTTTCCAATTACATTCTCCTTTCCCCTCCTCCCTCCTAAAGTAGGAATGCAGAATGCACTGTTTACAAACATTTCTTTCAGTTTTTGCCTTTCAGTTGCCTTTTGGTTTCTTTCCAGTTTGGCTTCAGCCACTTCTGCACATAAAAGTTTCTAACAATCTTTTCTTGGACTCAAATCTGGAGGGGTTTTACACTTCCAAAGTCAACATATTTAAGCAAATTCTTGGACTTTCTTCTACTGATACTGCCGATCACAACAATTTTTGTTGTTGCTATTTGTACTGAGATGGTAGATTTTCTGATCAGATACTGGAATCCTGTGGTTTGTACTGGAATCCCTTTCTGTGTAAATACAAAGACACTCTAGAAATTAAGCAGATAACAAAGGATAAGACAGGCACAGCTTTGTAGGTAAGGAAGTGACATGTCTGCAAAAGTCATCTGCATAGCCAATAAAATAGTAACTATATTATCTTTTTCTCATCTATAAGAAATGTAGTGGGAAAAGCTGCAAGGATGACTGCAAGAAAACAGTGGGAGTAATGGACTGCAAATGGTGGTGAAACAAAGGAATAAGAGCAGCTTAGCAGCAGGTTAATAAAGCTGATAGGGAAGGCAGAAAATGATGCACAGAGAGTTATGAAGTCAAAAGGGCAAGGTAAGTGAATCTAAGGGATACTTTGATGGGGGATTTTAGGAATAGTGGTATGAAGAAGAAGCATTTCTAGATAAGGATCTTGCAACTCACTTGGAAATTATCAAGATCTGTGTAAGCATGATAGCAAGGGAAAAGAGGAAAGGTCCATTCTGAGAAGTGACATATATTAGCTCCAACAAAAAGGTGTCAGAGTTAAAAACAGCAAGGATTAAAGATTATCAAATATAATACTCACAATTTACTTGCAAGTTATGCAGAAACTTATCATAAATAAATCAGAAGTTGTTTTTTGTTTGTTTGTTTTGTTTTTTTGTTTGTTTTGTTTTTTTCCCCAGAAAACAAGGAGTGGCTGATCCTTTGTAAGTCTGTAGTGACTGGAATCTGCTACTTTACCACTTTCTGACAGAAAAGAAACCCAACCCTCTCCCTGCTTGTGTGCTTCACAGGGCACAGACCCAGGGGTTGCTGCACCCAGGGCTATTGTCACAATTATATTACAAAGTATTTCTATTTTACTTGATCTTAATACTTAAACAAATTGAATTTGAATCCAGAAAGTGAAACATCAATGCTGTGACCCAAGTGATGGAGAATTACTGCATGGGTATGAAGCATCAGAATCAAGCCATGAAAATGTCAATAAACAAAGGAAAATCAAACTCTTGTATTTCAAGTCTTTAAAATGATATTTTGTGTTACTTCTTATTTTAGAATGCTGCCACAGCAACCAGCAAACTAATTGGTTTCAATTTAAGTTGGCAACAAATTTCACCTTGTAGTAACATACATATGCTGGGGATCCTATGAATAAAAGGGAAGCATTGTTAATCACTGATTCCTTTAAAAGAGAACACATGTCAAATATGTGTTTACAGTAGCATCAAAGAACTACGCGCACTACAACAGGACTTGTCCGGGGCCAAATGGGAAACCACAAGAATGTTCCCAGATACAGAAAATCCCTCTTTCTCTGCTGCATAGTGGTAGCACAGGCAAGACCTAACCACCTACACCTCTGCTGTTAGCCTTCCTTGCTAAAAAAGTGTCGAAAAATTGCAAATTCAAAGCACGATTAGTCAAATTTACAATTCTTTTTCATCTGAAGTGCAAAATAGTTACATGACTGGTTGGAATTCTGCTGTCTGTGAGTAGGATTCTTCCAAGCCTTGTTCTCAAAGTCCCTTATGGCTCCTCTCTGTTGCTTTATGACTGATTACTGCAGAGAGAATTTGCCCCTTAATGAATCCATCAGACACTGTCCCAATAGAAAAAATTCTTCACAAATGAGAAAGTAATAAAAATTCAGAGAGATTCTGGATTATTATTCATGTAAAATAGAATCAACAAATACATTAACCTACTTTTTATTTTCAGAACATAGAACATACCAGCCAGAGCAGCTACAACTACCTTGAGACAATTTTCCTAAGCAGATGCTGGAATACAGAATTGTTGTTTGCTTGGCATCATTCAGAATTTTTTTATGCTTTGAAACTTAATTTTATAATACTCCTCACTGCTGACCATCAGAACTCAGGGACCTCTTGCTGTATTGAATACAACCTGATCTGCTTGGCAATGTTATCAGTGGAAGCTCTGCCAATAGGAAAAGGAGTGGCTTGTACCATGTGAAAAATATTAGTGCCTGGAAAAATAAGTAAACTCTGCTCATTGTTTACATATATAAATAGTCAAAGTACAAAAGAATACAAACTAGATCTTGCAGCACTGGAATTAAAGGTTTAAAGAAGGATTAAATTACAGTCGAGGATCTTTTCTGCCAAGGAAGAACTTTAGTTATCACATTTGGTCTAGCTTCCATTTGTACTGATTGTCAAAACTTTTTTATGTTTCAATATCAGGCTCACATTTATCCCAGTACTCACCAGTACAGAAGTCATCCATTCTCTCCAAGATTCTCCTGCATTCACGTTCTTTCATTTATTGCTAATGGTCTAGACTGAGAGAGGCCAGGGGGATAATTTATGTCTAATACATGGAAAAAATAATAGTGATTTGTTCCAAAAAATAGTAGACAATATGTACAAGGCAGACAAGCAATCAGCTGCATGATGTGTTTCAAAGAGACAGCAGATGCTGAAGAATAGCTATCGTATACTTGTAGTGATTGTGCAGCCCAGAAGGTTTGATTCCATTGTATAAGATTCGTCGTACTTGCCAGTGAACTTCAGCAGTGCATGTATCTGTGTTCCATGTGTGAGGTTCCCATTGATTTCAGTGGGAGTAATGTGCAAAGAATGAAGACAGAATATGGTCTGAAGTGGTGCTGAAATACTGCAGCTGTGATGTGTGACAACAACCATTTTATAAGAGACATAAAAATCTCAGAAATGTTCACCGAACACTACAGTGCAGCACAAGTCATCCACATCTTAACATGAGGACATTTTTTCACCTATGTTATGGAAAAGATTACAGATTGGACAAGCTAAGAAGACAGAACAGCTCCAATAAAGCTTCAGAAAAGACTGAAACTCTCTGGACAGGTAGAACAAGGTCATGGAAATTAAAAAAGCACAGTCTTTAGGATGTCTTCAGTACAAGCTACCACTGATGACAATTACAGACAGATCTTTGGCTATCTATTATATAGATACCATTAGGAAAAAAAAAATTAAAAATAGAGATACATAACTTACTTGCAAGTGAATGAAAGGCCTTTGTTCCTGCTGCATCTCTTGGCACATTGCTCAGTGGTATTTAACAGCTTGGTTTTCACTTCCAGTGTTTTGTTTACTTTAATGAGCATCAACTCTCCTGTTTTTTTGAAGTCATGAAGAGGATTTCTCCTTTTTCCCTTACCCTCTAAGAAAGAGGTAAAGAAAAAAAAAACAAAAAAAAACACTGTAAAGAAGAGTGGTGAGATTAAAGATGTCATTGGATATGAATAACATTTATTAGGAATTATAGGAACACTGGTACCGAAAGCAGAGAAATTCACCAAATTAAGGTACAAGCAGATACTTGAGAAGAATTGATTATTTTATGTGGTGATCTCCATTCCTAAAAACAGGAATGGTAGGAATTATACCAAGATTAATTTCCAATAAAGACTTGCATAATGCTAGAAAAGGGCAAGAGGAAACCTTTTCACCCATTGTAAAATTTTTTGAGAACCCCCAAAATATGCTTGATAATAATAATCTGAGATCTTATAAATATTTCTATGAAAAACTCAAGTGAAAAAGATGAATGAAGGTCTTTTTTTTTGGATGGACAGAGTGTAGTTACAATCAGAAGGAAAAGGATACAAATGTTATACAGAATCACAATCTGAGTATAATAAACTGTTCTTAAACCAGCAAACTTTTAATCACAAATTGTGAAAAGAAGTGGAGCCTGGAAGTGACACAAAGTAATCATCTGTCCTCCCTCTGCTCAGTGAGCAGCCCGAGTGTTGCGTCTGGTTTAAGTGTGACTGAATTAGTGTTATTAGCCTACAGAAAAGAAGACAAGGGGAGGCAGAGGCCATAGCATGGAAACAATCTGCACTGCTGCAAAGATTTCTGCAAAAAGGAACTCACTGAACTGGTTTCCATGTCTCCATTGAAAGGCCCGGAAGAAAGAGTATAAAACAGAGCAGGGAAGATTGGCTAGAGATGTTTGGATAAAGTGCAAGAGGAAAAGTCCTTCACTGAAAGAAAACCCCACAATTTTCCCAATATGTATGTATATTTTTTTTTTTCCCTGTAGAAACCAGTCTGCCAGTGTAGGCTGCTCCATCGTCAGTGATGGCAGATGAGTACCTCTGGAGAGTGATTCTCCTCATTCTGACAGATGAGTAACACAGGGAGGACAAATTGCCCTTTGGATTTATTTCTCCTATTTCACTCAATGATCCCAGATGATCTTTTTGGATTAGATGGCTAATCTAGGTACAGTTGGGTGAATGAATCCATCCTTAATTTACAAAGTAGGTACTAGTATTTTTCATAACTTCTTTCTGCATAGCTGTTTTCACAGCTGTCCTTTCATCTTTCTCTGGAGAATGTGCAACAATGATAGAACACGAATGCTCAGGATCAATTTATTAAATTTTGCCAGTCTTTCAAATATATGAAACCTCAGCCTAGTGGTCTGTCATCCTGAATAGATAATTCCTCATGCAAGTGCACAGTGCACTTAGGTCAGTAAATTTTTGTTTGGTGCACTCTGTGCAGAAGCTCAGAATAACTCTGTAAATAGCAATAGCTGAGGCTCTGAAAGAGTTACTGACAGCTCCACATTTTGTAAAGCCAAAGAGGGCTTAAGGGTGTTCCCTTTGCAGAACTTCCATCCTGATCATTAAGTGAGCTCACATTTTCACTGGATTCAGCTAAATCACACCTCTCAGTGGTGAGTTATCCCCAAGACACCTAAAAATACACCAAAGATATTTAAATTAGCTTTCATCAAGCTTCAGCCTTTTCAAAAAAGAAAATCAAAGGAGTAGAATATCTCTTCTGCAAAGTCCCTATAAAATAATCTTTACCCCATCTTACTCTCCTTTTTGAATTGCTGAAAGTGAACTATGCTATTCCCCTGCACCTAATAGCTCACAAGTTTAATTCCAACTACAAACATTTTCAGAAAAAAAGAATTTATTTCCCTCCAAATCCATGTTATTATTATATGAAGAAGCTTTTGAAGAAAAGATCAAATGTTAATAGTTTTGGTGCTGTGTTAGGGACTCATATCAGCTCTCTTAAGCATTTTCAGCCTTTTATTTGTGCAGTGCACTTGCACCCAAAATTAATGTTTAGAGAAATGCTGTGAGGACACTCTTGCCGTAAATATCTGCACCCTGTTACTGGAAGCCGTTGTGTCTACACTGAAGCTGCTTTATTTTTTGCTGTACCTGTGATAGAACCAAGGTGCTGCAAAAAGGATTGCATCTGCTTTTTTAGACAACCACAGAAAAACAAGCTTTTGTGGTAAATATCTCAATCTATTATCTTACAAGACATATTTGTTAGTTCTATGTTGTCTCAGCCAAGACTTTTATGTCAAATGGAGGTAAGAATCTCTACAGAAATATCAAAGTATTTTCTTTCAGTTCTTGATGCTAACATTTCCCGTCTACTGATAAGTGTCATTATCTTAATTCCCAATGATAACAGCTTCTTAAGCTCACCAGCTAGCATGCAAGAATATGATTAAAAAAAATCAAGAAATTCTGTTCTGCCTGAAAAACATGGTTCACAGTTGTGTGCTTTTTTTTTCTTCTTTTCCTAGCAGTTGTCCAAAGAGGATTATGGGTTTGATCTTGCATTTAGCAATTCATAACAGCCTGATTTACTTTAGCTTTCAAACAACAACATTCTATGACTTGCCTATAATCCAAAAGGCAAAGGGCCAAAAGCATCTGTGGTGTGACTGTTAGATCCATCAGAATAAAGCAAAGCATTACTTTTACAACTCTAACAACAAAATAAATAAAAATAATTGAGCTTTTTTTACTCCAAATTAGGTGCATTTATAATTAAAATCTTAAATAAAGTGCCCTAGAAATGCTCTATGTTAAAGGTTATCATGCAATATGCTATAACACAAATATTAATTTGTGATTGCCATTCATTTCAGTTTCCTAAACTTTGATTAATCAGGACTTTTGGCTATTTTGTAGGCTATGTCCTCTGACATTTCTTGTAGCTGAATATCATATTCTAAGGAAGTCTGACATTCCACTTAAATTTGAAAATAATAGCAGCTGATTCAAACACAAAAGAATTCAGTCAAATATGAATCAACATTTTTTTCTTCAACAGAAACAACCACTAACTAAAAATATTTCTTCAGTCAACTTAAAAAATTCCACAAAAAGGTGAGAGTGGTGCCTCTTTCTATTTCTTCACATGATAGAACCTTGGTTGAATAGAAAAAAGAAGAGCACAGCCAGTGCCCAAGGAAATGGGAACTACCATGTTTGCTCTAGTAGGATGCAGCATTGGACAAGTACTCATAATCTCATTTGGGATTTCCACAGTCTCCCTGCTGGATCTCGTCCATTTTCATAAAATGCTTTAAATATTTACTGAAGAAAAAAGTTTCTCACAGTGAAAGACATTTACCTGGGAGCTACAAGAACTCAACTTTCGGTTCCCTTACTACCTTTCTCTTACGAGGTTTCTGTATAATCTTCTCAGATATGAAGCATTAACTGAGACTGCTCAAACTATAGAGCATCTGGGGGGAAAGATTTCCAACAATACCTTTTCTTGGAGTAGCTCCAGTCCTTGCCAAATCAATAATCAGAGATAAAGAATATCATCATTCTGCAGCATTTTAGTGAGAAAACTCACTAGGAAGTTGCAGTATCTGTATTCTAGAACCTACTTGACTGCAATTTTAATTATATTTATACAAAATAGAACCAATAAACCTGCAAGTACTGGGAGTAATGGATGCCATAATATTCAATATCATAGAAATTAAGACACTTTCTTGATTAACAAGGCAAATAGGCTTGAATCAGTAAAGGTGTTTGTATTTTGATCTCTCCCACTCTCCAGATATTTTCTAATCGTTGGGCTAATAGCAAAATGGCAGCAAAGTAACTTCCTTTTTCTCTTCTGGCCCTGTGTCCCACACCAAAAAGAGCATTGGGCTCCCACACCATCACACCACTCAGTCCTGAAACTACCTGATTATGTTCTATATCTCAATTAAAAATTCACACCTTGCAGAAAACAATAGGTCTGATACTGAGCTATATGAGAGTCAAGAAATTCAGTATAAATCTAGTTTCAGGTGATTTACACTTCAAATACCTGAGCAAGTCAAATTTCCCAGGTCTTAGTCTGACCACAAAAAAGGATTTGGTTCTACATTATCTGTTTCGTAGTAAAAACTAATATAGCCAATATGATACCATTGTTGTGGTAACCAAAATAGCATATGGGACATCAACAGGCCTAAAGATCACCATTGTCCATTATAATGAGATCAAAACACTACTTGTATTGTCTATAGCAAAATTTTACAATGAAATTATCTGACTTTATCTACCTCATTGGTAATCCCTTTCTCCTTCCTCCGCCAGTCCAGCTTTTTCTAATATAGCTGTATATTTAGGCTTCGGAGTTATAGTCTTACAGAGTAAAACTGGAGCATACTGGCTGTCTCCCCTAGAAAAATCTATGCTTTTATGGAGTTGTCATAGACTCTGCAAAGCTTTTATTAAAAAGGAGTTATGATGCATTCAGCATGTCAGCTTCCAGGGTTTCCAAGTTTCACTCTAGTCTATGCAATAGTTAGTGATTTCTTAAAGAAACATATCATGAAGTCTTGTGGTAACGTGAGAAGCCTCATTCCTTTCACTTCTTTCTAATTTTTCATTCCACTTTATTATACAGAACAAACACATCAAAACTCAACACCAAATTTTCCAAATGAGAAGAGAAATACATTTAAATTAAAGGTTTATATTTAAATCAAGATTCTTAATGAAATCTTGATGGTTTGGTATGGAGTTTTACTTCCTTATTCTATTGCTTACACTTGCAGAACTTCAGCATTTTACAAAGTAGTTATTTGCTTTGTTGTGCTAAACTTTCAACTGTCTGGAGTAATGAAATTTTTTTTTTCTATTATCATAGTTACTGATGTATGTAAGTTAGATACAGGTCTTCATATCATGGATGTAAAAAAGACCTTTTATAATTTTCAGTTTTGAAAAAAATATGGACAGTCACATAACAGCACTGCTGTTCATTGTGTTTGTTACATGTCAGAGATAAACTAAATCTTTGGGGGAAAAAAAAATAAATCTAGAAATTTAAGATACCTAAATTCCTTAGGCTGGAAGATACTGTCAGAGAATTGCAAGAATCAACTGCAGTCCTTCCAAATACTGCAATGAAATGAAAAATAAGATGGCACTGGGGAGAAAAACTGAAAGAGGGAAATTGTCCACACACTGTGTAGGAAGCTCAGAGAAGCTGAAGATTCAAAATATACTCCAGTAAAGAAAAATGGTCATATAAAGTGATACAATTATTTCAGAAATAAAGAAGAAACATAGCCCCTTTTCTTTAGTATCTGGTGGCATTTTAGATCTCTGTTTAATATTTTGTATCATGTTTTTAACGAAATGAAGTCACTTGACCTTGAGCAGTTAACAGATGGACTATTTAGAGATTGAATTATTTGTGTTATAACTGATAACCAGGTCAGAATGTCAAAATGAGATTAGCTATTAACTCAATTTTGCAAACAATCATCATTGCAAGCCAAAGTAAACTGGATTTCCTCAATGAGCTAGAAAAAAAAAATTCATATGAGAGCTGAATTTCATGTGACGGAAAACTTAGGGGGAAAAAAAAAGCAGAAATTTACCATCATATGAAAGACCTTCAGAAAAATAAAAAAGAAAAAAGAAAAAAAGCCCAACCCTAAACACACCTGAAATAAATGCAGGAAAGCACTGTTCAACGCAATAGGTATGTATCAAACATTTTATCACGAAACACCATACTCAAGAAAAATTGCATGGTAACACCCAAGCAAAGATATTCATAAGCATGTATCTGAATGGAAAAAAAAAAAAAAAGAATAAGCAAATCACAGATCTCAATAAAATGTACAAAGCAAAAATCTTCAAAACCATAGACTATCACAGTGTCAGAAGACATTTTTCATAGGAGATATCAAAGCTGAATCCTTATCTCAGTATAAATAGTGACAATTGAATGCGAAAATAAAAAAATAAAGTATGCTTAATTATATGCATAAAATTGCATTTTGCAAAGTTTGTGTAAGAAGAAGAATCAGTGAGTAGGGTTTGAAATAAAGCAACAGTTCTCATCACACTTGGGTTGAAGAACAGTATGTAAATGCAGTGAGGTGTTTGACTTGTCTATAAAACATGATTCAAGTGATACTTTTAATTAAATTCAACGACGTATTTCCAAGACAATGCTTTTCAAAGGATATAAAACATCAAGGGTAAATTGCATATTGGTGCAGGCCCCAGTGTGACAGCGTAAATATACTGGCTTCATTAAGGAAAAAAAAAAAAAAAACAAAAAAGCCAAACTTGACCAGATGGTGAAAGTAGATGTTACTAAATGGTTTCAGACACCACACACTTAAGTTAACAGTATGGTGACAGTAATAAGAGAAAAAATGTTAAAGGTGAATGTTGATACTAAAATCATTAATAAAGTCATCAAAGTATTGTTATCTATGAGAATAGTTAGGAAACACTTTTTAAACAAATACATTCAAGGCAGTTTTCCCTCTTAAAGCAAGTCCTAACAGAGTCACTTTGATAAAAAGAATTAATGCTCAGCACTTTTAACTTACTTGTAACTTACTTTCATTTGCTTTGACTTCTCCTTATGCCTGTTTCAGTATCTGAAATGTCCAGATTCCTGGCTAGAATGCAAAAAAGTGAACACCTTTTCCAAATGACTTCTCATTTGGAAAAAAAAAGAAGAAAGGAAGAAAGAAAGAAAGACCAACATAATGAGAAACTGAAACAATTCTGAAACATGCCCAAGAAAAGAACGTTGTAGATTGAATAGACTTAGATGCTAGATTAAGTTTAATACGGTTATTTATGCAAGACAATAATTTGGCATGAAAGAAGTTTACCAACCATACCCATAAAAACTGCAGTCAGCTGTATAGCTGGAAAGTCACCAAAATAAAACCAGCTGTCCAAGGAGGCATCCCTAGCTTGTCATAATTAAACAGTTTCTCAGAAAGGTATTTGGAGGATGATGTGATTATTTTAACTTCTGAAATTTATTGTCTTGGCAAAACAGCCATTATGGGAAAAAAAATCTACAATTTTTAGAAAGTAGTTTGAAATATAGATATATAATATAGAGATAATTTTTTCCTTATTTTTACATTGGCTTTCATTCTAGTTGTTGAGCAGATTCAGGAAATGCAAAAAGATATTTCTTTTGGGCTTTGCATTGCGTATTACCACTCACACACACACCCCCATGCACATATACCCCTTATTAACAGCTGCAAAGATTGCCATGTTACTTGGAACCCAACTTTGTGTTTTTGCTAAGTCCTGCCTTTGTAACGCTCTCCTAAGTCAGCGTGAAAGCTCAAGAAGCTAAGGATAATGCTAACAACAGATAGTATATTCTCAAATGGGATGGTATATGCAAAAGGACAGCTCTTTTCCTTCCAAGAAAAGGTTATCTGCTCAGCAGGATGCTGGGACCCATTGGCAGAAACAAATGTTCTGCAGTTTGTACTCTGACTTGCTGTATCTAACCTCTGGCTAAATTACTGAGAGGATTTTCCCTTGTAAGATTTGTCTTCTTATGCATTTTGCACAAGAATTAAATCCCCACCATTTCACATTGCATTCCACAATATTTACAAGCATTTGGTCTCTCCTCCAAGGCACCCAGCATGTTGTACGCTTCTTTTGCGACGGAGTCTCAGCCACTGCTGAGGACGTCCGGGCATGGAGTCGGGGATAAAGAGAAAAGCACAAGCAGGCAGGGCAGGGATTTGGGCAAAACAAAGAGTGACAGACTGCTGAGGGCAGCAAGACAGCCCCTGTGAGAAGTGATGAGAGCGGTGTTGCATGTTGTATACATAAAAACAGTGCTGCTGGCCAAGGCCGGGAGTCATAGGAAGAGCTGGAGCTGAGGGGAGATGGAGGGAGCCGCCAGTCCCCAGCTGGGCCAGCAGCATCGAGGACTGGCAGGCATGGCCAGGCTCATCAGACAGCACAAGGGTGGAGGCCCACAAGCCATTGAAAACTCCTGCAGCTAGATTTTGCCAATACATCTGACTAATCGGGACCACGTTCCCAGTTCTGCTTTGCCGCAGCACTGCTTTGCGTGTAGGTACTAACCACGTTTGGGAACAGCTCTACTATCTTCCAAGGGCACTGCCAAAAAAACCTGCAGAATAAAGATGGGGTAATGGCAAAGATGTCATCACCCCTTCCCAGTTTTTTGTAGTTGCCATACTTCCCCGCTGCAAGTTACAAACATTGCTCACATCATGCCAATTCTCCTATTCATGCTTCCCAAGCAAGTGTGGAGATCAATCTTTTCTCACCTCCATGATCAATCCTTTCTCACCTCCATGCTGCCTTCTAGCCTCTGCCCTTCAACCTCACCCCAACACTGATGGGGAGAAAGTGAAATTCCAACACTCATCCAGAACAAGTTATTGCAAAATGTTCAGGGCAACCCTCTCCTCTCCACATCAAGCTTTTACCCATCAAGAGGCCCTGTTATCCTGCTTTCAAATCTCCTTGGAAAAGTTTGAAATGCTTAAGTGGCAAACTAATGTTCAGCGTAAAGATCCAAAAGGGAGATATTATGCTCTCCGAGGGAGACTGCACATTTCCCTTCCAATCCTGGCCTCAGTTGAAGTATTACAATAATGACAGATGAGCTCCTCCAATAAAAGGCTTTCCTTTCCTTGACTTCAGTGCACAATTTTCCAGAGTTTTATGCAACATTTTAATCTCGTGTCTTTCAACTCTATATTCTCCACTATGTTGCTTATGAAAATGGCATTAATAGAAACAGAAAATCTGTTAACCGGGGTAAGTGCTGTATTACATGTGAGAGCAAAACAAGCAATCCCTGGCACTGAGCACCAAAAGGATTCCATTAAACAGAAGGAATACAGTCTTCCAACTGGCAGAGTATCATTTCGCTTTGTTGACAGTATATAGTATAATGATTATCTACAGCTGGGATGGGGAAGTATAAATCACATTAAATTTTTAAAATATACTTAGCTATGCAGACCACAGGAATACACAACATTTGAACATTGATTATGGCTATGGGATTTTATTTTATTTTACTTTAAGCAATAGTTATTTATAGGAACTAAGTGCAACTCCCACAACTTCATTAGCAACTGCTTCAGATCATCCAAACTACAGAAAGTGTTGAGAAATTTGAATAAACACACTTGGCTGACAGTCTTTTCACAGAAAAATATATCTTTAAATAAATCTTTAACATTCACTCTTTTGCAATATACCAGTCTACTTTTTGCTTTGATTAGAAAGTAATTTTTAGTTTCACTAGATTAACATTATTAAAGAGATACTGTCTAAGAATACTGAATAGTAAGAGTATCTGAACAAGGAAGAAAAGTCTCTGATAAAGTTATTAGCTACACATTAATTTCTTTGTGCAAGTGACAGAGACAGGATATTGATAATGACTAGGCAAGTAGTCTATAGGAACCTTGCACATTTATCTTTCACCAATCACCATCTTATCTTTTATATATTAAAAAGAAACTCAGAAACTGATAGTGTGGACAGCTTGCTGACATAAAAATTTCTCAGTGTTTTCTTCACCCTCCTTTTTCTTTACCCATTAATCTAACCCAAATGTATTAGCCAGCAACCTTGGTAACACAGGACATTGTCTTCACACAGAATTTAGGGCATGGGACTCCAAACCTAAAAGATCCATTCACAGAAGAAATAACACTCATCATTAGGTACATTTAAAATCAGCTTTGACAGAACAGTAATAGAAAAAGTATGGATATGCTTTAGCAAAAAACTTCCTTTTTTCCCTATTTTCAAATTCTGTTTTGATCACTTAGCTTGTTTTTCATATATAAAAATAATAAATATGTAGTCAGATGTTAATCTTTCTTCAAAACATCCCATTAAAAAGAATTCAACATCCTGTATGAAGATATCATGTATGTTTAGAAAGCAACCAGTATATTTTCAGAAAGGAATAGCACAACATCCCCTTGCCTGCATTGTAAAAACCCAGACACTTTTGTTGAAGATCATATACTTTTAAAAAGCAAGGTAAGCACAATGGCAGCGTGTGGTAAGAGTCCTCTTTCTTGCCCATAAGGCAAACAATAGGACTGATTAATATTAAGGTGGGTGGGGGAGGAAAGTTAAGAAAGGGAGGGTTGCCAAGAAACTGTCACTTTGAAAGTTGGCCAGAAAACAGGTTCTACTCTATGAAAAAATCTGAAGTTTTGGAAATTTAATTTTTCCTCCACATCAAGATGAACCATCCACTCCTAAACTGGAGAGCCCATTGGTTAGGGCACCACCCTATCCATCAGCCTACTCATACTGGTGGTACTGAGGCTGTCTCTCAATCTCTCCTGTTGGAATATTAGATAGCTTAAATAGTCATTGAGCTTGGTAACCTACAGACCAGCGCTAAGAGCCTCAGTCAGGGAGAACAAGGACTTTCTCTCATTCAAGAAAAGCATCCTGACTATCAAGAGAGCAAGCATGACCTAGCTTCTTATGAACTTGGCTATAGACCATCTTCTTTATCTTTGGCCCATGGAATAAAGTTGGGGGAGGTGTTTATTCTGCTTCTTTTTCAAACTAGCCCATAAGTTGATGAGTTTCTGTCGCAGGTGAGGGTTTCTCAACAGCAAGTACCACAAGCTATTGTGAACGTCTCCTGCTGCAAATTTCTCTTTCTTTTGATTTGGGGGAACCAAGCCAAAGAAAGTTTCTGTTTAAAAGGAATTATTTTAGTGAAAAGTTTTGATGGGTCAGCATTTTCCAGTAAAAAAAAACAAAACAAAAAACCCCAACATTTCCTCAGAAAATTCCTAACCAGCTCTAGTCATCACTTTTCAGAGAGGTCACATGTCCATAGAATGGAAATTGCAATGTACGTGGAAAAGGAGTTCAGCAAAGTGTAGTAGCATAGTGCTTCTATCTCTGTGTCACCTGCTAAGAATGTCCATGAAAACAAAATCATCACTGAGCAGGCTGAGCACAGAAGCTCTGGCGAGATGCTCAGCATCCTACAGAACCACACTCTTACTGTAGGGGAAAAATGACAGGTTTTACTGCACGTGATGCTGCCAGTCTTTTTTTTGACTTGCCCACTCAGATCACAAAATATGCCACTCTGAAATCCTATCTCAAAATATTTTTTTTTTAATTAGAAAATGTAGTTATGTCTTGGAAACCATCAATGTTACTTGCCATACACATCGCCTGATGCCCTCAGACCTTGCCCCAAGACCTAGACACTCCGTGTGTCTGGCCTCGCTCTGCCCGCTCCTGGCAGATCCTTTCCCTGAATTGTGGCTGTCTTTTGTTTCTGTCTGTGCAAAGGTCTGACCCTAACAATGTTGGCGGAAGGAAGGAAGGAAAGGTTTGTAGAAATCTTTGCAAACTTTTTTTTTCCTTAAACGTCTCCCCAGAGGGCCAATAGAAACACAGAGTTAGCTCTTCAAATATCCAGTCCAAGGGGGACACTTCAGGAAAGAAATTCAGCTAAAGAGCTTCCAGCACTTGATTACTTATTGTTTGTTCCTTCCCCCCCACTCCGCCTCCCGGATTTCATTGGGAACATCTAATGAAATTACAAGTATTTCAGTCTGGAAATAGCATGTTCGTGCTGCTGAACTTCAGCAAGGATATTCCCTTTCATCAACATACTATTTTGTGGTTTGGGTATTCCTTGTCAACTTCTGTCATTTAACATTTATTCTACCACTTGGAAATTAAGGACATATGTTTCCTCACGTCCTGATAACGGCTGGGAGCATCTATGGGCAACGACGAGGTTTCCTCCTCCCGCTCTCACTCTCTCCAGGGTTCCCGGTCCTGAGCCAGCCCCGAGTGCCCCTTCACCCGGGGAGGAGGTGGCGGGACGCACCGACCTCTCCGCAAACCACCTCTCCGCGAAGCCCTGGCGGCGGCCACCCTGCCGCAGGCGGAGCGAGCCTTGTCCCGACCCGCCGCGCTGCCCCCGCACCGCTCCGCACCTCAGCCCTCCCCGGGCGCGGGAGGCGCTGGGCGGGCACCGGCGCACCTAAGCCCCCGCCCGGCCGCCGGCTGCGGGGCGAGGTGCCTGCCCCGCCGCGCAGGTAGGAGCTGCCGGGCGCCGAAGGTTGTCGGGGTCTCCCCGCCTGCCCCACCTGCGGGGGGGGATGCGCCCGGTGCACCGCCCCGAGCACCCACCCTCGCCACGGCGGAGCGAAGGAGAGGGAAAATGATGCAGCTGTGAGGTGGAGGGGGGTCACTAGCGAAGTGATAGAAAAACTAACCTGCCGCAGGGATGGTGATGGGAAGCAGCAGCAGCTGATGGAGCAGCAAGGCTGGCAGGAGTTGGGTGACCCACATGGTGCTGGCGGCCCCCCCGGCGGCTGGCGGGGAAGAGAAGAGGAGATGGCTCCTCGGAAGGACCCTGTGCACAGCCGGTCACTAGAGGAGGCAGAGTGAGCCGAGCTGCTTTTTATTGCGATGATCTAAGTTTGTTGTGTGATTAACTGGAAAGATCTGGGTCCCAACTCCCTCTTACGGTAAGAAACTGTTTAACAACATCCCCTCTCTGCCTCCTCTCCTCCTCCCCTCCCCAGGAGCTGCCTCCCCTCCCGCCCCGCAGCCAGCCCAGGGAGAAGGCTCCTACCGCCTCATCCCTCCATCCATCCTTCCCTCCCTCCTTCCCCCCTGCCTCCCTCCCTCCATCCCTTGGGGGCTCAGGAGGAGCAGCCGGGCCGGGCCGGGCCCCCCAGCTCTTGCCCCGGGGCCGGTGTCTGCTGCTGCGCAGCCCCCCGGAGTCTCCCCCCAGCCCCTCCTGGCCGCACAGCCCCCTTTGCCTTCTCACCTCTCCCTGCAGACATCTCCCTTCACAAACAAACCTCTCCCTCCCTGCAGACATCTCCCTTCACAGCCTCCCCCTTTCTCCACCTGCCCCTCGGCACCATCCCCAGGCAGAACCCTCATCCATAGCCATTTCAGCAGGACTCCCCCACCTCATCGCCAGGGACAAAGCAAGGCCAATTTCCCAGTAAGGAAACACCTTTTCTCCAACCTGTCCATGGCTGCCCCTGACCACCAGCCTGGCCTTTCCATCACCTCTTTGGCCACCTGACAAATGCCACTTCCCCAAAATTGTGGCAACCCTGGGGAATCTAAAGGTCAAGTATCAGCTGGCTGGCGTCGCTCCACGGAGACAAGCCTCGGTCCAAAGCGAGGCCTGACCTTCCTTCTGTCACAGGCAAAGTGGTTGTAGTTCTCCCATTGCACTTCATTTTAACCTCAAGGAAGCAATGGCATTGGTTTTTGTTTAAAATCATGAGACCGGCCTTCGTGACATGCGAGTGTTCAAAAATAAACACTTCAGGAAAAGTTCTGCCTTAATTTAAACTGTTCCTTTCTCCCATGCACCCACCTACCATGTATAGCACGAGTGTGTGACAACACAGGAAACCATTTCCCTCCATTTTCTGCAAATAAACCAGAGACCTGCATGTGGCCCTGTGCCATGTGAGTCAGAAAACAGGTCTCCTTCTCCAGCCCAGACTTCTTTGCCCAGACTTACTATCCATAATGCTGATAAACACCTTTGAGTGAAACAGTTTTTCTTAAAAAATGGGTTGTTTCCTGAGCCACAAATGTTCATTGTTAACTTTTATTTATTTTTTTCCTATATTCCCAAAACTTTTTTTTTTTTTTTTCACTCAGTTTATGCCTAGTGGCAAAACATAAAATTTCCATTTGGGAATTACTGCCTTGGTAAGTGAAAGAAAGGGGACAGAAAAGAGTTGAGAGAGAGTCTGTGAAGAAAATATTTTGAACATTTGGCGTTACAGGAAAAACACATTTATGTGAGAAAAAAAATACTTTCTGAAATCTGCAGAATAAAAATTATTTCTAGTTTGTTGTTTTGGTTTTTTTTCCTGTCTTTGTTTTTCTCCCAAGAATAAAAGTTAATTTACGGGAGTTCCTTAGAGATGCACAACCTGAGACCAGAGAAAATGTATTCCACTGGCCAATGACCTTGTGCGAAATCCTTGTCCACTGCAACTGATAGAACATGGATATCTCGCTTAGTTTTTGTTTTCTGTTTTTCTCCCTGTGCTTAAAGATAGACATAAATATAAACAATAAGCAATAAAAATAATCACAGCACCATGCTGAGCCCAAAATAGCCACATTCTGTTAACCAGATGTATTTGACTTCTTGTCCATGCATGTGATGAGTGACCTTTTTTTGTGTAAAGCACAAAATCATGCGCCATTGACTTTACAAGTAGATTTTTTTGCCACTGACTTCCCTGAGGGGAGTATTTGGCCTGTAGTGAGAGTTCTGAATTTTAGGAAGATTACTGCTATATCTCTTGAGGACTAGGGTGTTCCCTAATGGAGAAAATATTTTGCTATATGGATTGCCATTATTAATACATAGTCCTGTGTATTATTCATGATATATCTGCAGTTCTGCTTGAGAGCTCAAGCATAAGCTTCTTTGGCTGCATACATTATGCTGGGCAGGTGCAACTCCGTAGTCCTGGTTCTCCATTTGTCCAATTTTGGGGACCTGCTGGAGGACACCTCTGCCTTTTACATAAGCCCTATATATCTCCCCTCGATAGAAACTAGGGTGCACAGAGTGGAGAGCAAGGGACAGAAGGGAGATTAGAAATGGAAAGATCCTATAGATGCTCTGTTTGTAGGCAGTCAAGACAAAGGTTTTCATCTGGATCTCGGAAATGAAAATGCTCTTTGGTTCTGCATCATATACAGCAAAATGTAGTATGATCCTTTTTCTTTGTCTTCTTACCCCATGTATTTTACAACTGAAGCATAGTATTATAGTTTGGTTTAAACAAATTTTACCTTGAAATGAATTTCAATATGAAGGAAGGCTGCAAAAATTGCTTTTCATGCTTAAGTTTTCAAAAATAATTCCATGTTAAATTTCAGTCTGCACATAGAGAAACTAAAGATCTAAATATGATAATCAAAAGTTGTAGGTTTTATGCAAGAATTTTCTGTTATGTTTTCTAACCTTTTGAGGGCATGTTTTCTGACCTATAAATCTCTTTATCTTTTTCTGGTTTGGGGGCTTAGCTGAGAGTGGGGATTTTTAGTTTTCTTTTTCTTTCTTCTATTTTTTTTGGCAGCTTTGCAAACTTGCCCTGATAACCTGACTTTCAAATCAGCATAGCTCTGTATTAGGAAAGTAGCATAACATTTCTGTAGAAGATATCTAAAAAAAAAGAATTACTGCACACTTTACCAAAGATGTATTTGCTCTGGACTGCCTACATGAGTAAAAAAGTTTGAAAAACTTTATTTTGGTTGGAAAAGTAAGCAGACATGACCAAATACATAGAAACTGTTATTTTTATATTCCCTTTTCTGACCATAACCACAGCTGGATCTGTTTTTCAGATGTAACTTGCTATTCAGAAATGCTAGATATTTACAGTTTTGGCAGGAATCTTCATATACACACAGAGTAATACCAAGTCACAATTAGCTTTAAAGAAAGCTTTTCTAAATGAACCAGCTTCTGTCATATGAATCACCTCTTGTGTTCAAAATAAACCTTTTTACTTCTTGATTTATCTGGTATAGGTATCACTCTGTTAAGGCCCAATAAAATAAGTAAGTGCAGGTAGTAATTATTGTTCAACACTGAGTTGATTGATAAAAAAGTCTTAAGCTGCCTGAGAAGTTTAAACCAAGCAACTATTCTTCACATTTCAAGCAGGATAAATGTTTATTGTCTTTTTTTATAAACTGAGCTTGAGACTAGGAAGGTAAAAAGACTGAGGTATGGACTGTGAGATTCAACACTGCTGGGAAAGGCAGAGTTTAAGCAGAGCTGCAGCACATGCCAGGTGTCAATACTTGCTGAGGCACCTCAGCCAGAGTCCCAGCTGGACACATGGCACCTTCCAGCCTAATCCCCAAGCCTTCTTCATGCAGAAAGAAAAAGGCAAATAGGGCAGGAGAGCTGAAAGGAAGAGGAGGAAGAAAGGGATGACAAGATCCAAGCATAGGGATTAATGTCTAGTTGAAAGCAGAAGCTCAGGAACTCCCCTGAGCCCACCATTTTAGATTCAGCCAAAAGGATTTTGCCTGTCATCATACCAAATGCTGCAGATCTGAACTGCTAGTCCCAGAGGGCAAATTCACCAAACCAGTCAAGTGTTTAGAGTTCCATACAGTGAAGCGGGAGAGTGTGACACCTCAGACGAGACTTCTTGTTGATTAGCCACCAGGGAAACCCAAGGATGAAGTCAAAAGCCACACCTCCCTCTGCAATGCAGGCACTAACCTACAGTCCTGAGGCAGTAACCTCTGCAAACATGGCGTTCACATGTAAAATTCCATGTGTTTTTAATAACATAAACTGTCTCGCTTTAAAAAGCTTCTTATTCCTTCGGTCCACGTCAGAGCTTGCAAATAAAAATTAGTCAGGGACTATTACCTGGCTTTGTAGGCACAAGGTATGGTATGATTTGGCTTGAAACTATACAGCTGCACTTTTCTCTACTCCAAATCAGACTTGTGCAAGCAGCTTCACACCTGGGCTGAGCATTTTCAAGGCACAAACATGCAAAATAATGCAGGGTATATGCAAAATACAGAACTGTCGAGATTATATTTTTGTACACAGATGCATACTCCTGGGGAATGAAAAGTATGGTTTTGAAGTTGCTGAGGTTGGGATGGGATTCATCTGAGGGTACTTAAAGAGCTGGCTGATGTCATAGTGAGACCTCTCTCAATGATTTTTCAATGCTCTTGGGAATCTGGAGAGGTACCAGTTGACTGGAAGCTGGCAAACGTTGTCCCAGTCTTCAAGAAGGGCAACAGGGATGACCCTGGTAACTACAGGCCTGTCAGTCTCACCTCTGTGCCTGGCAAAATTATGGAGAAGATTATTCTGGGAGTTATTGAAAACCACCTGAATGACAATGTGGTCATTGGTCCCAGCCAGCACGGATTCACAAGGGGAAAGTCCTGCTTAACAAACTTAATTTCTTTCTATGACAAGGTTACCCACCTAGTTGACCAAGGGAAGCCAGTCGATGTAATCTTTTTGGATTTCAGTAAAGCTTTCCATACTGTCTCTCACAGTAGCCTCCTGGACAAAATGTCCAGCATACAGCTGGATAAACACATAATGCACTGGGTGAGCAATTGGCTGACGGGTCGGGCTCAAAGGCTTATAGAAAATGGAGTTACATGGGGCTGGCAACCAGTCACTGGCGGGGTTCTGCAGGGATCCATCTTAGGGCCAGTGCTCTTTAATGTCTTCATAAATGACTTGGATGCAGGACTTGAAGGACTACTATCTAAGTTTGCCAATGACACAAAATTGGGAGGAGCTGTTGACACTCTCAAGGGCCTCTCTGCCAGAGATCTGGACAAATTAGAGAGCTGGGTAATCACCAACCATATGAAGTTTAACAAGGGCAAGTGCCCGATTTTGCACCTGGGAGAGGGCAACCCTGGATGTACATACAGACTGGGGAACGAGAGGCTGAAGAGCAGCCCCGTGAAGAGGGATCTGGGGGTTCTGGTCGACGGCAAGTTGAACATGAGCCAACAGTGTGCCCTGGCAGCCAGGAGGGCCAACGGTGTCCTGGGGTGCATCAAGCACTGTATTGGTAGCCGGTCGAGGGAGGTGATTGTCCTGCTCTACTCTGCGCTGGTGCGGCCTCATCTTGAGTTCTGTGTGCAGTTTTGGGTGCCACAGTATAAAAAGGATATGAAACCACTAGAGAGTGTGCAGAGGAGAGCCACAAAGATGGTGAAGGGTTTAGAGGGGGAGCCATACGAGGAGCGGCTGAAGTCACTTGGTCTGTTCAGCCTGGAGAAGAGGAGACTGAGGGGAGACCTCATCGCAGTCTATAGCTTCTTCATAAGGGGAAGAGGAGGGGCAGGCGCTGATCTCTTCTCCCTGGCAACCAATGATAGAACCTGAGGGAACAGCAGGAAGATATGCCAGGGGAGGTTTAGGTTGGATATTAGGAAAAGGTTCTTCACCCAGAGGGTGCTGGAGCACTGGAACAGGCTCCCCCAGGAGGTAGTCATGGTGCCAAGCCTGACAATATTCAAGAAGCATTTGGCCAACGCCCTCAGACTTGTGGTGTGAATTTTGGGGTTGTCCTGTGCAGGGGCAGCAGTTGGACTCGATGATCCTTGTGGGTCCCTTCCAACTCAGGACATTCTATGATTCTATGATTCTAGGTTAATAAGGAACATGAGCTCTAAAATGACTTAGTTGTGCTTGGTTCTACCCATTATAATTCACATATATTCATAATATTCAAACATACATAATTCACAAGAGTCCCTAATTTGATCTGCAAAACCTTTACAATAGATTTTTTTTTGTGCAAGAATGTAAGAAAAAATGAACCTCTCTTTGACCTTAGCCTACTAAAATCAAATTGTGGTACTGGCCATTGGAAAAACAAACAGAAGCTGAATACATTTGATATGAAGCAACAGCCCCAGAAGCCCTTAATTTACATGCCATATTTACTGAGTTACTTCTCCGAGGATAGTTATTCTCTGTACTATTTAACCATTCAAATATGCATTCGTTTGTGCTTCTCCATAAGTGTTTCATTTCATTCAATAAAGAAGTGTTTTTCCGTGCTTAATAGAAGATACATTCTCTAGGACAAAGTAGACTGAAAATCAAAAGTTTGGTGAAATTTAACTGTGGTTATTGCCCAGTCTTCATATCTCCCTTTTTCCAGCTGTTGTTCTTTTTTGATTCAGAAAGCCTTCATTCCTTTGTATATTTAGGTAAACTACAAAGCCTAATCATGATCAAGGAAATCTACATTTGTATATATAGTTTTAGAATCATAGAATCATAGAATTGTTAAGGTTGGAAAAGACCCTTAAGATCATGGAGTCCAACCATTAACCTAGCACTGCCAAGTCCACCACTAAACCATGTCCCTAAGCACCACATCTACCCGTCTTTTAAATACCTCCAGGGATGGAGACTCAACCACTTCCCTGGGCAGCCTGTTCCAGTGCCTGACTACCCTTTTGGTGAAGAAGTTTTTTCCTAATATCCAATCTAAACTTCCCCTGGCGCAGCTTGAGGTCATTTCCTCTTGTCCTGTCGCTTGTTACTAGGGAGAAGAAACCGACCCCCACCTCGCTACAACCTCCTTTCAGGTAGTTGTAGAGAGCAATAAGGTCTCCCCTCAGCCTCCTCTTCTCCAGACTAAACAACCCCAGTTCCCTCAGCCGCTCCTCATAAGACTTGTTCTCTAGACCCTTCACCAACTTTGTTGCCCTTCTCTGGACATGCTCCAGCACCTCAATGTCCTTCTTGTAGTGAGGGGCCCAAAACTGAACACAGGATTCAAGGTGCAGCCTCACCAGTGCCGAGTATAGGGGCACTATCACCTCCCTGGTCCTGCTGGCCACACTATTCCTGATACAAGCCAGGATGCCATTGGCCTTCTTGGCCACCTGAGCACACTGCTGGCTCATGTTCAGGCGGCTGTCAACCAACACCCCCAGGTCCTTTTCTGCCAGGCAGTTCTCCAGCCACTCCTCCCCAAGCCTGTAACGTTGCATGGGGTTGTTGTGACCTAAGTGCAGGACCCGGCACTGAGCCTTGTTGAATCTCATACAGTTGGTCCTGGCCCATCAATCCAGCCTGTCCAGGTCCCTCTGCAGGGCCTTCCTACCCTCCAGCAGGTTGACACTTCCACTCAACTTGGTGTCATCTGCAAACTTACTGAGGGTGCACTCAATCCCCTCATCCAGATCATCAGTGAAGATATTGAACAGGACCGGCCCCAACACTGAGCCCTGGGGAACACCACTCGTGACTGGCCGCCAACTGGATTTGACTCCATTCACCACCACTCTCTGGGCTCGGCCGTCCAGCCAGTTTTTAACCCAGCGCAGAGTGCACTTATCCAAGCCGTGAGCAGCCAGCTTCTCCAGGAGAATGCTGTGGGAGACAGTGTCAAAGGCCTTACTAAAGTCCAAGTAGATAACATCCACAGCCTTCCCCTCATCCACTAAGCGGGTCACCTTGTCATAGAAGGAGACAAGTGCATTTCATCTTTTTTATTGTTGAAAATCATGAAAATATCAGCCCAAAATATTCAACCACTAAGGAAATCTTCAAACCACATTGATTTTAAAATCACCTGCTTTTTAAAACAGATCAGTGATTTTAGTGCCTGAGCTAAGGTGTGTATATATGTGACTTTGACAATACAGTAATGCTTACTCAGAAACTTTTATATGTACAGATAATTCACCCTTCCCTCTGCATTTTCTAAGTCAGTGAAAACCAAGAGTGTACTTACATAAAACCACTGAACGTACCTGGCTGAATATTTTTTCATTTAACTGGCTAAACCATAAAACTGAAGGTATTTTTTCTAAGATCTTTTTATGTGTTAAATCTCAAACTGGAGAACAATTTTTGGGTTTCCTGGAGCATTTTTTACTTTCAGTAATAGCTCTTATTTTAAAAATAAAGTAAACTTTCGAAGGATTTCAAATCAAGACATCATTTTTACTCATAAATTAAAAAAAAAATTTAGTCTACCAAAAAAAATACAAACAAACAAATAAAGAAACAAAAAGGTTTCCAGGAAAATTTTGACAAAAACAATGCAGAGATGTTAATGCAAGCCCATGTATTATTTTTTTTCAACTTAAATGTGTGCTTTTAAGTTGGTAAAAGTTTAAGACTTGTTCTCTATAGTAAACATTTTACCTCTAAAGGAGGTAAAATGGTTGGCAGACAGCAAAGGGTCCTTATCTTCCAATATGATACTTCTGCATTGAGAGGTATGCTGAGAAGACCCTACCAAAACTGATGCTGAAAGACCAGCTACAAAAAATTAACTTACAGAGGTTTAAAAAAATGAGGTATTGCTATAGAAATACTATTAATATCTCTCAGACTGGTAGACATTTTAAAATGTATTTTCAATATGTTTAGAGTAACAAAGAATAAAATTAAACTGGTCTTTGACTGTAAATTATACATTATGGAATAACTTCAGTAATTCGAAAATCCAGAGACAAAAGCATTAGCCCTTTGAACTCCAGAGAATGAAGACTTCCAGAACTTGTTTGTCAGGAGTAAATTCTCTAGGATTTCATATCAAGGAGGAGAATTTCTACCTAGGGTGCTGTTAAAGATTTTAGAAAGAAACCTAAACAGGGGTTCATCAGTTTCCTAGCAATCTCTCAGATACGAGGATGTATTAATAGCAGCTCAGAGAAAACACAAACAACAAAAAAGAACTCACAATTCATGGCCATAAAGCACCGATTTTTCCTGGTTTAAGGTTTGTAACCCCAGAGACAGAAAGCTTGCCAAGACATCAGAAAAGACGTTATCAGAGGAGGAATCACAGCTTGACTTCTTTTCAAGAGCGAGCTTTGGGTATTTTATTTGAATCAAAGTCTCCTTGTTTGGGATATGAGCTTTGTAATGCAGCTACTGGAAAATAGTCAAGTAGGGAAAGGGGACATGTGGCTGCAGAATCAGGACAGGAACTCTCAAAGGAAGACTAGGGCAAACTGTTACATTTCTCTGCTGTTTCCATTTCTTTATACACTAAAGAGAAACCTTTTTCAGTACAGTTTTGTCCCTTAAAGATCTTACCACAGTTATTGCAAAGCTGGTAGGCAAATGACACTGATAACAGTGTGACTGCTCTACATTTGCTATGCCAATAAAACACTTACACTTTCTCTGTGCTATTTTTAGTACTCCATACCTCAACACCATTGTGGCTATTTTTATGAAGTACCCACTCCCCACATTTCATAGAGAGTAATTGTTGCCAAGCTTTTTTCTTATAAGTGAAATTTGGGCATGGATGATTAGGCTTCACTGCACATTAAACAGCGACAGAGTATGTTCTCGAGTTAGCATATTCTGTTGAGGATTTTACCAACTTCTGTAGCAAAGATAAAATTGAAGCGGAATTTAGATGTCTACGGTCTGAATTTACAATTCTAAAGCTGTCTGCTTGTTCACATGCATCAGCTTTGCTCAACTTTCCAAAAATTTTGATCCCATTCTTCACATCCAAAATGAAACTTATCAGTTAAAGAATAAGTTTTTGCATTTGGAACACTACTGTTAAGCAAGTTGGTGTGATGGGCTATTTCAATATTTTTTACCAGATTATTAAATAAAATTATCTTCTTAATAAATTCAGATTGATATGAACAGACATAGAGCAACAAACGCATTTACAATAGTGGCATAGAAAAAACTTGATGGAAAAGGATTTTTTCCTGCTGAATAGCACTTGTGGTCTATTCTAAACTGAAACTCATTATTTCTGACTGTATTATTACCGCAAGTTTTTTTGAAGTCTTTCTTAAAATAGCAATGTACAGATTAATACTCATTGTATATTGAACTCCCCAGATCAGTAACACTGTTTTTTAACTTAAGAATCTGCAGTTTGGGTTGAAGGACAAGTCCACATAGACAAGAAATTTTATCTGACAGTAATCAATGAAGGTTGCCTAGGGAAAAGTATAAAAACAGAACAAGTTTGCAGTAATACTTCCTTAGAATGTTTTCCAACCTGCCAACATTTGATGGTCATTCAGTTTTTGGTGCTATGAAATTAATTATCTTCTCAGTGATTTATGACTTTTTTCTCTCTTTATGCAGTCTACCAATGTTCCAATGTAAACAGCTAAACAAAAATATGAGCTAAATCAGCTGGGCAAGGAATTTTCAAATATACAATTCTGTGAGTTGCTTTTTACTTCTGGTACAAAATGTTTCGCATATAAACCCTGAAAAATAGTAGCTTTCTCATACACTATGGAAAAATAAATGTTCAGTGTTACAATTTTATTACTTTTCCTTAAGAAGAAAAAAAAAGACAAAATAAACCAAAACCCAACGTCCTGGTTTCAGCTGGGATAGAGTTAATTTTCTTCTTGCTAGCCGGTATGGGGCTATGTTTTGGGTTTAGGATGAGAACAATGTAGATGATACACTGATGTTTTGGTTCTTGCTAAGTAGTTGCTAAGTGGCGCTCAAACTGGTCAAGGACTTTTCAGCTGCACAAGAAGATGGGAGGGCACAGCCAGGACAGCTGACCCAGACTGGCCAAGGGGCTATTCCATACCACATGACGTCATGCTCACTATATGAGTGGGGGGAGTTGGCCGGGGGGGGGGCAACAATCTCTGCTTGGGGGACGTGCTGGGCATCGTCGGCAGGTGGTGAGCAATTGTAGGGTGTATCGCTTGCTTTGTATTACTATTGTACTATTATTACTTGTTTTTTATTATTATTGTTGTTATTATTACTATTACTACTGTTCTATTTTTACTTTACTTTAGTTATTAAACTGTTCTTATCTCAACTCACGAGTTTTCCCCTTTTGCCCTTCCGATTCTCTCCCCCATCCCACCGGTGGCGGAGTGAGCAAGTGGCTGCGTGGTGCTTAGTTGATAGCTGGGGTTAAACCACGACACCCAAGAACCCCTCTGTCCTCTACTTGATTTTCATGTAAACACTTGACTAAACAATTTTTAGTAAGAAAATAAAACCATCAATTCTGAAAATATGTAGATTTACATGCCACATATCCGATTAGCTATTTTTTATCATTCCAATGTATTTCTTCATTTATTCCCAGTAGATAAAACAATGTGGTTTCAATTCACGTATTAAAGAGCAATGGCAACAAACTGTCTTTATTTTTGCCTGAGATTATTTTATGCATATGTCCTTCAGTTATGGAAGCACTTCAAATAAACCACTGAGAATGTGCATTGAGCACCCACAGGAAATAGAGGGCTATGTCACTCAGCTTGAGATGAACAACATTTAAACTACTTTTCTTATAGTTTCTTCAGGGAAAAAAAAAAATAAATCTGGTATTTGTTTCCCAAGATTGAAATAGCAAGCACACTATCTACAATTAATCTGTACTTTATGACAAGGATGTCTGATATAGGCCCATTGAAAGGACTGGTGTAGAAAGCTGACTCTGTATCTGGAAATAATCTTTCAATTTTTAACAAGAGGCATAATTAACCAAAATTTTGAATGCTGCATATCACATTTTGAAAAAACTTCAAACACTAATTACTCTGGTAAACCACTTATATGCCTCATTGCCAGTAGCTGACAGTGTACATTGAATTTAATATTTTCTTTCCTTTTCTTTCTTTTTCTTTCTTTCTCTCTTTCTCTTTCTTTCTGTCTTTCACTTTCTTTCTCTTTCTCATTTTTTCTCTTTTTCTCTTTTTCTTTTTATATTTTTCTCCCTTCCTCTTCCTTTTAAAATTTTTCTTTCTCTCTCTACTTCTCTCTCTCTCTGTGTCTATGTCTATGTCTATGTCTATGTCTATGTCTATGTCTATGTCTATGTCTATGTCTATGTCTATGTCTATGTCTGTCTCTTTCTTTCTCTCTTTTTCTCCTTTTCTCTATCTCCCCCTCCATCAGCCTCTCCCTTTCACTTTCTCTCTTTCTGCTTTTCTTTCCTTCTTTCTTTGTCTCTTTCTCTCTTCTAAAAGTTTTATTAAAACCTCACACAATTACAGAAGTCTTCCTGTCTGTCTATTGTAAATTTAAAAATACAGTTAAATGGGCTAAGATTTATGAATTAATTTTTGGCCTATGAAACAAACACTAGAAGAAAAATTTACAAAGTATCGTGAATCTGGGGGAAACATTTAGCAACTACAACTCCAGCTAGTAGGAATTTTAGGTGGCATACTGAGATATGCTAACTATCATCCTGTTAGTTTTCTTCTTTCTTGACTTTGCAGACACCAGAGTGACTGCTGAAATACAAAGTTACAATAGAACCAGAGAAAATACTTCTTCAAAGTGCAATAGATTTTAGAAGAATTTTTTTAAGGAGGTAAAAGAATACTAACAGCTTGACATCTTCTATCACTTACATCTGTGTATCCATCTAGTACAGTAAAGTACTGGCACAATAAACAGCAGCCTATTAAATCTTTATTTCCAAGGCTCTCCTGTTACAGGGAAGTTAAAAGATGGAGGTTAACAGCAGAGATCAGCTTTTATACTGATCACAAAGATCACATCTGAAGGTGTTACAGTTGAGAGCAGATATTACAGAGGGACACATCAGTAATATGCCCCCCAGTCCGTGATATTGTATAACCTTTGCAGCACTCTGCAGACCAAAAAGCAGAAACTGTTGTAACAATTGTTGTAACTCCAAAGTTTTCTAAATTTTTCTTATAGCCATTCTCTCTTTTACATAGAAGCTTAGCTTCAGAAAAGCATGTAAAAGTCTACTTCACATCCTAATTCTCACGAATGGACATTCCACTGTGTTTTAGAAAAGGTATGACAGAAGTGAAGTTTAGGTTTGCCCTAAACTTCATTCTTCATCGTCAACAGTATAAATTAGTTGTTGTTCTGTGTGACACCTTTAAAGAGGTAATAAAACATGCTCACAAATTTAAATCCTTGGTTATCTCCCATTTATATCTATGGGACTACTCGTGGCTTTAGACATGTATTCAAAGGAACTTTCTTGAGTCTAGGCATATGGGACTGTTTTTATGAAAATGGAGAAGGTACTTCAAAGGACTTTGACTCCAAAATAACTTACAAACTCTTGATCAAAACCTCACAGAATGAAGTGGAAAACCCATTTAATTTTATCCTGAGCCAAAACACAACAAAATTTATTAAATACAAATCCTGGCCTTGTAAAATCAAGTCTGAATGAACAGCTAGCTTTTGTGATGTAATTCAAAGAAGAGAATGTCAGGAGAGAAAAATACAAATTCAAACTGACAGTCATAGGTCATCTGGCCAACAAAAATTCCAGTGAAGTAGCAACCATGGTGAAATGAGTATTCAGTCAAACATGCCATAACTCCAACAGGAAGGAAGAGCATTTTTCAGCAGTGCATCACACCGTTTAAGCCAAGACGGATACTTCATGAACAACAAGGCAATGACACAACCTTCTTTGTAGGTAAAATCTCTGCAGACAAGGAGTCTGTGGAACAGCAATTGCAGCGAAGGGATAAAGTGGTTTGTTTATTCATTTTTTTAACTAGGTTATAGAGTACAAATGCTCTATTTTAAATAAAAGAGTCACTGTATCATATCCAAATTTAATAAGTCAGAGAGAACAAAGTATAGTTACGATAGGTTGTAAAAAAGTGTTCCATGTAGCATGTCTAAATAATAAATGCAGATGTACCATCTGTGTTTGGAATGGAAGGCTGCCTACCCACAAAACCATTTTAAAAGGCATTTTTATGTACACACCAGGGAACAAAAAGTGAAAATAAAGAACATAAGAAAACTTTCAGATATATTCTAGAGTCCAGGAAGTCTGTAAAAATATTACAGGCAAATCATTGACACCTATAATTCTATCATAAATAGATGGGACAACATGTACTTCTGCTTGAGTCACACTGTATTTCTGCCATGTTATACCCTGTGTTTCCTACATATTTCTGTCTTGTAGTCCTCCAGCCTTAGCAAAGGAAGGCCACCTTCCTGGGTGCACATGCCTCCTCTTGAGAATACACCTGTTTGTCCCTGTGCTGCCTTCAGCTATCCGCCACATCCCCCAGCAAACAGCTGGGCTGGAGGCAGTGGGTTCAGTGGTGAACTCTGAAAAGCACACACACCATTTTGCCATGTAACATGGTCATTGACTTGTCAGAAACAAACTGAATAAACATATAATGATCCCACGCTAAAGGCTCTTTTCCCAATGGAAATGTTTACTTGGGTCTCTCACTTCACCTGGCTATTAATTTTGGGTAGTATTCATTTCATCTAATGCTATATATATATGTTTTTGGCAATTATGTCTGAGGTAACCACTTAGCATTCACTGTAGCATTGTTAGAAATAAATAGGCATTTTGGGGCACAATTAATCTTACTGGGTAGAATAAACCTTCAGGGCACCTTTCAGGTTGCCCTCAAAGTATCCTGGAAGTATTTACTTCCTCTCAGTCATATGCCTACCTTTCTGAGTGTCTTCAACATAACTCCTTTTAGCTGAAATTTGCTTATTGATTTTGATGGTAAGAAGATAATGAAATTAACAGATGAGGAGAACAGGAAAAAAATGCTAAGAATTAAGGAAATACATCCAACGAGGCAAAAAGTAAGTAAAGGGCAGAAATTCTGTTCTAGTGCATCAGAAGTGTTCTAATGAATTAGAAAAACATCCTGAAACCAGTGGACCGACATGAAACTGCCATATTCATATGTTTATGATGTAATAAAGAATCCTCAGGAATTTGTAGAAAATTTACTGTGGACTTCAGATTTTGGTTTGAAAGATAGGTAACACAATGGCTCAGGACAGCACTCAGGCTTTAGTCCAGCCTGCAACTCAGCAAGCTGAAATGAAGATTTCTTAAGTCTTAAATTGTCAATAACAATTTTGGGGGCAATGAACAATTAACTCATATTTTCTGAGTGTTCTTCTATGCACACCACAGCAAAAGAAAAGAAGGAACCTAGCGGCAGTGTTTCAATATTTGTTTTAAATGTCTATGGTTTCACCTAATGGTTCTAATTCCATAATACTGAAAAGAAACCATGAATTAAGAATTTAAGTCTGGAGAAAACCATGGATTAATCACCATACTTAAGCTTTTCCAGTTCGCTTCTTGATTTAGCATCCAGGTTCAATGTATCTTTACTGACATATGCAAGGGTATCTCCAAGATTGCACCTATCTGTTTCTAGAACCAGAAATACGAGAGGCACAGCATTCCTGTTTTGGATTTGAGCTAATTACACTTTCTGAGATTAAGTTAAGGCTGTCAGGCATAGCACCATACTAGCATGCAAATATTTCTTCAGGAACAAAAGGCAGTACCTCTGAATTGTCCTGCTGTGTTATGTGAGTGTACCAATGTGATCAAAGGTAGCTGAAGGAATATTTGCAGTTTGGTATATGATGCAACTTTTAAAATTTGTCTAAGTAGCTCAGGCATCCTGCTCTGGGCTATAGATTTCTTTTAGGGGACTAGTTTCCTGGTTTTAAAAAAACCTACAGTCCTTGCCTTTTATGTTCTTTGTTGAATTTATCACAGCTGATGACAACAGAGGTGGATGGAGCGTCAAAAAGAGAATGATAAAATCTATCAGGAGATTTGAAACATTTATATGATTAATTGAGAATGTTATTTTCAATGCATTAAACTTCCAGAACATGATCAATAAAGAATTTATCCCTATTGCTAATATACATAGTGTATATAGATGTTACATCAAACTACTTATATTAATTAAAACTGACTGTGAATTTGCAGGTCAGATATTTTAAAATCAGAATGCAATCAAAACCAAAACTGAAGAAAGGGTACATTCTACAAGTCTCTTTATTCTATTTTTAAGGAGCTCTGAAACTACAAAACAATCTGAACTTTTTGATAGATATCAGAACTTAAAATGACATTTTCCAGTTTGAAGAAGTTTTCTAGATATTTTAAATTAAAATCAGAATTAATGTGTAACAGAAAGAACTATAAAATGAAATAGAATTAAAATAGAATGAACCATTTTTAATTCCTGCAATTCAATAAATTTTTAATATTAGTTCTCCAAAATATCAGATTTTGACATTTCATCAAAGACAGGAAAAACTAGAAAAGTAACAAAAAATAAAAAAAAATCTTATGATAATAAAAAGTAATTTCCTGTGTAGCTATGGTTCTGATTAAATAAATCATGATCCTAGAGCTCAAGAGGTCAATGAAACCAGTGTTCTGGTCATGAGGACAACACACCAAAGGTATAAATGAATCCACAACTATACATTACCTAATTTATACGTATTTATTATCTCTCTGATGCTCTGTGATTTGTGTTGTTAGTGTAGGAATCCATATGGGAACATGTGAATATAGTATGTAAATCTGGATATGCATTACATCCGTGAATAAATTTCTTAACCTCACTATCTTTAGTTACTGGTTGCAACAATTCTTACCCATAATATCCAGAAGGTGTTGTGAGGCTCTGTTCATTCATTAAAAGCATGAAATCTGCTGTCACAGCTTTGCATGAGCAGTGCTAGAAGTCTATAACTAAACAAAAATTATGTGCTCATAGGATCATAACCCATACAGGGAAAAGTTTTTTTTATATATATATATATATATTTGCATAATCCTGTTTAATAGACTTCAACCATAATTAGGTAAATTGGGAACTTCCTTGTCAACATTTTTAAGTATCACTACTATTAATATTTCTTGCTAACATTATAACTGGCAGTCATCATCTTCCTTTATTCTTTAATTAAATTACAGATTTTATTGATAGTAATCAAATATTTAGAAGATACAAGAAATGCAGTGTTTCGTACTTCCTTGGAGACAGAATTTCACCCAGAATATTTTATTTGGTTTCTTTTAAGATTAAAAAATATTTCTCTCTCATTTTTCACTGCCTTTCATTTTCCTCAGATTACTTTATTAAGTTTTGGGTTTAGGGCTTTTTGTTTTGTTTTGTTTTAAGCTTTCTGCAGGAGAAGAACCTTCTGGGAAAAAGGAAAAAAAAAAAAAAAAGTAAAAGAAAACTGGGATTCAAAATAAACACTTCTCAGCTGAACTGCCCTCTGTAGACCAGCAAACTCCTCCCTTAAACATTCAGATATATGACTGTACATGAAAATCAGATGGGCACGAGGAAATGATTCTGTTTGCCAAATGCAGTTTTGATCCATATGGCAAACAGCTGCTGTTCAGATGAGCAAACTTTTGAGAAGCTAATTTGTTAAATCGAAACAGAGGATCTTGCAGTCAAAGGTAAATACATCATAGCACCTTTCAGTTTTTATTTTCAATCACCTCCACTGATAATGCATAGTCTCTTATTCATGCTGTTTCTTTCTTTGAGAGTAACCTACAAGTCAGGAGACAACAGATATACAAAATGTAGGATCTGAGTGGTCTCCATTGCTGAAACATGCAGTAAATGGGAACACAATTTCTTGTAGTCATAGCAAATTACTACAGATTTTTTCAGGAACGTGTGATAATCCAGGGCTTGCACAGAGGGCCGTTCCAGAAAGTTTACTTTTTGTTTTATGACGTTATCACTGCCACTCAGCACTAACCTGGTTTTGCCTCAATGTATCTAGGGTAAAATCTGCCAATTGATTTTATTATGAACAGTTGTAAGGGCTATTAAAAATCCCACCTCTAACAGCTTAGAGTATACAGGTATATGACGTGAGGTCCATGCTGTTTCACTGCCTGCAGCTTTTTCTTTCATTTGAAACCCTAAATTGCTTTCTGAGTCTATAGTGATGTTGGCACCTTTCTTAAAGAGTACTTCCTTTCCATGGGAAAGGCATGTCATATTTCTTACCATCCACAAAGCTGCCTCATGGAGGGCCTCTCTGGACATGTCCAGCAGCATGTTAATTTGTGGGGCTTCCTGAGGCAGGATGCTTTGAGTTCTACACTGAGACACCTTCCAGCCACATCTGAAACCACAACTTCAAACCAATGGGCTGCCTGTCTTGTCTCAGGACTCTGCTCTTGAGTGTCCTCAACAACATAGATTTATGCTATCCTTACTTACGTAACTTATATAAACATATATAGAGAGAGATCCTTTGCAGAGATTGAATTCACATAGCAACAGTTTCCCGGTTAACTTTTGCTCAGCCCTGAACTGGTCAGGCAGTTGGAGATGATCATTGTAGATCCCTTCCAACTGAAATATTCGCTCCTTCTCTCTTCTCTCTTTTCTCTTCTCTTCTCTTCTCTTCTCTTCTCTTCTCTTCTCTTCTCTTCTCTTCTCTTCTCTTCTCTTCTCTTCTCTTCTCTTCTCTTCTCTTCTCTTCTCTTCTCTTCTCTTCTCTTCTCTTCTCTCTCCTCTCCTCTCCTCTCCTCTCCTCTCCTCTCCTCTCCTCTCCTCTCCTCTCCTCTCCTCTCCTCTCCTCTCCTCTTCTTTTCTCTTCTCACTTCACTTCACTTCACTTCACTTCACTTCGCTTCATACTTCGCTTCATACTTCACTTCATACTTCACTTCAGGAGGGCATAAATCTGGTCACGTCACTGCAGCATGTGAAGCAACATCATTTGAAAACGATGACTCATCTGATTTGTATGTCTTTCTCCTATTTTGTCTTATGATAATATTAGTTTGATGAGCAGTTTTTCTCACCAACTTAAGATCACTTACAGAGTTCAGCTCTTTCATTATAAAATTCAGTAATGGCACATTCTTTTATTTTCACAGGTGTACTGGGAGTATCTGAAGTGGGGAAGTCACAGACTGGGTGAAAAAGAAATAAGATATTTACTGCCAAATTGTATCTGGAATAAGACCGTATAAACTAAAGGAGGGAGAAAAAAGGAAGAAGAATGAGGCCAGAGGGTCTGTTGGAAGGTGGAGAAGGCGGCTTACCAGTTCTAGTTTGAGCAAGGCAAAGTCTGAGAAAAAGGCTGTTATGTGGATACTTACAAAGCTAGGTCAGTAATCATTTCAGTTCATTTTCTTTCTGTTACTTTTTATAAGAAAGACAAGGTAAGAGGATAAAAATAATTATATTTAATTTTAATGTACATGTTTGTCAATAATATTTAAAAGTTAAATTAGATGCCTATTTAGTTTTGCTTACAGGTCTAACTTCACAAATTAAGTGCTTGAATATATGCCTTTATCTTTCACTCTTCAACCAGATTTAAATCTGAAGGCTAATTTTTAACCTTACGTACAGTAACATTTTATAGAGGCCTAAATTTAAAAGGAAATCTGACACTCTGTAAGTGCTTGCAATTTTTGTCTGTTGTGAGAGGATATTGTTCCATGTCTTTTCCTATTACTACTTTCTTAATTACATTTTTGTTTCTCTCAGCCTTTTCTTCTTGATTGGAACCACCCACTGATGATTAAGGGATTATTTTATATATGTGTTCCTTATGGTCACTTAATTTGTGGCACTACATTATTTATCTCCGCCATAAAAGTCCCTAAATTTGGCTACTCAAGGTGGAATTGTAGTTCTTGAAGAAATCCAGAAAGCCTAACTTTGAACTTCAGGACTTGTCTTGTTTTCAGGAAGGTAATCCCTGTCTTCTTATATGTTGCCTCAGAGATTTCCCTGACAATTATTTTCTTCAGAAGGGAAATAGATCAGGTAAAAATGTGAAATATTTATTATTTAAATAGTACTTGACTGTGAATGGAAGCCATATGGTTTGAAAATGTTTGAGATGGTTTGTTTTTTGGGTTTGTTTTGTTTTGTTTTGTTTTTTAGGGGGGAGGAATTAATTGGCTTACTTACAGTCTATTCAATGTAAATTCTAGAAGGTACTTATTTTTAAAAATCTCAGTTAGTGCTCTTAAATAAAAAGTAAGACTAGTCACTTGCATTAAGGAGTTCTGAAACCCATATTCACAAGAATATTGAAAAAACCCCCAAAGCATTAATTTTAAATACAGAGTATATAACATTGTGACATCATGTATTTTGAATACTCTGCTTGCAATAGTATTCTTATTTAGAGAGAATTTTCACTCTCCTTTATAAACATTATTTTGGCCTCAAAAAGTTTTAGTTAGTTCTTCTTGTTACTATTCTGTAAAGGAAGAAACTATGCCAAAGAGATTATGAGACTGAAAATTGCCATTTTCACAGAATCACAGAATCACAGGAGGCCATCCGCTCCAACCCACCTGCTCAAGCAGGGCCACCTAGACCAAGTCGCCCAGGACTACATCCAGATGGCTTTTGAATATCTCCAAGGATGGAGACTCCACAGCCTCTCTGGGCAACCTGTGCCAGTGCTCAGTGACCCTGACAGTAAAAAAAAGTGTTTCCTTAAGTTCAGACAGAACGTCCTGTGCTTCAGTTTGTGTCTATTGCCTCTTCCTGTCACTGGGCAGCACTGAAAAGAGCCTGGCTCTGTCGTCTTCTTCCTTGTATTTATATAGATTGATAAGATCTCCCCTGAGCCTTCCCTTCTCTGGGCTAAACAGTCCCAACTCTCTCAGCCTTTCCTCATATCAGAGATGCTACAGTCCTTTAATCATCTGTGTGGCCCCTTGTTGGACTCTCTCCAGTATGCCTATGTCTCTCTTGTACTGAGGAACCTAGAACCAGACAAAGTACTCCAGGTGTGGGCTTACCAGTGCTGAGTAGAGGGGAAGGATCACCTCCCTTAAGCTGCTGGCAATACTCTTCCTAATGCAGCCCAGGATGCCATTTGCCTTTTTTGCCACAAGGGCCCATTGCTGGCTCATGTTCATCTAGGTGTCCAGCAGGACCCCCATGTCTTTTTTTGCAAAGCTGCTTTCCAGTTGGGCGGAGTGGGATTCCAATCCAGATTTAGACATGACATTGAGACACATGAATTTGTGTGTCAACTTGAGTCTCCGTGCAACTAAACTCATTATAATCTTATATATAATCTTATATTCTATAATTATAAAGGGGACAAATTACATGATGCTTCTAAATACAGGTAGATATCAACGTTGGTTGAGAATCCCCAGGGTAACACACCTGACCTCCCACTGCTGATACGTTGGCGTATGGATCTCCCACACATCTTTTGTGATATCCTCTAATCCTATGCAATGGTCTCGGAGAGTCCACAGCATCTCAGATTGCACTAATCACCTGTCTGTATGCAATTGAATCAAGTCCTTTGGTAGTATAGTCAACAGAGTCAAAAGAACCTAGTCAGCTAACCAAATTTAATGTCTTCATTTGAATGATGTGAACACAGACCTCCAGTGATGGTAACAGGATCTTACACATCTAGCTCATACACAGACATCTGTATCATAGACAAGTAAATTTAGGTAACTGAATATTGAGTTGAGTTTCTTTGTAAACATCAAACTTTCATTATAAAAAATACTAGCAAAAGTTTGTTTTATTGCATGTTACACAATAAACACATTACAGTATTTTTTAAAGAGACAAAAATTACTCTTAAAAAGTTTTCTTACTTTTCAAATACATACAATATAAATATTTTAGAAATTAGAAATAAATACAATGTTCTTTGTGCATTTTTTAACTAAATGGAGGGCAAAGCTCACAGGGAAAATATGACTCACAGACAATTCTTAAAACTAGATGCTGCCCAAATAATGAAGCACTTGCTTCCTTCAGTTCAATTAGCATTCATTCCTTGACAGGTACAAATCATATTCCCTTCTTCCCTCAGCTCCTGGATTGCAGAAAATAACACCCAGGAAACTGGATCAGATCAGAGCAACTGTCCAGTCCTGCTCCCTAATCTGAGTTACCAGGAGTTAAGATTTTGACTCACATTGCATTCACGCCCACAGATCAGTTTAGACACAACCTGTCAGACTGCTACAACCATTCACTGTAACCTGCCAATACTGTAAAGAGAAGGGGGAGGAAAGAAGAGAATAAATGGGATGTGAATGCCACTCATCAACACATGGCACAGGAAAGCTGTGCTAGCTCATGATAGTACGCCTACTATCTGCAGGTTTAATACATCTTTCTTGGAAGAACAGGAAGCAGAAAGTAAAACTGAAATGCAGAACGTGCCTCTCAAATTTACTTTGTCAGTATTAGGGCTAATCAGACGTCAAGATACTCACCTACACACTGCCTCATAGTTGGGCTTGTAAGAAAGTTAGGTTTTAGTTTTGAATAGCAGGACTTTTTATTGTAAAGCCTTTGCATCCTTCTAAATAATAATTTTCCCTTATAAAGTTTCCAACTTGGGGTCAATGACTCCAAATCACTTTTTATTTTGCCAGCTTGTAGGTTGTTAATTCTTGTTCTCTTCTTCAGTAATTCAATCTTTTTAAGCGTTTTGCATTTGAATTTTTTCACCCTGTTATCATTTTACTGCTGCAAAAGACAGCAGGCTGAATTCATGATTATTTTAATTTCCATCAATACTATTTAATACTGCAGGCAGATTAAAAGAATCCAATGAGTTTCACCAAGATTTATCATGCATAAATGTTAAACTATCTACCTATATCTATCTGCTATCGGTTTCTTCTTCCTGAAGAGTGAAACAATCTAGTTTTCATCTTCAGATAATCTACCTGAACATGATTTTTTTTTGTATCAAAAGCATAGCAAGCAATGACAATGCAAAGGACATAATTCTCTTCAGAAAAATGACCTGCACAATGAAGAAATAAGAGGATTCCTTTGGCATATCCTGAGGGCATTTATTCCAATGTAGAGAAAAAGCGGTTCAAGAAAGGGCATCATTCTATGAACTTCATCACTGTAGGAACTTGCAGAAAGTCTGTGTTCTTAAAGTTCTTAGGAAGTCACATCTGAATATCTTTCAATGGAAGAATGATGAAAATATGAAAATATTAAAAATATATAAAGAAATAGATTGATAAATAAATAAATCTTCACCTTATGACTGTCTCATTGGAAAGACTTGCCAGAATTTTATTGCTCTGATGCTTAGAAATTTTTATATTGTTAGTGTTTTGTTTTCATGTAAGAGTGTTCATGGCAAACTTCTTCTGCTTGAAATGCAGCCTATCTTAAAATACTTTTCTGCCTTCCTGTTATTAATAGAGATCCATTACCAGAGAACAGTAATATCTGTCTGTCTTTTACCGCGACAAATGGACTGAGTTCTTTCAGTGTTCATACAGGCTAAACTTAGGTACCTGATCTTTCTCTGCTTCTAAATTTATGACTGATGAACTATAGGATAATTGCCTGTTATGAGATCCACATGCAAGTCTGGGCACATTGTACCATTGAATTTCATTTTATTCCTAGGACTTCAGTCCTCTAAGTCATCATTCTTACAATGACAATGTTTATATTTAACCTGTTTGATGTTAAGAGTTCTCCTAACCCTACCTCAGGGCAAGATCCAGGCATACAGCAGCCTCCCGTTTGCCAAGGTTCAATTTACAGAAGAAAGATACTCAGATATCTGGACCAGAAAGGAACTGTGATATGTTCCAAGTAGGTCATCAATGCAAACAATTCAAGAACTGGGACTTTTGGTAGCTACGTAGTATAATAAGTATATATATATAGACACCCAGTCTAAATACACCCAACATCTCCTAACATGCTACCATTAACAAGCTTTACAGAAACATACTTACCTTTTATTCTGCAGCCACTAATTAGAAATACTAAACAACATTAGCACCAAAGAATTGCACTGTCTCTACCCTGATAGTTACCCTCATAATCTATTGTTATCTCACCTTCTCAAATTCATAATTTATTTTATTGTAGCAAAATTAATAGTTTCCTATGTGACATAATATCAAATTCTCTTTGGATATATGCACTGTCTAGAAAACAGTGATACCAAAAGGTTCCTAATGGCATAGCATGATTAACTTTGATAAACTCATTGTGTATTATGTCACTTTCTGTTTATTGTGAAATCTTCAATTAGTCTTTCCTCCAGGTGTTCCATATTACAAAGGCTAAAGAATTGTTCCTCAGCTACCCAAGATCTCATTTTTCTTCTTTTAAATACAAATTCTGCATTGTACTTTCCAGCTATAAAAGACAATCTTCAACTTGACAATTTTTTATTATTTCTTGCTACATTGTATGAGTCAGTTTTCTTAAAGGTCTGAAATGATGATTACCAGCCCTCCCAAATTCAGCATATAACTTCACAACACACGAACGTAGGCACCGCCCAAAGACCTCCTACTCGTCAATGGAGAGACAGGAAATTTCAGACATCAATTTAGATCTTAGGGAGTTTGAATTGCTGTTTATAGAGGCTTTTTTTCATTGATTTTAAGGGACCGTGGGAAAACCAGGCTTCTGATTGCTTTGCTTAAGTGCTTATGACTGGGGAAACTCTGCCAGGGCCCTGAGTGCACTCAGGGGCCCAACTGTCCCTGCCTGCCCTGGGGGGTCCCCCCACCCTACCCATGGCCCAGGACCCCATTCCAGCCCCCCAGGCCATCAGTGCCTGCCCCAGAGAGGCTGTAGGACGCGTCTCCAGCCCTGCCACAGCCCTGCTCTGCCTGTCCATGGGCCCTGCTGAGCTGGGCTCACCCCACTGGCCCAGCCTGGCCTTGCCCCATCCCTGTCCCCACAGCCCTGCCCGGCCATCCCGGACCGGGTCTGACTCTGGTTCCCCTCATTGGCCTGGATCCTGACCCCGCACCTGCAGGCCAAAGTCCCGGCCAGTCCTTGGCCTGTTGCCATCCCCTAAGAGGTGCGTGGTGCCCGAGGTTCCGGCTGCCTCAGCTGCACCCCCGGCCTGCCTTGCCCTTGCTGGGAGGAACAGGCCCTGGCTGCCAGGCCCTGCCCTGCTGCCCCGGAGAGTCCCTGACACCCCCGTCCCCAGGCCCAGGGAACCACCAGCCCTGGCCCACACAGTGCCCTCACCAGCTTTGGATTTGGGCTTTACTTCTGTTGTAGATGTGGCACTGTTTGCTTCTATCCATCTTCTCATTCAAACAGTTACTCTGTTGAATGCTGGGGTTTGGTGCCACATTAGATACTGTCTTTTATCACTACCCTTCACTGAACAGGAGTCAGACTTCCAAGTTTTAGATGTTATTAGAAGAGCCTTTTACTCACTTGTTTTATTTTCCTTTGTAAATGCAGCTTGACTTTTCAAAATTGTCACTTTGTGCTTGCACTTTTTGACCTTTAAAGTATAGCCTTTAACGATCAGTCCTTTTCCCATTCCAGATAGGCTCCCTGTTTACTTCTAATATCCTTTTTATGAGATGGTTGTTTATCCAGTTAGGCCTTTAAAAAGCTTTCTTAAACGTTTTTTTCTCTCTGGATGAGATGTGAGTGCCAGATAATTTTTGTCCATTTGACTTAGATAAATTCCAGTCTTGTTCCCCATTGAAGTCTTTGAGCTATTTAGTCCAGTTAACTTCATTAATTAATTTTCTTAATTGTCAAGGTTTGTACTTTGGAAACAAAAAACAAAACAAATCCTTAGCTCCTGACCCATCCTGCTGAAGTCAGAGGGGAATGAGCCCAGGATGGTAATACTTCCCCCTGTTTGCACAATGTAGTTGCAAAGTGATTTATACTAGTCCAGTCAAAATGCAAGCACTTCTGTTGATATTGAGTTTAATTGGGCACAGTAATGACTAAAGGCTTTTAAAGGTCACTGCATCCAGATGTTCAGCTATTAGTCACCATCACCCAACAAATTTTCTACAGTAAATAAAGATAAAATGAAGAAACACTGCAACCTTCAACAAAATTAGTGTGTGGGACTGGTAGGATTATATACTTCTGCTTTCTGGTCAGCTATGTTCAAATCACCCAGAACACCAAATCTTACTGAAATAAATTTTACCCTATAAGGAAGAACAATCCTTTGCATTATTCAGGCAAGTAGGCTTTACTTTCATGAGTAACACAACTAGAGTTTGAAATTTACAGTCTTTATAACAATTCTGATATTTTACACATTGAATAATCAGGGTCTTTCTTTTTGAACACTACAATATGTGTAACCTCTTGCCTCTGAAAGTTTAAGCAACTCACAACAGCTTCCTCAGTGCAGTTTAGGAACTAACATTGAAAATGTTTTTTTTAGGTTTCAAAAATTCATCCTATTGGAATCAAGGTTTGTGTTCATTACTCTTGGCTTATTAATAGCTAATTTCTTGACCTTTTAAAATAAATTTTTACAGAAATTGAATAATTAATTTCCAGAAAGCAGTTTTTATAAACTGCCTGCCTCTGATACTATTTCATACTATTACATAGTAGTTTCATGTTAATCTAAAATAAGTTTTCAAACCTTTTTCTATTCCCTTCCTAAAGATGCACATAGGCCTTTTAGATTTCTGTAAGAGTTCTGTGTTTCAGCTTCTGATATTACTCAGAGTTTGAATAAATACAAAGACATTTTCACCACTTAGAAACTAGTGCAGGATTTAGTTTTAGTATCTGAGAAATCAAAAAATTCCATTGAAGTTGTTTTAATTGTAAGAGAGTTTAAAATCAAATTATTTAGAATGTCAGTGCTCAGCCTTCTCTTGTAGACATAAATTGGTGAAATTTATTCATTCAGAGAGAACAGAAACATAACTAGGAATTGAAGCTACTACTGAACAAGCATTCATCATTGAATTCTATGCAAATGCTTTTCATATGTAATTAGAATTCACATAATCAAATGTTATGAGAAGGCAACATTTCTTAGATACTTTTGTTTATCATGTTAAAACTTACAGAAGTGCTATGAGAAGTCTCTAATTTTAATCAGATATATACCATATACCATATTCCTACACTGACTGAAGAAGGAAACCAATGCTATTGAATCTTCTTTCCAATCCATCTTTACCATGTTCCATCCAAAAGGCTGTGCTCCTTATTTATCAGCACTCTGCTTCCCCAGTGAGATAAACAGCATTCTTTAAAAGATATATTGCCAGACTTTACAGTAGAATTCATTTGCTGAAGTGATAAATCTAGAGCTAAGCCAGAATACAGTCTCATTTAATCTGAGAACATTGTCACAATTTATGTAATGGGCTGCTCTAAAGGTTAACAAGAAAACATCCTCTCTCTTTTTTCAAATGTCAGCCAAATATTTTATAGATTTCTCTCCATCCCCTCTTGTAGCCCCTTTAGTTAAATTAGCACAGCTGTCTGAGAGATCAGATTTAAAGCCTTTCAATGTTCCCTTGATCTGAGAACAGATGCCTCAGGAGTATTGCCAGGCAAAAGGTAAAGTGGACTAGTGCAGAAAATTTTCTAAGCACATTATATACACAGAATTGATGGGTGGGTAGGTAAGGATACACTCTATCTATTAAGAGACTTTTAAAATCCTGGAAACAAGCTTACAGTGTCTAAAAGCAGATCCAGCTAAAATACACTGGGCCAGTACTGTCCTTTATTTATAGAAACATTTGGTAGAATTTTGGTTGGTTAAAAATACAGTAAAAAATTAGTTTAACAGGATGACTCAAATCTAGCATTAATATTGAAAGGCAATAAGTGTACTTTACAAAAGAGCAATCTGAGACTCTGGAGAGCTCAGATGAAAACACGACCTCTAGGCACATAGCAAGGAAAAAGTCTTTTCCATATTCTTGATATTTTACCTTTGCTAGCTGCTGAAGGCAAATTTTCTAAAATTACTCTTGCAGTCTAAAATGGAATCCAGTGTTGTGCTTTGGGCATGATGATCAGAGGCTGTCTGTCTTCTGCACCTCCACAAATGAAACCCTTCAGCCACAGACAACTTCACCAACCCGTTTGAAAATAACCAAGCACTAAAGGAGTACAAATTTTCTTTCCTTGTGCTTCCTTCCCATAAAGGGTAGCTGGAATCTAAGTGGGCTGCTTGGCTCAGGGAACAAATGACCTGAGTAGGAAATAAGGCCTCCGATTGTCCAGCTGCTGGTGTTGATGCACCAAGTGAAATTAAAAATCTGTAATGTGAACACCACTGACACCACCTCCTGCGGGGAAAAAGGAAATCTGTCCTCAAATCTCTGATCATTAGACAGAAGATGAGTAGCATAATTTTCAAAGAAAAGAGTGATCCTTATCCTACTCCTGCAAAGAGGAGCTATTGAACCATTATTTTTCTCAAGGCTTTCTTCCATGCAAGAACCCTCCATATATGGACCAAAAATGTTCTTGGTTCTGCTCTAGTCCCTAAAGAGTGGTCAGGGAGTTATCAGATAAATCCTTTCTGTATCTAATCTTATTATGGAAAATAAGTCAGCATAGATGGAACATGAACATATGCAAAATAAAAAGCCATATTTTGTATATTAATAAAGGCTATCATGGACAATTCTTGTTCTGCAAACACCTGAAGAAATGGGCTAGTGGAAAGACGGGAATAGCTAAACCATACATTCAGTCTTTGAGCAGACAGCACCAATTATAGGCACAGAAATGTGTTTTATACAAACATAAGACATTTATGAACATAAGATGACTATACCTAAGTGATTGTGGAAATATTGATATCATATAGTTGGAGCAGAGACACAGTGCATCTTACACTGAAGTACCTAAAAAGTGCTAAAGATAAAGCAGTTAAAAGTGTTATCCTATAGTGCTGCTGTTGGTATCTGCCAAAATAAATGGAACCTTCTTCACTAGAAATTGTCATCAGTTTCTCATTTGTGCTGTAAAATTAGCAACTCCAGCATTGTTGGGAACAAGGAGGAGAAAACATACTACAGTTTGAAGTTTTGTGAGCTTTAAAAATGTTTTTTCAAACACTTGGTGTTTTACTACATTAGCTTAGGCATTGTGAAACATCCCATCCACCCTTGTAATTAAGCTACTGTTTATTTGTTTTTATGGAGTTTAAATTAAAACCATGATTTTTCCTACCTAAAGGGAAGCCAGGGTTGAGCAAACATCAAGAAAATCATAAAAGAGAAACTTGTGTATGATGTTGCTTGTTTTTTCCTATAAAATATAAAGGGTGAAATCCTAGCCTATTGAAGTCATTGGGAGATTTGTAATTGACTTTGAAGGGCTGAGATTTCACCCTTAAGAAACAAGGCTAAATTTTCCAAAAGCAGTCTCTGATTTGGAGTTACTTGTATGTGACTGCTTGATCCTTTGACTGTGCTGAGCTTTAAAGCTCTAGAACTCAGAGTTGCTGATGCTCAGCACCTCTGAAATAGGCTCTCACTTGTCTTAATTTGGATGCTTAAATCATCACTGCACCAGGAATTAAAAGCTACTTTTGGAAATTTTTAGCCTACTTCTTTAAAAAGGGTTTCAAAAAAATGTACTGTGCATATCAAAAACTTTTTTATTGTTATTAAAATAAGCTGTGTGGAATAAATTAAGAGCAGAAGTGAAAATTGGCAACAGATATGATCATGAAAATAGCAGTTTTTCAGTGTTGCCCTGGTTTTTGTAACTCTACTTCATTGGACATATTGAAAAAGGGGAAAAGAGCTAGTGGGATACTTCTATCAGACTCTATTAAGAGATAAGAATGTGAAACTACGGAAAACAGAAGTGATACATTTACAACACTTGCAAAGGAAAGGTAGAGAGAATGGATTTGTTTAAAGGGCACATTTAAATTTGGATTGGCAGTTTCATACTGTTTAAACAATTTCCTCATCACAAACTGTAGTTTTTTCTTCCTGAACTCACGTGCTTACCATGTTGCTATCAATCATTAGCAATAGAAACCTATAAGAATTATATGCAATTGGAAATGAAAAATCCTTAGACAATATGGGTTGAATTCTTAAAGGTGTTACACAAAAGATACAAAATTATCTCTGCTTTGCTGTCTCTAGCAGGTGTTAGGAGTTTTTTTCTCATGCTTCCTCCTTTGTTGCAACCACAGGGCACAGCAGAGGAGAAAGGGAGAAATTTCTAAGAAGGAACAAAAGAAAAAGAAAGTTCACAGTCCAACTGACTTCTTACTAGGATTGGTTTTAATGAAGAAGTTTAGCATATCTCTGTATTGGTGGAAGCAGAAGAGGTCCAGGGCTGTTTTTCTTCCTCTGGAAATCTGGTGTATCTGGGAAACCAAGAAGCAGCCAATGTGGCTCCTTGTTATATTGCACTGTATCAAATACCTACAAAGAAATCTGAAACACACATGAGAATGTTGCACACTTTATCCAAAATCGAACTCCTTCCTTTTTGCTACATCAAAAAGAAGGCAAAGGCCATACTAAGATAGGTCGCCTACTGGGCCAGGATAGTTACAGGGCACCGGATCCTACATCCAGGGGAAAACAAAGATTGATGGGATTAGCATCACCTTTGACTCCTTCCCTATAACCTTATACAGCTGAGGTATAAAGTGAAAGTCTGGAGCAAAGCTTAAACTCATGTCTTCAGCACCTTAGCAGATAGAACTGCTAACTCTGCTACCAGGTCTTTACCCCAATGCCTATTCTGCACCCCAAATGCAAAGAAAAGGTCTTTCTGACAAACAAAATGAGATGAGTTGATGGCATATCAGAGACAGAACACTTCTAGGAGGCAAAATATACATGTTAGGGACAGCCTGACTCGATGGTTGAGTCTTCTTCTAATGTATTAGCTAAGTAGACCAGAAGTATTGTTCTGGGGAAAAAAAAAAATACACCCAAGCTGATGTCTCCATTCTTTTCTTAAAGACACTGTAGCAAGGAATTAGTTTCAAAATTATGTCAGTTATGATGTTTACTGTTCAGATCATCTTAGCTTAATGGATCATCTTAGCTTAATCTTAGCTTAATCCTCCTCTTGGATATAATTTCCCACCTCTTTTACACTATAATTATTCTGAGCTCCAAAAGGCAAGATTTGTTGGTCAGTACAAGTGAGGTCTTGATTAGAATGAAAATGTGTATACATACTATTTTTTTCCCTGTATTAAAAAATTTCCACATCTTGTGCCTTTTTCAAAAAAGGTCAGCCTGAGAAATAGCTGAGGTTTAGAAGTTTCAACATGACATGGAAAGAGTTGACTCTGTACTGCAATGTACAGTCTTGTTCCAGACAAAACCAGATACATGATTTGAAAATTGCCTGATGAGCACTCTTAGGACCGAGGTTCTCTTTTTTTTTATTAACTTGTTTAGGACTTTATTCTGTTTCCAGTTCATTTTACACAGTCTTAGATATACTCGTGCAGAATGAAATTAAACTGGGAGATAATAAACCAGTGTGTTTTCAGCAAACTTTGTAAGCAAAGGAACCAAACCATAATATTAAGTCTAAACTAATTCATCACTAAGTCTTGTATTTCAGTACTATAAAACTATGAACATGCTTACTATTAAAACTTTTTATTGGGTAATGTTCATTTTTACACAATATGATGAGGAAAAAACAGTTTGAAATTTCCTTATCTTAAAAATCTTTCATATCAGTTGTGTACAAATGCAGTTTCTAAAAGTACATTCTAACTTATTTGCCCCTGAAAATATGTATGCTTTTTTTGAAAGGTAATATTATTTTAGAGGAAGAAAATTCCAACAAGAACTAGCAATAATGAATATTAAAAAATGTTTTCCAGTGTGTAATACAGGAAGATGTAGACCTTGTATATAATCTGAAAATCTGTAAAGACCATAATCTGTGCAAATACATGCAAATAGTACATGATCTTATGCTTAAGAGAAATGCTACGCAGGATCGTTAAAAAATGTCTGCAAATGGAAACTCAGCCAAATTGGACCTAACCACGTTACACACTCTGATATACTGGTGTCAGAAAGACCAAAACTTCTACAATAAATCCTCCGTATTACTAGAAACCCATGATGAAAATGAAATTAGAGTAAGAATACAAAAATACACAAGGAACAAACTACTATGCATGTATGTCAGAAGCATTAAAGGCAAAAATGTTCTGTTATAGTAGAGGATATTTTAATAGCAAATAAAAATATGAGCTTGCAAGGCAACTGTAAAAGAAAAGCTTTTATTTAATTACATATGATCTCTATTCCGATTGTTGTAAATGTATATTTGTATCTCTACATTTTATTATGGAATTTGCAAAAGAGCAAAAGGAAAATAAGCAGTAATATTCAAATCACACTGAACTTTCCCTTTGACTCCTTTGAAAACCCAAAGGAAATGTGCAGTCTGCTACCCTCATTAGCCTGCTAATTAGTCTTATTGAAGACAGACAGGAATGTTAAGTTGTACTGGTTTTCCATAAAGGTATGAGAAGATGACATATTTGTGACTACTTTCACATTACCAGAACATGTTTTTCCAACTCAGTTATCACACTGATTTGCCAAACAAAAAAGTGTGTCAGCAGTTCATGTCCCAAAAGAGACACGTTTTTATGGTTGAATTTTTTTAACAACTTCATCCGAAAATCTGAACAACTGGACCAAATTCTGGTCTCCATTATACTGTGGAATAGTTAATCAAGGAAAACAGCTCATTCAATAAGGCATTCTCAAGCAGATCTTAGACCATACAAACATCTCTGCTTTACTAATTAATATATACTCACATGTTGAATCTTAAGGACAACTATGATGATTTTGAGGAAGAATAACATTCCCAAATGGATAAACGAAGTGTCACTAAGATTTGTATCAACATTGTGCAAGAGAGGAGGAAATCACAGTTAAGTTTTTTTCCATAGCTGGAGTTGGCCAGAGCTGGAAAATGAGTAGTTTTAGAGATAGCCTGTGGACAGCATTTCACTGATATCTTATTCTCATATTTATAAAAATATAAGTAGGTAGATATTCTCCTGAGGCCACTACATATGTCATTAATCACATTTGTAATCAGATTATTAAAAACTAAAATAAAATAATTCACCATGTCAAGAATCACTGAATGTGAAGATTGCATTTTTTTATTTTGATCTCCCTTTTCAACATTAGGGTTTAAATTCATGTTCTTGTAGTATCAGATAAACAACACTAAAAAAACCCAATTGATCAGTAAAGTAGACAATAATTAAACCAAGATTAAAATGGCACTAAAAAGAGATATTCTTACTGTGGGCATGGTATACAAATATGTTTCTGTCCGTTAAAAAAAAAAAAAAATCAAAATGGCAGGACTATATTCACAGTTAGAGTTATATAGAAATAGTGGTGCCCCACATACTTTTAATGACACAATTTCGCTACATTTAAGGAAATGGGCCTTTTTTGTGCAGTGGGGTCCAAAAGCAGTCTACAATTAAATAATACTAATTAGTAGAGTTATTGGACAGATATTCTGAACAGTATAGGAGTTTATATTTGCTTTGAAAGCCAACTGTTCTAATTAAACGTTGTATTCTAGCCTGTCAGTAAATTTCCACTCTAGACTTTGTTTCACAACCCAAAAATTCTTCTTAGGCAAGATATTTGCTTAAACACATCTGTATATTGTATGGTTTGATCTAAAATTAGCCACAGCAATGTGTTACAATAGCTGTGACAATGTGGCACACTAGCTGTTTGTGCTTTGTTCGTAGGCGATATTGCTCGAGTTTGGCATCATTCTTCACTCTTCCAGGAAAGCCATGGTTGTGATATTTCTGGGTGAAACTGAAATAGTGTTTTAGCTGTTCTGATTATTTTTCCCTTGTCACTGATTGTGCCACTACTTTATTGTAAGAACACAAAGACTAGCAGAAATCGTAAAAACAGATAGAGAACTAGTAAAAGGCCACCCATTTCAAAAAAACCCAAATCAACAGAGAAATAAAAGTAAAAGGATTCAGGGTGCCCTTTTACCCTTTAATTTCCCCCATGACATGGTAGCGCATGAATGATCTCTCTGAGGAGCACTGCTGATGTCAGATGAGAACGTTCAGTCACTTTTTTTTAAGGAGGGCAACAAAAAAAAAAAGGGTCACACATTTCATTTTTAAAGTTGGAAAGTACTGCAGAGCTGATCCAAACAAAGCAATAAAGGGGTACAACAAGCCATCAATCCAAGTATAGGCTTCAAAGGAAAAAAGTACCAAAGGAAAAGGAGTGCCTCGGTGTTCTAATTTCTCTTGGTGGCATTTTTCTCTCCTTTTTCATACACACTATGAGATTATTGTTCTTGTAATCGAATTGTATTAGAAATTTTTCGTACAGTATTGGTGAATAAAAGAGAAAAGCAATTAAACAAAGGCCTAACTCGGATATTATTAAAATATTTGCCTAATGTTTAAGCACGCGAGCACTTCCATCAAAATTTACTCAGGTATCTCTTTGAATAATGTGCATAACTGGCATAGAGAAGTGAGGCACTGAAGTCTCAGGGAGGGATGGGCTGAACTTCCATCACTGTGTGATGGGAGCATACTTGTCAACATTAGAATGTCCTACACAGACCTCAGACAAAGCCAGGCAGCACTGTCCTGGAGACAGCACAAATACCGAGTGAGTGACAGTACCTGTTTTATAAGGTTTGCACTCTGTATATTAATGAAAGAAAGGAGGCAGAGATTGCACAGCTGGTAGTAACAATAACAGACCAAGAATAGAAACTGGCTTTGTGAGCACCAGGTTAATGCCATGTTAACTGTCTTGCTTTGCTCTTGTTAAGCTGCTACACTCTAGATACTGCAAGCTTATTTTCACATAGTAATACCATTGAACTCCAAGTGTAAGACTCTGTACATTCATTAAAAGTGCCATTTATCCCTTATGCCATGTTCCGCATTTTCGTATAAACTTTAGTTCTATAAAAAACCAATAACCTGAGTATTAAGTGAAACAAGTACTGCATGTTCTCCTTCACTAATCATCTGCTTGTTCAGAGAAATTAACAATTAGTACAACAATTAGCTTGTTGAAGATGAAAATAGGACTACTAAATTTATATTGCTCTCCTCTGGATTCTTTCTTTGTGTGTATTTTAAAATTCAATTTTTGTTTCTGTTTCCTGGCATGGAGTGCATAGGGCATCAGTATTTTTAGACTGAGTCACCATTGCAAGAAATCCATTCAAGGATTTTCAAATCCAAAAGGAAGAAGTATTTGAAATTTGTTAGGCGTAGGAGAGACCTTCCACAACATTCATCATTAAATGCAGACCAGGTCCAGAGATACATCAAAACTGACACTAAAACTCAGTTAGTGTGGATGCAGCTTTTTTTTGTGAAAAGAATTTTCATCCAAGATCTTCAGGTGCCCTGTCTTTGTGCCCAGAGTTCTCTAGGGTCCTAACATTATGGATGCAGATTACTTACCTCGTAGTGAATGAGTGCCAGAGGCACCTAACTCTACATGTGCCAGAAATTAACTCAGATGAAGACTTATAAAGTTAGGTGAGGTCAAGCCCACCTATTAGTCCTTGACTTGTAAGACCTGCAGATGAAACAGCAGGAAAAAAAGATCACTTTTCATTCTGCTCCTTTCACTCTTTTAAGGATGATTGGAACAATCATTTCTCTTTCCAGGAAAGTTGGTCATTTCTTCCTGAGGAGCCATCTCTCTGGCCTTTCAGGTATACTCCTGGCTTTCTGTCAAGGGCTACAAGGAAAACAAGGCTTCACTTTCTGTGCTTCAAGTTTGCATCTTTTTCATTCTCTCATTTTTCCTTCCCAGAGTGTTCTCTTCACTTTAGTGCGTCTTTAAGAGCTTCACAGAATCACCATGGGTATGATGCTCTCTCCTTTCCATCTGCTGAACCAGCTGCCTTATTATTCCTTCCTCCTCATTCTGTTGTTTCTTCTTTGTCACTATCCCTGAGTGACTATTCTTGGTTTGCCTCCTTACTATGTTAATTCCTTTTACTTTTAAGTTACTTTCCAGAACAAATGAATTTAGATGACTTTTCAGAATAAAATAGCTACCTATTCCAGTGAATGGGAGAGGAACCTATAACTTCCTGAAGACCATCCAGCAGATCAATAGAAAAATTAAAACCCATACTTGAACCATTGTGGTAAATTGGTCTGAGATTTGGATTATCTATCTTCAGCAAAGATGGAGAACCATAAAACAGGACAGAGGAATGCTTATAGCCTTCAGCCACTGACCTGTTGTCTTGCTGGTGGCATTATCCTGTAAAAAGATCCTCGTTCAAGGTCTGTTTTAAAATTTGCAAATTGCTGTTCTCTAACTAATTTAGGAGTCTCAAGCTTATCATTACTTGTAAATTTACAGCTGTTCCATCCATCACCAACTTGCTAATAGGCGGTTGTGCAACTCTCAGGAGCCTGCCGCTTTAAGAAATAAAAGCAGTAGGTAGCTGCTGCAGCTGGAATGCCATTCCACCTCAGGAGCTTCTTAACAACATTCTCAGATGTGTAAATGATCCATTAGTAACCCGAAGGAATTGCTACAACCATAAAAATCTACCATCGTGGAATGAGATGAACCTTTCAGATTGTGATGAGAAACTGCTGGAACAGAGAATCCCTGTACACCAAATCAGTAGTGCATAGGTCAGGAGAAGAAAATTTGCAAACAAATATTAAAGACAATGATGAAAAGCCACTGAAATTTGATAAAGGTCTGTTCTCCTGTATGAGAAGTTTTATGGGATCTGTTTTATCCCTATCTTTTCTTCTAAATCTTAGAGTGCTTATAACATCTCAGTTGTTGCTTTAACTGCAGAATAACCATTCAATCCAGCACATGAGCCATGGTAGCTTCCCTCTGACTTTCTTTTTCTGGCCTGGCTCAAAGCCTATTTGATCTTCCTGTTGTCCTTAATGCATTTAGTCATTTCCCTTCTTCTTGGCAGCCAGTTTCTCCCTGGCCCCCATGATTGTTCTTCACTGCTCATTTCTCTAACTGCTCTGTCAGCAGCCCCACTGGCAGCTCTGTTTCCTCATTATCAGCCATTACATCAGGACTCCCCCTTTACCATGTTTACTTCCTTATTTATTTATATGTTTTTTTGGTCTGGTGTGCCTAGACTAATGACTTAGAATTTACACTTCTTTGCTCCAGAGCTTTTAGTTATGATTTCACTCATACTGTTCTCATCTAGAATATCTCATCTAGAATAACTTGTCTGTTAACTCCAATATAATCAAGGCAAGTTGTCTACACTACTTCCTTTAATAATCACAGCTAATCATGCTCTTGTATTGCTTGACCCCCATATAACTGTAGCTTAAAATAATTTAAGACCTTTTTCTAAATCCACCATCATCCATGCTGGAGGAAATTCAGCTCTTTCTTTCTCCACAGCACTCTAACCCATTCTCTTCCTATCATCTGTATGCATTTTAATGCACATCTTTTAGGTTTAATAAGCCCCCCCAAAGTTTCTGCAGTAACCATGTCCTCTGCTGATGCATCCATCATATCACTCCAGAATCTTTTCCTGCTTTCCAGTCCATACATCAGATAGCCATTGCCAGCTTCTCTTTCAAAGTATATATTCCTTGTTGATTTCTTATCAGTCTTTGTATTTTTTCACTCCTATTCACTGTCCCCATGCTTGTTCCTTGAGTTCATAGACATATTATTGGCAAACCAGACTAACTGCCTGGTTTCACACAATTACTTTTAAAATTCTCACTTACAAAGAAAAAAACCCAAAACAAACCAAAAGAAAAAAACAACGAAAGAAGAAAGATGGCAAGAAATTGTGAAGAAAAAATGAGGAAAATCCAGGACCATTTTAGTAAGTTCTTCTGCTGGGTAATTGTATGATCTCATTGTCATGCTTTTATCTCCCCTTGTGAGCCTTTGGCTTGTGACACATTGAGTGTAAATGGCATATTCTTTGAATAATTTTTTGTGAGAATCCTAGCAAATTCCTGGCCACACAACAGATAACAATAATAAAGGCAACTTTTGTGGTTTTAACATTAAAAGACAAAATTCTTTCTAGAGACTCAAGCGAAAGTTTAGAATAAATTGGTAGAATCGTTGGCTGAGGTTGCACCTCTGTTATGTAGTGTGGATCCCTTCACAGACCCATCTTAAACACTCATAAATTGTTAAGGACCATCACTATAGGGAGAAGAAAAAAAAAAGAAGAAAAAACCCTATCCTTTTGAAAAGACACAGACATAGTCAGATCATATCACTTGATCTTGTCTGGTTGTTATTCTGGATGGCTGCAATACCCAAGACTGCACTTTCACTTCCTAAACATTCTTCCAGGGGCAGAATGCTGTTGATGACTCAACATCACCTTCAGAAACTACAACTATTGTTCTCTGAGGAGTTTAGTTCCTGTTCTTTTTCTTTTGGTTAGATAATTGTAATGTGTTTTTATTCTCTATGGCTAACTGATCCAACAGCAATGCTAGCAAATACTGCTTTTCAAGCAGGAAGAGTAAACATCTTTGATCAAATAAGACATTTCTGCTAACTAGACGGTTTAAAGTGCCATTGTTTTACATGCATCCACTTATTTTGTTGCTCTTCTCTTTTATTTATGGAGTGCATAAATTACAGAGGCTGCTTTACCACTGAGTAAGAATACGAGGTTTTAAGAAATCTAGGTGTGATTGATTTGACTAAATGTTGATGACTGCATCTAAGCTAGTTATTAAGGCCCCTGTTACAGTCAGTGGAAAGAAGCAGTCATGTCAGAGTCACTACTCATTTCATCATAAGTCGGATATCTAAAACAGATCTGAGAAATGTGCCCTTTTTCCTGTATTTATAAAAGAAGCATGGAGTGATTATTTCTGATGTAGATAGCTATGCTATCTACATATGTAACATTTACTGATAAAATGCTATCTACAAATGTAAGATTTACTGATACAAATCCTATCTTTATAATTTAACCCTTTATTGGCATTGTGGGCCTAACAGTTCACTAGCAACAGCTATACAGATATAGATAAATGTCACTTCCTCCAAGACCTTATTTTCTGAATAAAGACCTTTCAAGAAAACCAAATGACTGATTGAGTGAAAGGCCAGTCGTGGTTTAGCCTCTCTTTGCCCCAAATTCGGTTGGTAATTATGACAGAAAATGTAACCAAACTGTGCAGGAGTGTCCAAAAGCCACTAACAAGCAGCCATAGGACAACTCTTTACTGAATCAGAGGACTGAGGTAGAGCTAGATATTCCTATTTTCCTTTTCTTTAACAAAAAATGCCTTTCTGCTTCACAACCTAGTATCACTGCTGACTCAGATCTCAGAAATACATGCTATCCAGGAAGGAGGGCTTTTCATTCTCCTCCCTCACCTGTAAGTAATTGTCAAAGATGAATTCCCAATAGCCATGTAAGTATGAAGCATAAGTGATTCTGTCAGATTCTGTCATTTGCTGATGAGTTACACTCTATATGTTCACCCAAAACCCAGGTTAGCTCTGAGATTGGAAAAAAAAAAAAAAAAAAATTCTTGTAGAAGACGACAGAACATATTCATGTGGTAGGTCTTACTGGAATGATGTCCAGACTACTTAGAAGGCCAGTATTGGCTGGAGGCTAAGGCATACTTTCTTCATCTATGACCATGGAAAGTTCACATAGTGTACACTCCAAAAGCTGGCAGCTACCAAAAAAACATTTCTAAAGGTGATTTGCCACTGCACATGCTTAGATTCCTTATCTTTAAATCCCTAAAATATCTATATGTTCTGATTTTCTTTCTGTTTCTACATTCACCTTGACACCACATATATCGATGATTTAATGTAGACTTAGTTTGAGTTAAAAATGTAGTAAATCATGGTACTGCTCTGAAACTTGTTCAATAAAGCGTGTCTGTTCCACAGACATAGGGGATTTTTAAAAGAATTTGAAAAGAACTTCTTCTTTGCTATGTTTTATTTCATTCACCTTACCAGAACAGTGGGGTTAATGATGTCTTCCTGAAATGGGGAACAGATGGAGATAGACTGCCCATGCCATGCCAGCTGGCCAAAAAAAAAAAAAGGAAGTTCAATTGTAAAAGCAAGCAGCCTAATTTGCCTCCTCTGGTTAAAGGAAGATACTGAGCATTATCCATCTACAGGAAGAAAGGGTGAAAGGAGAATGTGAGTGTTAAATACATAATAGTGCATAATGGCACACCCAATCTGATGCTTGTGCTAAAAAAATAAAAATGTCTGAACTTTGATGAGAAACCGCTTCTTTTTAAAGAGATCTTTTGTTCAATATTTCTTAATTTATTTCCTATTTAATTTCCTGTAAACCTGAAGCATTTGCAACTCTGTCTTATATGTTCGTGTTTCATTCCATTGTCTCATTTTCATCAATATTTGCCCATAAGGATCCCTTCTCCCAACATAGTTAAACTAATTGCAAGTATGCATGAAAAAAAAAAAAATCTGTTTTAATTCAATGAAGATGAATTAGCAGTTGGGGAAGGAGAACAAGAGAGAAACCTTTAGCCTCTGGTCTATCTGTACCAGGAGCAACCAGCTTCACAAATGATTCCTTCACTTAATGAAATAAGTGTAAGAAAGCTAATTAATTCCATCAATGTAATGGAAAACAGAAGAGGATTTTGAGTGAAAACCAATGAGAAATATCATGTAACACAAAACTGAAGGTTTTACTTTAATATTAAGGAATTTTGCCTATGATATTAAGGACCTTGCTATTCGGAGTTCAGAGGCACAGATACTTCTGAATGCTCTTCTTTTTGAAGTCTGCCTATCAACTTTTCCCATGTTACTGAAGCCATCATTTTAAAAGCTGGTGCTTCTGAAAAGTAACTCAAAGTTACTTTGTTACTCATAAGTGCCTAAATATGAGTCTAAGAAACTAGTTCTAGCCATCTGGTTTTGAAAATATTGGTTCAAAAGTTTCACACTTGTTGATTGGTGTCTAACTCAGAAGGAGATTTATTTGTCAACAAAACACACATTCTCTGAACTTCCTGTACAGTTTTCAAATAGCAAAACATGTTTTCAAAATTATCTTTGTAATTGGGCATGTAATTTCCATTAAAATGAATAGGAGTGGTGTGTCCAAACCATGGGGCATAGAGCTGCAAGGCACTTACTTCCTTGATCATCAAGCCCAGAGCTTTTTTATTACAGACAACAATATCATACAATTCTTTCCATCAACATATTAAAAATAGGCACGTTTCATGCCACCACAATCTCATTAAAGTTATTGTAAAATCTCACTGTACTAGCAGTTGAAAACTTTCTTTTGATGTCTGGCCTGTTTCATATTCACCTATTCTGTCCATCTCTCTTTACAGCATGTTTCTGCTCTCCGGATGTGCTTAAATAGGAACATCTATTTAGACATATTTAGACAAAATTTAGACAAAATTTAGACAAATTAAGAGATAAAAAAAAAAAAAAAAAAAGGGATCCAAAGAGCTGGTTTTAAGGAGCTGAATTCTTGATTGGAAACACTGTGACTGTGGCAGCTGAGAGCTTCAGACATTTTCCAGGAAAAAAGAGAGTGTGAGTGAAGCCTTTCAGAAAAACTATTTCCATTGTTTTGATCAAAAGCCAATTTGCTCTCCTCTCTAACAGCACAGTGTCCTCAGGTAATAAAAAGCAATGCCCTTCTTCAGCCATCACCTATACTACTAACGATTCTGCACATTAGGCAACCTCTCTGTCATTGTTTGGGGTCATTATGAGGTCTAGTTTTGTATTCCTAAAAAGAACAAGAAAACTTGATTCTTGAAAACACTCATTTCATTTGAGTCATAATCACTCAGGTCGCACTTATGACCAGCCACAGTGGACTACTTTGTATTCTATCTGAGTATGCAAAAGGGAGAAGGAGAACTGGAGAAATTCAGAATTATATAACATGTTTTGTATACCTTTTGGAAAACACCTGAAGTTGTGGATTTATAATACACTTAGCATTATGTTTGCCATAAGATGATTTAGTTAGTAATTCTGATTACCTTAAGAAATTAGACTTTCGCAACCAGGTAATCTATTAAATTGTCTGTCTGGTAAGTACTGAACACAATCCAATTCCAACTACATTGCCTAATTTCAGTCTTGAAAAAGAGTAGAAGATTCAAAAATAGTTACATTTCTGGAAGTTTTGTGAAAATTTGGAGCGCATTAGTAAAGAGAAGGAGAGACTCCCCATGAAGGCAAGGCAGACAAAAGTTAGCTGTTACCCAATCCCTTTGGAAGTAACTGTATGCCCAGTCATGCCAAGTGTCATCCAGCTGGGCTGATAAAACATGCATGTCTCTAGGTCAGGACTAACCCCTCTTTGTATGTAAGTTTGGAACAGTCTTAGGTGTGGACTAACCCCACTAATTTAGGTGTGGACTAACCCCACTAGGTGTGGACTAGTCTAGGTGTGGACTAACCCCACTACGTGTGCCTCTTGACTGATTGGGGGGTTCATATTCCATATGAATGGTATCATCCCTATCTTGGGGAAGGATGCAAATCCATAGGGGATCAGCCTTCTACTGTTTATGGAGCAACAAAAGAATCCTGCTATGAGGTCTGAAATACATTAATCACTCTTACTAGTGAGCAAGACTGGGTGACTAGATGGACTAGATGATCTAATAGTATTTCCCAGCCTTAAGTAATAGGATTGTGATAAAGCAACTGTACTGGGCTGGGTTGGCCACTGGTGATATCACTAACTAGAGAGGACAAAACAAATGTCTCAAGGTTTCAGGACATTCCTAACTTTGAATTACTCAGCATGACAGATAGATTCTTCAGGTTATAAATGGCAGCTGAGGAACCCAAATTACCTCCAGAATTTGTCACATATAGGCATTTCAAAATTAAGCTTGAGTTTTCCAATTTCAGGTATTTTCACAGTCATTATTATATAGTTAGGTGAAAGATCCTTTATATGTAGACATTGAACTATCATTGATGGTCCCAGAAGACTTGCTTCCTTATGGCCTTCTTAGAGGCTAACACCCTGTAAATAGCTAAGAAAAACTAATTCTATTTCCTAATGATTCCTTTTCAAATAAGAAATCCTGAAGGCATGTTTTGCAAATATGGAATCAACAGAGAGCAAATCTGCACTTTAATGATAGTGGCAGTAGCTGCTATATGTTATTCTCTCAAGATATGTTTTATACTATGAGGAAGACTGAAAACTGCAGATTTAAATCCTTTTAGGAAAATATTACCTGCTTAGAGAAAGCAAATAGCTACTGCTGCCAGTTTACCTTTTGAAAAATACAGGAACATTTGAAAGCATAACTCTACCTATTTACTCCCCAGCTTTCAAGCGATCCCAGATTTCAAAGTTTCACCTTCTACAGTAAGGGGTAATTTCCCAGCAGTGCCTATCATACCTGTATCTGGTCCCAGAAAAGACCCTCATGATATAAGGATAACTAAGTTTAGCTACTGTGACTTTGGCTCACATTATAACTATTGGGCATTTTTAAAATTTGCCCTTTCACACCATTGAGTAACATGAAGAACAGAAAGCAAATTACACTATATTGGGCTGAGTTATCATTCAGATAAAAACACTAAGGAAATTCACCGGAAACATTTTTGTGTGTGGTTAAATCATTGACGTCAATTCAGAAGTTCTGTGTATCTCAGGAACAGATGTAAGTTTTTAAATGTTTTGTATTATAAATAAATTGGCTTTTGACCTGAGTAATGAGATAGCTGTACTTTGGCTGTAAATACAATTACTTATGGCTAAACAACTGCAGATTTCCAGCTCTGAGACATGTTGACTTACGGAAATCTATGACAAAAAAAAAAAAGGAAGGCAAAAAAAAAAAAAAGTAGAGACAAAAAATGTTGTTCTGAGGGTACAAAGTGTATTACTGAGAATTAGAGTAAATAGGTTTGAATAATCCATTTTAATCAACATGGTGAGAAGAAGTATGACTGAAGATAGGCTGAGATATAATGAACAAAATCTTGGTGATTTGTCATTTGCTCTACATTTTTTAGTTCTTTGGAGTTTGATCAGTAGGCTAAGAAAAAATAATTAAAAAAAAAAAAACCAAACAACCTCCAAAACTTCCAACGTGAAATTAAGTGATCCAGTCTAGAAATATTGTTCTCCAACAAAACTCCATCCTTGTCTTGAGACCTGAGGCAATATTGCTTCAGCAATTAGCTATCATTTGCTTCAGTTCAAATTCTGGAAGAAAAGTGGAGAAGTACAGATTCCTAAACTTAAGTAGATATTGATAGGACTGATAGCTTGAGGACTGCAACAGGCCTACATAATGCTATGATTAGCTAAGAGCATCAATTCATTGTTACTGGATATCTCAGTCCAAACTCTAAACCCAAAACCACCATTCACTGATGATTATTTACTATGATGAATCCTGAAGGAGCTGAAACTCTTGAAGTGCTTGAGGATGCAGCTTAATTCCAAAGTATCCTGAACACCTTGCGCTACATCCTCGTTCTGTTCAGTGCCTGCACCTCTCAGTGACAGACTAACACTTGATGGAGGCACAGAGGCTACACTTACACCATCCCATTCATAGGCAGAAAGCAGTTTAAAATACACTGCAAATTCAGGATCTGTACATAAGAGAAGCCACCTTAGCATAAAACTGATTGTGAAAAGTACAAATGAAACGGAGTGTAGGGATTTGTTGCCTGAACAAGTGTTACACAATTTTAGCTTGCCGAGGTTTGCATGTCTGTGCATGTCTGTCCATCATGCTCCATCACACAGTGTGAACTCCCCTACACCTGTATATGCTTTATCCATGAGGTCCTCCTCACACAGAACAAAAAGATTTATAAGCTATGAGGCATTTGTCAGCAGCTCCATTAGTGTACTCTTTATAACTGAATTGATAGAAAATGATAAAGGGAAAATTCCCTGTTCTTTTGTTTTGTTTGGAAGTTTTTGGTTGCTTTTGGAAACTCTACAGCCTAGTCTTCGTAGTCTCTTATTAAAAGTGCTAGGAAAACTTAAGGGGAAAAAAGCATTAGAGAGCTATAAGCTTGGAGTGCCATCTGGACCTTACTTCAGTAGAAATGTTATCTTATTTATATAGAGAAGAAATTAATAATGACAATGCATAATATATATTAACCCTTGGAAAATCCCTTTGCAGAGTATACAGAACTGACATTGATTAAAGAAGAAATCCCACATGTGTTTTTGTCCTGTTCTAAATTATTCAGGTCCTGGCAAGACAGTGCTTCATACACATCTAAAAATAAATAAATCTTTGACAAACCAATTGGTTTTTGAATGCTGCATTTTGAAGAAGGAAAAGAGAAATTATATGTTCATCCACAAAAATTAGGAAAATTAATTTATTGTTGGTTGGGAGAAGATTTGTTCCTTTCTGGAAAACAGAAGGATTTGCCTTGTTATCTTAATAAATTCCAAACCTTTGGAAATGTCAGAACCACAGAGGGCTGCACTTTTTTTTTTTTTTTTTAAATCTGTTTTAGCTTTCCTGCCTGAACTACCCTTACAGAATTCAATAATTCATATTTTTAAGTACCCACTCATTTCCATTGAGGAAGGATAAAGATCCTTAGGAGACAGACACTCGGTAGACCTAAAGCTATTTACCATAAAGCTGGACTAAATTTTACACTACTTTGATTACAAAATTGCGCAAGCGCTGACCTACACTTCCACAATAGCTGTTCTCTCACCCTCTTCTGTATAATGCGTGCCTTTGCTTTTTCTCATTATTTTAACTCTGCGTCGTTCTCAGCACTTCACTTCTTTAAGGTGTTTTAAAAAACATTAATGAACCAATAGTATGGCATTACAAATTACTGTAGTCAGTGCAATACTTCATAGCTCCAAATAGGACAGTGATTCCACTTAATAGAAGACAATCATCTGCCCTGGCCAACCTCCAGTCTAACAGAGGGGTCAGGCAGAGGCTAGCGCTACAATTGTGTGATGAATGGATGGTTTACATGTGGAGAATGGATGTGAAAGGATGAGGTGTTTTGCCAAAGATCCCACAGGATATCTGTGGCTGAACCAGGCATACTGCATGGGATTAGTCTGACCATACAGTGAGGCCTACAATGTGAAAGTGTATACCTGTCTCCTATAGTCAGTAGACAGAAGTAGGCATTGGTAGGGTGAATGTCATCTCTTCCTAAAATGAAATATCTAAACATAAGGTAGAAAGTGTCTAAACGCACCTCTTTGATCCATCATAGACAGAAAGCCAAGTACTGATCTCAACAGCAGACATCTAGAACACAGACACAAAATTAGGTGAGATGAATCTCACTTCGTGCTTTTGTATTACAAGGCTGCTCAGCTTTTCTTTGGTGCTTCTTTGAAAGAAAAAACATATTCCCATTTTAAAGATGAGAAATTGGAGAGGTAAGGAAATGAAAAAAAAAAGCCAAGAAAAGAAAAAAAAAAATGCATGATACTGTAACTTCTTTGTAGACAGCAAACTATTTGAATGAGATGCAGAACCCTGATTGAGCAGTGAAAAGGTAGAATTAGGCACCTCTGAAAGGAATCAAAACAGGTATATGGCATTGAGACCTTTTCCAGAAAGCAGGCATCTCTCCTCCTTTTATGTATAAAATTAGCAAGGACCACTCTGTTCTTGGAATATCTTGAAGGTTAGAGACCTCTACATTCTCAGTGCCTCAGTCCTCTACACAAGGTGCAGGCTCTCTCAGATGCCATTTCCTCACACTTTCCTTGAAGAGTAAATGCTATATTTGTTACAGCATCAGTCTTCATCCATGCTCCAAATATTTTGCAGGGATTCAGAGATCTCTTGCATAAAATCTCTGCAGCGGTATAATGTCTGCCTTTTAACAACAAGTCCCTTCAAGGAAAAAAAAAGACTCAGATCCTACACAATACCTAATCGTCTCCATTACCCTTAAACTTCCCTGGCTCCATAGGTTCCTGCTAACAACATGATCTCATTCTGCCTCATAAAGCTGCTATTTATTTTTGCTATTCTCCATCTCTTTTTTTTTCTCTGTATCAGAAACTTTACCGAAAGTTGACATCTTTGGACTGCAGGCTGTTGAGGACACGGCATCTAATTAAAGCATTACATTATACAAGCTTTGACATTCCGGAATACCCCTTTATGACTGATTTCACAGAGCAGAAGTGTTATTACCTGTAACATCTTTATTTTTTTTTTTTTCAAACATGAAGGAATAGGTTGTGATAGCAGCTGATAACAAGAGAAAAAGAGGTAAATCCCCAAATACTTCATACACAACTGGTGCCCCTTGCTGCGTAGAATTGTTCTGACATAGGTGTTGTCAGGTTGTTGGCAAGAAGGCTCTGCAAAACATCTCACAGGACTCCTAATCTGACAGCCTGACACTGAGTGTCACAAAGTGCTTTACTTTGAGGATGTTCATATTAATAGAGGATATGAAGTCAGCTTGAGAAAAGGGGATGGAAATTGGCCCTATGGGAGAGTGATCTAGCCTCCCGGACATGAGTTACTCTGATTCTGAGGGATCCCTGATCTTGTTCCCTGCTATGGATACCTGTTCTTCCCAGACGCTTGCTTCAGAAGACTCTGTTACAGGATTCCCACAGTTTTGCTGTTTTAGAGAAAGATTATCAGCAAGAAACAGATCAGCAGGATTGGTACCTATATTCTTAAAAGCTAATATTTTCCCCATGTATTTAGAGGAGCAGAGAATCATCAAGCAAAAGGTGATGGTGGCTTTTTTCTTTTTTTTCTGTTTTGTTTTGTTTCTGTGTTTATTTTCTAAAACAAACTCTTGTCTTTATATAATATATTATTTGAAAAGTATGCATCTCCCAATATAACAAAATTCTAAGTGCTTTATATTATCTTTTTTTACAGGCATGTAAGAAAACCTGCAGTCCTCTACTCAGATCAGCTGTCGACTGTGTATATGACTATGGAATATGGGCCTTTGAGTAAAAAAGCAGCTGTAGGCAACTTCCAGCCATGTGGAGTCCTAATGATCTAATATTCAGGATTTTCAAGGTTTTCCTCTACTTAGCTTTTCATTAAGTAATTAATTTGAAGAATAAACATGAAAAAGCACTTTTTCCAATGGGTATTCAGTTTTGGAGAGACTCAAGAGCAAATTTCTTTCTTAAAAAAAAACAAAACAAAAAACATTAGAAACTTGCATGGTTCCTGGCAGAAAAACAAGATTCAGAGCTAAGCTTTACTCAGGATTCAAATGAAATGAAATTCTCGGTCTTTCTAACTTTCAGAAAACTTTGGCTAAGTTTCTATTATGTGCCTCAATTTTGCCAAAGATGTAGATACCTAAATATATTTAACTGAAGTTATTTTCCCAAGGCAACAGAAGCCAAAATTCTGTCCAAATATCATGGCTGAACATCACCCAACGTGCCTTTCTCAGCTTCATATTATTTACAGGATAAACAGTTAACGTCAGAAGTGGCTGTAAACTAGACTGTGTGTATCTAAGCACTGGTTTATTGAATTTGTATTTTAAAAGCCCACAGTTGATTTGAATTCAAAATATGCAGTGGAGCAATCAAATTATCCATTTAGCTTTCTTTTTCTCAGTCAGAAATGTACACACATAGGAAAACCAATGGCCTAGCACTAAAAACTGATATTTTTTTTCCCCCCCAGACCTTGTAGGAAGTTTCAATAGTTTTACAGCCTGGTAATCTGAAATTAGAAAGCCAAAAGACTGCTGAGTTATTACTTCAAAATCAAATTGATGAATGAGTTTTAAGTCCTGATGCAGCTAACCATGGACTTCAACAAAGCTATACAGCTTTATACCAGATTTATACTTCCTGTTAAACTGGATCATTGGCAGATAAGCTGTTAAATCCTTTTTTTCTTTCCCTGTTCATGCATGCTTCTTTCCTTTTATGCTCTCTGGCATAAACTCACAGTCTACAGAGTTGCTGGGGCACTGTTTTGCTATGAGGGATGGTTTCCACTTTTAATGATTGACTCTGCCTCTCTTGATACAGGTGTCATGCTGACACTGCTGGAGGATTAAAGCAGAAACTGTTAGGGTGGATTTAACTTATTAACAGCTTTTTAGCTTTTACATCAACAACAAAGTGCTTAGAGCAAATGAGATGCCACTCACAATTTTGTGACTTGCATTCACTTCTAGGAGTGCTGCCTCCGGCAGCTAAGTTGGCAAGATGCTGGTTTCCAAATCCTGCCTTGTGGCAACCTACGTCAGTATTTGCAACAACACAAACCTGCTTGTGAGGCTGCACCCGCCGTCTCTCTGGGATGTGGCTGGTCTCCTCATGCAGCATCCCAGCCTCTACCAGCCTCACAGCAGCCTTGCTCTCAGTGTGCTCCTGCTTTCACTGCTCACACAAATGTGAAAGGATTTCCTTGACTGCTCTACCTGACCAAGCTCCTGTGGGCAGGAGAAGACATGTTTGTACACCTCCTGCCTGTAGACAGCATAGTTGCTTCATCTCTGGACTGCAGAATGAGTGTGAACACTTCTCATCCATTTTATCTGCTCCTCTACTTCCCAGGGCAAACTGCTTTGGCTGAAGGTGTGGAGGCTGGATAGTTCCTAATCAGGATTCTTAGCAGATGAAAATAGTACTCACAGCCCCAGACTTACAGTAAATGTACCAATTTGTAGGTCAGGTGAATGGCCTTGTCCATTTATATTAAAGAAAATATTTAATATAGTCTTATATACACAGCTCTCATAAACAGCCTACGGTTTGCTTGAAGACAACAACACATTGGTATGGATGACACACCACAAGTATTTATTCCTACCATACACATCTGAAGTGACTTAGTTGAGCTGCCTGCTTAACCTTTTCTGTTCGTAATACCTTGGGGAGGTTAATGGACTTAGTTCGTGCCACAACATTTTAATATCATCTCCCAGCTCTTCTTGTTAAGTCTTTCAGGCAGAGTCTAAGCTCAGCCTCAGGCCCAAACAAACAGTGCTGTTAGGAAGATTTCTGTGAGTATGGTTCTCGATTGCTGTACATGTCATCAACACAAAGATAAAGAAGGAGGCACCGTGCCTGCCATCAGTTAGATGGAAGTAGGCAAGCCCTGTGGGCAGGGAGTTCATTGTCTCAGCACTGAGTGTGAAACTGGAGAGAAGCTACATTCCTATGCAAAATGTGAAAAAATAAAAAAGAAATAATTAACCATGTGGAAATGCCAACAAATTCTCAGAGAGATGCATTTTATCCCAGGTAAGTTGTGAATATGAACTAGAAGTGTGACCCCTATATTTTAAAGCCAGAGAGTGTATTATAATCTTCTGGGCCAGTCACCTGCATTACATAGGTTGCACTTGTGCAACATGGTCGTGTATATTCACTTGGCTGGGTTTTGGCTCATTTTTGACAAGGTTTCTCTGTTTTCTTCCCTTAGGTTGATTGTAATTAGAGATGGGATCAAGGCTGTGAAGTACCCCACATCCAAGGTGTTTTCCAATTGGCATTTGCAGCTGGATCCACCCCCCCCCCCCCCCGCCTCATTTTTTAGTTCATTCTAACTTCACAAACTGACTAGAAAATAGTCCCACATTAGGAGTTTGGCTGGTGCTACATGCCTAGCGTAATACCTTTATCCATGCAGCCCCACTGTGGAGGTGCATCTTTAGCCAAGCCTGTAGCCTGTGCTGAGCCATAGCTAATGGCTTGGGGAAATTTGCCTCTAATCTAGGACAATGATTTTCTTATTATTTATTTTACTGTGTAAGCCTGAACTAGTCTCGCCATTGAATCCCTACTTCCCATTCACCACAATTAAAAGAGCAAAATGTTTGTGGTTGTGAACCCCAGACTAACTGCTTCTGACCTACTGCAGCCCTGAGGTGATTTGGGTTATATTAGGAGAAGGCTGAAGTGACTGGGACCTCCTCTGCTGCTCTACACAGATGGCATTTTGGTTTCAGATGGGATGTGACCCTCAGGTAGGAGAATTTTCCCCCTTTCTAATCTGCAAAAAGCAGTCCTCTTCTGATGTACCCTACAGCAACCACTCCAGTCAAAACTGTTAATTACAAAGGCTGTTTTTATGAGACTACAGAAGTTATTGATGTTATGGACATGAGCAGCATCTAACAAACGCTGACTTCTTGTTGTTGGTAATGGCTCATGAGAGCTCAGCCATTCACAAATCTCTCACCCATCATTCCTAAGACCTACACCAGTACTTTTCCATTGCTAGGAGCAGTTGGCTGTACTGTTATAGTTTGGAAAACACAGTAGCGATGTCATAAACCTGTCAGCGTAGATATAAAACAGGAAGGAGACAAAGACCTCATCCAAAATGGAAGAGAAAAAAATAACATTTCAATTTTGCACAGGTTGGATTAAGCAATTAGTAGTATATTGAAAAAGCATTCAAAAGCACTAAGCTAGTGCAAGGATAATAAACACTTCTTGTTACATACATACATGTGGTTTTTTTCCCTTGTCAACAGAAGAAATTCTCAGGACAGGACTGGAAGGGAAAGTGAAGGTCCACCCTACACAGCACTTCCCTAAGCACTCTAACGGGAATAAGGTCTGAACCAAGAAAGGCAGAAGTTACAGCCTAGCCTGGGAAGACAACGAGGGAGGTAAAGGTATCAATAAATTCCACAAGAGGTAGGTTGCTTCTATCAGGACCATCATCTAACAGATTAGCAGTAACTGTTCTTCTGAAAAGATGCCCAGGGAAGTTATTATAGACTCATAACTCTGTTGCCACAGTCCTTTCTGACTTAAATAACATATCATGTTGGGTTTTTTGCTTTGTTTTTTGGGGGCTTGAGTTTTCTTTGTTTTTGTTTTTAACAGAGAATGGCCCTTCTTCTCTAGTGTGCGGTGGAAATAGTGAGAAGCAAAGCTCATCCAGATCTTTGGTGACTTCTGCAAGAAGACAGGAGACACACTGAAGTTGCCATGTTGAGTATGAACTTTTTTAATCTGTTATTTCACCATAAGCAGAATCATCAGCAAACATGTTTAAAATACTGCATCTCCAAACTGATGAGAATCTTGATGCCACATTTTACTTAGCTCTGGCATTTACAAGGAAATGCAAAAGAAAAACTACCAAAGGAATGATGAAATGCAAGTACCTGAACTTGGAGCAGTGATCTCAGAAGTGTACAAAAGAAATAAGAGTTTAATTTATTATTATTATTATCTCGGTACATGAACTTTTAAGAAAGGGAAATGCCCTGACCTTAAATCCAACCTCAATATCTCTTATGCAAGGACATGCATACATTCTTTCCTCAAAGAGAAAGAAGCAAATGATGTACTTTAAAGCTATTCCTGTGTCTAATGCAAGAATTCTTGTTTAGATAATTCAACAAGTCACATGAGCTTTCCACTGAAGTCAGCAGGACAGCTCACACGAGATGCTCATGTGCCCTAAGTCTGCAAGATACTGATCTCATATATTAAGTATTTATTTATATATTTTTATTACATTCTTGTTTCCGTCTCATATTTTTATCTTCCTTGCACTTTAAACAAAGCCTCTGTCCACTTTATACCTGTGATTTTGTATAGAGGGTAAGACAGGTATTGAGTTTCGGCATGGACTAGAGTAAGAAAAATCTATCATTAATCCATTTTCATAGGTCTCACAGTACAAAAAAAAAGGCACCGATAGAAGAAGAAAGTCACATATGTCTTACATTACCCCATAGTCATTTTTCTAGCACTGATTGTAAATGCTGCTCTGTGGTTATGAACTATATTAATTTATTTGCTAGAAAAGTGTTCTGAGAAACTTCATGAGTCACCGAACAGCTTACAGTTTCTTCTGATTGCTGGGGCACATGTTTTTGTGACAGGCAACACTTACACTACCAAACACAGCTGTTTAAAAAACAGTGTAAAATGTGCAGGTGGATGAAGGACAAAAAAGAAAAAAAAAAAAAAAAAAGGAAAAGAAGCTCTCCCCCCTAAACACATCATTGCCAATTTTTGTCTTTTTCTACCAGGAGTCTCTCAATATTCCTGCACCTGGGGCCTGAAAAGCTCAGCTTTCTTTTTTTTTTTTTTTTAAACTTTTCTTCATAGAAAAATAGGAAGAAATCAGACTTTAAAAGCTAAGAAACCAAGTTCCTGAACAAAAGAGAATCTCAAACTTACCTGATAATATTTTTATAAAAAACGTTTTGTTTTTATTGGATTAAAGTACTGCAACTACCATTCAGTGTGAGAATGAACTTAGCCTAGATAACTGGACATACCAATTTGCACAGAGAATAGACAATAAAGGTCCAAGCATGTTTTCAAGTTTAATATGTTTTTTTTCAGCCGGTTAACTGTCATTAACACAATTATGTCTGGTATTAGTCTGCAGTGATTCTGTCCAACAGTGGTTTAATACCATAAATTGCTTATTTATGAATGTGATAGTTTACATTTCAGAAGCAGAATTGTCTTTTCTGGTATGGAGGTGGGGGTCAGACCCACATTTTAGGGCATGGCATGGAAAAACTCTCTGATACCATGATCAGTTAGTGACTCCAAGAAGACCCACTGATGCTCTTAAACAACATACTCCACAGCCATCCTTTCAAGCTTCTCTCCAGCTCCTAAGAGACCTGAGGGAGTAGGGGGCATTCTGGTTATTCTTTCACACCACCTGAATGTGTCCTAAGCTTTATGGACTATTAGATTTCTGGGGTATTTACCTTCTTCGCATATATGTAAAAATAAAACCTAGGCCTTTATTTTGGTTTTTTTGACAATTAGGTAAAAACCTGGAGGATCTGAGAGATCAAAGTTTTCCTTTTCCTCATGAGTACTGCTTACTCTTTTTTGGGGAAGTGAACTCTTAATAGTGAACATGACGTTATCTAATGGAAATACCGACTTCTTTCCCCTCCCCCAAAATATAAATAAACTAGAGATCAACTCATGCAACAGGAAAATACCCTTAAGAAAAGACGTCAACCACTTTTGTAGAACTGCAAACCAATTACGAGTAGTCAGTGTGGATGCAATATGCCATAAAGTCCAGGTGTCCAATGTGCTGCTCGTTCAATGCCCACGGGCACGGTTGAGGTGCGAAGGCTGAGGAGTGGGACCAGCAGCTCCGCTCACCTAAGGGCCTTCTCAGCAGTGCGAGGCGCTGGGTGAGCAGGCTCTGCGTGTGCACGCCCGGGAGCCGTCAGTGCGCTCACACAAAGTGGGGCAGACCTTTACCTGTGGATTAACTGCACAGGCTTTATTGTATCTGAAATGTTACAAAGTGCAGTTGTATAATGATCCCTTTTCTAAAAACAACCAAACAAACAAACTGGAAGAGTTTTTTCATAGACTTTACCTAGCAAGTCACAAGCATGACTGATCTCTTCAGAAAGAGCCTGGCTTCACAGTGGAGTTGTCAGATACATCATTAGCTTTCCTTGCACTGCACTCTAATGTCACAAATTATTTATCAGCCTTCATTTGTGGATTACATTGGATCACTGTACTTCATACAAACTGAAATACATTTATTTCCTCAGACATATTAGAGACAAATGACTTGCTTTGGAAAGAAGCAGGAATATAGCTGGAGTATTTTCTTTACAATCTCTGCATAAGGATATGGAATTATTACAGCTCACAAACTTTCTTCACACTTTGAGTAGTTATTTCATTTCCGCGTGAAGGTTTGATGTGTCATCAAGTGTCACACAAGTCCTGAGATGTCATAGTGATTCAAATAGGAGTTTACTGATAATTTTGGCACTTGTTGAAATAACTTCAAAAATTCTCTTAGAGAACATACTCTTTTCTTTTTTTTTTTTCCCTTTTTTTTGGCAAGAGGAAAATTGCAATAGCTCATTTTGAGAGTTTAAGGTATCTTTCTTAAAAATGGTATTTTTTAATCTTTTTATTAAAAGCATGAATGTATGCAACCCCAAAATAGTAAAATACAAAATTAGCAGTGATATCTCAAGCATAAAGTAGCTTTGAAAAGGATCATAACAGAACTGCCACTGTAGACATCAATGTATTAGTTGTTAAATACTTTTATTCAGTGAGAGTATGTAAACACACACTTGGCTTTATGCATGTGCAATGTTCCTCTCAGCAATATAGTGAAGCAAGTGCTAAATTTAAAGCAAATGCTTCAGTTCTGTCGTTTTCAGACAATTGACTGCAATGATTGTTTGGTGGAGTAACCAGGTGGCACTACTAGAAACCTCAGAAAGCTTTCCCATAAATACCATTTCTGCTTTCAGAACAAGTGTTTCCTGAATTTCCACAGCCAGAAATTAAGATCAGGCTTTTGTCCTCAAATTGTTATAACCTACTATTAGTAATACAAAAGAGGTAGAGAGAGAGCCTGCTACACATATTCTACCTCTATCAATCACAGTTGCTAAGTCAAAAGGACAATCAGTTGTTAATCCACCCTGTATAGTGCTAACATCCACAGCAGTATAATAAAAAGACAAGAATTCTTCAGCTTTGCTCTGCTTGGGAGAAAACAAAACAAAACAAAACAAAACATAATTTTCTTCTAATATCCATAATTTATAACTGTACAGACTTTAATTCATGTTTTTCTAATTGAAATATATAAAAAATATTACATTTAGCAAATGCTCTTTCTTCTCAAGCTCTATCATGTTGTCTTAAGGTTAGGTCAACAATAGTGGCACCCAAGATGAAAGATAAATCACCTTTAAAAATATTAATCATGAATTGTAAGAAAACACGAGACAAAATATCAGTGAAGTCACTTACAAAATATTCAGATGATTTTATAGTCTGTTTCCCAACAGCTGCATCTGGTTGTATTTCATACAAATGCAAGTTGGACATCTATAACCTCTGGGTTCGTAACAGATGTTGTCATGAAGTTGAACATTTTTACATAAGCAAAAGCTAAACAAATTTATTTCAGGCCACCCAATGTTTCCAAAAGGCAATTGCCTGGCACTGCCAAAGATTGTATTACTCCATACAAAACTATATCCAGACACTCTAGGCATACTTTTCAGATTTTATTATTTGTGGCTTTAATCATGAATTTCATCTGTCAGGTTTTCCTCTGACCAATGGTGAGTAATGCCATCAAATACAGAGAGTCAGGCTAGTTCTGCTGTGTGTTTGTGTGTAGAAATGTTTGAAAGATGCCTGCAGTCACCGCAAGCACCACGACCGTAGTTTCACTGCTGAGCATGGGGGTTGAAGCCTGCTAGCAGCCTGCATGGGCTAGGAAGGAGGAGAAATCAGTCAGATACGCAGGTGGCAAAGAACAAGAACAATCATCAGCCCTGTCCTAAATGATGAGATGTGAATAGTATGGATACCAGCCTCACTGGATATCAGGATGAACTTCAAGAGTTTCTGCTTGTGCGTTGCGCTCTATGCATCTTCCATACAGAGCCTGGCATCTCATAGCTTTATATTCTTCTATGGCTCGCTGGCCTCAAGCTTCTTGTTGCCATTAGCCTAGAGAAAGAGCAAGTATCTTTTCTAGGCTGGTTATGACTCTCCCAAAGAGTGGTTACTTTTCTTAATAAAATATGTCTGCTTTTCAGAAGTGGCTAATCCTTCAATCTCCTTTTCCAGCTTCTGCTCTGAGAGGCGCATGATTGGCAGTCTCAAAAATCCAGAATTTTCCTTCAGTATGTTACGATGAGTAACAGTGTCAGAAAAAAAACAAGTACAGGACAATTTTAAGTTTTTAACTTTAGACAAACAGACCTTTAATTTTTAAGTAGAGAGTTCATCTGTCATGAGCAACATTGTAACCAGAAATCGAGTATCTACCTACAATTTAAATACAACGTCACTGATATACTACTGATTGAACCACTTTGCATTTGTGATTTGCTCAGAATTGAAATTAGCTATTTGGTTCAGCAACTGTGAATTTAATTTTACCAAGAATTAAAGCTAAGTATGTCTGATAACTTATAAAGCTACAATTATTAAATTCCCTATAGTTTTAATAAGAGATTCTGTATCTAATGGAGAAAGGTTATGCCCAGTATACCATTCATTCCATGTTGCACTTAAAAACGAACTAGCTTGGCTTTATTTTTTGTACAGGTTCATTACACACATGTTATAAACTTTGGAAAAAAAACCCACAGTGCAGAAAGATACTAACATGAAGCAATGAAAAATATTGTGTTTCCTAATGGCAATCAATTCAATCATGTATATTTTTTGTTACATTTTAAAGGATTTATAATCTGGGTGTTTTGGTTGGTAGGTTGTGCTTAGTGGGGAAAAAAAAAAAACCAAACTGTTCCACTGTTACCATTGTTATCATCTGCTCTGGTTTGGAACTTGATTCTGGGATCCACTGGACTCTGTAAATCAGCTGAATTACAAATTGCAGGCAAAGGCCTCAGCTATGGTGAAGGCAGTCCAGGGTCTTAGTTACAGCAGGGTGAATACAGCTGAGCTATAAAATATAGCATTCCATGCTATTCTGTAATTTTTACATGGCTATTTAAGCTATTAAAAAAATAAAAGCCCTCTAGTAACAGAATATCCATTTACATGAGACAACTTCTTCTGGAAACAATAAAGCTGGCTATCTGTGCAGTGCCCAGTGTAGGTTTTCATTCAGAACAAGGCCAGTTTCTATTTAAGACATTTCACTCAACTCCAGATTCTAAAAAATCAAGTATCCCACTGTAGGTTCTCCTTCATGCTCTGCAGAGGAGGCCTTGCACGCAGGCTGCTTTAAAGCATGGTTTTACTCATGTCATCTGCCCCAGAAAAGCACAGCAGGGCTGTTTGACCTTGCGAAAGCAAAGCGTACCAGCAGGTTGTTAGAAGCCCATGGGTAATGTCTAAAAGGCATAAAAATATTTATGTCTGCATGCATACTTTCCCAAAAAATCTTAATATCTTAAAATCTTAGTTTAACACCTACATTCCTCAAGAGGCGTAGAAGCCATTGAAAGCTATTCTTTCTGTCTTTCTTATGCTTTTTCTCAGTGAAATTTTAGGCATCTGAAAACTCAGGTATGCTGTAGCTCATTGAATTCCCTGCTGTTAACAGAGGGATACAGACAGACAAATACATCAGTTTGCTTCATTCCGGTGTACGGCTCTTCCCATCACTCCCAGAGAATCACCAGGCAGTGCTGGCATTGCCCAGCAATCGCCTTTCCTGGCGGATATACCTCAGGGAGAGCAGCAGGCACTGCTCTGGTGCCAGACGTGCCCTCTCTGAAGGCTGTTGTAACTACAAATTGCTTTCCTATCTGCTTTCCTCTTGGCCGTGTTACACTCACATTTCTGGTTGCACAGCAAGTCAGGTTCAAGGAAACAAAACTTTCTGAACTCTACCACAGGCTGACAGCTAAAGCAGTGTCCAGCTGATCCTCAAAATAAGCAATCTGGCACCACCGTTCTTCCATGCTACTGCCTCAGCTACAGGATTATGCAAAGTTGGAAACAATCACAAATGGATATGGAATTTTTGGTTGAATCTATGAGCAACACATTTTCTAAGCAATAAAATAGTCTACTAAAACCAAAGCTGGGGCTCAATCCTACTTCCTAGTACTAAGTGCTTAGGTTTAAGCACAACTGCTTTTCTTGTGGATGGGGAGACTTTTCATTCACTGAAAATTAAGGACATGTTTTAAAGCTTGACGCTGTGTGACTTGCTAGATTGGAATTGGACATAAATATAAAAACTCAGCCAAAGAAAAACTCGAGTGATTAATGGCATAAATGCCATACTTAGAAATGTCCCAGAAACTTTGTCTAACTTCAGAATCCCAAATCATAGCACCTAAGAACTACAATGTGACTCAGACAAAATTTGGGACCAAACACACAAAACTGTCATGCTGAATATCCTGCACACCACTGCCTTCTGCATAGGTAGAAATATCTAACCTTTCCAGAACTCTCTAGATCTTCAAGTTCTACCTACCTCTCCATTTCTTCTCATACCATAATGAAGTGATAACAATTTCTTAAAAAAAAAAAAAAGTAAAATAAAAGTTTAAAGCTGCTTGCTTTTCTGCTTATTTAGACCTTTCTTCAACAGCGTGATGGTGAGACCATTCAAGGTAGCCGTCTAGCTTGTAGGCTAGATTTCATTGCTGCCTCTGTTTGTAAGTGCTCAGATTCCCTTTCTCATAGATATCCTCAGACTAAAGGCAGATTAGAAACAGATTTTACGCTTTTGAGACAAGTACTTTAAGTGGAAGCACACGATGCAAAAGATGAGTAACATCCCCTTCATCATCACCACTACCTTCCCTCCACTTTGGAAGGAATTCAGTGTTGGCCCAGACTGTGCTCCAACCACAGCCACCAAAACAAGCTCAGGACCTGGAGTTTGGCATCTCTTCCACTATGTCTGCATAGCAATGGCTGTTAAAGCAGACATAAGTCTGTATCATTCTCTGGTAGCTAAAATCCTAAGTTTCACATCTGTCTTCCCTTAGGTGGAATTTACTGAGCGCAGACCTTGATCCTAGGAACTAGCTTGATCCAGCAAAACAAGAATCAAGTTTTGAATTAATATATCTCCACTGCTTGGTTTGTCTTTCTCTGGATCTAGCATCCTCATGCCTAGATTTCAATAGAAAGTTTGTGTGTGCAACTGCAGCTGCAATCAAACCCTCAGTGGCTGGTCATCCAAATAGTTCTCCCTCCCCACCGACTGTATTGCGTGGATCCCCACTGATCAGCCCAGGAGCACAGACACCTAGTGAGTCACCTAGTGCTCACCTAGTGAATCCCACTGTGTATGATTTAGCCCCAGGTTCTCAAAGTTTTCATGCATGTTATTTCCCATACTGGAATTCTCAAAAGATGTCAAAAGCAAACCCTGCCATTATACGGAGTCTTTTATCCTTTGTGCAGACTACAGGTAAGCAGGACAGGAGAATGCTCCTGATTTCCAGGCCATTTGAAATTAGGTATTACAGTATCTTTCCAGGCAGAGACGAACCTCAGTTGCCTGCAATTTTCTCTTAGAGCTAATTGATTCCTGAAGATGTAAGAGCTTATAGGGCAAACTGACTAACCCTCACCATAGTGAGTACTAATTTCTTGGACTCTCAAAATAGCTTACAAGAATCATACATGCTAACCACACATACCAAAACATAGTACTAATTGTCAGTGTTCCAAGCATGTTAATTACCCTGTGTGTGTGTGTACTACAATGCTCCAAAAATTTATTTTTAAATAATCAAGCCGCAGAACGGAGGCTGAGATCACAGGAGTCTGGGTTACAAGAAGAGTCTGGGTTAAAGCAACAAAAGTTAAAATGGAAGTTCCGAGATAGCTTCCATTCCCAATTCCATAAATTTCATTCTGTTTACGAAATAAATAATACAGTGACTGAAAATATAATCGAAAGATTTTCTTGAAAAGAAGAGTGAATACCACTGAAGTCCTGTATTTCATACTTCCTTTCTCAAAACAGCTGTCAGAAACTAGTAGCACTAAGAGCCCATAATAAAAACAAACATGAAAGGAATGGATAGAGTAGCAGATGCAGCTTTTACTTAATGTGGTAATTCCTGTCTTTGAAAAGGCATACTACTAAAACAGCAGTAGAAAATTCTTTTTTAAAAATCCACCTTCCTATCATTAAGGCAGATGGTCAAAGCCTGGGCAGGACCAGCGGCTTGTACAGCAAGCTCCTCAACTCTTTTCACTGCAGAGTGAACTCAGGACTAATTGCAGACAACTACAGTCAGGTGAGACAAATCACAAACATGTTTACCATTTCCCCAAGTTCAAATATCTGTTCTACAAAACATGGGATGTGCACTGGAGATCTAGTCAAGAAAACGCTTGTGCGATCCAAAGAAAAAGAGTTTCAAACCCCAAAAGAAAGAGAGGTGTGGGTGCTCTATTAAAAGCAGAGCCTTCACAAAAAGGCTTCTGGGTTTCTGAACAAGGTTTCAAAAGGAACAGTCAGCTTCTGGGAATGTGATACTCTCAATCAGGAAAACTGAGAAATATATATATAAAACATTTAGAAGAAATACAGTTAAAATTGAGATAAAATAATTCTGAAGAAATCTCATTTTCCTTCCCTCCTCCCCCATACACACTTTGGGAACAAAAGCTCCTAATAGCCCATGGGAAAGGGAAACATTGTCTTCAATGTCTTTTGCAACAGGCAGAGAAAATGTTGTACCAGTTAGGCTGTGCATTTTGTTCAGTCGAGCAACACAAGGAGCATGGGGCTAATAGATGTGACAGTGAAGGGGTTTTATAACATCAGTGTTGTAGAATTTCTTGATTTTTGTAGATGGTTAGCAGCAATAGAGCTGCATTGGACAATGTGAAATCATCTCTCAAAATAATATGATATGATAGGCCAAGTGTATTCTGGCTTGATTTGCACCAGGCACTAGTATAGAATATCTCACTGCAGTGCAGCCACTCCCAAATTGAACTGAAGAGGTCAAAGATGCTTGTAAGTTCCAGAAGTGGGGGAAGAAACCCTGTGTTGTCTGAGGGAGTCAGCTCCTGGTACTTAATGAATAGTGTATTGTAATACACAATTTAAATTAAACGTGTACCAGGAAGGGTTTTTTGCATTTTCTTTATTTCTACATCTCAATGGCAGTCAGCATACAGAAAACACGATACAATGCGTTCAGCATGTGGGGGTAATCATGTAGTTAGGCGGCAGTGTTAATCTAGTTGAGGCCAGTAATATCTGGATGTTGATGTGCAGCGTCATGTGCTGCCTTTTAGCATTTCCACATGGGCGATCTGTTACTTTGCAGCATTAGAATCTGCATTTGATTTCTTACTCTCTTATCTGACTCCGCAGGGATTCGGTAAATCCAGCAGTAATTTACAACTGCCATTCTCTGGGCTTTGACACGTACACAGTCAAGGATTAAAATCAGGCTTCCAAAGCAGTTACCACTTGCAGCCATCTGCCCTGCCCTTCTGACGGAGATTGCCAGTGCCACCACAGTAAGTCTGAAAACCCAGTGAAGCAACTCCTGAACATCTCAAGCCTGTTTATTAAGGTACATAGATCCACTTTGAATTTAATGCTTAGCTGAGAACGGCAGCAGTACAGAAGCTGATTCATAAAGCGTGAAGCAAATCTTTGTCAGAGGTCAGGCAACAACTTGGGCAGCACCCATCTGAGCCATCTGATTTTATTCTGCTTCTGCATGTGAATGACCCCTTGGACTTCAATTTTTACAAGTTAGTAAATGACAATCCTTCCAAAAGCAATTGTTCAGAACAACAGGGCTACTTCAGATGCTTTGCAGACTATTGTTTTACTGAGTGCTTTACAGACTCTCAGTTTTCCTTGGTTACAATTTTTTTTAGCTTTTTTAAAATTTTCACAGCCACAAATGAAGCAGAAATGAGGGTTTGCTGCACATCCTCTTTTGAACCCCAATACAAAGTGTCTTAAGTCACTGTCTCCACATGGGAAAATCTCTCTCTTTCAGACACTTGGGTGCAATTATATAGCAAACTCAGAAGTATTATATAGCAAATTATGTAGGCTCTTATTTACATGTTTTTATTACACAGAGTGAACAATCAAAGTAGTTGTTGATTTTAAATGATAAACTTTTATTCTGAATATACTGTTTTTGCACAAGAATTAACACAACAGTTCTAGGATTATAAACTTTTTATAACATTATTGTACAAATTTTTACAAAAAAATATTTTTCCAGGCTTGTCAAGTTCCACAAAAGTGTCAAGAGAACACAAGAAAAGGGAGAAAGACCTGCTTGCCTTGTAAGAGCAATCAAGCCTTTTTTTGCAGAAACGCACACTGAGCATTTCAATAAAAATATCCCAGAAAGCATGATCCAGACATTCCATACAACACAAGAAGAGAAGACAGCTTTGTCAGATCACAATCGCAATTTCATGGCATCTGAACAAGACAGTATCCCTTTAGCCTCAGTGAAATTATTTCTTCAAGATGATGTTTTTCTTTTAAACCATAAACAGGACAGATGCAAGTAGCTGGGAAGAGGGTGAGGCTAACTTTTCAAAACTCTTGAATTGCTTTCAGACACTTTGTTTTAATCTTTTTACAGTAGTGTACAATGAGTATTAACAATATTAACATTGCGGTATGAAAAAAATAATAAATCTGGCCTTTGTTAAAGGCTTGGATGTCTGATGAAGCTAGGGTAAGATTTGTCTTAAGGAAGGAGTTATTAAGATTTCACCTTCAATTGACATTCCAAAACCACCCAAGTGCATTGCAGAGCCTTGGAGGCATTAATATACTTCTTAATAACCAGTGTGCTAGCATCTGAATTTTTAGGATGAGTGAGACTGAGGTTGTGTTTTGAAATTAAGACATACTAAGCACGTTTTCTGAGCTTAAGTGTTAATGGGAACAAAAGGTCTTAACGTTTCTTCAGTGATACCGAAAAACCACAGCAAGTAACACTTGGGTTGCAAAGGTCACTTAAAAGGGATACTGCCTATTTGAACCCAGTAAGGCCAGTTTTTAAGTTAGTAAAAGGACTATTATAGGAAAACTTTTAGAAATGGCAGCAACACTGTTTTTTGTCAAGTCAAGCAGTAAAGCCTCAAGCATTAGAAACATGAAAAAGATCATACTAAAATCTTAAAGGTACAGGACCTAAAAATCTTGTCAATTGAACCTGCTATGTCATGTTAAAAACCTGTTACAAATATGGACCACGGTCAGTGTTTTGGCAGTAATGCTGGTTGTTTAAATGAAAAACTAGAAAGAAACCTTTCATGTTAAGTCCTCAGATCATGTTTTGCACAGTACCATGCTGTAACGACTTTAATGGTGGTTATTTGTCAGACATACAATAGGCTGTATGACTTCTGTGTAAACTGAAACAGTCCCAACAGTTCCCTTAGTGCTATTTAAAGGATCGGAGCAAATACGAACAGAGCTTTTTATCTGGCTTTAAAAAGAAAAAAACTTTTTACAACATATTGTAATTTGAAAATGTCTCAATTTAAAGCCTAGGATCAAGTTTCCTCTCTCACAGACAAAAGAAGATGACTATCATGCATTATGTGAGAGTAAGGATACTCTTCTGCATGAGAATATGTATTTATTCGTGCGAGTTATTTCTAACAGACTGGTATTCACATTTTGAGATAGCTAAAGTTCACATTGCATTTTCTCTCTGTGTTTTGTAATTTGCAGATATCTAGGTAGTGCATTTTAAAAAATCTTGACCATCACTTGGATATAATCAAACTATATATTGTTTTCTGCAAAAAGAAGCCAAAATTTCATTTTTTTTCCTTTTTAAAGTATTGAGTTCTATGGGGACAGTACAAAGCCCTTCTGGGAGGGCCAGATCCTGAGTTTTCTATCAGACAGGTATAATGGCTGGAAGGCTAAGTGTTTATACAGAAACACGTTTCTTCAGGTCATACAGAGGAGCAGAGGAGAGGAACAAAGGACATTTCCCTCTTTGGATAAGCCAAGAAGGCTCATGGGTCTGCATGGCATGGGCTTCTCCCTCCTTTTGTATTTCAGCACTCTAAGGGAAGTTGGATGAGAGCAAAAGCCGCAGTTGGTTTCTGTGGCAGCATGGCTTTGTGCCATCTTTCTTTCTGCCTACAGACTCTAATCAAATCTTTATTAAGTAACTCAAAATATGGCCTACCAGCGTAAGCAAATTGTTCCAAAATGTTAAATAACATAACTTTTCCATGAAGGGTTTCTTTTGGGAAGCTAAGTGAAACTGTAGAGAACTTAATATACTGACACTCTTTCAAGAAATTAGAAGCACAAAATGCAAGCTAATATGTATTTTAAGTAATCTTAGACTAAAAGCTATGAGTGTAGTAAGTATTGGCCTAATCCTACAAAACTTGTTCCTCCCATAAAATTTCAATTGACCATGTTAAGGAAAAATACAGATGCAGTCTCAGCATTAGAAAGACTCAAGTCAATTTTTTATCAGGTGGTAACTGCTGATAGGGTGAAGAGAAGTGCAGCAATATGACTGGAAGGAAGAGCTCCAAGATTAACTTCACCCATATTATCAAAAATAGCTCACCTTCCCTGAGGAGGACCTGAAGTCATCCAACACCGTTAATTGTACCTCTAACCCCGTGACTTTACTAGAGATATTTTTTAAAAAGCTAAATCTGATCACTGAACAAAAAGTCAGGTTTTATTTTTTTTCACTCACTGTATTCCCAAACATGAGAAAATACATAGCTGGAGCCAAGGTACATGACAAAAACAATGAACCAGCCATGGGTACAACTACAGTAGACATCTGATCTTTTAAGCCATGCCACGGCTTTGAGTAGCTTCTTCAGTTTTCATAAGATATTAATGCATGCCCAATTATTTCTTCAAGCTCTTGGCATGATCAAAATTATATCAATCAATTGCCAGCATATACATACCAATGCTTTGCATTTTCTTATTTTTTTAAAGAGCTAGTGTATTGTGCCATGTTAATATTTGCATATTGCAGTTGTTAGCAGAATTGTACAATACCAGCAGAGTTGCACATTCATTGGTTTAGCTGTCTTGCAATACTGTTTAGTTCTGAAAACTAGAAAAAAAGCACAAATCATATTTTGCATCAACACTATGCTACACTGTAATATTGTAATTTACTGCACCAATCTGTATCACCAATGAGGTTGTATAAAAACAACTTCTAAAATTATTATTCACAATCAAGTATCAATGTGCATACATATAGATTCAAGGCTCCCCATTTGTTTAGAGTTTTTCTAATCTCAGCAACCAGGACACTTTGCTGTTATTTTCAGTAATAAATAGCAACAGCAGAAGTTTTAATATTACGGGTGTTTTTATATGAAGGAAACAAAGGGGGAACCTGATATGAACCTTAGAGAACATATACTTCCAAAAATAAATGTGTTAAATCTGATCTTTATGTACTTAAAATATCTGTACACAGGTTTTCATGTGAGATCACTATTCTGTAAAAAATCCAACTCAACCCTTTTGTTACAATAGCTAAATTTACCCTATTTTCTCAGCTTTTTCATTGCACAGTATATTCAGAGCTCTGTTTCATAATATAATTTAATATGATTTGATTGCAATACATTGCAATGTTCAGTCTCTCACACAATAAAAGAATCACTCAGTTACCTTTTCAATGGACTATACTCTACCATCAAAGAAAACAAACTGAAAAACAATAACATAGCATCATCATCATGCAAAATACCCTTGGAAACCAACGTTCAAATATCACAAAGACATTTTTTATTCACAAGCATTTCTGAGCCTTTGAAGGATTCTACTAGCTTTATATATAACTGCATTGTGAAAAGGAGGTGAATATTACATTGAAATTAACATTTTTCTGACAAAAGATGACACCAAGTTTAAGATGAGAATCACTTTTTAGTTAAACTCTCAAGCACCTTTATATTTTTTAAAAACAGAAGTTTCCTTTCTTCGTTCCTTCCTTCCTTCCCTCCTTCTTTCCTTCCTTCCCTCCTTACTTCCTTCCCTCCTTCCTAAACTAACAATTTATCAACCTACCAAAATGTAGCTTGCTACTTGATTCATTTTGGAAGAATAAACCATTCATCATAAAGCATTTCAATCATGCTGAAGTTCTGATGAAGGCTAGCCAATATTTTCATTTTACTCAACTAGTTTGGACAAAACTGATCAAAGCAGCCATCATGGTGCCAGTAATGTATATTGGGGAGTATGTTTTCTTTCTTTTTTTTTTTTTTTTTTTTTAAATAACTGTTTATGTAAAAGAATATAAATCTTCAAGATATCCAAAGCTTAAAAGAAATTAAAATCATATGCATAAGCTGTTGTCAGGGGAGCCCTTTTACATGAAGTCATCAAGATTACAACAACAAACAAACGAAAAAAAGAAATTTAGATTCCCCAATGGAGCACGTACAGAATTCTGTTCGGATGGCATAGATGATGCAGCATTCACACACGTTTAAGGATCTGACACTCCAACATGCAGCCACCGTGGGTGCCTTTATGAGTCTCACAACGAGTGACAACCAGACACGAGCACTGCTGTTCTGCTGCTGTCTGAATAGCTGACCCTTTTTAAAATGAAACTGAGGCTATCGTTTTGGCCAGGTCTTGATTAAGTTACGCAGGTTTTGGTTTAGCGAGGTCATAACTGGCAGTGTCTGCTGCCAGATAACAGCCAAAGCAGGACCAACTGAATTCCTACCACAGACCACAGTGATGGACTCAGACCAGAGACACCACCGCAGTCGGCCGAATCTTCCTGTTGACGAGAAAAGAGGAAATCATTTAACATTAATTACAATTAAATTTCCTGAGAAGCAATCTACATTTAACTCTTCAACATTTTGAACTATCCTTGAGGCATCCTTATTGGTCTTATATATGTTATTTTGCCTAAAATAACAGCAAATAATTCCTGGAAGTTTGTCTGATTTTTGATACAAAGAGTGGTATTACTACATTAACTATAAGCATGGGAGGATTAAATACTTACAAGGCTTCCTGCAGTCACTTATGAACTAGATGGGATACTTACACAATCAAACAAGAAATGCTATACCCGGGGGCCCCAGTAAACCACATCTATATTCCTTAAAATTACACCGATTTGGAGATTTTGAGTATCACTTCATTGTGAGGAAAGACGGAAGAACAGGTTCAAGGTTAGAAAACAAATGCTGGAATATGTTCATGTTCATTTCATCAACATGATCGCACATTAAAATGAATATGCTCTGCAGGTGAAGATATGATCAAAGAGAATGAAAATCCTTTCTCTGTCTCTGATCCTGTATTTAAGTATAAGAACCAAATTTTCTGTTGGCTTTCTGTACACATTTGATGCAGCCTGTAGAGAAGACACCGGCCCGTTTGAGGGCTCACTCTGAGCTGCACCGCTCTGTCACACGTCAGTGGACCTAACCATTCATTATGCCACACAGCGATCACACCTCTTTTCCCCATTCCTCTTTACCATTAATTGCTGTCGTTTGGTCCCACATTGCCTATAATGCATCATACCTTTCACATTATAGACCTATTCATTAGTCTGGCTGAAATACATTTGATACCTGTTCTGGAGTCTGTAACATCTTTACACCTTCTTGTTTCTCAGGACTGATACAATCTATGTTTAGCTGCCTAAAACACCGGGACAATGTTCCAGCCATCCCCTGCACTGCTCTGTCCACTGAGTCTGAGATTCATGGGTAGCTCTGAAGGCTGAAAATATTTGGTTTTCCTCTTGTTTTCACTGTATTCTGTACCCATAGTATAAAAAGACACTTTCCATTTTCCAAGAGATTCCAAGCCCCCAACGACAAGACAACAGTGCGGGTGGGAAGGGACCTTGGTATATTAGGAACTGGGGAATCTTCTTGAAGAGGAAGGACATATGCAGGGAAGGACAGATTGCACCTTAACAGTAACAGAGCCTGGCTGCTGGCACAGAAATTAAAAAGGTTTTAGAACAGAAAGCAGAGGAAAGCCAACGGGCATGGTACAGCTCCTGGCTCAGACTGACATGCCACTGAGGCATATGTAACTAATATTCAACGTGCCTCAGAAAAGGCTCAGGAGGGTTGGGGATAAAAAGTACAATCAGGATAAATACGAAAGGGTGATTAAAACACCTTTAATTTATTGGCACATCCTTAAGCAAAACTTTCAAGTGCTTCTACACCAATGCTAGGGACATAAAATTAAGATGGAGGAATGAAGACAAGTCATCAGTGAACCATCCCAAAACAATACACATATCAGAAACCTGGTGGAAGGAGAATAATCAGTAAGACAGAGCATTGACAGGCTACCAACTTTGTAAGAATGCCAGTGTAGGACATACAGCAGAAGGGTAGTATGCAAAGGATAATACAAAGTGGAATAGCATAGAAGTACTACAGGAAGAAAGAAAGTGTGATGGAATCTCTGTGGGTAAGAAATTTCAGAGTCTAATAATAAAAATGTAATACTAGGATTGCACCGCTGACCACCTGATCGAAGTGACAATATCAATCATGAAAGATTGATATGAAATATGTGAGATTAGAGAAGCCACATATAGACTAGATCGATGCCTTATCAAAAAGAGATGTAGAGATCACATTTTTGGATATGATAAATGACTGCTTTTTGGAACAAACAGTCTTTGAATCTTTAGTGGTGCACTGAGCCCGCCTCAAAATTATTAGTAGAGAGCTGCTCTGTGTAGTATAGTATGGCATAGTTCTAGTAGCTCTGTAGACCACATTGCAATAGGATGTAGCATTGTTGTGTGAGAGATCAGGCCAAACAAATCCAAAACAAAAGATACTCATTTCAAGAAAGGGAACTACGTGAAAATTACCAAAAGCAGTTAAAAAAACCCAAACAACCCCAAAACCAAGAAAACAGAAAAATACCTTAACAAACAAACAAACAAACAAAAAGCAGAAAGCAGGAAAAAAACTAGAAGCATCATCTCAAAAAGCAAGTTCCTCACAAGGATACAGAAGAATATTTAGAAACATTGCCTTAGATATCCAGGTAAAATGAATGCTACAATTAGAACAATCAACCACCCACCCCCTCCCACAAAAACCCAACCCTCAAACAAATGAAAAAACAGCAACCACCTCCCCCCCCAAAAAAAAAAACCCCAAACCCAAAACCCCAAAGAAGCACCCCTGCATGAATCAGTAGGGAAATTCAGTACACTGTCATAGGGAAAAGGTCAGTATTTAAGAAATTAAGTTTACTCAAATGGGCAAGAACAGGAAAGCACATAAAAATGGCAGATAAGATATAAACAGGAACTTAGGAGGGCTGATAAAGAATTTTTGATGACCTCCCTGAAAAATATACTGAAAACAATAGTAGAAAGTTTTGAATAAATCAAAAGCATGAATCCAGATATGGAGTTAGAGAAACTGCTTGATAACAGAGGTGTAAAGAGGGAACTTGGGGATTACAGGGCACAGCAAAGGAATTCAGTGAGTTCTTTGTGTCACTTTTAAGGGGTGAAGACTTCAATGAGATTCCCACCAGACACAATGCATTCTTTAAAGCAGAGAGGTCAGAAGAATCAGAATCAGTTTGGAATACATATAAAGAAAATCAGATAAAGCAGACAAATTAGACTCAATACGTCATCAGGAATTATAGCATTCACCAACAGTCTCCTTTAGAAACTTGGATGTAAAAAAAACCAAAACAAAACTCAGCATTCACGTTGTTCAGAAAAAAAAAAGGAAAAAAAAAAAATCATTCTGTCCTAAAGCAAATAGCTCACATTAGCTGCTAGTTCTTTAGTCATTAGCCATTTCCAGACTTGTCTCTGTCATCTGTTAGTTTTATAATTTAGTTCTACAATTTTGGCTTAGGTGTTTTTTTTTTTGTTTTTTAGTTGATTGCACTCTACAAGTTCAAAATTCCTAAGGTTTCCGGTCAACAAGTAAGTCATAAGTGAACTCTGCTGCACCAGATTTGGAGTAGGATGCTAAGATTTGAAGATGCACTGAACTTTCTGGTTTATTTAGTTTGGCTCTGTCGCTTTTTGCATCTGCATTGTGTCTTGTCATGTAGCTTTATTTCTATTCAAAGCACCTAAAAATAACCCTGTTGCTTCTTCCGCACAGTGAGTACCATCAGAAAGAGAATTATCAGTAAAGGTTTCTTCTCACATGAATTCAATGAACAGTACTCAGTGTTACCTCTTGGTATATAAGATTCTTACCACTGAAATTACTTAGAAGAGCCATCTTTGAAGAAATAGTCTAAAGTAAAGCAAGAGGTTTAAAATTTTCCAACAAAGGGGAGATGTCTGAAGAATAAGAAAGAAGTAAATTGAAGATCTTAAACAAAATTGTGCATAATAGGAAGGGGAAAATATCATTATAGTGAAAATGGAACCCAGTATGGATAGAGTAGATGGACCTCCACATATAGAATTATACAGTACTCAGCTTTCATGTCACCTCCCCATTAGACCAAATATTGGGTAAATTACGTTGATGAATTAAGCCTACCACTACATATACTTGAAAAAACCTCCATTCTGTTGCCCATTTCTATTTGCTTTTTCAGATTTTTTTTTAAACTACATCACAATTTATGGGTACTGCTTTTACATTCAACAGTTATACTATGTAGTATTCCTATTGGATTGAAAAGAAATATTTTAATATGTTTTGCTCTCTCCCTAAGACTACACAGAGCAGTTTAAAAAAGATTTACAACTTCACAACAGTGGAGAATGTCTTGGAAGCCTCATGCAGGAAAGACATCTTTTTCTTATGAATGGCAGAGCTAAACTGTACTAGATAAAAGTATACAAGGTTTATACACATATTTCAAGGTTGGTGAGATTTTAACCTCATATTGATCAAAGTCACATTGAATTTCTGAGGTTTGTAGACCAATTTACAGTGGTAAACCAGCAGTTCTGCCAAGAACAATTTCTAAATATTCTCTCTGGAGTCAGTTACTCTTTTGTGTCCTAAGCCAAGACAAAAACAGTAGTGGCAAAGAAGGTACAGTAAATCCTATCTAAATTACTTTTTTGTCCCCAGCATTGCATGTTGTACTTTTCTTGTGTGCTTTAACTGTTGCGAAAATTACAAGAAATGTAAATAAAAAAAGGAGGAGAAAGTCTGATTACATGCTGATTTGCATGAATTCAAAAGATCAACAGTTTTTTGGAAATGAGTGGGATCCCATCATTAATTTGGAACCAGATTGAGCAAAACGTCAGTTTTGAATGGTCTTCAAAATGTCCTCTTTGAAAACTTTCTCCTGTTCCTGAGCTTTAAGAAAATTTTGCAGCTGTTTCCTATAAATGTTATTCTTGAGATTTCTTATAAAATTTCTTATAACAAATTACATAGCAACATTTCATCTTCTCTTTACCTTATCTTATCTTTATGTCTGCCAGTGCAATTAGACACTGAACTATTTTTAAGCAGTTTCACTGAAATTTTCCAGCCCATTACATTAGTTACTACATTAGTCACACAGAAAACCTGAATAACCAACAGATCAGTTGGGGATGACCTCTCTTTGTTATCTTCAAAATAATATTCTGTAAATTATTTCTCTTTGAAGAGAGAAAGAATTGGAAAAGAAATTGGAAATAATCCTTTTTAGGCAGTTGCATTTCATCAGGAGTATATCAGAAATTCCTTGCATTAGTAAGTCACATGTCAAATTTCTTTGCGTGCTCGAGGTAGAGAAGTGTCAAATCCAAATGTCATCTCCTTCATGTCATGCCTTACTATGATAACTCTAGAGAGGGTTAATTTACAACATCACACACTGTGAAAATTATTCAGCACTTGCAGAATTGAAATGAATGCTTCTCTAAAACCATATATTAATTGTTAAGCATCAAACTCATATATTCATTGCTATATATCAACATTTCCTTGAAGGCAGTGCCAGTCCATAATTTTAAAGATACACATAGAAATATAGATACATATACATGGGCATACATGTCTAAGTCTATACACATACCTGTTACTCCTTTAGAAGTACACTATAACTATTTAATGCACTAAAAATTTGTCTTGAAACCTTAATCATTTATCAGAACCCATTGTGCTACACTGACTATAAAAAGGATAAAACAACCGCATCTGCCAGAAAGCTTCTGATCTGGCCTTTGATATCAGCTGGTTACCTCAAAGTTATATCTTCTATAAGCATATATTTTAAATGTTTCATATTGCATGGAGAACACCTTTACTTTTATTCGAGTCATTTCAAGTTCCAATGCATGGTCTTTCATAAATTTTTTGTTTCCCTTCTTTGTCCGGACTGCCACACAAAGCTGTCAAAGCTGTACAGCTACCCGCACATAGATCAGGGATACAGCCAATCCCATCAAGATGTAGGCAGTTTTCTGGGCTGCTAATCACCTTCAAAGCTCCCACTGACACCCCTGGGAGCTGATGGAAATAAAACATTCCCAGAAGTGGCTAAAAACTTGTAGAGTTCTTCTCTGTTCTCAGGCATGCCAAACAAAACCACTGTGCATATACAAAGTAAGCGCAAGCGGTGCAAGGAGGTGATAAAGACTATTTTGTTACCCTTGATGAAAAAAAAAAAAAAAAGCAGCTGCTGTTATTGAACCTGATCAACAGGTTTGTATCTGTGTTGGCTTCAGTGATTTTAATAAAACCACACAGATTAATGTCCAGTGAGAACCCATTTCCAAAATCACAAAGTTATTAAAAAAAGGATGGATGAACAAAATTACCTTTATAACTTTCTGCTGCCAAAAGTCTATCAGCTAAAATTATATTTTGTGGGTTTCCCAGTATTTTGGTTTGCCTTCTTCGGCAGAAAGACCATTTTGGACATAAAGAATTCAGTTCAAGGTGAGTCTCTGCTGCTTTATGTACATTGGACAGTAGCTTTTTAATTAAAATAAGGTTACTTGCAGAGCAAATTGCATGAGTAAGAACATGAGATGTTAATCTTCTAGATTTTAATGTGAAATACCAGTGGCTTGGGGGAAGGAACTTTCGCCCTTCCTTACAACCTTCAGCCATGGCTGTGCAAGTTCCTACGTTTGCTAGAAATTAGATCATTTAAATACAGAATAGGAAACTTCAAAATTACTCACATACAGCTGTTAAACAGACCTTTAAGCTTTTTTTCACTGATGTTCCAGTGATATTAATTGAACCTTCCCCCCAAGTATAAAGAGAATATAAATTATTGAGAAAATGTGTGTTCTAAATTGTTACAATTTTCCATATTTTACTACACTAACTCTGAAAAATGACCTCTAAGTTTCCATTTCTGCCTCTCCGTTGGCTTTACTTTGATAGATATGTTAGTATCTCCCTCTAGTGGTTTTCTGAGTAATAATATTGATCAGAACCCCCCCAGCGTACAAGGTCATGAATTTTATTTCGATCAGCACTTCTCTTGCATACACCTCACTAGCACAGCAGTGCGCACTCTCCCACCATTAAATGCAAAACAGTCTAAAATGCCAAAGCTTTCGTTATGAACCCCAGAGTCTGCACTAGGTCAACATGCAGGACTTCATGTAGCCATGTACTTCATTAGAAGAAAAAACCCACCTTCTGCTGTAATTAGGCAATGATTTAGGTTGCAAAAAATTAAAAAGCAAAACTATGATTTCACTGAATTCATAGTATAACCAAATTGATGCACACTATTACCTTCCATCATTAACATTTGCATAAATTGAGTGCAGTGAAACCTCCTCACTCTTCTCAATAGCAACACTTACTCTTACACAGAGCACTCATCCTTGCTATCCCTAAGTACAGCTTTATTTTCACAGGTATTATAGTCTCTTCTAATTACTTTGTACTTTTGTTTGTCTCTGTGCAGAAAACCTTCTTCTGTTTCATTTTAACAGGGACAAGGGAAAAATGTTTTGAAGGGAATGACATTGACTCGGTTGGTACATGTCTCAAAGAGCTCTCAAAGAGCTCACCATATAAACCCAACAGGTTCCCGTGTCTTTGTATTTGCTAAGGGAGAGGCCCTTGTGATTTATAATTGTGATTTATAAGGCTCCAGACAGGGTTTTTTCATATTTAATTTCCCTTAATATTGCAATAGTAAATTGCTCCAGATTGTTGCTTCTGGGACTAGCTTCATTCTGTTTTCTTTTGTATGCTTAGTAAGTAAAAAAGTCTGCTAATTTTTTAAGCCAAGAACAAAACAAAAAATTAGAGAAAGTAACTGACCATCCACACCACATGAAAACTTGCAGAAAAATGAAGATAGGAGCGGACATCATGGCAGAGGCACGACTCGTTGTGCATATAGGCTGATCCTATTAATAACAGGCAAAGTAGCAAGTAGAGGAAAGGAAAGAAAACACAGAAAAAAAGACATACAAGATGAGATATCATGCAGATTGCTGGCAGTTAGCAGAGTTAATGTGAAAGCATTCACCCAAGAGCAACAGATTCACAGCAAATTTTGCAAATAAACTTAACCAAAACAATCCACTGTTACAAAACACATGACTTTTACACACTGATTAGCACATCAAGCTAGTGAGCAAGAGTTGTACTTTCACACACAATTGTATCAGGAGAATTTGGAATATGTACGATGGCCAAATAGTTTTTGGATGTTTTTTCAACTTTGTTTAACCTTTGTTGGCCCGTAGGAAGACTTCCTTTTTAAAATAAAATTTGGTTACTAGAAAAATGCACTGAATACCAACTGTCTGGACTTTTTTAACGCTACTGACATCTCAGTAATTGTGCCTCATTAAAGAAAAGCAGAGAATATACTGAAACAAAACTTGGTATACAGCACTTATAGCCAACTAACTGCACTAGTTTTGGACAACCTTTTTGTTGTAGAAATGGGACGAGGCATTACAAATGCATTTTGAAAATATTTATCTTATGTAATGGCAGGTACTTCCCTGTTCAGTACTTTTTGTCTTGAAATTTATTCTGAACAATTTGAATTCAACATATTCTCTTTCATATAGTATTTTGAAAGGTAAAACAGAGAGTATATTCAAAATAATTTATGTATGTGGCACAGTTATAATTTTTCTCCTTCAAAATTGTAGTGTATGCAATACAGGGAGTACTAAACAGCACAGTTTTGCTGATTTCAGTAAAGCAATGCGCTTTTATACCTGTCAAGAATGTGACCTAAAGTCACACATTTGCAGAATTTCTAAGAGGAACAACATCCTAAACCAGATATAATGTTTTTAATAATTTAAAAACATCTTAAATAATATTTGGAAACACTAATATAAAAATACTACTTCTAAGCCAGGATTATCACCTATTTGTGAAAGCCATAGAAGAACTGAATTTCACAGCATTATACAGAGACCATCAGTTCTATGCTCACTGATGTTTTTTTTTTTTTTTTCCTTAGTGGGAATCATGTGTGAAAGTGCAATGGAAAGGCAGATAAGAAAGCAGCTGTTAATTTTATGTTAATCATGGGATACTTGAAATAGAATGGCTATGGTCTAGAGTGAACAGTATGTTTAGTGATAGATAGGTTACCAGGCACCAAGGTACATTTAAACATAGTTTTCACTGCTCTTCTAAAACAGCTCTACAATTGTTTTTAAAGATTTAAAGTCTTACAAGTTCAGTTTTACCTGTTTGGCTTCATCAAAACAGACATCAGGACCCTTTCTGTATCTAGGTTGTTTGACCATTTCACAAGGATTTGGCCCTTCATCTGTTTCTCTGGTTAAGGAGCATGACTGTTTTTCGTGCATCGTACGTTAGTAGGATTAACATTCTGTTACTTTTGTGGGAGAAGAAAAGTTTTATGCTAATTCAGATAGTACTGAAATAAACATGAATAGTCACAGTTCCTTGTTTAAATTAAAGAAAACTGAATCAAACCAACCCTCTGGATAAATAGAAATAAAATACTTTTTTTTTTTTTATACTCCTTTAATCAAGAAAATAAACATCCTGAGTGACTTTTCAGAACCAGTACTTCCAGAACCGTACACAAAATAAAAATAAATGCTGAGTTTTTTTAAGATTTTCTGTATTGCTTTTATTACCATTGCATAAATATTACAGAATATATTTGATAAAGTAGTAAACTTTCAGTGGTGCTGATTGGTTATAGCATATGTTACCATTGAGTTATTCTGCTAAAATGAAGATACACAGTAAAAGCGAGGAAGCCTGTTTGGAAAAGTAATGCTATATACAGGCTGAAAATTGAAGTGAAGGCTTGGAACTACTGGTTTTATTATATGTACACCAATATTACCCCAAATATTATAGAGATGATCATCCCACTATAGGCTTTGATACTAAATGACAGAAAACCTAGTCAGATCTCATTAGCATTTCAGTGATGGAAACAGGGAAACTGCTGTCCATACTGACAGCAGAACAGCAGGATAGAAATGGGAGCAGTGACGTGCTATTAATTAGCTAAATGTAAACGTGAGGTAATGCTTTAGCTTACGTCTCTGAAATCTGTAATTGCTGATATTTAAGTGTAAACACCATACTTCACATTTGCCACAGGCTAACAAGGGACACCAGTCATTGCAGTGTACTTGAAAGGCACAAATATTGTAAACTGCAAAACCATCTTCTGTTGAAACCTGCTTATATTACCATTCAGAATGTTAAGCTTTTTTTATTCCACTGTTGGCAGTACACACATTAAAGCTAAGTTAGAGTGTTTTAAAAAAATTGAGCACCAAAACTTTGCTTATCTTAGTATCTCTAACTGATACGTGAAGCAATCCTATTCATGAACTACTGTGGAGTGCTACAGCAGCTTCATTGCAATGAGTGAAGATTCCCAATGGAAGAGAAGGCAAGAGGATGGGGAATTTAGTTCTACAGATCCACATCTGCCTTCATTCAGATGTTATCAGATTCACCTCCCCTTTCCTCTGTCGGGGCCCAGCTGAAAGGGAAGTCGAAACGTAGAAATATTCTTAAAGACCATGTGCACAAGCAAAGTTGTACCAGCCAGAAGGAAGCAGAGTCTAATAATAACCATCTGAATAGCACCCAAAGGTCATTCTGTCTGCTTCTGTGATGTTATGCTACATCTGCATTTCACAATGTACCTTAGTTATAGAAAAGAGAGAATAGCTTAGTACCGCATAGTTGGAACGAAAATAAAATAGTTCATGTGGTCAATATAAGCCCACCCAGCTGCTCTGGCTGCCATTTGAGGTCATTTATTGCTTTCTAGAAGGTTTGGGCCCCACAGGGAAATGCAAGTCATGTGCCCATTTCCCATCAAACGTGCTTCATTTTCTATAGCGAGTGCTGTCTATGAATTCAGACAGTGGCAACAGTTAATCAAACTGTCATGGACTGGAGCCAATTAGAATATTAGGATGTGTTTACATAGTTCTGTGATGACATGGATATTGCTTCCACCCCAATGTAACTTCCTTTTCAGGCCCAGCGTAGATGGAATTCCAGTTTTATTCATGTGGCATTGCTTGTGCCAAAGAAACATAGTCATCTCTACCACCATATGCTTTTCTTTCAGGAATGGGAGAGGCTGTCTCAACGAACTTCCTGACATGGACAAAGGTATTACGAATTGCTTGCCATATTCTGTCATAAACATCCAAATTATGATTTGATTTACCATCTCTGGCATGCTATCCTCAAGCATATATGGCAGAGAAAAATTGAGGTGAATTTCTCCTGGCCTAGAATAGGTGTATGTTGCTTTTATATATCTCCATCACCATCACCTACAGGTATCTACTGGAGTGAACAGGCTAAAGGCATAGAGATTGGCATGAAGGTGGTTGTAAATTAGAACAACCTTTCACATGCCTTTAATTCTAATGCATGTGTTGCAAGGACTCTGCTTAGCACGTATGCCACCTATGCCTCCAGCCAGCTCTGAAGAAATTCTATGCTAGCAGCTGGATAAACTCTAGCCTTTGATGCTTAAAGCAGTTTCCACAAGTAGTAAGCAGTTCTCACTGGCACTGAGCACACACTAAAGTGCCCCCATCACTTCACCTCAGTGTTGCAGGCATCAGTGCAGCATCCCAACTTTTCATGACCAAACACTCTTATCTTGGTGTTGCCCTTTTTTGTTATTTCTCTAGACAGACATACCCTTGTCTTTTCCAAAGGCTGAACAAACCCAGGACTAAGGCTCCCCTTGCCTGTCCTGTGCTCCAGGTGCCAACCACCTTGGTGGACCTTCACTGGACTTCCTCCAGTATGTCAGTGTGGTACTGGGGTGCCCTAAACTGTACACAGCACTCCAGATGTGGTCTTACCAGTGCTGAAGAGATGGGATGGATCAGTTCTAACCTGCTGACTACACTCTCGCTAACATAGCCCAGGATGTGATGGGACCTCTTTATTGCAAGGCACAGTGCCAACTTCCTGTCCATCATGATACTCAAGTCCTTTTCTGCAAAGCTGTTTCTAGGCACACCACCCCCAGCCCGTCCAGCTGTATGTCATTATTCTACACTGGATCCAAGACTGCATCTGCCTTTTGGAAACTTCATTAAGTTCCTGTGAGTCCACTTCTCTTTAGGTCCTCACAAATAACAGCTTTGCTCTCTACTTCAATGAACGCTGCCTCAGATGATTTGTGATATCATCCACAAATATCTGCTGCTTCAAGTACTCCAATGGCAACTGTGCTACTAATATGTACACAAACAGGCCATTTTTTTCCAAATATATTCCAGTATATCATAGCCAAAAATCAATCCACACTACTAAATAACATGATTTTAAAGGATACCCGGCTTCTCCGCTTGCATCAGTGGTTTTGGGTCACAGGAGCGGCACAGCAGTTGGCTGTCACTAATAATGAATACTAGATTGGTGTTTGAAATCTTCTCGGCATGATAAAGTCTGGAAAAAAAGCCAACAAAAACCTATGTTTAAATGAAGCAAGGAAATCCGTATTTGAGAAGGACACAGAGTATTGGAATAAAAGTAATCCAACTTCACAGATTCAGTCTGCCTGCTACTGTTTATCTTTTCCATTAACGAACAGCAAGAAACATTTATAACAAATTTTCTAATCTTTTCGACATTTCCATGGTTCCCCCTTCCAACTAGACTTATTAGTGGAAAAAATGGAAAAGAGCATAAAATGACTTTAATTGAGTTAATAGCTAGCTCTCAACTGCTACAACAGTAACTGTACTGAGAAATAAAATCAGTTCAGCCTGAATGCTTCCCTTAACTACACTGAGAAAACCCCCAGCCACAAAAGCAACCAACCAACCAACCAACCAAAACCCCACCACATAAACCTGTCTGTAAGAAGGGTGAGAAAAAGGTTTAGGGTATGTATGCTGTGCATTGGATGTATATTTGTTGTATTTTTGTGTACATATAATTCCACAAAAGGCCTTTAAGTTAGCAGGGTCATTTTCAATTTACAAATAATTGAATCGGCAGTATTATACCTTTAAGCTACAGATACTACACTTCATGCCTTAGATAATAAAGGTAAGGATATTTCTGGGTTTTTCAAGGATAATTTTAATGTACAATTTAAATTTACTTGAAAGGCAGACAGACTTTCAAAAAAGCAGAGAAAAAATCTAAATATTTCTTAGTCATTAATAAAATATATTCTACCTGTCAAAGAGGTAAATTCAGGACAATCTAACAGGTTAATTGCTTTTAGTGGATTCTAAATACATTTTTATGCACACATAAATTAGCAAGCAAGCCTTTTCATATAGGTGGTTATTTACTCTATATAAACAGAGTTTTATTACTCAGGTGTGAATTGATCGGATTATTTTTGAAATTCCACAGATGATGAGTTCGTACCACTGATTGGGTACAATAAGAGGACAAAATACCTGTTAATTAAATAACTCATGTTGTGATTACATATCTGGTTGTTTTAACCAGCTTAAATTGTCCTTTTGTGCTCATTCCCACACTATTTTTGCAATACTAGCATAATAATTTCTGTAGTCTTTCAGTAAACTGAACTAAAGAACTCTTCTGAAAACTCTCCAGATTAAAAAAAAAAAAAAAAAAACAACCACAAAACCACAACGAAAAACCAAACCAAAAAACCCTACAAAAACAAAACCAAAAAACCCAGCTTAATGAGTTCTCTGCACAACCAGTACCACATAGACACATACCAGCAACATGGAGGAGGAAGTATGGAAGTGGGAAAAAATGTCTGTGTGTTTTGGCTGTATTCACCATTCTCCAATGTCCTCTGTTTTTCTTTCCTGGCTTGAAATATTGTCTTCAAGGAGTTTGAAATCTGACTTTTAATTTCTAAGACATTTTCAGAAACTCCTAATGTATGCAAACTTTCAACCCAGCAGGCTTTTGTATGAAACACAGAACTGGGTCCAAGTTGCTATGCTTCTTAAGTATCCAATTTTTTTAACATAACATTAAACATCATCTTGAAGTGGCACAAGGAGCCCAAAGAGTAATTCTTTTAATCACAAAACAAAACAGCATGGTTTGCTTAATAATACCCACAGCTTTTAAATCATGAGCACTATTGACTAGAAGGTAAATTTGAAGATAAATTGCATAATCTTCTTGACCATCAAAAATGCCGATACATAAGCAGATTAAAGAAAATTATCTCCTTCTGAATACTGCAGAACACCTTTAAGTTCACATGATAAACTAAAAGAAAACAAATTGTAACAGAGATAGAAATACGATTTTCATGGAGCATATACAGATTATAAAACCAAAGTTTGACTAAAATATTTCTATAATTCTTTAATTTTTACAACTAAAATTCATTCTAATCAAATAGAAAGAGAATGCAATTTATCATTTTACTGCTGCATACTTCTCTGTCTTGCTTATGTAAATTTGATGTAATTAATCCAAAATATATTTTTTGTTCTTATAATAGTGTCATTATCTTTTGTAAAATAAATGACTATCCCAAAGTTATTATTTATATTGAAGAAATTTTACCTGGAGCAATTTATACAGTCTACTATCCCACCAAAGGATTTATCATCATTTTCAAAGAAATACTGAGTTTGCTCAGTGATACAGCTCGTTTTAGGCAGGGCGGCACCGAAATCATCATCTTCCATATCAGCTGACAGAAAGAAGAAAATAAATAAATAAGCAATGACATTTTAAAGTCACAGACACAATGGGGAGATCCAAATATGGCCCCCAGCCTAAATTCTTACCTTCTACTTCACTCAAAGTTGACTCTTTAACATTCTCTTGACTTACCTGCTTCAAGGAAACGTGGAAAAGTCAAGCTCAAAAACAGCTGCTGTAAGATAGACCTGAACACAGAAAGACAATATATATTTGTTAAATGCTCTTTGTCTTCTTCATTTTTTAATGAATCCTTAAAAACTACTCAAATGAGAGTTATTAACAACAAAATCATCATGGTTTATTATGCTTTTGCCAGTTATTAAAGCTGTGTTTCTTTAAACCTTACAGTTAGACTCTGGTTTTCTTTTCACACTTTCTCCCAGGTCTTCTTTCACACTAATCTTTTATTCTGCTGTTGAGGTTTGCTATCATTTGTGCCCATAACTCACATACTGGAAATGTTATCATGCCATCCATGTCCTCTTTTTATTCCTCTGCAGGAGGCAGAAGAGGCATGTTGGCGTTCCTCTAACTCTTAAACCAACCAGAACTCCTTTTGAACACGCTCAGGGAAAATGCTCCTGAATTAGGTACTTTACACTGATTAAGGTTCATTAAATTGCTGAGAAGGAGACGAACACTGGAATATTACAAGTACATTATAAAAATCATTACTGTAGCAGTTGACTTTTAAAATCATCTCTATTCCTGCTCTTGCGGTATGGAATATATTTTCCTCCTAGATGCTGCCAAAACACTTAGGCTTAAAGAGCTTCATTTATTTCATATTATTTTTCTTCACTCATGATCATATTTTTCCTATTTTATTTACTTGAAGTAAGTACTGGCTTGCCACATACATGGCCCCCTTCTCCTCTATCAACCTGTCAAAACAGGAATTGCAACAGTTGCATTCCTTGACTCCCTGCTTTGGCTTAAACCTTCTTAAGTTGTAGTTTCTTGTCATCTTGTTTTACGTTTGCTTCTACCTACAAATATGACCTGATCTCTCCTCATCTCATTCTGTTCTAACGTCTGTTCTGCAGAGAGAAGGGACTGTACAACTTTATTCGACCTCCAAGATTTTTTCCTTTTCTCCTTATCCAGTGTGATCCACGTGTAAAGAAACTGAATTTGCCCATCACCTCTCCAGTGGAGGCGTTGCCTGAAGGAGCTCTGGACTCACATCCACAGCTTTGTGCCTTGAATCATCAGAGGGACAGTGTGCCAACTGTCATGGATGAGAAGAGACCTGATGCCATTCAACAGTGATGCAATTTGCTGACAGAAAATAGCAATCCTTTGTACAGGCTTACTACAGAATTTACAGGGAACTGAGAGAAAAAGGAGCCTGGGAAAACTAAAATCTTCTGAGTTAAAAGAGCATGAAGGAGAAACAATATGTACTCTCTTAACTAAATGCATATAAATTTTGAAAATTATCACTCACACCTTTATCACACATTGTTGCCTGAAACACTATAGCTTTCTTTAATAACCTGGTTTCTCTTATTTCCCTGCGTTTGGTTTTGCCAGGTGTCTCACTGAATCCATTTTTGGTCAGCCCTTTTCACTCTGCTTGCTTAATGGCCTTCTCTGCCTGCTTCTGACCTAGATTCTATTAAAAACATGTCCATAGAAAGTACTTTCATGTGGCGCTTTCAAGTTAAACATCACACAAAATAAACCTCAGGTCTAAATTGAGTCCAGACCACTGAGTCTGATTTGAACACTGATAAACTAAAGTTTCTCTGTCTGAGAAGAGCTCAAGTTTTTCTTCTGGATTATTGCCCATCTCCAGTTTTTGAGGTTTGCTGTTCTTCAAGAAAACCAAGTTTTTTGCTCTTTCTGTTAACAAAATGTAAGCAACAATAAAAACCAACATACAATTTTCATAGTGCTATCTGTGAGAAAATTACTATATGTTTGTTCAGCTGCTATATACTTTAACTCTTAGCTTCATAAAGTAGGTAATTTATTCCAGCTTGATAATTATTATAAAAAAATAAGCATCATGAAACTTAAGAAAAAGCAACTGTCTCCAAGGGTGCAATTCACACCAATGCAAAAGTATCACATCAGTCCCAATTACTTATGCCAATGTGCTGCTGGAGGAAGTAGCTGATAGGGGTGTCTAACTACATGGCTCTGAAAGAGGTAAAATTATTTCTGTGGCTATTATTAATAATGCACAAACCAAAGTCAAAAGAAAAGAAAGCTCCTAAATGGATCTTTAGTTTTAAAATATATCTAGTGTTCTGATTGTGAAAGATAAACGTAATTACTGGTGCAATCCTGCCTCTCTCAAGGTCAACCCCAAAACTCCACAACAGTCCAAATATACCAATGTTTCCCCACAGCTATAGAAAATGCTAGGGCAATGACTATAGAATTATCCAAAATGCTTTATATATATTGCTTCCTTGAAATAGTTCAGTAATGCTTTTCGCATTCCATTTCAAAGAACCAACTAGCAATTATCATGAGAACCTGTAATTGAACTGTGCCATCAGATAACATATTGGTTATCCTGCAGTCTGAAGCAAGACTTCTTTACATTTTGTAATAAAGGAGCTTCATGTGTTTTTGTAAAATGATTCACTGAAGAGCAAACATTGATTTTCTTAAGACTTCTTGCTAGAAAAAGGGAAAGATGATATTCTGAAATAGGGAAACAAGTGATCAATACTTCTAAATGTAATAATTTCATCTGAACCTTCACACCTGTCAATCAGACATAGACCATTAATCCCAATTCTACTTCCTGAAGATGATTTTGTAAAGTCAAAACACACAATCATAAAACTTGGCAAGAGTAGTTTCGAATTCAACACTGAATTTTCCACGGAGTTTGGAGTCATAGCTAAGAATTTTCACCATGAGAAACTACAGAAACAAAGGGTTCAGAGCATTTTTATGGGGGGCAAAAAAAGACTGAACAGTCCCAACCTACTGAATAATTCTAGTTTGGACACACAGATTTCCTACATACTTGTACTTACCAGGCAGCTGCTGAAGCCCACCATCCTAGATGCAAAATATCTGTTATCGTAGGCTGGGAAAAAAACAACAGAGATTATGTTAGTTGTAAAAACACCTGCATACTTTTAAGGGAATGTCAGTCACTGCACAAGGGGCTACTGACCACATATGCAGAACGAAGGCCAGCTCCTTGCTTTGGTTCTTCTTCAGGATCGCAGACCGATTGATAGTCATACGACTTGTTAAAGGCATACAGGGACATGTTAATCAGGTTTCGCATGAGGCCAGGATCAATTTCACCAAAGAATCTTCCAATCTGATGAGGGAGAATATACGGAGATAAGTTCAAGTATTTCCAAGTATTTTTCTCATGAAAAAGAGAACGGTTCTGACTTTCCCCCACACACTATTTTTTACTCTACAGAACTTATCTGTCTTGCTGTTTATGTATTTATTTCTTTGTTTGACTATTTCCCTCCCAAAAGCTTGTTTGAGGAACTCGTTAGACAGTAAATGCACTATCAATAAGACCGCTCTGCTTGGGGAAGAACAAGAGGAATATGAGAAAGGAGATGTGCGGATGCCATACTACTTGCCCTCACCATCATAGGTCCATCAGCAGCCTACCAGCCTAAGGGCAGAGCACAAAGAACGCAACTTGGTAGAGGTCTGGCACCCTGAACCATAAATAAGTCTGTGAAAAAGACTAACAAAATAACGGGAATTTCTGATATGGCAAAATTTTTGCAATTCAGAAATGTTTTTCAATTTCTGATCTGTTCTTTCAAACTGTGATGGGCACGATATATATAAATAAAAGAAAGATTATACACTTAGGGTGAGCTGAGAGTGAAATGTTATTTTTTTCTCATAAAACTTCTCTCTATTGTGTTTCATGTACTATACTTAAAAATATACATACCTGTTGTGTATATTCATCTCGATTTGACATCAAAAGAAATCCACCATCATCAAGGATAACACAGTCCACATGCTATTGTAAGAAAGTAAAATATGTTTTGCAGGAAGGATTTGTCAAGAGAACACTTGGTAAGAAACTATTTTTTATTCAACACTTCAGAAGTATCTTCAAATCTATGTGGCTCAGGCTAAATCACAACCCCATAGCCAAGGGCCAATATTAAGCTATAATAAGTAGCATTATCAGTATTATAAAAGTTTTTACAGATCAAAGGCTTATTTGTGGCTTAATTTCATAAAAGTTGTTTTGTAAATTCTTATTTGCTCAATACTTTGTTAGCTCTAAGAGTGCTATATCCTTATTAAATCTGATTATAATTCAATCTCAACTCATAATAAGAGACTACAACTTCTCCTGTGCTTCAGCCATGCTTAAAGTCCTTTTCCATTTGCAGCTTTTAATGGTAAAAGTCGTAAGGGCAGACTCTCAGCTTGCTAGTCAGGCTTATTTTCACTTGCCAAGGACTGTTGTGGGTTTCTTCCAGGTGTCAGGTGCAGGACTGGGAAGCCCACTGGTTCCCTATGCTTTGCACTTTGTAAAAGAGCCTTGCAGTCAGCGACTGGAGAGATAGCAGGGAGGCCGAATAGATAACCTCCCAGAGCACCCTTTTTGCTCTAGCTCCTGCATTTAATGATCCTCACATTCCACAAAAGAGCTCACAGAAGACCGGAGCAGAGAAAGCTTTTAAGCACATGGCAGTATCTGATACTGTGATAGCCCCCGAAGCTGTGCTCTCCTGCGTGCTAGCAGAGCTAGGAGATCCCCACATCCTGAATGGGCTGGGAGTAGAGGAAAGGAGGATGACTAATGACTGTTGAAGGGCACATCAGGTACTCTGGTGCTTTTCAGTTTGCATTTACTCTTCCCTAAGATACTCTTCTAGATTTTTTTTTTTCTCTTTTTTTTTTTTTTTTTTTAAATTATTATTCCCTTTCCTCAGGATTTGCCTCTTGCTTAGAAAGTTACCATTATCTTTTTCACACATTTTTCTTACATCATTCTCTATTGCTCTTACTCTATTGTGGTTTTTCCTTCCCTCTTCTTCTCATAACCTCATTGCAATCATTCTTGAACAACCAGTTCACCTGACTTTTATACCCTCTTTCACCCCCTCCCCTCCTAATCTTCATCTCTTTCTCAAGACATAAATGACTAAGTCCTGTTTTCTGTAAAATTAACCCTCAAATAATGATGATAGAATACATGTCTTAGATAACTCTAGAGAGAATGTGTGAATTTTCAAAATCTGCCCGATATTCACAAACTGAACATATTCTTACCATACTGTTTCGCTCACAGCCACAGATTTCACTGTTGCACTAAAAAACAGAAGTACAGTAATCTTCACCAAAAATATTTCAAAAGAAACTGTATTTCACAGTGATATTAACCAATCAAGACAAGAAAAAGTGATTTGATTTTCAATATCTGTATATTAATCAAAATTAATTTTGAGTGTGTGTTGTTTATCACAAATATCTCTGTGAACAACCTGTATTCAGTAATTATCAACAGCACAACCTCTACTGTTTTCACGAAGTCTCTGGTACGTCTCCCTTTTTAAGAATGCTCAATATTTTAGAGATAAACAGTTTGGGGGACTTGTCAGGATGTCAGTGTTGGGATATAAAGTAAAAGAGAAAGAACATGTACATTTCCACGTGTTTGGGATATGGAAAGAAAATCCAGAAAACATGCTGCCAAGCATCTTTTGTGACCATGAAAAGCTTCACCAGTCTCAAAGCATGGGAATCCCATGTGATAAAGGAAGCCCACCATCTCCAGTTAGCTTTTATGGCTTTGATTACTAACATGTTTTTCTCTTTTTCTTGCAATATGTGTATACATCCACACATAACTGTCTCCTTGCATTATGTCCTGAAGAAAACAACTATCAGATAATGCTGCAGTCATTCATCTCAAATTAATTCCGAGATACTCCACTTTCTTTCTCGTTTTCAGTTATGTATGTTCTGACATTTAGGCAATGCATTTGCCTACCCATTGAACTACAGCTCTAACTAAAACCTACAATGGCCGATGTTATTGATTCCCTTAATATACAACCAACCAAGCAACATTGCCCCATCCAGTTGTTCTATAATTGTCTTCATTTTGTGCCTCTCCTTTCCCAATGTACTATTAATTCCTTAGTTTTTCCTTCCATTTAGCCTTTCCTCCTTCTCACTTACACCTAAGCATTAGATGTAAGGAATGAAAGGGTTAAGCACCTATTTCATTAAGTTCTGCTAAAATGCTGTGATGTTGGTTGCAATATAAATCCTTACTGTTCACTGTTTACCCGTCCTTCATATTAAATAAAACTAGATTCACTAATTCTTTTGCAGATTTTATTCACTGATACAGCATAATCTTAGTAGGGAGCCTACTGGCTGGAATATGTAATTTTTCTTTGTCTTTATCCATGTTCTATAATTATGAAAGCAAGACACGTACAAAATACAGCCTATTTCAACATAGATTTATTTTGTGCGTTTGGATGATTTAAATACCACAACTACTTGGCAACTACACATCAGTGTGACTCTGGCACAAAGAGCTATTAGACCTATTTGCATCTGAAGCTTTGAGAAATGCAAATAAAGTTCAAAAAAGACTTGGTCAATTGCTTACCAGGCTCTTGATTGTGGTTTTTGTGAAATTTTCCATCCAGCTGGTTGCGTCAATTTTTATTCCAACAACTAACAAGAAATACATGAAAGTCTTTTTTAGTAAAATGAAAAAAAAAAAAAAAGGTAACTGTAGAATCCTAAAAAAAGAAGGGAAAAATTATAATAACATGTGAATTATTAAACTGGAAAAGTACAAAATATGAGTTTTGCTCAGTTGTCTGACCACCAACATCCTTCATGAGACTAATAAATTAAGCACTCTTACTCAAACACAACCAGATCTTTGGCTTGACTTCCACTAGCAAGATTAAAACAGTCTCAGAGAAAAGAATGTTATATAAAGTGAAGTTCCTTTGAAATCTCAATTAAATTTCTAATTCACTGTTGAGCAACAACCAAGTAACTAATGTATTTAGAGTTGCAGCACCACTCTATCTTACCTGCTGGTTTCAGAAGCTTCCCATTAATTGTTATTTCCACAGCCTTGCTTACCATAATACCTGTTTCATAGCTATTGGCACCACTTTCTGAGAGTATAGATGGGGGAAAAAAAAAAAAACAAAACCAATGTTAGCATGATATAAAAGCCTCTTCCTCTGAAACTGAAATTAATGATTATTCAAATACCCAGAATGATTAAAAAAATCCTTATTCAAAAGCACTGGCCCAGCTGTACAATGCATTTATCACCTGTAATAGCTCAGATCACCATCTGGATGACTAAGGAATACTTTTGTTTACTTTTCTTCATTCACTTTTTGTACACAGTTTCACTGCTTCATAAAGTTACTGTAGCCTTTTTTTTTCTGCAAACAGAGCCATGAATAGCTTTACACATGTGAGCAGCTCTGTTAAAATCAGGATCAGAGCCAAAGATTTTATCCTGCTGTCGTCTGTGTATTTTTCAATGCAGGGTATACTGACACCACTCACTAACCAACAATTACTTCTCTGACGGACTTCAGCCTGTTTTCAACAGTGCTTAGTAAGAAAAAGCAAGTTAAAAGTACACTCCCTGGAGCTCTTTGAGGAACAACAAAGGCTTCAGGGAATTTAGTTAATTACCTTGTTAATATTTTATAGAGAAAAGATGCAATAAATAAGTATGAAATAACAGCAGTAAAAGATCCCATATGTTTAAGAGAGGAGTATGCCATTTGCGGTAGCATCTGCTTTTAGCTTGGCAAGGTTAACGCTGCTCACAGCAGTAACAAGCACTTACTATTGTGCATGTATAGGTTTTAAATATCACAGTATTTCAGACAAACTGGTTTTGGTGAATAACAGCAATTTGAAATAGAATTTGAAAGCAAAGTTTAAATTAATCAGCGGTGCAGTGGACAGAGTTGTGGACTCTGGATCCTTATACCTGCTCCCCCTACTTAGATTTGGTGCTGAGAAAGTATACAGAACTCAGCGCAAATAGGCTTTTTTAGATAGTGTTATTGTCCCTGAGTGCAATTTTCTTTCACTTCCTTTTAAAATAATTCTGCGAAAGCAGCTCTGTAAAACAGTGTTTCAGTACAAGAAATGAACACCAGTACTCTGCCTGTTTTCAGCTTTGTTAATTCTCAGCATACAGGGCCACCAGAGTCAATGACAAATTATGATGTCCCTTGTTTAGTGCCCTCAGAGCTACCTTTTCCTTAATAATAGGTAATGTCCCAAGATTTTTTTCATTATGAAGTGTCCCACTTGCATCCCTTGTCAGTGACCTCAACTGCTATGGGAAACTTCCACAAGCACACTTATATTGAACCAGCTAGCTCTGATATTTCAAAACAGTGATGACTTACTGTTGTAGTATGGAGCTGTGAAAATATAGTTGTCATTATCTAAACTCCGTTTATAGAAGCTGACTTCATATGTTTCAGCATTTTCCAACCAATCTTCTCCTGCCCTAATCACAAAAAAAATAGTAATCAAAAAGAGACAGTTAGAGTCTCATTAAAGCCGTGCTGCAGGTTTTGGGTTTTTTTTAATGTTTCACAGTTGGAAATAATGTGAGATTCATTCATACAGTGCTCAGACTTTGCCAGCTTTCACTGGTTAACTGCCAGGTGTAATTATTAAAAAAAAATTGAAAAAAAATAGTATTCTTGGAACAACACAGATCTTGTCTCATCATTTTTAAATATACTGAGACAAATATAACTGCAACACTACTTACAACAAAACATAAACAAACCTTTATAGCATATGCCATCTCTTGAGAAATCATCCCAAAAGATTTTATATCATTAATAACACCAAAACAGAAAAGAAACTAATTTTGGGAGTAAAATTCATTGCTATTTTCCCATTTTGGGGAAACACAGAATAAACTAAGAAAATGGATAAATTTGCCATTTACCAGTATATCTGTACTGGTGCCCTCACTATTCCCAGTCACTGATGGGGGTGTCTAGTTTATTATATGACCACTTTCATATTCCCTTTTTGCCCTCTGGTAGTGATAAGTTTGTCTCTCTTGAAGTCCCTGGACCATTTGGTCTGCTCTTACTAGTCTAAAAAAAAATTGCCTACTGCTTTACAGTATTTGCAGCCTGCCAGTCTGCCAAACAAATGAGTGCTTAGGAGTAATTAGGGATTAGCACGGCCCCACTACTACTGCAAGGGCACTGCTTTTACTGCTACTCTACACTGATTAAAAACTTTGTTTACAAGGACCTGCTATGGAAATAATGCTACAGATCAGTTTCAAGCAGTGACACAGGTAAAATCAAAGAAAAACAAGACATTCCATTCATTTCATAGTTATCAGTACAGATTAGACTGTAGGTGAAGTTGTTTTTCGTTCAATAAATCCATTATTTAACATTCTACCTTTCAGGTTTCAAAATTATCATATTATACTATTTTATAATAATTTTTACCTTTTTGGGAACACTCTGGTAATTCCACCATCCGTAACAACAAATTGTGCAACAACTCCATCACTGTAAACAAAAATAAGATTTAAAATGAAAACTGACTGAAATTCTCACAAGTTCCTATGTCAAGGGTTGCCATTTAAGTGCTTAACTGCAAATTAAATATCTATCCTGTGTAAACATTAACATATCTGTATATACACACACGTATATTATTTTATTATCAAACTTTGAAAATGACAGTCAATAAAAACAATACTTACAGAGACAGTTTACTCCAATAATTTTGGGCAAGTTCATTTGTAAATCCTGCATCCAGCAAAACTCTAATGACCATATCAGTATTACCTATCAAAAAGAGTTAAGACAGTCATCTGAAACCATATGACATGGAGTTTCATTAAATGGCAAAAATGAAATTCTGAGTTGCCAAGATGTTACGGTCACAAAAATTGGGCTATTTCTATTAGACATACTGTCTAACTTCAAATAATGTCAAGTACTTACTGTTAAATAAACTTCTCTGGAACTGTTGACTTGACTTAAGCTTTTTCTTCATTGTATCCTAAAAAACCTGTCTTTGTGTCATAGGAATAAACAAGGCGATAAGGGTACAGGCCCCAGCTTTGCAAAGGCCCTATGTTAAATTTGGAAATTAACCTTAAATTAACCTTAAATTAATTTTAAAGCAGGTTTTCATTCAAACACTTTTTATCTCAGGTGGTGCAATCAAACAAGACTTAATTCTTAGTTATACTTACTCTTACATGCTACAAAAATGGAGATAATTCAACTACAATATACATATATTTAAAACAGTTAAGTCCCAGCCTCTCAAAAAAAACCTATTTGCCATCTGAAAATGGGCACAGGGAAATAAACTAATTTTGAATTAGTAGCTTAGATGGATATGTCATTTTTAAATATTTTTGAAAAGATGGTTTGAAGTCAGTGCTTCTCAAGCATCTTTTTCAGTACCACTTTCCAAGAGAAAGTTCTAAGAATGATCAACAGAAGTAAGCACACACTTTAATACAGATTTTACCACTATGGAAAATAAAACAAGGTTAAATTGGAACTGAATAATGTAAAGGGAAAATCTGGCTCTTGGTCTTCATTGTCACACAGTAAATCAGTGTTAGAACTATGACTGGAACGTACAGCTCTGAATTCTGCCAAACCCCAGCCACTCAGCCTTGCTGAGGAGACTGAAAACTCCTTCTGGGGAAAAATAAAAATAACAACCCCCAACTTTTCTTCAGTTTTGCTCCATAGAGAGCCATGACATGCTCTGTGTTTCACCCTAAGTCTCAGATTCCAGAAAACTCATATTGACCTTTTTAAAAAAAATGCCCTACTTCAACCTGTTTTCACAGAACCGATCAACAGGGACGTGTATTTGGGTATCGAAAGGCTTCGCAAGCTTTAGCAAAAAGGCTTTTTCCTAAAATCCACTGAAGCCTGAATGTGGGCGCATGCTATGCACAGAGCCGGCAGCTCTGAGTCACCAGCAGGAAGCACTGTCGCATATAATCTTAACACATTAATTTAATTCTCATTAGATATATTTACATGGCTTAGCTAGATAAACCTGTTAAACTGCATCGATGGCCACAGACTCACCTTCCCTATTTGCATGCACACAGTCATGGTATAGTATCTAACATAAGTTAGGGTACTGTTTTAAAAATATTTCTTTAGCTGGGAGTAATGACAAAAGCTCACAGGATGAAATCTGGATGGTCTTGCTGCATCCACATTTTCTTAGAAATTAAACTGATATTCTGTCTGAATATCAAAATACGTCTCTCAGAGTGATATTTATCTCTGCTAATATAGACTCCTAATATTTTACTGGATGCATTTTTTTTGTTTAGGACCCCCTTGTACTGCATGCACCTCCACAAAGTGCGACTTACTTACATAAAGCAGATGCTGAAAACAAGTAGTGAATTGTTCTTACTGTCCCCTTAGGAACAACAGAAGTAGTTGGCTAACTTCTTGGCTAACTTCTAACAGGTTAAAGTTGGATGGGGCAAGTCAAAATATAACAGGCATTAAACTTCTAGTATATAGGTTATTTCAATTTGGGGATTTTACTAGTTATTCCTTTTGAAAAACATTTTTAGCTGAGATAATTTCCATAGCCATTGTCTCCTTCAGTCAACACTGTTTACTTATTCAGGAGACTATTTTTAAAATAACTTAATTATCAGAAAAAAGAAGGAAAAAAGTGAATTTTGTTGTGGATTCCAAAATGAAATATAGCAATAATTTGATAACACTTTTGGCATAATTACTTACTAAGCTCTAGTGTATACTAGAATATCATTAAATGTGTCCTCAATATTCATTTATATAACTAGTGAATATTAAACTGGAATTTTCATTTATTAACTGGTTTAATCATTTGAGGTAAATGCTTTCATTTCCAAGATTGAGTCAAGGCACCAAAGAAAAATTTCACTCAGTCAGCAATGCGTCAATGAATAAGATTACTCTTTTAAAAACAACAACAAACATCCACACAAGCACAGAAAAATAGCCTTTTGTGAGAAGATCTCATATCTAAGTGCACATTCCTTCAGTTACATGGTCTAGCAGAGAGATTCTTATCAAATTGATCAGTGATCCCTTACAGCAAGATGTTAAAAAGACTCGGGGAATGCAAGACAAAAAAAAAAAAAAAGGGTTATTCCAACTGTTTATAAATTATTAATGATGCTAAACAGACTTGTAAGCATAAACAAACAAATCCCAACATTGAATTTTTCATGAGAACAAGACTTTAATGCATTACTGATGGTTCGTTCAAAAGCGTAACTCCTCATTTATTCTAAATAGAGTTTAAGGCCCATTTTCAAAATGTGAATATCTCCCCAAAGCCCAGTGCTCACCACTGCAGCAGTTACATGAATCTGTGGTCTTAAACAACTCAAGCCCAAGCGAGATCTCTTTAACCATTTGTGAACCAGCAATAGAACTTCCTTATCTTTTATTCTGGTTATTTTGGTTCTCAGCTCCTTTTCTATACTTATTTTGGTTATATAAGCTGATAAGAAAGCAGAGTGAAGATTTCATTACAAGATTTTAAAGTCTATTTGGGACTTACTTTGGCTGATATGCTCAAGAGAAAAAAGTATAAATTCAAAATATTTGGAGTGTATTAAAATGAACTGGTAGTTATTTGCTGCTAGAACATAATGCTGAGAGGAAGTGTGGAAAACACTTGATGCATAATGCCCTGCAAACTTCGTCAAATAAACCCAGATAACTGCAAACTAATTTTACAATCTCTACCTTGGGGAGAAAACCCCAACACTAGATGTATTTCTACTAAAAAAAAATCACTGAAGATAAAAACCAAAACCACATGATTTGGGCATATAAAGCTGTCATTCTGACTAATTTGCATTTATGAATAAGTATTTTCCTAAGGAAACATTTCAGTGAATTGAGAAGAATACTTACATGATGGACTGCTTGGAGTATTTCTGTCAATAAATTCATTGAAATTTAATAGAAATTCAGTGTTGTTTTCTGATTTTTTTACATCGTTACAGTACTCTCTGAAAAACAACAAAACATCAGTCTTCTCATTTGTTTTCTTTGCTACTAAAGCAGACAAATATGGCTCAGCAATTTTAAAGTCCAAGCAGGATTGTGCAACTACAATGAGGTGGCTGGCACCACTACATCAATTGACTACCATGGTCAATATTGAATGTTGACCATATTGAATATCTCAGGCATCTACAGGAAATAAACTGTTCAAGTGCCTGTGTAAATCTGGATTATAACAAGACTCCATGTATGAGATAGATAGGGCATAGATTCCCAGAAAAAGCACTCAGGACTAGTGTAGGCCATGAAATTAGGTGATCATAGAGTCTGTAAACTAAACAAGAAAATGCCCAGTGAACTTAACACTGCTCCTGGGTTAAACTGTACTGGAAAGTACCTGGACTGCTCTTTAAAACATAGTCACTTCATGCTCAACTAAGGCCAGATTTATGGGATAAAGTCCTATCCTCTGAGAAGTCTTAAAGGCAATTTTAATAGGGTACACAGCACATAAGCATATAAACACTCTTTGTTTTGACATATGCAAAACAGATAAACGGTAAAGTACTGTCCTTTACATAATGTAATAAAATAAAGCAATATATCATTGGGCAATTCACTGAATAGAAGCAAGCACAATAAAAGTCACTGGGCATTTTGAAGGCAAATATTAGATGGTGAGTGGCATTAAACAACTTTAATTAAAATGTAAAGAGTATTCAGCAGTAAAGCAGGGAGCTCTCTTTTTAAATGAGCATTTTATATTAAATTAATTTTAGGAACAAAAGAAGCCTGTTCAAGTATTTCATATGAATAAGCTATCCTATTACCCTTTACCTACTTTACCATGATCCTGAAAGACTACAGGCAGAATTTGCCTTACTATACAAACATTCACATTTAAACAGAGCTCCATATCACACAGGCTTTGTTCATGTAGATCAGCCTAACAACTAGGGACTTGCTGGAAACTGCTAATTGGTACAATTGATTATCAGTAACTTCAGTCCTTCAGAAAAATTAAACAATTAAGCTGAGAATACATTTGAAGGTAGAAGACTATGTTTTACATACGTATCAATCCATTCATTGAAACCAATCTATTCACTGAAATTTAAAAGGATACAGAAATGCATAAGATAAATAAGAACTGCAACAATTCCTAACTGATCTTGATGGTACAGCATTTCCTTTATTTATCATAACTACCTTTCAAAGGAACTTAATTTTTAAGAACTATTTGTCATACCATGTTTCCCTTGCAGACATACATTTACAAGGGCAACAAGGGCTACACAATTTCACAAGAAAAAAACAGGGAAAAAATGAACTTATTTGACCAATTTTCAATGACTCAATCATTTTTTGTTCAATGAATCAAAAATTAATTCTTCCTTAAGTGATAGAGAGCTTTGAAATACTTTATCTTGGAGTTGGAAAACATCTCAAGATATGTATTAGAGTACCTATTTTACAAATGAGAAGCTAAGGTACAACGTTGTGAAAATCATAAAAGTCATGGCCACAAGAAATGAACAGATGTTTATAAGATTTCCATTAAAAACATCAATAAATGATGACGTCAGATTTTACACCCCTCTGATTAATATAAAAGGCATCAGAGTCTGAAGATGTTATTTATACTCTAGCAAAAAAAGGGATTGATCTTGTAAAACATGAATTTAATAACTATTCTTTTACTTAATATTTTTTACCAAAATGAACTTTATTGGTCAAGTCTGTATTTCATAAAAGTCATTAATCTGATCAAATGCCTATTTACTGCTGAAATAATACTTTTTACTGTGAAATGAACCAACCTTGGTGCTATAAACGTATAGCCAGCTTCATCAAAATGATCAAGCTTCAGTGTTTCTGAATCTACAAAGATGAACAGCAAACATCAAGTAAGTAAACTGAGCTTTTGGCCATCATTTTTCTTCTCAAAATATTTGACTAGCTTTTACATGCATCCATGAATTGAGAAAGAAATGTTTATGTCGAGACACTGTCCCACTAATATACTGTATACTTGCCAGTATTTCACAGTATAGGAAGAAATTACTTGATTATTATTTACAACATACACCTCACAACAATAACATATCTAACAACTTAGAGAAGACGTTTCATTAGCATGACAACATGAAAACACATGAGGTGTTTTCATTAGAATTACAAACTGATACAAAGAAATATTTGGGATACCGTGTTGTTAGAACATGAAGGAAAATGCTTCTAGTATGTTCTGCAATAAAGTTTAAAAACTCATCCATATAAGCATCACTTTAAATGCTACTGAAAATAATGGCTTTAATAGCTGGTGTCACTGAACACTAATAGGACCAGACAAAGAAGGATTAGAGATTAGCAACATATTGAAACGTGCATGAAAACAGAAAAACACTTCACATCTCTTTTTTCCTTTCTATTGCTATGGTACCACATGATCATGGGAAAAATCCTGAGATGAGGAATACAGAGGAGAATATCCGGTAGGAACAGAAATATAAGTGAAAAATATCAACTGCAGTAAACAGAAGGAAATTGAGCAACAAGAATATACTTGCCCTTTTTGATTGCCACTATCCATCAGAAAGAGAAAGCAGGGAAACAGAAAAAAACAGGGTAAAGCAAAAGGGGTCACAAACCAATATTTTATTCAAACAGCCCCTTGAATAAAAATATTGTGCATAGATAGATCAAAGGTTCAATTTACATACAGCTGTAGTCTGGAAAAAAGACAAGCATCTTTGAAGACTGAAGAATATGTCCTTCTCAATTATTTCTCAAGTACCTTCTATATACTGTGGCTATTTCAAGGGTCTGCTTTGCAGGTTATATTGATATAAGTGCAGAACCAGATGATCTAATCCATCAAGAGAACCATATTCACTTACTAAAACTTTAATTTTAAACTACTCACTGTTTGATAAAGTTACAAAATAAATCACTGTTTTTTAAAAACTTGTCATATTCTACTTCATACACAGAAGATGATGGTAGAGGACAGTGATTTAGCGCTAATCAAGTTTTCTCTAAACTAACAGTATCTATGCCTGTCAGAGAGATTCATAGTGCTTTTCTGACTTTCTGTTAACTGCAGATTTGTTCAAGTTTATTGTAACACTTGGATAAAGTTAAAAGGATACGACGGGTTCTATTTTGTCTACCATCTAGATAACAGTTAAGCTACACCTAATAACCAAAAAGCTTTTGAATACTCACAAGTACCATTTCCAATTATCTCTCCAGAATCTGTAAATGGCTTGAAATTAGTCTAATCCAAAAATACATTACAAACATCCACTAAAACTATTTGTAAAGTGCAAAATAAAAACCTAGCTGCAAGCCAAACCAAACAGCGCTTTCATGTTAGTCTATTTCTACAGGCAGTAGAGGTAATTTGCTAAATATGTACTATAACTACTGTAAAAATTAAAAAAAAGCTTTACTATTGTCATCTATTTCATGATATCTAGCTAATAGAATGAAAAAAATTAGTATCCAGACCCTTAAAATGACAGCAACAGAGGATACACAAAGCAATGATTCAGTAGGCACAGAGCAAGGGGGAAGGGATCGTCAGTGGAACTGGGGTACCTGCACATATTCTATCTTCATAGAATATTTCTTGTACCTTGGATGTTACAATGGGTTAGAATCATTGCTGCAGATTTTGGGTACATCATGATAACATCAGTGAATTCCACAAAATTTATGAATTTTAAACATTGCTTTTTTAAGCGAATCTGAGACTTGGCAATACTAGACAAAACCAGGGAACCTTCATAGTACTTACAGCTGGCTTGAGTTATTGGTTCTTCTATTTTGGCTTTAATATAATAAAAGCTGTATGATGGTAACACCAATGCCAAACTGCAATAGAAATGAAACAAGTAAAGCAATTATGTTATTTGCATCAGTTTTCCAGTTTCAGCTTCTATGTGTTTTGAAAGCAATTAACAAGTTTGCAATTTGGATCATCATGAGACAAGATAGTCATACAGTGCCACACCAGCCTCACGCTTTGTAATAGAGACAAGAAGGTTCATGCCGGTCTTGAAGTTCCCTAAGTTTATTTTCATTCTTATTTATGCATCTGAGCATAAATGCACTTTTTAATGGATAAGCAAGGACTTTCCAAATAATTGCAAATAATAAAATACATGATTTCTCCTATCTTCCTCTAACACATTTAGCATCCCAATGCAACACATGTCGAAATGATCATTGACTGTAAAAACCAGCATGTAGTACTGCACTGATTTGCATGCATCATATAATGACAGACTCTCCTTTTACTAATAAAACATGTAATAAAACATGGTATTCATTAGGAAATGTATCTGGCAATACTTGAATTCGTATTATGTTCAAGATGCAAAATATTTTCTTGAATCATGCAGTCACCACTAAAAACCTTTGAACATAATTTTGTAGTAACATTTTAAGATTTGCAAAGCATTTGCAATGTACTTTCTTTTAGATTATATTTATTTTTGTTCAAAACCTATGGGGCTTCTTTTTTGCAACTAAATTCAATACACGTGTAGAAGAGTTCAGTTCTGAAAAGTTATGCAAAAGACACGAGGTACGAGTAATCATTAAAGAGGCAGCATCATCTCCCACATCACATCCTTAATATTTGCACTCGGATTTCATGACTGTAGAACTGCAATGGTTTCTAATGGATAGCTGCAGAATTAACATTAAAAAAGTTGTACAATTGAGCCATAAATGAGATGACCTTTAATGATACATTTGCCATTTAAACAGAATGTAAGTGAGATTGCTGAATATTTAGTGATAGCCTTCTACCAGTTCTCCTCTAGGGAAATCAGTAGCAGTTTACCTGTCATTAACAGTTACTGCTAGCAGAAATTTCTAATTAAAATCTATAATTTTATGTTTAATAGTTTTGCTGCAATGCGACTCCATGGATTTATTGCTGTATTTCATGCCAGGGAGCTCAGTAAGAATTAAGAAGTCATATAAATCAGATGTATTTCTTTACTGATTGCTAGATGGTATAGTTTGATAAAAAAAATTTCTTTTCTTACAGAGTATAAAGATAGAGGAAGTTCAACAGAAAAATGGGATGCTGAATAAAAGCTAAAATCCTACATTTGCATTCTCTTGTTAAAACTGATTGTTTGGTTTTACATATAAATTAATGTTTGCATTCTCCTTGGCTGTACACCTGTGCAGAACACAACAAAAAATGGGAATCAGCTTGGCTGAGGACTACTGTAATTCACCACAATAAAAATATTGTTTTGGTAAAAAATTTGACTCAATATTTGTACCATCTAGTTTTGAACTAGAGTAGTTTAACTTTTCTGGGACTTGGTAAACCTTAACTTGTTTTGGATAATGTCAAGTTTCTACATTCCTTCTAATGTTACGGAGCTGTGTGCTTAAATGGGTTTGAAACAATATACACGCCAACGTTGCCTTCAAGGGGGGATGTGCTTTTACCCATTGCTTCATTTGCTCCTGCTGCCATTCACCATATGATTTTTATATACAAAACAGTATCAGTGCTAATTAGTTAAAATTTGTCACAAATAGACAGGGATTTTGGAGACAATCAGTAGCATGGTTCCTGCCCCTAAGATCGGACATGAAGGTTAGCAAAGTCATGATATAAGCAATGACTGTGACTGAAAAAGATTTGCACGAAACATGATTTGCACGAAACATGTCACATTCTTTATTTAGACCAAAATATAGCATCTTCCTTTTTAATATGTATATTAAAACAAGAACATAGAGACAATGCAAAGAAAAGATGAAATAAGAGGAGGAATCTAAGAGAAAGTGTATAATTAAGAATCAAGGTATGGTGTGATACAGAAAGTAGAAGGAAAAGTAAGATTCTTAACATCAATCATAAAAACATTTTTTGCTGCATACTGAAATACCCTAGTGATAAATCTGAAGAGCTGGAGGAGAGACTGAGGTTCTGGTCCTTAGAAAGAGCAACAATTCTGAGCTGTAAAGGAGCAAATCCTACAGGCCGGGGCACAAGACGATCTGGTCCTGACTTAGCTAGTATAGAAAATGTAACGCTAAAATATTAACCAAAATAAACAAAATGGACATTTAACTACACAGAAGAAGTCAGAGAACAGAAATGAGTTACCTGTAATCAGTGCCATTCACAGCCGTCCATGTATATGTTCTGTTTCCTTTATCAATATATCTCTACAAAGAGATATTGGTGAAAAAATAAATTATTAAATCTGAAGCTTCAATAAGCGTGCCCTTTTCTTGAGAAATACAGTATAAAATCAAGTACAAATCTGTTGGAATTCTATTTTGCTAAAAGCATGAGTTGAGCTTCAACTCTTTTCCTTAAACATTTTACAAACATTATGCAAAAGAATCACCTATATCCTTTTTATTGAACATTAACGAAATGCAAATTTAACCAAAACCAGACAAACATGACCTATCATTTTCCCTTTTAAATTCATTAGCCAGGCCTATGTAAACCTTTTTCTATATAATTTAAATCTGATAAAAGATGTTATCTCCTTTATGGACCATTTTGCATTTAAACTATGAAAACAAAAAACCTAAACGATAAAGAGACTTTGTAGGTAACTCTTTAACAACAAAAACACTGAGTGCCTGCCCGTTCAGGTCACAATACCACTGGCTGATGCATTTAAACTTAAGTCATATCTACAGGCACAGGCAGGTAGTCCTCATTGTAGAGGCACCCCATACTAAACTTACATATGTTTCTAATCTCATTAGGAGGCTTTTGAATTTGTGAAAAATTTAACATGGAAGTAAATGTTTATTTTTAAATAACAATACATTAGGATAAGCTTTACCATTCATTTTCTTTTGGTATGAAAAATGACGTGATAGACACAGTCTCACAGTTCCCCATAGATTTCACCATTAATGCACCTGGCTGACATCATTTTACTCAATTTTCCACTTTGAAAACTACAAGTTTATGCCAGCTGCAATGTATTATTATTTTATAATCAGACATTTGTAAGTATGCCAGCAATGAAGTCTGTGCAGCTGTTGCACTGCAACATTACAAACATCGGTGAAAGGCACCACAGGTATACGTCTACGTTCTTTCTCTCCCTGTGCTAAAACAAAAGTGTGAAAATGAGTGTGGTTATGAAAAAGTGGTGTCTTTTTTGACATTTATGATTTGAAACCTTCCCATTACCTGGCTGCTGCTTTCAGCACAGCATGACAGTGTAAATAATTTAATAGTCATTTTGGAAAGACAAAGAAAAAAAGAAGAAAAGAAGAAAAAAACCCGAAGAAAACGGAAAAAAATACAAAAGAAAAAAAGATGCATGTATCAGCATCTAATGCCCTGATATATTTTATATTTAAGGTAAAAAGATGGCTGAGGAGATTCTTATCCAAGCCTATTTATATTTAATAATGTGCCTATACTATTACTTCAGCTCAAGAATGAGCAGACACTCGAACGTAGCGCTGGCAGCCCCTCCAGATCAGGCACAGTGCCATGGGTCGCACACCATGTACGCTGGCAAGAGAAAAGTAGTGCCCAAGGTGGGAGGGAAGGAAGAGAAGAACTGGGCTCATATCAAATCCTGTTGCCGCAAGCACTGTGAACATGCTTGAAAGCAAACTGGCTGAAATCTCCCTTCAAAGATAATCCATGAGACCACAAGTCCTCATATGTCTGCTCCCATTTACCTTTGTCTGCTTCATTACTGAACGGTCTGAGACCAGGTGGTCACTGCCAAAGAACCTACATGTTACTGCAGTTTTTGTGACCCTTGAGTTTTCACTACTGCCCGCCCTGGCTGCCCAAATGTAGCAATGCTTTTTTTCCTATGGCATCTTCTCTGTTAGTTGGAAAGCCCCTGAGGTCTTGGGAGACTCCAGTGCACCCCACCCACGCTTGCTATGAGTCTATGCTGTAGTATGAGGTCATCTCCCAAGACACTGCTGGGACCAGCTGCAATACAAAAGGAAAGCAATGCAAACTTAAACCAAAAAGCAAAACAAAAAGGACATCAATTTTAAGCCTCAAGACTGCAACTGTCAGTTCAGAGCAACTGACCACATCAGCCCTTTTTATAAGAAAATAGATGAAGCTATCAAGTCCTAAGTGATGCATGGCTCACACATAGCCCATGGTCTGAAGCAGCTTTATTCTGGCCCTAGCAGCCTGCAGCTGGGAGGGTGCAATGGCTTGAAGCAGCCATCATTGCCAGCCATCTCTGGCTGCTCCCTTCTTCTCTCAGAGAGGTCCAAGTAGAGGAAGAAATCTTGGGCCATGACGCAAGGAAAGGTGAGGGAAATTCATTTCATTGGGCACTTGAAGCACCTGGGATCAAAAGGCTTGGGATATTCTGGTCAAATAGAGATTGTGGTCTGGGCCGTGCATACCTGACACATTCTCATGCACTCAGGGACATCACATTCTCCCCCGACCCCTGCCTCGATGCTGTAGCTGACTCCAGCATTTGCAAGTGTAAAAGTTTCCTCTCCCTCCCTCTTTGGGCAAACAGTTGCAGGACCAATTGTTTCAGGTCTTTTTTACAACACAGCCTGAGAAATACATGCACAGCCTGAGATCTCTTCAGCAACTTTGCCATGAATGCAATTTCTTGTATAACCCCAACAGTGTTATTGTATTTTTGTAACCTTGTAATCCTCCCTTTTCTAACCACCTACACAGAGCCCTTTTCACCCATAGGCTTGGAAAGGCATTCCTTAAACAAAACAACAACGCAAGTCTGAAAATGTCCCAGTGAGTTCCTCCCTTCAGGAGCAGCTTATCTCCAACGCAGATGCCAGCAGGACTTCGGACTCTCCAACAGTGGGTCAGGAATGAGCCAGCCTCCCTTCAGACCAGCGCTGGTGGCTTCCTAGGCAGGACGGGCTCCTGACACAGCTGAGGTGGCAGAACTGACATCAGATGGGGCTTATCCTCCCTGTCCCAGGAAGGCCCTATTCATTCACCGTCCTCCAACAGTGGAACCATTCAAAAAAAGACACATTTTTTTCACACAGCAGGATTTCCCTGTAGATTCCATTCTATCTAGTCTAAATCTACCCTCTTTTAGTTTAAAACCATTAGACTAGATAGAAGGAGAAATTTTTTACAATGAGGGTGGTGAAAGACTGGAACAGGTTGCCCATAGAGGTGGCAGATGCCCCATCCCTGGAAACATTCAAGGTGAGGTTGGACGGGGCTCTGAGCAACCTGATCTAGTTGAAGATGTCCCTGCCCATTGCAGGGGGAGTTGGACTAGATGACCTTTAACAGTTCCTTCCAACCCCAACTATTCTATGATTCTATGATTCTATGTTCGGAAAGGTCTGCTGTGGAACCAAGTGACTGTGAACTTGACATTGTGAAATCACAGCATGGATGAATGATCAAGACATGTTTCAGAAAATGCAGCTCCATTTTAAGCCTCATCCAGCAAAGACAACCTGTGCATTGCCACCGATTTTCACCTACGAAGACTAGTAAGTTTCTACCAAGTTTAATCCAAAAATAGACTTGGACTATGAAATATTTTTTTCTGTATCAAAATGAGAATAAGTATATAGGAATCTCCCCACAATGCAGAATTGAGTCAGAGGACTGGTAATAGGAACTGCTCAGTACTGGGCATCACTTGGTGTAATCTGTCCAAAATTTAAAGCAGAGTTTAAAAGTTGCTACTATTTATTAGACATTGAATGGAATATAAGGAAGGAATGTGCTGTTTTTAACAGAATAAAAACTGCCTAAACTCTGAGACCTGATTTCCTATCAATTTAACTTGATTAGATTCTGTAGCATATGCCTTGTGAGAAGAAGGAACTTTTCACTGGAACATTCTGCCATTTAAGTACAAACAGCAGAGCCATTGGAGATAGCAAAGTTACAGGAGATCAACAGGAGAGGGCAGCTGATACTACACATGAAAAATTAACTGCACTCTCCCAAGCAATTCTGCTGAGTATTGTTATGGTGTGCTCATATATATAAGGGTTGTGTGGTGTCTGCTTGATGTTATATTTGCTTCATGTTCTTCTGCTAAGTCATTAAATTAGCTCTCTTCAATCTGGTTTACATTCAGAGTAAAACAGTTTCAAAAAGCTGTCATAGAACTGTAACTGTGGGGCATACTCTGGCCAGAACTGCTCCTTTGGCACACCAGTCATGATTTCTTCTCATTAAGGTCCCCAAGAAGTAGAGCATACATGTAAGGATCCATATAAAATTTGAGTATTTCCTCATATCTGTCTTATTAGAGAAACCAGTAGCAATCTTTATCAGGAATGAGCGTTTTGGACAAGAAAATAAAGAACTCAACAAGCTGTTCAGAAAGCACAAGTACATAATGTAACTGTAAGATGAACTTGCTTATCCCAAATAGTCTTCACTTATGGCATGTAAATGTTATATTTTTTTCTCACTACTTTCTTCCCATTCAACCACAATATAAACTACCAAACCCATCCCCACACATCTCTGCAAGCAAATTAAGTATTTTGGTTTGGGATTCATACACAGAAGTAGGCTGGGTCCATTTCCTGGTGAACAGAGTGTAAGACCTCATCAACAACTGCCTGATTAATGATGCACCAAAGCAACCAAGCAACAAAACAATTCTTCTTTTCATAAGTACATAATTTCTTTTACTATAAGCCAGTAAAACTAGCAAATCTAGAGGGAAAAATGATACAAACTGACATTACAAAATGAACATCTTTTCACCATTTCACAGTATTTTTCTGGTTTTGTTTGTTCCTGTAAATGTAATTGCCTGTGATCGTATCTTACCTCATCTTGGGACTTGACCAATGTTTCAAATGTTTTTTCTCCACTTTCTCCATCTATCATTTTTTTCCGAATCTATTGGCAAGAAAGGGGAAAAAAAAAAAAAAAGAACTAGGTGTTGCATGTAACATGAGTAATCTTTTCAGTGATTCAAAGTATTTCATACAAACACAGAAAATGGTAGTGCATATGAAAGTTGTTAAAAACAAAGAGTTAATTTTACAATTTTTAGATTTTTCTAATTAGAAGTTGCTTTATCCAAATATATACTCAATCAGTAGAGTTATGAAGCAACAATTCTGGTATACGTTGCATAGCAAGACCATCCCATAAAACCCCTTGATGCTGGGCACTAGAGAGAGTGTGCATTCTGTGTGGATGAGGAGGAGTTTTGTGTAGCATTTTTCATGCTTCCCAGAACATCTGTGTGATTCTGGTAGCAGCAGTGATTCACAAAACCATTTTTATACCAGTCCAAGAGTAATTCCTATCCAAAGCAGGAGTTTCAAAGAAACTTAAGGCAGAATTTACAGATACCAATAGTGTCATTATGAAAGAACAATCAAACAAAGTTAAAAAATATGTTAAAAAAATGTAAAATGTTTAAAAAGCCTCCATTTTATTTCACAAAACTAACAAACTGTTTTTAAAAATTCTGATTTCTGAATGTATTACAAAATTAGTAACTCAAAAATATATGGAGGATTTGATTTGTTCTCACCACTTAACTATTCCTCAATTCTCTCTCTTGCCACAGCAATAAGCTTGCATTAGTAAGAGACAGGGAAATACTTTTAAAATATTTCAGGTAATATATTACTATCCTATTAAAAAGTGTTCTGTACTGAAAAACGTACAAGCCCCCTCCCCAGGAATTGCTTGTTAATGAAGAAGTATTATATATTTATATATATTTAAATAGCAATTATGGTGTCTTTCAAAATGAGAATATAGTGCATTGCCCTTGCCTATGAATAATACTGGTTCTCAACTTGTTTCATTATAACTTCATCTGTCTATAAAGTCGTTATCTTGACAAATTTAAAATAGACATTTATAGTGAAATAGATTCCCATTCAAAATCTAGAACATTTATTGTTTTTCAATTATTATATAGTGAAATACAAGCAGCAACAGGTACTAAGAAACCAGGTAATCTCACCTCAACTTTAATATCGTTTTCCAATTCAGCATCGAGAAAATCCAGTGTAACAGGCTCCTGGGATTTAGGATTCTGAAGCAGAAGATATTGAATGATCAAATAATAAAGACAGAGTACTATAATGTTATGAGTTATTCTAATCCCTTCATTTCTAAGTAAGCTACTTAACTGGTCTTACTTACCCATCTATTTTAATCTCTTATAGCATGATGAATTACCAGTGGCCCTTTCTCATTTATTTTATTTCATTGGATAGAGAGGTTAACTGGACAAGTGAAAATCAAATTAACACTAATGGCTAGTGTCCATCCAGAGTCTGGCATGTATGGGGCTCATGCTGGGAAGCTGCTTCCCCTACTTGCTGGTATGTCGCAGACTGTAAGGGTGGGGGAAGACTCATCAGAGAAAGTATCAGATATGAATCTCTCATTAGGTGTCCTGCCTCCAAGAAGGGAGAGGGAAATTTGGGAGAGTTATCCAGCTGACTGGTAAGATGGGATAATTGCAGTCTTTTGCAATTTTGCCAAAAGCAGACTACAGACTTGCTGTTATGAGGTGGGAATGGACTGCGGCTCAGGATTCAAAGAGGCAGCAACTGCAATAAAGGATTTCTTTATTATAAGAAAATAAACCCCACTTTTATTGCCAGCATTACAGGACTTCCCTGAGCACCTTGCAGTTTTGAACGCATTTCTCTTGACATCAGTACTGTTATCTCAATTTAAGAGATGGAAACCTGTAGCACAGAAATACTGCGACCCGCAGCTTCAAGACCTAAGGAGTGTACATGATGTCAACCCTCGACTATGGAGCACAGAGAAGTTTGGTGGTATGCATCTGTAGTAACCCTGGTCCCATAGGAGTGTGGGAAGACTATTGCAGCTCTACTGAACTAGCTCAGGCCGCCCTTCAGCCTCTACTCCCTACTCAGTTGCAGTCTGCATCTACTGGGACAGAGCCATCTGTATGAGTTTTCAGGAATCCGACTCTTTTTTTTTGAGTAATTTTGGCTAAGCCCCATTGACTTTATATTACGTGTGGTATAAAAATCCTCAATCCTCATTACTCAGTATTATTTAATGCACCCACTTAACAAAGGATCTTTAGAAGAGTATGGGTGGGGATATATTATTTAACCATTTAAATCTGATAATTTAGAATAGAAGATGAAAGAAGTCCAGTTTTAGTAATTTATTTTGATTGATAATAATTGCCTTTGTGTAGTAGGACGGTTCATACATGAAAGGACCTCAAGGCCTAGTTATATCAGTACCTGAGCACTGTTTCTCATATGATTAGCAACACAAAAATTGTCATTAGCTGACACTATTATTTCAATAGGATTTCAATGATTCAGCTATACCAACTTATTTACAGGGTAGACTAAAGTCTTTTCTTTCAAAAAGATGATTATATTCCTTCTATCTTAATATTCTCTGGCAAAGGTACATAATAAATGTATATGTACTATTTGATCAAAGAACGCAAGCATGTTTCATCACAATTTACGTATATATTTCCAGTTCATACTGAAAGAAAGTAACGTCCTGAATAGCTAGTAAAAGATGCCTTCATATAATCGTCTGGAGCATTAAGAGCTTAACAGTAGTCCTTATTTTCAAGACTGTAATATAGAATAGTGTTAGAAGACAAAAGATTATTCCTTCATGTTCTTGAAGGAACAAATGTACGTGTTTCTCGGTATATGGAATCAATCCTTTTCTTAGCAAGTAAGACTTACTGTCTGCTAAGAGAAAAGCCAATAAATATATTCTCAGAAAGAGAATATGCACTGGAAATATTTCAGCCAAAGATTCTGGATATTTCTTTTAAATGTCTACTGATAACTTAAAATAAATTTTTATGTTCCTATTTATATAAGATAGATAAAACTAGTAACTTTAATATAATAGCATTAACATATGCTCTCTACTAATTCAGAACAGTTTAATTATTGTTATGCAGTTGCTCCCCCCCCCAAAAAGATCCACACTCTCGAAATAAATAGCAAAACGCTAAAATGTAAAAATAAATAAAAATATACATTTTCTTACATGCAACGGATAATGAATAGCATGGTCAAACCCAAACAGCATGCATGAAGGCATTGGCATGGCAGAGGAGGCATTTGTGAAGTTCACATTCCATTCCAACACACAAAGGAACAGAGAAGAAAAGAAATGGTAAAAAAAAGAAAAACAAAAGCCATCACATCAAATCAAGGTCAATATTCATTTCAAATGATAACCTGGACTAGCCATAGTTAAGGAGTCCCAAAGACAAAATAGTCAACTTTAACAGTCCACCAAAATTCAAGTATACGTTAACTGTTTGTTCTTGTTCTGTTTAAGACTTATGCTATACCACCACACATTCTTTATAAGGTACTTAATTAATGACTTTTAATAATGAAGAAACTAATCATGTATAGATACATTATGTGATGTGCCTGAGGCACAAAGAAACCCGTTAGAAATTAGAATAGAAAATTCCTAGCCCCGTACTTTAAATGGAAGACTATTTTCCCTGCTATGTCTTTTTCCCCCAAGAATGTGTTTTTACCAGTATTTGGGCTCCATAATTTTTTCTTCCAAGGTTGCCATTTAGTGGGGTTTATTCCAAGCCATGAAGAAACAAACTTACTGTTCAGTTTGCTCTTCTCTTTATCCAGTCATGCACGCGACATGACTAGAATAAGCGCAACACCACCACATTCACCAGCACAACTTAATACAACAAAACAGAAGTAAATCACTAGCAATGAAGCATGCAAATAAAGGGAGTGCAATCCATTTTCAGCATGACAAATAAAGGCAAAGATCTATTACTTCAATGACAAATCAAGAAGGAAACAAAGAAAGAAAGAACTGGTGCAGCAACATAAAAAAAACGTTCATTAAAATGTCTTTGTCATGTGTTTTGGGAGGTCAGTATTCTCACAAATTCTATGGAAGCTTTCTTTGCTGAGTTGCAGGAGCCTAGTTCCTACTCTTACCCACAGTACTAATGAAGAAACAGGCTGTTAGGCTTTTAAAATAAATGATGGTAAGAAGGCAGCAAAATCCTGGGCCCCAGAGGGAGAACCAGGAGCATCTGGAGTGGATGGGAGCCCAGTGCTTTTCCAGAGCTGCACCTCCCTGGGCAGCCAGCACAGCCGGGCAAACCCAGCAACAGCCAAATCTGAGCCAGGGGTGCTCAGAAAATTGAGACTTTTTTGTGTTCCAGTGCTGCTTTCTCCAGTGCGTAAACAAAAAATCTAGCCCAGAGGTGGTCTTCTACATGTGGTATAAACACAGCCACTCGAGACTTGGTGAAATCACTGACTTGAATTAGATCAGGATTTTACACCATGTTTTACTGGTGGTATTATGCAAGCCACCGGTTTTGCATTGTATACTCCCCTATATGTAAGAAATTAACATGGTATAGTGTACCTGATTTTGTTATTTTGCTAGTTACATAGTTAATCTATTCCTTTAAAGATGTCTAAGTTTTCATTAAGTATTTTCTGCTCAGGGATTGCATTACATAAATGTTACTAATTTCCTTTTCCCTCATCAGGTTAATGGCAGTTAATCCTCCGGAGCTGGGTTTGCTAAACTGAGAAACGTGATGTAAATAGCAGATAAAACATATACCCTACTCTGACTTCCCCAGAAAAAAAACTAAACAGTTCACTCAAATTCTGTAATGTTATACAGCATTACAGCATACATGGTACAATAAAACTTGGCAATAAAGTCGTAAGAATGATCTTTTCTTGACTTTGGGTTTATGCAAGCAAAGCCAGCACAAGTAGTCTCTTTTTTTTTCCAGCCTTCAAATTCATTTTAAGATTGAAGAATAATTTTTACAGCACGGCTCTAATTAGCACCTATTAGTAAAGCACCATAATTTAATGGAACGCCCTTCACTACAGCCAATAACATGTTTTCTATTATTTAAACAAGGAAGGATGCAAGCTTCATGCTTTGGAAGCTGTTTGTCAAAGTAAACAGTTCTCTAGTTAGATTTTTCCTAGTAAGCAGGGCAGAAGCTTTCTAATTGTATTTCCAGGTCTATGCATTCTAATGCACTAATCACCTCCATCCAAAGTTACCTGTACATTGGGTCTCCTTTTTCTCAATTTAACTTTTGGTATGCCCACACCAATTTGCTGAAGTAACAAAAAAGCAGTAATTTATATTTTCACACTATTAGTAAACAGCCTACTTATAGAATGGAAGTCTTCCCTCAACATCTATACTCTCCAGTGCACGTTTACTGGAAGCAGAGACTAGCCCTCATTCTGATCAGGAGTTCTGAGCTCTCTGTCAGAATCACACACAGATTTTGTCTAGGGAAACAAAAACCAGACAGATGTTAAACGATGTGAATGTAGTTAACAGAGAGCTCTCCCTCCCACAAACTCTTCCAGAATTAAAATATAGAATGAGAAGAGTTTCACTTTTTGTTTACTGTTACATCTGCTCTTAAAACCATCTCCTCTTACATTTCTGTCAAAACCATAAATCATAAGACAAAATACTGGACCCTACTGAAGGCATCTAGAATTTTATTTTTACCATTAAATGGATTTTGATCAGAACCATAATGAAACCATAATGAAAGACAAGGATGCTAATCTTTAGAACAGATTCAGAACAGCTTCACTGATTTCACATCTTAGCTAATTAAGACTAATCTTGTTAACACATGCTTGATGCACTCACTTCAGTGACTATGTTTATTTGGAGGGACATCCACCTGTTCTCTCCCAAGACAATGGGAAAAATACATGCACATACGCACAGACACACAAAGAAAATTGGCAGAAAAACATAAAATTAAGCATTTGTTTAAAAATGTAGTATAACTAACTACATAAACTTGAAAAATGGTATTTTAAGCAGTTTAAAACTATATTAAACTGAAAGTTAAAAAAAAAAAAGGTTTCCTGTGTTATGCTTTGGCACAGTTTTCCTGTGCAAATAAGAACATGACGGGAAAGCTCTTAATGATTTTAATATGCTTTTGAACCTGCCTTTTGTTAAATTTTCTCAGTTGTGCAAACAACTTTACAAGTTCTAAATTTCTAGGGGCTTCTTTTTGTGAGATGATACTGCAAGACAATTTCTCAAAATACTGTGTTGAACCAGTTGTGATTTGAGGTAACAGATTTTCAGAAGGAAAGCAGAAGACATTCAGAAGAAGGGACCACTGGAAGTTTAATACACCCTCACCTCTTCAAAAGTAAAGACGTAGTTATGTTTTAGTTTACATCTGTTGAAAAATTGCTGGCAAAGAGGTTTAAGATGTTGTTTGTTAATAAGTTAACAGCTACCAGGAGGTTCAACTAAAATTAATATGATATGTTAAAGAAAGTCCATGAGTTCTAAATATATCTGTTTTTGTAGTGTACCTTAGTTTTAAAACGTAGTTCTTGTATCAGTCTGAATAGCATGCACCACCCCAAACAAACTGGGAGTGAAAAAGTCTAGTCTGTGTAACTGTTAATAACAACAATAACAACAATAATAATGCATATGCTTAATATTACATTTAGACATTACAACATAAAACATATAACTTATAAAATACCCTTTTTAAACATATGCTAAATCAAACATTTAAGCAGTATGTGAAAGCATCTCTGGACTTCCATATACTTTTAAGTAGAAAACTACACAGAGAAACCATGACAATTAGTATCCTAACCCATCTCAGTCTGCCCAGATTTAATTGGTATGAGCAGAGTTTTTCACTCTCTAACAAAGGGTCTTTATTCTCCAGTGTTATGAGTTTACACTGCAGTATAATAGCACGAGGTGAACAGAATCCATATCCATCAGTTTCCTCAAAACATTGTGCCTAAAACAAGAATACTGAGTTGCTTCATTTTATGTTCCTTCTGTTAACAAAAAGATAGTTTCATTTGCATATATGGAAAAGGTAAATAGACCACTCGCCATCATCTGCATTTCTAGTAATCTCTAAGAAAGGAAAGATTTGGTCAGTAATGATGTACATATTTGTCTCAGAATAATTCACCAAGCAAAATCATCAAATCAAAACTTCCACTTTTTAACACATGAAAACCTGATGCATATATCCAGAAACTGAAGTCCTTCTAAATTATGAAGACTATATAAAAACTTTCTTTTCCTTTTTTTTTTCTTTTATTTTTAAAAGGGTCCTTTCAAAATAAATCAGAAGGCATATTTCATCAAGAGTTAAGATCAAGTTATTCTTTCTCTTCTTCAGAAGCATTTTTTTTCCTTTCTTCTTTTGTTACAGAATTGACAAAAGATTTCAAACATCTTAATTACTTCACCAGGAAATTAATTCAAATATTCACAATGCTGACTTACCCCAGCTTAAGAATTAAATGAATCACTAAAATATGTAGATGAATTCTTCATTTCTTTTTCTGTCTTTGACAGTTAAAGATGGTGAAGTAGTGAAAAGGGGGTCTGCTATCTCTCTTGTAGCTATGATAGAACTTTCGGGTGAAGAAACAAGTCACAGCCAAGAGGTCAAGGACTTGCTGCTATTCTGCCACAGGGACATGGCTGGTAGGAATAAAGTGATGGATATGCATCCAATTTACAAAAAACACAATATTTCCATGCCTAAAGGCAGCAAATACAGGCTTCCATTACTTAAGAAGTTTCTCTAAAGTTCTTTAAAGTGTACCTAGTGCTAAACAACAACTTGGAATAGGGTGCCACTAAAGTTCAGAAGCCTTACTAGCCTTATTTGCCTGTGTATTGACAGCTTGAATTTATCTTGGCCATATATTGCTCAAACCATCTTAATAAGAAATGTTAATATTGACATCTGAACTACATGGATATATTGTTTGGTCTTCAATACTTACAGTGATTCATTATTTCTAACTTTTTATCTGTAAATAAGGCACACATTTCTCTCAGTCTGGAGAGATTTTTTTTTATTTATTTTTAGTTAATTAAATTTTAACTTTGTCTTTATATAATGTTGCATTTATGCACTATGAACTCAAGAGGCAAAATTTGCTGAAAGTGTGTTTCTAATGGAATTAAAATGCAAGCATTTTCAAATATTCCACTAAACAGAAGATTGTTTTACATGGAGAAACTCTTCACTAAAACAAAGATTAAAGTTCTGATTTCAGAACTACAGTTAATGGATATAAAGCCAGACTGAAATCTTAGACTTAAATTTTCCTGAGATTTGAGTTGAGTCCTAATCAGATTTAGATAAAGATTTCATCTTTAAGGATGAAAGGCCTTTCTCAAGTTGAACTACTAAAAAATCTAGCATTCTGGGAAAGAGTGCTCTGCTAGATCCATCCCAACTCTGCAGCTCGGTTTCAGCTCTGGTAAACAGAAAATAAGCAAATAAACAAATACAAAAATAGAAGTTAAATACATTGTGTTTGCCCTGATTTCTGTGGTTTGGCAAGTATGAAGGTTTCAATTTCTGAAATGAGAAAGCATCACAAAATAAGCATGTGCACTAGTAAACTCCTGTTTGCTTTGAGAGCACCTTGTAACACACAAGTTCTTCACAATGATATTACAGCTACCACTAGCTGGTTTTATATTAGTATGTATATTAAACCACTTATTTCACATATATAATTGTGCGTGTAAAATATACATCTTTTTTATTTTATTGATAACCAAATTCAATACAAGTCGATGCTGGTCTTGTACTGACTAAAGTGGATTTGGATGAAGCCATACATGCACCACAGATTTTCCTGACACCCCCACAACTGAGAAATCTTTACTATTGCTCTCTGGCACTTTCAGTAGATCTTAGATGTTTCTGTTATTTCTGACAATGTCCCCTTATTATAGAGAAATAAATTAGAAGGTTTTTCATACCTTTGGTTGGAGATTTGGATGAAGTAGCACATACCCATTAGGATCAATCGCAAAATAGTATCCGTTTGGACAAAGCTGAAAAAAAGAAATGAGGTTTAGCATTACAAGGTTTTAAGTAATAAATAAAGATTAATTAATGGTTTTCAAGCAATGATCACATTGAGGAAAATAAATTTCCTCAGGAATCAGGAAATATGTGAGATATGAACATAGAGTAGATAATTTCTTAATATACTCTTTTAGAATCATAAACTTGGAGAGTAATTTAGGCTGATGGGACCTCTGGAGGTCACCTGGTACAACCTTTCACTGAAAGCAGAGCTAACATCAAAATAAGATCCAGTGTCAAAGTTGGACTAGGTTTTAAAGGGTCTTTGAATACCTGCAATGGCAATTCCACAACCTCTCTGGGCAACCTGCTCCAGTGTTTAACCACCCTTGCAATGATTTTTTTTTCCTTATTTGCAGTTGGAATTTCTATTGCCACAGCGATGTCGATTGCCTCGTCTTTTGCTATAAATCTTCAAGAAATGTTGAGGTCTATCTTCTCTATAACTCTCATTAGGTAACCCATTAGGTTTCTTCTTCAATCTGAACAAACCTACGTCTCTCAGCTTCTCCTCATATGCCAGGTACTCCAGCCCCTTGGCCAACTTAGTGGCTCTGCATTGGACTCTGTCCAGCATCTCAGTCTATTTCTTGTACTGAGGAGATCAAACTTGGACACAGTACTCCAGCTGGTCACTGCACAGTTGGCCTTCTTTACTGCAAGGGCACACTGCTAACTTATGGTCCGCTTGTCCTCCACCATGACCCCCAGGCCCTTTCCTGCCTTTTGAGGCAGTCTGTCCCAGCCTGTACTGAGGCATGGGATCATTCCATTCTAGATGCAGGACTTTGCATTTGCTTTCGGTCAAATTCATGATGTTCCTTTGCTTCCTCAGCTGTTGTTTTCCACAGTAATAGTTATTTTCTTACAAGTTCCCTAGCTAGATGTCAATATATAAATCAATCATACTGAGTAGGGTACAAACAAACGTGTATTAAAGAACTTTTCTATAAAGAATTGTCTTATATAAATGTTAAGTATTATTATTAGATGAAATGATTGCATACTCTACATTGTGATAAGAACCAAACACTCAACTAAACAGCAGTGCCTTAACCTACAGGAAAATAATTACTTGGAGTACATCCCCAATGCAAAAGTTGGCTTTTACAAATGCATCCTGATGGGCAATTCACACAGAAGCACATATATGGCTGGAGAGAAAACCGTCAGAAAATCTACAACAATGGAAAAGAATATATGAAAAGAAGCCTGCTGATATTTTGACTCACATCCAGTCATTGCTGCATGACTTATGAAAGAGCATGCAAAGAAATCATACATAAATCAGACATAAAGAGAAACCACCAACACAAGAAACTTACCGTAAATCGGGGTGTCAGTTTTTTTATGTCCTCCAAAGAGACATCAACCCCCATTACTCCAAGAATCAGCTGATTCTGGTAAGATTCCAAAATGTTAGAATATGTTTGGCATATTTACAATGCATAATAACTGCAAGTCAGTGAATTTTGACTTTGCCTTTGTCTTGTTTGACAGATACTACTTGAAAAGTTGCCTATTTACTTATGTTTCTCTTCTGAATATTTTAAATAATATCCAAGTGATTCAAAATAATATTCAATACATTCAGAATTTAGTATAGAATATGAAAACTGTTTATGAAGATGAATACGGATGCTTTCCTGGATGAATACGGATGCTTTCCTGGATGAATAAACAATAAATTTAAGAACAAAAGAGGTGAAAGCAAAAGTGATGCATTAATATTGCCAATGATGTAGATACTAAATTACTAGCACCAATAGAGAGCTACTATTGCATGCTTGGGTTGGGTAATTGATAAGTGAGACCACAAAACAATTAACCTCTTTTGGCTATGGTATAATGACGAGTGAAAAAAAACCCAACCAAACCAAACAAAACCCACTGACTAAAACAATCATCAGCATTTGTAATCAGGGACTCGGGTACTACATTTATTTCACTTGTAATTTATTTTCCTACTACAGAAAAGGGGAGCGGTCATTTACATAGTATCACCTGAATCCCTTCTCCATATTAAATCAATTTGGAATATGTATTGGAAGATGCATCTTGCAGTCTGTAACCTAAAATTCATAGAGAGACCTAAGTCGAGCAGATTCCAGTTTTCCTCTTGTTCCATCCAGGTCCTCTGTACTAGACCATGGCTGTTTTACTTCTCAGAAAGACATCCTCTGATAATCAGTAGTCTCTCACTTTGCAACCAGACTCAGTGAATTGCAGGCATTATCTTGTATTATGAATTATGAAACCGTTTTGTTTTGTTTTGTTTTTAAAGGGAAACTGAGAGAACTATTCTGAAAGTAAATAAAAGAAATGGTAGTGATCAAATTCATATTTATTCATTCTGAGTCTATGCAATATCTCAGAAACTGAATCAAAGACTATCTTGTCTAAACTTCTGTATATTTTGACCTGAATGAACAGGAGTATCCCACCAAATTTACCGTATTTTACCACACATTGTAAAGCATATTCTAGGCCTGATTTTAAAAAAGCAGCACTTTGATTTTGCGAAAAGGACATTCCTTATCAGACTGTAATAGGGATGGGGAATTGTATTTATTTAACACTTAGACTTTAATCTAAGTACACAGTGCTATTTTCTATTATCATTACAAACAAATAATTTAAAGACTCTACATCATTGCCTTTTACCCTGAAATGTCATAGCTTCACAGGCTTGTTACAAATATATCTGACTGTCCTTTCTTAGCAAGACCTGAATAATATCATCATATGCTTCCCATCTATTGAGCACTTAATGCACTCCCACTGCCACCAGGTCACAGAGATAGATCAAGGTATGTCATACCCTGAAACTCAGAACTACAAAAAGGGCTATCTGCGTTTTCTTGTTCCCAGGAGGTTATCAGGCAACTAGAGATAACCCCTTTGTTTCTGATGTACAAGACAAACTGCAGAAAGCTGTATGGAAATAAACATTTTTCAAGGAGTTTAGCATTAAATTTAATTCAAATAAATTCTTTTTTTTTTTTCTTTAAGTAACAGCTTACTATTTTCCCATTTTGTTCTTTTGTTAGATTGAAGACAGGTAGAGTTCCAGTAATCACAAGGCCCAGCTCCTAGGAAATAATCACACAGAGGGGAGAAAAAGACTTTTTAGTTAAACAACAAATATTGAACTATAATACATTAGAACAATCCAGGTAGCTAAACACTGCAATCCACTGGAGCCAAACACTAGATTAGAGTACTGACTTATAGTTTGTAAAAAAAGAAAAAATAATACTACATAATTAAGACTAAATAATTAATAAATAATACTGCATAATTTTATGCACAGAAAGTTAAAATTACATTTTTTTGTGTCTGTGTGTTGGTGAGAATAATAAATTGCTTTTTAAAAATAGATGGTGTGCATCAACTTAGGATATAATAGTTTAATAAAAATGAAATGTTATGAAAACGTTTACAGCTACAGTTCCCACTATACTAAAAAATCCAGCTAGTAGGGGGAGGAGAAAAAAAAAAAAAAGAAAAGAAAAAAGAAAAGAAAAACAGGAGAAAGCCAATCCAAACTTAAGGATAGTAAATAGGTAGGCAACAAATACATACAGGCACAATCAACAGAAAAATCCAACAGGTAATACTACTACTTTTCATATCACCACTACTTTTCAATGGCTTGCAATAATATCCATCATCTGTTCTGCAAAATCACACAGTCTCTTCTGGTACTGAGTCAAGGGTTTTGCACTTATTTGGGAAGATATAAGAAATTTTTTTTTTCTCCTATGAACAGTCACAACTCATACTGAAAATAGGATCCAGAAAACCATACTTTTAAGTAGCCTGAAGACATTTGTCTTCCATCCCAGATTGTCCACAGGCAGCTTTACCCATTGCAGGGGGGATGGACTAGATGACCTCTAAAGGTCCCTTCCATCCCAAAGCATTCTATGATTCTATGATTCTATTCTACCTTTTTTTGTCCTAATGTTTATTTTTAATTTCAAATTTTCCCCCCTCACTGATGCTTACTAGTTCCATGTATTTTCGTGATGAACTGTATCACTTCTCTGCCTTTGTTTCATTAGAAAAAAATAAGCTAAAATATTAATCCACTCTGATGAAATCAGCTCTCCATTTGCCCAGTCTAGTAGCACCATTTTGAATTTTAAACCATCCTTCATGAGCTTAAGTTTGTGTATCGAATGAAAGGTTATGAGATCAGAGTTAGTAACGTTACAACAAGCAAGGTGAAGAGAAGGAGAACTGGACTTTTTAGGAGAATAAGAGAAACAAGAAATGGAGATGAATCAGAAGAAAAGAGAGGAGGATATTTTTTAGAAGGAGAATTGAAAAGATGCATAATGAAGCAGGAGGGGTATGTATGGGGAATAACACCCTCTCCTCCCCCAAAAATGTACAGTTAGAGAGGACAATAATTGTGAATAAATTATGACTAACTGGTAAACCTGAAAGTATCTGAAAATTCTGGGATTATCTTGCAGAAAGTGAGATCAGAGCAACACTGTTACAGAACCTGAAGGAATAGGGCAAGAAAAGAGGCGTGAATTGCCACAAATACATCAAATTATTAAAGAAGGTCTTGAAAGACAGCATCAAATGACAGTATCTCTTTAGGATTTCATAACCTGAATTTAAACTCAATTCAAATGTGGCCTCATGTAATACACTTTGCCTTTTTTTAGCCTTAGCCCCAAAACAGCTGCTGGACAGTAAGAAAAAAAAGATAGGACAAAGCCCAGTGAGGCACAAGAAGGAGAAGGGCAAGCCCTACAGGAGGGAATTGCTTTAGGGAATTTAAGACAAAGAACCAGTGTGACAAGTTAGTCCCAATCCCTGCTAAAACCAAGAATCAGAGTCGATTAGATACACCTGTGCCTTTATGCTCTCATCGTGATGAGAAAGTCCATAAATTTCAGCCTTTACCTCAACAGTTTAGCTTGGGTTGGTCTTCACTTAAAAAATATATTAGTAAAAAGTACATCTCTGACTTTTTATAAATATACATGTATGCACACACACAAATATATATAAATTTATATATATACAAACATACATAACACATGAATGGAGAAAAGCTTGAAGGAAAGACTGAATGAACCCACTGAAAATATAAAGCAACGCAACAGAAGTCTGCAGGTATCACTCGTTTTACTTCATTAAACAGATCTCTCTTTATCCCCAGTTCCAAATTGAGCTTTGGCTTTACAACAGGATATGTACAGAACATATGAACTTTCGTCATAACATCCTCTATGTTTCCAGTAAGTACCTCAACAGTAACCAAGAACACATGGTTAATGAACTTCTGGCCATTGAAATTCCAAAGAAAAACTAGTTCCTCTGTATCACACTCAGTTCTATGATGTGTTGATAAAAATTTTACAGTAATGCTGACTGACAGGAAGAAGTGGATTTTGCCATGACATTAGATGACCATGTGAACTTGGATAAATACATGATTCCAGATGACCATTTTGCAGTAATTTTTGCATAGTTAGAGTTACTCAGAAGAAGGTTATCTAGAGCAACAGATTGGATTGCTGCTAATAATGCTTTGTATTTCGTAGTTTCCTGAATATGTTTGTTTTACAAGACCAAAGTGATAAATTCAGCAGCAAGGAAAGCATTTTATATATCTTTTTGTTTATTTCCCCATTATATACACTATCCAATTAAAGAAATCATTACCTTGAGCAAGCAAGTAATTACAACAACCATGATAGTTTAGAGATCCAAGTTCAAAATCTGCGCAAATACCCAGTAAAACTGACAGGTTTCATTCTGTCTGGAATGCTTTAAAAAAAAAAAAAAAAAAGAACTCCACACCAGTAACATAACAGATGACCTCTACTGCAGCACAGGTACAGCACTAGAAAACTATTTGGTCCTTTTTTCTTTTGTTAATTTGAGGACAACAATGACATACACTTAAAGATCTGTGTGTAGGATAAATTGCTTTTCTCTGTTAAAGTTCAGGACACTTAGGAGGATACTAGATGCAAGTAATGACCAACACATTAGAAATAGCTGTTCAGAAAATTGCTCTATTGAAGTGTACAGATGCTGGAAATGTGAGAATATTATGTTTGGAACTCTAGGAAATTGAGTCCTCAGAACTGTGGAAAATGGACCCCTATAGTTACTGATTTGATAAGATTCCTACTTTACTAGAGATAAATACACATCATACCAGAGCATCCAAATAGACATTTGTCCATTGGACTTGCTTGGCTTTCTCTCCAGCTAAAACCATTGGTCTTCCCAAAACATCCAGATATTCCTGCCAAAAAGAGTAATAAAGTCATCAGAAGGCAGTTATTAGACCAAGTCCAGAAACAGCATAAAAAATAATGAAATAAAAACAATCAAAAGACCAGTAAAAACAAGTCAAAATTCACCACTAATACAGGAGAAGTATTTAATTATTTCTTCAAAATTATACTACCCAACAATTTAGTCTTCAGTTTGCAGTATCTACTGCCAAGGCAATTCCTGTATTTCAGTCTCAGTCACATGGACCTTACACATCCATAACCACTGCTCTCTTTCCATGAAGTGAGAATTACAACTATTTCTGTTCCCAAATTAATTGCTAATGACATAATGAAATTACAAGCAGATTGCGGAACCTTCAACCCAGAAAAGAGAGTAGGCAATGGAGGGTGAGTGTTGTAGCAGCTGGGCATGTTAAGCTCCTACAGCAAGAACTTGTATAACTTCTATTGAAACAAAAAATTCAGTTTTAAAACCTAATAGTCCCTGCCTCCCTTCAGTCATGGAATACGGCTAAAGCTGGTGATCTTATGAGATGTCAGACTTCTGGTCTGGTTTGGGAGTGGATGCCATCAAACTTGTTTCAGTCTTCAATTTTTTCTATCTGTCTGATCATATTAGGGATATTTCTTGCCAGACACTATCTGGAAGAGTTTAACAGAATCAAAGGACTCTTATTCAAGCCAAAAAAAGGACTAATTTTCTGCCAAAAAATTTCATGCCTGGCCTTGGAAAGACAAAGAACTGCTATGATATTTCTCTGCTTTTCTGGACATGTGAATACATTGACTTTCAGACAACTAAAGAGAATATCTGTTCATCTATACTGTCAGTTTGGATCATACCATATAATTCCAGGGTCCTGTGCCCTTAATTATCAACATGCATGGTTCCTAAAACTGTCCTGCATCCTTTTTGCAGGACAAAAAGCTGTGTCTCTCCAAGACTGGTTGGATCAATCCAGGAACCTCTCCTATAAGCAGGATTGTACCAGGTCACTGTTTCTGCCCCCCTGAGTTCAGATGCTCTAGCAGGGCTATGCCCCCACAAACATCTACAGCCTCCTCTGCGTAATACAAACCCTTGGCATCATCCTGTAAGTATGGCAGCAGCCAGGCTATGACTGTCTAGACACACTATAAAAAATTATTGGTTTTATAGAACTTCATAAAAAAATTGTTGTCGTGTCTCAGCATGAAAGAGGGACCCTGTAAGACCAGGAAGAAAACTGAGCCCAAAACATAATCCGTGTGCAGAGAAGGTCTGCAGGACACAGATCGCTTCAGACGTTATGTTGTGTGCACATGGTCAGCCTGCTTTAGAGGATGCTAGCGTGACTAGTATGCACGCAAGCTGCTGTGGGCCAGCTGGCCAGGGAAGCAGGGATCACATTGTAAATTGGCTCACTGAAACTACTAAAAATAAATAAATAAATTAGAATACTTTAACAGAATACCTCATATGTAAAAGAAAGCCTTATTTTTTTTTCCCTGTTCTTCATGTAGTGTATCTTAAAATGTAATTGATTCAAACAGAGGTGAAACGTGACACATTTAAAAAAAATTACTCCTATTGTTTGTTTCACAACTGTGTCTACATTTGGCCAACAGACTTACCTGGGTGTTTATTCTTATGGCTCCAATGGACGGAATTTCATAATAATAACCTAAAATTTGGAACAGAAATAATGTCATTTTGCTATAATATATTGCTAGTCTCTTAATCTTGAGGAATTTCATTTAGCTTGTAATTTCTAAATTAATTTATTTAATTTAACATATGAATGGAATACTTTTTTAGTAGATGCCACCACAACGGGTGGCCACATATGATGGGTTACCATGCCATACAGGCCAAGTTAGTTACTCTTAAGCATTGAGAGTATATAATGTGTTTCTTTTGTCTGTTGTTTTTAAAGCTGAGATAACGTACTGAATTTGTACTCTGGAATTCCCAGTTACTCTGATGTGCAAGTATATGTAACGGTCATTTTAATACACTGTGACAGCAACATAATTATATGCTGAATGCATATAGGAATGTGACTATAGCTACAGTCTGCCACAACAGTGAAGTTCATAGCAGAAAAATATAAGGCACTCTGTGTAAAGGATTTAAAAATCAAGCTGGTATTTCTTCTAACTAAACATCAGAAATGTTTTTATTCATCACTGATTATATCACTTATATGTTTGATTTAAAAATATTGCCCATATGCACCAATAAGACTGAAAAGACAGGCACTGAGGTGCAGTTTCAGACCAAGTTAGTTGTAAGTCAAATTGGAAGGGAGTGGGGAGGACCGGAGAGGTAAGAGTGCTGAGGTTAGTCATGTACTTTGCCGTAAGCAATGCCTGACTTGACAATAAATTAAAACTTTTAATTAAGGAAAAAAAAAAAAAGAATGTTTCTTTGGATATGCAAAAAAAAAAATCACATCAATTTTGGACAGAAGATTATGATCATTTTGCCTCAATAATAAGATGACATAGGTGGTTATGCTTTAAGCCAGCTGGTCCTCATTTGTTTCAAAACAATGGAGTTCACATGCACACAGTATTTTGAGATACAAAGATGTTAGTTAAAAAATTACTGTTTAAAAATACCCCGTTGATTTTCTGTAACCATCCGACAATACAATCTGCTTTTCATGACATTGTAGTATCTTCTGCATAACTTGCCAGCATACTGAGGGATTCACGAGGCTATGCATGCTATTCATACAGGCTATGGATTCTTGTATATCAGTATTTTTTTCTGTATCTATATCTTTTTCTTTTTCTTATTTTTGGTTTATGTTATTCTCATGCCTGAGAATCATATCTTATCCTCCTTCCCTGGCAGTCTTAATCTTCAAGACCCTTTGTAATCTATCCCACCTTTCACCTCTTCCTTTTTACTGATTTGTAAAATACTTCCACTTTTTCAGTCAGGCCTGGAAATTGCTCTATTTAAAATATTAAACAGTATCATTTGATAATTTCTCTATTTTCTATTTATCTGTATTTACCTCTTATCTCTTGTTCCATAACTATGCTGTAAGGTACTTGAGACACCTCTTTCTCACACTTTTTTTATACGTTTCTGACCACATTTTTCATGTAGAAATTTTAGCAGAAAACATTTTACTTCCTTACTTTCACCTTTTAAACCTTTTTTTCCTTACATAAAGAAATCAGGATAAAAATAAAAAAATGTAAGATGCTCTTAGAATCTAAGAAATCACAGCAAGAATAATTTTGATATTTTCATCAAAAAAGGGAAAAATAATGCAAGTCATCTGGTCATCTGGAAAGAAATCCAACCAGCCAACCAACCAAGAAAAAATCCCTTTGTCCAGACCCCGTAATATAAAACAGCTTTGCTTAATTTCTTATCTGTCATCAGTTCCATCTTTTCATAGATGGCTATTAGAACAAGAGTTCTCAAAACTGAACCATAATATCTTATTATTATTACTATAAAAAATACTTTGATATTTTTCTTACAATATAAAGTTTTAAATAAAGTAATCAGAAATAAATATCCAAGTTATTCTTTATATATATATGCATATACACATTATTTCATCAAATAACTTTTTGGAACTTTTACTAAAAATACAAAAAAGCTAAAAATCAGGCTGAAAAAAAGCCCTGTAATTTTTAAAGAAAAATAAAGATATGGCCTGTCCAAAGCTCTAGCAAAGAATAGTCTCAAAGAAAAACACAGTACCTTTATTTTCACAGGCCATCCACTGTATGGGTCCTTTGTCATAATTATGTTGACCAACAGAAAATGTGAACACACGTACCTATGCAAGTTAAAAAACAATATGTTGTTAATCAGCTGTGACTCTCAAATTAATGATACTTGGATTTTTCATACATTTGAACAGAAAAAAAAACGGTGAATTTTCCATTTTTTATCACCATAATAGATACACTGTTATTATGATATTTTATGTATTCCTATTATTTGGTCCATGAAGTAGAACTCAGGAAGAACATTCTTTCATACATCTGTCATACTTTAAAGCTGTTACATTGTTTACTGTCCATGAACCATTTAATTTTTTTTTTTTTTCTAGGGTGGTAATTATAACTCTTTAGGTTTTGTTAAATTAGTTGACATAATGTCCTATCAATATTAAACACTCACCAATGAATTAAAATGAACATACGCATGGCAGCAGAATTCAAAGCAATGCAAATCAGGATTTTTTAGGAAATAAAATAATTTCAGGAAAAAAAAATATGAAATTTTCAGATACTATGGAAAACAAATTCTCATTTTGCTCAGACTTTCAGTTTTTTTCATGTAAAACCACTAAATTAGTTCAACAGAGTTCCATGAAAGGGTTAAGCTTCTGATATTTCACTTTAAGCTCTTGATATTCATTAAAGCTATATGTTTTATACTCATAATTCTATTCTGTTTAGCCAATGCAACTCCAATCTATCTCAGCAACTGAGAGGAGTCATGGCTTCAGAAGAATTCACCAAATTCTATTGAAGTTTTGGACTAAAAACAGGCTTCTCAGAAGAAATTATTTTCCATGCAAATTGTCTGATTTGAATGAGAAAAATTTAAAACAAAACCTGGTATTGCTGTATGCAAATTAAAAATCCTACAAGACACATAGGAAAATCACAGATACTATGTTTCAGCTTCTGGCTGAACATTTTGCTCCAAAGCTGAGTGTTTCTGTAAAAGTTGAGAAACATATTTTCCCAACAGTTTTAATAAGATGTTCACTGTTATCATGTCCTTCTAAAGGAATGTCCAAGACCCAGACTGCCTTTGCTTTTCGGGCATCTTTTTCTTTATAGACCTTTAACTTAACCACTTCATTTTAAAAATCACAGATCACAACATTAAATTAGAATATGAATTCCTTTCTATGGAACTTGATGACTATGTTTAAAATTAAAACATAATACAACTAATTTGCATGTGGGCTGTAACTGAGTAACAAGGTAATGTTTTCTTTAAATAATATTCACAATATAAAATTGCAGAGACTCCTTGTAAACTACTGATCATTGCTAAGTTTTTAAATGATTATTCATACAAATTTTCATCACATTATTTAGCATGTGCGATTACTACCTAAACCTTCATTTGTCAAATAAGCAACAAAAATTGTGTGACATAATCAGAGCTTATGTATTAGTCAAAGGCTGTAGGAATAGCTCCAAATCATCAGTCAGCAGCTAGCAATTGATGAAACTTTATTAGTGTTGACCCCTATATGCAAGGAGGGTGAACAAAGCTTTGTGCTAGATGTCATTTTTAGTTAACAATGCATTTCGATTTGCTTTATCTGTACAAACCCTTTGCTTTTGCAGTTAAAAGCAGAATTAAAACAACTACTCTGCTGGTCTGAGCTCTGATTCAGGTGCTTGTTTTCTTTAAATACAGACAAAATTCGAAGTTTTTCAATAAAACTAATAAGACTATCCCATACGGGGTCATTTCTCAGTAATGAGTCAAGCCAATTATAGTTCTAGTTACCCAGATAGGTATGGGAATGACTGTACAAGTGTGATGGTAAAATTTTGTTCTCATAGTTCACATGGATAGAGACAGATGAAAAATGCCTTCTGTTACCTTGAAAATATCAGTATTGATAGTGCGAACATGACTTCACCTATGTCTACATCTCATTTATTTTTTTAATACTGTATCACATTGTAAATTCAAGCTACATTTCCCATTCCCCGTTTGTTCTTGACCTCTTTTACAAAATGTCAGCTACAACTCTTCTAATGGATCTTTCTGTTTCTATTTAATGAACATCTATTTTTTCCAAGGTGAATATCACAATGCTATTTTCTATTGGTATCTCTCAGCTCACAAGGTCCCTGCCTACTATACTCCTGTTCTTTTTTTTGGACTCACCACTACTCCCAGTTTAGTGTCCACTAAACGTTTGATTCAGATTACATTCTTCTCAAAAATTATGGTTCAATAAGAAAAACCCCACTGAAGGCCACTAGTTAGATAGTTGAATGACCTGATGTCTCTTTTGGATTAAAAGTAACTAATTAAGTTAAGACGGAGTCATGTGGGTTTGCTTGTGTGTGTATAAAACACGAGTCAATTAGACTTGACTGTCTAGCATTTGATCACAAATGTAAAAATGAAACACTGCATTGGATTCAAGTTGCAAAATAGTATGTAATTTAGGGAAAAGAAGCAGCATGCTAAATCTGCAACTAATCCATAAAGACTTTAGAATTTAAATTATTGACAACAAGCGGAGGACAATATATCTGATTTACTGTTCCTTGGATAATTAACAGAGATAAAGAACTGCAATGAAAATTGGAGGTTTTAATTGTTACTTGGTTTGGCAAGAGGGTGGAACATTCAAAAGAGTTTTCTTTTTCCTATTGCCTCATCTGGAATTGAGTAGAATGACAGACCAGCTGGAAAAATGAGTCAGCAAGTCAAACTAAACAAGCCAATTTTAGCAAAAAAACATGCTCTGTACTAACATCTTCTGTGACAGGACCCAGAGTCAGCCAAAGGACTGAGATGCGTCTGTCTATACCTTTTCCTTAAAGACGTCTCTCCAAAGAAGACAAAGGGCTTTTAAACTAAAAAAGACAGATTTAATTACTTTTAATAGGGAATTTATGACTGAGAACACTTGGAGCAACTAGATCAGACACAATGGATATAAGCACCTCTCCCTTTGCCTGTTCTTCCTTTTAAATTTGTTTTCAACCAACTAAGTGGATTTCTGGTTGAAGCAAAGTGCCAAGTACTCTTTGATCCCAAGAAGTTGTTTTCCATCACCACCGAGGCCTGGTTATTTCTTCTCTGTGCTTCTCTGCAGCCTCTTAGGTTCTGGATAAACTACAGGTTCCCAGGTGCTTTTGCTATGACTCTTGCTCTCCACCATCCACACCAGCAGATGGATACTTGTGTCCCCGAAACCGATTCCCAGGGAAAGTGCAACCTTGCCTCCATACACGGGAGATCCATTTATTCCCTTCATAAAGAAACTTAACTTTCAAATTAATAAAAACCAATGGAACAATCAGAAAAACAAATAGGAGCTGTCACACTTTCTGATTTTCAACGGGACTATTCAAAGTAAAGTACTTCTAGAAAACTCGTACCCTTAGAATGGAGAAGAACTAGAGATGGGCACCAGCCTGCTCTGCTAGCCCAGTCAGATACAGTCTTGAAATTGTTCTGAAATATAAAATTCCTGATTTCTACGACCAAGAGTTCAAGTCCAGAGCTGTGTTAGTTCTGTCAGGAATATATCATGTACTGATAACGGGTAGCTAATTCTCTGTATTTTTCTCACTCTGAAACCAGTCTTGGGGAGAAAACACAAAGTCTTTTATTCTTTGTATTATTCATTTACAGTATATAGTAGAGCAATATGCTTACTAACAAACAAAATAAGTGTAGAATTAATGTAAGGACAGTCAGACAGTGAGTGGCACAGGCAGCCCAGAAAGCTTGTAATGTCTGCCTCCTTTGAGGTTTTAAAGACCAGACTAGATAAAGCCCCGAGCAACCTGGCTTGATCTTACTCCTGACATTGGACTAGAGACCTCCAGAGGTCCCTTGCAACCTGACTTATCCTAGGATCCTATGAAGGCCATCAAAGGAAAACAAGCAAAAATCCAACTCCTAATCAGAGCAAGGGGTAGACAAAAAATAAAGCTACAGAAAATAGGGGAAGAATTATTGTATTGAAGAAAATACAATTGCCTAATTATATAATTTTTTTTTTTTTTTAATTTTGTATTTCTCTCTAGCAGAAAAAACTCCTAAAAACCAAGGTGAATGGAAGAATTCTGACTGCTACAGATATTAGGGGAAAATGGCACTCGAGAGTTGTGATGGAGACAGAAATGAAGCACTACCCATGAAAAGGCTGCTTTCCCTACAGATCTCAGTTGCTTTTTACCTATCTTATTTTTTCATTTTGCTATTGAAATAAAACAAAGCAAGTTTAAATTAGACTCTTCCTTTGGGTGTATCATGTTATGAGTATTATAGAAAATTAACAGCTTGAGTGAAGTTAATTCAAAGTGGTAACTAAGCACAAAACCCACACTTGCTGGTTAGACCACTGCATATACGTGTAGGCCGTATGTGTAGCCCTACGAGACTTTGAGAATCTGCAACCACGCTGCAAGCAGTTCAGAGCTCTGCAAGCAGTTCAGAGCAGTGGAACATGTATATTTTTGGACAGATAAATTATTTGTCTTGAATTCTGTGCTATTGCAATGAGAGAGCTCTCAATAACCATTTACGTGCATCTCTTCATTTCTCCATTTAGGAGGAGATTAACTGACCTTTGGAGGTATATGTGTTTCTTTATTAGATATCCAAAGAGCTACATGATTAATTTACTCAACTAGATGTAAGCAAGATGAATCCCATCATTTTATGGCTATCATGTAAAAACAGCAAGAGTGCATCTTTCTCTACCACTAGATAAACACACTTAACGAGACAAAAATTGATCTCATCAAATCAGGCAACTTCAGTTTTCATGGCAACAGTAGGATTTCAGAATATTTTAATCTGGCCTTTATAACTGCAGGTAAAGATTCACAGATAATCTCTTTTACTACAGTCCAAGAGAAGCTGTGATATAGAGGAACAATTCAGTAATTCCAGCATGATCCAGGAAATTATTTTCCCCACTGATGTATTTATAGATTATCAGATATGATGAAAAATTGTTTGCACTTTATATTTAATAGGTACGCTTCTGAAATAAAAGGACAATACACAAAGCCTATTTTTCTGAATAAAATCATAAAGCTGCTTTTCTAAATTCCATTATGCACTCCACCTACTAAACTGCTTGCAAGTATAGCCTTTAAAACACTTAATCATTTTCGTACTCTTCTGCCATAGGTCAGGGAAATGTTATGTGGTTTTCAAGCTGCCACAGTTAAAACTGTGAATGCATTTTTTCCTTACCCTTACTGTCTTTACATCTGTGGGCAGAAGTCTGAAGATGATTTTGGATTCTGCTATGAACTAACTGAGACCAGAAGGCATTTATGACCAATTTGAACCAAGAACAGAGGACAACCTGAAAAATCCTATATACTAATTAGGAAGCCACTTAGGATTAGCCAATAGGAAGCACCAAATACAGGTTTTCACCTAAATTCTGGTCCATAATCTGTCATGCTGAACTGCTCAATTCAGGACTTCCAGGGATGCAGTCCTGAACCATTTGGGTATATCTATAAGAGTAAAGCGGCTTTGTTTTCTTAGGAAGCACAGGGAGAAGAGAAATAAAAGTTCTGTGTTTAACAGCAGGGCTAAGACTCACAATGATGTGCTAGAGGGAAGCTTTAGGGTCCCTTAGGCTATGTTTATGCAGTAAATAAAATGAGACATAACCCATTTTCTTTCTCAGGCTGTGACGGCAAATGGCACAGCATGGTTCACATCTCGACGGATAAATTATGTTGCTTTCCTCCCTCCCTGTCCCACCCCCCATATTGGGTGATCTCATTATAACGCCTTTTGGGAAGAGGCGCTGGCTCATGCTACCGCCTGAACTGAACCCAGACATTGTTCAAAAGAGTTGATTGCCACAGGCCAAGAACCATACGGTTGAGTCTGTTAACTACTAAACAGTATTGATAATTGTGGACATTTCTCCAGCCTGCACCCTGGCCTTGGATCGTTTATTAGTATGGATACAGCTGCGTGATTCACACATAAGAGTAAAGCTGGTTTGCTCATGATGGACTGAGCAGGGCTCACTCTTTTGAAGATGACTGTGACAGTGGTGCCTCTAAGCTTTTAAATGAGAGTTCAGTGCTCAGACAAAAGAGGTCTGAGTTCATGTCTCTCAGTTTGAGCAAATTCATAACTTCTACTGCTCTGAATACCAGGCTCAAGAAAATTCAGAAGTTGGAGATTTAGGCTTTTGTATGTGTCTCTTAGGCTGCCTACACATTTTGCCCCTAACAGCAATTGCGCAAAACACAGACCTAAGCAGCAGAGTATGAAACTTAGTCAGGTGCTAAGGTTGTGAAGTTTTAAAGGTCTAGAACTCAAAACGCAGAATTCACAGTTTTATGTCAAGTTAGGAAATACCAAGAATGGCATGATACCCCAACAGAAATGTATCAGGTTGTATTTTTGATGCTTATGACTACTTTAGGATCTGCCTCTTGCTTTGGGTACTCTCCAAAAATATGTAAAGACGTGGGGAAATTGGGGAGAAAAACCCACATGGGAAACAATAAGAATTTAGCTCTCAAATATTTAGATGCAAAAATAATCGCAGGCTGGACATCTTTAAATTTATAAACAGGAAGAAAGTACGAATGAATTTGATAAAACACCTAGTCAAGTCTTTCCGTAATTGACCCTCTATGCTCTGATTCAGCAAGGCATTTAACCATGCAAGTAATCCCCTTGACATCAATGGAAAAATGCTTTAATTGAGGCACGTGTTTAAAGACTAATAGAGCAGGTCCTTGGAACTACTTTTCTAGACATTTATCCACAGTGAATTATTTCTCTCAGGCTTTCCATGTATATTTGCAGTCTTCTCTATCATTAATATCTTTCATTCACTGCAATTCAACCTCAAACTTCAAGCTGCAATGCTAACTTACGAATTCATAGTCTAATTATAGTCTGTGTAATTATGGTCTAATAAAGAAAAGAAATAATGACACTCTCAAAATTAGCTCACATTATAATCTAACGTTAATCCTTCTTCTATCTTAAAATAAAAAGAAAAATTAAGTTTGTTACATATTAGGAGATTATTGGAGAATCTCACTTGCTTTGGATATGATTCTATACTGATAATATGGTCCCAAACCCATTTAACAGTCTTAATATATTGGGAAAATACATCCAAGAACATTGATGTGTGGTGTAGTTACATGCAATTAGTCTATAAAAGGAACTGAGGATTATGCCTGAAGTCTTCATGTAATATGCATATGATGAAACCTGCATGTTCACCGTAGAAGTCTTTAAAGTGAACGCCATGAATCTCTGAAAAGTGTTTTGAGAACTGCAAAGTGTTTCAAAAATTTAAAAAAGTGGTTTCATCCAGCTTTCGTTTCCTCACAAAGAAAACATATCTGCATGAAAATGGGGATATTTTCTAGTGCAGAGGTTGAAAACACCATTATGGTTAACATATTGAAAAATTTCAGTTAGCACTCTCACAGAACTGAGAAAAATACTCATTCAGTTACACTGTTCTACATCTTCTTAGTGCCACCTTGTGGAACTACAGCAACTCATTCCTTACTCACTCAAGGGCTAGCACATGGTGCCCCTTCCTCTTCTGCCAGACGGCTAAAAGTATGAAGGTATAAATACCCTGCTGATACCTACTAATCTACCTCTGCCAGATTGAATATAATCAGATTGATGAACCACTGATGATGTGATCCTTTAAGTCTTCACCTAGTTTAGACTTAATCTTTCATGAGCCAGAAGTATCACAGAAGTACAAGCAGAATTATTCAATTCTGTATTCTCACAATAACTTAATGTAGGAATATTACATGACGATGAGGAGGCTATGTCCTCTGTACTACACTGTCTCCACAAATAAGGTGAAGTTTTTAATCTCAACATTTTCTAGGTGTAGGTATACATCAGCTCTGTTTTATTAGCTTTTTACAACATCAGTCTCAAGAACAGCGGTAAGAAAGAGAAAAGCTGTGCTTTCCAGAACACCAGTAGGACTTCACAATGACATGCTTGAATTTAAATTTGAGAGTCAATCTGGCTGTGTCTACCATACCAAAAATTGGGCCTTGACCAACTCTCTGGCCTCAAGAGCAAATGCGACAACAGAGCCCACATACATGCATAGGAGGTAAACCATTGCTCCTTCCCTCATCCCCTTTCCTTGCCGCCCTGGGAGCAGTCCCAGCACCTTGTCTGGGAGTGCGCCAGCTGGCAGAGGCTGAAAGCCTCCCAGGTTTAACTAACAGTTAAAACATATAAATGATTGCAGGACAGTGTCCAAGCCTATGTCTTGGGCCCATGTAATTCACCAATATAAATGGTGCCTTAAGACATTTAGATTAATATATCTCTGATAGTGTAATGCAGTTGCTGTACGCTTAACTCATCCTGCTGAAAGGCAGAGATGGATTTTATCTAGAAAATTCCAAAATAGTCCTCAAGTAGTCATCTGAGATGCAGATTTGTGGCTGTAGCTCTGGTTCAAAGGATGCCAATACACTGGTTGCTTCTTCTGTGGTTTCCACCAAAAGTGCCGTCCTCTTTGGACCACCCCACACCACCTCGGAAATAAACGTGAACCACGCAGTTTGGATCAGGTGATTTTCTAGCCACTCATCCTGTCTCCCAGTCTTCAGATGAAGAAATTATACTACCATCTTTTTAACAATTCAGCTGTTGAATGTTTTACTTTGACTACCTGGGTTCTATTTACTCAGTTGATCTGTTTCCTTCCTCGGTTATGTTAATAACGAAGTTTCTTTGCTGAAATGAAAAACAACTAAATTCCGCCTTTTCCCTAAGCTGCTTCTCCCTGACACTCAGCATTTAGCATTCCCTGAAGAAAAAGTCTTTTTTTTTTCTGAGAGTTCCTTGTAAATTTGGTGGCCCATATCAGGAACCAGTCAAAGCAGTTGACAAAGTAATTCCCTTTGTACTCTGGATTAAAAGCATTTTAGGCGTTTCTTTGATAGTCAAAACAACATTTGGAGGCAGCTGAGCAGCTGGAAAGGACCAGATTAATTACAGAGATATTTACTGTTCATATTGTGACACTAAGCCTTCTTTTTTTTCTTTTTCTTTTCTTTTTTTTTTTTTTTTTTTTTTTTTTGCCTTATAAGCCCTGGGGAAGAAATATTACAAATATCAGCTAAGGATTTAAAGGAATATTTAATATTTCATTGAATATTTCAAATATTAATTTTAATCAGGTGCTCTGCGTTTTTTTTTTTTTCATGCAAATAATCTTTGTTTGAAAATAGTATATTAACTATTCCCTTTGTATAGGTACTCCTTCCATTTTTTACTCCCGTTACTCCAGTTCTTGCACAGCATGGAAAACACTGAAACTAAATGGCTGCAAATGCCAAGCAGTTGTATTAGAAGAGGGAAAAGAATGGGGGGAAAGGGAAGGGCCAGCGGAAATTCTCATTTCCAGCAGAACCCATTACAGGAAATCTTCCTGTCTGGAATTATCAGTTATACAAAGTTCACGTCTAATTTTACAATGGCCTGATCTTCACAGGAACATGAACAGTCCAAATGAAAAGGATTTAGTGAGCTTGAAAAAGGGTATGCTGACTAAACAGGCAAAGGGACTTTTGTCCATGTTCACATGCTATTTCTCGGAGATTGACCTGGGAACCCAACGGTATCTTCAGATCACCTTAGAAGAGGGAGAGTGAGGAATGAAAATGTTTCAAGTTTGGTTCCCTTTCCTTTTTTTGGGGGAAAAAAAAATAACTACTGTGTAACAGTGAAAACTCAGCAGTGCCATATAGGACTGTGCTTAGGGCAACCTGACCTTGTCTCTGCTTGCAGGTAAGATGCTCCATCACTGACACAAGCAGGCAGTGACGATGCCTGCTGTCAGCAACTGGCAAATGTCCTAGTGTGGCTGAAAGGCTGAGTCGTATGCACAATCGTGTAACAGAGAACGTCCTTCACAGTTAGCAAATAATGCAATCACTGTGCATGCTCCCGCATTGTACCTCTTGCCAAACTGCACCTGAAATCTCAGGATTGTCTATGAGAAACATTGCATATATACAGATTTACAGATACCATCTATCCTATGGATGGTTTAATAATAATAATAATAAAATTAATCACTCCTATACTGAATGATATGCATTTTCATTTCTTTTGTAATCAGCTAAATAAACTAAATTTTCAGAAAAAAAAAAAATAAATAGAACTGAGCCTACATGCAATCCACAGGTAAAATAACCTTGGGGGTTGTCTATAGCCCTGGTATGTTTAACAGCTTGTAAAAGTGTTCTGAGTAAATCTAGATGTAAATTTTGCATTCACAATGGCTGAAAGAAAAGAACAGAGACAAGGTACTGTAGTTAAATCACACTTTAGGTGACAAGATATAAACTGGCTTTCAGTCTATGATGTGAGGTAAGTTAGTTTTAATAATCTCTCACAAAGTCTGTCTTTTTTTTTTTTTTTTAAAAAAAAAAAAAAGGTCTTCAGCCTTATTTATAAATATGCTTCCTACAGAGAAATTTATTATAGACAAAATATTGCCTTAGAGGTTTTTGGTTTTGTCTCTGTTTTTGTTTTCAAATAAAATAGCATCTACAGACTAAGTTTGCAGCAGCAAGCATTGAGGTTATTGTTGTTTTTCCTGTCTACATGTAGGAAGGATAATACAATATGGGCAGTCTGCATAGTACAATTTATCACCTGCAAAGAGGTGGCTTCATAAAATCATTCGTCAATAAACCAAATTCTTTCTTGTTAAAAAGATCCATTTAAATAAAGTCAGAATTATTAAAAAAATACATTTGCAGCTTGCACTCCAGGTTCTTTGGTCAGTATGGATTAAATGTCTTCTTTTGCGCGCGACTAATAATGAGATTATGAAGCACAGAATTCCCCCCTAAGCCTCAGCAAACACTGAATACATCATTCTGAATTTCATACAAGGCTAACATGAATATGACTTTGACTAAAATTACTGACTTCAAACATAAGCTGAATGTAGAAGCAGAGGAGTGGAGACACATAATAGGTTAAGAATTCAAAGACTGCATATGGGGGCTGACTCTGTTCTGAAAAAAAATCAGGATTTTTTTTTTTAATTTTGTTTTCATTTTTCTCTATTTTTGAGGAATAAGAAGACCTGTAAAAATGTTTGTGAAAACTTCACGAGAAAATAATGAAAAGCTCATACTTGAATGTTGTTTTGCATAACCACACAAGTATAAGATTGCAAAGCCAGTTTCTCATTCCTCTATTAAAGACATTCTATTCTGTATAGCACATTAAATGCTGTATCCTAAATTCTATCCTGTATAGTGCAAAAGATTAAAGAATGGGACTATGATTTCCTGGAGATATGACAGAGCAGGTTTTAGCCTTTCCTTTGGGACTAATCAGGATTTTGAATCCAAGTCACTTTCTTACTAGAGACTGGGGTATTTTCCGTTTGTTTCTCACCAGAATACTCATCTCTTACTTGAAAGATGATTTTTTTTCTTGCATTTTGTCAAAACTGAAACATTCTTTGCAAAATGCTATACAAAAAGGCCTTCTTAATTACACATAATAATTCTTACTCTTGATTTCTCAAACAGTGCTCCCCCATCTCAGGTACTGATGTTCTCTCCTAAAAAGCAACCCTTCCTTAGAACATCTGCAGCAATCTCTAATACTTTACATTTAAGTTGCACAGGGTTTCTACTTGCTTAAGTGAAGTTTACAGTACACCTACCCCTATGCTTTCTCATTTCCCATTTCATATCCCTTTCCTCTGTTATGCTTCTTGAATATATAAACACATATTACTTGTTATCTGAGTGGACTGTAACTTTACTTCTTGAAATTTTCATTTCCTTCTTAACCTGTCATCTGTTTAGGCTGGTGCATGCATACATCGTGTGCTACCATCTGTTTGTTTCAGCTGTTCCCTTATTCTCTTGCCTACTACAGAGATTCCCGTCGGTAACTTCTTCCTTTGAGCCCCAGTATAAAGTCTCCTCCATATTTCTGTCTGTTTTTTCCACCAGTGCATCAGCAAATCTTTTCATTCAAAGATGTCCCATCCCATCTGAAACAATTCCATCTACTAATGGACTAATGCTCATCTAATGCTCAACATCCATCTACCAGTTAGCCTAAGCAGTGTTTAGAAACTAAGATTTCTATTAAGTTTTAGAGTCACTTAATAATAGTTGATTCTTTTTAAAAATATATTCAGTTGTACTAGCTTACATTACTTACTTATTCTATTAAGTGGACAAATTCTGCAGTTTCTTCCCAGAAAGCTGTGCCTTTAAATTAATATTGTAAAGTTAACCTTTGGAAAACTCTATACTCAGTGAATATGCAAATGTCAGAATGATGACTATATAACAGGTAATTTTATAGAAAAGCATCTCTTAATCTTCATAACAATACTGATTTTTTTCTTGTGTCCAGTTTTGCTTCTCTATCTGCAGAAACCAATTCTTAACTTAAAAGTTTTCTCCACTCCTATGTTTTTACATGCATACAATTTGTGAGTCTCTCTTACGTGGCACTTACAGCAGAACAACTTATACCTTCTCTGCCTACAGCTGCACTCATTACAGTCAGTTCTTTGAGGTTTACTTATGACACCTCCTTCAATAAACACTGGAAGCATACAAAAATTATTTATAACTTTAATTATATAGGTTCACGCAGATAAAACAATATGATGGGAGACAATTCCTGAATATCTTGTGGCAAGTTAGGAACATTCCGTATTCTAGAAGATGCCAAGAACAGCTAGATTTATTTCTGAATTTTAAGGAGGAATTAACTGAAAATCTAGAAAAAAGAAGATCATTTGAATGAAAGATCAAGAAGTGATTTTTATTTTGAGGAAAGGAAGGTACGACAGCAGTAAAACAAGGATAACATTCCAAAGAGACAGACTTCAAGAAACTCAGAGAACTAGCTTGTTGAGTATTGTGGGAAGATAATCTAAAGAATAAAGGATTGCAAGAAAGCTGGCAATTCATGAAGAGGAATACATTAAACATATAAGAAGAAACTGCCTAATACAATGTAAGATTAAAAATACTTAGAAAATCAAACACAGAAACTGGAATTGAAGGATATAAATCAAAAGCAGCAATTAGGGAAAAAAGATTCAGAGAAAAGGGAAAAGACTCAAATATGGTTCAATGATCTAATGCAGTTGCAAAAAGGTAAGTTATATATGACATATTTACCTAAGTGCTGTATGAAAAAAAGCCACAGAAAATACTCCGTTCTCTTGATACCACTTAAGTTTCTCTAACTGTTCAAGAGCATGAAAAAGATTTAAAATAACAATAGAGGAGAGAATAAAGAATGAAAAAGATTTAAAATATAACTTAGGAGAATTTGAAAGAAATTAGTTTGTTTAGTTGAAAAGACAAAAGTTGAAAAGTTGGGTGAGGGTGACAATATAAAAATGGTTTCCTAAATTGTAAGAGGAAATCATCATGAGAATTAATTCTTCCCTGTAATGAGCGCAAAAGGGAAAAAAAATCGCTAAGCTTATTTTGCCTTAAGGAATTTTAGGGAAAGCTTTCTAAACAGGTAGGTGTTGAAATAGAAAAATGTAAATACCTAAGGAAGCTGTGGAATTGGATACTTTAAAGAAGAGATTACATAAACATCATCAGGCATTGCCTAGGTATTAAATTGCTCATTACAGAAAGTCCCATTCCTCCAAATCTTGAACTACAAAAAAATACAATCAACTCACACAGCATTTCGCTGCAAACCCAAATTCATGAGAATGAATGCAAAGTTAATACCTGGGGAGATTGAGATGGGACCAACCTTCTGATGTCTAACCTCAACCAGTTATGTCACATGTAGCATTTTGTTTGTATAAATAAGTAAAATGCAGTCTGATTCTCTTGCTTTCATCCCCAAACAAACATAATGTGCTTTCTGTATGAAGTGATAGCATATCGCTGTTGCCTGGATTAATCATCTTATGCCATCTGCAGCATCAACCTCTATGTGATATCCTGAATCAATCGTTATTAATGTAGTGGCTTGGAATTGAAGATCAACAAAAACAGAAGTATCAAATAGCCCCCTCCATGCCAAATTTGAAGGAAACAAGCTGCCACTTGGGTTTTATGTAACAGATACGCATGATTCTAATATGACCGATAAGGTTACTTTTCAACAAAGCTGTATTAAAACTTTCATTAGCCTTCTGCAGTTCTCAACACCACCAAGTGGATTTTTGTCTTGCACTGTAGATACAACTGTCACGTGGTAACCCAGACAGACTCACCGTCATGATGAATCAGCAGCCTAAAGAGAAACTCGGTATCAACAGATGGCTGTGTCTGTGGACACGTGCGTGAAAAGGCTCTTCTGCGTGCAGATCTTCTTCCTAAATAAACCTTCCTCTGCCCCGCTGCACTTTCTGCTGCATCCCCTAAGTCTGCAGCAATCTTGCCCAGCAAACTTGTGTACATATATAGAACAGCACAGAGGATGTGTCGGTTGAAGGGAAAAGTAGGTGAAGAAGAGACAAGAAATATAATGGATATGACTTCCTTACTGAAGCCTTTAAGAAAAACCTTAGAGGTGGTGCTATATAGTCTAAAGGTAAAGGGGTCAATGAAAGCGTGGGAAAGGCTGTGACAGACTGCTGTAATCCAACAGCATTGCCAGCGCATGGACAGATGGTAGTCGTATGTCAGCTTAGAAGAAGATTGCTAAAAGGACAATATATAGACATTTTTGAAACAGAGTATCCTAAAAATCATTATACTTTGATTCCCGGTGGGGGAATATCATACTGGAAAAAAAAATGGAAAAAAATATGTTATTGCATGGATTTACACACTTCTGGCCTTAAATACCTAGTATTGTGCAACTAGACTATTACTGAAGCATATTTGGATAATGAGTGTCACAGGAGGAAGACTGCCAGTATGGAATATTTAAATTCATTAATGTAGAGGCATTAAATTATCTTAGGAACCCAGAAGCTGGGACAGTGTATATGTTGCAAGCCATTCATTAGTAAGTGGAGCTAAGAAAGAGGTAAAAAATAGTTAATTTGCCTTAAGAATAAGATATTTCTTTAGTGAGCACTCTAATAACATAGTTTCCACTTTTACTTTGAAAGAAAAAGGAATGGATTGTGGAAGTACTGACCCAAGTTTCACCCAGAATATTTTAGCTCTACCAGTTGTGCATGTCACAGTACATACAATAAATTAAAATTAACAGCTGGAAGATGACACACTCTTAAGACTGAAGTGATTAGGGAAGGAGCCAGGGAACCAGCTTAACCAGCTAGCAGGAGATTTCTTCTACATGGGATTTCCTGTACCATCACTCCAAGAAAATTCACAGCTCAGGGGGACTATCAGGAGGAACGAGAAATATCTTAGCGTCTGGTTGTCTAAAGATCACAGAAAGCTAACGTAGAGAAGGGCAGAGAACAATCTACAATCCAGAAAGCTTAAAAACCAGCTTAAATTTTATCTGTCAAACTATGCTACATGCCATTCAGATATAAACCAGAATTTTGCTTGCTTCAACTCTTAATTTCATTACGTTATGTTATATCCTGTGTCACAAGTCTATCACACACTGAGAGATGCAAGAACTGTTGGGGTACACTTTGACAGCTGTTAAGCTCTGTTTGAAGTTGATATTAGCATTGAGAAAGATGCTGTTTCTATTTTCGGCTCCATGAGTAACTCTAGAAAGTTAAATTCATTCAGTCTGACACCTGATGAGAATCTCATGGCTACTCCAAGTAGAAATGTCATGGGCTTTTTCAGTGGTCATTTGTAGTCAGGACTAACACTTTCAGCCTTGTCTAGAATGATTCATACACCATTGCCTAGATTAACACAGTTTTCTTTTTAGTTTTACTGACTTGCAGTTGTGCAATATGGATTCAAGCCAATGAAGAAAATTGTTCCCTCCTTTGGTAATGACAGTAGGAGGTATTTTTGTTTTAGAAGAAAGTTTTGCAAGTGCTTTCTCATACATATTTCATTTTATCATTCTATTGACATACTGAATGTGTCCCATTTGGAAGAAGTCACTGCCAGCAGTAAGCTTCCCAGTGGAGTTACAGCCTTCTCCCATAGGACCTCTATCACTGTAGCAGTTCTGTGCCCACCACATACAGATATTTTTTTAATGGAACTGTTGGAAAACTTCTCTGCATACCATTTCCTCTCAAATGATATTGTCAGGAAAATATACACAAAATGAGGTTGTATTTATCATGACAGATAATTCTGTGGTAATGGGACATGAGACCCACCTTACGGTTCTCCTCCTACCTGAGGGGTCAGGTCCTCTTACCAGTGTGGGTCAGATCAATCCACCTGACCCATGCAAACCTCTAGCATGCCAGGAAACTTCAGACAACAGAAAGTGCATGAGGTATGTTTAAGGTCTTTTCCTCCTCACGTAAGTTGAGCAATCCTTCAAAACACAGATTTCAGGGTTCACAATCTGCCCCAAAGAGCTGTAGTTAGTTTTCTATTTTGAACCTGAATTAAAAATTCTCAGGATGGAGAATGCCTACTGGGTCTACATTTCAATTAAATTTATATTGCTATCTTCAGTGAAGCCATCTGTAGTATGAGTGCAAATAAAATGAAAATTTACCACCCCCATTCCTGAAATTTAGCGCGTGTGTGGTATTTCACACATTTAATGTGAGTGCCCCAAATGTCACCGTAAAGGTAAACATGCCAGTTTTTAAATATCAGGCACAGCATGTAGTTGCAATCTGTGACAATAAAATCTGGCTTTATAAAAGGAAAAAGGCATGCAAAGGTGAAACACAACTGTGATTTTCTACTTCAAACAGATGAAAACCAGGAATGTTCCTCCTTATAATTGTGTTATGCAAGTTTTATAATAACCCTTATATTCATACTGTAAATGCTTTGTAAAGACAAGAAATTATTTTAAATATATCTGTATGCTATTTCAAACAGATTAACCCCCCTAATTTAAGAGGACAATTTTCCAGCCTGTAGATTCTAGGCTGCTCTTTTAGTAGTTTCCAATTGTTTATTGTATTCTTTCAATTCTTAACTTGAAGGTTGCACTAAGGGCACTGCAAACAAGTGTACTAAGACATATCATCTGATGGGCCAAAACTTACTGAAGCTTCTTTCATGCCAAGCAATTACAAAGTAACTGACACGAAGAAGAAAATACTTTTAGAGCTGAAGCAATTTTACATCAGGAAGATGAAAACAAGGATTAATAGATTTGAATTAATGGTCTTCTGTTTGCACAAGAAAAAAAAGAGTAAGTTTACAACACAGTGAACCTAAGATGGGAAGTGACTGGCTGTGATATAAGACAATAAAGATTCATCTTTTATATACTGTATGCAAACCACAAAGAAAATGTTCAAACAAATGCAGAGCAGGCAAGAAAAGACATCAGCTGATACATATTTATACTATGACGTGCTACTACGGTAAAACACGGGAAACTTTAACACCTTACATTGAATAGTCTCCCTAGAAATGATAATTATAAAATTGGTCTTACATTTAATGGGCTATTTGTGAAATAAATTATAAATTAAATGTAGTAAAGACAACAGAATCTAGATCCACATATCTTTAAATATCTTAGCATTTAATATATGAAAGCAGCCCACTATGCAATCTAAGAAAGTAACACCATGTTTGTGACTGTGACTTTACAAAATTAAAAGTATATGTGTATTTTTCATGTTAGAATGTGTCTGTCAGTTATGTTACTATGCTCTACTGGACTAAGATTAACATTAAATAACACAGAGAGGGAACAACAAGAGAGCTCACGTCATCATTCTGGAATCAACTGTAGTCTTACTAAAGGAGAGCATGACCACAAGCATATTTTGTATTAGTCTTATTTTTAAAAATATTAGAATGTTATGAAAGATTGTCAGAGAGGTTTCATTATTATTCCTAAAAGTGAATTTACTGGTTCAATCTCATTAGAAGTTTTTCAACCATAAATTTTGCTTCAACGCCACAAAGATTGTTACTGATTGAAAACTATAAGGAGAAAGCAAATGGTTCTTTGAATTATACCTGCAAATACTTTCTTAGTATTTCTTGTATTCCAATGTCACCTTGGAGAAAACCAGTAAGGGATGCCATCTAGCAACCCAGTACTTTATTAGACAAGTAACAAAGTGTAAGTGCTTACTAAGTTTTGAACTTGTAGATACATAGAACTTAATCAAATGTAGGAAATTTGCCTTGCATTGCATCTGCACTGCATTTAATTATATAAGAAAATATACTCAAATAATCAGAAATCCATACAGTGACCATTATCGCCATTATACATTTGTTGTATACAATAAAACCCCCAAACCCTCATTCACTAGAGGGAACAAGAAAGTCAGAGTGTATTGTATTATACATAACAGTGTATATGAAACCAACCCAACCCTTGGCAGTGCAAATTTACAGTATTAAAGGATGCAGTAAAATAACCATTTTAAATTAGTAAATCCTACATTTCATTTATTATACTTCACAGAATAATCGGTCATCAGGCGTGATGTGAGTAAGACCAGAAACCTCAGCGCTACAAATCTGTTTTGGTGTTTGGACTGGATATTTTACTATACTTTCCTCCTAACACGGCAAATTAAATGGAAAATAAGAAATGAATCATATATCCTCCCCATTATGCACGTATTTCCTTTAGCTGATGGCTTTTGTTGTAACACAATAAAAGCTACCAAGTCCAAATTTGAAGAGGAATCTATGCATACATTTTCAGAATACAGCCATGTGGGCTACACGAGTTGCTATGATTTCAGTTCCTCCTTCTAATTGTCAGTTTAAAAAGTACTTTCAGCTCAGACACGAAGATTAACTAAACCCCACCATATCATTCTATGTGAAGCGCTATTATAAAGCAGACACAAAACGATTATTCAGGGTCACCGAATGAATCACTGGTCGAGATGGAAATTGTGTCTTGCATTTCTAGTTCTCTTTTTGAAGGGATTAATTCAAATATATGAGGATTTGCAGTGAAATGCTTCTACTGCTTTATACATAAGCATCCATGGCAACTGTTATAAGTGTCTTGGTGAATTGTGATCTAACTTCTAGCTGCTTTTTTTGAAAATAAAACAAAACAACCCACAAAAAAACCCCGCGAACAGGTATAGGCACATCCCCAAGCACTAGAAAAGGTAAATTCTTAGTTGTGGTGTGAATCCAGCTCATATTTAACTTTTATTTAAAAAGTGATTAATCTTCTAAATACAATGATTTGCACTGAAATGTAGGAGACAATCTACAAAGCCGTTTTGTTTTACACACACACACATTCATGCATTTGTACATCTATAACGATGCAAAAGCCAGAAGTTTGATTAGATTAAAAAATTAATACCAAAACCAGCACAAGTAATAATCCAACCTAATCTGAACAACACAACTCATCCAGTGATTCTCATGTCAAGCCCATAATTCTGGTTGAGCCACAGATCAAATTTCATCAATAGAAAGCCATCCCACTCCTAGCTAAGACATTCAAATGTATAATTAGCCTCATTGGGAAAAACATGTGGGCTTGTTCCAGTCCAAATCTATTCAGATTCAGATTCTAACCTTGAGATGTGGTTTTGCCTTTGCCTTATGAACAATAAAAAACACCGAAAATATTCACCATGAAGAGATATACATATATCTCATATCATTTAGCTACCTGTGTTTCTGCTTCATAATGCAAGGATTACACTAACACAAGAAAGATGTCAATAAAAAGTTTAATTCTTTATAGCTTATGGTATACTGCTGTACCTCTTGACACCAATGAGTCACAAGGTATAAAATATTAACTATATTTTATGGTCTTTTCAAAGAAATGTTATAGATTGAGAAAGCTTTAAGTACCCTCAGGTTCAATACTAATACGTTTTTAAAAAGTACCTTATACACATACCAAAAATGCATTCACTTCCGTATTTAAACATTTCTCTCTGTGCTGTATTTTATGTAGTAAAATCTTTCATATATCACTTACTTTTTTGTCTTCATTATATTTATGGAAAATTTCTTGTGCTCTTTCTTCACCACCATCCGTAAACAACATAATAATCTTATTGCAGTTAGCTCTAGAGACACTGTGCTGTGGGAGATACAAACAAAAGCTTTTTTTAATTTCAGGCTATAAGGAATAACAACTGTTATATTTGATGGCTTTCATATCAACGTGCTTACTACTTTAACACGGTAATGGCAAAACTTCCAAAGTCTTTTAGGATTTCATTCAATACCCCTTTCTGAATGAAAAATAAAACAATAAAAAATAAAATAAATTATAAAATAAAATAAAACAGAACCAAAACAAAATCATTTTTTTGTTCCATGAGACTTAAATATGACTCATTTTAGATCTGGCGCAACACAGAGGAATGGGGATCTGGTGGTTCCTTGCACCTCCACCAACAGTTAGAAAGCTCTTTAGCTCATACCCGTCACATCAACCCCACAGTGTTTCTCTACACGTTCTGCATGAGACTTGTACAGTGAGGGCCTCTAAACATTTTTGCTCTTCTCTTTTCTCATCCTTACTTCCTTTCTTATCCTTACTGTCCTTGTGGAAATTTGGGAACAATGACCCTCTTTCTTACAAATTACTGAATATTCTGTTTTGTTCTGCTGGACTCCTACTCATGGAAACTATCAAGCTCACTGACCGCTTAAATGAAAACTCCAATAATTTAGGCATCCTCTAGGTACATCTAAAAAACTCTACCTTACAAACTTAGAAATATTTTTACACTTGCTATTTTTGTCACATTTCCTTAAAATGAACTCCATCATCCACTTCTTTAATTCTTTCCTTTTTTTAATTATTTTTTTTAATACGCTGAAATTAATAGGTAACCTTTAGAAAAGTATTTTAGAATCAGGTTTACATAATACATTGTAGCCAAGATACGGCTGCCTAGAGTATTAAGATTTCTCGATCACCTACTTTTCTAATTAGATTGCAACTCAGAGGTGAAGAACTGAGCATGTTCCATTATTTCTGGAGAGCAATCTTGGAACAGAGAGAATTGAGAAGAAGCCCCTCTGACTCTTAATTGAGCCATCAAAGTAACTAGTAAAGCCACTGAGAAAAACACAGTGCATTGTGCAATGGAATAAAAACATTGTTCCACAGCCAGAACAACAGAGAAATGAATATGAACTTTGGCTCCTTATGAAAGGAGCCAAATTCTCCTCCTTCGGCATTCATCTTCTTTCCTTATTCCCTAAAAGTTAAGAATCTAGTCTAAGCAAATTGTTCATGAATTTTACAGCCAGCGTTCCTTATCCTCTGTGTTGCATACAAATGGTCCTAGTCAGACACATCTTGGTACTGAGTAGTTGGATGTGACAGAGTAAAACCCTTAGAGATTCAGTAAAATAAATTCAACTTCCCCTTCCACAAGCCTGAATTTTGCTGTATTAATTTACTATACAGTCAGGAAAAGAAATAGGAGGGTCATCCTTACAAAGAACCTGTTTCTCCCTTGCTTTAGTCTTTGTGACTAGATAGTGACTAACTTTCACCTGGCTGGTCAGGTGAGATGATCCTGCTCCCTTTCATTACTTTTGATCCTACTCTCTGATCTGGTTCCTTGTTCTTCTGTAATAAAGAGACCGAAACACCAAAGCCAGCCCTCAAACATCAGCAAATAACCCTCAGTATTGCAGCTCCACAGTTCTACAATGCTCCCAGAAAGCTAAAATACAAAAACTTTATTTGCAATCACTGTATTAACAGATGAATAATTATTCCTCAGGGATGATTTTTATTGGTAGTTCAACATTCAGTGAATAACTACTTATTTAATAATTTGTAAAAAAACAGTCCAAAGATTTTCTTACATGTAACAACACATAAAAACCATTTGAAAGCAATACATTCTCTCCAATCTCATCAGCACACTGTGTTTCATTTGGAATTAAATAATTTATGATCATTTTTTGCTTGTGAAATATAACCTACAGCATACTGCTTTGGGCTGCAATCATTTCGATATTAAAAAAGTAATAAAAGTAGAGTTGGATACTTCATAAATAAAGAAATTCACCTACATTTACAGTGATTTAATATACGGGCCAAAAAAAAATCAGAGGGAAACCAAAGAGATGACAAGGAAGGGGACCAAAGCCTGCTCATATTATAAAACTTTCCTATTGATTTTAAAGTGGGCAATGTGAACTTGAGCTAGTCTTTGTTTTAACTGACTAAATCAGGATTTTTCTAGCAGCTGTCTTAGCATATGCTAATACAGTATCAGAAAAATGCAGTGTTTTCTCTTTATCTCCTAGTGCTTACAGAAGGGCATTTACTTACACTACACTGTTTAGACACTAAGGTCACGTGATGGAAAAAAAATCCAAGATTTTATCCTCCAAACAATATTGGAAACCTGAACATGAATAAGCTCAAATCATATGTTGATTTCGCAACGTAAAAACTTTGCATCCTTATGAATGAACTTTACAGATCAGTTTCTTATAACTGATCGAAAGGAAGGCAGAATTACCTTTACAACATATCTTTTTTCCCTCCTGTTTGTACAAAGATGGAGAGATACTGGCTCAGGGAGTGAATATAAGTGATTTTGTAAAGCTGATGAAGTAATTTCATAATTTCTCTGAACAGTTTGCCTCACCAGCCCAACGGACAGCACTGCCCTCCCATCACAGACCACAGCTGAAGAGGAATGTCTTGCCTATGCAGCAACTTCCCCAGGACAAAAAACAGCTTCTTAGCTTAACCCACAGAAGAATACAAGTTGGAACTGAGTCTACGTATTCATTTTTAGCTCTCTCTTGCACTTGATAAAGGCCTTTCCTTTTTTTTTCTTTCCAAAAAGCAAGCAAGAAATGATCCTTTTTATACTGTACCTAAAATTGGTTTTGTTTTATGCAAGTTTCACATCCTTAAAATTAACTCATTAAATGGCAGGTCAGGATTACACCTTGTGACATGACACTTTAGGAATGCATTTTTCATGCCATTGAAGAAGGAAAAGGTAAACCAAGGCAAAAATCAATTACTTGAATCAAGAAGAGATTATTTCAAGATAATTTTTTGACAAATCATAGTTATTATGCTATGAGGAAAAAAACCTTCCTGAATTTCTGGAGCTGAAGTACTATTATTTTCAAAGGAGTGGCAAGCTAATATAACAGTAAATAATGGAAAAATGCTGCATAAAAATGATGGAATCCAGATTATCGATATTCACTTGAATTAGTATATTGAAAAAACCTAAAGTGTCTATTTCCATCTAGCAACACATCAGACAATAAGTTTTGCATGGCACAAGTAAAATATTGCTTTGGTATTCAAGAAAATTGTAAGAAATAACTGTCATCCAGAAATAGTACCCACAAAATTATTACAAGAATCTGAGCTGTTAAAAACTGTTCCATCTCCATGGACCTTAAAGCAATTAGACTGTTTGAATTCATAAATATACAACTGGAAGCTATCCCTAAGCGTATTTTTTTATTATTTGTTTAAGCCTGTATTATATCATCCTATTATATTGTCTTGTCACCAGAGTGTAGCGCTAACTCCATCACCAGCCCTTTACTCTTCCTGCCAAATGCATTTGCCAATATCTGGAGAGGATGACTGTATTTTTATAACCTAGCGCAATCTATTAATTTCCCTTGATACACACATTCACAGTGTCCAGCCATAACTTACAGGCTTGCAGAGATTATGTGAGGCTAATCACACCTCTGTCTCCAATTATGAGAGAGACGGTCCCACTACGAGACTGATCTCCAATTATTTTTTTAAGCAATTTTTTTAGTCCTACAAATAAGTCCACTTTGAGGACTTCCCCTGTGTTCAGGTCTTCTTAATACTGCCTGCACACAAAGTACATACCTGGTGCTGCACCAAATGTAATACATAATGTTAATCAAATATAAATGTTATGAGGAACAAGCTATGTTTGGCAAAATTTCTTGTGTCTTGCTGGTTCCCTCTGAATGAGAAGAATGAAGAAAAAGGGGAAATGTCGTTCTGCCTGGCCCGAAAAGTCCCAACAGGTTTTAAAATCCTGTTTGCAGTTTTATAGAACGATCAGCAGAGGGCACACAATCATTTCCCCACCAAACCCCTCTGCTCATCTAAACAGTGATCTGCTGAGAAAATACCCTTGAAAACATTGTATTTTCTTTTCCTCCATCAAAATTTAACAAGGTTAGGAATTTTTCAACCAGCTCTAGCCCTAAGCTGCATATACAACGGCAGGGAAGCACCCTGAAGTCCAGAATCTGGCAGATTAGGGGAAAAAAAAAAATTAAACATTTGTACACTGAGAGACATAACTGATATATTAAAAAAAATAAAAAGAATACACTTTATATTTATTAAGCTAGATTCTCCTGTAAATTGGTATAGCTTTATTTACACTAAGATGAAGATCCAATATGCAGTCTTTATGAAGGTGAAATGTAGCATATTTTTAAACAACTACATAAACTATTAAAAAAAAGACTAATAAACCCCCAACATTTGTGGTAAATGGGAAACATTGCTACTTAGAAAGCTAGTGCTTGGGTGCAAACTAGAAAGTACAATGTAATTAAAACATGGAGACAATACATTTAATTTTTGAGGAAACTATTAATTTTATGCATGAGAAGGAGAAAGGAATTAGAATACTCTCAGGTGCCTAACAATCCTCTGTTAATTAAGTAACTTGCTCCCCTATGTCCTGCAGAAGCCATGGTCAACTATTTATGACATGTAATAAATATAAAATTGCAGGTTAACTAAATGTAGCTAGGAGATATTGTGGTAAATCTGAAATAATAACCTTGTAACATTCTGTAGCCTTCCATTTTAAAATTACCTGCGAATCAACCACGGCCACAGCTATGTGCCAACTGAGAATCACATGAAATGAAAAACTAGCTGAATGAATGAAGTAAAAACAGTACAGCACATTGAAAACCAAATCTATTCCCAAATCTTAGCAATCTGCTGGGGGATCTACAAAGAAAAAACATATTGTTGGGATAAATTTACTTGCTAAATAAGGTGTTGTACTGATTATCACTCAGTTACATGATGGGAGAACATGCAGTGACCATCTGACCATTCAAGTTCTTCTTCACTTTACAGCAGAGAGAGATGACTTTCATACTTACATTTAGCAGCTGTTCAAAAGCATAGCTAAAGCCTTTTTTGTAATCTGTAATTCCTTTAGCAGAGATTTTATAGACAGCTTCTTTCAGCTTCTTCTTGTTCCTCACATTAGCTTGGACAAGATGATTAAAGCAACTGACATTCTGAGCATTATTGTTAAACTGTAAAATAAATAGAAATAGTATTAAAGACAGTTAATTCTCTTTTCTAGGTGCTGTAGTAGTAAAGGCTAACGGTTTCTTGATCCATGAGATAAAGCATGTCACACCCGGATTTTAATTTCCACTACATTAAGAATGTCCAGCAGTGTCTGGAGATTTCAAAATTGGGCAATAAATATTAAAAAGAAAAGGTATTCAGTGGTTCACTCTTTGTTGCAATCCCTCTACAAAACCCTCTACTGTAGTGGGAAAACTCCCATGAATTTTTTTTTCAAGCTCAGATAATGAAATCAAACGGAGAAATGCAGAGTTAGGGAAATATAAAACATGGGAAAATGTTTATTTTACTTTTTTTCATTACTGAAAAATACTGGTTGAATTATCAGGTGACTTCCATATTGCACGTACTAGTCTGTTGCTAAACCTGCTGTTTTACAATGAAATTTGCAGGTCATGATCAATTAGCACATGTCTTACAGAAAACAAAATACACTCTTGGGGCAAAGGAAGCACGTAAGAGTATAGCTGTAGATAGGAAAATATTGTTAATAATAACACAAATTTACATATTAAGAACGCACATATTTGTTCTCTCTTACCCACATACCTGTAAAGACTACCCCCTGAAAAATTAATTCATACAAGATTCTGACATTATTTAAAAACATACATAGAAATTTTTTTATGTGCAAAATGTTGTCTGCACAAGTAGAAAACCAGTTTATGATCTCTTTAAAATTTGTCTCTGTATAAATACACAGATATACATTTATAAGTACAAATACATATATATATATCCTGGTAGAGAGCGGGATGAAGAAAGATGTCTCACTTTTTAGCTACCTCTGTATCTATCTATCTAAAGTCAAAGATGAGACTTCTCTTTAAAAATGCTGTAGCATGTATGATTCTAACTGTAGTCTTGAATGAAATTGCATATTACTGCACGTAATCCGTGTTGAACTCTATTTGAATGAAAATCTCCTTTTAACTACAACAGAGTGATTTTTATTTAAGGAACTCTTGACGAATATTACTAAAACTATTGTCTTAGCCAATTTTTAAACTGTTTTATCTACTCCTATTTCTTGTGTGAGCTTTTTTTCTCCCTGGCAAATAAGATATCCAAAAAACTCTGTAAAACTCCCATCTCAGTGAAGGCACTAAGCACCAGACCTCCTAATTTACTTTTCAGCTGAAAACAGCTTATTATGTCTCTTCCTGATTAAGAGTCTTCAGTGAAAGTAGATGTAAATGTAGTTTTATGCTGTCAACCTGGTGCAAAGCCTTAAAATAACTTAAAAATCAGGCCTTGTTGGCTTAAGTCTCAATACTGCTAATTAGTTCAATAGTACTGTATAGAAGATAAGGTAAGTAAGGTCACAGATTTCAATAACTGCTCAGACTATTTACATGTCTAAAATAAATCACTACCAGGCACAAAGTATGGAGAGAGACCTGCTATCAGCAGCAAACATCAACTTGCGCTGTAATTGTAGGACACTTACAATGAACAGAACTTAAAAGGATGAAGGAATCGATAATATCAAATCACTCTTTATAATGCATAATAATTCAATTCAAGTTAATAGGATGCTTAGGAGGTATGAAGACTTTTCCATGTCCTGGAATCAGATGCGTACAGATGCATGCTCCCTGCCCTTAGGACCAATTACTACCCGTAATTTTTACCAAACGTCCACTTTAATCAATGAGACTTCTGCTATTGACTTTGTAGGAGCAAATGCATAACAGCAAATACAGTACAGCTTACGGCAGAGATGACTGACAGAGAAAGGCATGATCCTCAGCAGGAGGCTTAGCCTAATTTGTTCCAGATCCTTCTTGAAAATAGCCACAGAGCTGCAGCTGTGGGTTTTTTGGCTGTAAGTAAGCAAATCCAAGCACTATTATGACAGCATTTGCTATGCTGGATTCTAACTTACGGTTCCACACGTAATTTTTTATTCTCACAAAAAGGATGTGTCAAAGCACCCCATGAACTAGAGACTTTAAAGCATGAATTTGTCTCTTTCATCTTCTAATATCATTGTTGTACCACAAGCCACTCCTGCATGTATGTTGAACCTAAAGAAGAAAACCCACTATTTTGATTTGGAGCATTAAGCAGTTCACAACTAAGCTCATAGCTTGTCATCTTCATGTTATATTTATTTTTCCAGGGAGCTTATTTTTGCTCTTTCCTCACGAATTAATATTGTCTTTTGGTGAGATACTGATACTGGTTTATGGTATAGCTGCTGTTTTCCTGAGGACTGCATTTGCTAAAAAATAGTATGGATTCTTGCTAGGCAAAGATATACACTATGAGAATACCATATAAGAATCTTCATATGTCTTTCTAATTAATAAGCACAGTTATTATTCTGTCGCAATTTTATAGCTCTGTTCCCCAGGTGATTAAAATCTGCGTGAGCAAGTTATTCTCAAATGACTTTATATAAAGTTTTCTGTCCCCTTTTCTATCAATATGCAGTTCCCAATGTGTCCCAAGGAGACAACTGTTTCTAAAAACATGCAAAAGCATGAGCAAGTGTTTTAACTCTGAAAAAGGCAATGTTGTATTTGACCAGGCATTCAACAAAAGAGTCAGTTGTATATAATAATATGACAAAGGTTGCTTATTTATTTTTGTAATGTTCTATTTATCAGGGCTTTAATTTTCATAATATCACAACTATAAATATAGTATCATATTTCTAAATTATTTACCGTAACAAAAGTATGAAAATGGGTGAGATAATGAAGATAAAAAGTATTTTCCAGTTCTCTCAGCATCACAATGCAAACTTCACCTTTCAAATGAATGAACACATGGAATTGGATTTCATATAACCAATTTTTCAGCTTGAATATTCCTTTAATGTACGCCATATTGCCCAGAAAAGAATAATTTTGGTAGGAACAACCCTCTGCTGTGATGAAAATGTAAGACTCCCAACTGAACCCTAACGTATCTATCTATTGTGTGATTTTAAAGCCATTATCTTTTATAAAAGTTCTTTCCCCAAACTCAAACAAATTATAGTCATTCATTTTTCCATTTCCCCTCAACATCACATGGTGATTTTTATTTGCTGAACAAAACCATGAAATGATTACACAATTGTAATCAATTAACTTTGATGCAGAACACTGACACACTCAATGGTGTTTCTTATGGACATTTCTTACAGAAGTAACCCATAAATCACCCAATGATTATTAGGTACATTAACCATATGGGAGTGAAAACAATGTGCTGTGGAATTATTTCAGCTTGCTTTGACCTGATTTTGTAATCATGATTGGAAAATTACTCGAGTAAAGTAATTTTAAAAATACAAGATCTGAGAATGAATTCTAATTGTGAGATGGGATGAGAGTACAGATCTTGTGCTTGGAAAGTAGAACGCTATCTGGTAGGTAGCTCTGGTCTATATAAGCCAATTTCATCTGAAGAAGAAGAGTGACTACACTGTTCTGCTTCATCAGTGACACTATAAGCAAATTATTTCGTGAGCTAATATAAAAGTAACCATAAATTCAGCCTTATGGTCAGTGTACACCTTGTCTTGGGCTATAGCAAACAGCAGTTCAAGTGAAAATTTACTGACAAGTGAAGATTTCTCCCTGAAATGCCACTAACATTAAACCGCAAATCTAAATTGCTTGCTAGCAGTCCTGCAAATGCATCAGGATAATTATTTCTATGAAGGTCAGGTATCTAGCATATGGATTAGTAATTACGGATACAAAAATGACATTTTAAAAATTGACAGGAATACTGGCTCAAACTGTTTAAGCAGTTAACAAGTAAACTGTACTGTACTTACACATGATGTAAACTGAACAAAGGGTCAAGGTCAAAATATCTGCATCTATAGACTGACAAATGCTGATGTAAAATGAAGGAGAGAAATAACACACTTGCAGAACGGAGAGTTACATCAACCAAAGTCTGAAAATGCTGTAATTTAATTAAGAAAATAGATGAGCCAGCTATTTTGAAATACATCAGTCAACGTTAATGTTAACGTCACTCAACAAAGCAGACGAGGAGAGTTTTTGATTAGATAAAGGAATAGCAATCTTCCAAAATGATCATTTACCTGTTTGCTAGGAGGTGAAGGCAAGTCTGAAGGTTGAAATGTGACTGTTAAAAATGTCCAAAGGGGGGAACAAAATTCAGGGCTACATTTAATTAATTTGAACTCCAGTAAAATCCTGAAGCAACTGAAGGATTTCAAGCGTAAAAGCCTTCAGTTTGCCCTTAAAACTGGCTTGTCATACCCGCTACACAACATTAAAATAGTTTTGCTCTTTAACCAGTTGACCATGTGACAAATACCAGGACTATTCATAACTTTGAATTAGCCAAACTGAGCTAGTTTTCAGTTACACTCATCTGAAATATAATAGCTATAGTGACATCAATAATTTTTCACACATTAAGATAGCAAAAGCCAAAATACCTGCAATAAGCCTATGACAACTACTGGTCACATTACCCGTCTCCTAAGAAGCATAATAAGGCTTATATAGGTTTGGATGATTCTTGAAAACCAGTTAACAATATACTCAATCACTTAGTATCCAGCTGGAAGAAAGAACATGCAACATTTCAAAAACCAATCGCCACTTCAGAAAGTCCATGTTCTTACAAAATCAAGTCCCACCAAAGGTTTAAAATTAAAGTTATTACAATCCATACTTTATTGAATAAAATACTCTCAATGTATCTACATGAAATGTCAGTTGGGTATTTCTCAGACTGGCATTTCCCCCTAATTATTGCAGTAAAGATAAACATTTGTCATAAAAATGCTGTTGTGGTAAAAAGAAAATAAATGGAATTTGTGTACGATGCCGTGGGCTCAATGAGTCACTTACAAAACAACAGATGACATCTGGAGGCAAACCATTCAATTGTTAAAATCTAAAGCCACCCACTACTAGTGACAGCTTCTACTTTTTAAGCTATATAAAAACCTTATTCCTTATCTAAGCTAAAATAAGAGGGGTTTGCAGCAAAACAATTGGAAATAATGGAAAACAGGATAACCTTAGCTTTTTATTTTAAAGTATCATGAAGTATTAATATAATTAAATTTGTCTTGAATTATATAGCAAGATATAGGATCTAGATGTATTTTTCACTAGATTATTTCTCACTACCCAATTTATTTATATCCTTTTGCAGCTTCTGCCTTTGGGATGTCCTAGAACGATCCTCGGGTCTGAGGAAATGAAGACCTTGTATTCACAGGTTTGGGCAGGAATACCTAAGCCTGTTACAGAGGCACTAAGAGTGTTAGAGAACTTCATCCAGTTAACCTCAAACCACCAGTATAATCTTTGGCCGAATATGGGGCAACTCAATAAATTGAAAAATAAGCTAATCAATTCAACTTAACATGAAACTCTGAACAAAGGGGTTTAAGTTTAATGCTGCTTGAACCTTGTCATTCTGGAGAAGGTCAGAAACAGAAATACTAATCTGACAGTCTTACAAGGACTTTGTCTTTATCCTCTTATTCAGAGAAGGATCAACTTGTAAAACCACTGGAAAATTATACAGAATTTCAGAGAAATATCTAAATGCTAGAGACCTTTCCCCTCCCTTGGGTAGTTCCATTGAACTGTGGGCTCCTCCAGACACATGGACCTGTGCAATCCATAGTGCCCCAAGAGTTAAACTGATGGAGAAGAGAAGGGGTTGTCATTCGGAGACCCTCTTCTGATTCCAGAATAGTTACTTCTGCATTGCTAAAACCCTCTTCTTTTCCAGTCTCAACCTGCTCTCACTAAGAGCAGCCTTCTTTAAAATTATTAAAACTCCTACCTCAACACCAGGATATTAGAAGATTCAAGGGAAGTGAAACAGAGATGTTGATTTATTTCCTATGTCTGTTCCCACTCTAAGCACTTTGTGGATATGATGGCAGATCAAAAAATGAATTACAAGGGACCCTACAGACAGGTGTTTTCATTAGAGGACAGCATAAGACAAAAGAAGGGGGTGGGGGGAAAATCCCTCATGGAAAAAGGCTGCAAAATGAAGAAAGAAAGGATCTGTATTCAGAAGTGGAATATACAAGGACTGGAAAACATTTGAGACAGATAAGTAGAAAGAGCAAAGCTACCAAGCAGTCTGGGAAAAAAACAGCAAACAAAATACATGGGAAGAAAAACATGTATAATTTTTTTTTTTCTAAAACTACATTCAGTTCAATATATTACCTGCTGAACAGATACAAACTGGCTTGTCTACTGGGAAATTTTTTGATAAATCTGCCTTTTGCAGATACCAGCTGACCTCTCCCCAGTTAACAAGCTTTAGCAAGTAACACATAGCGTGTAACTCCCAGGGACATCCACACTTTAGCATCACAGACATTTTCAAACATCACTGAGTGTCTCGGACTGCTTGTGAAATAGCTCAGAACTGTTCTCATTTTATTGGTGAGAAAAGCAAAGCAACAGGGAAGAAAACAAGTAAATCTCAGGCAAAGATATGGCCAGAAGCTTTAGTCTCAATTCCCCACTACTAGAGCACCAGAATATGCTTTTTTCCCTTTCCTTTGTGCAACCAACTCCAAGTCCTCAAATTCACCCTTTAACTTGATATTAGTTATTTTGCCATATGCCATTTAAACCACAAGGTCAAATAGGGCACAAATTATTAAAGCGTGAATTCTCATAAACAGCTCACCACTTAAACTTCTTCAAAAGGCAGACACAGCTAATGTGATTCATTCTGAAGACTACAGCACTGCAAGAGAAAAATCTCTGATTTCACAGGCAATGTACAAATTGATGAATGTTTCAAATCCTCTTCTATATATCCATCATCCCTTCTCTATATATCCCTATATATCTTCATCTCCTGAGAGGTATAAGGGATATAAATCTGAAGTCCAATGTCAGTCATTCTTTTGGCAAGTGTAGGAGGTTAATTTAAATACAAATAAAACATTTCAATTGATTCCGCTTCTTTTATGAAAGGAAACCCAAAGCATCCCCTTCATTGCACTGTCTTAGACATCACGTTACGTGTAATGCTAGCAAAACAAACAGGCATTGAAAACAGCAGCATAAGAAGAAACGTTATAAAGAACTACAGAGTAATATCTTGGGGCATTCATTTATCTTGATCAGAAAGTGCTTATTACTGTTTCTGACAGTCAAGAACTTTTTTCTTCTGCTCTACCTGATGTCTTCATACGTATGTGTACATATATTTTTAAATAATTCTGTTTATGTATAGGTATGTACTTAATTTTTTTAATGACATGATCAAGAAAGCAAGCTTCATCAGTCAACATTTATCAGATGTGACCTGGACAAAGCACCAATCTACTGAGGAATGCCACAATTCTCAGTAAGGACAGCAATAAGTTTATGTGAACACAAATTCTCAGGAAAAGAAATTGAGGAAAGCAGCGCTAGCTCTGCAATTCAATCTGAAAACCACAAAATCTTTTGTAAATCATCTCATTACTGGAAAATGCAACAGCATAAACAAATCAAAACCAATAAATTTACGACACTTTAAAAAGCTTTGCCATGTTTTAGTCACTAGGTGGCACTAAAACAAAAAAAGTTGAACTGCTCTTACAAATGTTATCTTGAAATGGGAAATTTTACACTTCTGGTGGAGGTGGTTGGCGCATCCTGTGAATGGCATAAATTTATCATTCCAACTAAAACAATTAAACACTCTTGTGCGCTAAATGAGTGAAGAAACAGAAATATTAAAATCCAAACTTCCGCCTTAAAGAAAAATTTCCACATGTTGAACACAAGAGATCCTAGCTCTGGGAAGATGAAAATAAATTTTTTCTATACAAAGCATCCATATTACCAAAACAAACATCTACATTTCCAACAGCTTTATGGACGGTGTTTACAATGCTCATAATGGAAAGGCTGTAAAAGTTAACATTTCTTAACCAACCTCCTATCTAAATGTCTTTCTGCATCTCCAAAATCTGTAAAAGTGAAAACATTCTTATTGAATATTTTTAATACCAAATCTAAGTAAAAATGCAGATTTTCCCAACCATCTTTACCTGCCTCCCTATTCTTCACTCATCCCAGTTAGTTTACTAACATCTACTGATTCAATATAGCATATTTTATCAGAATCTACTGAAATTACACTTCTAAACTAAAAAAAAAACCTAAAAAACTACCCCTCCAAAACTTCTGACATCAAATGAGACCCTGCCTTAAACTGTATGTAAACTGTGTATTTTTAAACATACAGAAGTGTTTATTTTTTTCTAGAAAATCATATAAACTTGAACAAAGCAGTAATTCCTGTACTTACACTTGCTACAGAGACAAAACTTATACATTTAAAATACCAAGATCATGATAGCTGAATAAATCAGAAACATCACTCCGGGAATACTGAAAATTGAGGAAAAAATAGTCAGCTTGCTGAAGACCTAATCAGATACTACCGCTGCTGACTTTCAATCTGCTGAGGTTTGTTGCTATGCTACTTCTGCCTCATGGCTAAATCAGCTTGGTGACCCAGTTGTATCTATACATATTAAATGAGCAATAGTGAAATAGACCTGATTTCATCAGGCTTTCGTCTTGTACCTAAATCCAGCTTTGCTGATTTCTTTTCCTTTTTTTTATTGCTGCTTTAGGGTTGGTAATAGGATTTTAGGGTTAATCCCAAGAATAACTAAATCTTGAATAAGGCCAGTTACAATCTATATTTCAGCAGTGAGAAGCTATTATAAATATTTATCAGAACTCATTTAGAGAATAGTAAGAAAGCAATTTGCAAAGTTTTATTCCCATGTAGATCTCAGTACACAGAAAATTTGAGGCAGTTCAAGCAATAAAGGTTTGCAATTTCACATGCCAAAAAATAATACGTGATGTTAAAGTTCAGCATTTGTATCTTGCTATAGAATATTTGTTTCCTCCTATGCTATGACTTGCATAGAGATAATCTTCAGGTATACAGTACAACCCTACATATACACTGTAGAAAAAAAGTTTAAACCTTATTCTGCTACTCAGTAGGAGCACACCTGCATTTATTAAATTATATTGCAAGTACAGGAAGCAATAAAATTAAGACTATATGTCAATTTACACTATTGGCATTTCTTGAAATTTCAAATGCATCACATTTCTTTTCATTGTGAAATGTATGTATGTGCATTATAGACAGAATATACATAAGGTTCAAAAATGCTTAATACTGTTTCTGAAAGGGCTCTTGACAGATCACAGGTAGCAGCGTTCGACAATATAACTGTTAAATCACGAAATATATGCTGAAAACATATTGTAGCATAATATGAGATAAATGTTTGGGAAAGGACCAAATACTGGGCTAAAATCTCCTCTCAGTTAGCTTTTTTAACTTTTCTAACCAATATGATTATCTGCACATAAATCATTGTAAAGCTCCCACTGAGTGCAAAAGGTTTAACGTTCAGACCACAAAGTACGATGCTGCGCTGCGAATCTCAGAGTTACAACAAAGAACGTCAGCATAGACTGAAAGATGAATTAGCTTAGCCAGATGAACTCGTTTATGGTCATTTCATGATGCCGTGGCTAAGTTAGCATGCATTATTTACTTAAAAATGTGTTTCTGACTTCTACTGAAAATTTCAGTACTGTAAACTTCAGCATCTCCCAGAAAAAGCTGCCTGATCTGAACTACTGTGCTACCGTAGTGTCGCAGTCCTGTAGTCTGCACTGTATAGCACTGCTACCCTGATACACTCTAGGAGAGAGCTATAACAAGAAGAGACTTTCTAGAAAATTATTTTGTAGACTTTTTTTTATTATCACTTGACTGGGGAAATCTTCATTCAGTCAAACTCAAGTTGTTTAGAACACAAAACACCTCTGGCCAAAAAGATGAGTCATAGAATCATAGAATATCTCAAGTTGGAAGGGACCTATAAGGATCATCAAGTCCAAGTCCCTGCTCCTTGCAGAACTACCTAAAACTAAACCATATGACCACGAGCATTGTCCAGACAGTCCTTGAACTCTGACAGGGTTGGTAACGTGACCACCTCCCTGGGAAGCCTGTTCCAGCGACCAACCACCCTCTGGTGAAGAACCTTTTCCTAATGTCCAAACTGAACTTCCCCTGACACAGCTTCATCCATTTCCTCATGTCCTATCACTGGTCACCAGAGATAAAGGTTTGAGTATTAAACCATTTTCTATAAATTCCCTGGATATGTGAGGTTGTTACTCAGGGCATCAAAAGCAAGACGAATGTTTAGTCAGTGCACCAAATTACAAGACAGACATACATTTCAGCATCAGGCCACATCACTATGGGATGGCAGGGGGCTACAATATCACCTCCATATTCCCACGGCTTGCCTTAAATGTGCCTGTCACCCTTGCAGGGCAGAGCAACGTGCCCGGCTGCACGTGGTGCCTGGGGTTCGTGAGCAGCCAGGAGACTGCGGCAGCACCCTGCTGATGTGTGAGATGCTGCCGCTGAGGCAGGGAAGCATGAGAGGAGGGAAAAGCTGAGTCTTGAAAGCGTGAGACTTGAGAAGTCGATGAGTATTTCATTCATGTTTTGCCTAAGTTAAGAGGTCCTTTAGATTCACACCAAACTAACATCTTGCCACATGTCTTAAAATTTTCACCTACCGAATAGATGACTTTTATAGAAAATATGTTAAAGAAAGGGGGACCATAGAACAAATAGCCTGCACCCTGTTCCAAACCTTATGGACAGCCTGCATTTTCTTCTTTTTTCATTAACATGGTGAGTCATCTTTCCCCAGAAGAATCATTAAAGCCAGCCCAGCCCAGACTCTTCAGAACTGGTAAGGAATGAGTTCATTGTTCGAGACACCATTCATCCACCACAAATTTTTAATTATACTGTCACAACACTCCCTAATAATTGTCTCCTAGTTGGAAAGCTGACTCAGAAATGCACTTTTATCGATGATATGTCTGACGAAGCAGGGGTCTCCTTAGTAAGACTTGTGCTTTACTAAAAATTAAGAAACTGGAAATAGCCAACAGACTTATTGACCAGTGGAACCATTAGGTAGAGCTATCACATCATTTTATATACTACTAAACTACTCATTTTAAATACTACTAATATACTAGAGAGCTGGAATTTATTCTGGAAATCGCAGAAGCCCGTGCCATGTGCTGTTAGAAGGCTGACTTCCTGACATTTGACAACTATAAGAGGAGACAATAAAAATCTGTATTGATGCCCAAAGCAATCCCTCAAAGTGGGAATGGAGGTGACTTTTCTAGCCATCTGGAATTGTCAGCTATACTGTACAGCAATAAATGTACAGTTTCCAGCAACATCCCTGCTCCTGACATCCTAATGTGGAATTTCAGCTTCTAATTTCCATTCCCTTTGGCTCTTCATGCACTCAAGTACTCTGTTCCCTAGAATTAACACTTTGTGACAGATCTAAAGTGAAACAGATCTTGTTTTAAGATTTGCCCTATTCCTTTTCCAACTCTTTCCATTTCTTTTTTCTCTCTTACAGACCTTTTGAACATTTTCCTTCCACAGCAAACTAAAGTTACAGTTAATAACACAACAGCAAAAGCTTAGCTGATATGTTAAAGCAAACAGTAACATACAAGAAGAAAAAAAAAAAAGGTGTAAAAAACCCAAAAGTGCTCATTGTTTTTTTTCCCCACTGACTCCCTTCTGCATTCTCACCTGATCAGAGATAGTATGATTCAGCTTATCTCATTTCAGTGATCATTTAATTGGGAGCCCAGTCCAAGACCGTGGGCCAGGCTCTCCCTACAGCCAGTGGAGACAGACAAGCACCTCCTGGTCATAATTTGTCCTCAGGATAGTCAGGATGACTTGTCTTCTGGAGGTGTTTCTCATTTTCCTCCACTAACTATAATTAAGGCCTTAGCAGTAATTTACAATACAATAACCCCTCTTTTGGACTCAGGGAGGTTGTATGGGAGACATTATGGGATGCAGGGGAAGAACATCTCAGGATTGGACAGGACTTACTATGGAATATTTTATGGAGGAATCAGGGTGAGGAAAGGGATGGATTTAGGTGATTTGGGGACAAAAAAGTGGGGGAAAATAGAGGGGTATGGGGAAAAATTGTTGGTCTCATGTAAATAGTTTGCTGGTCAGTATGCTTGTCTGGCCACATCATGCACCTCATCAGTGCAGTCTGTCCTGCCTTCTTATTAAACTCCATTTCTACTTCTTTTCCTGGGTGAGGGACTCCCTAGTCTGCGTGTGTGTCTGTGAGTGCAGCAACCGGAGTCAGAACATGGGTCACAGGGCCTGTGTGTCCATGTTGCAGCAGCTAGAGAGACTAAAGTGAGTGAACTTCAGTGCCAGCAAGTGGAGGGGGACTGTGGGTCACAGGGACCCATGTGTCCATGGTACCAGCACCTGGAGTGAGTGCCAGGCGCTGGTCCTGGGGATTTAGAGGTGAAACCCATGTCTGTGTGGCTCTAAGGGTGAGATCACAGTGGGGGTTGGCTATTGGGACCAGGGGAGTCCCTGCCAGCTCTGTGCATGTGCCTGAGACGGTCTCTACCAGCAACTGGATGGAGCTGCAGCCTCAGGGGCTTGTATGTCTAGGTGGCAGGCTGAGATATATATACACACATACACACACACACATATATATATATATTCTCACCAGCAGACTTCCATCCCGCTCAGCAGGATGAGGCTGTTGGCGCTGCCTGTGTTCATGTGAGTGCTCTGGATTTGCCTGTGTTACCTGGGTGGCTGGCCTGGTATGTATGTATATACATGACTATATGTTATGTGGCATATACGTGTACTCTGTTTGCATGTGCCCACTGGCACATTTTCAGCCTCACTACTGGTTGGCTCTGTGGCATGGACCTGCGGCAGTCTCAGCTCTCTTGGGGTGTTGAATCTGGCATGATATGCTTTCCCCTAACAGGTAACATAATATATGTATAAACAAATCCCTAAATTCAGATGGCTTGGTTATTATTTTGTAACTCTAAAAGAAAAATAACTTCATCTTCTAAAGGTTTATTTGTAGCTATGTAAAGCTCAGTTTAAATGAGAAATCAGGAAAAAATTGTTGAAACACATGCTTACTTTCTAAATTCCCCAGCATATACCAGGTATGGCTACATGGCCTTTGAATACAAATGTGAATAGCTTCTGCATGGGATCTGGCTGGCTGTACTTTACGAAGGTTTACTAGCTTGAGCACAGTTCTGAGCTGAACATGGCAACTTGGCTTTTGGAGACAGTCCCTGATACTAGCTGTAATTCTCAGAGAGAGAAGACTTGACCCTGCACAAACATCACCATGGGTTTTGGTTTATATTGGTTTTACATACTGGCATATTATTTTAACCTGGATACTAAAAAACAATTGTAAGCAAGTACCATAGGGAGTATTATCACTGGAACAGCAAAGTAACACTTGATTTTCACCTCTTTATCATGGACTATTCTGTATATGTCTGTTTTATACAAGTATTTGCTGTTCTGTCTTATTGCACAGACAATATTGTAGGGCTGGTTAAACTGAAGATAACAAGGAATTTTTAAGTACACTAGGAATAAGAGAAAGCCTGAATAGTGAACACATCTGTTGCTAGATGGATATGGCTAAATTTTTACGTATACAGAAAAAAAAGAAGTACTTGGTAAATATTCCCTGTTTACAAAGAAGGCTAAAGTATTCATATTACACAAGGATGATGAAGTACTTTCCAGTCCATTAGTAACTAAGGTGGATGATGAACAGCTACTTGGGATAAACATTTAAGTCAGCAGGACAAAACAAAAAACCCCACCAATCAACCAACCAATCAAACAAAACCTTTATGTATTCTTGATTTAAGGTTAAAAAGGGTAATGAGATAATCTAATCTGACCTCTTGCATACTGTCTCACCACCCACGTATCACTGGTCCTTAAAATTCCCTTGGTTACTTCTGTAATAGACCTTAACAATTACGTTTAGTTGTACATGTTTGCTTAAAGTGCATCTTCCAGGAAAGCATTAAATATTGATATGAAGACAACAAGAATCTTTCCTTGAAATTTGTTGAGGCATATTACCTATTTATGTGCCATTCAAATTTATTGGGTTTCCACTAGTGATTCTTGAAGTGCTTTTATCTGACAATTTTGAGAGTCTATGGATGCAAGAGTTTTCCCCAACAACAGTGCTTCTCAGCTGTGATCACATCAGTTATCAGCATATATATTTATGAACTCCAGAACAGCCAAAAAAAGGTCAAATTCTGTGAGTTTGAGAGTATGTCTGAAATCCAGCTTCTCAGATAACTCACTCAAGATTGTGAGAAGATGCTTTCAAGAACCAAGCAATCAACCATAAACCACTTTCAGTCCTGAAAGGACACCTACAATCTTTTTGTGTAAAATCTGAGCCAATCCCTTTTATGTTAAATTAGTAATATGATCCACATTTATGTAACAGTATTTAGCCAGAACAAAGGCGACATACAGTCAAAATCTGAGTTCAAATACTCATTGCCTCCCACGAGAGAAACTGAACCATCAATCCATACATTGTTTAGATGGAAATTTGTCTCTAGCCATATCACTGAAGCTGTACAAACATTTCCAGTTGATCACATCAGATGAAGATGACAAGAAGTTTGACTCCTAGTGGTCCTTCACTTCTTTTTCTTGATACAGTGTAATTTGTTTTCCTCAGCATCAGGGTCCCATTGAAGTTAATTAACCTCATTTCAAAAATGCCAACTAATATAACATCTTCCCTACCCTAATATTCCTTTCAACTCTAGCCCCACCTAAAATACTTTAACATAGCATCGTTTACTCCTTTCTCGACTTTCTCTTTAGAGGGGAAGCAAAATGAAACCGTAATTCTGTGGGCAGACAAATATTCCATGTTGTTTATACTACTGCATTTCTTGCTTCTATTCCTACTCTCATTAATCCATTAAAAAAGAAAATTCTTTCTAACTTTTTAACAATTGCTGGGTTTCTATAGTTCCCAAATTTTCTCCATTGCTATCTGCAGAATACTCATCTTCATTACGTTTGCTAAACATGTCCTCTAGCCATACTTCCCACACATCTATTTCCATAGATACGTAGCCTAGCTCTAACTGCAATTTTTAGCAATGCAGAAATTGAATACTAGATTTTGATCATAACTTCTTGGAGCTTTGTTTAACCCAGCACCTACAGGGTTTACTAAACATACCTGTATGAAAATACATACAACAATTCACTTGGTCCCTGAATAGGGAAGGTGCAAGATAATGACCTTCCACTACAGAATGCTAATGATTTTCCATTAAGGAACACTCCTATGAAGATGTATTTCTCTGCAGCTATCATTGTTCCCCCTTGTCTTGAAAATGAGCCATTCAATTAAGAAAAACTGCAAGGTCATGATACAATTAGATGGATTGTGGTTAAGAGAATCACAAAGCTCAACACTCAGCTCTAAACATGCCTTTATATTGCTTTTCATTGACTACAGAAAACAAAACAAAACAAACAAAAAACCAAAAAAACAAAACACCCAAAAAAGGAATAATACGTATTTTCTTACTGCCTCACACAGATATGATGCTGAGGAGACTGTATACTCAATAGGAGCTACTGTGATTTGTTACCTGAAATGCTCCAGGATTAGATGTTTATACAGACCTACAGTGGGAACTTGATTCTCTATCCTTTTTTTTTAATTTCCCAAATAGTGAAAAAATGGCAGGAATCTTTATATTTTCTCCTCAGTATTGTTCATTATGAAGAATGGGAAAGCAAGGGTTGAAGTGGATTAGCAAGCACGCTGGCAAGCCCCTTCATACAGGAGTCCTTTGCATCTCCTCCTCTGGACCCACCCATACAACCACTTCTGTGCCAGTATCTCACACTGCTATCATTATTATGGTTTATGACTTCCTCAAATACTGATGGTATTTAGAAAAACTAACCACCACTGAACTCTTCTGGGTCAAAATTTAAAAACACAGAAGAAAATATATCTTAGTTTATTTGAGTATGTAATTTAATTTAAGGTTCACTAAAAACACTTTAAATGGAAGCAATAAAGGAAACTGAATTTTAAAGAAATTTCTGGAAGTTTTTGCCAGTTGAACAGAAGTACACTCATACAAATTGAAAACATCTAACAAGGAAAACATAAGCACAATGGGTTACCTGGTTGCAAAATCTAGCATCCTCCTCCCTTCAATAGAACTTCAGGCTAAGGTTTCCACCCATGTCATGTTTGCTAAGTTTTTAAACAAGCTTAAGGAAGTATTTCTCAGAAGGAAGGGATATTTCCCTGTATCTAAGAGAATGTAGGTGCAATCTGAACTGCAGAATGCAGGAAGGAACATGCAGCAGAAAGAGTCCTTTCATAAATTGAAAAGATTTTTATGAAACTTCCCCCGCCATTATCATAGAATAAATATTTTAATTAAGAAGGCATAAAGCTTGTATCAACTGGGGAGTAAGGGGGGCAAAATAAACAGGTTGGCAAACACTGAGCTGTGGGAATTACGTGATAAGCTGCTATTAAAAATCAGTAGAAAAAGGCATGTATCTTCCACAGATTGCCTTTATCCTCAACAATGATTTCACAGGCTGGGTGCATAGCTTTTTCTTTGAAATCAATTCATCCAGAAATCTCCTTTCCTCTGACTTTAGTCCATTTGCAGAACTGCACAAAAGCAGGAGATAAGCTTTCAATTTTCCTAGAGCGTGATTCTATTATCCCTAGTATGCTCATAACCTTTAATTTCCAGTTCCTAAACAGTAAATACTAGTTTGGATTTTTACACAGGCTAAGTGATTTTAAACAGTCCTACAGCTCCTGACTTTTAACGTCTGTTGCTGTAAGGTAGGTTTTTCCTTTGTGCGGTTTTCCCCACCTCTACAGATTTGAAGTTGAAATACATTTCTCCTGCAAACTGCAGCCTACCACAATCATAAACAAATTACACTCTCTGTGTCAACATTTGAAACCAAGTCACTAAATCATAGCGTGCTGGGATGGAATTGCTGCCCCTATCATCTACCACTTACTGCTATCAAAGCATATAACTGGATTAGTGGGAAAACAGTTGTATTACTCATACATTTAAGCTCTTTCAAACAGCAGGTTTTCTTTCTGCAACAGAGCACTGCACTTCAGATAAGAAAAATGCAAATGCCAAAGGAAATCATGACATATTAACCCCTGGCAGTCTTTACGTGACTTAATAGTTTGTTCAGCCTCTTTTCACTGGAAATTAATGCAAGAACTATATTAAATCAGTAGAACTAATGTATTTTAACACATCTACTTTTAAGCTTTTTGTTCCCTAGGATTTCTCCATATACCAGGCATGGGTGATTAAATCATCCTGTCACTTTCTAGAAGTGATTGGCATGAGCTTAAATCCGTGTCTCTCAGTTGTGGGTATGAATCATCATACATATGGGGTTTGTGGGACAACATCTTGGCAGAGGTTAGTGGTAAAACAGCTTTCTAGTTAACTCAAAACCTCATTACTAAACACTCTATGGTTATTAAAGCTAACAAGCCATAAAACAACTGCTTTCTTGGCCAAAAGATCCAGGAGGTAAAGAAAAATCGTAGATAGCTTCCAGTTAATGCTAGTGTTCATATATCAATCTGCTAATATTGTATTAACTGAAAATTTTCACCCAGCTTTTTGGACTTTTTAACTAGCCAATGATGTCTAACAACAGGATGCTTCAAGAGAAACTGTTCTTAAGCAATAACGTGAAATGTACTGAATAAATCTATGTTTCTTTCACCTACAACAAAATGTTGATATTTTGGGGTTCGGATTCATGAAGAAAGCACTAGAATCGGACTTGATTTAGACATGCCTTCTTCCTTATGGAATATTTTGTGAAGAATAATGATCATAGAATCATAGAATCATTTAGGTTGGAAAAGACCTTAAGATCATCGAGTCCAACCATTAACCTAGCACTGCCAAGTCCACCACTAAACCATGGCCGTAAGTGCCACATCTACTCATCTTTTAAATACCTCCAGGGATGGGGACTCAACCACTTCCCTGGGCAGCCTGGTCCAATGCTTCATAACCCTTTCAGTGAAGAAATTTTCCCTAATATCCAATCTAAACGTCCCCTGGCGCAACTGGAGGCCATTTCCTCTCGTCCTATCACTTGTTACTTGGGAGAAGAGACCGACCCCCACCTCGCTACAACCTCCTTTCAGGTAGTTGTAGAGAGCAATAAGGTCTCCCCTCAGCCTCCTCTTCTCCAGGCTAAACAACCCCAGCTCCCTCAGCCGTTCTTCATAGGACTTGTGCTCCAGACCCTTCACCAACTTCGTTGCCCTCCTCCGGCCACGCTCCAGCACCTCGATGTCCTTCTTGTAGGGAGGGGCCCAAAACTGAACACAGTACTCGAGGTGCGGCCTCACCAGTGCCGAGTACAGGGGCACTATCACCTCCCTGGTCCTGCTGGCCACGCTATTCCTGATACAAGCCAGGATGCCATTGGCCTTCTTGGCCACCTGGCCACACTGCTGGCTCATATTCAGGTGGCTGTCGACCAACACCCCCAGGTCCTTTTCCACCAGGCAGCTCTCCAGTCACTGTACCCCAAGCCTGTAGCGTTGCATGGGGTTGTTGTGACCCAAGTGCAGGACCCGGCACTGAGCCTTGTTGAACCTCATGCAATTGGCCTCGGCCCATCGATCCAGCCTGTCCAGGTCCCTCTGTAGAGCCTCCCTACCCTCCAGCAGATCAACATTCCTGCCCAACTTGGTGTCACCTGCAAACTTACTAAGGACGCACTCGATCCCCTTGTCCAGATCATTGATAAAGGTATTAAACAGAACTGGCCCCAATACTGAGCCCTGGGGAACACCACTTGTGACCAGATGATCTTTTGTGTATCACCATATCTCCATATGATCTTCAGATCATTTAGAAAAAAGAAAAATGATATTATTTTAAAATTAGACATGAATTAATGAACCATCTGCCTTTTAACACAGTACATAAGCCTAATAAATCATCTAGCTTTTCATCAAAGGTATACAAGGAATAATAATTGGGAAAAAAACTAAGCAGTAAAATGAAGAATTTAACATTTGAATAAAGATGAGATCTCAGACCTTCTAAGAAATCCTCCTAAATGAAAGTCATGCATGTAATTTTCAAAGATCTAACAGTGATCAGAATAATGATCACTCTAATGTATTATGTTTTACTTCAAGTGTCAAGATATCTAAATCGCATGTAAAAATAAAACAACATACATGAAAACAGCACAGCAACTAATACCAGCTTTGCAGTGGATGAATGCTTTATAAAAGTTAGGCCTGTGTATATGGTTTTGTGAATAATCTTAAGAACAAATAATACTGAGTGTGAAAATACGTCACCTTCTTAAGTGGTGTCACCTCTGGTGCTTAACTTTGGTGTGAGGCTTTGGTTGGACTATGGAAAAACTGAGTAAACTAAAAAAGAAAGGGAAAAATCCTAAAAAAAAAAAAAAAAAAAAAGACCAAACTTCTGTGCTCACTTCTCTCATAGAATCATAGATTCACAGAATCTTAGAATACCAGGTTGGAAGGGACCTTAAGGATCATCTGGTCCAGACTTTCTTGGCAAAAGCATGGTCTAGACAAGATGGCCCAGCACCCTGTCCAGCCAAATCTTAAAAGTGTCCAATGTTGGGGAATCCACCGCTTCCCTGGGGAGATTATTCCAATGGCTGATTGTTCTCATTGTGAAAAATTTTCATCTTGTGTCCAGTTGGAATCTCCCTGGGAGTAACTTGTACCCATTACCCCTTGTCTTTTCCATGTGACTCCTAGCAAAAAAGGAGTCTCCATCTTCTTTCTAGCCACCCTTTAAATACTGGAACACGATGATAAGGTCTCCCCTAAGCCTTCTTTTCTCAAGGCTGAACAAACCCAGTTCTCTCAGCCTTTCCTTATATGGCAGGCTTCCCGGTCCTTTCATCATCTTTGTGGCCCTTCTCTGGACCCTCTCCAGCCTGTCCACATCTTTTTGGTATAGCAGGGATCAAAACTGAACACAGTATTCCAGGTGTGGCCTGACAAGTGCTGAGTAGAGTGGGATAATGGCTTCTTTATCTCTGCTGGTGATGCCCTTGTTGATGCAACCCAGCATCCTGCTGGCCTTCTTGGCCGCAGCAGCACCCTGTTCACGCATGTTGAGCTTCCTGTCCACCAGGACCCCCAGGTCCCTTTCCACAGAGCTGCTCCCCAGCCAGGGGGAGGTAGATCCCAGGCAGATCCCAGTCTGTGCTGCACTCCTGGATTATGTTTTCCCAGGTGCATGACCTTCACTTGTCCTTGTTGAACTTCATAAGGTTCTTAGCCCACTTTTCCAGCCTATCCAGGTTTTCCTTCAGGGTGGCTCTCCTTTCCAAAATCTTCTTGCTTCTCATTTCTCTCGCTTAAAGAATGCCTTATAGTAGTACAACTATTTTTTTCCTATCTATAGCATATGATTCCCTTTGTTAGAGAAATAAAATGTCAGAAGACGTCTCCAACAATTCCAATACACAAGTCATCTGAACACATGAAAACATAGGTTACACATAAGTAATTGCAATACTGAAAAGATCTAATATGGACTTTTAAATGATAAGTGCACAACAGCAAGTAGCACTTTATAAAAGATTTAGAGATGCCATGTTCTATTATGTATATTTCTGTGAGTGTTGCCGTCCTTTGAGGATGAACGCAGCATGACCAGAAAGTCCTCTTTGGTTCTGCAGTCAAATATCTGATGTGTCCCTCTAAAGTTCATTCAAAGAATGAACATATTGTAAGTTACAAACCACTAGGAAAATGTACTGTAGAAAATATTCAAAGATTTCTAGTCCTCTTTTGACACACATCCCAATCTTGGGGCCTCGCTAGAATAACACTGAACCTTAGCTAATAAAAAATACCCCGAGCCTAAGGGAGGCTTAGCATTAAGATACACTGTTTCTGGGCATCTGGGAGTAAATGAAGGAAAGAGTCTGGAAAGCTGTGTAAATCAGGAGGTAGTGGGGGTCCAGATCTTCCAACAGCAAAAGTTCGCACAGCTCCATGGAATGCAGTAATCAATTTCCAGCAGTTTAGGATTACAATCTTTTTTTTTTAAAACCAGTGAACCTAAACACAAGATTTCATCTCTCTAATGTCATTACAGAAAAGCTTATTTCCTTTAATAACAATAATAATTAAAAAAATTAGTTTCCTTTTTTTCATCGCAATTTAGACTAAAGAAAACAGTCTAATCCACTATTAAAAAGTTTAACAAAGGAAATGCCATTGCAAATAAAAGCTTCTCTTTACTACTTGGAGAAAGGTCTAGCTAGACTGACAGCAAACGATGAAGCAATAAGTGGTGTTCAAAAAGATTTCTGATAGTGATATTTCAGGTCTTTCTCCCTGCAGGCTGGCTACAACACATCTGTAGAAGTTGAAAATTGCCTCCAAAATCATTCCAGAGTTACTCATCATGCAGGCTGTCTCTCATCATTAAAAGTATGTCAATGTTCCCATCCTAAATCCTTAGAATCAAAGCTGTACAGTTCAACAGCTTAATAAAAAACAAAAAAGCCTTGCCCAAGGCTAGAGCATGACATCCAAGGTATCAGCCTGAAAACTGAAAGTTGCTCATACCATCTTCCCCCTCCCCAAATCTATTTTATTTTGCCTTCAGCTTTCTTGAAAACCACGAATTTGCACTTTAAATTCCAGGCAAGTATTAGAAAGACTAAAATGCCATTCAAAAAACCCCCAAAACTATTTTAAAGAACTATTTAAAAACTCTATTATGTAGAAACAGAAGTTTTAAGTCTGGTAGTCAAGTTTGAAGTGTAGAAATTACATGTAGTACTAAAGTTTCAGATCATGTTCTGAAAGATTCTGCGACTGAAAAGCCAGCGCTGAAAAAGCCAGCATCTCCTTCATTTCACAGTCCTTACAGTCCTACCCTCCTAATAACCCTCTGCCCAGCACATCACATATGCTGTCTCTGTATGCATAAATTATGTGCATTTTTAAATTCCTTCATGGATTCTCCCCTTTATTACATTACTTATGGGAAAAATTGCTTTGCTACCCATCAAATTGCTAACTGTAGAACTTCTCAGGAGCACTGTGGCAGGTCAGATATATGGCTGTACATCGTCAGTCATCATGCATCAATTAACACAAGCAACCCAAATGTCTGCTGCTTGGTAGAAGGAACTTCTCTGTATCATTTTAGCTCATACCACAATATAAAACCTTGGAACCACCAATTATTCCAAGAGAATTTGCATATACCAATCAAACAGAAGATGTGCCACACAGACAAGTATAATATATTGGAAAGGAGAATTTGGCTACACAGGAGTTTGTTTAAATGACTTTTGCTTTACCTCTGTTGTTTACTGTAGCTAATTAGCCCTTCACTCAATTGTATAGGTAGCAACAAATCTAGGACTTTCCTTACACTTTACAGGAAAACAGTAAGTCAGAGTGGTATTTTGCAATATATTTTAAGTCTCTTAGCAGCTTAACATTCAAGTATCTCATATCTGGCATTAAAAATATTTGACTTATGGCTTTGTTAACAATGCAAATTTTGCGGAAAGAACAGATACTCACTGAAACTACATTCACAAAGTCATCGTCAGACAAGGTCTCTAACATCTCAATGACCGAGGTGCGGATCAGCTTCAATGTCAATCCACTGACGCTCCCGCTCCTAACAGAAATCCACAAGATAATAGAAAAGTTGAATTTAACAAATTTTATTTAAAACCTACAAAGAAAATACAGAGCACCAACCAGCACTCTCACCAACTTTTACACTAAAATTGTCAGTAATTTTCCTGAGTTCTCCAACTCACCATTAGTGTTATTACATTATTATAATAAAAATGAAGTAAGTCTAAAACTGGCATTCAAAGTCCCAATCCTGTGGCTCCGATGAAGTCATAATGGTACATCATTCCCTCATTTTCATTTCAAGAAACCTGAGAGAGTTTACCACCTTCAACCAATGCATTATCTAAACATTTTATACTCCTACACGTAGATTTACAACTTTAGATTTTCAGATACTCAAATCACAGCTTGTCTGATTCAAGGCATAACCTAACCTGAAGTGCAGAAATAACCAATGTTGATAAAACTCACTGCTGACATGAAAGCACTTCACCACATTTAAAAGCATTAAATGAAAACTCTCTTACTGAGAATTTTTTCAGCATAAAGCAATCTGTTTGACACATCAGGTTCAATGCTTCCTTTAGTCCTTCAACATTACCTAAACAAAGGAAGCCTTGCCAAGGCAAAGAGAGATTTTTTATGAATTTCTTTGCTCACATTCTATTAATGTTTTATAGTAACCAAACTTGGCAATTTTTAAATATGTACAGTAAAACATGTCAAGTCTGCATACATTCTCATCTTTCAGGCTTATGAAATCTAAACTGTAAAACTGTATATGCTTCCAGTCATTTGGTTTTAGGTTTGTGTTTTACAACAAATCTTGCCATGCACATGAGAAATTTTCAATTGACTACTTCAGTAATTAAGAAGCTGAAAGCAGAATAATATTAAAGTGATTAAAAAAACCACTTCCTTGTGCCCAGTTTAAATAACTTTCAGGTTTGGTTTGTGCTTTTTGGAACTATTTTTTCCTGTCTGTTTATTTTTTTCATACCAAGATTTTCAGTCCTTGCATATAAGGACTTCTTAATCCTCTCCCCTTTTCAGCATACAGATTTGTTTAATATATCTAAGTACATTTATCCCTCTAATGTCAATATCCAGACATTAAACACTTACGCATCAACTAAAATAAGCATGTCTTTGGGAGATGCAGCTCCTTGGATATACCTGAAATAAATAAAGGGTACGAATGACACAAATTGCAAACGCATTTGTTGCATGTGATGGAAGACACACTGCAATCTCTAAACTAAATCTAGATGAACCAACAAAATCCTCCTATTGTAGCTAGTAGAAAACCATGTGCTATCATTTTTTCTCTTGCTGTGTCTTCTAAGTAAAGTCAAGTCCAAACTGCGTTAGGAAAGCCTAGAAGTAGAATATACTGATCAAAACTCACTATTTTCAGATGTTGATAACTGAAAAACATGAATGCTATTTCAGAGCTAAAGATCTTGACAACAGATGAATTATTACATCAGCCCAGCTGATGAAAAATACTTCGTCCTTTGAAAGAATGTATTCAACTAGTATGAATCCAAGTATCAATATGCATTATGCCTTGAGAGGCCAACAGAAAAAAAAATCATGAGGAAACAATCCCACAGTTCTCTGTCTTTTATCAGTCTAGTGATTTTTTTGGTAGTCTAAACCACTGAGACATATTTGTAAACACTTGCAAAAGTCTGGAAGAATAGTTCGATCTAATAACCTGAATTACATTTGATTTTGCACAAAATCAAAGTTTTTAATTGCCTTATACCTATTTGATAGTTATCCTCCTACAAAAAGGTCCATGTAATGCAACAGTAGGATGCACTGTAGTGGATATTGCATAATAAATAGTATGATTTGAAAATTGTTTATTCAGAAGAATTAACTGCTTTGATAAAAAGAAAATAGCAATATCTAAAAGTAGGGATTATTAGATGCAAATAATAAGAAAAATTTGTCTTTACAGTCATATCTAGAAAGTAAGTGATGTATTAGTCCTTGTAATTAAGTGATGTATCAGTGATCATCAGTCCTTTAAAGAAAGCTTACCATGGTCTTCTGCGAACATCATACAGATCTATTTTGTTTGGAGTTCGGCTTTTATCTACCCATGGGGAAGCTAAAAAGGAAAAAAAAGTTGTATAAAATAAATGAAAAACTTTATCTTAAGTATTTTAAATACAACAGTGTAATGAATCAATATCACAGACTTCACACTATATAAACATCAACATTTGGTATGGACAAAAAATGTCTGTATTTGCATAACCTGTTTTTGAAATACCTATATACTCCTATATATATATGAGCATATAATATAATGCAATAAAACTATACATAGATAAAGATCTTAAAGGGTCAAATTATTTGAAGAAACAGTTGCTGACTACAATAGACTACTGACTTAAATGGAACCAGAATTTCAACCAAAGTACTTTAGAATATGAAATAACTTTTTTTTGGACAAGAAAGTACTTGAAAATACATTAGTTAATTAATGTTGTATACAATAGCGCTGTGCTGATCTAAAGCTCAGCTACACATCTAAAAATTTTTCACTAACTCAAGAGATCTTTACCTAAAAATGCAAATCAGAAAGGTAACATGATAGTATTGTATTTTCTGAAAATAAAATGAGATTGAAATATTCGTGTCTCTGTAATGAAAATGCTAAGAATAATAACCTTTTGCAAGTATTTAATCTAAGTTTTACCATAATTTTAAGCAAGGGTAGGCATCTTTTCCTTACTGAAAAACAAAATGAGCCTTTCAAAACAATTTGACAGCTTAACGAACACAAATAAAAATGTGAAAAGTTACATGAAATGAAATAATGTTCTGCAATTTGCTCTCGCACTGTATGCCAACACCATTGGGAGAGCTATTTCCTCACCTTAATCATTTTTCTGTGTAGGAAATAAAGAAAGATATAGGCAGCTCCAGGATTCTTCCTGAAAAAGCATTCATCTAAGGCAAATGGGAAGAATTATGATATCTCTATCTATGAATATAAAAGAAGCCACCAGCTTAGAGTAGTTGCCTGTTTTTTATTTTACTAAATGAACCCTTTCTTAAGTGACTATAACTTGAGTTGGCACATCAGCTTCCAGAACATTTAAACAGAGCATAATCCACAAGACATTCATCAGTATACATTTACCAGCCACAGAAAACACTGCATATTATTGCACACCAGAATAATCTCAAACGCTATACCAGTATTGTTTATGATCTCAAACTAGACCAGCTGACAGGTCCTTTGCGATTCGAAGGGATAAAGGTCTTTGAAATTTCCAGAAATGAGAGAATAGAATTTTTGAGACCCATATATGTCAAATTTGTAACTTAAGTATCATTACTTGCGTATGCACAGGTTAAATTCACGACTATTTTATGAGCCTGAAGCCATGGTTAGCACATGGTCAATTATGGGCTTTTTGTGCCTGTCCAGACTAACCCGTCCATTACAATTCCATCTGAAAATCCATCCTTGAAATACATTCCCTGAGACTTGCAAAATCTGCATCCAATGTGCTCATTCCAGTTTGTATTATGAGTAGCTTAGGTCAAATAGCAGATATAAATCAAGGTATTGACCAACACTACTGTATCTTTGTCCAAACTTTCAGTCTTTCCACTAACATCTGGTAAAAGGCTATGCCCTATCCAATCCGTCTCTCTTAATCAACCCATATCTTGGACAGCCTTCATAAACAGAGAATTATCTCAATGTATGCATCTGGATTTTTTTCAAAACAACTGATAAAATGTAATTTACACTGCTAATGTGACAATAACACTTAGTAATCGCCACTACGAAGTGAATTACATTTTTTTTTTATTTTATTTTTTTTTTCGTATAAAAGATAGGTCCAACTCCTTAACTGCATTCTCCAAAGCAAATGAATAGTAATGCAAAGAGAATTTGAACACAGGAGCTGAAGAAGAGTGCTTCTAACATCATCATATTCTGCTATAACAGTGCATACTGACATAGGTATTAATTTAAAATTGATTCACTTTTCTAAAGGCTCACAAAATAACAGACTAACTCCTTAGCTAACATAAATTATCCACTGAAAACCATCACACGAACATTTAGCTACAATTTATCTATCATAATCTTCAAGATGATAGTGTATTTTACTTCACACTATTTTGAACTACAATCTAACTTTTCTAAATTCTGAACTAAAATTTAGAGAAATATGGATTAAGAATACATTTTGTCTGTGTAACAGAAGACAATGCGAGAAATAATCCAGCTACATTTTTCTGCAAAATCTGAGAGCTACAAATGTATGCTAACGTCATACCACCTCACAAGTAAGCATATAGATTCCTTGAGGTCAACACCAGTTGCCTAGACAGAACACACTTCAGAATTGGGTCCTTTAGACCAAATATAATGTGGCAAATCTTTCCCAAACATGAAGAGGCAAAATTAATACTAACTTAAACTTGTGAGGAAACACCAAATAATAAAATTTGACATGCCTGAAACTTTCCCTAATAGTTCCAAAAGCACCAAAAGGCTTTGTATGACAAAAGCTGGTTGTTTTTGTTTTTTGTTTTTTGGTTTTTTTTTAACTGGAATACAAACCAGAACAATGCTTTTTTATTTTTTTTTCTTTTCTTTCCCTCTCTTCATGGAGAGAATGCTCAAAACTTCCGGTTGAGACAGAATAAAATGAAGGTTCTGAAAACAAATCTTTCCCAATCACTCTTCAGAGGACGTCCTTCTGTTAAGACTCAAGCAACTAAGCCTTGCACTCAGTTCCACAATAGTTTTTCAGTAGCTTCCTGGATTGCAACAAAGTTCAAACTGTCCCTTTCTGCCTACATCTATATGAGCAAGTGAAAAAGCATGATGGAAAGGAAGACATTCACCAGAACTAGATGATGAACTGTTACAATGGTCCACTTATACCCTTAGCCCACAAAAGGAACTGTGAATAAACCACTCAGCACACTCCCTACAGCCTATCTATTCCTTTTGGAGATTACTGTGGATAACACAGTTTTTCATTCTGAGAGATAAACTGAGTGGTGAACACAACAGCTAAATTCTGCAACTTCTCTTTCACTAGCTTGGCCCTTTCAGTATGCATGGGCCTGGAAAGATTGTCAGCAGCTTGAGAGATCTGGAAAAGGTCTTTGAAAACATTATTTCTTACCATGCCATTAAACCAGTATTTTCTGTGCCGCATGTCAATAGTTTTCTTTTTCCTAATTAATATATTACCTTCTGTTGAGACAAATATAACAAGCATCTACATGCTTAAGTTTCCATGTGAGGAAATTTTTCTGGATTTATGCTGTGTCTACAAAATTTTTCATCAGATATTAATGAGTGCTGGATCATACAAACACTAATTAAGAAATACAACGTTTACTGAGAAAACTAGCTCTATTGATCTGTATGATGTTTTCGACAACCGTTTACATAATCTAGTAGTAAGTCTCTGCATGGATAAGCATAAATAAGGACTCAGCCCTTAGTATCTAAAATTTCATTCACACCAAAGAAGTGCTGAATTCCCTCTTCAACCTTAAGAATTAACATGACTAAATTACTCATTCATCCTAAACTCTCTCTGGATTAACACTTTTAATTTTAGATGGCTTTGAATGGTCTCAAATCTATTCACTGGTTTTGGTAACGTTCTGAGTATTTAAGGATCTTATTGAAATTGCTATTACTAGGAAACTGAAATTCCCATAGGACAATTGATCTCCAAGGATCCAATTTTAATTTACCCTGATTTCATCTGTTAAAAAAATCACTTTTTAAAAGATAATAAATGCTTTTTATGCAACAATAAATAATTATGCATTTATAACTATATAGGAAATAATTAGAAGGGATGGAGACCACTGAAAAAGACATGCGTTGCCTTGGTCCATATACAGAATATACCATAAAGCCATTTGGTGAAACTGGCTTATATCTTACTGACAAAAGCCATTGTATGGTCTAAGATGAAAGCAAAACAAAATACACAAGAAGATGTTACACATTTTCCTAAAAAACTAAAATTGAAGATCAAGGATTTTGATATTTACAGTTTTATTTATATAACCTATTGTTTAAAACATGCATTTTAATCAGATGCCTTGGAACCTGGCTGCCCGAACGTCTCGAAGAAGTCAGCCTCACCGTGTTTCACTGTTGCATACTAACATCTTTGAACTATGCCAACACTACACAGTTCTCGGTTGCATACATTAGGCTTTACTCATGTTCTCCTTTGATGATTTTCTTGTTTGGCATATGGTTAGATTTGATATTGTATAAATTATTCATTGGATTTGATATCCCTCCCACTTCTGCTGTTTGCATTATGGAGATATAGGCTTGGCTATATTTCAAGCAAGAGTAAGGCACACTCTTCTGTTATTTCTGCCCATGTAGAGTGGAAATTCTCAGTTTAGTTGATTACACGCAAAATCAATTCATGCAGTACACAGGGTGTCACAAGGTAAAGTCTAAATGAAAGTATTCCTCAGGAAAGGGAGACCTGGGCTACATCTGCCCATTTTTAATTCATGAGATGATTCCAGAGGCATAGGTAGTGTCATGGGGGAGACCTTCCTGAAAGTCCTGCTGAATGAGACCTCAGTTACATCTGCCCTGCTCTGCTGGTTAGGTATGCATGTGCAAGGAACAGAGAGGCACAGATGAATTATTAACAGCTTTACACCCCTGTAGCACATTTGGGGAAAGAGGCTAAAAGCTGATAGTAAGACAGGTAACAAATGCCAATTATCAAATCCCAGACAGCATCATCTTATTCTGAGTCAAACTTCATACCTTTCCCTCTCAGAGGGTTAGTAGGTAGTCAACCTCAATATAGAATGTACTGGGTTAGGCAAATATATGTTCAAGTTGATTTTTACCTTGCTATCTCTCAAATAAACATTCATGTGAATATTCAAAACATCCATAAACACGGACTATTTCATTCCCTGTGCCAGATTCAGTGAAGTCTTCCCCAGATGAAGCACAGGTGCAACCTACAGATTATACTTTGCCTTTAGTTTAATTTCATATTTCTTCTCATCTCTTACTGAATTTTTGTGAACAAACCTGCATTCAGGTATGCTTCTGCATGTACAAACATTCACCCTCAATAAAAGTGTTGCTGACAGTGGTTTCACCTGAACTACCTACCATTCCCTCAGAGGGGGCAGGAGTATCCTCAGAGCTTGAGGAGAACAGGTACAGAAGCCACAAGATGTTTTTGTTGTTTTGTTTTTGGAGATTTTGTTGGGTTTTTTTTCCTTCCATAAGAGCAAATTCAGGAGATTTCAGTTTGCATCATAAAAACACAGAGATGGTGGAAATTCAGCATGAAGGTATGGTGGGCTGCTGGCTGCAATTTCATTAACTCACTAGAAATAAGGCATTATCCTGTAACTGGGTGGATCTGCTTGCACAACTACAACATTCAGCACATCATTTTTGCAAAATGAGCCACAATTAAAAATATTGTAAGATTTTCAATATCACGACTATGGTTAGATCCAAATCACGTCAGCCCATGTCCTCTCCTCCCAGATATCAACAAAAAAAGCAAGTGAACAACACTCAAAGAGACTTATTTCAATGCAATAAGTAGAACTATACAACTTACACACTAATTTCAGTAATTGATAATTTATAAGCTGCATTACTGTGAAAGTGTTTTGGGTTTTGCTTTGTTTTTTCTTTTTTTTACTCTAAAGGCTCCTTTAAATGTTGAGTTGTTAACAGGAATTGACAGCTATGAGATATAAAACCTTCTGCAAAAAAAGGTTAAGTTTTTAGTTTTTCAAGGCTTTTGATTCATTTTGTATGGATTTTTTTAGGCTTTCTAGTCTCTTAGTATCTGCTTCAGTAATGACATTCTTTGGAGAGTTCAATATCATGGCCGCAACACTATTGCTTGCCATTAATGGTTAACACAAGAGCAGCTGTGCACAGCAAGTCCTTCATTTGGAGAGATACCATTTTATTTTATTAGAAATTGATTTTTAAAGCTCTTCCATTATTAATTTGTCTAAGCAGGGAATGCTCCAGTAGCTGAGCGAGACCTGCTTCACCTATATCTGGAAATAGGTTCAGGATTTTTAAATTTTTTTTTTTTTTGTTATGAAGGGGAAGAGATAATACTAGCTCTTCTCTATCTATATTTTTAATCCAAGAATTTTACGACTTTAGAGACAAAATTTTTTTTCTGGATAATCAGCGCTGCAGCATTATCTTTTCTTTATCCGTGAATTTCTCTGTTTAACACCTTGTAAGCCCTAATTACGTAGGAAGATTTTAATATCCTAGTAAAATACTGGCATGAACAATGTAAAGAGACTTTTCTCTAATTAATTAGACTTCCCATCATATTCTATTTGTTTGTTATATATATAAACAAAGTAAGGCTAAATACAAGGCCAGTAAAAAAAGGAAAGAATATAACAGTTCTTATTGCTGTACTCTTCAGCACTGATATTACAAAGATCCTGAGAAGATTAACACACCTGCTGATGTTTAAACAATGCTATGAATTTAAGTATCAGTTAATGAATATAATAGCACACTGAATCTTAAAAAACTTGACGGTTACACATATTCCTGGCTTGAAACCCTAACCTTCAGAGGATCACTGAAGAAGTCATTTTGTCTCTCTATACCAGTTTCTTTTATCTGCAAAACAAGGACAGTGATATTTTTATTACTTTTAAAGCATGCTTTGAGATTTACTGAGAAAGAGGAAAAGACAATTCTATACAGCACTAAATGGGACTAGGACCAATACAGGTAAGCACTTCAGTAAGCCTTAGGGGGCTTTCAACTTGAGAAAACCAGTGAATACAGCTAAAAAAATAAAGATGGTTTGGCTTGTTGTTAGTAGAGAACAAAGTATTATGTCTCTACTGATAAACAAAATAGGGGTGAGAACTATTCTCATTTTCACATTACAAATCATTTGGCTTTGACTCCCCTCTGAATCTCTTCAGCCTTATGACACATTGCAGGGGGTTAGTTTAAAACATCTGAAGGAAGGTGAGAGTTGAGTTGTTGCCTGTCAGAAGGTGTTTTGGGGATGAAAATTAAGCTGTGTGTTATATGCCATGAAGTATACATATGCCCTGCAGTACAGCATAAAATAATCTAGGGGTGTTTGAGAACATGAAGCCTCCTAGAACAGGACAGGAGAACCTTGTAGTATAGAAGAAACAAAACGGGGTCCAGTGCTGTCCATTGGGATAGGCTGCCAGCATGTGTTGTCCCTTCAGTCACACCATGGGGCTGTCTAAAGGATGCTAATAAAACTCTGACTTGTGCCATTTATGAGTACAGACATATCTTTAAAGCTGAGGGAGCAGATGAGCTTAAGAAACACCTGTAAGCATGACTAAGACATGCTCAGATGTGCCTAAAGTAAGAATTAAGATTATGTAGACATTCAGTTCCAAAATTAGCCTTGTTCAGTATCTACTAATTTAGCTAAGACGGACTTGAAATTCAGAGATACTTTGCAACTTGAATTAAATACTCCGCAAGTAAACAGAGTCATGACTCCATAAATGACAGGACTGCCAACATCTCGAAATGCTACTTCATGTCTAGTTCACCTGGAGTCCGGCAAAGAGTTGATCTCCTTAGGAAACACTATTTGTCTTCATGAGTATGAAGTTCCTAATGTTCACCTAAGAAGTTGATATTGTAGCACTTTTTACTGGCTTTCCCATAGTTATATGAGCCTCGACAGAGCCAAAACAAAGCTCTCCTCTACCCATTTCCTTTCTTCTCCTGCCCTTCTTCTCTAACATGGGTAAGGTCAAACGAAGATGACACATATGTATGTCCAGGCTGCGTGATAAGAGAATGGACACAGAGCTGCAGGCTGGAGGCTGCTTTTTCCTCTATGAAAAAAACCAAAACAACCCAAAAGAGAGGTCACAGAGCTATGCAGCACTTTGGGAGAGTGGAAGTTGCCAGACATACCGTTTTGGGAAAGCAAGTTTTAAATTTAATTTCCCATAGGCCCTTGTTAAATCTCCAGATGGAAGTGGGAAGATCTGGAACATCTGGGGACAGGATAGTATTTCTTTTTCAGTTTTATTTTTGTTATCAATTGCCTCAACTTTTCAGATCTTGACCAAGTGTGGCACATTGCCACCTTCAGCACACTGCAGACCAAACACTGTCACACCAAGTCTTGGTTCAACATTTCTTCATGAAAGATGCTCAATCTGTTCATGCATCTTCATGCTACTGTTATTCCTATATAAAACCCACTAACTGGAATCTGAAACTATCCATATCAGTACCACCCTTTCTAGTATTACCTTTGGCAAATATTATTTAGTATACTTCCCCAGGAGAGCTGAGTTGGTGTTGCTGATCAAACAGGTTTTTTACTAAACATTCATCTAAATCAAGAGTGTGTTTCATTTGAGTAATCCTTTGCAGCCAAACTTTCTTAAGTGTATTTATTGCTGTAACTAGAAAGACTCCTATATCATATTTAACTGCAAATAAATGTCTGCTGTCTGCAGTCCAAAACAAAATACATCCTTTACTAAGGATCTTAGACTTACAAAAAAAAAAAAAAAAAACACTAAACAAAGAGAGAGGTGGTATCTGGCAAAAGGCACATAAATACAAAGTGGTTTTTAAATTTGTTTAATTAGTAATTGCTACAGTGAAAATAATATGCTTCCCATTGGAGTATTTTAATGAAACATTGATTTACAATTATAATCCTCATTACCTCTATAATCAAGAAGGATTTCAAGATTAAAAGACGAATTGGTTGCTTTGTACCTACACTTCCAAGTAGCCTGCCAAAAATTTGATATTAAATTGTTCTTTCAGATAGCTGCTTTCTAAAACTGAGCAGTAAAATTAGCTGGGTAGATGCCTCACAAATAGCTGGGTAGATGCCTCACAAAATGTAAGTAGCTTAACATCTGTCAAACCATATTAAACTACTTTTTAATTAATTTATTTTTGTGTAACACATTTGTCCACCGGTCTGTGGTTAATTATAAATTAAATCTGCAGTCTGATCTATATTAAAGTACTTTTCTGTCTACATGGAGTCAATGAAGCTCTAAGTGTGCAAGCCCACAGGGAATGGATTCAAGATTTAAAAAAAAAAAAAAAAAAAAAAAAGAGTTTAATTTTTCAAACTCTTGCTACCAAAGAAAAGTCTCTTTGGAAACAATATTATAAAAAAAACCCAAAACCTGACCTGCATTACAGATTCTAGGTGGCCCTGCTTGAGCAGGAGGGTTGGTCCAGGTGACTTCCAGAGGTTCCTTCCAACCTCAACCATTCTGTGATTCTGTGATTCTTGTCATTTATTCTTATCTTTTAAAAAGGCATCAAATATTCTGTATTAGATAGTCCATATCTGGTAAATGAGATACATCCTTTGAGAATATTCATCCATTTCAGGTGTCTATTTGGTAACTTCAATGATCTTGCTAAAATGCTGCCAGATTACTGCTTTTAATTTGAATCAAAAACTGCTGAAAACCTATGTCCAGACTAGAATTAGGCAAGTGTCATCTTAAAATGACATCTTAAAAGCTAATACCGGTTTCTAGAATTAGAAGTCTAAACTCAAAAATTAGGCAGGACGATGTACATCTACTAGTACTACTGAGAAGGTGCTTCAACATTTATAATAATTTGTGCTCTTTTGCCATCTCACAGAGAGTCCAAATTTTAAACTTGGTGGCTCACAGTTTTCCCAAAGAAACTCTTCTGATTTTGTTTACTGTTTCCAAAAATTTGCCTTTTAGAATTCCATAATATCAAATTTCAGGAGGGTTTGCTTAAAAAAACCCCACAGAACACATTGCAGCTTTCTTTCATGGTAGTGAAAACTGAGTCTTACTCTTGAGTTATACACAAATAATGGAAAACTGTTCCCTTGCAGGACAAAGGCTGGAAACTTCTACAAATATTTGCAAACCTGGTGGATTTTGTAAAGAAACGAGAATTGAAAACATGCATTCAAGACAACTGAGCCCTCAGACAAAAACAAAAAGGAAAGAAAATAAGTTATTTATACGCCCCGTTCTATCTTGCCTTCTGCAGACAACTCAGCTAAAATTCTGTTTGCAATCTGAACATTAAGAAACAAGAAGGGTTTTCTCCTACAAGTCATACGTGGGAGATGTTCGGAAAAGCTGATTGTGATTTCAGGTTGAAAAGAAGAAAAGAAGCTGTAACTAATTCCCTAAAATGCCACCAGGTAAATGGAGATTCCTTGTTTTCTGAGATGACTCAAGATAGCCTCTGAGCACGCACTGGACAGTAGCACAGGATAACAACCTCAAGGTCCCTGTGGCTGCAAGTCAGACAGGACCACACACCAAACAGCACCGTGTCTAACACAACGCAATACATACGCACTACATGCCTTTATGCCTGGGTCTGCCTTTTCTGGTCAGGCTTGTCGGCGCAAAGTAACTGAAATTCTGATTTCAGTTACATTCTGGCATATGGATATTTAAAACCGTTCATATTTTTGCCCATTTTTTTTTCAATTCCCAGATTTCAATGCAGCTTGAATTTAATTTTACTGAATCTGATCTCATCCATCACTTGTTATCTTCTTGCTATGGAAATTAAGTTTAGTAACAAAAGCTTAAACAACAGAAATCCCTCCCCTATGGCTTCATGAGAATGTTGCATTTACTTGCATATTGATCACAAAGGATTTTGTACGTACTGCTTACAAGGCTAAGTTTATGAGAAAAAATGCCTCTAGTAATAATATACTTGTAACATGAAGACCGAGGCATTACAGTTGGCTGTGAAAAAACTCACTTAAAATGTCTGAGCCATTTGATTTCAATGACTTGACAACTTCACCAGTCAGTCTGCTAACTTATTTTAACAATTTTAACACATTTTAACTATTGTTAAGAATTATTAAATGTAAAATAATTTAAATGAAATGCTCAGAAAATATCCAAATTTTGGGCAACTGTATATTGTATATTAAACCTGTAGCATTTTCCATTTTTGATGTGTTAGTAGTAGCTCTGTGTTAATGACAGGTGAAATGGCCAACTGCAACTTGAACAGAAAATCTCCATCATGCAGAATCCAAAGTACTTGCAAGCTAACTTCATTACATCCCGTGTAATAATTTTCAGATCGTTTGCAAACAACCACTGCATGGCCTGTACCTAGTTTTTGCACTGATGGATGAACACAAACAGAAAACATACGGAGTCTTCTTTTCATCCTCAATCAATAAGCCAACAAATGCCATTCAGTTTCTGAGCAGAAGGATGTTGTCTGGTGCTACTTTGTTTCAGCAAACATTATTTCCCCTTTGAGCAAGAGGGAAATTATTAAGAGAAAGCAGAAGAGATTATGGAATAAATTGTAGTCTCATGCAAATATGCTTATTTCTTCAGATATAGAATCAGTCTGTTCCTTAAAAATGAAGGGCCCTACACACACCAGCAGGCTCTGCAGCCTCCTAGGCGATTGCTGCCTGTATTCAAGCCCACGTTTACATGGTGCAGACGTGTAACCTGGGATTACTGACGTGGGAAGAGAGGAGGGACAAAAAGCTGCAAGAAATCTCCTGGGACCCTCTGCCTCTCTGCTTGGGAGGTTCATTTAAGCTCAAGTGCTTGCTCCTTGCCTGAGCTACATTGCGTGGATGTCTGTGCACCATGTTGTACTTTGCTGATCCTGACCCTGACTCGGGGACTTCCCAGCCTGACCTCAGAGCTGCCTTGTCAATATGGACTTGCCAGGCTGACGTGAAGCTGACCCCAGCACAAGCACTGTGTGCACCAGGAGGTCTCAATATGTCCAACTTTTTCACCTTGTCTTTTCCACACATTAGTATTTGTACTGAAGAAAAAATAATAAATAAATAAATAAATAAATAACAGCCTACTTCCTGAAGCAAGCACTGAGTACACTGTTACTTCCAAACTGACAGTAATTCTACAAAATAGGGTAAGATTGGATGTAAGTCAAAAAGTGTTCTGCATGTGGATGAGTACCTTTCCTCTGGCTAATCTATCAGCTGTGCCCTCCATACAGGCCCAGCAGTGCTGGTACTCTTGGAAACTCTCTACATGGACAGATACTGCAAACACAACTAGACATTTTATGAATACAATTACAGAGGATGTTGATGTTTCTGTTGTTCTAAATGACAGTAGTAAGATTTCAAAGTGATTTTTTTCAAGTTTTCTTTTGGAAGTGTGGGAAAACAGAGTAAAAAGGAAAACTCTCCTATGATGGAGACTGCTCACCCTCCCCATCACCTACTTATACATACTTTTAAGTTCCCTCTGAGCCTCGTCTTCTCCAGGCTGAAAGTGAGCTCTCTCAGCCTGTCCTCATATGACAGATGCTCCAAGTCTTTTATAATCTTTGTGACCTTCCAGTAAGTCTCTGTCTCTCTTGCACTGGGGAGTCTAGAACAGCATCTTTCATTCCAGATGTGTCTCACCAGTGCTGAGTCAAGCAGAATGATCACCTCCCTCCACCTGCTAGAAACGCTCTGCCTAATGCAGTCCAGGCTGCCATTGTCCATGTCCAACTTGTTCATCAGAACCCCTTTTTTTTCTGTAAAGCCGCTTTCCAGCTAGTCAACCTCCTGCAGGTACTGGTGCCTGCAGTTATTCCTCTACCAGATGCAGAACTTTGCATTTCCCTTTGTTGAACTTCATGAGATTCCTGTCAGCTCAATTCTCGAGCCTGTTGAGGTCCCTCTAAATGGCAGAGGGACTGTGTATCATCAGCCATGCCCCGTTTTGTACCATCTACAGACTTGCTGAGGTTGAATTCTGTCCCATCATCCAGGTCACTAATGAAGATGCTGAATAGCACTGACCGCAGTATTGAATCCTGGGGTACACAACTTTTGACTGGCCTCTCGCTGGACTTCATGCCACTTCTCATAACCCTTTGAGACCATCAGTTTAGATAGTTTTCAGTCCACCTCACTGTCCATTTATCTAAGCTGTACTTCATCGTTTGTCTATGAGGATGCTAGGGGAAACAGTGTCAAAAGACTTCCTCTTGAAGTTAAGACAAATAACCACTGCTTTTCCCTCATCCACCAAGTCTGTCATCTCATCATAGACAGTCATCATGTTGATCAGGCATGACTTCCCCTTTCACTCATGCTGACCACTCCCAATCACTTTCTTGTCCTTACTATGCTTCAAAATAATTTGCAGGAGGACTTGTTCCATCACTTTCCCAGGGACTAAGGTGAGTCTGACACCTTGTAGTTCCCCAGATCCTCCTTCTTGCCCTTCTTCAAGGTAGAAGTGACACTTGTTCCTCAGAAGGAACCTCAGGAACCTCGCCCAGTTTCCGTGACCTTTCAATGATAATCAAGGATGGCCTTGCAATGACATCCACCAGTCCCCTCAGTACTCATGGGTGCACTCCATCAGGTCACAAGGACTTGTGCATGTCCAGTTTGTTTAAATGTTCCTTAACCTGATTCTCCTTCACTGAGGGCAAGTCATCCTTGCTCCAGAACTTCCCTCCGATTGCAGAGGCCTTCAGTTACTGAGGGTTGGTCTTACGAGTAAGGACTGAAGTAAAGAAGGTAATGAGTACCTTGGCCTTTTCCGTGCCTTTTGTCAACAAGGCCTCTGTCCCAGCAGGGAGCAGCCGGCCCACATTCTGCAGCAAGTCCATATTTTACTTAGTCTTTCTTTTGTTGCTGATATTCCTGTAGAAGCTCTTCTTGTTGTCCTTCATATTCCTCACTAGATTCAACTCCAAGTGGGCTTTGGCTTTTCTAACTGTGTTTCTACATGCTCGTACAGTGTCTCTATATTCCTCCCACATCACCTGTCCTTGCCTCTACCTCTTGTACACTTACCATTTAAATTAAGAATTTTATCAGGTGTCTTCATCACCTGAAGACAGAGATTCCTGTCTTGATTCTGGTACAATGCCATAAATGTATGTAGAAAGGACAATGCATTCTTACAATGCTGAAACCCTCTCTTGAGAGAAAGACTAATTTGTGATACATAACTTTAAACGTAAGAATGCATATATATTACATCCTTCCTAAAAGTTCCATTCACTTTATTTGTTTATTCTTCTGAGCTCTTTTATTAAACTACTGTTTATTTACTCAAGTTGTTCAGAGCTCATAGAATAGCTAATAGAAATCTCAAAATTGCTCTTGGCATCTTCATATCAAAATGGATGGTTGCCAGCACAGTAATAGAGCATAACATTTCTCTTCACAAATATGCTGCCATTGAAACTAATGAAAATGTTGATACTAAGTACCCTCACCAATCTTTAAAATTATTTTAGGCAAGACACACTTCCTTAAATAATTTAAAGAAGAAAAAGTTCAGTATGAGGAGACTCATACTGACTCTTTAACTCAAGCTGATTAAAACCTTAACTGAAAGAGGTGAAAAAAAAAAGGTTTGAGACCTATGGAGGTATCCTACATCTTTGGCTCGTCTCTGCCATTTCTGTCTTGATGTTTGAGAATGAGAGCTGAACCGAGTATACTCTAGGGAAAAATAGTTAATAAACAAAATGAAGCAAGTAATGTATTAATCTATAAAGAGAGAAGTTGATCTAAATGCAGTCTCTAATGTTTCTATTGGGGCATTTTGTAGGGTAAACATAGGAAGTGGCTGTACATTTCCCTTTTATGCCTGGCACTGGTTCTGCTATCACTGCAAATATCAACATATCTGTGTGTTTATATATTGCTAATACTTAGCTTTCTTGCACATCCGTATCTATCCATCTATACAAATATCTTCTTAAATCTGGCTTACCTGGATTACATATTTTCTTCTTCAAAACAAAACCAAGGTAACACCACATAGAATGTGGTTTTCTCCTCAGTAAAAATGACATTTTGCATAAGGAACATTTGATAGACTAATTACATTGTAACATTAAAGGAAGCAAATACTTTGGTACTGTCACTTCCTCTACATGATGCTGTTAGCTACTTTCTCAAAATAGAGTTTCCTATTCCTATTCTACTGCATTTAATTACTATTGTATCTAAGCCTAATACCATTTATTTTAGTGCATAAAGAAGAAGGTCCAAGGAAAGGAATTGGTCTAAATGCCATTTATCTCAACCTAGGTCATAGTCAGAAGGAAGCTGTCTTGTCCTCTTGATAGAGACAAGGGAACACAAATGTACCAAAGAGGCAGACAAAGCACAGCTGAAAATTATATGAAATCATATATGTGATGCTAGAGGAGTGTACAACAGTACCAAAAATAGAGTATCTGTAGGAAACAAGGGGATATATGTAGTAGAAAAATTATCTTATATTTCACACGTACTTTCCACCCATGGGGTCAGTCATAGAAAGATCCTTCATGCTGCTGGTTACTGCGGTGACAAGAACGGCCTAAGAGCCTACTTAGGACAGAAGTGATGTACCGTCTAACCCATTACTCAAGGCAGTGGGATACTATCAGATAAAAACATTAGTTCAAGAAACCTGTGATTGAAGACACCCTCTATAGCTTAAAGGTACCAAAGATCAATTCTTTTTAAGGGAGGAAAGACTGAGTGGATGCATTTCAGCTAATAATGAGCAGACTTATCTATGCATTTTAATTTTAGTTTTTTATACTTCCAAAATTCTTTCAAAAATATCATCACTATGGAGAAATTAATCACTTTGAAGCAGGCTTACCTGAGGCCAATATAATGAAACAACGTTTTACAATTTATAATATTTTCAAAAAGCAAATGTGAAAAGCATCCATACCAGTATATGAAACTTGGTTTCATTTTCAGAAAACTCATGTGTGCCAGATAGGTCTCTGCAAACTGAGACAAAGAGTTTACAAAAAGAGAAATATGGACAAACTTGCACAAAGACCTGTTCTAAAAATCTAAAACCCAAAGGGCTTACCACTTTGAGCTATAAATGGAAGGAAGTGGGAAGGAGAAGATGCACAGAATAATGCATACACAACTTAACGACTGTCAGACTGCTCCAGCTTGCTGTGTGGGTGGGTGGGTGGGTGTGTGTAAAATCTAAGAATCAGGGAATTACCCAGGAATTTTTGAAGTCAAGGTCTGACAGGGCTGGACAGCTAATAAAGACTTAGGCACTTAGCTATGGAATAAGCAGGAGGTGTGAGGATCTGACTTTTATACTAAATCATAGAATCATAGAATAGTTTCGGTTGGAAAGGACTGTTAAAGGTCATCTAGTCCAACCCCCCCTGCAATGAGCAGGGACATCTTCAACTAGATCAGGTTGCTCAGAGCCCCGTCCAACCTCACCTTGAAGGTTTCCAGGGATGGGGCATCTGCCACCTCTATGGGCAACCTGTTCCTGTCTTTCACCACCCTCATCGTAAAAAGTTTTTTTCCTTATATCTAGTCTGAATCTACCCTCTTTTAGTGTAAAACCATTCCCCCTTGCCCTATCACTACAGGCCCTACTAAAAAGTCTGTCCCCATCTTTCTTATAAGCCCCCTTTAAGTACTGAAAGGCTGCAATAAGGTCTCCCCGCAGCCTTCTCGTCTCCAGGCTGAACAACCCCAGCTCTCTCAGCCTTTCCTCATAGCAGAGGTGCTCCAGCCCTCTTATCATCTTTGTGGCCTCCTCTGGACCTGCTCCAACAGGTCCATGTCCTTCCTGTGCTGAGAGCTCCAGAGCTGGATGCAGTACTGCAGGTGGGGGTGTCAAAAATATATATTAAAAATATATAAATATAAATCTGTGTTCAGGTGGAGTACACACAAGCAACATATCCACCTGAAGAATCGGGAAAACAAGCTTCTCCCATTTTATAGAGGTGTTCTAATGAAAAATACATAGAGATTCTGAGGCTCCTGTGTTCTTTTAGTAAACAACTGGAGCAGACAGGTTAGCTAGACATAAGAATATATTTTTCAGTATATAAGATAACCTTACACTTGAAAATTAATTTCCTAGAGATTGCCACAGAGATATATTGAAGAAACACTTCTTTTTCAGCACTGGGAAAACATCACTATATAGCAAGCAGTGACAAATGGTGACCCCAAACACCGTACTAATAGATCCCAAAAGCGTTGAAACAGAACACTTGGAAAGAAAAGAAATATTAAATTAGCATTTTCAATATTATTTTTTCTGCAACGTCTCACTGTATTTATTTCATCACCACCTAGCATGACAAAACAAACAGGATTCAAGAGCTATGAAATATTTCTTCCTGTAAACTAGCCTAAGGCAGTTTCTCTGCCTGTGCTAGCAATTGTGCTAATGATACAGTAACAGCTTTAGAATAATCCCCTTCACCCTCAGAAACACCAACAATCTTGCATAAACAGAAGAGAGAGGATCTGAAAGTTCTTCCTTAACCAGTTGTAGGCAAGAGACAAGACACTGCACTCGATTGTCTTATATCTAGTGGACACATCATTCTGTCACTGATAACAGCATCACTTAACAAGAACAGCAGCAGCACAGGCAGTATGCCTTGCCATAAAACAAGCCTTTCCATTAGCTAGTACACATCAAAAATCAAATTAAGGCTACTGATGATCTAAATTCAGTGAAATATACATCTATTTAAATGAATTACTGTGATCCAGTAATGGGATTCTTTGACAGGTGGAGCTGATGCTGGTTGAAGTAATCAAGTTGTGTTCGTTGACCTTAGCTCTAATAGCAAAGACATATTGTCAGAGATCATGGATTCTGCAGGACATAAACATAGCATAGTGCAATCGTATTTTTACTGATTTTAACCATAAGATTGTCTGTCTAGTCACCAAGTCACTATTTTTAAAACTAGGCAGGTACAAAAATCTCACTGGTAAATATTCAATTGATTCTTTATGCAACACACAGAAAACAATACAAAAATAAAATTGTTCAGCTTTTCAAAGGACATCACCTTCTGCTCCTCTGGCTGTAAAAAATACTAGTTACATATTTCACCCCCAGTTTCTTCCCCCTCATACTAGCTTTATTCCAGAATAATTTCACAGTCTTTGAGTTACTTCTGATATACAGAAACCCCATCTATGTAAGAAAGTCATCTTTAGTTATCTTTTATTGCTTGTAAATAATTCAGAATATTTTTAAGGCAATACATGGCATAGGACAGTTCTTTAGAAGACTTCAGTTACCTGGGTAATACCTAGCGAGGCCAGTTGCACTACCGAAAACTTGCCATAATAAAGTGGGGTCTTCTTCTCTGTTCCGCTTGAATACATCATCCAACGCTGCAGTCCAGTTGAGTTCATTTAACACTATCGTTGCTGTGAAAAGCAAAACATATTTGGTATTACAAAGTTACATCCTAACACAAGCAGCAATGACTACAAAAAAGCAAACTGAACTATTGCAGAACGTAATAACATTTATTTAACTAAACAACAAAGTAAATTTAACGAAACACACTGCTCCTCCTTGGGAATTTTCTTTAAGTTCCTCATGCTTCCTTCTTCCCATTGCATTACTGGTATGCAATAACTACTTATTTGCATCGTCATTATCTCCTGTAAATACTTTGTTTCTGAGATGTCACTCTAGTGGCACTTCCCAGCTATAGAAAAGTAAATGCAAGCCTATAAAGTTGATGCTGCTACTAATCACAGCACACTGCATAAGAAAGACTAGAATGTCATCAACAAAAGTAGGTGATAAACATAACAAAAATTTCCCTTTCCAAATGGATGCTGTAAAGGGATTACATGGGAAAAAGATAATGATGAGTTACTTGAATTGTAACACTAAGGTGGGATCACATGCACGATAGTACTCATTATTGCACACTAACAAGATCTTAATGTTCATAGATGCGATCACTTACAGAAAGATCAGCAGTGTGGACATTAATATTTATGAATTGAGTCAGTTCCACAATGAACTTAAAATACAAGAAAATTCACATTTCAGCTAAACACTATGTGGCCAGTTATACAGAAGCTTATATTTGCAAAGTTGTCCTGTACCAATGCTTGTTTTAATCAGTCAAATATATAATATATTAACATGTTCTGTGCCTTTTTCAAAAAAAGATACTTTGGGAGACTTACTCTAAAATTGATGAACACTGCTACAGTAATAGTCATTTGACTATAGTCAGTAGTCAATGAAATTTTATTGTGATACAGAATACATTATGATATAACTTATGATAAATTACGCTTTTCACCTCATTTAATCAGCAGTAAATATCTCATTAATTCCCCCCCCCCCCCCCCCAAATCTTAATCATGTTGGGCAATAGCAGGTATTCAGTTAATTAGAAAGAGCAAGGGCTTTTTCTTGGTTTGGTCACTAATTCTTTCTTTTGTGTTGCTTAATGGCATTGTAAGAAATGTTTCTAAAACTGAAACACCTAGATTAGCAAGCCAAAAGTGGAACGGGAACTAAATGGACAAAAAAAAAATCAAAGCAGTTAAAGATGTAGGTATAAATCCTATGAAAGTCAACACTGCAATACAGATCCTGCGTACGCTATGGTAGTGCACACAGGGAAGAAAATTCAGCTTCTCTTGCAAACGAGCAAGTCAAGCTGAAATAAAAAGAGTTCACATTTAAGGCACGTGAGCGGCATCACAGTACAAAATTTGGTATGTAGGTCTGCATTCTAGCCCTCTGCTCCATGAAAAAAAGAAACAATAAAAATAAGGACAGGTTGAAAGTTAACATTTGACAGCCCATTTCCAAAGTGAGGTTGTTAACAGGTACTAGAGAAATGAGATCACAACATTAAATTTTATAGGCTTGTTTTTAAAGGTTAAGGAGAAAATTGCTACACCATGTGTTTGGCAGAAAGGTTTATCTGTTTTTTTCAAAGTAGTTTTAAGATAATATTACTCTCTCAAGATACAGCTTTTTATAGAAATGTCAAATGAAATTTCTAACTCTTGAGATTCCCTGTAAGCAACAAGCTTATACTATATACCTGTCTCTCTGTCAAGTAGATAGTTATAAATATATACGTTTACTTAAGAAAGAGGAGTAATTCCCTGAGGCACCATGAGAAGTTTATTATCATTTTAAAATGGTTGCTGTTCAATTATTTCTTTTAGATCCAGTGTGATCAATTGTGTTATTAAGTATTATGTACAGACTTTCTAAACTTGACTTTGTTTCAGATCTTACTTCCAGAAGTGGCTCCATGAAGTCATTAGAAGCTCTGTCCTTTACTTACTCAGACAAGAATTTCCTTTCTTGCTTGAATTTTTATTTTTTCCTGTTACCTTTTCCTCATCTGATGTACAGAGTACTTGGCCCAGTGGAAGCCTATGCCAATGGTTCCTGGTGGCATTTAGGGCACTGGAGCTGAGGACACTTATTTATGGCACATGGGAGACGATAGTTCTTACCCCTTTGCCAACTGACAAAGCATTTAGGTTTCAGGATCCTCTATGAATTCCCAAGCCCCATAACAATATAAACCAGTGCATTTCTTTGGCCTTATGACCTGACTTAAAATTGCTGCAGCCTCTACCCCCAAATCTGTCAGTGACTTTACCACCCTGGTCAGACCACTGACATTCCTATTCAGCAAAATATTTAATTAGGAAAAAAATATTTTTAAGTTAATCATGCTCATAAATGCTTTTCTAAATCAGTGGCTATGCACACCATGAAGAAAAACTCTTCACATATGAAATGCGGCACAATATTTCTAAAGACAAGATTTCCTTCAGACAGTAAGCTTACTAACAAATAAATTATATTCAATAAAGACACCTTAAACATATTACTACATTTACAAAGACTGTTGCAAAAAGTATCATTGTAATATCATCCAAAAATGTATTGCAGTGAGTTACATATATATATTTGAACGTATATGTTTACACACATACACAACTGCACATACACATTCATATATATGTAAATATATATTAAAAATACATGCACATACAAAGAAGGAGAAACTAAGGAGGCAATTACAAATAGTAAAATAACTAAGTACTGAAGTACTGAATGGATATATTGGACCTAATAATTTCAACATTTTATTAGACTTGTTGAGATTAGGCTATAAAGCAAGAAATATAGCTTACTAGTTCTTATTTGTAATATTTGTGGAGAAGTGATGCTTTATAGTCAGAGTCAAGAGTTTTATGATCTTATTTACGTCCCACTTTCCCCTTCCTCCTCCTCCTCTACAACTGTCTCCCAGAGACAAACACAGCACCCTAAAAAAATCCAGGGAACTTTCAGTGTGGGGGGGAAAACCCCAACACATGAAGTTGGAATTAAAAAAAAAAATAATATGGAATTCAAGATGAGCAACAAGAACAGAGCACCCAAACAGAAGTAAAATGAAATAAATCTTGGAAGAGCTACTAACAGTATGTAACATATCTGTTCTCAGGTACTGAAAAACATATCTTCCTGCACTACAGAAATTCATAATTAAGTACCCAGGTCTCATTTCAGAAATAAATTTTAACAGATGTAACAGATTTACACACATGTAACTTCAACATATATCACTTCCCTCTTAATTCACTTTCTCATTATGACAACAAGAATTTGTGCTTGGAAGAGACACACAGAGTTCATTTGGTGGGACTGATATGTAAACAGCTGATTGTACAATCATTAAAACAATTACTCCTGGAGCAGTTTGCTATCTGTAATTCAAACTTGATCCCTTCATTCAGGGTCTTTTGTTTGTTTGTTTGTTTTCATTCTATATACAAGTATACTTGAACAGAATGCACCCACATTTGTGTTAACTAATCCACTAATCAGTAAATAAGGAAAAGGGTGCTGGGAATTTTAGCTTTAATTTTTTTTTCCCTTAGTGTTTTTCCACAACTTATATTACTCTTTTATTTCTGCTTAAGAATACAACCTGGACTGCAAAAGGCAAGCTGTAAATCAAGTCCCCTACTTTTTTCTTTTTTGATGCAATACCTCTGGTAATAGGCAATTTTGAATCAATACCTCTAGATTCTGGTTAAAAACCTACAGCAATGGACTTGAAACTTGCCAGCCAAAGAAAAGCAACCAAAACCTCTCATAAACAGCAACAAAACTATTCTTCCAATGGTTCCTACTAAAATATCATGATTCTCAATTTGCACATAGAAATCAATGCAGTGCTACTTTCATTAGCTCACAGTAGAGTCCATGGCACCTGTCAGAATACCCTAATTTAGGAGACATGGATTTATATTTTCATGAATATAGTGAGAATTTCATTTATTTTTCTCTTATTAAAAAATGCATTTTACTGAAATAAAACATTTAGAGGTCTTATAGCCACACCTACTGAGATGCTGTATATCCTGGAAACATTGCCTTTCTTTTTGAGTTCACTTCCATACAGGAAAGAGATTTTGACTGATAATTGGCAGAAAATCTAGCTGGAGACAACCCTCCAATAAGCTTATTTCCAATTCTGATAAAAGAAGTCTTTGAAGATTACTACTTCAAAGTACTTCAACTGCTACCTTTCACTTGATATGGGCAAGATGAAAAAATAAAATTTATCATCACACAATAGGAAACATCATTCTTGCTGGCTAATTCCGCTGAACTCCATCCACCTTTTCCTTTTTTCCCTCTTCTTTATGACATGAGGTTTAGGGGTCTTGACAAGGAATGGATTCAATTTTCCTCTGCAAATGCAATCAATAAAAAATAGAGAGCACTACCGTGCTCTCTTTAAAAGAACTGGAATACACTTCTGATGATTTATTCAATGTATAGGCCCTGGCCTGCATACAAGGCAGAGTACAACTTTATTTGAAAAACCTGAGAGCTATTTGCTATATCTGAAAAGATGCCGGCTGCTGTCCCCTGATGCGGGAGCTACACATACGCTGGACAGAACAGAAGGGAGCTCCTCGGCAGGTCATTAATCTTCTTTTAGTGTGTGGAATGTATTACACTTCCATATCCCTGTTTAATGAAGTTGACTCATTGATTTCTTTAATGATAACACTGACTAGTTATTGTTATGAATGAAATATATATTTGCAATCAAATATTACAGTATTTAAAAGTGGGCACAGAGGGACAATACATTTGCAAGTGCATATTTTTGTATATATGTGTGCAGACGCGGACGCTTCCACCTGTAGCCTTCCTAATCAGATATTATAGAAACCCTGCTGAAGGTATAAACCAGTCTTCTTTACGACTTACGTGTTTCACTGTTTTTTTCAATATTACATTCCTTCCAGCTTATGTTAAATTACATAGAATGTTACACACTCTCAACTGCCATTGGAAAGTTGTACGCTCATTTTACAGTGGACAAAGAAGGAATGGTCTTTTTTATTTTAAAATATTTTTAGTTAGATTTTTGCACTGGTTTAGATATATATGTGTGTGTACTACAGGGAAGTGTCCAACTTAAAACATTAATCCAAAAAACACTTCACAGCTGATTAGAAACCAGTTAGGAGAGAATAACAGAAAAATTCTGAGAACTGGGGGAACTGGGGAGTGTTTTATCCAGCCTCTCTATAGAGGTTAAGCAAATAAATCAGAGCTCCAAAGGATGCATTTCCATCCACTTATACGGGTAAGCACACTGTTACATACAGGAGCAGATCATAGGAGTGTGTATCTACAGACTGCATGCTTTAAATGTAGTTTGCACACGTACTCCAGAATACCAAATTTATCAGATTAGTTACAAACATTGTAATAACTTGTATTTCATTTTGAAAGCATCCCCCAGCTGATCTGAAAGTGTTCTTCTGTGTGTATTAACTGTATTTGGAATTAATTACATACTTTGAAAGGTTAAGAATTACAAATGCTAAAAATAGTACAAAGTGAATAAATTCTGTTCATTTTTATCAAAACAAGGATTTATGAACTCAAAGGAAATGTAGTCTTTTCATTCAAAGCACGGGTGGAAAAAAAAATAACAACAGTCTTAAAATTTAACATACAATAGCTATTACATAGTGGCATTTCCAATTGGACAGGTCATTATTTTAAGCGATGCTCTGCTAGATCTTGTAAATATAAATCAGTTAAAAAATCTTGCTTTGAAAGTAGCATTTGTATTTCCTATCATAACTGAATTTAAAATTACTGGACAATTAGAACTGTTCAAGTAATACACATTCAATTGTGCATAAAAAGTAAAGTATTAAAATACAATTTTTAGCATATGGAACAATAATGAAATCAAATAATTTCAATATGTAAGATTGCTGAGAGAAAATTTTAGACAGTAGATATTTTACACTCTTAATTAAAAGCATAAATGATAAAATGTCATGTACTTTTTTCTTTAAATGAACAACTTCTCTACTCCCCATTAGATATCTGACATTATGTCCCAGACACTTCTATAAATAATTCTCTGAAGAAGTCACTGAAGTCTAGCATACTGTTGTGTCTCTGTCAAATCAAGTAAATTAATTGGCAATGCCATACGCTGTCTGCTGACTGGCTTAGCCACCACATGCTGATAGCTACAGAAGCACAGTAAAAGCTCATTAAAATAAGAAACACCCAGGAGAAGGAAATGAGAATAAAAATGTCAGGGAGAGAAGATGGAATTAAGCTTCTATTACAGCTCAACAAAAAAAGAGTTAATACAATGCAGAGTCATAGACTCTTCAGTACACACTCATAACTCTTCAACAAGTTATTTATCTCTATAAAACACAAAAGACACCCATATTATATACTGCAACCTATTGCCAGTAACAGTATTTGTGCATCTTACAAGTTGGGAAGGATAAACGTTGTTCTTTGCCTTACTTCCTCTAATATGAAAATATACCAGCATGTATTTTAGAATGGAATAATACCCAATGTGAACAACCATAAAGGACTCTATTTACTTTTTTTTCTGGGAAGATGTCAAGAAAACAAAATATATGAAAGATACTGTTGATTAGAGTGGTTCTGGAGGACTTTCAGATTTTGTAGAGCTATGCACAGTGTAAGAACTTAAGTAAAATGAAAACCAGAATGAACTTATTAAAGTAATTATAGCACCTCCTGATTTTTTGTTCTTTATTATTATTTTTTACAGATGACTTCAAAGGAGGCCTTCTAATTGGAAAAAATTCCTTCTTTAAGAAAACAGATGAAGCCTTACTTTAAAAAAAATATGTTGTATTTTTATGGAAATATCAGGGATTAAATATCAACAAAACACCCATTTAGAAAGTAAGGATGACTATATTACACATATTAACTCTGGTCTTTCTTCACTTTGCTCTAATTTTTGGTTAGCATTTCAAAGGATATCATAGTGACACTCAAATTAAACTAGCTATAGAGATATGCTTGATCTTTAATGAAGACTTCTCTCTATAAAAAAATTTAATTAGGTGTTAACAAAAACAAACAAAACCAATCAAAAGACTGTCTGGAAATGCTGCTCTGGAATAATTTATTAAACTTTATCTTCAGTCTGCCAGGGAACCACCACTTCAATAACTTTCCAGTCACTAGAACACCTTACAAGATCAGTAAATCCTAAGCAGAAGCTGGGTTAAGTGAGAAGGAAAAGAAGTAGAAAAAAGGGCAACTCATGAAAAAATGTTCTCTCTCCTACCTCATGCTTTCTGCAATTTTTTAACCATTTTGCCAGTTCCCATTATAACTTATATTACTTGTAGTCTGAAAACTCAGTTAATTCAGAAATGGGTGCTATTACATATTAGTTTAATGTAGATCACCTATTAAAAAGTTCTTACAATTTTTCTTACATGTATATTGGACATCAAGAGCAATTCCTTCTATCCTCTCCCTAGCCATGGCAAATTAGAAAGCAGAAGTATCTCCAGCAAATATAGTGATATATTAATACAATAATTAAAGATCTCCTGACACATTGTCTGGGATACTGTGTGTTTGTTTTGTCCATTATGCCAAAGAGATGAATTGCAAATGGAAAAAGTGCTGAAAATGGCCACTAAGATATCCGGTGAAGAACAGAAAACCTGTCTTCTGAAAGGAGACAAAGAGTTTGAGTAATATAACCTAGAAAAATGAGGCAGAGTCAGAAAGCAAACACAACCCTGAAAAGAGCAGGTAGGCCTAAGGATGGCACTGGCACAATAACAAATGGGTATAAACTACTTAGGAATAAATTAGATCAGGTGATTAGGAGGTCTCTTTTAGAGCAGAAGGTCTTAGAATGGCCTTCTGATAGGAGACACGAGCAAGGAGCCTAGGTCTTTTAAGATGGAGCTTGATCAGTTTATTAAAGGAATAATATGGACTAGCTAGATTAAGGATTGGATTTGTCAGGCAAAAAGCTGTTTCCTGCCCTATTCTGGTATATCACCCTTTGTTACAAATAAAGAAAAGGTCCTTTTAGAAGCTGAAATTTAGTAACCACAAACAATGCAGTTTTATTGAGTTAGGACAGCAAAAGAATTGGAACTAAAACTGCTTTTCTTATTAATTTTTAATTAATGATTACCAAATGTTTGAAAATAAAATCCAAAAGAGGATATTTTTTTACTGCATTAATGTATATCTCTCTATATACTATATACATATGTATGTTCTATATATTATAAAATCTATATTTTAAATATAGATTATTAATAACTATTATAAAATTATTGCTATATAATTATAGATCATATATGGAGAACATATATATCATAGACAATATTTTTTTCTGAGATTTAGGGCATTTTAATAAATATTAAAATAATACGGTGGATTTGGTTAATGGATTCTAACCTAATCCCCATATAAATGAAACATTAATGAATAGCAGGCTGGTTTAATCCATCTAAATGTATCTCTGGCAACAGAAATCCAAGACACACCGAGTGTGAGGGGAATACAGCGCACAAGCGGGAAACGTGAGAAAAATGATGATGAGACAAGGTCTGTTTCACCACCTGAGCTGGTACAGATGTGACAGCTCCTGCTCCTGTCAATATTCTAACCGTCTCATGGACAAGTCTTGCAGACTACAAATAATGAAATTTCCACAACCTTTCTTTTTGTTGTTTTTGTTGTCGTTGGTTTTGGCCAAAGGTTGCGTCAAAGAGGAAGAGGAGAGATATTTTCTAAAATTCAGCTACCCAAGGAAGAAGTCCCCTCTCTCCAACAGATGAAACATCTGTCCCACATGCAACCGCATTTTGCCTTCTCAGAAGCAGAACATAAAAATAAAATAGAAATTGTCATTCTATAGCTTGGCATCATCACGGGTATTGTATCTCAACTGTTAATTAAGCTTAGTTTGGTTTGGTTCTGTTTTCCAGGTTATATAGAGGGAATATGAATAAAACTTCTCTCTTAAAGATGAAGGGGCTATAGGGTACTAGAAAGGTGAAAGTTCAAAGCTTGCTGCCTGTACAAACAGAGGTTCTTCTCTCTCTGAAGACATTGCTGTTTCTTGCTATAAACAAAGACTTTGCCTGTACCTTTACAAGAAGAAAAAAAAATATTTTTATTTAATCTATAAATCTATGAGGAACAAAACACAGACTCCCAGTCCTCTGCTTGCGAGATGCCCAGCTGAACGCCACTCTTGGGGTGGACCCTGGCCTCCCTGAAGTTAGTAACAAAACACCTTTACTGCACAGGGAACTGATTTCATCCTTCATCTTCAGAACACTGCAACCCTGCAGAGTTCAACCACTCTGCATTTTGTCAGTCTAATGCAATAAGCACCTTCGGCTGGGGCTGCACGGCTAGAAGGCGCGTCCCCTGGGTGGTGGATAGGGGATCCCTCTCTGGAGGGTGCACCAGATAAAATTGAAGAAGGTGCCGCGAACCAAGGCAGCCTAAGGGAAGGCCACCCTGACAGAAAAACCACTGGCCCTCCAAGTCATGGGGGTTGGGCAGGAGGCCAACTACCTCCTCCCGGGGGAAAAAAAAAAAAAAAAAAAAAAAAAGTTGCAGAAACGACGAGCATCAGAAATGGCGGGGATGGAGAAAATCAGTAACAAAGTGAGGAGGAGGAGATGGAGCTGGATCGGTCATGTCCTGAGGGGGAAACCAACAGAAGACTGCGCTGTGGCCCTTGACTCCAGAGCACGCAGCAGCGGCCCGATCGAAGTGGAAGAACGATGTTCGAGCCTTGTGTGCCTCCTGGCACTGAGAGAATTCAGATCAGATCAGAGAATGCAATAAGCAGATCACAGAACTAGGAGTCAGGATTTATTTAAGCAAATGAAAAAAAAAAAAAAACAAACCCTTACAAATCACTTTATAAGACTCAAAATGCCTTTGAAATAATAAAAGACTCAAATGGATCCTTGAGAAGGCAGTAAAATTAAGCTTCTTTGCGGCTTTTCTATTTACTTCCATGCCATGAGTACTCTCTTAGATTTCATCTGAACTTTCTGTATCCTCGGCTTTATTCACCCAATACAGCAGCTCTGTGAGTGTTCTACAAACAATGTCCAAACAGAAACACATTTTTATAATCATGTGCTTGCTGAAGGTCTCCTTGTTTTTAATTTACTTTGTAATTATATAAAACCACAGGAAGAGGCAGTAAAGTTGCAGAAAACAACTGGAATGGGATGAACAAAGAAATCTTATTGCCTTATATATGCCTACCCTATGGTTTAAGAAGAAATCTTATCACCTCACATATACCTATCCTAATGGTTTAAACTGCACTAAATTTTAGTTACTTCAGCTTCCCATAAGGGCCATAATCCTTCCTGAAATTATTAAGTACTGCATAAACAGAACTTTTAAAATCAGAGAAGCTGCTGAGTTTGAGGTTTCTAAGTGCTTCTATATAGATCATTCCAAATAATAGGAAGAGACCAAGGTACTAAGGAAATACAGACACGGATGAGACAACTGCTATGGAGTGAAAAATGCACCTGGAACCAAAATGGTTAAGAATACATTACAAAGACCTCTGAAGTCATACAGTATTTTAAACAGCTACTTTCAACTGAAGTTTATGGGAGTAAGGGATAAAGAGCATCACATTTCCTAGGATACGGAGAAGGATCTAAAAATATGAATCTGGATTTAAAATAAGGCTTTACGAAGGAGCCATATCACTTAGTGAAATACAACCAACTTCAGTCCCAATCTTACAGGCATTTCTACACATATTTAACTTGCATATTTGATAAATGAAGGAAGCAAAACTGAATGCCAGGAGCCCAGCACCAGCGCAATCCCAGCGTGCTCTGATAATCTGCATCAATTCAGGACGTACTCCAGGGAAATAAGGGTCCAAATCTGCTAACATCCCATTTCAGCAATTGTTTCAAAAAAGGAAAAGGAAAGACCTAGGGTTTTTTTTTTTTCATCACTTAAAAGAAAAATGACTGTATGGAGCAACAGAAGACTTACGTAAGAAGCTCATTACTTTGCTTTTCTAACAGCATACTGTTTCAGTGGCTTCACCTATATCAGCCAGCAGTGCAGTGCAATGGAAGCAGGCCTGTATATTGAAACAGCTGGTGCTAGGGATGTGACATTTATATTATATGGGATTTGGAGGTCTTATTTTCCGCTACATCTAATCTATGCTGTAGGCTGAATGCCCATTAACAGTTGATGCAGGCCAGGTGCACTGTGAGAGTGCACCTTCTGGTTTAGCTGCATGGGAAGGGAATCCAGCTGGCACGCTCTGAGGTGGCTCAGTGAGGTCAAGTGCCGTACCTTGGGCCAAACAGTGTTTTCTGCCAAAGGGCATTTCTGATCTGAACTAAAATACTAATGTAGACAGATCCAGCTGTCCTGGAACAATAATGAAGAGTCAAATAAATTAGATAGCTGAGAGTGAGAACAACTTGCCTTTCAGTGATAAAGAAGTTCACAGTCAACAGGCAATACTTAGCTCCATACTCAAGAGTGTCATTCTGTCTTGAGTACAATGTCACCTTGCAATTTTCATTATCCTAGTCATCTTTAGAAGCCAATGAGTTTGGATTCAACTATAGCTATATTATTTACTATAACTGAAAGGTGAGGACACTCAATTCCAGCTAAGTAGATGGGTCTGAGCATGATAAAAACAAATAAAATACATATTTTTATATACATACCAACAAAGAGTATGTATGTAGTAATACAGTTTCTCATCTAAAAAGCAGTTGCTTTCTTGGTTCAGAAACCAGAGCTGGGACCGCAGCTTACGTAAACTGATGTAACAACACTGAAGGTGTTGGTGCTAAGCCGATTTGATGTACATGCTTTTAACTTTGATTCTAATACTGACTTTCAGGAAAATCTTTAGCATATCAAAATCTTACTAAACATCTTCCTTAGCTACAGAACAGGAACAATTTATTTATTCATAGAATAATAGAATCATAGAATGTCCTGAGTTAGAAGGGACCCACAAGTATCATCGAGTCCAACTCTTGTCCCTGCATAGGACAACCCCAAAATTCACACCACAAGTCTGAGAGCGTTGGCCAAATGCTTCTTGAATGTTGTCAAGCTTGGCACCGTGACTGCCTCCTGGGGGAGCCTGTTCCAGTGCTCCAGCACCCTCTGGGTGAAGAACCTTTTCCTAATATCCAACCTAAACCTCCCCTGGCATATCTTCCTGCTGTTCCCTCAGGTTCTATCGTTGGTCGCCAGGGAGAAGAGATCAACGCCTGCCCCTCCTCTTCTCCTTGTGAGGAAGCTGTAGGCCCCGATGAGGTCTCCCCTCAGTCTCCTCCTCTCCAGGCTGAACAGACCAAGTGACTTCAGGCGCTCCTCATACTGCTTCCCCTCTAAACCCTGTTAATGTCATTGTCAGATCTCAGTAATTTTAAGTCTTTAATGTTTTGAAGGTCTTTTGAGTGATTTCTTGACATAATCTGGCACTTTGGCACAAAAGGAGCTTTATATGTATGTAGTTTCTGTATTGTTTATGAGTCAACATCTGGCTAGCATTTTGCAGTGGTAAATTTATGTCAGAAGAGTCATATGTAAACAAATTACTTCATGATTTTTTTCTCAAAGCATCAATCCAACAATTGGAACATCGACTGATGCTTGCAGAGCTGTTAAACAAAAATCATTTTTTCATGTCAATATACATAGTATTTTTAAACATAGTGTTAAACAAAAATCACTTTTTCATGTCAATATACATAGTATTTTTTTATTTCAGATCTTCAGGCTTCTGCCTGAATTTCAGATCTTCAGATCACTGGCAGATCTGCCAGATCTTCAAATCACTGGCAGAATTTTTAAAAGACTTTTTTTTAGAGCCAAGAAATAAAAAAATACTACATTTCCAAGATTTTTTCTTGTTTTAAGTAAGACATATCTATTTTTGCAGAAACCAGAAAAAAATATTTTATTTCTTCAGTTATCTACAAGACAGAAACAAAAAACTGGCAAGGTACAAATGTTATGGATGACAGCGTCCTACAAACTTCCTTCAGGGGCAACATTTAAACATACATTGCAGGACTAACCAAAGACAATTGTTTTCTCACAAAATGAGACTTCAGGTGTATGACCTAGTGAGTAATCATCGGGTGTCTCTCCCCTGCCCCCCTTCTTGACAGCTTATGCCATAGCAAAGCATAAAATACTGTCAAAGGCATCCAGTTTGCGCTTCATGACAGCATACAACAAACTGAAGAAGCAGACAAGCTATCCATCATCTGCTCAGAAGACTATAACCCCTAAGGCAAGGGAATGGAAAAAAGAAATGCTGTAGCTATGTAATCTGTCATGATTAATTAGTTAGTTATTAATGTATTATGATTTCATTTTGCTAAATACGATCTAATCACATAAGCAGGAATCTCTCATGTCTTGAAAATTTTAAAATGAGAATTAAGACCTGATGTATTAAGACAAACACGAGCCGGGGACTGAGGGAAGAACTCTAGCAGCAGCAGAACAAGAATAGAGGCTATTGCAGAGCTCTGCCGTACTCTTCAGTTACCTACTGTCCTCCCGCTTTCTGCAAAATAAAACCAGCTGCTTAATGTCCCTTTGCCTCTGACCTCCCGTTCCCTGTTATTTGTGACAAAGAAGTCTGATCAACTTAAGGAATAATTTGAAAATGAGAGGAAATTTTATTGACTAGAAACGGAGGAACTAAAGGGGAAGTGGTGCGAGAACTGACCTGCTGCAGAAATGGAGAGACATTCATGACAAATTAGCTGAAAAGGTGTGTTCTGTGCAGGCATGTAGGCAGATAGATACCAAAAAATGAAAACCAAACACGCCTTGAGGGAGATCAATAATTGGAAGCACTGAATGAGACATTTCAAGACAGTAAGTCAAGAATAATGCTTGTGAGACAGGCAGAAAGTATTTTATTACATTAGCTCAAAAATTAGTACTGATTATTCCGAAGGGAAACAAGGAATAAAACATTAACCCCATATGACCAGCTGCAACAAAGCTACTTGCAGAGATGCACGAAGAAAGATCTTCGACACAGTATATAGTTTGTGCCATTTTCCACCATCAACCATCAACAAATACATACAAACTTTTTAAAAAATACCTATATACATCATTTGTAGCTAAATAAATTTTAAATATTCAATGTCTTCTGGATTAAAAAGACGTAAAAGTAGATTCGGATTTAAAAAAACAACAACAAAAAAAACCCACCCCAAAATGGCATTAAAATTTCACTATTCCATATGGATCTGCTCCTTAGGAAAAAAGGAAAATCAGCAGTTATCCATTGAGAAATATATATTCAAGCTTGCAGCCAACTGTCAGAACAATACATTGGTTGGATCACTATATAATGCCTTTAGCTCTTGCATAATACAAAGCACCATTCCCAAACAACTTATTAATTTATATACGGACAAGAAGACTTTATATAAAAAGAAATAATATAAACTCATTTTTAATATTTAATCTATGTTCAGAAAGACTGGATATCCTCTTTCTTCTGTATTTTCTACATTTTATTCTTGTTCCAGCTCACTTCTGTAACACAAAACTATTAATCATCTACCTGTTTTTATGTCATTTCCACCTACATTAAGTGATGTTAAGGATTAAAACACAAGTAGCACCCACATCACTAACATCAGCATCACATTCTTAAGCTAAAAATTAGGTGAAAAGTAAAGATGCAACTGTTATACATAAACAAAACACGCATTACTGATACTTTGCATAAAAATGACTGATTTTTTGTTCAGGATTGAACTCTCAGAAGCAGTCCCGTACTCCAGTGAGCCTGGGAAGCTTTAACTGCTCAAGACAAAGACTAATTTTAGAAAGAACAGATTTATAGTTTAGTTCTAGAATGTGTTGATTCACAGTTTAAGATAATCATGACATCTTATGTGTGTAATATATATTTCAGTAATTTAAAAAAATGCTTGAATTTTAAAAACAATACCCAGAAAAAAAATGTTGATCTGCAAAAGAAAACTGATCTGTGTTCCAGTATCAACCTAGGATTCACAAAGCGGGCAAAAAATACAACATTTGAACAAATGCAAAACACCTCATTTCCTCACAATAATTATATAAATTATATACGTAATTATGCAAATATAGAGTTACAGATGTGTATATATATACACATACATATATATGTAAAAGCAGTGAGTAATCAGTTCAATCTATGGTTAAGACAAAAAATACAGTTCTCACAATGGAGTAGGAAGAAGCTGAGATGAACAGTTACTTATTTTTCCCTCAGGTTGCATATTACTCCAGTCCTACTCTAAGCTTCCACGAGCCATTCCAGCAATTTGTATTTCTCTCATGATCTTCCTTCATCTGCCTAGGGCTGTCAGTGTTTGTACCCAGCAAGATGCTGTTAGGTTAAAAATAAAATAAAATAAAATAAAATAAAATAAAAATAAATAAAATAAGCAACAGGAATATTTGTTTCTTTTCTCCGCACAAACGCAAAAAAATAGCAAGGCTTACCAATACATTTTTTAGAATTTCCTGGGTCTGAAATCAGGACATAATTGACTATATGTCAATGACTGTATTCGCTGATTTAATTAGCATTACATTACCCTAAATATTGTAAATAATGCACTCTTCAGTGGGATCTCCAAGTAAAAACTGAATCAGCAGATGCATCAGCAACATAAGCATACAAATTCACTGATGACAGTAGTCTCACTGATATTAGTGTATATTTGTATGGTAGATTGAGAGGTTTTTTCCCTCCAATGTGAATAGCAAAACTGAATACCAACACTGTCAGCCAGTATATCAGCACATATTACATTATCATATTTTTAATTATTATTTTTTAGGTCTGCAGAATATATCTGAAAGCAAAACAGAACGAAGTTCTAATGCAGGAACTCTGGCTTGCTCTTCTTTAGCCCACTACGTAATGACAATGGTCATCTGCCTCATCGTTCAATTCAGTGACTTCGAGATGACCTCAAGCACTGAAATTAAACACTCAAGTAATATTTCTGTCTTTGGAAAGTTTAACTACCAGAATGTATGTAAAATGCTAATGGATCTTTCATGAAAGATCATAAATCAAACAACTTATCTGAGCAAGTAGCAAAGAAATCTCAGCGCTATTACAATTCTAATCTTAGGAGATAAAAGATGAATTTAGCTCAGTGACAATCAGCCCCTCACTGAAAGTTCAACAGTGCTTACTGTATTACCCTTTTTTTTTCTTTGCCATATCTCTGTCTGCACATACTGATGACACTTGAAGTATTTTTCAGTAGTCTACACTACTGTTAAGAAGTCAAACCAACCTTCAGAGAAGGGAGCTTGAAACATCAGTAGTAAATAATGTATCAGTGCCATAAAGGAAAACTGATACTTATCTCCTGAAAAAAGCTGTGTCAGTACAGCTATTGCTCCAAAACCCCCAAAGAGCAACCCCTCTCCACTCACCCAGAGTCATGCTGTATCTGCTAATAGGAAATTTCTAGAACATTCTTACAAAAACCTCAAGGGGTGGGAGGGAAAGCAAGATAAAATTTTGTTTTAGTCAATATTGTCTTGTGACTCTAATAATGTGGAACATCTTCATTTTCTTCAACTCTACTGAAACACAAGGCCTAGAAAGCTTTCTCGTGTGTTTTTTACTCTCCAGTACTAGCAAACTGTATTCTTGCAAGACAAGGGACTGAATTACTTATAAACAAAACAACTGAAAGAACTGTCTAGGTGAGACTTTGAACTATAAAGCTGTGCCTCCATCCTTGGAGATACTCAAAACCCATCTGGACATGGCTCTGAGCAACCTGAGAAGGGGGTTGGACTAGATGGTCTCCACAGGTCCCCTCCAGCGTCATCCATACTGCGATTGCGATGCAATGCCACCATTACACATATGTACGGATGACCTCATTGTGAAGGCTCTGCCGGAGCTGGTAAACTAGAACTATGTACTAAACATTTAGGTAGAAACAAGGAGAGCGGGCACTGAACATGCACACATTTGATGGTGTTCTGTGTTCGTTTATTAGTGCCCATCAACTTGGAATTCAGCCTTTGTTGGACTTTATTAGTGGGAGGGAGAGCAAAGACATTTATCTCCCTCTTGGATTCTGTAGGCCTGTCATATCCATCATTACTCAGGAGGAAGAAGAGGAAGAAAATAAGCTCATCAGAAAGCCATATATATACCACTCCATGCAAAAAAGAATAAGGGGGGGGGGAAATGATTGCAGAAAAAATGCTACAAATGGAAAATGGAATCTATCACCCACAGACACAGAGACCAGACATTGAGTTCAGTCCAGAACTTCTTGAACCTGGTGGCTGGGACTTTCTGCAGTAATCAAACAAAAAAGAAAGTACAAGCCACTGAAAAGAGATGACGTAGAGGACATGAATTTGGATCTACCCCCTCCAAAGATGCAGACAATATGCTTTAAAAGTCTGTACCAAAATACTGCCTTCACTTCCCTAGCACCTTCCTGTGATTTGCAATAATTTGCAAAAGCTATTAAAAAAAGGAAAAAGAAAAAAGAACTTAACATTTTTGCCATGGGGTTACTAGATAACAGCATATCTCAATGAGTAAACTAAAAAAATTAAAAGCATAATAATAAAAGAAGCAAGTACATTAGAGTAACATTATTCTTTATATACATTATCACACGCCCTGATCTTTCTGATGCAATGATCTGTATTTTCCTATTGTACATATTTTCGTATTAATCTTATTCTTGCAAGAACCCTCTATATTTTTTTGTCACTTTGCATTGCGTTTGTTTTTATATCGATCTCATGCAAGTAGCGATCTTTCACTTTACTTGTCAGATTGTATTCCTCCCTATTTTATATTCATCTTATTCAAGCAAAGAGCTTTCACTTCCCTTGTCAGCTTCTATTGAATTTTCTTGTATTGATCTTTTCAAAGTAACAGCTTTCCACTTCCTGATTATTTTCATATGTATCATGTTCATTTTTATATTGAAGTCATCATTTTAACACTCCGTTGCTTTTCTCCACATTATAGCATTTCTACTGCTAAATGCGTTTTAAAGATGTGATTTCAACATTATCGTTAACTGCTTAGAAGGACAATCCTAAAACCCAGTGATGACTTTGGTCAGTGTCTTTTACAGTTCTAAATTCATGGCACTCTTGGATGATATCTTTCCAACCTTACACCAAACATTGTCCACGCTTCAAATTATCCCACTGATTTTGATGAGAGTATAAATAAACTGAAGCTTCATAGTTGTGTAACCTTGTCCCACACACACAAAGCCACACATTTGTCTTCTGATACAAGTAGGCCCAGTGACTTTTTTTACTTATTTATGAACCCTGTGAAAATCTTTAGAAAAACAAAACTTTCCACCATGGTCAGGAATTATTTCTCAAAAAACAACTAAATAACTGATAGTTCTTGTCCATGATTTCATCTCCATGCAACTTCACTTCCATTAAGCTCAGTGAAACACTTCCCCTTTGTGGACTGAAAATGCTGATTACTATTAGCTCACAGAACTGACCCTTAAAACAGTCTATTTGCCCACACACATTATCTCAGCTCCACTTCAGGCTAAAACAGACAAAAATGTGTCCTGAGTAGAAGTGCAAAGAGCTCAAAACTTCCAATTTGCAAGCAACACAGTGGCTGTAAGAAAGATGGAGCAGGTGCCATCCTCTCCAGGCTATGACTAATTATTCAGATCTCTTAAGTAATCACCAGAATAGCAGATCATAAACATAAAATTAGGTGAAGTGAATTAAAAGAAAGGAAAGAGTTTGATAAAATTGGGATACTAAAGGAACAAGCAGACAACTGTTTCAGGTCCCGTGAAACCTCACAACAGCAGAGCATTAGGGAGCAATTACTTTTCAGAACAGAACACATTTCGGAGTCTGTCTTGCAAGGCAACCATTTCTTGCTGATGGTAAAAAATGCTTTCCTTTAACCAGAAGTTTTCTATACAAATAAAATCAATCCCACAATTAATCTTAGCAATTATTGTAATCAATATTTCTACTAGCTGATGTATTCAAAAGCTGTAGAAAGTAATTATTCACAGTGAAACAATTTCAATAATGGCTTACTGGGCTACATTAGAAACATATTTACCAGAAAAAATGGCACAGAGAGAGCTACCCTGACTTAAGAGTCATGAAAAACATTTTTTTCACGGTGAAGCCACAGCAGCTGAGCAGCTAACTTTAAAAGGATTCTTTATCAATCCAGTCATCGTGACTGGTGACAATTATACAGATGTATTGCCAAATATTTTTTTTCCATACTTAGACGCTATGAAATGACATACTAAAGCAAATGTTCTTCATTTAACAGCAAAGTTAACATTGCTGTAAAGGGGCTGGGAGAATTGGTCCCAATCGTCCACAGTGTCCACCTCTTTGTAGCTCTCAGGTTACACATGGCACCTTAAATTGACATTATAACATAAGGGTTCGGTGCAGGTATGCAGGTTCTAAATCCTGTACCTGCACAGAAATATCAGGAGCAGAACTTTTCCAAGGGAACATAACAATGAAGCCACTTCAACCACCATTCTTTCAGAAAAAAATCGGATTTTTATGAAAACTAGAGAAAAAGACCAATAAAATAAATGGGACTTGACAACAACATTTTCAAATTATCAAGATTTGGCCTAATGGGATCTAAAGAAGATGATGCTTCTCTATGTTTTTTTTTTTAAAGGTGATAAATAGACCACTGTAAGAATATTCAGTTGCTTTTATTCCAAATGGAGCACTGTTATCTTGTTTGAAGGTGCATTTCACTGATTTGATGTATTAGTAAGCATTCTGTATGGTTCATCTGAACCACCTATAGTGGAACCTGAAAACATTAATTTTTATACTGAAGCCAGCACCAACAGGCTATTATTTGGCCCAATTTTCTGCTTACTCGCAGTGAACAAAGTATGTTATTTATTATAACAGGGCTGTTATTACTGTAGTATATGCATTAAATAAAAGGTAATTTCTGTTCTTTGATGAAGTTAAATTGTTGTTGCTTCTAAGTCGCTGCATTTCCAGTTACTGTAAGTAGAATTTTCTTTCTTCATAAACAATCGGTGTACATCACTATAGACAAAGTAAAGGAAGGCATCACCTCTTGAAATAACTGCATACATTCACAGTGGAGAGTGTAAGAGTGCATAACAGAAATTATAAGCATTTCAACCACTGAAAACTCAAAACCAAATGGTTTTCTTCTGAGATTTGTTTCTGATAGAAGTTACATATGCGTAACCTATACATACATATGTGTGCAGAAGGTAGAACTCCTGGCTGAGAAAACCTGAAGATTGGAAACGTCAGTGAGAACAGCAATTAATGTCAGGGAGGAACTGGAGGGTGGGATGGAAGGAAGGAAGAGCGAGACTGGACATCAAACTGCTTGTACCAGAGCAGCTAAATCAAAGAACTGAGTGGTGCCTGGGTAATCAGTGGAAGAAGGCAACTGCAAAAACAAGGCAGAGAAAGACCAGCTACTGAAAAAGCAACAGTATAAATCTGCTGCCTTCAAAGATACAAAGGAAAAACATGCAGTGGCGAATGATGGAAACTGGACAGAAATGGGCAGCTAATTTAAAAGGAACGGATGATACTATAATTCCTCAGAGACTGACTAAGACAGTATTTCTTTCAGTATTTGAGAGAGAGATGTCAGGATGATGTATTTATTTAGTTGAAAGAATGGGATACAGAAGACCGGAAAATCACGCTAGCACCACTAAAACAGCAGCAAACAGTACTAAGGAAAATAGGCTTATTATAAGTAAAGTTCCAGAAATCAGACAGGTATTCTGTCTCCTGGGAACTAAAGTATACTAAGTCAGAGAAGATCCCAGTGACAGCAAGACAGAGGTTACCGATTGTTTTTCATGCTGGAATAAATAATTCAGCTTGAACCTCCTCCGCGCGGATCAGAAGCAAGCATGTCAGGTGACAAAAGATGTTCAAAGAAGTGGAGGTTCAGGTAATTCTCAGGAAGGAATCTTCTTGTCCACAGAGGAAAAACCAATGGCTCAGAAACCACTGTCATCACCGTTTGGTTATGTCTGACCACAATAAGCACAAAAAGTACGTGCGTGATTAAAGTTCTCAAGAGTTTCCAAAGAATTAGTAAGGAAAGTAGGGTCAAAGTTGGCACAATTTTTCAGCTAAAAGGGAACAGATGTGAGACACTTGTACGACCTCCAAACTTCATGCAAAAACACAGAGAAGGAAATGAGACACATGCAGCAATGGTAAAAAGAAATATCTCGGAGTGCCAGACAGAACAGTATAGTCGACACATCAGTTGTGCCATATCCACAGGAATTTTGCTTTGGCTACAAGGGAAGAAAATGTTGAAGTGTGTGTCCTAATTACGGTATTTTGGACAAATCCTGGAAGAAGCAGAGATCTGAGTAGAGGATGTGGAATTGAATACAGTGAGGATCAAACATAATGAAAGTTATGCTTGGAACAGAAGAAAGTAAACTTATAATGTGGTAGCATTGTCTCTTTGGTGAAAAAAAAAAGAAAATGTTTATTTTTATCATGACATTTTCTTTTTGCAGTCTCCTGGTGGTGAAAATATTGTCAGATGATATGGTAAAAAAAGTCTTGAAAGGAAATTACTGGGGTCTGTTAAAGGCACTTAATCTCATGTTTGATTATGGAGAGTGAAGAAAGAAACATGAAATGATGAAAATCACACTTTCACGGGACATACATAATTCCCTGCCCCAAAAAATCCGCAACTAATGAAAAGATTCAGATATTTTCAATCAGAAGAGAGAATCTTTTGAAAAACAGTCATTACAAAAAAGGAGATTTGATTTTAGGCTTATGTGACAGATTGTTTCATCGCAGTCACTATGTACCGTATCATCTGCTAAACACGGTGTAGCTGCAAAGCAGAGGAAGGCGTCTCCTAACCGCTGCACTTGAGCTCAGGATGAATGCTCTGAAAGAAAGTAAAGATTTTTCTTTTCTATCTTGCAAAACTGCTACTTATAGGAATGATTTTGGTGAGAATGATCACAAAATATTTCATTTTATGTTAAAATCTCAAGACAAACAGAAACAGAATAAGGAGATTAAGGGAAACAGCTGAATTGAAAAACTTAAAGTCTACATAGGCAGCACTGAATTGGCTTAATTGAAAACCATAAATACTGTTTACCATTTCCATTTCAAGAGGAAAACAAGGAGATAAAGGTGGCATATTATCCATTGATAAATCAGCATGTTAAACAAGATACCAAGAATGAGGGTATGGATGAGGGAGGAACAGATCAGAGAAGATAATTATGTCTTAGAAGATACTGGAAAAAGTTGGCATGGTGTTTCTTTTGCCCTCTTTGCTTTTCTACTTTTCTTTGAATAATTCAGAAAACAAACAAAAAAAAAAAGAAAAAAAAGAAAAATAAAGTAATAGAAAGGATAAAAGGTATAAATTAGTTTTCATATAATGAACAATTGATTCAATAAGGATTCTTTCAACGGGGAAGGAAGCCTTAAAACCCCTGTATGATACACTGAAGAAAGCTATAAACTGACTGGTGCTCTGGAAAAGGTAAATATGCATTTACTGTCTTTTTTAATACAAGAATTGGGAGAAATTAGGAAGTGGGAGGTGGAAAAAAAAAAATATACTTCTTTGCACAATACTATTCCTTTGCTACACTATATTGAAGAGACTGAGTTAATATGGCTTCAAAAACTTATCAGCACAGGAAAAAAAAAAGAAAAGATCTGCTTAAGAATATTAAATGAAAGACATTAACTGATCAGGAAGCCCCTCAGCCACAAATTTCAGCAGACTGGAAGTGTATGAAGGGTATATGCTTTGAACTCTTTCCTGGCAATCTTCCAGTAGCTACTGATACTAAAGAGATTTTTAAATAAATTGGCAAAATTTTCCGTTTTGTATTTTGGCTTAGCAAATGTACTGCTAGTGTGGGAATAATCACTCAATTTCTCCTGCATTTTTTCCTGTGACATACTTAAACGCTGGCATTGATATTCTTCTTCGTCCTTAAGTTTACTACGGGTAGAAAACAACTGGAAAGTACTTTGTGACCCATATCTTCCAGTGCCAAAAGAGCAGATGATTTGTAGGATGTGGACTTTTGAACTGGACATCAACTCCCCTTGGTGAGATCAGCGTGGGTGACACAGAGCTGTGGCTGCAGGAAACTGAACTTGATTGTGCATATTGTCCCTTCCAGCACTCTGCAAAGCACATAAATTATTTCTACATACCTCAATCATTTTTATAGAAGCTTTAAGTATTTGGCTTTTGAAACAAGAAATCTAAGCTATTAGCTGAGAAACAGCTACAATAAAGTATCACATTTTAAATATCAAAATCCCTTAATCTTCAGAAATTATTGTGTACTTGCTTCTACCTTCCTAGAAAAAATATTGAAATAAAAAGGGATAGCTCTTCATTATCAATTTGTACTTTCATTCATAGTAGCACTAAACAACTACACTGAATGACTAAGTGATCAATAATTATTGACCTAATAGCAATAAAGATATTAGATTGGCTCTGATGTAGAAAGAACAGGAAGAAATTTAGCAGTATAAAGTGGTAGGCATGCAAAGCTAAACAGTAGCTTCGGATAAGGCTCTTCTGCGATGTAGTTAAGTGTTTTATGAACCATCCCCGTAACAATTATTTTAAGTGGGCAGTGAATTACATTGCCATCAGGAAATTTCAAGCACGTTTTTTCATTTTTAAATTGTAGAAAAATGCATCTCATTCAAGTGGAATATACAACATATTAAATACATTTTTGCTAAAGAACTCTTGCTAGTCCAACTCATGAAAGACTCCTCCTCTGCTTACTGAGAAAGAGAAATGTATTCTACCTCCTAAAGAGAACCACAGAATTTTAGAATAAATAGTGAAAGAGGAAAAACATAAAGATGAAAGGAAAATAAGATATAAATAAAAATATGATTACCAGAGTAATATATTAACTCTAAATATTTATTTCTTTGATGGCTGGGGGATGTGGAGGAAGAGTGAAGTTCAAATAATCTGTCTGGATGTCAGCAAAACATTTAAAGTTATGTACACAAAATAACCATTAGTTAAAGTGAAGAGTGTGAAGATGGATACGATAAATGCAGACTGGATAATGACTGATCAGGAAGATGCATTGGTAAAGTAAATATGCTCCTAAGAAGACATTAGTACTGAAGCTTGTAAAAGATCAATTTTAAGAACCATTTCAGTATTTTTAGTGGTTTATACCAATGACATAAAATCAAAAAGCCCTGTCAGTGAAGAGCATGGTCTGAAAGACACGTGGAAAGAAACAGATAACCTCAAGGATATTGGTAATAGAAACAGGATTATATCTGATGTGAAAATTCTCTTAGAAGCTGCACCTTCCAACAGTAAGAAAAAATCAGAAGCAGAAAGGTCCAGATGTACTTCAGCATTAGTGCCATTGCACGAGACACGCGAGCTAAGATGCGAGCCATTGGTGTTCACAAATGATGCCTGCACCAGAAGCAGAACTGGTGATTACACCTACAGGGGTTATACAGAAAACAACCAAAGAGAGAGGGGGTCTAAAGCAATTTCACTTTTTTAGTCTAGCAAGGTGCACGGGAGGAGGGGAAGGCACTGCTGGTCATAAATATATCAGGGTAAGGGAAGTTGCTTATTACATGGCACCAGCTTATATCCTGGACTTTCTTTCTTTTGAAATATTTGTAGTCAAAGTTAAGTGTACTTCATTCAACTCTATATGGTAATTATAGTTTAACTAGACTATTTATTAAAGCTTTTCTGCAACAGATGCTGTCACACTATGCAGTTTACCAGCTGTGTTGACACTATGGTTTCAACAGTCCAATATGCAAATCCTTCTCCTTCCCTTCAAAGCTAATGGCAGAGAGCATTTTTCAACACAAAAGCCAATAAATCCTCACGTGTTAGAAAAACAACCATGTATTTCTAAAATCATTACTGCATAGTGACCACACAGTCGAGGTGTGTCCCAGAGGAATCATTCACATTTTAAATTACATCTTATTCTTGACAAAAAGCGTTATGAATACATGAGGTCATCACAGTGGTGGCACAAACTTTATTTGCAATAAAAAGTCATGATGTTTTAAACTCTGATGAGGAAAAAAAAGTCCCATATACATCACAACAGCTGTAGGCATTCATAAAGTCAGCAATGCAAGCGGTGTGGGAAAGAGGCAGAGCCTGGCCTCATTAGCTGACACGCGGCATCGGGCTACTGCAACTAACTGGATCTTGTCCTGCACAGGATCATTTCAGTAATCCAGCCTGACCAACTGGAAACTCAGGAATCAAACAGCTCAACTTGAACAAAGCAGCTACACTGAACAAGTAGGCAGCCACCCCAAATATCCTGAAACCTGTTCCAGTACCCTAAACTTCAGAAGACGTAAAAATAATGTTACTACTACCAAATCCACACAAATTAAGGAGATTGGGGCTGGGAAAGGGGACCTGTTGGGTTTTCTGGGATTAATAAACCCTCAAATTGTAAGATAGTATTTTGATTTTAGATTTTTTTTTGTTTTTAATTTGATTTTTGAAAGGTTTGTTATGACAATATATAACACTTTATACTCCACAAGTTTTTTAGGGCTCTTCCCAATTATGGCACAGCTTTCTCCTTATATTAGTTGTATCATTAACAAGTTTTGGATTTTCTTTGTTGTTGTTGGGCTTTTGGCATAAGCACCCTAAGCATCATTTCCAGAGGCCTGAAAATGAAGTCATTGAGACCAATCATCCTCTCAATGACATTTACATTCTCATTCAGTTTCTGGCAATGGAAATATGATACAAACTGTTTTGATCAAAATTAAGCTTTTTTTAATCTGCTGAAATGGCATAATTTAAAAGCAATCTCTTCCTTTCTTTTCAGAAACTCCCTTTTCCTAAGGAGCACTTCATATAAATTGGCTCTTTCAAAAATATGATACTAATGACCAGTAATCGCTAATAGACTGCATGTGAATTAATGTGTACCCTGTAATCATCAGGCAGGAAACGCGTAGTCTGTGGCCCTGGAAAACGGAATTTTCTCTCAAATACATAAACATAGGATTTTTAAATGTGGTGTTCCCACCCACCCCCAAAATACCACTAGTATTCATTTGAGGGATTTAGGGAAAGAAATGTCAGCATAAACCTGAATCTTCGCTTCATGATGAACAATATTGCTTAATTGATATACAAGAGTATACATAGAGTATTACCATACTAGGGTAAGATACAGGTAAAATGATAGTCGTCTTAAGTCACTGCTGCATGATGTCAGATTTAAAGCTGCCCTGGATCAGGGTGTAACTTTTTTTAGAATATGAATATTGCTGGAGGAAGCTTCTAACTCTATGCTGCCTTAAAAAGATTGTTCAAGTTTTGTTTCAATATTTAATGAGTTCTCTATGATATTTCAAAAGAATGACTAGAAAGAGACTATTATAGAAGTACTCTCTCTTTTATGGATGACATGAAAGGGATATGGATAGTTAAATTAACAGTTAATCAGGGATTCTGAGAGAGTTTAACTAATGCATTTATCATTAACTTTACAAACATGTTCTTGTAAATCAAGGAGGTTTTTTTTTTCTTTTACTTTTCTCTTTTAAAATAGGATTTTAGTGAATTTTTTCACTCATCAAAGTAAAAGGTTCATGATAATTGTTGAGAACCCTTATACTGTGAAAAAAGAATCTAGTACTTGATCCTTTTCTTTTTCTGTGAGGAATCTTCCTATTTTTGCCTATTTATTTTTATGTAATTTAAACAACATTTTCTGGAAGCTAAATGAAAAAAAATAATTTGCATCTTTCTAGATATAATCTATGACTGCATTTGGAGGTACTCAGAAGTGAGAGCATAGAAGTAGTGAATGCAGAAATGAAAATGAAGTTCTGCCTTCATCTTTTCTCTCAGTAGATTTTATAAATTGGCTAAAACCAGATTTTGGCTCTTCTGTCTTTCTTGGGAAGCTCTATGAGACACTAACATCTCAGATAACTATCTGAGATCAAAAGAGTTTTTGTCAGGTCAGGTCTCAAAAAAAACCACGAAGAAAGAAATCCTTCAGAACCTGCCACATGATGAAAACAAACAGACTTCTGATACTTTGAATCCCATCACTAATTTACAAAGCGGAGACAAATCCATACTCTGCAGTGCATTTGAAGAATGCTTCCTGATGCATTGCTGAGTGACTGGGAGATTGATTGTGTGCTTTTTATTTTGAAGGATGCAATTTCCCCACTTATTTTTGTGGGTGCCCAAAGTTTCGGATAGTGGTAGCCATAAACCCTCCTTTAAAAAAAGAAAAGGTGTGCTTTGTTTTAAAAAAAAAAAAAAAAAAAAAGAGCCAGATAAAAAAAAAAAAATAAGGTCTCATATTTGTCTTATTCATTTAAATGCTACACAAAAATAGAAAATAATTAACATAAAAAAATGCATATAACTGCATTTTCTATAAACATGAATAAATTTATATAAACTAGCTCTTTAAAAAGAGCACCAAAAAGTTTGACTTGTGTACTGCACAGAATTTAAATGCTATGATTATCATTAATTTATGTATTTCCACAGAAGTTCATGGTGTTTCAGCAAAATGCATTATTTAAATGTATTCAAGAAATGGTATCAGGGAATGATTAGAATAGAAAATTCTAAAAGTGAAATGTTTCAAAGCTGAGCAGACATGACATAAAATTCCCAAATCCAGCATAGAAGGTAAATGCCCCAAAAGTTTTTGTTTAGAAAATATTCTTTCTATAGAAGATATATAGATATCTATTTAGGAAAGAGCCACATCTTTCATTAGGCAATTCCTCATAAAATGTTTTGCACCATAGGAAGTATCTCTGCCGTTGTTATAAAGAGTAAGTGAACCTTTAGCCTTTCAGAGCTCTGTGTTAAGTTAGCCTAAAGGGATCTACATGTACTTTGAGTAGGTAAAAAAGAGTGTCTCCAGTTTTTCAAGATTAGATAAATTAACAAGTTCATGAAAACTTGTTATTTCCTTCATCAAGAAACTACAGTTTTAGGAATTAAAAAAAAAAAAAAACAACACAAAAAACCTTAACTTTTTTCTTAGTTTATGTAAGAAATCTGCTCTAACTTCAAGCTGAATCTGACAATGGCCGGTTACCAGCACACAGAAGTTAAGGTTTATACAATGCAGAACATGCCTTTATTGTCTCTAATTTATTTTCTCTCTGCTTCTGTTATGATCACGATCCCATTAACATATCTTTTGGCCTCCTCTTTGCCTGATGGTGATGTTAAATTCCAATATTCTGATACTGAACAAAAATGTGCAAAGAATCTCTCAGAGATCACAGAAAGAAAAAATACATGAACTAAAGAAGTTACTTACTGGATTATATGCAAGCAATATATGTTATATTATTTTTCTTATATTCCTCAGATTTTCAGATCCATTTATTATATATTTATATATATTTATGTACTGTGTATTTTACCACACTTCAATATGGTTGTTTCAGACAACCCAAGACACTCCAGGAAGCTACCAGTCTCTGAGGAAGAGTCCTCAAGCTTGACACTGCTCTCCCCCTTTCTCAGCTTCTATACAATAGGATCACTCCATAGGAAAAGAACAGCAGAAAATACCTTAATATAAATATTATAAAATGAAGAAAAACAATTTCATCATGTCTAAAATGAAGCAACAGCATTTTGCTAGAACATACAACAAAACTGTTGTTAAAGCAACCAATAACAACTGTAGATGGGATAAGGTGTACTGGAAAGCCCTGAGGAAACAGATCTGTTTTCTTAGCATTTCCAGAGTGTGCATGTTCCCCATATGTCAAAGAAAAGGAGACAAAGGAAAAAAAAAGAAAAGAGAGGAAAAAACAAAGGAAACAAACACACCCCTTAACAATAATAATTGTGATTTTATATTCCCTCTAAGTGTGGTCCATATTTTGGATAACAAGCCTGTTGCTGGAGCCAAACAGCTTTTAGCTACGTGAAGCTGCTGGAGCATGTAACTCATTCTGAACACACCAGGCTGTTTCAAAGAGGGGGAAATGCTAACTACTATATCAGCAATTTGCAGTAATAGAAAGCTGTTACTAAATCAATGTCTCATCTGGAAAATAAATGTTTCCATTTCACCTTGCACTTAAGCTAGTGGCAAGAGACTATTATCCTGTGACTTTCTATTAGATCAGCATGGTCTCAGACATCCATGGACAGCAAACACTGCCTAAAAGACTAAATACTGTTTTCTAGGCTCATCCTCAAAAAAAACAGTGCAAAGAGATTTTTTGCAGGTGATCAAGACCTTTACCACAGTCAACCTTGCAACTTGTCAGCCTGGTAATCCATAGATAACTCAATATCCAATTTGTTTGAGACAATCTGGACACCTTCTGCATTCCCAAAATTCTTAACCAAGTAATTAATTCCTATATTACAAATATTTACTCTAAGAACAGATGCTACCTAATTGTCAGATAACTTTTCGATTTACTGCAGGCTTTCACAAGATAAGGGACAACCACTGTTACTTTAAAGATAAATGAGAGATAGGCAGTGACTCCTCAACATCATGCAGCAGCTTGTTGAGGGCAGACGGGTAATTGAGATTCACATTTCTCAAGGACTGTTAGGGAGGTTTTAAAAAGTTTTAAAAAAATCAGAGAAATAACTCCAATAAACTCTGAAATACTTTCCTGCTTCTAAGATCAATCATTCATTTTTCCAATGTTTTCCCTTTTTCAAAACCAGAACACAGAGAACCAGCTAAAGCAAATAAATAATGGAGTACAGAATTGGAGTCAGTCTTTTAATTGTTGTACAGTCCAATTAATTAGACAGAAAATATTGTTCATTTTTTCAAGTGCGTTAGAATTCAAGAAAAATTTAATGGATAATTTTCCATGTTGGGAGAATGAATCCCAAGCCTCCTGGAATTTGAGGTTTCAGGTTTCCACAATGGAGCTGTAAGGTAGGAAGACCCATATGGCTGAGATCCAGGCTCCACAGGAAAGCAATTTTCAAGATACCAAGCTTGAAGTAAGCTGTCGGAGGTTTCTGAACTCCCTGACTTTTGTATCAGCATGGAACTCCTTTTATAATCAACTACTACTAATATGAAATGGTTTCAAAGAAGATTGTAAAAAAAAGTTTCACAGAAGAAACTGTCGCTCATAAAGTGTCTCTGAGAAACACTTTAAGGAGACGTGAACAGTATTTGTATACAAACATTCATAACTTGTACCATACTCTGAAGAACGCAGAGAAATTACAAGATATGGTAAACAGAATAGAATATATTGACACCACATTTTGTATGCCTAACTAAATGTAACCAGCCATTGCATTTATTTTATACTACAGGAATACTGAAAGCTGTTGTTTGATCTGTTACGGTTATATATAAAGCTTTTGTTTCTTTGTTTCTTTAGGTAACAATGGTCAGGGAACAACAAAGCTATGCTACGTAGCTAAACCTGTGTCCCCTGAGCTGCACATAGCTATTATCAGTTGAAGTGATTACGCATTCTCCCTCTCCATGCTGCAGCACGGTACTTAATTGCCAGTGGGATATCCAGGCCTTGGGCTGCTGCGATGTTCAAACTCACAACGTCACAGAACAGTTGAGATTGGAAGGGACCTCTGAGATCGCCTAGTCGAACCCCCTGCTCAAGGAGGGTCAGCTAGGGCAGCTTGTCCAGGATCGTATCCAGTTGGGATTTGAATAGCTCCAAGGATGGAGACTCCACAACCTCTCTGGGCAACCTGTGCCAGTGTTTGACCACACTCACAGTAAAGAAGTTTTTTCTTGTGTCGAGATAGAATTTAATGTGCTATAATTTACGTCCATTGCTCTTGTCCTGTCACTGGGCTCTACTGAGAAGAATCTTGCTCCATCTTCTTCAGTCCCTCCCACTTGGTATTTATACATACAGACAAGATCCCCTTGAGACTTCTCCTCTCCAGGCTGAACTACCCCAGCTCTCTCAGCCTCTCCTTATCTGAAAGACCCTTAACAATCTTCGTGGCTCTGCCCTGGACTCACTTCAATAAGTCCATGTCTTTCTTGTATTAGGGAGCCCAGAACTGGACACAGTATTCAAGGTATGGCCTCAGCAGTGCTGAGGACCCCCAGATTCTTCTCAGTAAAGCTGCTTACTAACCAGTCGGCCTCCAGCATGTACTGGTGCCTGTGGTTATTCCTCCCCAGATGCAGAATTTTGCATTTCCCCTTTTTTAACTTAATGAGGTTCCTGTCAGGCCATTTCTCCAGCCTGTTGAGGTCCCTTTGAATGGTGGTGCAACTCTCTGGCATATCAGCATTTCCTCCCAGTAAATTCCTGACTGGGGGAGAAAGCAACCCATCCACAACATCACCAATCCAGTTGTGTCCTGTGCAGTAATAAGTAACTGCCACCTCCCACTTGAGAATTAATCCTGGGGCACTCTTCCCTGATTATCCAGGGAAGTCCAGTACATTATGACTTTTGGACACGTGAAGAATTCCTCTACTGATCTACATGGGCTTGCACCTGGCTACCTGTTCATTGTTGTAATGTTCTTCACACAAATGCTTCTTTAATATTTTAAAGAGAAGGACAATGTTTGAGATAAAGGGAAATCAAATTGTGTGACCCACACAGTTGCTTGCAACATTTTCCTTTCCTATATTCTTGAATCTTAGTCTTCTTATAAAAGAAGTCTCAGCAATAACCACTTTTGCAGAAAAATATGCTTGAAATGAAACTTAGCCCACTTTTGACATCAAAATACTAATTTCACATAACTATTCTATATAGAATCAAAAAGCTTTTTGTGAAAGTATAGTCTGCACACTGTAATCTTCCTACCAGACAGAAAAAAGCTAGACACCATCCAAAATCCTTTTACTTTAAGAGAACAGACTAAAAACATGCAGACTTTTTTCTACTTGTATCCTACACATAGGTTTATGCAATAATTACCATATAACAGAATTTAAGATCCTAACTATAGTTATTTTTTAAATAACATTTTTCTTTTTTTCCCCTTCTTAAAATCGGACCCATAAGATGATTGAGTGCTGCAGTCTGACTTGGTGGAGTCTTCACACATGGCAATCAGCACCAATTCGGAGGTACACATGGAGAGTGGGTAAGAGGAAAAAATGCATTATGGTTGATGAAATAATAACCACAAATAGGCATTTTTATGTACAACTTTATCAAATACCTTGTCTTTAAGTTAAAAATTACAAGATATTTTGGAAGTTATTATCTAAGGAAAAAAAACCATGACAGATCCCGGCAAAAACAAGAGCTCCAATTCATTAAAATTGACAACATTATAAAAATAAAGTGATAATTACCATATCTTTGTCCACTGGCAAACACATTTTCTCAATTATGTGGGCTAACACTATTTCATTGTCAAGCATTTCTTCTATGTGTGAACAAAAAAATATTTATCATTTCAGAAAAAAACAATATAATTAAAATCCAGTCAACAACCATCTACATTTGTTGACCTAACAATAAATGTTGCAGCTATCTATCTAGCCTGTGTGTCAAAATGTTTTCACATTGCATTAAGATTTTCAAAGCAGAAAGATTTTCCTGGTTAGGTAATGTAAATTTCTCAGACTGGTGAGAACTACAGGAAATGAAATTTAATGTTAATAAAGAGATAATTTAACAGTGACACTCCATATCTCCCAGCTGATCTCTTCTAAATATAGAGCAGGCATCCTTCAACGAATTCTCATTTATTCACTGTCCATGCTATTACATTCAAGCTGGAACTAATACAATTTACGGGACACAATTCCTTCTCATTTATAAGTTGTCAACAAGAAATAATTTGATTTCCCTATTATTTTACTATCACAAAGCATCCAACAATTTAGCAGCAATGTGTTATTTCAACCACTATTTTAGAAATTTTAATTATTTTTCTGTTATATATTTAACTACAAATGTGACTATCTTAAAGTTCTCAGTATATCAAATATTCATAGGGAAAGTAGAAAATATGTTAGTATGACTGTTTGCATCTTTTTCTATTATTTAGATGCTTCAGATGAAATCCTAGTCCAACTAAAATCAGCACACTGACTTCAACAACATAAAGGGAGTTTGAGCTAATTAATAATCTCACTGTATCTACATCTTTAGGTTTCCTATACAAAATCAGATTTAGTGTTATATCCAAGTTGAGAACATGGCAAAATAAACTGTTCACTTGACCTGCAGTTACTGTTGAGCAAAATACTGTCAAAATGCAAATTTAGATCAAGCCACAAATACTGTGTAAGAAGGCAAGGAAGCATGTCACTTGATTAGGAAGCTGAAAAATCAGTAAAGACACGCTAACAGCCTTGCAAGATATGCAAAAATCTGAGAGATTTAGTGTGATATAGTGACAAAACAAGATTTGCACGTGAGGACCCTGCAGGACTCCAGTTTCATGCTGTTTCTTTTATCTACTTTCTTTGTGTCTGTGAACATATTATTCTAAAATGTATGGGTAATCTATACATCCAAACTTTAATGAAAATTCTTGTTTAAATACTGAGATTAATTGTAATTATTAGATACCAAAATAAATCTTCCATAATTTGTATAGAAGTCTAGTGGTGCTTTATAACTACCAATGATAGATATCATAACCTTCAAATGTGTTGATAATGTTATTTCACAACTCAGTCATCACATAGTGATGTGAGAGAGTGTCACAGGCAGGGCCAGAGACAGTATTTCTCTGCATAATTATTAAATGTAAAAAACTCAGTCAGAAAGAAATGCTGTCAAACATCATTGGTATCGACTGCTGATGCCAGAATACTATACTATTTACAGCTGAACAAGTGATTGGCTCTTTTTCTGCGAAATAACGACACAATAAAATCCTTTGAGAGACTGTATTTCAGTTTTACTGTATCAGAAATATCAAAGTCACAGGTCACACTGCACTGTATCTCCTGGCTCTGATTCATCACTAAATCATTTCTACATCACATGTGTCTCATTCAGACATGATAATTTTGGAGCACCTTCATTTAGAGAAGCAGAAGGTAAAAAGCTAGGTCCTCTGAACTACAGAAGGTAAAACTCAGAGCCAAATGTAGACATGTTCTTATTTGGAGCCTTGGCAAATTAGCAACAAAACTGACGGTATTTGATATTCAGTATGTTGCCCAAGGAACCAAGCACTCCTATTTGCATTCAATGAAATGACACTGAAGCAATGTACGAAATACGTGTTTGGTACATCAAGATTGACTGTGCAAAAACTTCAACCAGATACATAGTAAAATGTTCATTCCTGAGATTTGTATTTCAAATAAAGCAAAATAACAACCCAAACAACCAAGCCTGCTCTCATCCCCATAAGAAAAAATGACTAGAAAATACTAAATCAACATCTTCTGGCACCCCCCAGCTCAGTAGCCCCTATGCTACTTCCTTCTTACAGCATTTGGGTTTTACTGTCCCAAGAAAGCATTTTAACTGTGAACGAGGTCCATATAATCCTATTTGGTCATTTCCAACAAGGAATATCGCTACTGTTCTTCCATAAAGAACCACAGGAATATAAATAATTTGCAAACATATGTTACTGGCATAGTGTTGCTACAAAAATCTGTCTTCATCCTGCTGGGTATACGCAAAACAGAAGATACCAACTGACATTACAATGTCTTTGGGCCTTCATGTAGCTAACCAGCACAAATTCATGCATCTCTAGAAACACATTAATGTGGTAAACTATCAACACTTAAATCGCAAGGCTCTAAAGATGTACTTGCCTTTTTGCATTCCCAATCTTTATTTCTTCTTCCTCTTTGCCAAGCCCTGTGACATTTTTTAATTTGTTTTGAGCCATTCTGTCAGCCTGTTTTAGAAGATTTTCTAATTTAAGATTTCATTATCTTCTTTCCTTCAGCTCTGAATGGTCTGTCACTTGCTATACCCATCATGCTGAGCTACCCAAGCGCACTTTTGATTTTCAGCTGCCAACTGAGAAGGCCAAGGTCTAGAATTCCGCGCCCCCCGCCCCCCTCACTCTTTTTCCTGTGTTCAGCAACTATTTATTCTTTTTCCACATCATAAAGTAAGGTGCTGACCTGAATGGGCCTGAGTGCTTTCAGATGCTACTGGAAATAAATGGATACCAAGGACACACAGCCTTTCACGGGAACAGGCCAAAAGGTTAAAAAATGTAAATAACTTACCAGGAAATACTGCTACAGAATGAACAGTTATACAGATAATTGTTTCAAAGAATGGTTTGTCTAACTGTATAAAACAAAATCACTTAAATAAACAACTTGTAAGCTGAAAGCTGACTTGCAATGAGATTCGTGACCTTGTTTATTAGAGGTAACTAACATTATCATGTTGATTAATGGAAAAGTCCTGGTCTCGTTTCAAAGCAGATGCTTAGGTTAATTATTTTTGTATGGGTTGAAAAATTGTGCATTTACTTGGAGGAGGTCTGCCAGGCAGGGCTGGCTCCAATAGAAAGGGCAGGTAAGGGTCTCAACGAAATGTTCTGTCTGAGCTTAGAAGTCCCACTAAGAAACTGATACTTCAAGTACAAATGAACTTTAACACACACAGAGTTTATTCAATTTCATTCAACAGACTCAGAATTCAGTGTAAAACCATGTAATCATATCCACTGGATAATGTTCATGCTTTTTTTTTTTTTTTCCAGTACACTTTTTCATTGAAAATTATCTTAGGAGACAAAATTGATGAATATTTGTATAGAAAAGGATAGAAAGGAATATTGTTTTAAAATTGTTGATATTTATTTTCAAAGGTTTATATCCTGTAAAATAACCAACTATTAAAGAAATCCAAAAAAGAAGCCAAGAAGGGAGACGGACCTCCAGGGGGAAAGGACACACTGAAGATGACAGGATGCCAAGGCTGTAAGATGTCCATTATCTTAAGCAGACGTATGACAAAAGCTATTTATTTATTAAATATTACCCAATGGGGATATGAAAAATGACTACAGATGCACTTAGAGAAAACAGTGAAAACCTAAAGGCAAGAAAGCAAGACGGAGGACAGACGACTGAAGATATGCAGATGTTTGCTGAACCAGAGGATCAGAAGAATGAGCTGTGAATAAGATGCCTACAAGTTAAAAAACCATGACTGTGAGGAAAAAGCAGAGGGGCATATTGACTCCTGGAGGAGAAAGAGGAATCCAGAATCCAGAATCCTCAGTATGGAATGAGAAAAATATTCATAAACTACATGCAAGTGGAAAAAAACAGGAGGAAATGCAGACTCAAGCAGAAAAGAGGAAAAGGCAGCCAGGAGAGCAGAACCCATGAAAAATGAAAATAAACAAATATAAAATGGAAAACAGAAGACAAAATTATCTTTAGAAAGAAAAAGAAAGGACAGGAAGAACTTCAGATTTGTATGAAGAGTAGAAGAAAAAAAAACAGATTATGAGTGCAGGCTTCTTAGTACAATGCAAGACAAGAGCTAACCCAAAGAACTGAAGTTTGCATCATGTGCCAGTTATAAAATATCTGTATTTCAGGCTTAAAAGGATCTCAAAGGGAGTGTACTGGAATCTGTACAACTACAGATCAGCTTCTCAATGGTAACTGGCTGCCTGCATGCACTTACCCTGCAGCAAATGAGAATTAATTTTTATCTTCCCCATCAGCAAAAAGAAAAGAAAAAGGGTGTGAGAAGATCATAAAGATAAATGGCTATTTTATGAATAGTTTTTGTGAGGTGCATTTTGGGATCTTCTGTTTATGAAGGACACGCGCTGGAAGTAAAAATTGAATTTTACTCAGTGGTGGACACCATTTTCAAATAGATGCTTGTCCAACTTTAAGATAGCTAATGTTTTCTAGGGCTGAGCTTCATACAAAAGAAGAGGGAAAGTAAGCAAGTACAGACTAAAGGATGGAGAGACCCAGGGAACGCAAGATGGAAAACCAATAAAACCAATGGGTTATTATTGATAGAAACAGTAATCTGAAAGGAACTAGTGTCAGACAGAGAAATAACCATATCTAATTTGGCTTAAAGTTTGTCAGCTTTTGACACAGAGAAGCAACTAAGATATTTGTACATTATGCAAGACTGTAAGAATGTAGTAATCTAAACCGAATTTTAAATTAATTGATGTAAGATATCTAAATGATGCATAGAAGATAAAGTAATTTATTCTCAAATGGACATTTGAAAATAGTATGAATTGAAAGTAGTTCAGTAGCATTATTTAAATACCTTAATACATAAAAAATATATACATATATATAGATAAATACATACATATGGAAAAGCCTACATTCAAATTACACTGTCCAAACTTCACAAAATACCGCCCCCAAAAAAGGGAAAAAAATCTGTAATTTATGTATTGCCAGAGAAACACCTTATTATTAAATTACACATTATTTCTTCCTAATAGTAATGACTGGAAATGCACTCGTATGACAGAAATAATGAAGTGGACCAGCCAAATCAGTGAGTCAGGTAGAGATAAATAGAGAAATAGTAGTCATGTCCTTAAGTTGCATACTGCATGTTGTTATAACCGTTAAAGACAGTAAATTTTGGACATATACACAAAAAGCCATTCTCTAAGGATATTCATATCCACATATGCCTACATAAAATTGTTCCCAGTCATTCCCTTTCATTATCTTATCTTCCTCACTTAAAAACTGAAACTAAGCATATCATTTGTGAAGGTGATACTCTTTTAAAAATAATAATAACTACAATCATAGAATCATAGAATCGTTTAGGTTGGAAAAGATCTTTAAGACCACCAAGTCCAACCATTAACCTAGCACTGCCAAGTCCACCACTAAACCATGTCCTCAAGCACCACATCTACCCGTCTTTTAAATACCTCCAGGGATGGGGACTCAACCACTTCCCTGGGCAGCCTGTTCCAGTGCCTGACTACCCTTTCGGTGAAGAAGTTTTTTCCTAATATCCAATCTAAACTTCCCCTGGCGCAGCTTGAGGTCATTTCCTCTTGTCCTGTCGCTTGTTACTAGGGAGAAGAAACCGACCCCCACCTCGCTACAACCTCCTTTCAGGTAGTTGTAGAGAGCAATAAGGTCTCCCCTCAGCCTCCTCTTCTCCAGACTAAACAACCCCAGCTCCCTCAGCCGCTCCTCATAAGACTTGTTCTCTAGACCCTTCACCAACTTTGTTGCCCTTCTCTGGACACGCTCCAGCACCTCGATGTCCTTCTTGTAGTGAGGGGCCCAAAACTGAACACAGGATTCAAGGTGCAGCCTCACCAGTGCCGAGTACAGGGGCACTATCACCTCCCTGGTCCTGCTGGCCACACTATTCCTGATACAAGCCAGGATGCCATTGGCCCTCTTGGCCACCTGAGCACACTGCTGGCTCATGTTCAGGCGGCTGTCAACCAACACCCCCAGGTCCTTTTCCGCCAGGCAGCTCTCCAGCCACTCCTCCCCAAGCCTGTTGCGTTGCATGGGGTTGTTGTGACCCAAGTGCAGGACCTGGCACTGAGCCTTGTTGAACCTCATACAGTTGGCCTCGGCCCATCAATCCAGCCCGTCCAGATCCCTCTGTAGGGCCTTCCTACCCTCCAGCAGATCCAACACTCCTGCCCAGCTTGGTGTCATCTGCAAACTTACTGAGGGTGCACTCAATCCTCTTGTCCAGATCATTGACAAAATATTAAACAGAAGTGGCCCCAGTAGTGAGCCCTGGAGATACCACTTGTGACCAGCCACCAATAATTTGACTCCATTCAACACAACTCTTTGGGCATGGCTATCCAGCCAGTTGGGCCTGGCCATCCAGCCAGTTTTTTACCCAGCAAAGAGTTCATGCCATGAGCAGCCAGTTTCTCCAGGAGAACGCTGTGGGAAATGGTGTCAAAGGCTTTACTAAAGTCCAGGTAAACAACATCCACAGCCATTCCCTCATCCACTGAGTGGGTCACCTTGTCATAGAAGGAGATGAGGTTAGTGAAGCAGGACCTGCCTTTCACAAACCCACGCTGACTGGGCCTGATTACCTGGTTGTCCTGTATGTGCCGTGATGGCACTCAGGATGACCTGCTCCATAACCTTCCCTGGCACCGAGGTCAGACTGACAGGCCTGCGGTTCCCCGGATCCTCCTTCCAACCCTTCTTGCAGATGGGCATCACATTTGCTAAACTCCAGTCAACTGGGTCCTCCCTGGTTAGCCAGGACTGCTGATAAATGATGGAAAGTGGCTTAGGGAGCATCTCCACCAGCTCCCTCATTACCCTTGGGTGGATCCCATCCTGCCCCATAGATGTATGGGATCCAATGCTTGATAATACAGTAATGCAGATGCTAAAATTACAGTAGAGAAGATATATTCTGATCCATTCATTCACTGCTGATTTTATAAGCAGTTTCTTGGCAAATAACCCAGCTAAATTTATCAATAGGGATATTTCAAACAGTACCCATATTTATTATCTTTCTTTTTAATATATCATTTACCACAATTAGTCTCTTTCAGAATAAAATACTTTGAATCTTGATTTTTATCTCCCGCAAATCTATAATTTAACAACGCTATTTCATTTTGTTCTGAAAGAATCAAATGAATGAAATATTTTTAGAGTATAGGATTATACGGATTCATCATGTAAGTCTTGTAAGGTCCAATAACCAAGGGATATAATTTTTAACCAGTAGAGGATAAAAAAATCATAACTCATGGCTAGGCTGCCATCAACAGCGCAAAATTTGCAGCTGTGGTATCACAGGCTGGAAATACAAGACTTCCAAAATGTGAGGACAAATTACTTAATAATAGGCTTTACAAATTTCAAACTTTTTTTTATACTGCAAAGCTGAAAACCAGATTTCTTTACAGAAGGAAATCTTTCAGCACTCTGTTGATAATAAGTGTATTGAACCATTTAGATATTAGAAACAAGACAAACTAACAAGACATTTCTAAAAATCTTAATGAGCAGAGAGATATTTCACATTTCCAGAGTGAAAAAATGGACAGTCTGAAGATACTATTTTTATTTTTTTTCCTCATAATTTGTGTGGGTCAAGTAAAGAATAAACACAAACTCTTCTTATTCTAATATATTATTTTTGTGTGTATAGAAGCTATCTATGTATGCATCAAGGCACCTGTTCTTAGCAATGTATGTTAGCTATTTTATGCAGCTTACAATATATTACTGAGTTTAAAACATCTTGACCTCATCTTTAAGGACTTGCACAACTTTGTGCTATGCATGTGCACTTTCAGCCCAGACACCACCACTGGATCCTGCAGAGATGCAGGGTGGAGGTAGAAGTTGCCTGCACAGTCACGTTAGCTCTTGTACAGCTCTGCACAGGGTCACCGGGGGTGTAAACTCTACAGCTCACAGCACAGTTGGCAGCTTGTGTGAGAACTGAGAAAGAGTACAAAAAGGGGGTAGGCTATAGTTCTCCTTCCCTTCTCCTCTCCTTCCTCTTTCCTTACCCCACATCTCAAAATACTGAAATTGAAAATAACAACCAAGTAGGAAATAAGAAGGGAAACTTGTTTGTGGAGAGGGGAAAAAAGAATTGATTCTCAGGGTAAACCATGAATATTCCCAAACACCTCACATGTCTATTTAAAGTAGGTTTTAAGGTCCTTTAGCTAGAACACCTTTTATTCTTTTCCCATGAAGTGCTTCACACAAATTGGTATTTTCTTGTTAGATATTAATTACTTCAAGCAATTTAGCACATTTTTCCTAGTAGTCAACTTAACTCATCATATCTACTTATTTGACATACTGAAACACATCTAAACATTTATTTTGATTCTGAGCTTGCAAATATAACAAATATTTCTTCCCACACTCCCTTATAGTTGTCTGGAAACAGTTTTGAAGAAGTAATTATACAAAAATTCCTGTGAAACTTAAGACTTATATGTGCTGTGAATTTACACTTACAAAAAGCCCGAGTAACCTCCTGATGGTCTTCCCTTATGCAGGGCAGGTTTGAGAACACGATTGCCATCCCTCACATCGACAAAGGCTTTTAGGTGATGTAGCTGAATAAAGAATTGAGATGACATTTTCCCTTCCTTGAGAACCGATACAAAGCTTGGACAACGTATATACCCCAGATCAACCTATTTTGCAAAGCCAAGCCAGATTTATAACACAAAGAAGCTTGCACCAGTTTCCGCATAGGAATAATTACACACACCAGAATCAATCAGTCTCTCAAGACCTTTGTTAAAATTGTCTTCTTTTTTTAATATGTCCAATAATAAAGATCTACTGATATTCAGTGTTCTGCTTTGCAGTCTGTACTGCAAAACGCAAATGCCACCATTAGCTATTTTTACCAGAAGAACATGGCCAACTTTACTGCAGAGCCAACTTTCCCCTCTGGGTACAAGAGGATTCAATACTAATTGCCATTCCAAGCTGTGCATAAGAGAGAAAATATTGCAGAAGGAATGGAAAGGGATCTGAGGAGCAGCAGTAATCATCTGGCCTCCAAAATAGATTTTGGCAGTATGCACAGCTTAAACATTTATTACTCAGTCAAGCAGCCTAACAGACACTGGAATCTTAGGACCTGCTATAATGTCCCAGATAATGCTGGCTTAATTTGATGGTTAAGAAATATGCAGAGAAAGGATAATGACAATCAGCATTCAATTTACCAGAAAATTATTTTGCACACATTTTATTACAAACTATGCAAATTAATGTTAGACGGAAAAAAAAAAAAAAAAATAGGAACACAGAGGTGTTGTGGCACTTTTCTGCCTAAAACCCTGAGTTTTCAAAACCAAAGAACTTTGGAGAGAAAAGGCCTTAAAAGTCTCTTCATTGTGGGGATTTCTATTTTGTTGAAGCCAGAACCATAGTAACCAATTTAACCAGTTATCATGGGTTTGGCTTCTGGTAGGGCTTTTCACATCTCATCATGATATTAAAAACATTAACCAAGTAGTAGATCATATCCTCTGAGTATTTAGGAAGACTGTATCATGTCAGAGACCCATGCAGGTGAATTTCTGGTTAAAAGAACAGGAACGACATAATATAGAAAGCTTGGTAGTCAATGGTTCTCAAAGGGATAACTGAAAGAAACCCCACAGCAACCTGTCAGGGCCATGGCTAAGGCTCATGTTGTTTCATTGAAAACCCAAATTCAAAATTCTTTAGTTCTGCTTCTTTTTTAAAAAGACCATAAACAAAACAAAACAAAAAAAAAAAAGAAAGAAAACACCATTTCCTCATTTTAATGGGATAAAAATTTTCTTTCTTCATGTATTTTATTGCATTTAAATAGAAATAAGGGTTAACATACTAAAATGTGATTTTGTTTTGTGGAATTTGGTTTTCACAGGCAATTCTGTGTCAGTAAAGCACCCTGACTCTGGTTATGTTTTAGCAAGATGGTTGGGGTTTTTTTTATTTTATTTTTGTTAAATATCTGTTTAAATACCTCTGGTTTATTCAATAAAGGGAAAGCAGGGTGAAAAAAAAAAGTTTTTAAAGATATCAATCAGAAGGTAAATTTCTGCAGCTGACAAATAGGAACCTAGATCAAGAGACAGAACTATTCAGAGCATTTCTCCACTGAAGTACAGGTGGTAACCATGAAGTTTGGGGTTCTCCAGAAGCATGATTGAAACTGAATCAGAGAAAATTAAAATGTTTGCATTAGGCATGGAGACCTACATGCAGTGTTAATATCCTTACTCCATAAAAGAAAGTTGGAGATGGAAATGAAAACATTTTTTCCACCAAAATTAGATGCATAGTAAAATAAAACAGTTTGGAAGTAAAAATAATGACTGGTAAAAGAAAAACACTGCCACCAGCTATGAAAATAACTTCTTTCAAAAGGATCATAAAGTCAACCCTGTAACTTCTTGGCATCCCTGTGACAAGTGGCTTTATAGGGTAAAAGGCTTCATTATGAAAAAGAAAAGACCATGAATTGCTAGTGAATTGTAAGTGGTCTCTCCACTGGACTTTTATATTTTATTTCCCCAAGTTAAATGATCTGATTTGATTTAAAATATTTAAAATACAGCTCTATAGTGCAGAAATACTTGAAGCGTTAGCTGAGAAAACTCATTAATACAAAATATCAGGCAGAAAAGTAAAATTTAATATCTGTTATTTCTAACTTCAGGCAAATAACAAAAGCTAGTAAAAGTCAAACATTATCCCAAATGTTTTAGGCACAAACTACTATGTTATGTAATTTCCCCCCATGTTTCTAAATAAGAAACTATTTTTTAAAAAAGTTCAAAAAAATAAAAAAATATAAAAATATTCCAGGAAACATGTTGAGTGTTAAGAGGTGTCAACAATTTCATAAAGCCATCTTTCAGTCACCTCCCACACTAATACATCCCAAATAGGAATTAAATCAGTCACAAGTTGTTTTTAAATGCCTAACTCTAGATTAATTTCAAATAAACTTACTTAAGTTCAGAGGTAGAATATTTCAAGACTCACTTTCAGCAGAAATTAGTGTTTAGAAAATGACATCTTGATGAAAGTCTATGGCATTGAGTTTCTAAATTTACTTCTGAAATATGTATTTGTTTGTTTGTTTGTTTTACAGAAGCATTTGAAAAGTTTATTTGAAATGTTTAAGGTAAGACAACCCAGATCTGGAAGAGTATCTCAAATTATAATAAAAGTAAGTTTTATTTTAGATTTGCCACTATTTTCCCACTAAGAACTTTAGGTTACATTTAATAATCAGTTAATCTTGGATCAACTTTCCAGACCAAAACATATTCACAAATATTCAGACCTAGAATATGGTATTACAAAATTTTTGTGATGCATCATTACCAAGCAGATTGCTTTAAATCTTCATCGATAATTCCTTACTACAGCTGGTACCTTCAAAATAACATGCACCTAACCAATTCTATCCATGGTGTCTGTATCATAAAAACCCAAGCATAGTAGGCAGATTATTATCTCTGTCCACACAGTCGAGACCTCCAAAACACACACCCAGCACTGAAGATCCAGCACAGCCTATGACTCTTCATTCAGACTCGCATTCTCTTCAGGTCTGTGCCAAGGCACAATCACATGAACTAACTCACAGAAAGATTCACAATTCAAGCAAATAACCCCTCATACTACAGTTTTCAGATAAGCCAGATTCACAAGGAAAAAAAAAAAAAAAAAAAAGAAGTAACGCCTGCAGCATCATTGTCAGAGGGCATCTAGAAGAGTTGGGATATTCTCCAGGAGGGACCCGAGTGAGTTCCAGTTCTTGCTCTATGGATGATTTCTACATTTGTCTCCTCAATAATCACCTGATATATTAACATTGCAATGGTTTATGGGATGGGAATAGGAACCAAAGTCTCTCACATAAACCACTAAATTAGAGACGCGGTCCTGCCTTGTCTGTTCTCTGGTCCCACAGTTCTCGCACCCCTCAGGTCTCAGCTTCAGCAGGAAAGTGAGCAGACCCACACACTACAGAGACATCACAGTGCTCTATCTCTTATCTACCCTGAGTCATTCTAACAAATGTACTGCCATTAAATATTTGTTGTAACAAAAAAGACAACATAGTGGCACAATTTCTTGGCTTTAACTTGCAACACTGTGTCCATCTGTAAGAACTCAGGAATCTTCCAAAATTACCTAGAGCGATGGAAAAATATGCTATGCTTGGTATTCTTTATTGGCTTTTGCTATCTAAAACTGGCACACAGGATCAGTTTCTTTTGACAAAACTTAGTCTTTCAAGAAGGAATAAATTAAGCTTGGTTACCAGACCATCTTTCTTTATCCTACCTTACTTATTATCTTAAATTTTTACAATTTAAGACAGAAGTCATGATAAACTTGATGACAGGTAAATATGCTAAGACCATCCAATAAAACTAATGTAATCCAAGTACCAAAATGCAAGTACCTCCTCATGATGGAGGATTCTGTTCAAGTTTTTTGACCTTCTGAATTCTGACAGAAACAAGCTTTTTCATCAAGTTAGAAAAGCTATTTCTTTTTTCTGCTTATTTACAAAGATTTTCATTCAGGGAGCTTTAGTAACCTACTTGGGTGAAAAAAATCATAATTGTCACAATATAAAAAGCAATACTGACCCTAGAGTTCTTTGCTTAAGCTTCTGCATCAGTATTTTCCTTCCAGGTTTAATATTGAACAAACCAGGCAGTACTTAGGGACTTAGCTGCAACTAACATTTGCTTTATACTTACCCCAAGCCATAGTGTTTGGTATTTAAAAGAGGCTGACAGTGAAAATTCATTTAAAGGTCCACTTCACTCATTACATGTTTTCACAAATAATGTGATTAAAATCATTAAAAATATTAAAAAAAGATAATTAGAACAAACCGTAATCTCACATGCCATCTGCATGAGACATACATAATGATATAATCCAACTTCTATTTCCAAATTTAAAGGTGTGAACATACATACACACACACACACACAGACTTGAAACACTCATTTTTCTATCCCAGCTGCAGTAAAACAACGCTATTCAACCACCCGTTAGAAGAAACCTTGGGAAAAATAGTTCTGAATACCTTCAGTTTCTCAGCTATAACCAAAATATATGTCAACAGCATTAACCTTAACATATTTCGAACCAAGCAATTTAATTAATAAAACTGTCTTGCCTGTCTGTTATTGCTATTTAAACTAAATACAAAAAAAATACAAAAAAAAAATTATTGCTCCTTTAGTCATTTAAGGAATGATGATGTAGCACGCCAAAATATTTACACAACACTTTATCAGTATCTTGATTCCTGAATAGATCTTATTTATTATCCATACATAAGACCTTCCATGAATAAATGACAATGCATTTTCCTAGTTTTTTGGAGTTTTTTTTTTTTTTTGGTTGGTTTGGGTTTTTTTGAGGGGGAATATTCTTGCTCCCATGGTTTCATTTCCCATCATTTCTAAGTTTCTTCCCAAAGAATATTTCTTTCATTCAAGCTCGAAGCCTGAGATGATACCCAAGATATGCAGAAATTGTTCAACAGTACAAAAATTCCAGTTGAAGAGATAATATTCCAGTCAAGACAAAAATCACTGTAGCATCAAAAGAGAATTTTACAAGTTATTCCTGAAAGTTTTGATTGCCCCCCAGTACTAAGCACTACTATATCAAAATATTTTATCAATAACTGAATATTTACATATATGGTGGACTAGAACAAAGGTAAAATTGTTGTCCACCACCAAACCTGCTATCAAAAAATAATATGTCTTAGAAGATTTTAAAGAGCAGAAAAATTTTGACTGCCGTCCTAATAAAAGGAAGGTATGAACGAACAAACAGTATGTTTATTTTTTGATTATTAAGCTGTAAGAACCATCAATTAATTGTAACTCTAATTACGACTGCGTTAATGGGTTCTGAGCAGGGGAAGCCTTTTTTTCTTGCTGGTAGCTGTCCAAATATATTCAAAGTGATGTCATCATGTTCAAGACGCATCACTGTCAACCTGACACTTTAATCAACTTTTCAATGCTAATCAAGTAGTGACATGTGGAAGCAATATTGCAATTTCTGATTTAGAGGAAGTAAAGCAGGAGTAACCACACACAAAAAAAGCAATCCTTGTTTGTGTGCTTTGCCTAACACCTTTCCTAAAACTGTAACGCCAGTACACTCACATCTAGAGCAACCATTGCAGCAGATGGTGCATTATGCACCTCAGGCAGAAAGGGCAACGTGTGGCGGTAGCCACTGGGCAGCTTGACCTCACTTGCCTTGTGCTGAGGATTTCCTCTTACTTCTGGCCTGCGGTTCCCATATTCTGCTTAGGCATAAGCAGGGTACAGTTTTAACGGGGATTTAGAAATAAGACTTCTGTTATTACTAACAGGAGATGCATGACTAATTCCCAGTGCATGGGGTAGAAAGACAACCTGAGGGTCTGTTCTGTTTTCAGCAGTGGATTGATTTTATTTCAAAACCTAAATGGGACTCTTGAAAAATACTGAATTAAAAGCCTGATTTGGGTCTATTTTACTGGGATTGCCCTCTCCTGCAGTGGGACTGTAATCTTCAGAAACAGGCAAATAACTTAACTCCCTAGACTTTTCCCTGTCTCTACTAAGCTTTTGGCAGCAGATACAGAGGAGAGAAAGCAAAAATAACTTGCATAGTATTTCTTTCTGCGATCAAGTAAACCACAAAGTAATAACCTGGATGCAGTGAACGGATATTTTGTAATGATTTGTCATGTATTTCTATGGTGAAATAAAAGGGACTTCTTCACAAGTAGCTCATCCCTGTATTTCAAAATAAGCAAATCACTGTATATGTAGGAAGCCAAAGAATATTTTATAGCACATACTATTTTGTCAGGTTTAAATAGGTGGCACACCATTAGAGAGTTAAGGGTTAAACCAGTTTCACAGTTTCAAAGGGCTACATGGAGGCTGGATCCACAAATTCAGAATTTCATATGACAGAAATTCATATGACAGAAATTCAATATGTGATTCATATTTTAAAAATCATAACTAATAACTGCAATAAAAATGAAATCTGGGAAGAAAGATTGCCATGGATAACATACTGTTTAAGAGTCAGTGATTCTCCAATTCCCAGCTTCATACAGCAAAAAAATAATTATCATGACAAAGCATGATCCACAGATCCAAGTGAAAATTCATATTTAGGAACGTGCGTGGCTCTAACTGTAATTGTCCCTCTCCCCTAGAGACAACAACCTGCCTTTAAGAGGCAATAGAAGTAAAAACCAATCATCTCAAGGAAGAGTAGGCAAGTCAAACATCTAGTCATTGAAACCTCTTCTGTGAGGTCCAAAGAGCAATTCTTTGTTTCTCTTGGCATCCTACAGAAGATACACAATAAGGAGGGGGAAAAATTAAATCTGCTTTCCAAGGTGTAACTCAGTCCAACAAAATTGGCTTCCAAGCAATAAAAAATTGTAATCTGTGTCTCATCCATTGTTTCTCAGAAGGATTTGTTGTAATATCTGTTTTGTAAATGTTCACTAGCAGACTGTGATGTAGTCAAGGAATTGCAGATTTATTACAAACTATTTTCAAAGTGTACAACTGTTCCCTACTATAGCGGGCACTGAAACCTCTATCAAGAAATGACAGTTTAGCTCATGCGGACAGGAATAAAAATGACAACAGTGTTCAAGATCCATTATCACTTTTTCTAGTGTTATAAAAATTGCTTGCAGATAATACTGCTTGTGAAAAGGAAATTAAACTGTAGTTTTGGCAATCTGTTGGTGAATGACTACATTCCAATTGCCCGCTGGGTTTCAGATGACACATGAACTTTGTTACTGTAAAATCAACCTGGTGATGATTTTGTGTTTAGTGATACGAAATCTGTGATTTTTAGGTATTCTCAAGCTGTTAACTCTGAAAACACCATCTGTAACCAAAAGTTACCCAGCTACCCAACAAGAGGATTTTACTCACACAGAATTAGTCTTCCCTGTAATTTTCTAGGCTTCCACATCTCTGGTAATTAATATGATAGCCAGACCCAAAGAATCATGAATTTCTCATGAACCATATGTGTTGCACATGCAGTTACCTCTCTCAAAAAATGTACATTTCTGTCTGTTATTATCATTTCATTAGATGCTAAAGTCGTACCTTTCCTAATGAAGTCATAGCCTGTCTTCATTTTTAGGTTAATGGGCTGTACAGTAACATTAGCTAGCATGTATTTTTAAGGGACATAAGTGTCCTTATGAATACCACCTAAATCGTTAAATTCAAAGCAACAACAAAAAAATTTTTTTTTATCAAAGTTCACATGGTTTTTACAAATATCCTAATGATTGGAGGCAAGTTTTTATAACATTTTAACAGCGACGTATCAATACTCTTCAAACAAAAGCAAAGGAAATGGCCTGTTTCTTCCCTGTAATCCTGCAATTAAGGTGCACTTTACCACTTATTAAAGCCAGAATCCCGGAATAATCCTGTAGGTCTGTCAGTCAAGCACACCGTATAAGAATACGAGCTACTATGATTCTTTCCCCCATCATACTGACATTTCCATTTTCATCCCCATGTCATTTATATAAGACGCATGAAACCATGGCCATGAATTTTAAAGAGCTCAGGTCACATTAGGGTCTCTTTCCTCTTGATGAGATTTTGAAAGAGAAAGACTGCATACTTGAAATTAGGACCCTAAATAAAAAAAAAGACAACTTCAAAATACAGATCCCATTTCATTTTTCTTCCTCTTTTTTAAGGATATGCAACCATTTTGAATGCTGAAATGTCTTTTTATTGGATGATTTTTTTCTTGATGATGAGCACAGAAAAAGGAAGTTATTTTCATCTTGAAAGGTAACTTAAATATTTAATTTTGAAATACAATTAAAGAATCCTCAGCAGTATATGCATATATATATATATATATACACACACACACATATATACATTATTTTTCACATAGTTTAGAAGGAATTTATTCAAATTCTCTGTTGAAGTCTGTTACTGCAATTCTGGAACTGCACTGCATGCAATATAAGTACTACCACCTCGCACAGCATGTTATTTGCCCGAACTGTATATGCTTTTGGGATACGCAAAAATGTTTTCAAGTACTCATCTCTGCCTGAGGCCAAAACCATGTGAAGAACAGCTGTCAAGAATTGTTTTTATTAAATGAGAACACAGCATAGAGAAAGAATGCATAAGAAAATTAGAATATGTAAGGGTTTTGTTTCACCTCCAGTTCCATTTCTGAAACTCAGATCCAATCTTAATGGATCTCTTTAACTATGGTTCCTACTAATTCATAAGATGAATCATATGCCTAATAGAGCACATATCTGAAGTACTAGTGAAAGAAGAAAAAAAAGACAATATCAACAGATTTGTAGTGAAAATGGAGATGAAAATTGTGTTTGGAGGTTATTTGTTTTTAAGAATGGGACACATATAATAAGCTTAATATTAAAATAAAATCACGTTGTTCAGATGCTACTTACAGCCTTCATAAATATCTGTTGGTATGTGGACTGCTGCATGTTGATAAGACGTTTGCCGTCGGAAAACAGGATCTTCTTCAAATACTGGTCTGATTCTCTGGCTGCCAGATTCAGTGTCATTCTTTTCAGGCTTTTTAAAGAAAGACATGTAAAGGGCAGAACATTACAAAGTATGCTAAAAACATTTCCATTCACTTTTGCCTCTTTTTACATAACAGACTCGTAGCCCTTCTTTCTTAGCTAACATTTTGCATTTGTGTATAAACAAGCTTATTTGCTTCAGGTCCAGAAATATTTGTGTATACTTTATCTTGAATTATGAGGTACCCAACACAACTCAGTGAAATGAAGAGCTGCAAAAGAAAAGGGAGAGCCTAACACCTTACATACCTAAATTTCATAAGTGCATGGAATTTTTACACCCATAATGCAAGGCAAATACTTTACCTTTTATTACATGTAATAATTTGTACCAAGTATTAAATATAAATACTGTGTATCTCATATTTTTCCTTCTGTAGATTACATAGTAAATCACAAATCTTAAAATGATACCACTAATACACATTTCATAAATAGATTTTTGAGAAACAGTCGTGAACATCCAGACAAAAACCGGTTCCCAAACACTCAGGTGCTCACCACCACCTGCCTGCCTCGGGTCCCCATCCTCTCTCACCTGTCTGCACCCCAGCTTCTTGGCTCCTTCCAATTCACTCAGGCATTTGGACTAGTTTTTAAAAATTTTGAAAAGCAGAGGCTTTTTCTAACAACTCAGCTACAAAAGTTGCACAAAGTGTGGAAACCAAGGAGGTAGTGCAGACCAAAGGGGAGGTTGCAATGTCTTCACCTGGCTCAGCTGCAGCTGGAACAGGAGGCCGGATGGCATGAGTATACTGCCACTTAAATCAATAATGAACCAACTATGATACCGAATGAAAACTCAGGCCAGCAACTGGAGGCAATTACAAGGATATTTTTAATACTACAGGGTCATCAGTTTTTGAAAATATATTATGCTTGAAAAATAGTGCTGACAAAGAAACACCTGTCTGGTCAGTGAGGCACGTGTGCGCTGAGGCTATTCTTTACATACTACCACTGTGTCTATTATCCCCTGTCAAAGTATAGACAGGTAAATTTTAACTTATTCACAAAGTAATCTAATTAAATTGCATATGTTTCCTCATCTGCTTCATCACAGGGTTACGGACAAACATTATACTAAGTATAGGTTCAACTGTTGCCTGAAGGAAGCAGCAGTCTCAGATGGGTTTCAAGGAGGTGGCTTCCTTTGGAAACACAAAGAACAGAACTCATCTAACCAGTGACATCCACTGATTTCAACAACACAGCAGTGTTGAGCTCATCACCCCAGGCTGCCTTCATAGTCAATGAAGAGAAATGGGCACTTTTAGAGTGCAATTCATCTCATCTCAATTAGACACCTATTTTCCCATGACATGAATTATGCCTTAGAAGTACCTCCTTCTTTCCATAAAGGTAGCCCTAGGGTAATTTGCCTAGATGGACAAGTCTGCAACACAACTGTCTAGAATTAGGTGAGATGAATCTCACAATACAAGTCTACTAAACTTCTGGAAGAAAAGAAGTGGATGCTAATCTTGACTACTTTAATGCAGCATAGCTACTATATCTTATATGAAGAAGTTAAACTTGTTACTTAGCACTCACCCCCACTCTGGTGGATGAGAGAAAGGAAAGCATAACTCCTAATACTCAAAGTAAGGGATGACCTTTTTTCTTTAAGCAAATATATTACCAGGTGAAGTCCAGGTATATCATGGCATTAAATAATCTAAATTGATAAAATGTGTAAATTACCTAAAAACATTTTTCTCCTTTGAACACCTAAGACCACATGGTGCCTTTTACTTTCATGCGTGTGGTATTATTTTCATTAACAGTTCTAGTGGACACAATGACCTGCTGTTATGGATTTTGCCAGAGGACTTCTGAATATCATACTTTTGCATTTACATGCTTCTAAGACAGTAATGTTTTAGTTTTGGAACAGGAACTACTTGTACAATGCAGCCTGAAATGTTTTGATCCAGTATGCCACTCTCTTAAATTTACCAGAAAGTAAAACCATGTATTGGGTCTGGTTAGGATGGAGTTAATTTTCCCCATAGCAGCCCTCATAGCGCTGTGCTTTGTATTGGGAGCTAGAAAGGTGTTGATAACACACCAGTGTCTTGGCACAGCATCAAGGCTCTCTCTCCAAACCCCTCCTCCAAAGGCCAGTAGGTTGCGGGTGGGCAAGAGATTGGGAGGGGACATAGCCAGGACAGCTGACCCAAGCTGACCAAAGAGATACTCCGTACCATATGGTGTTGTGCTCAGCAATAAAAGCTAAGAGAAAGAAGGAGGGGAGGCAGGCATTTGCTATTAAGGCGTTTGTCCTCTGGAGCAACCACTACGTGTACTGAGGCCCTACTTCCCAGGAAGTGGCTGGACATCGCCTGCTGATGCGAAGTAGAGAATAAATCTTTTTGTTTTCTTTTGCTTCTGTGCATGGCCTTTGCTTTTCTTTATTAAACTGTCTTTATTCCAACCCATGAGTTTTTTGTCATCTTATTTTCTCCCCCCATGTCCTGCTGGGGAAGGGGAGTAATAGAGTGGGGAGTGATAGAGCGGCTTGGTGAGCACCTGGTGGCCAGCCAAGGTCAACCCACCACAAACCATTATAACTTACTTTGAAGTGTGCAAACTGGAGCCAGGATCAGTAACAGTTTATGTGTTCTATGATTTGAAATGACGCAGCATTATGATAGCTTCAGACAATGTAATTCGGCTCAATTTTTACATAGGTTTTTGGTGTTTTTTTTCTTCTGCGTTATCACACAGGATTTCTCCCCACACACACTCGAATGCTATAGATTAAGCAAATTCTGGAGTTCTTTTAACAAGTTATCTTTTGGCTTCATGCTGCTCAAAGTAATGAGTTTGTCTAATTCTGCAAATGCAATCTCAACAATCAATCATTCATGTGAGAAAATTTCTCTCCTGCCTGAAAGACATTTGATTTAAAAAAAAAAAAAAAACCTAACGCTTTTATTTCTGAAATTAGTACCAATGACTACAAATTCTCAATGCTTTCACAGAACACTTCAGAAAAAAATTTGGGACCATCAAGCCACATTATTACAATAAAACACCAGAATGAGTGGGCGTCATAAGATTTCTTCCACCTAATTTTCCATGAGAAATATTTGGGAGGGAGGGGAGATGGTAAAAGTGGGTAAACCATAAGGTTCATCCTAGCAGGTCTTGCACAGAAGTTTTCATATTGAAGTACATTTAGATTTTTCATTGAAACTCCTGAAGCATCTGAACATAAAATTATCATGTTTCTTCTGCTTGATATTTCAGTTTCATTCCAAGTAATAGATACTAGCCTTCAGCCTCTCCCATCACTCGTGTTATGGAAGAAGTCTACTGCCAAAATTTGATTAAGCTTTGTTGAAACTGAAAGGGTTTAAATAATCTACCTGAACGCCTTAAACTTTCAAACACAACGTCTATTTCCCACATTTCTAACAGCACACACACACAGACCCCCCAAAAAAATGACTAAGGTAAAGACTGGATCTGTTATTCTTCCTACCAATATTCCATGATACCAAAACCAAAAATTGAATCTAAAAACTCTTCAGCTAGGTTTTTCTCAATTTAATTGACTCACCTGCTCCATCTGAACTCTACTTTATATCTACCTCTGCAGCCTTGATGGAGGGCAGTGCATCTATCAGAACTACATAAAATAACGTAGAAGCTTTTGCATCCCAATTGCTGACTTTTCCTAGGAGTATTTTGTGATGTACAACTCCGATATTGAAACAAAGCATCTATCTGACCTCCAAAACCCAGAGACACCAAATGACAAAATCCTTTAAAAGTTCTGTAGTTTCCTCCACACAGGATTAATTTTTCTCTTAAATCTAAAGGTGTCTGTGCTATTTCTGCACGCAACAGGCAAGTATCAGAAGCACTAGAGGCAAATTAATATTGCACTCACTTGGGCCAATACCTCCCGACCAGCAAGACTAATGCTGTGCCAGGCCTTACACATCCAATGGTTATATTGGATCCTCCTATATAAAGTAAAAACTATTTAGTTTTCATTTGCAAAATTTATGAATTACAAGTAACCTACATCTAAATTAGGAAAAAAAAAAAAAAGAAAGATTAAAAAGAAAAACCTTGATGTTATTAATTATTTTAGTCTGGTATTTCTATCAAAAGCCTGACAGATTGTGGCATTGGTTGGTACAGTTTTAATACCCAGTTAAACTTTGTTTTCAGGAAAGCAGCAAAACACATATTTTGAAGGAAAATAATGCAGCATGTGAATATAATTAAAATCCAACTCCAACCAATTTCTCTCTCAAGTCAGGAGCTGAAATGCAATCAATACTGGCACCAGAAAATCCCATGGGAGATAGTGGCTGAAGATTAATTTTCTATCTATTCAAACCTGGCCTTCACTTATTGAATTACATTGTTACCTACCACTGACAGTCAGCAAAATAACTCACTCATTTCTCTGCAGTGAATCTCCAGACCAATTTTTCCCTCCCTTGTGAGGCAGATAAAATCCATTTCTCTTTTCAGTTCACATTTGTGCCATTTTAAGGCTTTTTTTTTTTTAAATAAATAAAGTATTTTTTTCATGTGTCTACCGTTCACCATCAGAATAAAGGGAAATTGATATAGCAGCTAAAATTCAGGTAAAGTTGGTTCTTCTGTAGGTGTTTTTTGTGATCTTGCCTAAATCACTTTTTCCATGTTCTAAAATAAACTGGAGGTTACTTGCTGGTTTTGTAAGCCAAATACATAGCAGAAATAACGCAACTTCTCTCTCAAGGGCTTTGTGAACATAAATTAATCTATGTACATAAGATAACTGGAAACTTTATGACAAGAAGCATCACTGAAAGATGCGCATAAAAAGCCAACAACCATTAAAGCAAAATGAAACAAGGACATTTCAAGAAACTCTGACCTAGTTTAGCTGTCCATTTCACTGCAGCCAAACACATCCTGATTCTTTTCCACAGCATTCAGTTACTTTTCACCACCATAGCCATAGGGAGATGAGTGGATTTTGTACCTCTACCAGTAAATTTTCATTTAGTTGAAAAGCACTGGTTACCGTAGAAGTGAGAAATATTTTTCCACAAATATAAAACTTATTGTTTTTTGCTTCTTGCTGCTGTTGAAAACTGAAGATCAGAAAACTGATATTAATTTAAAAAATACCATCAATGAAACATACAAAAAACCACAACCAAACTGAAGCAATCTTCAGTTGTTTTCTGAAGGCAGACTGTTTTCATAAACAATGTAGAAGTTGCTCAAAGCATCAGAACAGATTTAGCATCAGGACAAAAGAATAAAATGTGGATTTCTTTTTTTTAACTCTCAAACCGATATCCAGCAAGAAATAATGACACCTGCCTGCTTTCCTACTTATGTAAAACAGAAAGGAATTGGTTGCTAGTATTTTCCATTGCCCTAGTATCTAGGGACTGTGTTTTGCATAACATTTCGCTCTCGCTATCAATGCCATTTTAGAGAATGGACGTGGAGATGGAATGAGAATTGTTACGGTTTTAGGGACATCAAAATTCTTGCTCTGTCATTCCTTTCTGTCTTTCCTTGCAGATTTCCAAAAGTTTTATATTTTCATCTCTAGGTTTCTGCCCCTTTTTGATTTCTGAATATCTGTTGAAATTTCTAAATGTAAAATTTTAAACAATTTGGTCTCCCTGCCTATGCTTCTTTTAGTCCACTCGCAGACCTACACTGTAGAAATGAGTGCTATCATATACAAAATAAGCATAGAATTTTTCCTATGCTCAGTTCCTTACTCAAAATCAGTTTTGCTGTTTTGTTGGGTTTTTTTCTTCCATGAGGAAAGTAATCCAGTACAACTACATACGTAGCCCCTCCAACACTGCTTGGGGCCCCATTAAAAAGTTACAGCTGGACCTGACGGGGAGAGTAAAATGAGATGTCGCTTGAAGCCCGTGGCTCAGCAATATGCCTGCAGCAAGCAAAGGAACAGCTCTTCTAAGGACAAGACAGAGGGAAGCTAATTTTGAAGAGGCAGCTAGAATGCATTTCTAATAGCCATAGCACTTTCATAGCATTGTAGATTATGTCATGAGTGCATGGCCTTCTGGTAACGTTTTTTATTTCCTTTTCGATAAATGTGATTTTCCAGCTGCAGAAAAACTGCCGAGTGCATTTAGGCGGTTGTGACAGAACTGCAAACAGTTTACTTCATCTTTGTTTGTGTGTCAGTGGGAAACTGCAGTCTTCATTCAGCTACACTAAGGTTTTTAAGTAAAGTGACATCCTTCTGCCTATTGCTAGGGACAAAACCCAACCAAAAGAGCTATATATACAGTAAGAAAACAATTGGCTCAGAACTTAAATATTCTTACTTTATCTGTTAGACAACAGAGAGGTGTTAAACATAAGAATATATATACATATTCATATATATAAACATAAGAATATATATCTATAAAAATATATATACAGGGTCTGGGTAGCTTCAGATGTAGTCTCTAGGAAACACTTTTCTACTTGCAACTGTCAGTGTGTCGTGCTCAAAGCCCATTTATTTAAAATATATGAGTTGTTTTCAGTGTTTTTAGTGTTTCTATATGCTTCTAATGTATCAGTTGGTTACTGGATGTCAGTAAGAAAATGAATGAAACTCTGGACTGAGTATTTACATTTAAAAAAAAAAGATTTCTTTTATAGCAGTCATCTTATGTTCAGCGTTCTGCTAACTGAATAACTTCAGTATGTATCAAATATAGAGTGAAGTTAATTAAAAAGCATTTATTTGCCTCTTAAGCCATTTTTCTGAATGCAAACTATCTTTTGTTGACATTCATTTCTGTACATCTACTTACAGGTTTGTCCCTGTCTACTGTGTACAAAACTGTATTATTTTTTATGGATGGTTCAAAACCCGCTCTATGCATTCATCTGACCTTCATGGTTCACAGCTTCTGATCAGAACTTTTACGTACCCTCAAAATTATTATATATCCAAAACACAATAGTGTTTTGCTTTTCTTCGTATCCCAACCTATTCACAAAACTCACTGCATCGTGAGTTTGGTTTTGGAAATAAATGAATCCTTGGCGTAATTAATTTAACAAATGTAAGGACTTGGAAGCCTGGGGACAGACTTTTTAGTAGGGTCTGATGCGATAGGACAAGGGGCAATGGTTTTAAACTAAAAGAGGGTAGATTTAGACCAGATATGAAGAAGAAATTTTTTACAGTGAGGGTGGTAAAAGACAGGAACAGGTTGCCCAGAGAGGTGGTAGATGCCCCATCCCTGGAAACATTCAAGGTGAGGTTGGACAGGGCTCTGAGCAACCTGATCTAGTTGAAGATGTCCCTGCCCATTGCAGGGGAGGTTGGACTAGATGGCCTTTAAAGGTCCCTTCCAACCCAAACCATTCTATGATTCTATGAAAATCTGGCACTCTTATAGTGTTTCAGTGAATTACATTTTAGAGAAACAGGCGAAGAAGACTGGGTTTTCCTAATTTCTTCAGGTGGAGAGAGTTTCAAAACAGCAATCCAATCAACTTCTGTTTGAAAGAGTTGACATTAGATCTATGAGTGTGCCTTAAATACCACAACTCAGGGAATTATAGTTGCTTGTAAATAATACAACTATTTTCTTAATTTCTGACAAAAAGGAACATTATCAAGACATAAGAGATCATTTCTCAATAAGCTAAAAAAACCCTTAAGATGAAAAGATAGTAATATTTCTAATGATTATGCCAACATTTTATCATCCATGTTGTGAAGAAAAACGCTAAAAGGACTGATAAAATTTTTATTTTCAATCATACCCACAGGACCTATCCTTGCATTTTGTAGCTGTACCTTACAAATCATTAAATAAAACTATACAATTTTGCAAGTAGGAAACTAGCAGAGACAGCCTGTTTTCAATGATATGATGAACAACCACCCAGCTAGAAAAGGTATTCAGCATATGGCTGGTCAAGTATTAAAGAAGGACATGGTACACTAATGGTCCAAATTGGACAGAATATGGCAATACATCATGCTAAAAATTAAAATCTGTTTAACTAATACTTTTTCCATCGGAAGTGGAGTACACATACGCTCATATTTACTCTTTTAAACTGAAGATAAGAATTCAGATTCCTACCGGACTTACCAAATGGAACTTGTTTGTCCATCTTGTAAGCCAAGACCATTCCTCCATCTTCTTCATGTTTACTTGAAAACTGAAAGCATAAGTTGCCTGAGTCAGTCTGCTCCTGCAACTAATGCCCACTGCACTCAGGGGGACCACCTACTTGCAACCACGGGCCAAAAGCAAGCAAGTCACAATACATGCGCCTCTGATTTGAAAGGCAAAGAAGAGACTCTATTCTGTAAGTGTCCCAACAAGGTAAGGCTAAGGAGGTTAGATCGGGTGGCAGGATGAGGGGCTGAAAATCTGAAGTCACCTAAGCATATTAGCAATTAATGTAATTTATTTTAAGGACCTATGCAAACAGCTTATCTTTCCTAAAACTGACACAATATTTTAGTGAGTTGGACTTAATATGTGCTGAAACCTTGATTTCTTATTTAATAATCAGAAAAGAACTGGAAGTTATGTTCTTTTCTCATGATTACAGATTATAGCTGACCACAGCAAAGCTGAATAAAGTCTGCTGCAGTAAGATCAGTATGCTAAAATCCATTTCTGTCCTCTCCTATTTTCTCTTTAACTACAATGTCAGGTAAAATGAAATATGTATTTTAAACATCTAAGCACATAAGACATATAAGACTTATTTATCTTCCTAAAGATAAGTGTGACATTTCCTCCCCATAATGGATTTGATGGGTGGACTGTTCGGTGGATAAGGAATTGGCTGGATGGTCGCATCCAGAGGGTAGCGGTCAATGGCTTGATGTCCAGATGGAGATCTGTGACAAGTGGTGTCCCTCAGGGGTCTGTACTGGGGCCAGTGCTGTTCAATATCTTCATCAATGACATCAACAGCAGCATCAAGTGCACCTTCAGCAAGTTTGCAGATGACACCAAGCTGAGCGGTGTGGTTGACACACCTGAGGGACGGGGATGCCACCCAGAGGGATCTAGACAAGCTGGAGAAATGGGCCTGTGTGAACCTCATGAGGTTCAACAAGGCCAAGTGCAAGGTCCTGCAGCTGGGTCAGGGCAACCGTCAGTATCAATACAGGCTGAGGGATGAAGGGATTGAGAGCAGCCCTGCAGAGAAGGACTTGGGGGTACTGATAGATGAAAAGCTGGACATAAGCTGACAATGCACGCTCGCAGCCCAGAAGGCCAACTGTGTCCTGGGCTGCATCACAAGAAGCGTGGCCAGCAGGTCAAGGGAGGTGATTCTGCCCCTCTACTCTGCTCTGGTGAGACCCCACCTGCAGTACTGCATCCAGCTCTGGGGTCCTCAGCACAGGAAGGACATGGACCTGTTGAAGAGGGTCCAGAGGAGGGCCACAAAGATGATCAGAGGGATGGAACATCTCTGCTATGAGGAAAGGCTGAGAGAGCTGGCGTTGTTCAGCCTGGAGAAGAGAAGGCTGCGGGGAGACCTTATTGCAGCCTTCCAGTACTTAAAGGGGGCTTAAAAGAAAGATGGGGACAGACTTTTTAGTAGGGCCTGTTGTGATAGGACAAGGGGGAATGGTTTTAAACTAAAAGAGGGTAGATTTAGACTAGATAGAAGGAAGAAATTTTTTACAATGAGGGTGGTGAAACTCTGGAACAGGTAGCCCAGAGAGGTGGTAGGTGCCCCATCCTTGGAAACATTCAAGGCCAGGCTGGATGGGGCTCTGAGCAACCTGATCGAGTTGTAGATGTCCCTGCCAACTGCAGGGGGTTGGACCAGATGACCTTTAAAGGTCCCTTCCATCCCAAAGCCTTCTATGATTCTATGAACCTCTCCCAATCCCCACAATGTTTCAAGAATGATGGAGAGCTGCCTCATAATGACATCAGCACCCTTGGATCCATCCTATCTGATCCCATGGACTTGTGTGTGTCTGACATGCTTCAGTCGTCCCTAAGTCTATCTTCCTCTGTTGTGGGAATAGCTTCTCTCCCACAGCTCTGCTGGCAGGCTAAGGCACTTGGCAGACTGAGGCAAAGAAGGCATCAAGTACCTCATCCTCGCTGTGTCCTTAGCCGCAAGGTCCCCTCCCCACTGAAAAGTTTCTTTAGCTTTCTTTTTGATATCGATGCACTTAAAGAAGCACTTCTTGTTGCTCTACACATGCCTCAGCAATACAAACCCCAGCTGAAACTTGACTTTGCTAATTCTATACCTTCCATCCTCGAAGGTTCAGGCAACATCTCCATATACCTGCTGGGTCATACATCCTAGTCAGAAGTTCAGGAGTCGTGATGTGTAACCCTATCTGAACCTCTCAACTTGATTCTCTTCTATATGGGGTGATGGCCTGAGAAAACTCAGGAGTTTAGGACAAGGGTGTTCACTAAGAGGGGTTTTCCTGCCTGCCCTTAAGGTATCATATATCGGACAGAACTACCTACTTCAGCACTGACTTTGATCGTGGCTTGACTGGATAAGATGATGTCATTAGCCAAAACTAGGAATATATGGTCATATGAGAATAAAAGCACATCTTAATATAACTGATTAAAATGTTATGAGCAGTTCAGAAAAGCCCAGTCAATTATTAAAAAAAAAAAAAAAATCCTTTAAAATCAATGGCCTCCTTCAAATTACTGTAGTCACATCCCACTAGAGTACTCAAACATATGTAATAAAATAAAAATATCCATTGTTGACAAAAGTCCTGCAGAATATGTGGTCATCTACAATTTCAAGACCAAAATGCACTCTGGATAATTTAGACTTTTCATACATCACTCAATTAAATTTCAAACTAGAGATTTTTCTACTGTTATTGGAATAAATTACACTGCCTACCTTTTACCACCCCCACATCTGATTAAAGATCATACCCCTGGAGAATAAGAACTGTTAAATCATCTTAATGCTTCATCAGGAATTAGTTATAATACCCACTGAATGTGAACATCTAATTAATTTGATTTTTTCATCTGATGCAGTTGTCTTTGCCATGCTTTGCTAAGCCATCAACTGATCTTATTTCACAGCACATTATCTTCAGTCATACTGGGTAGGTCCAGATTTTGTACATCTTGCAGCATACTAATTGGTTATTGCTCTTTCTTCTTAATTTGTACCGTCTTCTGTGTCAATAACAACATTAATAACAGTAAAGCTCTGCTTTGAGAAGAAGGTTGGACTGCATGACCTCCAGAAGCCCTCTTAATGTAATTTTTCCTGTGATTCTCTAAGTTAACACTGATGGGGCTCAAAACACTATACAAACATCACTTACTAATTCATGCTCACATAAATATAATGCAGCTTTTCACTAATTAAATGCCAGCTGTATCTAGGTAGTTAAAAGCAGTAGGTAACACTAAACCATGCACTGACCTCTGGGTTACATATGGACCATAGACTTTCCCTGCAGGCTAAATACTGTATAATAATTTAAATAAACTGCCATAACACTACGTAAAACTATTTATATGTTTTTTTTTAAAAATGCTAGTATGGTGAAATCCTAACAGTGCAATAAATCAGAAGCATAGCATTCACAGAGACTGAGGGAAATTTTTGAAGGATATTCTGCCCAAGAAGAGAAGCACATCAGAAGGAAAACAAACAACCAAACAACCCACCCACCCCCCCCAAAAAAAAAAAAAAAAAAAAAAAAAAAACAGAAAAAGAAAAAACAAGAAAAGAAAAAAGAAAAAGAAAAAAAAAAGGAAGAAGAAACAGGTCAACCTTTAGATGTTGGAAGAACTAAAAAAAAAGTCAGCAAAAGAAAATACTTTTGTAAAAGGTCAGCTGAAGCTGAGTTCAGAAGTTTTTAGGGTCGGCTCAATGTGATTCCCCACTGGATTAAAAGTTATTTGCAATACACATCATAAAGGAGAGCTGCAAAAGCAGCTTTAATCCACCTTTTCGCATACCAGGACTAAAACCTCTGAAAGACTTGAAGTCACAAGACAAAAGCAGAAGCACAGTCGGCCTTTCACAGCCATGTGGGCAAGAAATGTTTCTGAAGCTGAACCCCAGACTGCTCCCTACTCAGCCCTACTCAAGGCCTGGCTCAGGTGCAGAGCTACACAGTAAATGACCTTGCATAAAATGAGAGGCTTCAATTCTGAAGCTCTGCTGCTTTGCCATACTTAAGGCAAGTACTGGAAACTAGAGATGTTAATGAAGAGAACTGCAGGAAAGCATAACACTGGATACAGTAAGAAAGCCTTATACTTCATGGAATAGACTGATCATCCACTTACAAACACCTACAAATGAAATGTTTTATATTACATATGCCTGTCTTCTTCAGTCTACTTTTTTTCATCTATTCTCCAAAAAACAACAGGGACAGAGCATGTTGAGAATGGCTATGTGGAAAGGCCAGGGAAAGTGATCCGGCCATTTGCAGACAGTATTGGCCAGTTCAGAAATATTCTCATTTGCAGAGTCAGGGGCAGGGCAGCAACAGGCGAGGAACTGCATTTCAGATCACTTAAACTACAGGGAACTCCCTGAAAATCTCACACCAGTGCAATACATAGAGTATTTGCTGTTAGGGGATCTATTTGGAATCATAAACCACTCTGAAAGTATCTCCAAGAAAGCCAATATGGTATTATGTCTCCAAGTAAAGCAGCATTTCAAGTCATCTAAGGACAGCAAAGCTACATATTAACCTCCCAATTGACTAATAATAATTGTATACACTTCCCAGAATGGGGATTCCAGAGTGTCTCCTTTGCCCCATATACAAACTGAATATTAAAGCAAATTTTGTAATTACAATATTTACCTCATCTCAGCCATACTTAGGATGAAGGATTCATTTGCTCATTTATTGCATCTGAGATAGGAATAAGCAGTAGATGAGCAAAACCACAGAGGACACACCTATCAGCACACTGTCTTTCTTTTTTAAATTCTGAAACTTGAAAACAGATTTTGGTGATTTAGCTGCCTTGAATCTTGATTGTAAGTCATATTAAAATATAAGTGCTCCATTCCAGTTTTCTCGATCTGACTTGCAATTTTCAAAGCCCACTTCTACCTTCAATCAATCATATGAAAACATGAGATTCAGTCATTCATTTTGTTTTGTACCACTTAAAAATTTCAATGTGACCAGCACATTTCAAAGTGACTTGTCAAAACACGTGTACAACATTGCTATCTATAATCAGACAACAAAGCGCTCGTGAAAAATCACTACTGCAAATGCTATAAACATTCTACAACAAGTTCAGCTTTTGGAGTTGCTTTTATTTGCCAATAAACAATTACATTGCATTCACTGCAATTGTTATCACTCATGCATTTGATATTAGTAGGAAATATCCTGAAGGAAGAAATTTTCCATTAAACTGATGAATCACTAGCTCTAGGGCTGAATTCTGATCTTTGGTGTGGCATAAATTTACCCTCCATGGGGACACTTCAAGCACTGCTCTTTTGTGCAAATTTGCCTTCAAGGTAGGATTCTCCGCATTAAGAACATCCTCATCTTTTTTAGGACACTGACAACTACAGTTATCACTCTTGCCATTATTATTTCATAACTCTGTTTCACAGGTAGGAGATGGCTCTGGGGCAGTCATATATTTCATTATCATGTTTTTTTCATTGCAGCCTCGAACATATATTCGTTTGGGAGAAGAGAAGACTTGCACAAATTTGAATAAAGGAATATAAACCTGACACCTAGTTTTTTAACCAGAATAGTTTAAAAAAAAAAAAAGCCAAAAAAAAAAAAAAAAAGAAAAGCAAGAACCCCTGCTCCCTGTGGCAATAGATCATTATAATTTCAATAGGAAGCTCAAAGGAATGCCTTTTCTCCCTATGGGTTGGACTCAAGCTTACCTATAATGCATTGAAGTGGAAAGATCTGACATGTTTCCCAGCGATACTTGGTAAAAGGCACACATTTCTCAGTGAACAATGCAAAAAGTCCTGGTACTAAAGCAGTCAATGTCAATCATGCCCTCACTATCAGTTCCGATGCTCATTTTCCAAAGAATGGCATCCAAATCACACTGTTAGTAATGGTAACACTGGATTCCAGATGTGAAAGAGGAAAGTATACAGCAAAAAAAGTGGAGTATGCATTTTCCTAAAAGACCTGGAAGTCAAGGTACCATGAAATTACTAGAAATAAGAACACTGAGTCCTCTTGAATAAAAAGGATGAACACCAGATGTAAGACCAAAGAACATAAAAATATGGTTTTTCTGCTTACTACTCCTACCCACATACTAAACATAAGATGCTTTGTGATATCGTATAATAGAATTTTTCCACGTCTTCACTACAGCAAGAAGTGTGTATTTTAACCATAAACGTTATTTTTGTTATATACTGAAGTGAGAGGGATACAACACCCCACAGCAAAATTACTTTGTTACACAAAAAAAAGATAAAATATGGATCCACTTTTTTAGGGCAGTTCATTTTCAAATATCTTAATTCAAATGGAAATTTTTCAGTGTAGGTACCAAAGTAATATGTTCTAGGATATCTAGAATATAACTTAAAAGAGTAACATCTATGAATATGTTGTATATTTGAGAAGCACAGGACAGAGGCTTGGAATACTCTCAGGCATCAAAAAGTGCAACAACCAGGAAGTATTTTCTGAAAATGGAAATAAGTTAGGACATCTATGGGAATCTATCAAGTTTTTCACTCTTCATTTCATAAAAATGTATTATAGACTTAATAATTAATTCCAAGTACTACATGCCAGTACTAAAAAATACAGGTTAATATTAAAGATATATTTTAATAAAAATTAAAATATAGTTGAAAAATATGACATTTATTACAGATTAGAAATTCCTGTTCTAATGAAACTTCTCCAAGGTGTTAAAAATGTTCACTATATAGGTGCATCAACAGTCCTACTTTGACAGTCTTTCATAATGGAAGATATAATTTAAAGTAGCACAAATGTTCTTTCACTCTTACAGCTTCAGTCAGTCTAAGAGCAAACTACCCTGGCAAAATGTCTCCCTTGTCTGTATAAAAAAAGGCTAGAATATATGTATATATACATATGTATATATGTATAGCTAATACCAGTTACAGTGACAAGGAAAACAAAGCAAAACCCCGACAAAATCCATGTCATATCAGCAAGAATCAGAAAAAATTTGGCACAGATGCAGTCTAACTTGTCAGAGTTCAAATTCAAAAAATCTCCATCAAACATCAGTCAATCAAAATTTCAGTCTAATTACAAACTTAGGCATTAGCCCATTTCAGTATCATGATTCTCCAAGAATGTACAAAAAATCATCTGAAACAAGTGCTAAATGGTGTTTTCCAGTGAAATTTTCACACGCCTAATTCTACCACATACCATCAAGAAATGAGACATTAATCAGAGAATATGAGAACTTGGTATATAAATATATGTAAATATTATTTAATCAGATATCTGCAATACCTTGTCCTGATGAAAAACCCTAGTAGATTCAGAAGGAGAAGAAAATTAATCTAAAAATAGCTGTAACTTACACACACGAAGAACAGCAACAACAAAAATAAACCCTAAAGAGACCTGCTATACATACAAGGGCTACTTGTTGGTGCCTTCTTGAGTGCAGGGGTGTACAAATGACAGTTATTGTCAAGTTATCTAACTACATTTTCCAATCTGTGTGAAATATACTTTGCCCACTTACTCATCATAAATACGAATAGCCGGGGCAAATTCTTTATGGCTCATTTTATCTATTTTTTTTCAGCATCGAAGAAGCAAAGGACAAAGAGAAGATAAAAAGAAACACGACACATCATAACTGTGACTGTAGCTATTTCACATAGTTGCCTGTGATGTTGTAATGTCAAACCATATGAGTTTTCATAGAATGAAAGCAGAGGGAATCAAGAGCACCACACACCTTTAGATACAGAAGTTAGCTCACTACTATTGCCAGGCTGCCCCATTGTAAAAGGAGACTAGGTTTTCTACAGCTTAGCACTTAAGCTCATCCTAAATTACTTGAGACTAATTTTCCACTGGAAGTACCTGTTTTTCACTGTCTATGAAATATGGAAAAAACGAGTAGCTTCAGCTCAGGAAAAAAAGGATGCTTTAAAATCCACCTATAGCTAAAACCAGATGGTAGGATATTGATTTTGTTATTTGTATGCTGGCATCCAGAGCCAGTCAAAGCACTAAGACAGAGCTCCTCTTACATATGCACATGAAAGCGAGATTTCTAAAGGTATATATTATCTGAATAAGGCTAAAAAAACCTTCCAAAACCAGAGGAAATTTGTATGCACTGGATGATGTGATAGGTAAAGCAATTCCTGCCCCAGCTTTCTCTATTCTGTCAGGGCAGGTCTTTACATTTAGTCTCACTTTTCAGTCCAGCAACTGGCAGCTGTTGGACTTGCAGAAACCTGGCATCACCCTTCCAGTCTCTAGAAAAGTCTCTTTATACCTGTTACCTTTGAGAGCTGATCCCTGGAGTCCGCCATCTGCCCAGCCCCAGCTCCAGCCCCTCCTCCCAGCCGACCATATCCAGGTGCCACCTCCCTCTCAAGGACCCTGCCTGACCCAACACGCAACTCCTGGGACACTGGCTTGCAGAGAAAACCCTTCTTTTCTGCTGCCCAGCTACAAAATACATAAAATATTATACTTGTTTGTTCAATAAATCAAATCATTCTGCCATTTTTCAATGTATGTTATAAGGAGAAAAGCCAGAAAATTCCTGAGTTCTGCTGGCAGGAGAAAAAAATTCAGCATTTCTTTGATCAAATCTAGCGCAGGTTCAGCCTTGGTTTCAAGTAAACCTGGGCTAATTCATTATCAGACTTTTTTTTACTAAGTTAATCATAGCTGCAAATCAAAGCCAATTTTGCAACACTTAAAATAGTAGAAAAGACTTGTGTAAGGGTATAAGCAGAGACTCAATAAACTTCCAATGCCACTGTCAGCATGCTTCTAAATCTCAGTGTCTCTTCTAGGGAAGAAGCAAACCTACAAGGAGTGTGCCTCTTAGATGACCATTCTGTTCTCTGTTTACTTCTGCCCAGTATTTATTTTGGCCATACATTCATATTTAAAAAGAAAAAAAAAGAAAAAAAAAAAGAAAGTTTGGGGGGTGGAAATTATTTTGTTTTCTAAAAAGCCTAGGATGTGTACTTTCTGAAGCAAGCGGGGGATGTGTCCTTGAAAATTTTCTCAATTTTTTTTCAAAAAACTATTTTTTTAATTAAAAAAAAAACTTGATAGCTGCATTTATACTACAGTTTTAAACTCAGAGAGACCTCATGTTTCACATATTATTTCCAAATAACACGGCATGACTGAATTAGGAGTATTATCTAAACCATGTGGCAAAGACAGCTTATCAGTTTTAAAAGATTTCTCTCTACAAGTTTTATAAAGTAATAAAAAACTGGTTTTCATATTCAAAACAGCCATAGGCATGCTCCAGATTGCTTCCCCCCAGTGGGAGCCACACACTGACCCTAGTCACAGAGTGAATTCACATTTTGTGCAGGTACTTACTCCCCAGAGGGACCCATAATTCTAGAGCCTTCGCGTTAATTCAGTAAAATAAAATAAAAAGTGCTGCTATCACTTAATACATGATCAATAACTGCACAAGAAGTACTGCTCTGTCAGTCATGACTGCAATCCAACATGGGACTCCATTGCATGAAGGAAATCTCTAATAAATCACTTGTGCTAACTAGGGACACAGCTCTTGCCAGGAGATGCAACTGGCTGCTCCCAATTAAAGCCTAACGAGTAAGACCTACAGAAGAGCTGCAAGCTTCCAGTGAGGTGTGGCTGGTTTCATGTTACAGAAACATTTGGTTTTTTATTTGTAATACTTTGTCCTTTCAGTTAAATCCCTGAAAAATTTCAGTCTTCTTTTCCTTAGGCTGTTGTAGCTTGTGTAGGAAGGAGTTTATAAAACCATGACAAGAAATTACACTTTAAAAATGCAGAAAAGGAGCAAGATGCAAAGAGGAGATGAGAGAAACATTAAGGAAGGAATCAAGGAAGAATGAAAATTAAGCAATCGAGCAATTCAGTGCATAGTGGAGAGGTGGATTACCTGAACACACGGAAACAGAAAAATTAGATATAGAATGAATCTACAAAGAAGATGTGGAATCGCTAGAAATAAAATGGAGACCAGTACAAAAAAGACAAAAGAACTGAACCGTGAAGCAAAGATGACTATAAATAGGGTGGGGTACAAAGGACAAGAAGAGAAAACAGGCAAAGTAACAGTAAAACTTATGGGAAAGGGCATCTTAATGTGGTACCACTCAGTTGTCCAATAAAAGCACTGCAGCATTTGTCCAAATACGACACGAGCAGTTGACACCTGCAAATTAAAGTGCACGACACAGACTGCAATATATCAAACTGAAAGGGTTCTAGGGAATAGGACAGTGAATGAAAACCTGAGAGACCTGTATTAAATTACAAGTTTGGCCATTATCTTCCTATGAGATATGAAAAATTGGAATATAATACCTCCTACCTTGTTGTGAGGATAAAACTCATTAATTATCAGGAACAGCTCACACATTACATACAGCGCTGTGGGGGAAATAAGCAAGTAGAATCTAATTGCTGTTGTAGGATAAAGAGTACAAAAGGTATATTACTGATTGATGGACTACAGGTTACAAATTGATTGTTTTATCTGAGAGACTGAGAAATCCAAGGGCAAAGGAGGATTGGTCTTCATGTGCTTTTTTTTTTTTTAAAAAAAGGTCCAAGCAAACACAGTCATTAGATTCAAAAAGGCCCATCGAGACAGCAGATGAAAAATGAGAGCGAAGGATCTCCTGAATGCGGTACATAAACAGGAAGAAGGAAGGCAAGTGATACTGCAGCAGATTAACATACACCAGAAAAAAAGCACAGAGTTTAAGTTAGAGGATTGTTCTTCGGATAAAGCTATAATTTTAAAAGGATGAGTAGAGACAAATAAAAACTGGCAGGAAGGACCTGTGAGATTAATTTCTTCTAATTCTTCAACATCTAAAAGTTAAGATTTAAAAGGGTCCATTATAGGAACATGGTCAACAGAGAGAAACACATATCTAGAAGTGATTCAGTTGACTTTAGACACTTATCTCAGAATAAACTGAACAGCTTTCTAGAGTTATCCACAGTGACTAGCTTAGATATTTATTTTTAATAAATTACTAATTATTCCTACTTGTACTGAAAGAGAAATATAATATTATGTCCTGTGATAAAATGAAGGCTCACAGCATGGAAGAGAAAAAAATATGAACCTGTTAGAGACAGCAAAGAATGGATGGCAAAAGCAGTTTTACCAGCCAGTGCTTCAGAGATGATTCTATTAAAATCTCTACAAAAAAAAAAAAAAGATGTCACCCAAGTCCTCTCAAGCATTTTTAAAGGCAGGAACAGGGGAGAAGAGTATGTGGTGTTTGCATACATAGTTGACACCTGAATACATGTTTTCTAAAAAAAATTCAGTATCAGATCACTGACCATCTTATCCTTATGGTTTCTTCTTTCCAGTTAGGTTACTGATAACAACAACAGCACAGGCACAAAAACAGCTATTTTCACACTCAATGTGTTTTATCAAAAACTATTTAACCGATTCTTACCACCTTAATGAGATGCAAATCACCCGTAAGCATACTCGCAACTTTCTATTCCCAACAAAGTGCTACAATTAGAATATATATTTTTCTTGGATTCTTAATCTGCATATACCTAATCAGCCTCAAATTTACTGATGAAGGAAAAGAATTCCTATATTTTAATTTTTTTAAGAAATATTTGCATAAAAATTTTAACAGTGAAAAACTCAAGACACACAGAAGAGACTTTTTTCGGAGGTGCATGTTAGCGGTTCCCAAAATACTGGGCCTTTAAAAGGGATCCAAATCTGAGTGTATAAATTACATCTCTAAAATAATTGTTCTTTCTCTATAATATAAATAAGATTTATTTTGTTTATTAAGAATTAATACTGATATTGCAGCTGAAGGAGGATAACGTTTAGCATCATTATGAAATATTAGCCTTTCCTAAATAGCAAGAATCATAGAATCATTTGGGTTGGAAAACACCTTTAAGATCATCAAGTCCAACCATTAACCTAGCACTGCCAAGTCCACCACTAAACCATGGCTCTAAGCGCCACATCTACCCATCTTTTAAATACCTCCAGGGATGGGAACTCAACCACTTCCCTGGGCAGCCTGGTCCAATGCTTCATAACCCTTTTGCTGAATAATTTTTTCCTAATATCCAATCTAAACTTCCCCTGGCACAGCTTGAGGCCATTTCCTCTCGTCATATCACGTGTTACTTGGGAGAAGAGACCGACCCCCACCTCGCTACAACCTCCTTTCAGGGAGTTGCAGAGAGCGATGAGGTCTCCCCTCAGCCTCCTTTTCTCCAGGCTAAACAACCCCAGCTCCCTCAGCTGCTCTTCATAGAACCTGTGCTCTAGACCCTTCACCAGCTTTGTTGCCCTTCTTTGGCTGTGAAGAAGCAGAATTCGAGTATGTTTAGAGAAACCTGCTGGATGAAGAAATCCAGCCCTTAGCAGACGTGCTGAACCCATGAGGTATCAGTGGCCGAGATATCTGAGACTGGCCTCTCTTTTCATGGTGTAATTGCAACTTTTTAATGGTATCTCCTTAAGTCAAAACATTTGTTCTGATCAGCTAGCCAAAAAAGCTTAAATGACTGACAGAAAGCACACACTCTCAAAGAACCAGAGCTTGTAAATACTGTACTTTCTTACTATCTTTTCCCTTGACATTGCTTTCTAAACTTAGAATTAAATAAAGAGATTAAAAGGAAAACAAAACAAAAAAACTCCTTTTTTTCCTTCTCCCTCTTTAACCTTTTGATTTGAGGACTGTTATGAAGAAAAGAAAAATACTTATTTCAACATATATAGCCCTATGTACATACTGCCAACTCAAACAGAACCACAGTCTCAAGGCTATATTTTTATATATTACAAAGTCCATATAGCACAGATCTGCAAAATATTTCAGCTCACTAAGCTGAAATTCCTAGGACTTAAAATTTTTCATTGTGATTCGAAACATTTCAGAATAATAACTCAAGCTGGTGTTGGGTTTTAGTATTGCACTCTGTGTTGCTGATGCCATGTTACAATGTTATTTGTTTCTTGACAGATCGGTCCCGACTCACAAGGAACTATTCTTAACTCAACAATAAAGGTTATTATAAACTTCATTCCAAGAGTTCAAAAAGTCGTAAAAAGAAACAAAACAAACAGAAATATAAGTAGGACACCTGGTGGAATAAATTTTTTCGCTTCGGTTTGGTTTGGTTTGGTTGGTTTTTTTTTTAGAGGGGCCACGTTTGTTTTTTTTTTCTGGGGGAAAAAAATATCCTGAGAAAAGTCAAAGAAAATGAGAGTAAACTCTGGAACCTTGCCTAACAATTTTGGATTTATGTCATAGAAGTATCGCCTCAAGACCTTTCCCAATACTATTTAATCACAACAGATAAAGCAGGGTCTTTTACTTCACACCATAATCTACCATCACTATATGGTACATTCAGATTAAAAGTCCAGTGTTTAAGCTTTGTAATTCTGTTTCCAGAAGTGATTAACACCTGCCGTCCCAGTGAATTTAATCAGAAGAGACCAATATCTTTCAAATTTAGGTTACTTTTGATGAATTTTACTTAAAGCATGCAAATTTCAAAACTCAGGGCAGTAGACTTTGTTGCATCTGAATTCCAATACTCGTAACTCTATATAAGCATATCAAATAGTTCTGCTTGACATGATCTATGTGCCTTCTTTAATTGCCTTACAGCAGAAGCATCAGTTACAATAGTGATGCCATCAATCTCTAAAGAATACTTGATTAAAAAGTGCAAATGAAGCATGCTGGCAATTCTGATTAATACATTTACAACATGTTTTCTATAGTTTTATAAATTAAATCTATAATGAAAACAAGCAGTTGTATTATCTCCCCAGAAGACATTAAGATCTTTAATAGTTAAAGCCAGATAGGAAACTTCAAACCACTTAAAGTAAGAATTTTAGTAGAACCAGGAATTGAAATATCATACATTTTGTCTAAATCTTGGGACTGGCTTTTCAATTTCCGCAAAGCTTATTACAGTCATGTGAGTGATCACGAAGTACATGAAAATAGTCATTCAGTAGCAGTTTACATCTGCTTTCCCCTCATGTAAAAAATTTCTTACAAAGAATACAGAAAAAGATAATATGAGCTTGGAAAATAGGGCCAGAAAATGGTTCCTTCAGAGTAAAGTAAATTATTTATATTTATCATTTTGATTCTCCAGTCCTATAATTACGATTTTATTACATTTCAAAAAGTGAATGATACTGCTGTCAGGATCTTTTTTCTCCCAGCACATTCCCTGCCTGATCAGTAACTCAGACTGTATGAGGGAAGACAGACTTTGAGAATTAGAACATAAAATATTATTTGGCTCTTGAGGAAACTTTTGAAGACATTTCTAAGCTTCTTGGTTTCTTGTTTCTGCAAAATATTTAAATGCTAGTCTTAGAGTTTCATTAATATTTTCAATCCTTTAATTTTCTGAGATTACAGGCAATGAAATGAAAAGAAACATATTACTTACATCATTCTGATCATCTTTTGCATTGTAATAGATTATATCATTATTCTGTAAGAGAAAGAAAAGTAGTTCTGTTAGTTTGAAAGTAGAGAATAAAGTTTATTAGCAATAATTTGTACTAAAATACATTTTAAAATAAACACGCATTTCTTTATGCATTCTCTCTGAAATATGACAGAATCAGGCCTTTGCTTGCTCTCTGTTGCATGTAATATTTCCCATGCTTGTGTTTAACTTCATTCATTTAATGATTCTGCCCTGGTAAGCTACATAAGTCACTCAAAAAGCCAGCTAGAAAAAGTACAGACAACATTGGACAAAATCCAGAGCTCATAAAAGACTTCCGTAAGCTGCTTCTTTTACAGACATATGACTCTCTCACTATGCAATTAGGTGATTTATGCACCATGACATCTAGCAGGCAATAGATACAATGACGCATGGGCATTGCTAAGTGGGTTAAGTATTTGTTGCGCACATGTTTATTGTTTTATTCACCTCCCATGGTGGAAATAAAATCTGGGAAAATACATCACAGGAGAGTCTGGCTGTTACAGCGCAGAGTGGATCCTGGCAGCTCTGTGGAAACACTGTACCATGTAATTCAAGCAAAGCAATGAAGGAGAAGATTACTAGTTTCTAGCACAGAATCAGTCCGAAGCTTCATTCAGTGTAGCATCTACAGCAGTTTGAAAATTGGTGTATTTCTAATGGAATACTGTTTTCTCTTGAGATATTTCTGAACCATTAAAAGCCTTAAAGATTTAGGTTCACTGTAGTAGCTTTCTACTAAATAGAATTGCTGTAATTTACCTTCTACTTTTTTGAATGAAAGTAAGCAACTGTTATGTGCATTTCTGTATGAAATAGTCACGTATATGTACATAGCTTTTTTTAAGTTCCATTACAGATTTTGAATAAAGAAAAGGAGAAGTTACATTTCTTCATGCCCAGCAGCTTGTTTAAAATAGGAGATTGCTGTTAACCTCCAAAAATAGCCTTAATTTATATTCTCAGTTCTGTTTATGGCAATACCTTTGGATTTATGTATCTAAATAAAAAGTTGACCACAAAAAATGTTTTTTATGTTATAAATACCAACAGGAAAGAATGATTTCAGTAATCGTTATTTAAGTGGGTAAGCCAATGACAATTATTACTTGCACTACAAAAGTGCCATGACGTGCTACAAGGTAATTCAGTTCATCATTATAAACCATGAACTTTATAAACCATCGTTATAAACCATGAACCATGAAACATGAAGTTTTCCTCACTTCATAAATAATGACATCGCTCATTCTCCTTTGTGACCTTTCTGAGATCCAAACATGAAATATATTATAGATGAGCTAAATGCCATTTTGAGGTAAATGCTATTAACATGAACTCATCTTCTTTCCTTTTCCCTCACAACGCACTTTTCCACTTTTCCATCAAGACACTGTTCTATCCGCAGGTCAGTTGGTTATGTATCAGTACCTGGGTAACTAAGCCAGACCTCAGTGTGGTACAGACACAGGAGGAAATTCCTTTCATCATTAAAGTCCAAAGCTAATTGCTTATTCACTTGATTGTTGTAAAGAGAAGACCATGTAATGCTTATGGAAGCCTTCAAGTAAGTTGGAAGAGGCAAAAAATTCCACGTCCTTCGGATCCTCTTTACTTTTTATATGGCTGTGTACAAAATAACTGTTCTGTAAATAATTTCATCCGTTCAAAAAGCCATGTGATTCTTTAGCAGGCAACAGTTAAAACTGCAGAGGACCCAACTCTGAGTGGTACTAGCTGGAATATTAGCACAAGTGTTTTCATCACAAGATGATCTGTTTAATTAGGAAAAAAATATGTTGTTTCACTTCAGAAGACAGGGGAAAAGAACAGCTCTTTCACCACACTTCCTTATGTTATGTTATGTTATGTTATGTTATGTTATGTTATGTTATGTTATGTTATGTTGTGTCGTGTCGTGTCGTGTCGTGTCGTGTCGTGTCATGTTATATCATGTTATGTTATGTCATGTCATGTGTTGTGTTGTGTTATGTCATGTTATGCCATGTTATATTATATGTTATGTTATGTTAGAGCAGTTCCCCTGCAATCTCTTCCCTGGAAGCTTTTGTTTGGGAGAAATGAGACCAGGAAAAGCACTACAGACATACTTATCTGGATATTAGATATATATGCTTTTTGTTTAGTGGGTTCATTTTAAAAAGGAACATTTTCATAAAACGCAATTCTATTAGGCCTTCTGTTGTATTGACTTTCATCTAGGTATCAGTTTATTTCCCCACCCCCTTCCCATTCCTCGAGTTTACCCTAGCAGTATACCTTGTCATAAAATCATTTAATGCATATGATTTTTAACAGTCTTCTACATGTACAATTCTGTTTATCTACTTAAACAAAATGATTCTTTATCATCACAATTATATTTTCCCATGTCTTTTATATTTTTATTTATTTGTTTAAATTGATCAAAGCTGGCATAGCATTGCTATCTACTTCTACTGGACTAAACAGTATTTTTTAAATCGCCTATTAAAGAATTATGTTTCAGAAACATGATACATTTACAAGTTAATTAAAATAACCCACCCCACCACCCCAAATGAACTAGATATTTTGTTAGGCTATTCATATCTTGTAGTTCATTACCCTGCCTGGAGATATTACCTATATAATGCATAAACTAACACTGACATTGGTCATATCTCACTACTTTTAATATAGAAAATATGAGATACACAGTGCTACAACACACTGAATGCTGTACAGTTCACAAATTAGATTCATGGATCAGTTAGATCTTTAGAGGACAATTTTTCATAATTTAACCACTTCTAGCAGACAAGAACAAATTGCTTTGTTGCTGGTTCTCAAGCAAGTAGTTTAGTTATTTAATAACTTCTTGCCACAAAGAATTTGAATCTTCCCACTGTTATACACTTCTGCCACCAGGTAATACGGCACACTTATTCAGCAAGCCTAAGATACAATGTAAATACCCTAGCTATTTATTTTTGTCTTTATCCAGTAATGCTATTGAGAGAGAGGGGTAAATACTCACTGTTACTTCTGTTCATGAATGAAGGGATTTAGTAATACAGTCCTGAAGCTGCACTGACAGAAGAATTACTTTAGGAGATCATATGCATAAATTAGAAACTTTAGCATAGTATCAGCATCCAAGTTTACAAAATTTATGCAGTTGCAAAGGGTAGTTTTCACTGTCATTAATTCCCCTTTCAAATAAAACAGTTTCAGTATCTGACAAGGTCATGCAAGGCATAGAAAAATTACATTAAGGACCAGGTCATAAATGTTTTATTTGTGACTCTTACTATGTTCTTCTATTCTATCCTAATAATCTTTTTCTTCCACACTTTCATTGATACTATTATCTGCTGAAGCTAGATTGTTTCATTGTCTTTATATTGCTTTTCATTTCAATAGTACTTTGTTTCCCAGCTTTGGGTATAAAACAATTCCAATGGGAAACACTAGATATTGAGTAGTATTAATGACTTCCTAAATTTCGCCACTCAGAATCCAAAGTTTCTGGTCTCTATGATCTCTATGTCTAAAGATTTGAAGAAACACACAGATTGATCAAACAGAAGAAAAGCATGGGAAAATATAATCTTTCAGAACAACTGCAGATGAAATTTGGATTCACAACAACACTAACTTACTCTTGCATTTTGATTCTCTGTGGAGCAAGTTTACAGACACAATCTATTGATTTGACTAGTTAAATGCCTAATCTCAACTCAGGATTATGTGAATGGAGCTGAAGTTGGCTTGTCATCACAGGAAATAGTATTTTTTTTCAATCAAATTCTTTCAAGAACAACACAAAGGGATTACATTGCAACAAGACATATTTGACTCTACAGATAATTACGTATAGTAAATCATGATAATAAATCTATGTCATTCTCTTGGTAAAAGCTATACATCCTCCTTTACTCTACTGAGTACCAACGATGAAAGCTTCTTGTCATCATTGCCACGTAATGGCTTCTGTAGGAAAACCTGCTATGTAAATCCTATGCAACAATTCCAAGAATTGTCCATGAAATAAGGATCCCATCAACTGGTCCAACCTCTTTTTTGGTGGAAACATTGTATGTGTACTTTTTTAAGTATCTGCTTTTCCACAAGAGATGTTTGCATTTCATTCAGTAAAAAAAAAAAAAAAAAAAAATACTGGAAATCTTAAGATTTTCAACAAACATCCAATACTATCTATTCAGAAATGTTGTTTTCACTGAAGCTGTGCTTGAACTTACTTCTGCCCCCAGGTCTGTACGTGAGGCTTCCTTGAGGTTCTACGTAACCTAGATCCTGTGATGCAGCACAAAATGGTGTTAGAGATGCAGGGGAGATTGAAGGCCTGAAATGAATTCTAGAATTTTGTGAGACACTACAATGAACTACCTGAAAATAAATAAATTAAAAAAAAAAAAAAAAAAACAACGGAGGAGGGGGAGAAACCAGTTTTCTGCAGCTTTTCATATAATAAGAAATTAATGTAATGTGTTAATTTAGACAGACATCACAATTACCTTTTTTCCCTAAAACTAGTAGTTCCAAACCAATTGCAGATAAAATGTGAAAACACAAAATAACACTCTTTTGCATAACTTTATTTGCTACAGAGATGCTAGAAGATAATGAACTCCCACAGAAAAGAAAACAGAAGAGTTTTTGTTAAAGGTATCCATACTTCAAACATTTTCTTCAACTGGAGGCAAACCTAAAATTAGTGCAGTAGATTATATTGCAAATATATATTACTGCATAATTATTACTGCATGTTCCAAAATCTGAAATTAAGGCCAAATATGATTATTTGAATTTTGTTTTAAAACAGCATACTTCTCATGACTTCTAAGTGTTTTATACAAAATGTGCTAAAGAGGCAATGCATAAAAGCTCCTTTATATTGCAGTTAACCTGCTTGTAGTGATACCTACAAGGATTCTTTTGTTTTGCAGATAACGCGGTAGAGTAAGAAATCAAAAACCAAGAAAAAACAAACCTATTACAAATATATGTCTGATTTTGACTGTTCAGTTTAAAAATAAGTTCTTAGAATTACAGATAAAAATTTGGAGAACATTTTAAAATCATACTAATCCCACACACTTTGAAAAGGCGTAGAACACTAGTGAAATAACGGGGAGTCCTATTTCTCAGCATGCAGCAATAAAAATACTAATAATACTGGTTTATTTCATCTTTCATAGACATGCTGGATGAAATTAGTGTAAATGTCTATAAATGCTAAAAAAATATTTCATTAAGTGTTGGTAAAATCCATCTGCTTTAATTTTAAAAAAACATTTTCTAGTATCCCCTTGGATAAAGATGTGCATTAAAAAAAGTTCACTCTAATACCTTTAGGGTAATTAAGATTTAAACCCAACCTAATAAATCCTATGACAAATAAGCCAGGTAGTTTTAGTTTAATCCCTTATATAGTCTGACATGCAGTTTAAGGCACAATTAGACTCTTCAGAAAAGAAAGCTAAATATGGCCTACCACAAATGAAAAATGACATCTATTTCTAAAGAGAATAACTTTAGGGAATAAAAGCCTGCAAATAGGGAAGAAAGGAAAGCATGCCAACCACACTTTTGTTATAGCTTTGTAATTTTACATAGTGAAATGGCACAGGTAAATTAAGGGGATTACCAGCTAATAAGTTTTTTTTTTTTTTTCCCTTCAGTGTCCTTGAGTAGAAATACTGATTTGCCTCCTGTCTTTAAGTGAACACAAAGTCAGGCAATATAGTAAATTAGTTGCAATTACTGTATCTGAACATGGGCTGTAAGAAATGGGTTAGAAAGTGCATTTAAAACAGGATCTTGAAACAGGACTTAGAAACAAGATCCTTTAGAAATCAAAGTATTTTTAATAAAAAAAGACAAATATCAAACAGTTCAATAACATCCCAGTCTAGAAATATTTCCCCATATTACTCACAATATGGGCAAATCAGTTACTTGGGTTAGACATTTTTCACCAAAACATAATTTGATTAAAGAACTACTTTCTCAGAATATTGAATTTCATACACTAATTAAAAACGTCCAGGTCTGCACCTATAATTTATGATAAGCCTTTTTCATTGGATTTGTGTAAAGGGCTTTTCTCAAGATTCTACTGAGACTAATAATTGGAATGAAAAGATGAAGGTGAAGATTACAGGAAATAACATAAAGGAGGATTATAGGTGCTGCATACTCTTTGTCATAGAATACACTTTCTTTTATAAGGTGAGAAAGATGAACTTATTCAGCATTCATTTAATTCCTTCACTCAAATTATCAATCTGGAAACCTCCAAATTTATAGACAGTTTTCATGAGATGGTCACTTGTCCATTCACAGATGCATCAGAGTGATAAATAAAATGAGTAATTTATTAATCATCTGCATGCTAGACGGGGACTAAAACATACAACCCTCACATAAACAGATAATTTATCAGCTAAGAAGAATGTACAGCTACAGATTCCAGATAAAAACACACTATATGAAAAATGCGCTTTCAAGCCCTTGACATCAGCTCTGAGGGATTTTGATTTGAGGCTAGATCCAAAGATTGCAGTGCTGACGGTGGACAGAATTTAGGTATCTGAGTTAAAAACTGAGATCATGAAAAAGTTCATTGAAGTCTAAACTTGGAATAATCTAAAACTCTGGAAGTACTTGAGTTTCCAACATTAATATTCTCTAGGTACCTTAATACCCTGTTTCTATAAGGATCTTTGAAGAACCTCAGGCTTCACATTTCTGAGAAGTTTGGATCCTACTTTGCACCTTCACAGAGTCAGGACCCATAAACTGAAGCCTCTCACCCCTGTAACCTGAGGTCCTTCCTGTCATTGGAGACATCATTCCTTTCAATATGTAATAATCAATGACAGCCAAATAGATTAGATCAGTTAAGTCACAATTAGCAAATGGAATGGACACTTGCTCTGCTCTCACCTCCTCTTGCCCTCTCCTTCCTTTCTCCTGACCATGTGAATGTTATGGTTATAGGGCTTTCCTATTTAGAAACATTATTATGAACATTATTCTGAACTGTGAATTCTGCATTAGAGCATACCATACAGCAAAACCAAAATTTGCTTCCTCACTTTGACTGATGATATATTTTGTGAAATAATTTTAATGTGAATGGTCCAGCTAAAACTCAGAAACTTATACAGTGAAAATAAAACCGAAAAAATCGAACTTGGAATTTTTGTGAAGAAATACATGAAGATAGTATGTATTTTAAAAATGCAAAACCTATTTAAATGCTATATATGCTATATACACTGGACTCTGGTTGAGAGGTAGGTTATTTTACCAAATCACGGTATTTTTGATGACTTAAGGCAGGCACAATATGAAAATACTTGTAACAGTAAATATGTGTTACAAACAGGAGATCATATATTGTGCTATTACAGCTTCTGAGTACTTACAGCTCACAGGAGCACCATGACCTTGCCTTGATTGAGAACCAAGTACAACGAGCCATGGCCAAGGGCACAAGGCTGAGTGTGGTGAGCTATGGCGCACATGGCTGTGCAAACAAGGAGTGAGTGTAATGAGCCTTGGTGCAGGCTGTGCATCAGTCAATGACAAGAGAACACCTGAGATGTTCGAAAAACATGATAATGTCATGGACTGATTTGACTGGCATCCTGTGACACCTGTCTATAAAACCCCCAGTAACAGAGACTGTATGCCACGCGGATGTTTGACATGCCAGGAAAGCCAAGCATCAAGGTGGAACCAGCCTGCATCGGTGGCAAGCCACTGCCTGGAGCCCAGAACTGAGACTGGCCAGAGCAGGCGTCCCACATACCCCAGGCTGGGCTCTGCTGACTCACCAGCACCATCACTGGGGCAGGTCTCAGCTAACTTTGTGCACGAGGACTGTGTAAAAAGATTGCACGGCCACAGCCCATCCATCGGTTGGCCATGACCTTCACAGTGGATGTTGTCTCATGTTCCTCTCCTCACCGTGACAATATCCAATTAGATGCTGATTTTAACCACGCTTGATTTAATTTGTCTTGTGCAAATTACAATTACTAAAGCTGAGTAAGAAGTTTTTTATATTGTGTTCAAAGCTCAGGAGAAAACCCTGCTGTTTTTTACAGGGTACAGTAAGTAGGGTTTTTTAATTTTATTTTTTTCCCCTCAGTGTCCATATTATGCTACATTATACATTTACTTAGAAAAAAGAGAAGTAGTGAAGAGTATCAAGGTTGCACACACAGCCTCAAAAAGCAGCATAAAATATACTGGAAAGAGTACTCCTGTCTTCAAATCTCTAGAATTGATCATAGAAACTGTAAAGGATAGGAAAAACTTCTCCATGTCAAACAAAACTGCCCAATTTTCAGATAATTTTCACCATAAGAACTGTTGTAAGAAACTGGCATTGGACTACTTAAGCTGTCAGGATGATACTTAACTTCCTGAAAAAATTAAGGATGCATTTTAAGCATTAACTGCAATTTGACTGTTGAATTAAAAGACAAAAGTGGTGGAATGTGTCAGGTTAAATGTAATACAGAGCACAAGGTGATGAGAAATACATGTCAGACAAACACCTGAATCAGAATCTACAGAGCTGTCTGTTCTTCTGAAATAATACAACATGCTCCATGAATAATTTCTGCATAAAGGCATACTATAGCTCAATGGCCCTCGATCAGAAGGCAACATCTGTTGGACATGCAGATAATTGGTAATATAACAATGGAATTTGCCTACTGGTAAGGATAGTCTTTATGAATTGTTTTTAACTTCGGGGATTTTTTTTATTTATTTATTTTTTTAGTGCAACTGGTAGAGTAAATGAATCAAATGTGGCACCGAATTAAGTATTTTTTTAATTGCAAAATATCGAAGGCCAAATACTTCATGCAGGAATGAAGAATTAGTGACTGAAGATTTAATGATGCAAAACCACATTGATACTACTCCCTGGTATACTTGATTATATCACAGAATGACTGTCTTTTTAGTTAGTCAAACTGAAAATTTCTCTTCAAGGATAATATTTTGATCTACAGTAAAACCACAAGCATCACTATGCAAGAGTATATGCAAACGTTAACCATGTACCACACTATAGCTGCAATTCAGCACATCATAGTGACTCTGTATGGGGACAGATGCCAAAAGCACATCATTTTACACTTTCAGCCTTTCAGAATTCTGCTGCAACACTCTTGCAACAGAAGACTTTTTTATTGTTATATTCATCAGTCATCACCTTCCTCTTGGTACAACATTCGGTGAATGGAACTGGTATGTACCTACAAAATGGAAAGATCAGCTCTTGAGCTGGCAGTGCCTTGAAGCCTACCAAGACTAATTCAAATGGAAGACTTTGTTCTTAAGAACAGAATTGTTACAGAGTATATTTGTCTTTCTAATAAGTACTGGACATGCTAATATAAGGTTCTCTGTACCTAAAACTATCAAGCTATCTGTCCCCAGTTGGCTATGCAAACTTTTACCTTCCATTACTGTTCACTTTCATGATGAACTGAAACCCTGACCCAACAGATGATACTGACAGTAACAGTCTACAGAACAGAACAACACTATGATTAAACTGAAACATCTTAGACAATAAATTAAACATTTCCATAAAGAATTGTTTTGTTCATTTTTTCAGAGAAGATGTAAGCTTAGTAAGGTAAGCACCGTATCTACAATAATTTGCGAGGAAGGACCAGGACATCCATTGGCAGCATGACTCAAGCTTCAAAGCTATTAGATTTTATACTTATTTATTTATTTTCAGCAGATCAAAGTAAGGAAAGTTGCCTGTATTGAGCAGATGGAGAAATCTGTCATTTCTGAAAATCGAATTTCCCCCATAGACTTTAATGGGAGTGGAGAAACAGGCTTTGTATTGGTAAAGACTGCTGTTCTTCTGGCAGTCTGCAATCTATTTGTGGGTTTTGGTTTTGGTTTTCTCTCAAGTAAAAAGCACCAATTAATTCTAGAAATACTACGTATTATTTGCTTACTTCCATCGTATGTTTACCCAGTAGTTAACTATCAGCCAGAAGTTCCAAATCTAAGGTAAGACTATGGAGAAAAGCTCTTGGGATAGGCAGTTTGTTCCACCTTTGAAAGGGAATATTCAGTAAAACAGGTCTATATGACAAAAATAAGGCTACAGGCATTAACAAATCTTCAGCTCCAAATCTCTTTATGCTGAGGATTCAAAGACCAGTGGCAGGAACCCTAATGCAAACCATAGCAGTAGTAACCAGTGGGGCAGGATAAGGAGCTCTTGCTCTTATATCATCCCCATTATTTTAAGAGTTGATTACTTGATTGTCTAGTCCTGCAGCCACTTAAAAACATTGTTGAAATGGCTTTAATCTCCTTTACCAAATTTTTAAAATTACTGTTTTGCAATTTGAAACATTGTGGATGTTGGGGTTTTTTTGTAAGAAGAATATGATATAGAGGCAGCATAGCAAATACCATCAACTTTGCACACAACTCTCTGCAGTCCACACTATGTTTCAAAGACTTTTTCCAAACCTTTTTTTTCAGTCTGAGCCGGAACTCACTGAAGTCAACCAAACAGACTCTGGAACAAGCCCAGTATGGACATATGTTTCATGTTATGAATTGAAAGTCACAAATAATATTACTATAGTCCCAATGGATTCAACACCAAAAATCAATGTCCACTCCCATTCAAGTAGAAGAAAGATTTATAATGCGCCTCTGGCCTACCCTAGTAGGTGGATAACGAAAGGTAACTATTCAAAAAGTTATTCTCTCCTCTTCTTACCAGCCAAACCTCCCTCAATATTCTTACCATCTCCCCAAAGAATGACAAAAACCCCCTAGGATTTTATGTACTTGCATGTGTCACAAATGAGCAGGAAAGAAAATGAAAAGAAGACTCTTCTAGAATTACCGAGTTTAAAGGAACTGGCTACATATATAAAGAGACACAAATAACCGTTGTCTTTATTCCTCCTCCAGTCCTCTAAGTCAAAAAGCAAGGCAGCCAGAAACAACCCTGAGAGACAAAAATCTTTTAAATCCTTTTTAATTTTGGTAAATATATTCTTCCAAAAGGTTCAGGAAACTGCTAATCTTCTCATCACCGTAACTTCCTCAAAGTAGAAGCAACTGCAAATGGCTTCTTTTTATAAGGCAAAATGCAATCGATTACAAAGCAGATTTCCAGGTGGGAAAATGAAATTAATTTGTTAGCAGCTAATTAACCTCTATATCACACTATCCAATCTGTTTAATTAAAGCAGCAAAGTATGTTTATTTTAATTTATTCAGCATTACCTTCTTTAGTTGATGAAAGAATGTAAAAATAAAATAAATAATAATAAAGAAAAAATTGTCTAAACTGATTGCATATTATCTAGATTGTAAATATCGGGACCAGTATAGTACAGGAGCCTAGGTAAACAATTTGGACATGAGTTTAAATCAGGTTCACAGGAAATTGGCATTCTGGCATACTTATGTGGGTGCTAGGATGTAATGAACTAGGCTACATCTCTTGCACTATCATAACTGAATATAGAAAACGTGCCAGTTCTCCAACTCCAACAAATCTGCAAAAACTTTTGAGGAAAATATTTTTTTACCAGGTAATGGGCAAACCTAGAATACAAACTCTCCCAAAGAAAATGACTTTACATTTGTTACATTGCTACCATGTTCTATTCATTATAGCCAACAAATAAGTTCATGTTTAGGAATGTTGCAATCAGTGGCTACAAAATATTTATAAGGAATCAAACTTTAGGCATATGACACTACAGTGGAGTAAAAACTCAAGAGTCTAGCTTCTTGGTGAAGACATCAGGTATATTCCAAGGCTTGTCCGAACCCAGCTGCGCACTGAGGTCAGCAGTCCCTAGGATATCTCTCTGGACCTTCATCACCTCAAACTCCAGAACCGAGAACCTGAGGATAAATGCTTGTGTATATTTTTAAAATGATATTTCTATCATTTTTTGCATGCAGATTCATATTCATTTACCCCACACTTGGAGTCAATCGGAAGCTGATAAAACTAATTAGTGCTAAGAAGAGCCACAAATAATGAAAAATGCTGATAGATCACGACAGGAGACAAGGACTCTCAGTGGAGAAACCTTGATTCGCTTCCCGCTTGTGTTTTCATCAGATGATAGCCACGCAAGATAAAAAGTATAAACAATGGACTACACAAAAGTGAACTCTGCAAGCCATGACTGCCAGTATTACACAAGTAAATTTACACTATCATAATTGCTCTGGCTTTGTAATGTGTGAAACAATTGATGGCCGTAAGTAACTGAATTATAACTTTTCCATTTAAGTAATTATGATCAACTATATAAAATGCAGAGTATATTCTTAAAGAGATTTTTTTTTTTTTTGCTTCTGGCAATAAAATGGACACTATTATTCTATAAACAAGGTTATTCTCCCTTCCAGTTCCACACTTGTACCATGAAAATAATCTAAATATATCCAACGTAAGTCTAACAAACTTATTCACAAGCAATGTCATGAAGCTTGCACTGCAGCTAGCGGAAATCCATGACAAGAGGTCATATACAAAAAGCATATTTTTTTAGACTAGAATACCTCCTTTGAACTTCCATTCAAAGTCTGCACACTGTGTTTTAAACCCATCATTTAAGCTCCTGCTTCCTTGGGAATTGCACAACAGTTAATGTCATTAAAATAATACTACGGAAAAAATTAAGTCATAGCCACTTGCAAAACGTTGCAGGAATTTTGAATTATCAGTGCTGGTAATTATTCTTAAACTTGACAACATAATGAGTGGATTGATAGTTAGATTAATTTTCAGAAGTCCATGAACCATCATGTGATCTTAAAAACTATGAAAGCAAATAATATAAACATGAAGACAAAATTTGCTTATGAATATGTCCATTTTGGCAAGAAATTAAGGGGGGGAAAAAAAAAAGCAACCATATTATTTCAGTATATGTTTGGCCCCAAACAAATGAATTAATTTGAATTTGTGGTTTGATCCATTGAGAATATTTTATTACATTACCGAATATAATATATAGTAATCTGTGTATAATATATAAGTTAATAAAACGTAAAAATATTTTCCTTACTGAAATTATACCAAACAAACCCAAATCAATATTATCAAAACAATGTTTCTTTCATCCTCCTGCATGGAATATCAATTATAACAAAACATATGTTGTCATCTTACTTTTTAAAAAATGCTTTGAAATGAAAGATGAAAACATGTAAGACTAATCTTTATATTTACATACATATGCTTTGATAATATATCCAATGATTGAAACAGTTCCACAGAAACAGAAATTTCCTCCTCTATTTAATTTTCTTCTCTATTTCCCTCTTCACAAAGAAACAGTATATGGCAATGAATATATTACGCAAAGCCACTGTAACTAAATTCTAAGCAAAAATGCCCAGACAACATTAATGTCTTTTAAGAATCTCACTGGAATAGAAAAAATGCCCACATTTTGCATAGTTTTCCTTAATCTGCAACAGCAGAGGGTTTTATATATCTCTTTCTGTCCTCTTTTTTCCGTATGTAAAAACTAAAATACAAAGAGATTATAACTTAGATTTCTGCAGGGAAATTAAACACACGCTATTTTTTACTTAGTATTACAACACTGTATAACACAGGAAAAATAAATTTTCATATATAAATTATGGAAGTCTGATCCTAACTTTGGATCACATCTTACATAGCTGACACTGATCTGTGAAGTTAATGATCTCAAATTTTTTAAAAGCATTTGTTTTCTTTCCCTGTCTGTATCAACTCTTCATTTGGTTTATTCAATCACTTAAAGTGTGTCCACAAAAAAACCCAGAGTTATAACATACAAAGAATCGATTGCTATAACTTATCTTACACAATTTGCAGGAAAATTAGAAAAAACAACCAAATCTCTCCATTTCCTTCTAAATGTGAAAAGTACCTTTCCAAAAGGTAATAAAGTTCAAAACACATCAGGCCATGTCTTCTTTTCAGACGGCTTTGCTTCACACAGATGACAAATGTGTCTGGCATATTGACTGTTAATTATTTTAATGGGACTCTTACAGAGATAAATCTTACCCGCTTTGTTAAGATTTTACTTTAAATGATTTTGCTAGATCTCTCATGTCTTAGAAGAAAAGCAACTGCGGACACCAGTTACCAAGCTTTAAGAAATATGCCATGCTCACCTAATTAATAAAGAACAGAAGGAATCATAATTTAATTATTCGGCTTTGACATCCGTTTTGTGCATGTCTTGCACTCATTCACTGCAATAAAGCAAAGCTCCATGCGTACACCTTATTTCGGAAGCAGTTCAGTAGCATGAGACAAGCCAGCAGCTGGAAAATGTCATTCATTTTACTATTTAACATAAAATGATGAAGACTTTTCCAGTTAATCACTACAAGCCAAAGGACCATATCAAATATAATTAAAACATAATTACTTTTCTTCTTAATTATTGGATATACTACACTGGTATGCTGGAATTCATGCAGAAGAGCAGTAAGATTTAAGAGCTGTATCAACATCTTCTATTATGTTTCTCATTCTCTATCTTAACAACTGCATTAAATGAAAAGTTGTTTGTGTTTTCTTCCACGGACCACAACAGGGGTTTTCACTCGCCATGTATTTGATGCTTATGCCACAAAATGCAAAGAAATACAGAGACACCCAAACTTCTGAACAAGCTGGTTCAGATACGACAGCAGGGTAAGGTGCTTGGATGAGCATTTCCACTGTCACAACCACAAGCTGCTTTATTTCAGGGAATCTCATACATCTCTTGACAGCAAACTGTGCAATTTAAAAAGACCTCGTATTCTTATTTTAATAGTGAAAGGATATGACTTCTTTTCACCACCCAGTCCTGTCATTTTCTAGAGACAGTAGAGGGGTTCTTTCTTGGTTTTGCTTTTTTCCTGAGTACTATGAAACACAGGTAAAAAACTACCAAAACAAATGTTCTTTGAAAATGGAGAACAAACAAAAATAAAGGAAACCAGATGCTACATCCTCCAATGCTTTTGTGGAAGATGCTCCAACAGTTCAGTACTAAACAAAACAGAACAGTCCAGGATACAAGTAGGAGGGGGAAAAAAACCAAAACCAAACACAGACTCTTCCTTAATTGTCTTATGTTTTCATATAACTTAGGTAAATCAATTTCTAACGGTAAAAATTGAGAAAGAAGTAGTAAAAGTAGTAACAGTAAAAAGCAAGATTCTCAAACACAAGGTTATATAAACAAAAACAAGCAAGATTAGAAATTGATATCGCTAGAACATATTATGGCTTATTTCATATTTTTGTTTGGCAGTTAATGTAGAATTGTGCATAGAACCAGGAACAAGGATTGTATCTTTTTAAACCTGGCTATAGTCTTTTCTTTTTCTCTCCCTTTGGAGAAATCTCTTTTTTTTTTTTTTTTTTAAATCTTTTCCCTTTCTGTAAAATAGGGATAAGAACTAATTATATCCTATATACATCCTGCAATGGTAAGAGCAGTTAGGACCCAACGTTTGCTAACATCCACTGATGGACAAGCAGTCTCCCAGGGCCCTGCCTGGCACTGAGCAGCACCCCAGGGCCTCCCCTACCTGCCCAAGGTCCCAGGAGCCCTACTTCAGCTCAGCCTGGGTCCCTCAGTTCCTGCCTCAGTGACGGGCTAGGAAGGCCTGTCTCCAGCCCTGCCTCTGGCCCCATATCTAGATGGACCTCCTCCCTACGACAGACCCCTTGGACGTACGCTGCAGCTCAACTCCAGCTCATCTCTTTCCCTGGCCCCATCCCCTTTTCCTTCTGATGGTAACCCCCAGATGAACCCTGGATTTGGTTCTTCACTCACCATGTCTGGAACCATCGATGGAGCCTGTTACCAGCACCCAGCTCTGCCCACCCTGGTCAGCCCCACAGGACTGCACCCATCGTTGAGGGCACAGCCTCCTGACCTAGCTACTGACTGCATGGGTGCGTTTCCATTTCTTCCCAGCTTTTTCTAAACCTGCTGTAGCCACTTCCCAAATTTATTTTCTGAGACTAACCCAAACTGAAAGTAAATAATGGTACTTATCTTTGCTTACTATCATTTCACCCAAAGTTCAGCCATCATTCATATCGTACCCTCTGACATACCAGAAGATTACTATTAGGTAACAGGACAATTTTGCAGATGAACTAGAATAAAAATGTTTAAAATACTTAAAATAACCATTTTCTGCCTTAAAGAACTGAAGTAAACTAGTATCACCACCTTGATACTTCATTTTCTCTCTACCATTTTATTTTACTTACAAAACTGACAATGTTATTTTGTAAACTTACATCTCCCAGTTAAGTCCATGGCAGCTGTAACCTGACTCCAGCTGCATCTTCTCGATGAAGAATAGAAGCTGTAGGTTGTTTGCTTGTTTTCCTGTTTTGTACTTTTTTTTTCTTTTTTTAATTGGAAAGAGGCTTTGGAATATCTGTGCCAGCATTCTTCCCCAGACTGATTTCCATACTTATAAAAGAGAGGCCACCCACATTGTCTGTTTCCACCCACCGCTGGATAAGAAACTTTAAAAATTGGGTTGTAGTATCAGATATTATTTCCCATTTATTTAAAGGTAGTAATTTCTACCAAAAATGCCCCCATGCCCTCAGACCCAGACTAAGCACAGGCAAAGCTACCAGCTATACAGTGCATTAGATTGCAAGGGCAGTAAAACGTAGCCAAAGCCTGCTTTGACCATGCCAAAACCTTGGAAAGCCAAACGGGTGGCTGCTGGCTGTCAGTAGGATGGAGAGAACAGCAATCTCTCCTTGGAAGAATGCTCTCTTCCTTAAATCCAGTTTCAGCCCAAGCCTGCACACGTGTTCGCAGCAGCATGAGCAGCAAGCCTGGATCCTCGGTGACCACTTCTCAGGTCATGTTCCAGTTTTGCCTGTTTTGTCTGACTCCCCCTAATCCTGCTTGGGGCAGAAATCAGAACTGTCCTGGGTTTTAAAAACCTGGAGAAGGAATCAGCTAGTTCTGAATTTCAACACCTTCCTAGTTCAGAAATCGTGCACAATTTAAAAAATATTTTAAATCTAACATATATAACTCTTATTCTAAGCAGAGAATTATTGAAGTTCACAGCAATTTAGGACTCCCATCAGAATCTAAGGTAACACATGTAGGCTTGGGACCTTTGTATAATTCACTTTAAAATTCTTGTACTGTTCAGCACTTCTTTGAAATTCATCTCTTTTCTAAAATGCAGGGTGGACAGATAGACAAATAACAGAAGATGTGAGGAAAGAGCTAATGCAAGAAATTTTAAACAAGAGAAATACCTATCTATTGTGAAAAGTGAAATTAAGACAGGTATTTGATGAAAAAGACAGGCAGTCAGAAAGGCTCCTGCATACTTATCCAAAGAGGTTACCGAAAAAAGAGCTTAACACTGGAAGAACATAATGAAGAAGAGAGCATGAAGTAAATTGGAAAGAATATATTAAATTGATCTGAGTTTGAAGAAATGCATCATATTTTCTCAAAATTTGTCCTGCGATGCTTGAGGACTATTTCAGCTCAGCTCTCAACAGCACCATTACACAGTATTACAGAAGAGTGAATTGAGATCTCAGAAAGCCAAAGAGGAAGGTACTACAAGTGTTTAAGAAGTGATAATGGAAGATGGGAAACTTATACAGAAGAGGAAAGAAGACGGAATGCTGCAAAAAAGGATGAAGTGTCTTGTCAAGGATGATGCCATATTCACATCCAGAAAAGACACAGACGTGAAAACTGGGGAGAAAGGCAGGAGACAATTGCAGCAAAGCAGTCATTCCCAAGCTTTTCCTATCCCTTCCCTTCCCTTCCCCCTCTTCCTTTTCACACATTTAAGGGTACAAGCTTCGCTATGCACCTTGCCAAAGATCGTTTTGTTTTTACTTTAGGAATTTTACTGAATGTGATGGGCTGATAGCTCTCACAGCTCCAGAAAATGATATGAGCAGAAACTATCCTAACTTAGCTACTCTTTGCCTGGGAAAGTCCTCCAAAACTATTTCAGCAGGTCTTGTACTGCATATACCTCTAAGCACTTATGCCGTGATCTAAGACACTTTATCAGCATTATGCTAAAATCCACTGTTCTGATGAGACCAGCACAGGCTGTGTGCTGTTTGGACACAATGAACTGAAAATAACAGACATAGGCAAACCATGGATACCGGCACAGATTAAGCGTCAGCCAATTGTGCAAACTGAGCCCAAGGGCCAGGACTCTTTTCCTGCTGTGATCCATAAAGATGATGGTCATCTTGCTTAAACCACCTATTATGTTTTTTTCTGCTTGTATGTTCATTTCTGCTTAAATATTCCTGGTCTTTAAAACATGACAGAGGTAAAATTTCAAAAGCATGGGCACATACTAGTTTAACTGCTTGTGTTCTCAAAGTATCTGAACGCACTAGCTTTAGTCCCTTGCAAGCCTGCAAAACAGAGACTCACCTAACAGTGTGCACCTGTTTACAGACATAAATACACACACACTATTAGATGATCTTTTTGTGCATAAATACATGTAGATACATATATAAATACATGTACAGTTATACACACAGAGGAAAATTTATACAATTGATATATGCATATACATACCTCCCACCTACTTAAGTAGGACTAGTTTAAGCTTATACCTTGTCTGATTCTTAAAATATTACCTCAACCTTGTTTATGGACACTGAGAAATAGGAAAAAGCTTATCTAATATCTCAGAAATGTGTAAGCTTTAACTCTGTTATCTTGAAGCAATAAAGAAAACAATTTGATCTGTTTCATATTAAAGCATTTAAAACTCTTGCAAATATACTACTGCAGAGCTCTCATGCACCGATAAAAGGTTTTGACATATTCAGTTGTATTTCTTTTAATATTTCTTTAACGATATATAGATGACATGAGGGGATGAATGAATTAAGCGCATCCTGTTCTTGACAAACATACCCCAATTCCAATTAGATGTACAGATTTGCAATGCTCTACTCTTACTTGTACATGTAACCACGTTAGTGAACTATTCTTGTGTCAGCAAAACCTACTGATATGAATCTGCAAAGGAAATCCAGGCTTGCTGTCCATGTCATAGTTATTTTTCATAAAAGCAGTATTCAGAATTCATAATCATAGCATAACTCATAACATCATAATTCTTTTCATAAAAATAGTGGGATATTTGCCCTACTGCTGTTGGTAGAATTTCCGAGAAACTCATTAAACTGATGGATTTGTCCTTCAACATTCCTTCTTCCAATTTTCAAGGTAAATTTATCATAACTGCTATATATCTGTTGCTCTAAAGAAAATTTGTTTTCTCTTGAACAACATTTCCTCTTGGTGTTTATTCTTGACACAGGCTGTTTACTGATCCGTAACCACGGTACTTTTTAGGATAGAGCATGCTTTATTCTCCACAGAGAGTATGATGTCTGTGTTTCAAAATAAAACACAGATCAATCCTGAACACAGACTGCTGCTCATCCGTATTGTGCTTGTTACAGCTGCCCCCAAGACACCTAAGCAATGTCCAGACGCGTCCTGTGGCACAGCATGCACCAGGAACCGTTCTCAACTGACTGTGCAGGCAAGCCTATACGAGGCTATACCCTATTTCGCTTTCTACATGCCTCTAGTGTTATCTCAACAGGTTTTATACCCTCAAATACTCTTACGTGCCCTGATGTAACTGATGTAGCACCTGAAGCATGCAAACTCCCTAGTTTCATTCCTTGAAAATATTATTTTCTAAGCTGCACCACTTTCTCCACAATATTTCAGAAACTTTGAGCAGAAAAGTACACAAACACGTACACACATATTATGACTTAGAGCCTCCTAGATATCACCAAAAGAAGTCACAAGACGAAGTCTAGTTTGAACACTGACAGTCTATGCCACTTGGTCCAAAAACCAGGTCCATCATTTTTTTATTCAACAGTATAGATTTATAAATGTAAGCTTTAGAAATGTAGCCCAGTTCCAATCTTGAATTTATTTCTTAGAGAAACACCTCAGGGAGCCAGAATTAAGACTCCATCCCCTTCTGTGCATGAAATATGCACTAACAAGAATGGGTAAAGTGCAGGAGAACATACAGATTTGAGATTGCTTCTGCTACTGTAGGGTCACTTCACCTACAAAAGCATTTCACGGTAGTCAGGCTGGCATTGCTGGCCCTCTGCCTTTTGCTCCCTACCCTACACTTTGCAGGAGTTAGAAAGTGCTGGACGAGCTGTGGCTTTAGGCAAGTCCCAGGCTCTACTCTGTCTGTGGACCTCATCTCCTGCATTATCCACCAGTTTTCCTTTTTACCATTCATACATTTAAAGAGCAACTCTCCACCTTGAATGCAGAATCTCAAAACATGACTTAAATTAGCTGAAAGCCTTATGCAGTAATGTTAATATCAGCAAATCTTTACAGATATGTTTCATAAACATCTTACCCAAAGAAGACTGTACTTAAGTGTTGCTTTGTAGTCTCATACATATGCTGTGCCAGGGCTTACTATGTTTTCCCCAATACCAAACTTTATGAATGGTATCCAGGTGAAGGAAAGCTTTGAGGTGGAATTGCATTGGGTGGAAAAAAAGAGAGACCAAGAGAGAGACTGGAAGTATTTGGAATTAAATCTCCTATGTCCTGTGCTCCCCTATAATAAGGAAAAGAATCTCTTTCCAAGTCAGCTGTCAGCAGAAGAAATGGCAACAACCGTCACTTGGGATTAACAGATGTATTGATAATATTTTTGAAAAGACTTCAGTTTTAATCCAGCCTGTGGGTTTTTTGCTGGTATCCCTCACCAAAAGAAAAAAACCCACCCTTTGCCGCAGTAACACAACCCTAGCACAAAATACCTGCATATACTAGTAAAATAAAACTCAAATGTTCTATCTGAAAGGTGGGGAAGTGCTATGGCAAGACTACATACTTCTTCAATTAGTATTTTAGAATACTTTAAGTCTAGAAGTTATTTAAACTACTATACCCATAGCAAATTAGATGAAATTAAACTTGCCTATATGGAGAACATTCAGTCTGGTACAAAACTTTTGCTGGAAGTCTTTTTAGGTGGAAAATAATCACACACAAAGCATAAAAAGTTTTACCAGGAGAAAACACCAGAGTTTTGTGCAAGCACAGAAAAATATCAATAGAGCCAAGCTGCTTAGTTTTACTGTTCCCATGTGTAATTCTTAAGAAATGCAAAACTGAAGTTCCTCTCTTGAGAAGTGGTGATACCCAAAGGACTAAGAAGAGAATCCTACCTGAATTAATTATTTATCAGGGATTATTCATCCATTTTTAAAAGCAAAGATCTGTTCTGGATTAGCATATTCATATTTACATTTATTCTTCATATTTTCAAGATGGTTACAATATACAGTGCTTCAGTGCAGTATAATTTGGGACTACCAAATGGGAAAATGAAAATAGAATGATAATGTTTTCCATAAACATGTAAATTACAGGCAGCCATAGAGTTGGCCTAGAGCTCTCAAGACTTGCTGAATCCTAATGTCCCTCCAATGAGACCTAGAGCTGTTTGTGTATTTATTTATACAGTTCTGATTTGCTCACAGCTGATAGCAAAAATGAACTGGGGAAAAGTACACAAAGGCTTAACAGCCCACATTTCTCATCAAATCAGGTAGAATTTTTTAATGCTTCTTTGAATGATGTAGAAGAATGATAGCATACTGCTAATTTTGAAGAGACGCTCTGCTCTGTGTTATGCACATCTCTTGCTTTGTGGCAAGCCTACAGAAATATCTGCCACTACTTGAATCACACATCATCATTTTCAGGACATAAAAAAGCCACAATTTCACCTTGTGTTTAAATTCTAATGAGAATTACGCTATACTCAGGGGATGGAAGGATAAGAATTCCCAAATCCCTTGAGCAAAATGCAGCTCTTAATAACAGGATTCTCTACTACTCCCAGAGCATTTTGAAGTCTAGGCAGAATGAAACTCCTATTAAAATTTCCATTGTATTTCAACTGCAAAATAGTACAGACAGCAAACATTCTCTGTTTTCAACTACTGCACAACCCACTGTTCTTAGAACATCACTTTTTGGTAGTATACTTTAAGTACATAACGTTTGGATGCTTTTTTTTCCTTCTTTTTGAAGCTTTTTTTTTTTTTTTTTTTTTGAAACCATTAGGTTTGTCTCCTTTTCTTCTTTTTTTTGGCATGGTATTTCATGGTATCTCTGAGGCCTACATACTTTTAAATACATAAACCTTCTAACTTCCATGTTAGCTCCTTTTTCTCTTTCTAAAGATGATGAGTTGTGAGAAACACAAGCTGAATTTTCATCTAGTATCTTACAGGAATCCTGTGGCAAAAGAACAAGGGAAGCTCTCTAGGCCTGCATGACTCCTGTGGTTTTGTCATTTGAAAAAAATAGAAGGAAATGAAGAAAAACACAAATATCTCTACTGCCAAAAATCCAGCCCACTCATCTCAGAATTTCAGAAAGGCTCGATTTTTAATATGAAATAATATGCGCAGCCCTAAGCCCATATCTATATATTCCCAGTATTTGCCCTTTTTGACAGGAAACATTTTAAAAATATTTTGGGTCTAATTTGCTTTTAAAAAAAATCTCTAGGGTTTGCTATTATGAATGGCATTCCTTCTCTGAAGTAAGAATCAAAACTTTGTAATATTTTCTGAATTTCTCAATATTTTAGAAGTCTGTCTCCATTATGAAAAGCTATATTTGAATGTTACTGTCTTACTCCATTGATTAACTTTCTATGTGCATTCAGTTATATAATTTTTTTCTTTTAATTTAAAAAAAAACCTTCTCTCCTCCTATCAGTAACTCAAAACCAGCACAGTTAAGTAGGTTAATACTCCTTTTTCCAAAACATTGGCACATTTCCTAAATTCAATGTAAAAAAGGGTCAGGATAACATGAATGTGATGGGCACCAGGGGAAATGAGTTTCCCTAGGAGATAATGGAAACAGAGGCAACTAGTTAGATCCTAGTTATACTGGCAAGAATGAATCAAGGGGAAAGATACTGTTAGTTTTGAACTGAAAATATTTGGTAAAGAAGCTTACAGACAAAATAAGCAACATCCTTGAAGTTCATTTCTAATTGATTTTACTGATTCACCAAAGGTAGTAAGGCAATGCTAAGAATTATTTATCACAGATTTACATTAGCAACTGAATTTGAAGCTTAAAGGTAAAATCAAAAAACTTGTTATCTTCATCTGTGTTACAAATTCAGTGAACTCTTAGAAAACATGCAGAACAGCAGCCTGTAGAAAGCTTTTCTTAACATATCATACTTCTGTGTTGTAAACTAAAGAACCTACAGGGTGTTAATAAATGGAGTACAATAGTACATCTTGCTTTTAATAAGATGTTTGTTCAGAAAGCACATTAAAGACTCATTCAAAACGAAGGTGATAATGCATATGTATGGTGTCTTAATAATGAGAAATCACACCTTCCTTTCTTTTTTTCTTTCCCAGCTCCTTCCCTCCACCCCTTTTTCAGAAGCTGCACATTTTTTAAATGAGTTGCCTGGTCAATAAGTAAAAAGAGTATTAGATGTCTTTTAACATATTTGATTTTTCAGATAAAATGGAATGCTTGAAAGATTCGACAATGATTGAAGGTGTTTCTTCACTTTACTCTAAAAGCTTTTCTGGCAAGTTCCCTACCAGGGAAGCACTTCGCTGCCCAGATGAGATCCTTGCAATGATTTACGTTATAAAGTTACACTCCTATACTCAATGTAAGCATATTAAGAGATAATAAATAACCAAAATCTAAAGACCACAAGATATAGCAGAAAAGCTAGCTCCTCTATAGTTACACATTTAAAATCCCTGCTGATATATAATCTTGATTCCGATTGTAAAGCTACTGTTTGCCATCTTCTTTATTAGCTTCCTAATTGGTTTAAAATTCCTAAAGTGGGAAAAAAATTAAATCAAGGATTACAAATGTGATTACAAATGTGTTCAAATGATTAATCACACTAACACTTATATTGGAGTTATCCTTATGCAGGATCACATTAGATCTTATACAATGGAGCAAAAGCAGGGAGGAGCTCTCCTACGGCAACCCAGATTTTAGAGGATGTCAATGATTTCTAGACTCAAAGACTCACCTGAGACAATCTAGGAAGTTATCAAACTCCAGGCAAGCTCGCAAGAGGCATTACCCTTTAAAAGTTTTCTAATGACCTGGATTTTTTTTTTTTTTTTTAGCCTTTAAGACATATTTCTTATATCTAACAAGTGCCTCCTAGAAATCTGTAAACCAGAAGACATTGCTGCGACTTTGTAAAAATAAGAATCCTAACATTAGGGGCAGGGTGCTGGGGATGGACAAGCGGACAGTGAGATCCTCTTCCTGGCAGGGAATGCCAGCGAAATTCTGCACTCATCTGGTGAAGCCTATGTCACACGTCTCCAAACAGGCTTCGGCACGGGCATGTTCACAGTGAATTTCTACACTAAGAGGAATCTCTTCTTACTAACTACGGAGATCCTAGGAAAGTAATGTGAGAGTGCGTCAAATGCTCTAACTGCTGTTACAGAAATGCCTGGTCCTGCAATACTCACAGTACATTTTTATGAATCAAAAAGGTGAAGTGATTTGATAAGCATCAAATAAACATCAGAACAAGCCCTAAACCCACCCAATTTCAGTAAATATGATTCATTCTTATTTCCTCTGCACCTCACCTTCCTACCACTCCCAGTGCACATACAAAGCTCTGTCCCCTGGGTAGAAAGATGTCAAAGCGCAAACAACTACTGATGGAAAAAAGGTCATTTCATTCTTTTCAGTGAGATATGGCACATTTAATTTAAATTATACGCAAATGAAAGCGATATGTCACAGAAGAGAAGGTGGCACACAGCCCTTTAGAGAATAACATACTATTCTCCCTAAAACCTTGACCATCTGCCTATCAATTTAAATCAACCATTCAGCATATTTTTTTCCAAATCACATAGGCTTTAGAAGTGTGAGGCCTTATTCAAAATGAATCAAAATCAATGGAGGATTTATTTCACTGGGTTTTGGATCAGAGTATTGTGTGAAGATACAGGCAGCTTTGACACTTTGCCCGTGATTAGTGTTGTTAAAACTTCCACAAAATTATAAAGTATGTATGACTTTACTGGGAAAGGATCCCACACCTGCTTGCGCCTGTGGGGTCTGGTTCCCTGTACCCCAGGCCTGGAGCCAAATCTAACCAGCATCGTTTCCCACAGACGCTCTTTGCACCAAAGAGGTCGATCAGAGGTACAAGCCGTAAGAGAGCTGTATCCTCTCTCTGATGATCTGAGAGAAAAAGTATTCTAGTTTGTCTTCTTCACAGAGTTTTTCCCTCTTTCAAAAGACAAAGCATGTTTACTAAACTGCCTCTTTAGAATGAAGCAGTATTAAAGCTGAAAGTTTGGTGGTTTGTTTGTTTGTTTACTCGTTGAGGCTTTTAAGAGCAATGTTTTAGCACCGTTGTAACATCTGCAATAAATTACAGACAGTCCTGAAAATCTTCAATCTGCAAGACGTGTCAAGCACAGAGATGCATACTACTGCTCTCCTCTTGCAGGTCACCTCTTGGTTCAACTCTTGGGATGCGAGACTTATTTTATCTGTTATCCTTTTTATCTTCCATTTCTTTGCTGAGCAACTTTTCACTACAGTTTTATGCAGCCAATATTTGTGCTAGAAAAAAAAAATTGTAATTCCAAAGTAATATTTCCGTGACCTTTTGTCTTTACTTTTAAGCCCAATCGGCACATTAATACCAGCCTACACATTATCATCACAGCAAATGCTGTCTCAGAAATACAAGGACTCAGAAAATCATCATTTACACAGAAGAATATAAAATGACACTATTGGTTAAAAAATAAGGCATATTGAAAGGATTTTTCATGTGGCATTTTAATGTGATAATTAATTCCTAAAAGTCTGAGTTTCAGTCCTCATATAAATAAGTGGATGCTAATAGGCCATCCATAAAGACTCTCCTTGTTAAAATACAAATGAGATATCCCTTATGTTTATACATGTGTAAGTACAATTAATATTGCAACCCAACTGGAAACAAAATTGCTTTAGTTAACCAACCATTGCAAGGCAATCAAATGTGGTATCAAATGTAATTGTAGAAGATCCATTTGGGGAATAACAGCAATTATTTCATACAGATTTCTCCCCTCCTTCTTCCAATTCACGTACAATTTTTTTCGTGCATCTCTATGCCAGAAAAATAATTGGACCATCACAAGTGTCAAAACCACTCCCCTTTCACTCTGCAGCATACAAGAAAATTCAAACTGACACGGCTGTTTCATTTAGAAATATTGGTTTGTACCTCTGATTTGTAACTGCATTAATCTAAAAACATTTAAGTAGGTTTTATTTCTCCAGCTGGACATGCAGCGAGGGAATTGGGCAATACCGATGGAATAGGAAGCAGAGAATGGCATTTCTTTATTTGCCTGAAGCTAAGCACTTTGGATTTGCCTTCATAAACTTCACAAATATTCTCTAAAGACTTAATAGTTTTCTAACAGGTAAGTATTATTTTAGGGCTGTAGATGTAAACTGCAGTTCAGACATTTTAATTGACTTTGTGCTTAATCAGGAAACAATACGTTACAATCCAATATTAATGATTTTTTTTCCTTTTTTACTCAGAAGACATTCAGTGTTCTTAATTATTATTCTTAATTAATATTCCTTTGAATCATTTTGCACTTTTTAATAAAATAATTAGTAATTGCCAAAATTATTTTGATATTTAATTATCAATGCAAAGTACCAAAATCCTTTATGATCTTTATTTCTGTCACTTAATAAAAAGAATATATATAGCCCCCAGTGTCAATTTATGTATTTAGAAAGCTATGAAAGATAACAGAAGGATAGGAATATGAAAATACTTTAGCTAACACTAGGTATTTGCTGTTCAGTAAGCTGCTGGGTCACAGCTTCCCAGGTTCAAATTAATATCAATCAGAGATTTCTATGTTCATGGCTATTTTTGGTTTTGGTAAACATGAACAGATTATTCCAGAAAAAAACAAAATAAAACTTAAAAATTCTTAAACTTTGGTAAAGATTCCCTTAACTGTTGATCCTGGCAAGATCATGGAGCAGATCCTCCTGGAAACTATGCTACGGCACATGGAGGATAGGGAGGTGATTTGAGGCAGCCAACATGGCTTCACTGAGGGCAAATTGTGCGTGGAAAATTTGGTAGCCTTCTACGACGGGGTTATAGCATCAGTGGAGAAGGGAAGAGCTACTGACATCATCTACCTGGACTTGTGCAAAGCATTTGATACTGTCCCACGCAACATCCTTGTCTCTAAAATGGAGAGATGTGGATTTGACAAGTGGACCACTCAGAAAAGGAATTGGCTGGATGGTCACACTCAAAAAGTTGCAGTCAACAGCTCAATGTCCAGGTGGAGACCAGTGATGAGTGGTGTCCTTCAAGGGTCTGTACTGGGACCAGTATTATTTAACAACTTTGTCGGGGACATAGACAGTGGGATTGAGTGCACCCTCAGAAAGTCTGTGGATGACACCAAGCTGAGTGGTGTGGCTGATACTTTCTAGGGAAGGGATGCCATCCAGAGGGACCTTGACAGGCTGGAGAGGTGAGCCCATGCGAACCTTGTGAAATTCAACAAGGCCAAGCGTAAGGCCCTGCATGGGGGTCAGGGCAATCCCAAACATGGATACAGGCTGGGCAATGAGTGGATTGAGAGCAGCCCTGTGGAGAAGGACTTGGGGGTGTTGGTGAATGAAAAACTGAATATGAGCCAGAAATGGGCACTAGCAGCACAGAAAGCCAGTCACATCCTGAGCTACATAAAGTGTGGCCAGGTCGAAGGAGGTGATTCTGCCCCTCTACTCAGCTCTCGTGAGACCCCACCTGGAGTACTGTGTTCAGCTCTGGGGCCCCCAGCATAAGAAAGACATGGACATGCTCGAGCGGGTCCAGAAGAGGGCCACGAAAACCCAAAACTTAAATTTTCACTTTTGTTTTTCTTTGCTTGGTCTTCTTGAAGTAGTTGGAATTTAATATACTACAGTACTACAAATATTGAAAGAAATTCTACTCTCATTCAATTACAAATAGTAGAGAAAAGGGATTTTAGTAGATGTGGCTTTGTGTTTCTATCAATGGTTTAGTCCCAACTTTTTTTCTAAAAGGTAAGCAAATTCCCTCCTTTAGACAATTCTGACAGTCTTCATATTAAATTATTAGCTGAAATAACAAAAATGAGGCTGTGGGATGAAATCTGGATCTTCAAAGATTTTTCCCTGTACTAGCTAATTTCAAAAGACCGTATCTGAGGATGCTGAATTTTTATTATACAGCAACATTAACCTGCAAATACAATCTTTAGAAGTCTTTAATGTTTACATGCTTCTATTGCTGCAAACTGCACAATAAACATTCATATTTTGAATAAGGTGTTAGAACAGGCACTCTGGCAGTCTTTTGATTGAAACATCCCTTGTAGCTCCGTATAGACCTTGGTATTATGGCCAGCCCTCTTTGCCCTTCCTCTTTTGGATTTGTTCCACTATAGTCAGCTCATATATACTTCCCCAGAAGGAATGTTTGTGATATTTTCTCCTTAAAACTTCATAGGCTATTATTCGGCTGCAATCTGACTGTCAAGGGCATTGCTGATCGTGAGCTCATTAGAAGCAGAAATAGATTGTCCCAAAGAGTTTCTTTCTGCAGTGACTCATGTGCAATGCTGCTGGAAGGGCTTTCATCACCCAAAACCAAACCCTGGACAAGAAATAAACCTCATACAGCATGATGTAGACCATTCATAATGCTATCAGAAGTACTTTAAGAACCCCCATCCACGGAAAGTTTTACAGTATATCTTCTATTTTCCATCACAGCCATTAGGAGAATGAATCTTCCAGTGAAAATTAAGTTTATCAGAAAGATCTGTGTGCAAACTAATTTGAGCAGGCATTTTCTAAAAAGTAGGCCGGAAGAGAAGAAAGATTACTTCTGGCAAAAATGGAGCAAATTAAATTATAAGAGGCTTAATACATTTATTTGAAATTTAATTGCATAACCTAATGTCAAGGTTATTATACAGTGCACACTGTTCTCATCCAAATTCAAAACAGTAAAGCACAAGCTCAGTTTGCAGTTACTTTATTATAAATCCAACCACATTTTTTTTTATTTTATTCTGACCATAGCCTTTGCCTGAGCCACAACATTAATATAAAATCACATTTCAAAATTACTTTGAGATCTCTCCTTGGCAATGAATTCTGATAAGACCAGAAGCCTCTCTGATATGACTGACTTCTACTGCAAGTAAAGGGCAAAAAGAAAACCAAAAGCTGAAACGGTGTCGTTGATATGATGCCAGTGTCTACAGTAAGAAGCAAAACGATTCAAAAGAGCATCTGACTGTATTCACACTGTTCTGCACTGAGTCCCTCAAACCTGCAGGTTTAGTTTTCTATTCAGAACAGAGACAGATTAGCCGAAAAGGTGGCGGTGGCATTCTCATTATTGCATCCCTATGGAATATGCATTCTGTGTTTTACAGTGTATTAGAAGCTGTGCCTGGGCAGAGAGCACACTTAAAAGCATTCAGGCTGTGTCCAGACCCTCTTTGCACTCCTGAAAGCCAGTCACTCTTACCTGAATTATTTGGCCTGACCTTTGGGGTTTTTTTTGTATGTTTGTTTTCAGATCTCCAAGTGTCTGAGGAACACTGGATCAGAAAGGGCATTATAGAAAACCATTGTGCATTTAACTGTGTGCCACTATGATTCTAGTGGATGTGCAAACACAGTCTAGGTTTGTAGCAGCATCACGTAAAAGCACTGTCTGCTTTTATTTCTGGAGGAACAGGTAATGAAGGCATAATAAATGACACTTAGCAGGGAACTGTAGCCTAAAATTAACAGGCTTATAATCAAGCAGCACAATATTAACTTGGCTTGATCGGTAATACAGAATTAATGTTGTACATTTCACAATCATCTCACTTGTCTTTCAGTAAAGGCTGAAATGATTGAAGAAGATAGTTTAGTGTTTGACCAGATTAGGGCCTCTTTCAGTAGTACTAGAATACTGAAGAGATGCAGTTATTAAAGTATGGAAAAGGATTCTAAAAAAATAGTCTATGACTCCCAACATAGTCAGTCATGTGGATAACCAAATCCTTCTGTATTAAGCTTTTTCCTGCTTTTTTCCATCACATAAGCAAAAAAACAACTTGTAAAAATCTCTTCTATGATACTGTGTTTCAGTGCTTGGAGTAGCACACTTTTAACAGGTAGTAACCATCACTCAGATGTCTTCTCTGTAATCATTCCTTGTATGTCAAAACAAACAGATCTCTTGTGTACACCTCAGAGCTACATCCCTGCGGCTGCGAAGCTCCCTATGAGTTTCTGAAGTGAAAAGTCCACTTTATTCTCTAGACACCCAGACTGAGACTCTGTTTACTGAATAAAATAAAGTGCCCATTCATAGTCAAAGACTCCTTCCGTGGCTGATATATAAACAACATGTTTGTAAGAACACAGTCAACATTTCAAAGAGGAAAAGTCCAAGAAGGTTAAAAGAAGAAAAACTGAAACTTACCCCAAACTCATCCCTCCACTGATGTGACGCTTGGTACTTCTCTGCTTCTTTAGCGAGGCGCTGAAGACCAAAGAGAGAGAGGACATACATTTTAGTCTTTACTGATTCTTCACATAGCAAAAAGTCTTTTCTTTTTAGTTTCTTCATATACATGTTTTCTCTATATAATTTTCTATATATGTATGCTTTTTTGCACTTACTTGAAAATTATGTATATTTGAGTAAAGCACCACCTCATTTCAAAAATGCTTTCTCTATTATTTTCTTATTTAAGTTCTGTAATCATGCATTAGAAAACTTAACCTTCATTCCAATATCATTTAAGAAGTTCTAGTTAAATTCAAAATCCATCAAAATACCTTCTCCTTACACACACCGCTTTGCCTTATATATATTAATTTAATCTACCATCGAATGACAAGTATTTACTAGAATCTGAAAACACTGTATTATGGATATTTATTTCTCCATTAAATTAGTTAGCTTCAATTATAGGAAGCACTGACATCCCCTGTGACTATTAGGGACCCATAAAAACTCAGTAATTTGGACTAGCAGTAGTCTGGTCCCATGGACTGAATGTACATTAGCAGTTGGAGAGTAACAGGCATGCTCCTAGAGGGCATTTTTCCCATTTAAATTAAATTGACAGAAATCCAGTTTGTCCACTTAGCCCCATGGGTAGGAATGATCAGATGATGTTCTTGCACATCAGTCTCTTGTACGGACACATCCATTGGGTTGGTGACATGTCTCTCCTCATACAAAATTATAAGTCTTTGAAAAAGCAGCTATTTGTACATGCTTATGAGGAGTTTACTACAATTTTGCATACAAAAGTTGCCAAGCGTAATGTGTGTTCTCCAGCTGAGCTGCACAGCATCCCCAGTGCCGGCAGCCTTGGAGGCAAGCACCCATCCTGAAAGCAAGCAAGCTGACTCAGAAGCAGCAGCTACCTGATGTGAATGTAGTTCATGTGGACTCAGCCATGTCCTAATTGTTGAGTGGCTTACTTTGAGAACTAAATTATTGCATAGGACAATAAAAATTTAGCAACTGCTTCTGGGAAGTCATGGTCCCTTTCTAACAGAAATAGCCTGGCTATATCCACCAGATAACTAGGGATAAAAACGCTTTACCATGTAACAATATGGGCACAGTAAGCCTGATGGTCATTTTAATATTCAGACCAATTCCTACACAAAATGAACGGGTGTTCTAAGTCACATTTTCAGTTCAGTCAACTCTCAGTTCTTGCTAACAACCAAAAGGAATATGACCAGAAAGTTCAGGTAGTCTCAGAAAGTCTCTGCTCTGGATCCGCAGAGATGGTGCTGCCAGAATCTCCCCTCAGCCCCAGGCCGGGATGGCAACCACTATGTTATCTGACCCCACGTGGGCACTCCCACTTCCCTCTCTAACAACTATCAGGATGATAAATTTCACAAAGCAAAACTTAGGATCTTTTCTGTTCTTTTACATTTGCAATCATCCTATATGAACAAAAAAAACTCAACAAACCTGTGTGCTCTGCTGCCAGAAAATAAGTGTCCTCACTCATTCGTTTTATTGTCAATTCAAATGATTCTTAGCTAATAGAAAGCTACTAGCATCTTACAGGCATTGCCAACTGGAGGTACCCTCCAGAGTAGCCAAGTACTACATTTACAAAAGAAAAACTATGATATAATTTGATGCATTACACTGGGAAAAAGCACAGTACAACTCTCCCTTGACCACACTGGACAAACACCTCAGATACCTGCAGTATTTTCAGTTTTCTGCTAATATACTAGAACAATTTTGTCCATCTAATTTCTTCAATCACTACAGTCAGTTCTGTATCTAAATCTGGCCTATCCTCTGGTGACTTCAAGCTGATGAAGTCATGTTTCGCCAGATTGTAGCAAAGCAAGAGATGACACTTACTACACATGTAAATAGCTGCAGTTAACACTGCCCTCAGATTTCCCTCACAGTCTGCTTCGTTACCTTAAGGTACCCACCAAACTGCACTTGTTTCCTACAACAGACAGTAGAACCCAAATGCACAAACTGATAAATGGATTATGAAGGGAAACATATAATGAGCATTAACTTTATTATGAATTTCCCATGGAAAGAACTGCAGCCACACTTGAAATTCCTCATCTTCATCTAATGAAAGGTTGGTAGATTCTTCAGCTAATCTATACTATAAAGCAAAAATACTAAAAGCAAATTAAAAAAGTAAAAGGTTTTCGTTGGTAGGTTTTTTATTGGTTGGGGGCGGGGGGGGGGGGGGGGCATTGGTCTTAAATGGAGGAAAAAAGAATACTCCACATCAAATTCTTCTCCTTGAATAATTTTTCAGTCAGGCTTAAATTAGAATCCATCCTAACTGTCTAAATAACCTGCTAAATAACACCACACGCAATTTCAACAGCTCTTTATATCTTAAAATAGCTTTCAAAATGAGAAGTTGTCATTTGAGGTATGCACACAGAGCATAAGGTTAAAGGTTGTTAAAGGCAGTCAAGCTCATATAAAAGCACGAGCAACCAGTTACGATGATGAACAATGAGAAAACGGCTGTGTTCCTTGACTCATTCAAACCAAAACCTACACATGACCACGAGCCAGGCCTCTGATTACCCAGCTCCTCTCCAGCAGAAGACTTTATCAACATCTATGTGCAGGCTATCATACGGACACAGATCATGCAAGGACTTAATTTTCAAGAAGCAGGTGTTTTCTCAAAAGATATGCGTTGACTGATAGGAAGTCTGTGCATGCAAAAACCAGAATCACAGACTCATAGAATGGTTTGGGTTGGAAGGGACATTAAAGATTATCTGGTTCCAACCACCCTGCCATGGGCAGAGACACCTTCTGCTAGACCAGGTTGCCCAAAGTCCCATCCAGCCTGGCCTTGAACACTTGCAGGGATGGGGCATCCACAACATCTCTGGGCAACCTGTTCCAGTGCCTCACCACTCTCATAGTGAATAATTTATTCCTCATATCTAATCTAAATTTACCCTCTTTCAGTTTAAAGTCATTACCCCTTGTCCTGTCACTAGGAATCATTGTCTCCTGTGTAATACCTTTGATATTTTTAGGAAAGATAAGGGAGGACTATTCAAAATAAATTACAAAAAAATTAAAAAGTATTTCATGAAGCTAAGGTGTTCTGACAAGTTCCTCATTTCTATGCAAGGAGAAATACTACTGCTACAGCACCATGGAGTCTAATGACTGAGATATTCACTGTTCCACAGCGAGTGCTTTGTTAAGACCAAGAGTAAGAAGTCAAGACTTGGGTCAAAAATAGCTAGGTTGTGAAGCAAACTCAAGTTACCTATGCCCCTTATTGTGACACAAGGAGAGACTAATTTTTTGTCTCTCTCAAAGAAATCATGCCTGCTTCCTTTTGAGGTATGCAAATGTCAGGTCTTGCCTTCCCTGTTTTGATGGAGGGATCTCTGGAGAACGCCAACAGAAGAGTAACACAACGGCAGGCTGACACCTGACACTTCCCATTTGCCCTCTCATTACAATGAGAGTTTAATACGGTAACACCTTCTTTAACACCATGACCCACTGCAGTTCCCCACAGGCTTCTCTAGCAAATACTATAATGTTGAGTTCATATTTTTATGAAATAAATTTTAGAAAATAAGCAGAAATGGTTCTAAAACAAACATGCAAAACAATATTTCTGCATATTAGGTTTTAATCATTTCTTACTCCATGCCTGCTGTGAAGACAAAAGTTGTGAGATGTTTTCAGGCCTTGAATGAAGCTCTATTTAACATCATCTTTTTAGATAGAGAGGATGAAAAACCAAACACCACTAAAAAGGGGAAAAGGAACAAAACTAACATGTAACAGAAACATTCTGGCTTACTTCAAAGTATTTTAAAAAAACCTACTTTGTCCAGTCTGCTGGAGAACAAGGATTCTCAGATTATGGCAATGATACTCAAATCACTCTGAAGTAGTACACAAATTGAGAAACCATGATCAGGAAGAGAGGGCTGCAAAAGCTAACAAAATGCTGTAGCATCTACTGCTATGCTTTTGGAGGATGCCCAACAGCTGTGAGATGGTGCTTCTAAGTAAGAGAGCAAAAGGGCTGTTGCTGGATTTAGCCAATGCCATTGACACAATAGCTGATGTCAAATTTAAGGTGCTTGAAAACACTGTTATTAAACAAGCATTTATTTAATAAATGTTCCCAGATGAAACAATTCTTTGTACCTTTTTTTTTTTTTTTTTTTTTTTTTTTAAATTTTAACTTTTTTTAATGAATGAGAACTGCTCTCTCCCTTGCTATTTCCTAAAGATTGTGCAGGGTGCATTATTTTCAGGAATTTTCAAAATACTTAGCTCATCAATAAAAGAACAATTATCTCTTGAAAGACAGCCACTGCCCACAAATAAGTATTTTTAATCAAACTTTGAAAGAAGTCAAGAATTACCTTCCATTAGATTTCCTTAAATCTTTTAAAGAGACTGGTTACCTTTAAAGTAAAACAGCTATTGGGAAAGATAGATAAGATGCAAGTGTTACCTACTCTATCAGCCTATGAACTTTTCTTTAACTTTTAAAGGGATTACAAAAGATTACACACCAAAAAAAAGCAAACCAACAACTTAAAACCCAAAGCCCAGCTGCCTGTCAATCTCAAAACTGTCTGTTTTCGAAGGTCTTGTCCCCAGCTTCCACGTGCAGGTTACTACTCTGAAAGACAGCCTTTGATGTAGCACAGACTGCAAGAAAGAGACCTGAAGAATCTTTATCTGATCTGTAAAGATCAACTCCCTAGAAGGCCTATTCATCTTCCAGCCTTCATTTTTGGGCGCATATGTCATATCTTTATCTCCTCCTAGCCAGCACAGAATTCTGTCAACTAATGGCCCAATTACAATTATATTCAGTACAATGAAATCAATCTTTCTTTTGTGTTTCTCACTGTCCTTTAAGTATTTTATCTTGAAAATAATACGACTACCCCTTGATATATTAAGCTACTACAAAATGTGTAAGCTTAGAGTTATTAGACGTTAATAGCCTCTCAAAGCTTTCCAAAATGCCAAATCCATGAAATTTTTAGGTTATTTTAAGAAGATAAATACCCAGGGAGAATATACTAATATCAAGCTTAGATAGAACAATGTAGAAACATACAATGAACTTCAAAACCTGATTTTAATATGATCCAAATATTCAATCCTGTTCTTGCATGAACAGCATAAAAGCCAAAAGGAGTATGTGTAACAGCAGTTTCAAACATGGTTTTCTTATATGTATCTGAAATACAAATAGGGTTCTTCTGTAGACGATTATGAATTGCACATCACTTACAAGACAGATATATGAGGGAAAAATTTTGTAATACTGGGATAAGGTGTCTGAAGCGTCAATGGAAGACTGATACTGTTATTTCACTGTAGATTTAACACAGACTGGAAGAATTTTAAGGAAAGAATTGCATTTTCACCTCAGTAAGCTGTTACATTCTGTATTAAACCAAATGAGAACTTTTTTTTTTTTTTTTTTTTTTGCCTTGATTCTACTGTTTTTACTTGCACGGACCGTTTTCTTTTTGTAGTAACTCTTGGCAATGAATTAGGCAAATAGCCATGAATTACCCTATTATCCTATTGCATAAAAAGATCACCCAGATTGGCCCAAGGGGGTGCGATTTCAATAAGTAACACTTGCAAACTGGAAGGTCAGTAGCCAAAAAGTGAACTTGGGAGTGCTAATGATAGCAAGATCATAACCCCCATATAATTACACATGGATTTACTTTTCTTTCTCTTTATTTCCATACTCACAGTGGGGCATGGGAGGGGTTAATAGGGACTGATTACCTTTCTACATGTAACTTTTACGAAGATATTTGCTATATGACCTTTCTCAGAAGTGGCCATTCATAATTATCAGCACAAAAGCTGATCTAGATTTGATGAAGCTGTGGCACATTGGTTTTGGTAAAATGGTCCCAATCATAAAACAATGTCTTAGATTGAACTAAACATATACCTGATTTTGCTGATTTAAATTGTAACAACAAGGTTGGATCTCCTCTTCCAAATATATTTTTTTTTTGCTTTTAAAAATATTTTGATCGCTAACACTGTAGCACATAAGTTTCCATGACAATTCATATTTCCCTACCTCAAGTAAGAACTGTTATCCTATGCATTGCTGTATTCCACTATGTAAATACCATAATCCTCAGTATAAGTGTACCCAGAATTTCAATACTCACACACATTTTTTAAGATTGTTTTTAAGATATTTTTAGATTTTTTTTTTTTTTTTACTGTGACCAACAGTAGGTTTTTGTTTTGTGCTGATCTGCAGCATGGTTTTACTTCATGTATTTGCACTGCAGAGTCACAGCCTCTTTCCTGCTCTAGCATCTGTTGTGCCACATGATGGCAACTTGCTCTGTGGTCTGTTAATGAGGGTATATCTGAAGCATATAAGGTCACAAAGAGTATGTTTATAATTGGTCTCCTGTATTCAACATAGACCTCGTAGGATATATTCCCCAGCTACTGCCTGCAGCCAGTTTCACTTTTGTCATTTGAGGCAGGCATGAGTCATATTCATAAGGAGAAAGGGTAGGTTAGACGTCTGCTGACATTGTGAGCCTTGCCAAAGCACTCTTTATATAAATTACTGGTCTAAATTTATAGGTAATCTAACACAATCAGCAATTAGCACCATTCTTTAAAAAAATGATGTTATTATACTTTGGCCCACAATTCAAAATAACGCCTCAAACTTTGTCTTCCACTATTAACCATTACCAAAAACCTAAATTGCTAGATTTATTCTTTTTTCTAATCCAGCTGTAGATTACAAAACTCAACTTCAATTAAACAATAAACAGAAAATTACTTATTTTGTGTGCTTGTCTAATGCATTTTAAGCCTTTTCTGTTTTATTCACATGAACAGTAATTCTATTTCAGACCTTCTTAATCAGTTTTTCTAATAAGACGACCTCATATCCAACACAAGGCTGTCATGTTGGCTAAAACCAAATCTAACGGAAAAATTTATTATCACCTTCCATATATTTAGAAGACAGGGCTTTAAAGAATTTCTATATCTGTTAACAACTGTAATGAAAATCATTATGATTCAAGACAATCTTTATTCCTATTGTTTAATTAAATGAGTGAAGGAAGAATCAAGATGATTCCCACAGAGAAATTTTACCCCTGTAGTGGATTTCCAATTCTGAAGCAGAAAACTTAAAATAAAATAAACCACAGGTTTAAATAAGGTCTGAAATCAATGGGAAGCCAAATCTGACCTAGAGTACTTGAGATTACAATATTTCAGGTGAAGTTAATGCTTTCGAATATGAATAATTGTATTGATTTTAACAGGGAAAACTAAAATAGGGAGACCCTAAATGAATACATCACACGTGGCTTTTGACATCTAAAATGTCATGTGCAATCACCTGTCTCTGACAAAACTGTCATATAAGAAAAGTCAGAAAGGATAAAACCAAAAGACTATTTGGCACAGTAACACTTCTCCACTACATAAAAGTAGCCCTGCTCTAAAACATGAACTAGAAAGAGCTCTTCTCTCCTATTTATTTTTTTCTCTTATTTTGTGGATTTAAGAACTTAACTAATGGTAGCAAATTGTCAAACAGAGAAGACAAAAATGACATAGTGCTAGTACTACTTCTACTCCTAAAAGAGTGCCAAAAGTGGTTTTTAAATATATTATACTAAAGTAGTATTCTTAGTTAAGATTTAGTAAGAATCTAAAAGTAGTCAAATGCAGTTAAGGTAAAACAATCTTTGATTCTGTCCTGGAAACAAATCTCAGAACAGCTGGAACTATCCATCACTGAAAATCATCACCGAAGGATAAATAAATAAATAAATAGATAGACAGATAAATAAAATATGCTAACAAACACTCGTTTAAACTTCTGGAAAAGCAGTATAGCTGGGTAGGTACCCAGGTGACTGCACAACCTATGGAAGTTGCAAAGGGGGATGCTGTCAAGTACCAGTAGGTAGCTGTCTGGACACTTACCGGTTGCCACCTCAGTTTGGTCACTAATGTTCGTAATCCTAACTAGTAAGACCATTGGTACTAGCTGAAAAGAAACGATACATGAGCAGTCGATGGGATAAATGAACTGCAGGTGCAAAAACATTGCTGGAGGGCACCTTTCTGAGTCCCAGAGAATAAGACAAACCAAATACAGTCACAATGAAGAACAGAGGGAGCACAAAATTGTGTTCTATGACTGGTGCACTGAGTCCAGTCCATGAGGTACGAAATATGGTTTGTATGAAATATCCTACAAACTTCGTATGCTGCAGAATGAGTGTACAAAATAATTCTGTTCAACTGTTATTAAACAGCAATAAGGAAATGTACGAAATTCTCATCAGAAGGTAGAAAACCGACACTTCGTTAAAATCTACATTTTCCACATTTATGGGGAGAAGCGGGGAGGAAGGAGGTTCAGTTCCCAAGTCTGAGTATATTTCTAGGATGTGTGCAATCAGGAGATTTGAGAAACTGGGCAATATTATGACAACCTGATACTGCCAAATATGCTTCAGTAAGATAGAAAGAACTGTAGATAAAGTCATAAAGAAAAATGATCAGAGAAGAAGAGTAAGAAATAGTCTGTCAAAGGCATCTTGACATCTAGCAGTGGAATTTTGCTGGAGTGGTGTATAGAATCAGCAAAGACCAATTCTTTTAACATATAATTTATCCTTCTCATTTGCAGAGGTTTTAAACCCTTAGAGCTTATGACATTTTCACTCTAGTAATTCATATGTCTTAAATGCAAGTCACATTAGTGTTATAATTTTAAACAAGCTCAAAGTGAAGGACACGTGCTGAAGCCATTAGACTGCAATTGCCAGCTGCTCGGACAAATCACAAATTGCGTACCACCACCAGCTCCGGTTCACTGCCTGCCTTAGGAAACTCTTTGAAGCTTCACAGCTGAGCGAGTAGCTTCACAGGCACAATTAGACGATGACACGTATACGGAGTAGGCATGCCTGTTACCCTGCTTTTTCAACTGTAGTGTCTGTGTAGTGTTTAGCAACCCAGGGAGAAATCAGGACTACATAAATTTATTTTAGAAATATCAAAATTAACCTACTCCAAAACAAGTGTTCTAAAATGTCAACAATGTAATTTTCCTCTAACTTATAAAAAACCCCCAAAATTTAGATGCAGTTCAGCTTGCCTCACAGCTCCTTTAATATCTACTCATTAAGTATCCACTAACAAAACCCAAACAAAACACCCTTAGCTGCTCAAAATTTATACATGTTAGCAGTTCCATTAAAATCTGACTAGGATCCAAACAGGAACAGACACAACTGAAACACACATGTAGCTGCCTAATTTCAAAGGCAAAAGTAGGAAAAGGAACAAATCAGGGAAACACCTTACTAAGGACAGGGAGAAGAAAACATTGATACAGGTTTGCATCACTTACTCAAGAAAAACACTAATGAAACACTAATCTTTAAACAAATAGGGGATGCAACAGCAGTTGCATTTTGCCTCATTGTATAAACAAACTGAACAACACATTTAACAAGAATGTCCCAGTTTCATATGAGTTCAATAACAATATATCGTGATATCAATGTATATATTGATATAACTTGATAACAATATTCAATATATATTGAATATTCAAATAACTGTTAGCAATTTTTTTGTTTGTTTATTTAAAATCATAGCATTCTGCTAGTTAATGCAATTCACAGAAGTGAACCAAGTACAAAACACTACATTAAAAGAAGTGTAGTGAGTTCTGGATTTACTCACACTTTGTGTGCTACAAAACACATTTGAATGTAATGCTGTTATAATCCCAAAAGAAGATCAGAAAGCTGGCAACTGAAAATATCTGCTGAACAGATAGTCAGCTGTCTCTTTTGGCCACATCATCAGAAATAGCTTTAAGCTCTCTCACAATTTCATAGGTATTTCTATAAAGAAGAACAAAATCCAGAATTTTGAGATATAAGATGAGTGAACAAAGCTCATTACCAGCTCTTCCTCTGTAGAATAGGACTAAATTGTTTTATTTCATTAAGACACATTCATAACCTAAACCAGCATGACAAAAGCCCAAAGTAAGTTAATGATTTATAATAAAACTGAGATAGCACTAAAGCCTACAGTAGCATTTCCAGAAATGGGCCTATGGAACATGTAACTCTATTCATAATAAAATTCAGAGCTTGAATGGTAGAACCATAATGTGAACCTAAAAAAAAATAAAACAAATCAGCACCTTCTCCTAGGTTCTCCAATGTATGAACTAGAATCAATATGGATTTGACTGATTAAAAGTCTGTTAAAGAGTGACTCCACTTCTTAAATATATATATATATATACATATACATATATTTAAAAACACAGCTGAATAACAAATGTGGCTTTAACAAGGCAGGATAGTGTATTAACAGCTTTGCATGTCAAGGAAAAAAAATGGAGCAGGTGGTAGGCTATAGCTGCTGAATAATCAACTTGATCTCATCAACAGCCAGCGGGTGCGAGCCAAGGAAACACGTTACTGTTGGCAACAACAGAAACAAATGGTACATTAATACTGCATGCTCTTTTCAGGCAACATTTCCCTAATGCAAGTAATTCTAGTCAAAAGAAATAAAAAGTGTTTAACTGAGAGTCCTGGAGAAAACTGAGTGCAAAGGAAAATGATCTAGGAGTGAATTGCAACAACGTTATTTATTTTGTCAGAGATAATATGTCAATCATGGCAGCCATGCTGGAAACACACCAAAGCCTCTACTGCTCCTACACCTGGCTTTGCACTGGGGTAACAAGATACTCAAATCTCCTTCATTTCTTTCTTATTACATGGAGTATAATAACATGCTGCTCCTAAAACTTTCCCAAATCTCTTTTAAAAGAGGTGTTGCACTCCCAACCTTCTCTCTCCACTGGACAGGTTCAAGTTTTAACTTTCAAGCATAGCCATGTGATGTTTTTAAAAACAATTCATGTCCTGCATCAATAATTCCTCTTCTATAAAGGACTACATGGAATTTACTATTTTCTTACCCTCCGACAGAAAACTCTTTCAGATTCTAATGTAAAAACACTTTAAAATTAAAAGTAGACAAAAATGTAAGAGGTGAATGATGAAAATGTTGTCTTCTACCCTTCCTCAGTCCATTTAGCTTCTGTAGTATCTTCCCATGTCCTTTGAACATAGAAGAAACTCAGCACTTTCATGCTTCCAGTTTGTACTCAGATACACCTTCATTTCCCTGCTCTCAAATGCAAGTTTTATCCTAATACAGCTACATGGTTTTAAAGCAACAGTTGCTGAACCTATAACATAAAACACTTTTAGTCAATGTGATCATTTCGCATCCAGGCACAGGTCCACCAAAGATATATAAGTAAAGTATTAAGTATACGCCCATAGGGATAGCCATTAATAGATCCATATTAATATATTAAACATTTCAGCAAATGCTTAAATATCTCTCAAGGTCACCAAGTTCCATAAGAACTGTTCTTTTAGGATGAAATCCTGGCCCTACTAAAGTTCATGTGTGGACTTTCACTGTCTTCACTGCGATTTCACTCCTGCTGCCTCAAGCCCTGTGTGTGTGAGATCATGAAATCCATAACCTGAGATATTCTTCTTCTAGATTCAATAATCACCAAGAGCCATGCATTTTTTTGGCCATTATCTCTCTTCAGCATTTCTTGTCATGTCTATGTCATATATTGGACAGCGTATCACCTTTTTCTTCTAGGCAGTACAGTGCGTTTCTGGGCATTCTTGTGATTATAAAGAAAATCTAACCTGCTTCAGGTATACCATTAACATCTTAAGTAAGGGAGCTGGTTCACATTTCTGCACTATAAGATCTTAAAAATGGACTTGCATGTGAAAAAAAAAAAAAAATTTTCATTTTAAAACCTACAGTTTAAAAACTAATGTTGCATGTTGTCATGGCTACAGAAGTATTTAAAATCTTTTCACAACCACTGTGAAGTAAATATTGTTAATATTATTTAACATATAAAGGAAAGTAAAGCAGAAAAGTGAAATGATTTGACTAAAGTCACACAAAACATCAGTGTCAGGTGCTAGTAACACTTAAGTCCACAAGTTTTATCCTCTGGGTGAATCCACTGTATTTTCCTTTCAGTTATTTTCCTCCTTTTATGATTCTATACCTGACCCATATCTATGCTTAAAACATATTTGATTGACTGTCCTAGTGAGTAATGTACATATTTGAATCAACATTCAAATTATAACTTCCATCCAATTTTTACCAAAAAAAAAAAGAAGATAAAAAAATTAAGATATTTTTCTAGTGTTATCCTCACAAGGTGACACATTTGAGAACTACTAGAAGTGGTTTGGGTTTATCCATGATGACTTCCACCAAAAGGTGTTTAATTAGGATGTCTCACACTTTTCTGTGTATAAAAATCTAATTGCCACCTTCTAGCTCAAAGAACACAATCAAGAAGCATTATCCCATTTCAAAATTGCCTAAGCATCTTCCTCATGTCACTTCCACATCTGGTGTTACTTCATTATTTTTTTTCAGTCTTGTGTGCTTCTTTTCTATAAAGGAAATATATTGAACCATACCAACAAATTCAGCACCCTCCAAAAAGTGTGTTTTCTTTTATTCCAGCTAGAGCTACTTGCTGAAAATCATCATCAGAATCAAAATGTGAATTGCAAAAAGAAATATGAAAAAGCTAAAACATAATTATAAAAAAGAGAAACTAGACAGACATGTCAAGAATGTCACAGTACAAGTGTATCTTAAAGCAAAATATGGCAGTACTTTGCCAGCCTGGATGTTTGATGCAGCTAACTCAGTAGGGTGCAGTTGAATGCAGTTGACCTGAGTTGCACCTAAAACCTCACATATCCTGCCCACAGGGAAGAATTTCTTCCACACTCCTGTTAAACTGGCACGTTAGATGGCAGAGATGATTTTCAGAAATCAATCTGAATCTTAAATTAAGAGACCTGAGCTGAGACTTGAAGGGCTGTGGCAGATTGTTAAAGGTTTAGAATTTTTTTAAACTCTACAGGATGTTCCTGTAGGATTTCCTGGAATTGTGTTTGGGCTATATTCTTAAGGAATACTGGAAAAGACATAATTTATGTAAGTGGAAAGGCAGATTCTTCTGGGCTCTGCCCTGTCATATGAAACATTAAGATTTGAGAAGTCAAATACTTCGTGCTCTCATTCATATCATAGGCAGCATTAAAATGTTGAACCTCTACTGCTGGAGCTGGAAAGTGACTCTTAGTGCTAAGGACCAAAGCATCTTACTCTCCTGCATGAAACCAACCTCTAGATTTAGATGTGTGTACTGCATTAGCATGGATTGAAAATGCAGCTTCATCTTCATGTTGCATCACACAATGACTTTTGATTCATCATAGGTTAGTATCCTCATAAATGACAATAAAACATATTCACTTGCAAATAGAACAGAAGCTTCAAGGAAATACACCTCAATCTTAAAGCCTTATTAAATTAAATAACAGCTAAGTTTAATCATATACTGAACTCTTCACCTATGTCCTGTGGTCAGATGGTTTTAGCAAACTGGAATGTAGGGTATAAGGAACCGTGAACTGAGAAAATCACCTACTGCGCAGCAACATGGAGACCCAGGCGAGAAGCAACAACAGGGATCCCTCCCACCATGCTGCCTGATGATAACATCACTCCTTGCAGGTCTGGTTTACGAAACCAGACAGCTTGACGTTCCTTTACAGCTGAACAGTTACATGGTTCAGTTGTGTTAGGTTAAAAAAGGAGATGAAAAATAAGGAAAATTAACTTTAATAAATCAAAACTGTAGACTGCATTTTCAAGTTTTTTTATATTATTATTAGTCACTTGCCAAGTCAGACTTTTATCGCAAGTCTCATGCTACCTTCCTCCAAACCCTAGATTTTGGACTTTGGTATGTTATTCTTATCTGTTTAATTTCATGTGTATCTCATCTTCATCCTCCAAGGGGAAAAAAAAAAAAACAAAAACCAAACCCAAACCCTCAGATATATAACCCAGATAATACTGGGGGGGGGGGAACAACAAAGCAAACAACAAAACTAAACTACAAACAAAAAAAACCACAAAAATTCAGATTTATTAAAATCTCAAGCTTATCAAGATCATAGCATAATTTTGAGGGATCTGGCTTTTTCTTTCAAGAAAAAAAAATCCCTTTGGAACTGGAAATATGAGTAGGCACAGACATAAATCAGCACAACAAATAACAAACTATGTGACAATGTAGCAACCATTCCACCTGGCCTCTGGATACAGACCCATCCCTCCCCGTTACCCCAGCTCGGGGCTGTACCAGCAAGGCAGCAGGACTCTGACACAATCTTTCCATGGGATAGCGGGCAGCCAACCTCCCAAGTGCCCAGAAAGGTGAAAAATATCAAAGAAGAAAGTGGCAATTTCTGCCAGCTCATAATTTTTTACAAGTACAATTCAAAGAGAAGCTACTTAAATGCAAATCTACGGTGGACCTCAGTGCATCCAGTACGCTGTTGCTATCCAACAAAAACCAAAGAGGTTGCTCATGTAAGCATTCCGTTGCTGGAAAGCTCACAGCTTTGACTATCAATTTAACTAGAAACAAAGGCAAAAAATGTCACCAATGTTCTGTGGTGTCTTCATAAAAATGCTGCAGAAAGGAGATTTACTTACACATTCCGTGCCTGAGTTTTACAGGTACTATATGCTCAGTAAGCTGCGGAATGTAGTGCTGTATTATACTACATATGTCCAACTGAGTTTGTAGAAAACATCCTTGCATTGTATTTACATAATAAAGTAAGAACTGTATCATAAAACATATGCTCATTTTCTGAAAATCAGTTCCAGTCAATCTAGAACAGTGAATATTTCCAAACAAGGATTTTGCTTCACAGCATTTAAATAAAATGAAAGTCTTGTTAAACTGAATGTTTTCTCAGGTTGATATAACAGCTTCACAATAATTAAGCTTATTTCAGTGGATGGACATCTCTTCTGGCTAATCATCTCATGTATTTCACATGCAACCAGAAAGGAATTTACATTGGATAGATATTTATGCACTTAGTTTTACATACAAAGAGCTATTTATGCTTTCCTTGAGCAATAATATTTGCACTGGTTTAAGAGCTGAATCTTCAATACACATTTTAGTATTAGCACCCCCATCCTAGCATAAACCTGGTCAAGGGTCTCAGAAAGAAAACATGTTCCAATTTAGAATAGGAGGGTATGTTTGCTAATAATACTTGAAATGTTTATTTTTCAAAGATGCTGTTTCTAGGTATAGCACATTTGACAATGTCATAAAAATACTGTTCTTTCTTATTTTTAAACAGTCAAGTTGTCAGATTTGTTTTAAATGGAATCTGCAACATTGTACCAAAATCTGCTCAGTCAGAAGTAGCTTATTAAACAGATTTGGGGCTGTTAGGTTTTTGTTGTTGTTGTTGTTTTGTTGGTGGTGGTTGTTTTGGTTTGGTTTGTTTTTTTTAATTTATGGAAATAGCAGTGATCAGATAACACCATGAATCCTAAGCAAATTATGTTACTGGTGCAAAACCTCGGTAGATAGTCTGGAGAGGGAAGGAAGGTAAATCTGAGAAGCTGCAGCACAAGATAGCCATGCCATACTTGCCCCTAGAGAAACAGGTAACTTCCAGAAATCAGTGGGACTTGTTAGAGCTATACTGCATCTATAGACAATTTAATTCTGGTCCAAACATATTCTTTCCCCCAAATTTGGCCTGAGCAGAATCTCCATGTTTTTAGCCAGGGATGTAAACATTTCCTACTACCTTAAAATAGATGAGGTGAGCCCAGATCCACTGTCCACTGAAACCTGAATCTTTTATTTAAGAGCCCGATCTGAGGAAGCCTGTGGCAGAAGAGAAGCTAGAAAGTTATCCCCTACAGACCTATTGCTCTATCTATATAATTATGATCACAATTAATTGTTCTGCATTACAGGCTTGCAACACTGTCTTCTCTCTTGCCTGAGACAAAGCAGCCCAATTCCTGGCCAGAAAATAAAGAACAGATTCTCAAACAGAGTAATTCTACTGATCTTCAATACAAAATACTGAATTAGTCTTTTAGGGGTAAGTCCACATCATCTAGAAACTTACTGTAAAGGTATATGGAGATTTCAGTCCAATCTCATCTACACTACTATTATTCGGTTTTACTCCCTTGTCAACTGTAATTTCATATTCTGCATTTAGAACTCCATCATCCCTAGGCATATAAGGATTTAATGTTTGTCACAAAGATTCAATAAACCATATGTGTTCATGTGTATACAATGTCGTTTCTATCTCAGACAATATATGTATGCTAATGTATCTGCGTTGAGAGCTTAACAGCTCTCCAAAGTACCCAGATTTGGTACTTAAGCAGCTTTATGAAATCTAGTATTATGGTTGCCTTACCAGTACTTTTATGCATATTAAAAATACTCCTTACCAGTGTATGTTAACCAAACTGTTCTGTACTGTAAAGAAACCTATTATTTGTTACTACAGCAGGTGTGCTCAGTCTCATTGCCAGCCAGGGGACTCGTTTCTGTGCAGGCGCCACAGAAATCACTGCAGAATTGGAATGTAGCAATACAAAGCAAACTTTTTTATGCAGCTGAAGCCTTTGCATACCAGAACAGAATAGGAATCCCTAAAGAATAAGTGTTCAAACACAATATTAGAGCACATCTTGAAGTGTAGCTTAGCTAATAGCACAGACTGAGCTGAATTGATTTTCTTCAGTTATTTAAATCTCATTATATATGCCCTATTTAATTCCCTCTCCATTTAAATTGATATGAAATATAAAACAACCTCTAAATAATTTAGTGTGAAAAAACATACAAGCTAATTAAAAGCTAAAACTCGAAACCCAAACACATTATAAACACCACTTTTTTTAAGACTTTTTTTTTTTTTCCCCCCCCCCTGTTTTGAAGCTGTCTTTTGTTTTGTTTTGGAGAGACAATGAGTTTTTGTAGTATTTTTTTTCCAGAGTAAAAAGCACTTACAAAGAAGCCCTTAGGTTTCAGTTGCTTTGATTTTATGCTACCAATAAGGGTTTGTGGGTTTTTTAATGTTGTTGAAATTGTAATTAAATGAATAAAACCTAAATGTTTTATTCTTAACCATGCAATGTGATTTTCCATAATTACAAATTACAATAAATGTCATCATGATTATTAATCACTCTCTTTAATTATAACTTGAGCATTTAAATGCCACCTTACAAGATATTACCAAGGTCAGACTTTGCTGGCAGATGTCATTGAGGGGGTGGAAAGGGCAGCAGCAAAAGGGTGCATTAATGCAGCAGCACTTTCCATGAGCAGATCCATGTGCCTCAGACATGTAGAAGGCAATAATTAAAAATAAAAAGTAATCTCCTGTAATTCATGAATTGCACTACTGTATACTTTACTTTTGTGCCAAATAGGTCTTACAACAGATATTAATACATTAAGAGCTGAAGCTCTTCTTGGCCTTCAGCAGTTTTCAGACAAAGATCTTCCTGAGAACATAATAAACGTAAGTAACATCTAATTAACATTTTCCACTCATCTCTATTACCTAGTTTCAAAATTATAAGAATTATCCACAAAAGATTTATGATATTCTGTTACTCTGACTGAAACCATATCATCCTCAATTTTTTTTTCTTAGTTTTTTTTGTAATTTTTAAAGCAGTGTTTCTATCCCTTGAAAGACCTGTTTTCAAACACACATTAAGACACCTATGTTCACATTCTTGCTCAGTGCCATGTACAGAGATCTGCAAATAGTACAGTGCCAAAACTTCTCAGTTCTATTCCTACTCTTTAATTGTTCAATCATAAAATCTATTAATGAAATCTCTTTTTGAAATATGAAAAATGGGTCACAGTTTCTGATAAAATAAAACTGTGATTATTATTTCCAAGAAATAAAGAAATACTTAAGTTACATTATTGCAAATATCACTATTCTTACTTAGCTTCCTCATTAGTAAGAGCATCCTGGAGACAAAGCTCGTCTTGAACCCACTACCATCTACTTTCCAAACTGTTCTCTGCCTCTTTCTCTCACACACACACTCATAAATTGGTGCCTGCAATTGTCTAACCTATAAAGCCAAATCATATAGAAACTGGCCCACCCTGACTTTATATTGGCAATTTCAGCCTTAGATCTCGAATGCAAGAAGAGACACCTACCATTTTTTATTTAGAGAGGAGATCCTTTGTAGCTTAATTAAAGCAGCGTCTGACAGTTCAGAAGATGAGAATTCGCTTTTCCTGCAAGGTCTGACAGCATCCTCAGCTAAAATGTGATAATGCAACTTATGCAAGAAACAGCGAAACATGACATTAAACTTTAGCCCCCAGCTTTACAGAATTCAGACTTTAATAGCCGTATCTTTTTTTATTTCCACTAATTTATTTAACGGAAATACATGACTGCCAACTTTGTAAGCATATGTATCTAGGATCTTTTAATTGAAATTTTCATATACTTTAAAAGAATGCCTGTAATGAACTTTATAACTATTAGCAAACACCAAGAAAATTATTTTCATATAACAACCTACTGTACTTTAGACCTATTTTAGGGAGTCTGTACACATTTACAGTTAAATATCAACACAGCAGTAATTCAACTATAATCCATGTTGATCGGGAAATTTTCAACAATTTTTGGTGGGGTTTTTTGTTTGTTTTGGGGTTTTTAATTTAAAAAAAGCCATTTTTCTGAATGAAGAACTTGTATTGAAAGGACAAAAGTGTTGTCAAGAAAGAGTTCTTCACATCCACAGTAGAATTATTGGTCCAAATAGGCATTACAGCAAGGAATGGGAAAGGGAAAAAGCGGGGGGAACACAAAGGAAAAGGGAGAAAATAAAAAACAAAGAGGGGAGAAAGTATAAAAGGAAAGTAAGTACACATTTAAGATTAAGTTCTCTGGTTCTCTGTGGGTCAAACTTATCCTCCAGATCAAAGAAAACTAGAACTCAGACCACATCTCTTAAAAACTCATTTAAAGGGCCAACTGTGAAAGATAAATTTCTGTTAGATTCGGAATAGAGAAAAAGTGGCAAGTATTCATCTGACAGTAAGACCCACCTACATCTGAAAGTTGTCTTGGTCAGGTTAAGCAATATAATGTATTTTACATGGATTCTTTTATCACACCCTTCAGTGTAATGCATTTAAAAGCAGCAATTTCTTCCCTGAGGCATGTACTACAAAAATAAATATGAACTCCCATTCACCCTAGTTTATATGAAATGAAAAGAGACATTCTTCACCAGTTTCCATGCAAAGAACGTGCGTGTCTAAAATTTTAGTCCTTCCAGGTGTGGCTAATAATACCTTAAAGATACACTGTGCCAGAAACAGTGTCATTTACTTCCAATTGACTAAAATGGATGATATGAAGGAGCTATCCTACAGAATACACAATGAATTTTATTCCTTTTCTTTTCTCCTCCAACTAGCTGACACACTGAAATACTGGAGAAAAAAAAAAAAAAAAAGAAAAAGAAAGGGAAAAAAAAGGGGGGAAAAAAGAGTTTTTCTATTATGTCTGTTCTCAACATAGTTTTGATGTTTTACCATTTTTCATTTTCCAAATTCTGTGATATTCTAGACCAAGCTTGTGCTCCATTCGAGCTTGCTGGCTGTTCAGGGATGACTCTTTATACTCCAGCAAGCACAAAGCATGCTGTTTTGTTTTCCAGGAACAACAACTGGAAATATTGCTGCGGCCAAATCCTCTAGGGTATGTGCCACCCCCATAACTCAGAGACCCACAGGAACGGACCTGTGGTCCCTGTCAAGTCTCAAGAGTCAATCTTAGGGCCATACCAAGTGCTAAAACACCTGGCAAACTCAGTGAAGTGTGAAAGGTGGAAATATTGCTGGGACTACATTTTATCACACCACTAATACCACCTGGCATAGCACAGACATAGTGAATGAGGCCTTGACTCTGCTTATTCCAGTCCCTTCCACAAGAAAATAATTGGTAGCAAATTGTCAGCTCACTAGGCACTGCAATTCTGGCCAGTCCTAAGCTGTCAGTACAAGAAAGCAAAGAGTCCATCTTCCTTGCTCTCCACCCCTACGCAGTTGATAAGCACTAGGAATTATCCTTGCTTTAAATGCCAGACAGCACACGGATGCACAGGGCTGTCACTGGGAATACACATTCAAACACTATTGGGTTTTCTCACAACAAAGTTCTCTTTTCTTAACATGCATGGATGGAGAAAGAGGCCAGATTTAATGTGAGATTAAATTATAATAAATTCACCATAATTGTTTTTTTAATGAAATATTTTGTTTATCAGGAAAGCAACTGAGGATAAAAATTATAATGAATCTCCATACCCTGCTGCATACAATTTCTTGGTAGAAAAGCATCCAATGAAAATGAAAATGAGAGATGGAAGCTGCTCAACAATGCTGAAGGCATGCTCTCTTGCTTCTTTTTATTCAGTAAAAGCTGTCAAAAATCCACATCCTCTGATGTACTTGCATTTAGCATAGGGGCTTGTCGATTATTTATCGCAGAGAGTTCTGTCACACTGGGATTAAGATGTCCTAAAATTCCCAAGAGGGCAATTCATCATAACACAATATAGTGTGTGAATAATGGACACCCACAAAAGGCTCAGCTGACATGATGGAAGTGAATGATGGGTGAATTGAGGTCACAGGCTTGATGTGAAGACATCGGACACTGTATACCAAGGCTGTCAGTCAAGCCATTAAAAATGAGAAAGTACATGAATATGAAACAGCAAACAAACAGATTGGCTTTTGTTTCCTTGTTCCTAACTGCTTAAAGAAAATAGATGCTAGAGCTAATGAACACATCCGCACTGTGTGCCAGTGCACTTCTACAGTGGCTGTTACAGCTCCCAGTCAAAGAGAAATATCCTGTAAATGTTCCAGTTATGGATTAATAAGGCCAAGTGTGGGGCTTTCTTTTGCTAGGGATAATATGGTTTATGTTGGATGGTCACATCCAGGCGGTAGGGGTCAACAGCTCAATGTCCAGATGGAGATCTGTGACAAGTGGTGTCCCTCAGCAGTCCCTATTGGGACCACTACTGTTTAATATCTTCAAAAATGACATAAACAGTGGGATCGAGTGCACCCTCAGCAAGTTTGCAGACAACATGAAGCTGAGTGGTGCGGTTGACATGCCTGAGAGATGGGACGCCAACCAGAGGGACCTGGACAAGTTCAAGAAGTGGGCCCATGTGAACCTCACAAAGTTCAACAAGGCCAAGTGCAAGGTCCTGCACCTGGGTCAGGGCAACCCCCAGTATCAATACAGGCTGAGGGATGAAGGGATTGAGAGCAGCCCTGAGGAGAAGGACCTGGGGGTACTGGTGGATGAAAAGCCGGACATGAGCCAGCAATGCGCTCTCGCAGCCCAGAAGGCCAACCATATCCCGGGCTGCACCAAAAGAAGCATGGCCAGCAGGGCGAGGGAGGTGATTCTGCCCCTCTGCTCTGCTCTGGTGAGACCCCACCTGCAGTACTGCATCCAGCTCTGGGGTCCTCAGCACAGGAAGGACATGGACCTGTTGGAGAGGGTCCAAAGGAGGCCACAAAGATGATCAGAGGGCTGGAACACCTCTGCTATGAGGAAAGGCTGAGAAGAGTTGGGGTTGTTCAGCCTGGAGAAGAGAAGGCTGCGGGGAGACCTTATTGCAGCCTTTCAGTACTTAAAGGGGGCTTATAAGAAAGATGGGGACATACTTTTTAGTAGGGCCTGATGCAATAGGACAAGGGGAAATGGTTTTAAACTAAAAGAGGGTAGATTTAGACTAGATGATAGAAGGAAGAAATTTTTTACAATGAGGGTGGTGAAACTCTGGAACAGGTAGCCCAGAGAGGTGGCAGATGCCCCATCCTTGGAAACATTCAAGGTCAGGTTGGATGGGGCTCTGAGCAACCTGATCGAGTTGAAGATGTCTCTGCTCATTGCACAGGGGTTGGACTAGATGACCTTTAACAGTCCCTTCCAACCCAAACTATTCTATGATTCTATGATTCTATGATTCCTGCCTTTTTCCACTCCCAGCATACTAATGAGAACTATGTTTCAGTAACAAACAGCATTTTAAATCAAAGCAAGTTTACATTATGTATGCTTTGATTTACTACTTCTTTTACTAACACAAACCTATAAATCTAGAAATACCACTGACCCTGAACTATTCCTCCAAAGAGGACTAAGCAAATGAAGTTAGCACCTGGCAAAAAAAAAGAAGCGAAATGGAAATCTCACCAGAGTCCAACCAAGGCTACAAAATCCTTGGCGTTCCAGTGAAAAAGACACTTCACAGAAGAGATGGCTTTACATAGGAAGATAATTTATGTTAGTCTACTCCTAAGTGCAATACACAACTGTTCCCATTCATTGCATTCATTCTCCCTTTCAGGTGCTTTTGTCCAGTAACAAAGATGTTTATCTTGCCTGCTCTTTCCCACCAACAAAGACAGGGATAAAGAAAACATTGCAAATACTATGTACAAGGGTTTGCAGGATCCATCTGTCGTTCTATCCCTGTCATCCCGCTTCATCCACTTGTGTATTTCACCAATTTAATCTTTGGTATTAATAACACATTTACATATATAGCAAATGCATATAAAAAAACCCCCTCGTGTTAGCATATAGTCTCGTCTAGTCTAGTCTTGGAGTGGATTCTCAAAATGCCTGGTTTTTCCACTCTTGTGCAGATCCACCAACCAGCTAGGTGTGTCTGTGTGTTACTCCTGTCTTCCAAGTTACTGCAAATTAAACATAATTCAGTATCAATCAAAACTGGTAAAACAGGTCCCAGCCGAGGCTCCTGCAGCCACCTTGTCTTCAAATATTCCTATACATCTGTCTTATATCAGAGCCTGTCTCCTCAATCCGCTTCTTGCCTGAAGTACCCTTTCAGTAGTCTCCACAGCCTCCAGTCCCTCCTACTGCAGCCTGTAGCATAGCCCCAGCACTGAAGAACCAGCTTATTTTCGCAGACAGACACATTGTTTTCAATTTTTCAACCACTCACAACTCTCAGTTTAAGGCATAAAAATTGTAACCCACCCTGAGTATTCAGGACTAATTAAGCACATCCAGTGCTTAACCATGCTTAAGCATGTCCAGTGCTCAGAAAGTCAGCTATATGAATTATACCTTGACATCTTTTTCTCCCTGGGCTTAATTTAAGATTCCAAGTTTCCCTCTTTGACTGCACACTAGCAAAACCCTAGCTTTCAGAGATCATGAAAAATTCAATAAAGCTTTGCCTTACTGAAAAGAGAAAAGTAAATTTTTATTGGGTCTTTTCGCTTTTCTTATTGAATTCTTACTGTTTATAAGTACTATTACAGTGCAGTTTTAAAACTCAAATAAGAATTAATATAATGAATAGTTGAATGTTGAGATGTTTTTACCACAAGGACCAAGGAGCAGAATTCTTTGCTTGGTTTATATGGCTGTTATTTTGTGGATAACCTTCCTCCCCCAAAATGTTTATCAAGATATCTACCTCTTTATTGTTATACCTGTATTAGCATATAGCATTTTACAGTGCAGCAGGGAAAGAAACTCCATCTGGAGAGTGAAGCAGTTGGTGCTGAGATCCTGTATCCCCAGTACATGTCTCAGTGAATTGACCCTGGACTAGCTGTAGACCTGTGAAATTAATGCCTATCAGAGGTTGGAAAACATTATATGTACTCCTAGACATCACTTTCTCTCCCTTCCCACGTCTTTCTCTACTGTTTGTTAATTTAGCCAATGTTCTTGTAAAGACATGTCATAGTTACAAAGTTCCAGCTCAGAATATTCATTGCTCTTGATTAACGGTACTAGAATAACATTAATATTTATGTTGCCAAGTACTAAAAAATCAGGAAAAGACCATAGAAGTATATTTTTCCCCTCATACTGAGAAAACTAGGTATTTATGAAAAAAATACAGTGTGTATATAGGTAGCCAAGCAGAAAAAATACCTGAAAAATGTATTTTTACCCATAAATTCCCCTCCTTCAGTACTGTATTAAATACTATTGCTTTTAATTTTGAAATTCACTCTCTAGGCTGATCAAGTATTTGATTAAACTAGTTTCAAATGTCTCTGACTATTTGCTTTCTCTCTGCTCAGTAATTCAATTCTCCAAAAGCTAAAATGATACTCCAAAATTTTTAGAAATGTCAATTAGATGTTATTTGGTTTCACATAAGCAGGTACCTAAGTAAAAACGAACTAACAAGCAAAGGTTTGACCATCAAACTGTGGAACAGACTGCTTAAAAAAGAACAGCATATTACTTTCTATACCAGTAGTAGGTTTAATATATGTTTCATGATTTATCTAGTCTATAAATACAAGCTTTCTATCATTCTGAAGGTGACATTTCTAGATATCACTTGGTTTTAGCAATGCAAGAGTGATAAATGTTAAAAAAATTATGTATATGAAACATAAAAACTAGAATAGTTTTATATTATTTTGCAGTTAGTTCTACAAATCTGAGTTATTAATTATTTATATTTTTGAAATGTAAATGAAGCAGCCATCTCCAACTGAATGTCAATTGATGAATGGCGAGCTTACATTCAAAGATATATATACGTGTAAGCAGTTGCAGGTTGGAACGTAAGTCAGGAAATGGCAAAAGAAAGATGTATATGCCTGACATATGGTACAACGTTCCTGCAAGAAAAGGAAGAAACAAAATTTTAATGCAGATGAGCTTAAAAAGATCCTTTATAAAAAGCCATGTTTGTAATAGCAACTGCCGCATAAACATGAGGCAAGTGAAAAATTCTGTATCATCATATGATCTAATAGTTTGTACTTCTATGTGAAAAAAGATGTTGATGCTGTGACCACATGGACCTGTAAAGAACAAGAATACAAGAAGCACTATGACAAAAATGTGAATCCACTCAGATGAGATATTAATAAACTTTAATTTGTTCTGGCATCGTATATACCACCACACACAAAATAAGTAATGTTAAAGGACCACTCAAAATCAAGCAACGCCTGAATTAAATTTACCTTCCCAGGCCTCTCTTTTTCATGTGTGTTGATGTTAGCAAGGCGGGCCAGAGAACTAGGAAGAAACCTGGATTAGAGTACTGGTGCCTGGTTCAAACTGAGCCCAAGCCAGAGGAAGGAGACTTGAGACTGAAGCCATTTCTGGTTTATGGCAGACTGATATAAGGACCTGATCAGGTGTAAGACATACTCCAGCACAAATGTGTAGAATTGCTAAAAAATAAGTAATCTTTCCTGCTCCTTTGTCACCTACTAGATTTACACAAGGATAACAACAGAGAATCTTAGAATCATAGAATCGTTAAGGTTGGAAAAGACCCTTAAGATCATGGAGTCCAACTGTAAACCTAGCACTGCCAAGTCCACCACTAAACCATGTCCTCAAGCACCACATCTACCCGTCTTTTAAATACCTCCAGGGATGGGAACTCAACCACTTCCCTGGGCAGCCTGTTCCAATGCCTGACTACCCTTTTGGTGAAGAAGTTTTTCCTAATATCCAACCTAAACTTCCCCTGGGGCAGCTTGAGGCCATTTCCTCTTGTCCTATCCCTTGTTACTTGGGAGAAGAGACCGACCCCCACCTCCCTACAACCTCCTTTCACGTAGCTGTAGAGAGCGGTAAGGTCTTCCCTCAGTCTCCTTTTCTCCAGGCTAAACAACCCCAGCTCCCTCAGCCACTCCTCACAAGACTTGTGCTCTAGACCCTTCATCAGCTCCGTTGCCCTTCTTTGGACACGCTCCAGCACCTCGATGCCCTAATTGACAAACAGGCACATTCAAATGCCATCCTTCCCTGCAGTACTCGTTTCTGTTCCAAAAGCACGAGAGAAAAAGGCTTCAAAGATAAAATCTCAACTGTTTCTAACATGGAGACAAAAATGGCTTGTCCTGTTTGCCAGCTTTGTTCATGGAAATGACTGAACAACTTTTGTCCATATGTTTAAAAAAATGCAGCCTGATTCAACTGTAGGGGAAAAGTTCAGAAAAATGGTTACAATTCCAGATAGAAGTAACCAAAAATAGATTTATATCATTAATATAATGCTCAGTACTTAAAAACAGGCATGCCTCACTGTAGAATGACAACTGTAGACTTATTCTGAATTCCTACTTGAATACAACTGATTGAGATTGAAAAGGAGGAATATGCAACAAATACGCACATCTGTTTTTGTCATGTTTACCTTCAAAATCTTTGTAGCTCTTTTTATTCTCCAAGTAACACTTTCGTGGTATTTTAACACAAACACCTGAGTTCCATCAATTATGGCATGTTAAAATACTTTATATTTGAAAAATTCCCATTCACAAAGAACTACATCTGTTATTCTCTTTTCATAGTCATCCTGCCACCTCCTGCCCCCAATTAGGAACACAGGGCTCTTTTTCTTCTTTATTTACTCAGCTAAATCCTAAGTAGATTTACTATGTTCACAGTCATCTTTACATTTCTCCTATAAATATCCTTGTAAAAAGATTCTTACACTGTTTTTTAAACACAATTAGTTGGATTCATAATTAAATAATGAATCATAGAATCATACAATGCTTTGGGATGGAAGGGACCTTTAAAGGCCATCTGGTCCATCCCCCCTGCAATGGGCAGGGACATCTTCAACCAGATCAGGTTGCTCAGAGCCCCATCCAGCCTGGCCTTGAATGTTTCCAAGGATGGGACATCTACCGCCTCTCTGGGCAACCTGTTCCAGTGTTTCACCACCCTCATCGTGAAAAAAAGAACTATTAGTTAATGGAAATTATGCAGGTCTGTACTGGTTAGAGCAAAAGCTGTTGTAGCCTAGAAGTCTGTCTCTGAGATGAGTGAATCTCCTGATCTAGAATTTGTTTTTGCATCACAGTATTTAATAGCACCGTATTTAACAGTCTTTGATAGAATAGCTTTTTTAATCCATTTATATTTTTACATTCATGACAACTTACAATCTAATTGTGTTCTGTGAAGAAATACACAAGTATCTTTTGTTTGTTTTAAACAAAGCCAACACAATGATTTCATTTGGTGCTGTCTCATTCTTAATACTTTAAAAAAAATCAAATAATTTCAAATTCACCTTCTCCATGTCATTTGTGAAATTATATGTTTCAGTCAGCCTTCCGCCACAACCTCCACAACAACCTCAGTCCTACTTTTCACAAGCTGAAGAGTCCAAGCCTATCTCATCTCCTGAGTAAACTCTTTTGTCTCAGTTTTACAGGAAAGTATTGCAAGAAATCATTACAAGTGCACCTTCTTAACATGCTACAAATGGCCACAGAAAATCATTGGGAAGCTTTGCAACTCCTAGTCTGCTATCTGTATATCTCATAATTCCCTACTTCAAGTCCTTCACTGCTTTGAAATGATGGTATTTTCAGAATATGATATTATTCAACTGGAAGGGCAGTATTTAACCTTCTGGAATTGTGGCTGGCTCTGGGTGGTCCTGCTTGAGCAGGGGGATAGGACTAGATGTCCTCCAGAGGTCCCTTCCAACCTCAACCGTTCTATGATGCTACGATGTAGCTTCAGGTTAAGATACTTTGGTTTAGGTATTTATCCTCCTCTAATGTCAGTAGAGATATAATCAGCACAGTCATTGGTGTCCAGACAGCACTTCAACTGAACGAAGGTGTCCACCTAAAAGTGAGCGGAATGGCTCACTAGAGTGAATTTAGGCATCTATAACTGAAGCTGGATGTCTCCCAGTGTCAATAATAATTCTAGATATAAACCTAGAGACATGAGCCTACACCACTCTGCAAGAATGTATGGAGATTACTTAAATCCCATTTATATTCCATATGTAGATCCCTAGTTTTGTTCTTGAAAGGGATGATTGTCAGATGATAAAGATTGCTGCTATGGAGAGAGAATGAGTAAGAACATGAATTCTGGTGGTGAGTGTTTGGTTTGGTTTGGTTTCGATATTTTAAGGTTATAGCTCTAGGGCAGAATTACAATATTTTTTTCTTCTTTTGTGAATTTTCTGTGTTTTGAGAGATTCGGGTCTTCTGACAGTTTAACTTTGTTTCTATATTTTCTGCTTTGTGAGTCTAAGAGGTAATATTGATCTATGCCTTCAAAATTTACTTTCCCTAACAACATTTCGTATTTGTCATTAGGCTGAGAGCATGTGTCACTTTCTTTCACTAAAATGAGTCATCTTCTGAACACTTCCTTTGTTGTTTTTAAGGTCTAATATAACTATTGATTTATTGTCAACACATCATATCTTCTCTGTTAATGGAATCTATAGACTTTATCCTTCCTCATTCTTTTCTTTAATTGCCATCTATGGAAGTTACAAACAGCCACTCTATCTTGTGCTCAACTCTGAAAGGCAAAGGGCTGTTGTGCTAACAATGACATTTATTTATTTTCTTACTCCTGTCTTTGTGTTTAGACATCTTTTCTCTCATGATGGATAATGGTTCCCTTTCAGAAGTTAGAAGAATTTCTTCTGAAGATGCTGTTTTGTTTGTTTGTTTGTTTGTTTGAATATAACAATTTTTTTGATAAGCAGAGAGGCACATTACACTCAGTCAACTCCAGACTGATTTCAGGAATCATAAAATAATTTGTTTGGAAGGGACCTCTAGTGGTCATCTGCTCACTAGAGGTGCTCACTAGAGGTGAGCAGAGGTGAGCTCACTAGAGGTGACCACCTCTAGTGGTCAGTGCCCACTCAAAGCAGGGTCAACTTCAAAGTTAGATCAGGTGGCTCAGGGTTACATCCAGCTGGTTTTTTTATTTATCTCCAAGATGAAGGTTCCAAAGTATGTCTGGACAACCTGTTCCAGTGCTGACCATTCTTCTTCTTAAAATTATTTTTCCTAATATCTAAACACAGTTTCTCATGGTGCAAGTTTTATCCATTGCCTCATCCTGTCTCTGTGAAAAATTTCAACAGTATACTCAAAATGAAAGAATCTGCATTTCAATAAACACTCCCAATTTGTTAAAATCTCATACTAAGCAAAAAACGTCAAGGAAAGCAAGCTTGCCACTTTGTGTGTATGGATCTTCTATGGTACCTTCCATAATAGTATTTTTATCTTACCCTCATCCTCAAAATACCCTATTTTATTGAAATAAGATTCTTGGATTCTGGACCCTTTAAGAAGACAAATTAATTACATACATAAGCTGTCAAAAAACTACCACTGTAGAAAGAGCAAATGCGGGTTTCATGAGATTTACTAGTAAGTTTCAATAATGACAATATGTTCCCCTTAAAAATTTCAACAAAAATTAAAATAAGTTGGAAATGTGAAAAATAGAATAATCAGGACAAAAATTGGAAGTTTTCAAAGACAGAGGTTTTCAGAGTATGTGTGTGACCATCTCTCCATTGTAGAAACAGACATGCATCTGCTATTGATCCCAATTAAAATTTTACGGATAAGTTCATTGAAATTTCTCTAGAATTTGCATTTGTAATTTACTTGTGGTTTTTTTTAAATATATATTTTGAAAATAATATTTAAAGTTCTGATACAACGCTCGCTGAAACCCACCATGTGGATTCATATGAGTTTGAGACCAAGCGTATGTACAGAGTAACCTAAGTAAACCTAGCAAGTTATGTGTAAAATTATGGTAACTATCACTACTATGGAAAATATTACAGATTCTTTTTTACTGAAAGCAAATTTTCTAAAGAATCATTTCATAGAAGAAATTAATCTATTTTCATTCTTTTATCTTCTATTCATTGCAGAGTCAAAACAGAAAATCTTACAAAAGGCAGTTAATGACACAACAGAAGTCCTTTCCGTAGGAACTGAATGTGAAGATTTATCATCATTTAATTTCAAAATCATAATGAATAGTCCCCATGTAGTTTGGATACATAAGTACTCTCACTACTACTTTGGCTCCAACAACACACCACAGAGAAACAGGCACTACAGCATTTAAAAAACTACACACCTTTTAACAAGTTTATTTCTTTCAAAGCAAGGACTTTTAAAAGGCAATGAAGAAACCTTCCTGACAGAATAAATTTTATTCTGGGTATGTAACTCTTTTGATTTGATATAATTGCTCCTTTATGTAATACAGTAAATGGTGATATATCAATATCTATAAATATATTAATAGAACACCAAGCAGTAAAAATATTTCTATTACCTTTCAGGTACATGATTGGGTTTTTTGTGTTAGATTAGTCAGAACTTACTGGCTATGATACTTAACTAATCTTTTTGCCTGCTCCATTTTTTTATGCAAGAAAATGAATGCAATTATTGTTCTTGTCTTACAGGAAGGTTTCTTGTAATGCACTAAGAAATGCAGGTCAGGAGCAGAGCTGGGGAGGAAACCGCTCTCTTGATGCACCCAAACTTTTGGTATTTCCAAAGGCGACCACTTTCCTCTATTGTTCCCTCAAAGGATCTTCTTTTCCATGTCCAAGGCTTACATCTACTTAGGATTTTGAAAATTAACTAGTCTGCAAAATGTTTTCTGGGAGATGGCATAATATCATGATGTCAAGAAAGAGAGATTCAATAGCTAAATTCCCCAGCCTGCATGAGAGTTGTAAGCATTTTAGTCTCAAGTCATACGAGAACTGGCAGCAGGGCAGTAAAAGAAGCAAATGCTTCTTCCAAAGGCAACTTACTCCATAACTAATCATGACAAGTTTCACATTCTAAATCATTACATTAAAACACTTATTAAAAGAAAAAAACCTCTACAAAATAAATGAAGAAATTACAAATTCCAATCCGTATTTCACACTGTGAAAACAGGAACTCAACAGATGCATATTTTATGAATACAGCAATAAAAGTACAGCCAGTTTTCCATATTCATGAAAAGTGTTGCTGAAAATATTCATCATATTCATCTTCAGGAAAATGTAAATTCCCCCTATCACACTGTGTAACATTCTATAAAGGGAGAAAAGTAAAGGCTTTTCTTTATATGACAGTTTGTTCATCTAGTTTGTCTTATCTGGGCAATCCAGCCTTTTTCCTCTTCATCTGACTCTATTAGGCTATTTCAACCTTCCAGTCTGTTCTCAGCTTTGTGTGTGCAACTATTGACTGGCAGGAGTAGCTTTCAAGCAGACTCTGTGGAGTTATTTGAAACATTTAATGACAGTAAACTGCTCATAAGTAAGTTTTACCTAATAATTGACCTCAAGGGTACGGTTAAACATTTTTTTTTGACTTTGCCTTGGGACTCCTAGCTGCCCAGCACATTCAATTATTGCCTCTAATCAGTGCTTAACTATTAATATGTTAAAGGATTTGACACTTTAAAAGTAAAGTGATTGAAGAAATTGCTGCTTTTAATGTGGCAGCTCTCACAGCCACACAGGCCACCTCCATTCTGTGCTTCTTCAACTAGCGAGCAGCCATTGTCTGCGTGCAGAGAACCAAACGCATCACTGAGGAGCCAAATCCTCATTTCTGGATGCTGCTTGCAGCTTGAACTGATACGGTGGCCTCTCAATGCCATGCCACACCGCCTGAATGCACAAGGACAACTATTCCAGCGGATCTACTCTCTGTGGATTTAAAGTCCTTTTCTTTTGAAACACCAGCCATGATAAGAAATAACTTCCAAAGAAAGATATTACACTGGAGAAACATCTGCTTTTAGGGAGGCCTGTCCATTTTACAGTGGATTTCTGGGACATCCGCAAGTCTTCTAAGAATTTAGCTTTTTAAACATTCTCCCACTCATGGTATGAGTCAGCTACAAATTGATGGTTAGAAGAAACTCCCTTACCATCTGAATATCCCATAACTGCCTATCAGCTTTTCTCTGAAAAAGCTGGTCCCAGTCACTGTCGGAGACAGGATCCTACAAAGAACAACCGTTGGCCTCACTCAAGATTGGCAACTGCTACATTATGGTTCAGACATGTCTTAGCCTGGTGCTCAAAGATCTCCACTACAGCTCCTATGTTGGGACAAACGGCCCAATTCATCATAGCAAAGGGATATTCCTTTCCTTGATGAACAACTAAATGTTGTGTATGGTGGAAACACCGTTCTCCGTCCCCTTAAGAGTTGCACGCATTGTCAATGCAATCTTACTTCTACCAGACTGTTTATCCCAAAAAGCTTGGTATTTTCTTTTGTTGCTTTGTTTTACTTTCATGTACCTCTAACAGGCAGCACTGCTGCTGAAGCTGCTAGTCAGAGCCCTACTTAATTGCATTTCTCTATCCGTCACTTGATCCACAGTAATAACATGCAAAATGGAAATACCAGTGCATCAGCCAGAGCTCTTGTAACCCAATCACCAGCCTGTCAGATGTTGAAGTGTGCTGCTCCTTTTCAACTTTTCCACTTCTAAATCCCCTAAATGAGCCTCAGTGGCACAGTCAGCTGCCATCCACTGAACGACAGCCTTTAAAGACAGAAAGGTCTTGATTCAAAGCAGACCAGGAGAAGACTCTTGATGCCTGTGTGTACTGCTGTATTCACAAACCTTTTCATTCATGGCACTCTCAAATGATGCAAACTAGCTGATGCTGAAATGCATCTAGAAAATAAATTTCCCCTTTCTAAATCTTCACAAACACTGCATAGGAGAAATATCCCAGCTCTGCACTAAGATCACTACTTGCACTAGTAATCCTGTCAATGAATTGCACTACTAATTCTTCAGATAATGGAAGCCATTGCTCCTTTGAGCCTCAGAAAAGGTACCAAATCAACCTGACTCCTGCCAAACACTCATTCTGTTAAAAATCTTCCTATTAGGAATCAAAGCAGAAGAGATTGAATAAAGCTAGATTTATCTGCTGAAAAAAAAATATTTCTGTTCTAAATGGTACTGTAGTCAAAAAAGACCCAGTTGCCTGGATCTCTGAGTTTCCTGGAATTATTTGTATGGGAAAAACAAAACAAAACAAAACAAAAAAACAAAAAACAAAACAACCAACCCAGAATAATCTTTCTGAGCAAGAGGAGGAAAAAAAACCAAGATCTGAGCTACCTGTCACTTGTGCTTACAACAAATTCCCGTTGAGAGAAGCTGAGTTCATCTTCATTTTGAAGTAAAGATGAATAACTATCATAACTATACCTGCTGCCATATTTATCAATATTAAAATTATAATATTTCACACAGTATTTTTTACTGTTTCCCTTTCTCCAGTTTTTTTCACTGAAGAATTTAATTTTCAAGTCCATTTGGTACAGCAGTGTGTTGTGCACATAACATAGGACTCAAATGTAACAACAACAACAATGCCTTTATGTGCCCTTTATGTACTAATCTTTGCTTTAACATAGTCGGGCTCTTTATCATGGTCTATTCTTATTCTGCCACTGCTTATTCACCTAATGGTATTTATAAGGATCTAATTTGGATGTCAGAAAAGAAAATATTGTTTCAAGAGTATAGCACAAGTTGATGGTTGATTTATTAGCAACAGAAAATAAAACACTGTACTACTATAGTCTACTGAATTAGTAAGTACTATGTGGACCCTGCATTTGTCCTATTCTCAGTCTTCTTTACAATGTATATACATACAACAAATATTTCAGGAAATTAATCATCATCATGGTGCCTCAAACATAGCAGTTTCTACAAGCTTCTACATACAAACCAGAATCAATCCATACTACAGAAACTGATCCAGTTCTATTTACTATATACTTTCCCATGTTCAGAAGAATCATGCTCAGTTTTTAACTGAATATATATCTGAGCCTAATTCTAACCTATTTATTCTGTTGGAACATACTGATTCCATAACTTTTGGCAGTAAACTGCAAATCCCACTAGAAATAGTCATTAGGCTGGGTAATAAATCAGTGTCTTGACAATGGCATCGTATACCCATCACAGTGTAAAGCAGCTGCAGATGACTTTTGGAGTCTGCCAACACGGCCACAAGTTATCTGAAACGGGCAATGATACTAACTCCTACGAGTGAGATGGACCAACCTCTGCCAAGCCAGCCTGAGGACCTCAACTTTTACAGGAAGAACGCTTTTCTCAATAATAGGGAATGTAACAGAACTAAGTCTCTTTCTAACTCGGGCAATAAATAAAAAAAGATGGTAAAACAGATTTGAGAAGGAGGGGGGAGAGGAAAAGGCATTTTCCTTAGCCTTACCAATGCTCTTGAATTCCAACACAGAACAGTCTGAGCAGTACCAGCTCCCCAGGGCTTGCACGCAGTGATGGTGTGGGACACTGACACAGACCGATAACCTCTGCATTTTCTTCTGCAGTCTGAAGCTCCCTTGCCAAGTTTGCCATGACTGAAAGGGTTTGGATTTTTCCTTTTCTTTTTAACCCCTCCCTATTCAGCAGAAGTGTATGTTTCTGACTCTCCAGTTGGAGTCAACAGGGTTTAAGCACACACGCATAATCCCATGCTTCCTAAGAAACAGGGCTTGAAATCAGGATGAGATACAACACTTAGTCCTATATTGTCAGTTCTTTTGAGAAGAGATATGTCTGTTCTGTATTTACAGAGCCCATAGCACATGAAGGTTCAACAGTAAAGCTTTATAATCATGGAACAATTCCACATGTCCACTGACCGTGTGATATAGTCTACTGTCTTATTTTATTCCATCTGACTACTGCATACAGTATTTGCTATAACCATGAATGGTTTAATCCAGTCTGTTGTGTTGCTCACATCTTGTTTGGCCCTGCCACCTTCCTGCTGGCACTATTGCTACTTTCTGTTTCTTTGGGTTTAGGGCATGATTTTCTTCTTTAGCTGGAAATTGCTGTCAGTGTAATGAATTACTTGCACTGCACATGCTTAATACTGTAATCCTGGTAAGTCATTGCTGTGCCTTGCACATTTCAAGGAAAAAAAAAGTTTAAAAACCACCACTGAGATAGGAAAAAATCACATCACAATCTCCCATTCCAAGATGGGAAGAAAATCAGCACAGCTTATTTGTGCCTAAAGAATGTCCCATCAGTCCTTAGTGATTTTCTATTCACAGCAGGTACCGCGCATTACGCCTCTAGTTCGAAGCATCTGTCGATACCTCAGGCTGCAACGAAGCGGCTGCAGTTTATTGGCGAGCCCTGGCTGGAAGGGTTCTCTAGGGAAGCCCAGATATTACAGGCTCATGTTAAAAATGCTACTGGAACAAATACATTTTTGCTTGGCTGCAATATTAAAAAGTGATGTCTGACCAGTAATTAAATAAGCTGCCAGATAACACAAAATGTGTTGGGCTAGTTAATGTATGCAGATGTCACTACAGAGAGTGATCTCGCAAACAAAAAAGAAAACAAAGCACTAGTGCAACAAATTAACCTTTACGGGTTAAGCAGACTGTGAACAATGAACAGGGATAGGATGTTTGTGGGTTGTTTTTTTTTAAATTAAGTCATAAAATGATCTTAATACTTTTGACAAACAGGATGAACATGAGCATGTCATTAGGGTTTCTGACCCCCAATTGCTCCATGGCCACTCTATACCAGCCATTATCCTCACTTCTACATATGAGGACTGTACATTCTTACTCTAAAGCAGTTTATTGTGCTGGGTACTGTACAAACACAGCATTATTAGCTTGTGTCTGTCAGCATTTTAATCAGATGTCACATTACGCAAAAAATGCTGATAACACAGACTACCAGCCCTGTCTTTGCATAACACACCTGCCAGGACGTTCTCTGCTGTTAGGCAGTGCTCCCAGAATGCTTCCTGGATTTAAAAAAAAAAAAAAAAAAAATCAATTAAAAAAAAAAATCAGTGTAAAAGGATATTATCACTACATCTCAACAGGCAGCCAACCTTCTGTAATGGGTGAACGAATCACAGAAAACCAAAGTGATCTTTAGTACTGCAACTAGAATGAACTGGGTAATCTGGGGTAGGATTTGAAGGAACTTTTGTTTTCCTAGAGATAAATCCAGGATCTGGTATCCCAAAGAGTGTGGATTAATACTTGTCACAATTTTAAACTGGAAAGTTTAAAGTGTTTCTGCATATATACTAATATTAGGGTTCTTTTGAAACTTTGCTAAGCTATTTGCCTTCCACATCCTTCAGCTGTTAATTCTTTAGGTTAATTACACACTGTATCTATGAATATTCTGTAAACAGTCATATCAAATGAATAATAAGTCTGGTGTAAATCATTCCTAGGTGCTTTTTGAGGAGACAGACTTTTGAACCAATATATCATTACCGTCTGCCTTGTCAACTCTTCTTAGTTCATGCATTATTTACCTGCTAAACTATGGTGACAGTGGTGGAGCAATAACGCTGTTTTGAACCTCCAGCTGCCATCTATGCAAAATAGGCTGAATGCCAAAGAGATATGAAATATTCATGCTTTCACTTTTTTTTGTAACTGACAACAGCCTAATGCATAGGTGACTTTAAAGGCTCAGTATTTCGGTCATTCATTTACCTCTTCCACTCAAAATATCAAAAAAGTGTGAAGGGCAACATAGGTAACATTTTTTTCCTGATATAGGGGTTAGCCTTTAATTTATGGATTAATTTAATTTAATTTATTCTTATTATTCTAGTTATTAATTTAATTTAACTAGTCTTTGATTTATGGATATCTCAGAACAAGTCAGCCTTTGGCTTTTAGACAAAATGACGAAACTTTTGCTTATAACCTGACTACTAGCTACAAGATTAAAAAAATTGAGAGGTGTACAGATTTCACCATGACGAGCAGGAGTTTCATCGGGTTTAGTATTTACCTTGTCAGTCATGCCTTATGGCATATTGAGCAATCAAAACCTGATTTCCCTCTGACATTGGTAGCCATCATTCCCATTTTCTCCTCAAACATGTTCAGCCTTTCTCCCTGGTAGGATGTTTCTGTGTGGAATTCATAGTGTCACAGAGAGCTTCAGAGAAACGGCAGAGGATGACAGATGTCTACAAAGTTGCATATGTGTATATGTTTATACCATGAAATCAGTTTTATTTTTGAGCATATACCCCTCATCTTGAAATAAATATTTTAAATATTTCAAACAATATTTTACAAGTTTTTTTCTCCATATGAAAGAAAAAATTAAATACAACTTTTAGTTGCAATTAAAATGTAGATGATGACATGCTTTACCTTATCCCATTGTCAGTGAAAGCAATCATCTAGTAGATTCAAACAAAAGGCTTCTTTGTAATAGAGTAATCCACAGTCTACACTTAGTCTTCTTTGTTTCCTAAGTTTTGGAATCGATAGTATTATGGACCTGTAATATTCATGTATTTGTTTCTTAAATTAAATTGTAAAAACTTTGAACAGGCACCATGCTCTATTCTGAATTTAGTAAAGTGTTTTGCGTACATTGCTAGACTGGTTACAGTAAAGTTTTCATCTTCTAGGAAAGTCACGCAACTCCCTATTTGAACACAGACATAGCAGAGTAAAATGTAAAAGAAAAATGCATCTCGCATAAAGTGAGTTTAAATTTATAAATGCATTATCTGATATTTTCATAGAAACACTGAAAGATCTCTTTTGGTATTTTATAAGCAAAAAAGTGTTATATAATTACCAGTTACTACCAACCTCAATGTCAAAAGTGTCAGACATTTACTGAAACACTCTGAATTCATTTAGCCCCAAATGTCCCATTTTAAACTGTCATACAAGATTTCCCAAGTCGCTCTCACAAAGTGTTGGCACAAAATACTCTTAAAGGAGCTGTCAAGGTTTATGAATGTCAAACACAAGCCTGTAAAGAAATATTCTGCTTGGAGATACTTTGCAAATCATACCTTCCTTGTTTTTTCTAAGCTAAAGACATTTTTGAAAGAAATGTGATGTTCAATAATGAGATAAGAATATATTCTACTATATTTACTTAAATTGCTTAGGTTCATTATATTGTGAAGAGTCCCACTGAAGGACCTGAAGCTCAAAGTTATGGCCACAAACACCATTACTGCTGTGCCGAACCAACTCGGGAAAACTCAGGTAGGAATTGTGACTCTTAGGCTCGCATGCTTTCTTGCTCCACCAAGAAACTAATTTTCTCAAACTCTTTCACAGCACAGTATTCCTTTGCTGTTGCACGAGCTAAGCTCTGCAGATACTCACATCCAGAAGGGACCAAGGGGTCATGTCAGTCCTTTACCCCCCATATTCCTGCTGTGATAAGAAAATGTCATCAGAACTATGAGTAACTGAGGAGAGGATTTCTATACTTCCTTTACCTCAAACTGACAAAAGTACTTCTGTTAGAGAGAAGAAAAGCAAAGTGAATGATGGTGAGGAAGCTCATTAGGCCAAAAGAGAGTAAGAAAAAATTTTCACCAGTAAATATTGAAGTACTGAGGTAATAAGAGAAAGCTCAGGAAGACTGGATTACTAGATAGATATAATTCAACACTGCAGACCAAAAAGCAGGACAGGTTTAAAAAATTAAGTGACCAAACTGAAGGAAGCGAGGAGGAAGGTTTGCAAATAAAATACTGGCAATTTTCAGTATTTACTGATTTTATCTAATATTCACATACCAGTTAGCATGCACAGCAAATAAAACCGTCTCTGCAATAACCACACCGCATCTTAGTTTACATTACTAAGCATTTTAAAAAAATGCATGAGGCAGAAGTCTGATAACAAATTCACACAGGAAGTCTAAATGTTGAGCAGTAAAAGGCTGTTGAGTACATTTAAACTCACTGAGTGAAATCCCCTGTGTATAACCTAACCTACTACAGCTCCATTGATTTCACATAGGAGTTTATAGAGTCTGACATTCACTGAAGTCAACAGAGCTGAACCGTTTGGTATCATCTGCAGATCTTGCCCTGTATGCATAAAAGTAAGGGTTAGAGTTTGCCAACTCAGACTCTCTATTGTTGAAAATATCAGCTTCTTTGGACTCCCATGATTTACACTGATTTATCACAATCAGATTTACATTGCCTAGCAAAAAATATGGCTACTGAAAAAGTGAGTATTTTCAAGAAGGCATTGAAAGAAAATGTGAAAAAATGGAGAAAGCTTGAATCTCTTAACCTTTTGTAGTCCTCAGGGCAAGCCTTGGCATCCCCAAATCAAATACCTCATAAAATCTCCTTTCCAGCTGCCTGAACATAACAAACTCCAGAAGCACTCCAACATAACCCCTTCCACTGTTTTGGGTATTCTTGGTTTTATACCTTAACCTCCTGTGACAAGATGTGATGAGGTGCAACCTCCAGCGAGGAAGGAGACTGCTCCTTCTCTTTTGGATTGGCTGAGCAGGCTCACGGGGAGAGATGCTCAAAGTGAGCGCTGTTCAATGGCAGACCACCAAGTGAAGCAGGCTACAGAAACCGCAGTAAACAGTGGTCACAAAACCTCCAGAAAAGGTTGAGGAGCAAAGAGCCGCCTGTCAGCCCTCTGAGACAGAACAAACTTCTTAGGAACCAGAAGGGACTAACAGAGCACCTGTGCTGCAACCCAAGGAGATGCCATGTTAAATGCAACCAAGCATGGAAGCAAGAACTTGCCTATACAGGCACAGTAGGCCAGGTAAGAGCTGTCTGAAAACCCTTCGGTCCTACTGAAAAAGTTAAAATTTTACTATTTATACATACGAAGTTTTACTTTTTCAACTTTAGAAGCCTTTTGGATTTCTTTGGGGAGCATACTGTAGCAATTAAAGTTGTGGGTAACAACAGATTCTTGCATCAGGCAGTTGCAAACAACTTTAATTATAAATGGAGCAGGTAGAAAAATCCCCAGTAAATTGATACTGGTTTTATATTTTCATACCTCTTTCCTTTAGAAAAAGGACCCCTACAAGAACAGACCTTTTGAAAGAGCATTTGTTTCACCACAGTTTACTCTGAAAGTCCCTATCTATGATCTGAACCCTGAACAGGCAAAGAACATGGCATTAAGGAAACGTTCGTAGCAACTAACCGGTTTTAAAACTGCTTTTGCCTGTTTTACAACACATGGAGGAAGTTTTAATTTGGTCTTACATTTGGGAGGAACAGAATCATAAAACTGGGGCTACCTGATCCCAGGTCCCCACACAATATTTCACATAGATCTGAAACTGTCTCCATCTCCGAGCAACTTGTTATCCATCATGTTGTTACTATTTACTTACTGGCAAGGCCATCTGCTCTACTCACTGCTCTGTATCCTCAGCATGACAAAACTAACCAAGATTTACAATGACAAATGAGACCCACTTCCACACCAGAGACATTCACCTGAAAATTCAGATTTCCTAGTGGACACAGCAGAAATTAAAAGCTTTCTGATTGCATCAGTATTGCATTCAACTGAAGGCGTTTACAAAATGCAGGTACCCTGTGAGGGAAACTTGGGAGACAGACACCGTTACCGCATCGGCCTCGACAAGCATCACTCACCCAAAGCTCACTTCTCTGGCTCCTGCTGGAAAAAAAAATTTTTGTCCTCTTTAATTTTCTAATATGACTAGTTCTATTGATATGATTAGCATTAGTCATATGCTTGAACAACATCAGTTTGCTGGCATAGCACTGAACATTCAAAACTGTACTGAGCCCTAAAGGAATATCTCAACTAACACAAAATACTAACCAGACTCACATGCAAATTTCTTTATTTTCCATTTATATTTTTTAACTTATATCCACTTATTTTCTGCTTGTTTTTTTAATTTGAAAGGGATTCCCTAGCTAGTAGGTGTTTGCAAATTCCATTTAATTCCATTACTTTAATACTCAAATTGAAAATAAATTATCACCAGCTACACAATATGCTCTTGCACAGAAAATGTCACTTATCCAATTAGGAGGCACAAGGAGCATTATGTGACTTAAGTTGTCATTCACAAAGTGAGTTCTTCTACCTGTCGGTTTCCAAACTACTCATATACTGAAATACATGTCTTTATGCATATATTTAGTAAATGCATTCTCAGGGGTGTTTGTCCTTCAACATACTTATGAATAGAAATAGTTATTTACATATTTGAAATGAATAATTCAGTAACCGTACTCAACAAATAAATTGGGTTTGCTTAACTTCTATGAATCACAACTCTAAAATAACTAAAGTCCAAAGACAGAAATCTAAAGCTTGTTAAAATATATTTCAAGAAATTATACAAAGCCAAAGGGCAACTAAAGTCAGACAATTTAATATGTAAAGCAGATTCTTCACGTAAACTTTACCAAGAACAATGAACAGTCAGCTAGTAAACAACACAGACTCTGCACCTTGTGGCAAGTCACTCACTAACGTAACCAGATGTGAGTGCATATCTGCCTCTACCTTTCTCCAGATCTACATAAAAAACTGTTGCAAAGTTAAGCATGCAAAAATTGGGCAACAGCAGAACTGGGGCCACCCATTTAATGTAACTTCATCCCTCGTGGGACCATACGCAGTCTGTAATTAAATGGTCATAGTTTCAAAAGTCTCTTACCAGACCAATTAGACAGGATGGGCAGAACTAATATTTCATTTCAGGTTCAGTGTTTAATATATGGGTTTGTACCATACTGACCCCAAACCATTCAGATCTGGTTTGCATGTAGAATTCTCTTGCGCTGGTTAGCAGGTCCAATACATCTGATACAGTAGCCGATACAGTAAAATGCCAAAATTTCCCTTATTCTTCAGTAGTATTGAATTAAATTATTGGGAAAAAATATAGGGGTTTTTTATTATATACATATATATTTTATATATAGTTAATACGATTTTATATATATATAATATTATTTATACCTTTATTATAGAGAGCAGATTTTTTGTTCTACTGAATTTCCTTCCATGCACTGAGATAGGCAGAGAAAATCACAAGTGTCACGCCAAACTGATAAGCCACACACTTCTATTGTAGACTATCGTAGATGAACTAATAAAGGAGAGCAAGCAATAGGTGTAATCTGATTATTCACTTCTGGAAGCTTCTTTTTGTATCATTGAAGCAGTGCCAAGTGTAAACTGTGACTTCAACTTGCAATGTACCAAGATTCTATCACATCTTTAATATAACCTTAATTTCTTTCACTCTGATTTTCTATTTATTCTTAGACATGGAGATATGATACTGAAGAAGACAACAAACTGGTTGTTAATTAAGTAAACATAGTACAGGTACACTAATACATAAAAATGTTAGTAATACAGTTATTTTTAAATATGTATGTCTACATATGGACTGGGATGGAATAACAAATAAATTATAAAAGATAATAACTTACTATATTAACTTCAAAATGTGCAACTTCACAACATTGCCCTTGGACTTGATGTTCTGATGCATTATTTAAGCCATGAGATTTCCCTAGTAACTCTGAAAGTTATTAATATATGATCTCATTATTTAATCATTTCATTTTCAAAATACAATCATCCATAATATGTCTCATTATATCACAACCAGAAGAGCAACTGATAATAAAAAAAGGGAAAAACAAATCTGAGTTCAAAGCTTTGTTGATTTTCTTAATTGCCTGTAATTATTAGATTTTTTGTGCAGTTCTCCCAACAATAGGGTATAGTAACTAATTTTTTTTAAACAAAAAAGTCTGCACAAAGTTGAAAGAAACCTTAAAACACTTTGGCTAAGGGTTGTAATTCTCTTTGGATCAGAATATTCCATTCCAAATTTTCTAATGTGATACAATAATAAGAAGGGACATTGGGATAGGCAGAAATACGCAGGCGGATAAAGATTTATAACTCGTCCTATTTCAGCAAGTCACTGCCTCGGTTACATCTGATACCAAACTACAGATCTCAACATAGACCTGTGGCTCATTGGGGATTTAATGAATTTTCCTAAGTGTTAAGAGATTAACACCTTCTTCCTTAATCCATTGTGACCTGAGGATGGACTAGGGGTCTGACTGACAGAACAATGCTCAAACAGGTTTTTCACTTGAAAAAAAAAGTTAAATTCTTTCTTTATCCATATGTTTATTTCATATTCATAACCTCTGGGTTAGGGAAGGAGAAGACTGGATCAGATACCCTCCTCAATTCCCTTGTACCCTAAATTATTCTATGTTTTTAAGAAAAGCAAAGATGTATATGATTAATACAACTTTAAACATCTAAAGCTTTTGAGTATGATCAACGTTGAAAAATATTTTATAGGCAAAGGTATTGCTTTCTCTCCATATGTCAGGCACTGAATTTCTATCTTAACTACATGTTGTACAAAACCAATGAAGTATTCTCCCCAGGATATATAAAACAGTAACATTTGTCAAATTTATATAAACACTGAAGCCTCTGTAACATCAGAGCCAAGGAATCCTTCCCTCAGTCCAACTTCCAGGTAAGTCACTAGTCGTAACAAATACTGGTGCTTCCCATCTTAAAACAGAAGCAAGGTAAAGCAATGGAAAACACAGGGCAAGCAATTTTCAGTTTTTCATACATTTTTGTTTTGAACATTCCTCTTTCTGCAAAGAGTGACGTTAAGGTAAACAGTTTTAAAAACAGGGGACGAACACGTGTAAAGAAGGCTAGAATAAATTTTACAAACCATTTTCAAATCCATATCTTTTTTATATAAAATCAATAAGAGTTCTTAAGCTTTACTTGGTGGAGCCAAAATCATTTGGATTTTTACAACAGCTGTTCACCTTATGGCTAAATGAAAATGATACAGCTTTAGGAAAAAAGCATAACCTCCGATTCTATGATTTTATCACGATTTTATTCGATACCATTTATTTCAGATAAGGGTAATACCATTATCCTCCAGTACTCTGGTTAAATCCTGCATAGGAGTATCTTTTCTTCCTCAGTCTTATGAACATTTCCATTACAGCAGTGTCACACAGCAAATTCTACAGCGTGGTGCATCAAGCCCTGACAGCAATAGCTGCTGATTTGCCTATGAGCACCCACTATCCCATTTTCAAGTGCCACAGCTGACACCAAAACTTCATGTGTTCAATACTCTGTTGACTTCCACATTTCCATATTTTTCATACAAGCTGGAGCAGGACAGGGGACACAGGAGCAGAAAAGACATGGTACGCATGCAATGGTTTGACACACAAATATTTTAATGAGTCAGCTACTCAAATCCAGACCTTGGCAATGCATAGGAGAATAATTATGAACACGAAATTAAGCTAGACAGTGTGTAAGTACTACAGGAACGTGCGGCATGGTTTATGATGCACGAAATATCAAATTGAGATACTAGGGGAGGAAATTAGCCAAGATAATTGATGACATTGTTCCAGAACTCAAGAAGCATGGAGATGAAGTGGCTTTCAGCACAAACATGTTTTATCCCCCATATAGCTTTCCCATGCACGTTTTCCTTTTTTATATACAGCTAGCTTCATTGGCAGCATGACAGCTTTAGAAAAAGTAAAAAGAATTGTTGCTTTAACAGCGAGTTTTATGATAAAATTATTCTCTTGGATAATCATTTTCCAGTAACATTGGACAGTAGAGAAAATGGCAATATTCTGGTGGGAAGGAAGATTTGTTCTACAGGTGAGTTCCATGTATTCCTTTAATTTTATAAATATCTAGGTAGCAAACCTTATGGTGGAGGAATTGGTTAAGAGGTAAGCAAGCTAAGCTTTTTTTCCTGTATTTTATTTTCATGGCTTAAAAAAATTACCATGAATGATCCATCTCCAGGACCAGCTGACAGCAGAAGAGCAGGCTCTCTTTGTTTCAAACCCTGCCCTTGATAAGATACTACTAAGGATGATATTGTTCAGCCTTTAGTCTATGTGATCAAGTAAGGAAGCCTAGGGTAAGCATCTGTACCTGCGCAGTCACTGTAACGTAGAGTACCTCTGCTTCTGTAATTTTACTGTCTGGTTTACTTTTATTTTTCCATCAACACAAGGCAAGAACATAATGCAAAGCTTCTCTCTAAACAACCAGTCTTCCCAAAGGTGTAAAACGGTGACTTTAGTCTGTGTTCAGATTATCATTGCAACTGTGAAGCAGTTGCTCTGAAGCAACTCTGTTTAAGAATCAGGTTTGGAGTTTTCTGAGCATTTTGTCTATTCAACTTTTACGGACTTAGAGGACAAAGGAAGACTTTAGTGGTGACTTCTTCCCATCCAAAGAGAACTGGAGTAAGATTGTCACCTTGTACAAAACAAGTAGAAATTGGAGATTTCAAGTATGTGGCTAGCAATGTATTTTATGAATTGATAATCCTTCTTTTAATAAAGAACAGTTATTCTACTTGGGACTCAGATTTGTTTTCAGTATTCCTCTGACACCAAGAAATGCTCTAATACTGACAGCTGTGTTAAGAGATACTTGATGTTAATATGCTGTTCATAACACTGGCTTTAATAAATGCACACGATTGCCATACTTCATTTTCCTAAGGCATCTCTTTAACAACAAAAATACACCATCATAGGAATTAAAACTAACGCCAAATTCTGCCTGTGACCTCTATTACACCACGTAAGCTCCTGGTGCTTCAGTTTGCCCACGAAAAAGCAGGCTTGGTGTTCAGCCAGGTTTACGCAGTGATTATGAGGATACCGGGGACAATGAGTACGTGACTACTGTGGGGAAAAGTCCAAAGACAGGCTCCCACAGGAAAACAGGGAAGGAAAAAAAAAAAACAAAAAAACACACCAAAAAACTTTAATTATTCTTTGTTAATTGGGTTGCATAAAGGAGAAGAGGTTGGTTTGGGTTTTTTTACTTTCTTTTTCTTTTTTTTAGCTTCATGTTGACCAGACTTAAATTTCATTTATCTTAAAGAGATGGACTAAGTAATATCTGACAGCTTTTCATGACATGAACTAGGTTAATTCTTAACAAGCTATGCTATTTTTATGATGATAAGCTATATTGATGATGATGAAGTATTAATTTCTGTCTTAAGTATATGTTTTTGCAGTCCTTTAGTACCATTGAGTTATGCGGTTTAAAAATATATATATTTGTTTGCCAACATTACATATCAAATCAAACGAATCTCATGGCAAACGAGGATAGCTGCAACAACAGCCTCAATTCAGAGGCAGAACCAACACTGCAGATGTATTAAGCCTCATGAAATAGCTTAATAAAGGCTTAATCAGACACTCATAAAATATTATGCAAACAGAACCAAGCATGAATTGATATTGTGGCTTAGGAACTAAAGTACCCATTATAAATAAAATTCCCTGTCACCATGGGATTTTTATTCAGCTGTGATAAAACAAGACACACTACTTATCCGTGACAATTTAAAATGAAAAGGAAGATGCTTAATTTTCTGAAAAATCTAACATTTCTTGTCCACACTTTGTCTCCAAGCTATTCTTTTCTATTCCTTTATTATCCCATTTAAAAATTTCAGTTTCTTCCTAATTTGTTACTAATCTTCCTCTGTCATTTGATGCTCTTCACAGCCTGTCATAACGGGATACATTGCTCATTCACTTTCTTTATGAAATACAGGATTTTCTATGATGTTCCTTTTATGACCAAAGCATATGAATATAAGAAATCTACCTAGTATTAATTATATTTGTTGCTGATTAAACAAACAAAAAAATTAATCAGCCTTTCCATTCTTCAGTCTTTTATAATTATTTCTTAATAAATTTGACAGAGAAATCTGAGCTAAGTAGATAGAATTTAAATTTAGTTCCTTCTCAGTAAGATCAGGTGATGTTAGGCTGATAAAACACTGGGAACACAAGCCCAGTAAATAACATATGCTCATAGTGAGAAGAAATTGCCTATTAAGTTTAACTCTAAATGAAAGATTGTACCAATTAAATTAATTTTCCCATCCTCCTTGACAGTGATGCAAAGCTTAGAATTGCCAAGTCATTAAATGTTCCTTAGGTGCTCTGTAATGTTCACACAGTGAATCTCTGCTGACAGTAACAGCTTCTCATTTTCACTACAAACTTCCTTTTGCTTCCAAGGAGCGCGTGAGCGTGCTGCATGCAACACCTCCAACTCCCCCAGAGTATTATGGTCAGCCTTAGATTACAACATCATCAACAGCACCATAGCAGGGACAGAACACTAACCTCACAGCTAGGCTTATTGTCGCTTCCAGAGGCATGCTTGGGGATGTCACCATTCTATAACTGCTTTTCTATCTTTGGTCCATCACATCTAAAAATGGAAAATAATCCCAAAACGTATGAACCTTAGCTTGTGACGTATTGTGGTGATCAGCATGAGAACTTGATCTTAATCAGGGACACTTAACACAAAATACTTGGTATATTTTTAGCACTGGTTCTACTATTCCGGTTCAGTGTGCCCGTTGGGAAGGCTGTGCTACAATAAGGTTTTAAATAAGGAAAAGACCATATTGCACCTATTGATAAAACTGTAATAAACTGCAGAGAATCAATACAGTTTGTAGGCTTTTGGTCTTTACATCAGGGTGTAGCAGGCAGGATCCAGGAACCTCACTCTTCATACGGTTGTGATGCAATCTAAGGGGTACATGCTTTAACTGTATCCCTCATCCCCACTAAACCAAAACCTGTCATTATTCTAGAGATTAGCTTTAGAAACCCTGCATCACTGCTTTTAGTTTCAGTTGACTTCCATCCAAATTTTACACTAGGTTTTTTTCTCACTTGTCTACTTTCAGAGTTAATCATTACTAGTAATGTTATCCAAACACATATTCAAACAGAGGAGCATCACTTGACAACAGATGAAGAATCCTAGACTGTCAGTTACAACTCAGCCCATGAATTAGTGGTCACGTCGAGTGAGATACTGTCTGGGGACTTGGCTTTTTTAATAAGTCTGCCTATTTCCCCAGAAACTCACTCTACCATTATTAAAGCACTTAAGCATCTCCCAAATAATCTCCCAGATGCAATTATAATTGATATTTGTTATTGAAACATCTTACATTTATTTTAATATGGATTTCATAGCTCATGCTATGATTTAATTTTAAAGTGCGTTATAATATCTCTTACAGACAAAAAGTAACAGATTTCATGAAGACACACACACAAGCCTGGTTTCAAACTAAAACTGGACACCGCATGACCCTTTAGTGAGAATTAGCAATAGCTCTGTGTAAACTATGGTTATGAACAGAAACAAAGGAAAGTCCCAGTCAACAACTGTGAGCTATCATATTACAGAACATAATTTTAGGGATATTGTTATAAAATTAAATTTAGTATGCGTTATTATCAACTTGGAAAAGACCACTGAAGAAACACATGATAGCAGCCTATAAAACATGACTGGCAGAGAGGATGACCAGAGATTGTCTGATGTCTGGCTCTTCCACTAGAAGCTTAAAGGGAGATGGCTGAAAAAAAGAGATTCTTCTTCACACACCAGGCAGGCTGCAGAACTTGTCACAGATTACTGAGAGAGCTAAAAGTTTACATCTGTTTAGAACAGACTAGACATATTCATGGGAAGAAAATCTACCAAGGGTTATTAATGTAATTAAAACCATCTGTGACTAGGGAAATTCCTGGATTGCAAACTGCTGGAGGCAAGGAGAGCATTTTGAGGAAGTACCACTATGTCTGTCCTGGTTTGATACCCTCTCCTAGATATCTGCTTTTGACTCTGTCGGAGAGAGGCTGCCAAGGGACAGCTTGTGGGGCTGATGCAGGATGCCTTTCTTGTACTGAGAGAAGCAAACAGGCATATTCTGCATACCCACCCTTCAGTGGCATAGAACACAGCAAACTGATTCTGATAAAAAATGATGTGTGCCAAAAAGTAGTCTTCTTCATGGCCTTAAAAACCTTTCCCATGTACAACCCCCCCCCCCGCCAAAAAAAAAAAAAAAAAAAAAAAGACAAAACAAATATCAAGTCTGAAGTCCTTAGCTTGGAACACAGGGGGCAATTCTGTCTTACAATGGATAATAAAAGTTCTGGTCAGCTCCTTCTTAGCAGGAACTAGTTATACCTTCTGTGGGCAAAATAAATACACTGACAGCAAAACAAGACCCATATCATGCCTTCTTGCCTCATTTCTAGGGATGTACTAACCAGTAATATATAAGTATGATGTCACATAAAAATAAATATATTCAGACCTCAGCATTCATAAATTGTTGCCACAAGCCTGATGATGAATATAAAAAAAATTGAGAAAAATGTGAGTAACAGCAAAACAATAAATGCCTCCTGCTTTATTGACTGAGGATTTTTGACACAGATCGAAAAAGATGAATTTAAAGTCAAGACCAATGGGGTGAGTTTAGGACAACAACCTTCCATTAAGCACTGTTAAGTTCACATTCAAAATTTAACTTTTTGGTCTTTGTTTTGGCTTCTCCTTGCTTTTGTGAGGCATTTTATCAGAGGATCTGAAAAGAAATGACAAATAAAGCTATAGTGGGAACATGATGCTGTGCGGCACAGTGATGTTTACTTTGGGACCAATGAAATCACTTTTTTCCTGAAAAATGGATTCCTTAGTTTTTTACAGACTAAGTCAATTATTCTAACCAGCTACCCTTTAGCCTCTTCTCAGTTGCAAACACCTTTGAAATAAAATGTAGATATCTGCTGCTTTCTGGTATGACAGCTCCTCACCCCACTTCTCAGATACCTAAAAGACGCAGGGCAGCAGGTATGCAGAGAAGCATTTCTCCAGCAGCTATGGACTCATGACCCTCAAAAGCGACGCAGTATGGAAGAGGGAAGAGTCAACGACCTGAGGCTACATTGTGGCAATGGGGCTCTGCTTGTATAGGAAAATCCATAGGCCTTTTCAATGCCGATGGTTTAAATTGCCTGTCTTTACTAGCTAGATCTCTGTGGTGAACCAAGAAAATGGTTATTTTGGAACTACACTAAAGTCCTCAGCCACCTTTGAGTCATAGCACTGCAGAGTGGGAAGGAAATGTAAATACACATACAAGATAATAGTTTGTATTTCAGCCAGCCTATATGCATTTTCCATTAATTCACAGCATGTTCAATATTCTGTATACTACCCTTCGTGGCCTCTGTATAACATTCTGTCTGTTAGCTCCTCTTTTAGAACTCCTGTTTTCTTGTGGTTTAAGGCTCTCTGCCAAGGCTCATCTTGATTATATACATTCTTTCCCACCAACAGAGGGGCTGCTGTGGTCTATCAGGTTCATACACAGTATGTTATCGATGATATTTTACATCTTCCTAAATAGAAATTTGCCTCAAACCACAATGTGTCTCTGATAATTAATTGGATTTTCATAAATTTCTATTGAAGACTTAACTGGCTGTTTGTTTTTATAAATCACGAGATTAGCTAACAGATAACAGATGCTAATTTTAACTTTCCTGCCATTTGCTGCTTTGCATTTCTTTACAAGACCAATCACTGATTCATCAGCAGAATATTGAGTCCAGTTTTTAATGTTAAATTTACACGATATCAATGACAAAAATATCTCAAATGCAAAGTAAAATCTGCTTGTATTATTGGGGCAATTTCCTATCCAAAACATGCTTTACAAGACTTTATTAATGAAATGTTTCTGACTCATTAAAATATAAAACCCTTCTCTCCTAGCTCTTCACCAATTTCCCAGGAAAAGGCTTATTTTTAAGACACGCTGAGTCCCTGCTTTTCAACTTACTTGAGAATTTAGGCCGCGAGTTGAGAAATGATTGACAATGAAGGCCAAACACCTCTTATTACATGAACCAGAAAATAAAGGATTTCCAGAGCTGAACAATCATTCCGTGGCTGTAGCTTACACGTATTGAAATGCATGTGGATCATAAATATGTAGATGAAATCCAGAATTTAGAATATCACGGTACTTTATTAAATGGTAACAATTGTTTTGGGACACATGTCCAGCATTTGGTTAATACCCCTTTTCTTCAGATGGAAGGACATAATACACTTAGTATTATTCTGTCTTTATTTTCAAGTTGCAAGCAAACAAAACAATAAAATTATAGTTTCTGCAGAGTTTCTTCTTCATAGTTTTTTCTATGTAATATACTTTTGGATCAGAATACTGTTTTCAGAAACTTCTTTCCTAGACAGGCTCAAACCTTGAAATACCTATCTGTACCTAAAGAATAAAACCAAAGCACAGAGGAAGAAACGACTCTCACTCTGGAGGACAAAGCTAGAGTAAGAGTCGTCTCTCACCAGCAGGGAGGCATGACCTCAAACCGGAGTAACTCCCAACCTGGCTGTCTCACAGCGTTATCATATGTCAATCTTTTCAGGGTCAGTGACTGGCGATAACATCCTAAGAATTCTCTCGTTTCCTAACTGTCTCTGACACTTATGAATAAATATCTCCTTGTCTAACCTTGCCACATTTATCAAGTATGCGGGCTGCAGGAGGATGCATTAGAGGCTCTGAATACTCAGTTTTGAACATAAAAAGAAAACATATCATATGAGCTAAGCACAGTTCATTAACGAGATGACTGGCCAGCTGTAATCGGATTTCCTCCTTGCAATATGCTCACAATAAAATCATTATTAGCCAATCTCAAGAATCCACCTTCAGACTTCATCTTTCAAATGCATCACTTCAAGAAGAAAGGTTCTCTTGAGAATATTTCTTTTCCCAGTTTCTCTGATATCATCCTTTCCTACTTCTTCTCCCATTGCTTTGATCTCTTTTACATCAAGTTTAGCAGAACCTTGTCATTTTTTCTGCAGGATTCTTATGGGAGTTTTGTAGGGCTTTGACTACAGACTACATTTCATCTCCAGGTTACATTATCCATAGCTGCAAGTTCAGCTACCGTTCACTAGCTACCGCTGATGATTCACAGCCTCATGTGTTTATTACAAACCTGTAACTTGTCCAGATTAAAAACTTTCTGTGGGTGATTGACAATCCGCTCAATTCCAGTGGCTAAAATCAGACTCAAACTTCCTTCTCCCCAGTAAAACAAAGGAAAAATGCCCAAACCCTGCTAAAAGCCAGGCTCTGACAGTATCCTGAGACAACTTCCTATTGTCCTAAATGACACTGGCTTATCCATCCCTTGTACCTCATCTGCTATCATTTATCTTAAAAATCGGGGCAAACATCTTCATTTTAGCTTTCTGTTTGTACAGCTCCTGTGTCAACACAGTCTATGATGCTAGTAAGGTAACGCATGCAGCAATCAACAGCCAGGGTTTATTTGGCCTCCAGTATTCTCGGCAAAGTCCGGGTGGATATCGAGCACGCACAGCGGTTTACACCTCGAGCTCTCTGAGCCACTCTCACAGAATTATACCTTCAGGGAAAAAAAAAAAAATAAATTTTTATGTCTAAACTGATACTTTGGGCAACTGACTCATTTACACGGGGAAGGAACTTCCGGGAAACAAAGCAAGCGCTGCCCAGAGGCTGGACATACGTTGAGCGGGGCTTTTCGAAAGCATTTTCGAGGGGGGCTCGCAGGGGCTTCGTGCGCGGGGGCCGGCGCGGCCGAGGGCGGAGCGGGGAGCGCGGGGCCCGGCCGCCGCCTGCGCTCCTGCGGCGCCACCTGCCGGCCGCGCGCGGGGCAGGGCGCGGGGAGCCCCTGCCGGCCCAGCCTGCCGGCGCTCCGCACCCCGGCGAAGGCAAGGCGCTCGGTGGCAGGCCAGAAACAAAATCCCAGACCCAAAAACCATAATAGCAATAACAACAACAACAATATTAATATTAATATTAATGATGGTGATGATGATGATGATGATGATGATGATGATAATAATAATAATAATAATAATAATAATAATAATAATAATAAACAACGAACCAGACAAGAGCAAGAACACTCTCAACTGATGTCTGTGGTCGCCCCATCCCACACACGCCTTTCCCGGCCGCCTGCATGCCCCTGTGCACAGGAGCGCTAGGGCAGCTGGCTCTGCTGCCGTCTTTTCTCTCCCTGAAACAACCAGAACTAATCCTAAAGGCTTTTACTGATCCCCCCCCAAACCAAAATTTCTACCTTCAGCAGTGTTTAAAGGTAAAACAAGGCCCCTGGTGTAAGATCTCTCAATAGCACAGCACCGCTCTGCAAAAGCTGTGGTGAAAGGCCCCTGTGTCGGTGCCAGGCAGCCAGCAGAGGGCCAGCGGCCGCCGCTGACAGCGGCGGGGAACGGGAGAGCTGCCCTGACATCGTACGGGAGAGGGCGAGACAAAGAACAAAAACAGGGATCCAATTTGCCAAGAAAATATCTAATAAAGAAACAAACAAGCAAATTTGGGTAGTAACATTAGTAAATTATCAAATATATATATACATAGTCACACTGTAAGCAATCAAATCCAGCCCAATAGTTTCTATGTGTTTTTTTTTTAAAATGCACATTAATTATGCTTACCAATGTGCTCTAATTGAAACGTGGTCGTTACGAACTGCTCAAATAAATAGTGACAGTTAGAACTTTTCACCCTAACAGAATAATTCAGCTGTAATGCCTTTATCTTGAAAAGTAAAATGTCATTTTCAATTTTATACATTAAGTTCGAATGACAGGAAAGATTTCTTCTTTTGTTTAAAAACGTGAAAATCCTTAAGTACTCATTCCATTAAGTAGCAACAGCAGCAACTTAAAAATCCTAAGATAATTTTATTTTCAATTTGATTACTCTTATCTTTTGTAACTTTTTCTCTTCTCTAGGAGGCTTTTATTTTAAATCAATTTTTAAGTAAGTACTCCAACACTTATGCCTGATTTCTCTGCATCTGGTAGAAAAAAAGGATCTGATTTCTGCAGTATGAATGAGCAGCAGTAGCACTCTTCTATGTTTCGCTCTCATACAACAAGCATATACCGATCATAGAGTGAAACTTCACCAGTCATCCCTTTCCCAGGCATAATTGCAGCATTTATTTTAGTACTTAAAACTCAACAACCACTACATCCCCCAAAAGCACAAGTCCCATTGGGATTTAAGAGCATAATAAGAATTCTGAGCATCACTAATATATTATAATATGAATTATACTCTTACTGTTCTTAAGTATATAGTATTTTTAATAATCACTGCAAGCAACGAAGAGTACGTGCACTTTAAGCAGCAGCACTGAGAACACTGTGACCCTCATGTTGTACGTTGGAATGATTTTTACCCCTGTGCGTAAGCTTACAACAGGACAGCATTCTGGGCAGCACAGTTTGTGTACTTCATTTCTTTCCCAGGCCAGAGGCTTTTACTTGGCTGAAGTATTGCCCCCCCAGTGTAGCCTGGCAAAGCTCTTTGCACCATCACTCAGCACTCAACAAGACACAGAGCCATCAGCTGAGGACAGCCCCTTCTTCTTGCTTCTGCTGTGAAAAAGAGTTGGAAGGCCATGATGCTCATGCTTTATCTCACTGGGCCAGGTGCACATCTCTTCATTGCCTGCAACAGTGTTAGCTCAGTTAACACTAACTGAAAATTTGGCCCTAAATATGTTTGTGGGGATGGGGTTGGGTGGTTGTTTTTATAATTCTCTTTTTAAGTCAAAGGTTCTGTGCAGCACTGCTGCGATGTGCACAATATTGCAGCACACCTGGAACATTAGGATAAATTCCAGATATGTACCTATATGATCTCTTTTACTAAATGGGTTACTGTACTTTAAAAAGATCAGTTGAAAAAGCTACTAGATCTCTTAAACTGCTGGCATCAAGAAAAACATAAGCAGCACCTCTACCTGCTAACACAATTAATTTCAAATGCACGAGTGTGAGCTATAAAATCTCAATTTGCACAAGCAGTGCTATCAGAATTTGTGAAATAACACAACACATTAGCTGTCTTACAAACCAGCTTACGTTACCGACAGTTTACACTAGCATTTGTTTTACACCTTGGTAGTGAAAAAGGCAAAGAGATTAAATATTGTACCTATAGCCCAGTCAGCAACTTCGCACACCACCAGACGGATTTCAAATATTTTCTGAGTTTTCATTTGCAGTATGCAAAATTTGTGCAAAATTGTTCATCCCAATATTGTAAAAATACTTTATCAATGCTATGATCTGTGTATGGATTGTAAAACATAGAAGTATGGTAAGTTTAATGGAAGGAAAATATTTAAGAATTAAAATCAAGCAATAAATGTTTTATCCAGAGAACATTTTTAAAACAAAACCATATGTTAATTGTATGCTAAAACTTCTCTTAATTAATAACTAAACCAATGCACGTAGAAACACACTTCACAACAATCAATAGTACATCAGCCAAAATTAGCTGATTACGTGGCTTTTAACAGCAGTGAGGCTGCTCTACTGATCTAAATCTGAATGCTGAACTGCTGAACCCATTTTCTAGGATAAATTTAGCTGTTCTTTCGTGTTCCACTTTTCTTTGGTACTCGGATCAGTTATGCAGTGTATAATTATACCCATGCAGTTATACAGTGCTTTCCATCTGAACGTCTCAACGCGCTTTTCAGACTTAATTACTTCGGACTTGGAAATCCTTCATGACGTAGATACTATTAGGCAAATTTAATAGAGGACAAAACAGAGTCGCAGAAGAGGGGGGATATCCAGAAAAGGACTGAAATGAAGCCTCAGTCTCCTGAAATCTACTTTTTGTTGCCACCTTGCTTTGGAGACATAGGAAATCAAGATGCTCTTCAATTTTAGCTTCTCCACATACTAGGGTATACCTTGCTCTTGACAATGGTAAGTAGCTTGACACCTACCTTACACGTAAACCCAAGTAAAATCCAGACATTAAATAATTCTTCATTGTCCTCACAAGTACTTTGACCCGTATCCATTCCCAGAGGATGCCTAACAGGTCCCTAAAAGCCCAGGCCTGGGGCAAGGTGCAGTGGTATCCTTCCCACTCTTTCTAAACAGGCAGCATCTCTTGGTACTAGGAGTTAACCACTTACACAGAACGTGAGACCAAGCTCCATTGTTTTCTCAGCATGAGAGAAAACTCACACGCTTTATATGAAAGACACCTTTCCCTATCAAGCTCTTTTTTAGCAGAAAATAGATAGAATGTCTTAGTTTTTTTTCTGAAATAAATCTAAAAAACTCCCTTCAGCAGTAGTTTTTGGCTGTAGATGCCAAATTAGCTACTTATACAGTAAAGAGGAAAAAGGTTTAGACATACCTATATTCTCAGAATACTTTATCAAGTAAATGAACTTAATATACTTGAGAGACTGTGAAATCTCACCTGTTTTGCCCAAATTTCCTTATCAGCTGACTACCTTTGGGGCTTGGACAGATGGGAAAATAAACCCCATGTTCTCATTTTGACACATGGTGTTTTATCACATTTTTCACCTGAAGGATTCCTAAAATGCAGCATAAACTTCAGAACTGGTGGAGCCCTCTCTGCTCAGCCCTAACAGCTGAGAACAACACTTCTTGCCACTTTAGCACCTTGGCTTATCAGGAGGACTGAAAATTGCCTCTCTGACACCTGGAGCCTTGGCACTGACTTGTCAGGACCAGGAAGCCAGTTTTGTTTTCCTATCTGTTTTTCTGGGCTTTGGGACTTTCACGCAGAGGACACGGCTCGAATGAAGAATAGATGTGGTCTGGTAACAGCCGTGCCCAAGCTAAGGGAAGAACTGGAAACAGTAACGGCTATTAATGCTACACAGTGCTTCTGTTAACAAGCCCAGCTGAAAGGCAGAGCTTATTAGGTGGAACACAGGATCATGAAAAGGAAGGATACCTGCGTAGGAATGTGCTGTATTAAATGATAAATCAGTCATGCAGAGAGCTGAGAGGTAAAATGCTTATTAGAATTTCCCAGCCATATCTTGCTTATCTAGGTCACTATAAAGTATTCTGTCTGCCAAAGATCTAATTCCTTTATAATGCCTAGAAACACATGATGGAGTAAAATAGTTATTTTTTGACATGAGTGGCATCATGTATTGTTCATGTTGTACCTACATAGTTCTGCAGTTTTACTTACAAAGAAGTACATGCAATATAAGAAAAATTAATCCGGAATACATCCTCCTCCTCACCCTGAACAGCACTTGCCCCTTTGCACCATCTTGCATTTTGCAAGCAGTACGGGCTGTCACCAGCAGAGAACTTGCTGTGGTCATAAGACCATTAGGATTTGGCAGCACAGAAGAATAGCATTGCAAGGGGAAGGTCTTCATGGGACTTGCAGGAGACTCCTCCAGCACGTGTTTCCACAAACCAGGCATCCTCCTCCTTAGATACAACCACACAACAAGAACAGAAATGTTTATAGGAACAATTGCATCCCGACGTTCTCAGGCAAGCCCAGCCAGCTATTTCCTCTAACTCACAGTTCCATTTAAGAGTTAGGGATAGCTCAGATGCCTGGATAGAAGAGAAAGCATTGATTACTTAAGGATGTTGTTAAAGCTGTGTAAAGAAAGTCATCTCAGAGCCCTGTGGTGAGTATATAACCATAGTTCCAGGTCTGTCTTTCTCTTTGCTATTACTGTTTATATCAAGTGCAGATGGTTAACTACCAATCGTTTGGATCCCTGGATTAGCATTTAAATGCCTGAATATAACAGCATCACAGGAATACATGAAGAGGTATGAGAAAACTGAGTATACTGATAGATGCCCTTAATTTAGTAGCCTACAGCTTAACCTTTGACTTCTGTTGTTCATTTATACATATAATGTTCCTCCCTTATAGCTATACAAGTGATTGTTAGTGACAAAGATTAATCTGATTACTGGCTTCCTCAGTGTTAGGATGGAGAAGCATTGGGAGATACATGGAGTGTTTAACGATGCATGTGGCATGCAAGAGAAACTAAGTAATTTACTGGGAAAGACACTTGAGAAAAGACTGCTCAAGCGACACATTTCTGCTGCTCTTTCAAGAACAAAAAGAAGAACAAATGAGGTTTTGTTCATTCCCTTGCCCATGCTTCTTTCCCCAACTACGAATTCTGTGATAGAAAAATTTGGTTTGCTCTAAAATATGTGTTTTAATAGTGAGGGTCATATGTAAAACAACATAAACTGGAGTTCTTTTCGTATTCTGGCATCACGTATTTGAGACTAAGGCATAGTTTGCTACAAGCATAGCTCATGGATCAAACGTTGCTAGCGGCAGTCTGTGCAAATTGTGCATGTTCCAGGACCAGTGAACATTATCTATAAAAAAGATTTGAGGTAGATACTGATATATCTCAAATTGTTCACACACTTCTGAGCACTAAAGATTCTTGTGAGTGCAAAGAGCACATTCAATATTTAATAATACAGTGATAGAAACAAAACCAGTCTGTTTGAACGCTGTGTGAAGGCTAGAATGGCAATAGCTACGGAGACCACGGTGGAAGGCAGCTGATAACCGAGCCGTCCTGCAGGACTCTGCCCGGAGACTCTGCAAAATGAGCTGCAGGACCCAGGGGAACTTAGAGAGCACTGAGCATCCTTCAAGCCTGCCCAATTATACCAGTCTGCAAGGACTTTAACGGAGTGTCTCACCTTTTAAAGGAGCGAACAGAACCTCAGGTACTATAAATTACTCTTGTCACTTCAATTCCACCACCTATTTAAACCAATTTACACCATTTGCCTTAGTGAGCAAAGCAGAAATTGACCCGGGAATAGGTATTACACTGTATTTGCAGATTAAAACCTCTTATTCTCAAGAAAGAATTGTGCCTCCAATATGTAACACATTTTGTCTTTGATCAAGCTTAGACAGCCTGCAACAGCTGTAATTTTTAAATATGTAATAGCACTAATCACCATGAAAACCGTAACTATATAAGCAACCATCGCAGAGTTAGGAGACAACAGATATTTCCTATTCTAATTAACAGTTTTGTTTAAATACAATATTACCCTGGCAAAATGAAAATCTTCTGGGATTCACTTTACAGTAATTAATACTTGGGTTTTATATTTACAAATGGAGTAAATGGAAATTTCCATTGCAGAGAAGTCATGTCTTCTAATGCCCAGTACTAACTGAATGCTATTTCCGATAGTACTTATTAGACATCTACGAAAGCCCTATTATTCAAGCATTAAGTCTTGCTTGCTAGGATAGGTGTGATGAAGTGTTATCACAAGTATATCATCTACCTTCAGGAATATTACCTTCCCAGATCTCAAATTATTTGTTTTTACAGAAAAAAAATGAAATTAATACCAATTGAAAAGGTAGAGAAGATATTTCCAAACGCTCTGAATATAGAATGAAAACTCTGCTATTTCAGTATAAAATGACTGCATTAATTCTGAAGCACAGGCTAATTATATTATAGACATACCATAATGTGATTTGTTTGGAATGGGGGGGGGGGTGTGTGTGTGTGTGTTCTGCTAATTTATTATTGATGTACAGGCTTTCCTTTTCTGATATACTCGATAAATTTTTCATAGACGTATTTTTCTCCATGTGCCTGCACTCAACATCGCTATCACTTCACAGCAGGCATATGGAGTAACTGATAGACTGACTATTTTAGAGAGTTCATTGTCATGTTAGATTTCATTTCAGAGCTGACCTCAAGCAGTTTCTGTGCTGAAATGCTTTGTGTGTCTGCAGTTACAGCTAGGCACTTGTATTTAGAAATGCTGATAAGCAAGCTAGTTGTATATACAAAAGGCAAAACACACTGTACAGACTAGTAGTCTTGATAATAATCCTTTCCACTACTCTACTACAGAGTTTGAAGCCAGAAGGGACCACCTGAACTGGAGCAAATGATTGAAAAGAGGCAAAGGGGAACAAGCAAGGGGAGAAGAGAAGAACACACCTGGATGCAGAGGCATACGGTCAACACTATTGCAGAGCTGGCATGCCCAGAAACCTAACGCAGGAGGCCAGGGAAGGGCGGGGATAGAGCTACAGCACAGCAGCGCACACCTTTTCTTAGCAGGAAAGGTGACGCTGCAGCGTTCCCTCTTGCCAGCCTGACACATAAATGTACATTTTCAATGCCCAGGAATGGCAGCTTGCCAGCAAACAGAAGCTGAGAGACGGAGGAGAGCCTTCCCATGAACTAAGCTCAGTAAGGAGGAGAAAGCGTATCAGAAGCTGGAAAGCAGAAGTATGTGTAGAGTACTCCTTAACATCCTAGATGTACAAGTTTTTTGTCCATTTATTCACCACTTTCTGCACACTTTGAATTATCTCCCACAAGTTATTTTTTTAAAAAGTAAAAAAAGAAAAAAAAAAAAATCAGGCATTTACAGTGCATAAATCACCATTTTAACATCAATGTAAAAGTTTCCCATACATTAGTCCCATATCTATATGTTGTCTGAATTTCACAAGTATTTCTTGTGGTATATATACCACTGTTGTATATTGTATCAAACTGGAAACTGTTGTTGAACTGCCTTGACCTCTGTATCCTTTGTGGAGACACTGATTTTCTGAACACAGCTCTTTCTCTCCAATTCACTTCATTTCCATTTTTTTCCTGGAGGAACACATTTATATTGGGCCATATTGACTCCAAAGGACCACACTAAATATGGTCTGAAGTAAAACATTTAAATTGCAGATATTGTAAATGTAGGACATTAGTCAACCCCTTCGATCTACTGATCTGCTTCTAGTGCACCTTCAGCAACTGAATACGGGATGATGATCTCCATTTCTGGCTGACTGGTGAACTGGTATCAGGTTTACCAAGTCATTTGGTTCACTTCTATGAATCGTGAAAATACATTAGTGCTCTTCCAGACTTCTGCAATCTTTCCATTATTTAAAGATGTATTAAAAATTAATACTACTGAACCAGATGTTTTTTCTGCTTATTCTCAGGGTTCCTTAAAACATATGGATGTAAGTTATTTTCAAGATGTTTATGCTTTATATTGTTATTCATCCCTTTACTTAATTCATTAATTAGTGTTTTATTGCTTTCCTATCAGAGGAGTACATTGTTTCCTTCTCTGAATCACACAGCAGCTATTTTGATTGATTAACGTTGATAGTTTAATTTCTGTTGCCAATATTCTGAAGACCTGGATTCAACCTATAAAGTTGTTAAAGCTTAGTCATTGCGCAGCCAAAAATTCAAGAACCATGTGTCTAGGAGGAAACTGGGCAAGAGAGAAACTGAATCCATAGCCCAAGGCACCTTTGGCAACAGAGACACACATTTATACAGTCAGCTAAGCTACAGCAGGGAGGACAGAATAGGCACAAAATGTGCAGTTGCTAAGCCCATACACAGGTTGATTTCTTCGTCCTGAAATTTTGGAGCATGCAGTGTGAAGGGATTCTTATGATGAGCAGGTGGGAGTCTCCAAAATCCAGCTCTGAAATTCTGCCTGGCAACCCTTGCAGCATGGACATTTTGCTGAGAGTTTGCTGTGCACCTTGCCCACATCTGTACTGATGGATTTTTCCGGTCTTCTGTATCGGTATTGTCTTCTTAATTGCAACATGTTTTGTTTTTACCTTTCACCAGTTATTTTTCTTTTGGGTTATAAAGAAACAAAAAAACATAAACACAGCCCTTCTATATCCTATATTCTTGAGTTTCAGATGGAAGGATCCTGCCAACAAGAAACAAGCTTTTTTGTCAGTTATCTATATTACAGTATCATCTGGAGATCCCCAAACACTTTCAGTCTAAACCAGAACAAATGCACGGCAAATGACACTGCCTACTGTGAAGAGCTTACTGTCCCAAAAAGGATGGAAAAAGAAATACAATTACACCATTTTTCAGTAGCATAAAGTGATGAAGTCAATTGGCTTAATCATGAAACACAAGATGTCCGGCAGAAAAGCAACTTAAAGCTGATCTCCAGAGGTCTTTGTCAAAAGATTGGTGTTCCTCCATGCAGATTCTTTAGTCACTGATACTTAGAGTTCTATGATTATTTCCAGTATTGTGTTGAAGTTAACTTTTTTGAATGAGAACAGTGAATAAATTACAGTATCTCAGAAATGATCCTTCCTTCTACTGGTACAGCACATTGCTGAGGCTCTGTCGTCAAGTGCCTTTACAAATAAAGGTCTCCAGAGTTCTCATTCCTGATACAGTAATTACAGCTTAGAGAGGCTGGAAAAAAATTTCATAGACTTTAAGGATCATATGATGACAAAAAAAAAAGTAATTTATTTTAAAAACCTAGGAGATAGTGAGTAATAGCTGCTGTTTTGATCTGCCAATTTATTCCAGCTATCTGAAGCAGGAGTTTTATCTTTAACTTACATCAATCCTTCCTAGATACATTCACCACTGAAAACTTAACAAGAAAATTAATTAAACTGAAACAAGCAGACAAATTAAAAAGACTCACTAAATTCACTACAACAGCTGATGAGGCCATTACTAAACAGAAGATACTAATGAAGAAATATTTCTTGCAAAAATATCCATCATCCTGAAATTGCTCTGTGAAAAAAAGAAACACTGATGGTTTTCTTCTGAAGCATTTATTACTAATTTCAACATGATTAAAGAAAAAAAAAAACGTATTTTCCTGCTCCTTTCCAATAAATGTCGTTGCTCAAAAGGAAGAACAAAATGGGACACTGCAAGGGCATACTTCAGGCAAAGCAGTCTTTTAGCACATCTACTACTTTGAGATAACTGCCTCATTCAGAGTAAAATGTAGTAAAGTCACCAGATCCTCAATGCTAGAAAAGAAGATGAAAAAATACAGCACTTATAATTTGGGGCTGATGCAATAAATACAAATAGGTTTACTTTGAGTCTTCCCATTGAAAAAAAAAAACCTATTATCATCATTAACGATCTGGATCCTTAGCTCATATCTCTTTACAGCTGAAGGCACTTTTGCTGTCCCCTGTTGTCGGGAAGTGGGAGAGCAGATCCATCCCCTGCCAGCAGCAACAGCACAGGAGAGCGTGGCAGCGGTGGCAAGCAGCATCCTTAATACCCTGCCAGCTAAATGGGGACAACAGCCCTTGCCTATCTCACAGTGGTTTGGGAAGACAGATATAATAGTGAGGCTAAAATACACAGAAATGTTAAATCCCAGCCAACCTTGGGGAAATTACTTCCCAGATGAAAAGATTTTACTTCCAAGATATTTTCCTTATGCTTAGTTCGAATCTTCGCTGTTGTGGTTCCATTCCCCTTGCTCCAGTCACACCCCATGGCGTTACCCTGACCATGTCTGCCGTTTTCACACGTGCACTGCAATATTCCCCCGCAACTTAACCCTTCCCTTAAAATACATTTTAGCTCCAATACTTTGCACAGATTTTTTAAACCTCTGCTCTGAAAGCAATACCTTCTCACTTAGCATTATTGGTGTATTTGTAGGTTTTATTTTGACTTCTTTCCAATCTCTCAATATTTTAGTATACCTAGAAGTCTATATAATGTGTGTCCTTGTTTAAAGAAGTGTATCAGTGGTGTGATCCCACTCCTAGAGTGTAAACGTGATTTTTTATTCCTTTTTTTTGGTAGGAGGAGGAGGAGGAGTAGTAGTAGTAGGAAGAAGAAGAAGAAGAAGAAGAAGAAGAAGAAGAAGAAGAAGAAGAAGAATGATGATATGAGAAGTCTTTGTCTCTGTCAGCATTACCTGGACTTCTCCATCCTACACTGTAATTCAGACTATTAATCATTACATTTATCAACCTGCATTTTGCTCAGCTGAATCTCCTCTTTTTTCTCTTTTCTTTTCTTTTTTTTTTTTTTTTATTTTTTTATTTTTTTATTTATTGGCTTTGTTCTGTCAAGCTTCTTTCTGCCCCTCTGTGGTTTTGTACCTTCAGTGGTATTTGAAACCAAGCTTTGTATCCCATGCAAATTTAATGAACACGCTGACTGCCTCCTTCTTCCAGATCATTAATGACGACGTTAATCCAGGCCAAACTTAAAATCTCCCCCGTGATACTTCATTAGACACCTCTCCACAGTTCAACATACCTGGCCAAATTTACTCTTGTTGTAAACAAAGGATAATTTCAATGAATTTTAAAAACTTGCATCAATGTATGCAAGCAATGAATCTGGCCCGATACCTTTCATCATTAGCCTTTGTTTGTAGGCATGTACTCATTTTACAATGGCATGAAAATGTGTAGAGCCAGTTGTAATTAATTTTGCAGCTAAGACTTCACACAACAGTATCTGACATCACTAAATTAAGTGCACTACTGTTGCTGCTATCAGTCTCACTAAAAAAAAATAGGACCACTCATAAGAGGTTTTCCTTTCTCTTAGGAATTATAAATCTTGGTCATACTTATTTCATCCCAAGCACAGCAAACCTGCAGCAATCAGTCAAAATCTATTGCATTGGATAGGCAGCTTGACTATGGCTGCGTAAGTCTACAGCATCTCTGTTGACTTTAGGTGACCTGACATTCTACATTGCTACAAAAACATAAAAAAAAAAAAAAAAAAAAAAGAAAAAAAAGAATGAAAGAAACTTGGCTGACTAACCCAGTCTTCTATACATTTGTCATGCACCATTGAACCGGGGAAGTACTATTATGCCAGTACCGATGACGGAAGAGCAAAGCCACACAGAGAACAGACAGAAGCATGCAGGACATTTTATAGTCCAAAGGGAGAATTGCAGCCCAAATAGCAGACAAATAAACTCCCTACGTGGGAGGTACTTAAGCATTTCATAATGGATCTACGCACTGCATGGAAAGCTGCCATGGCACAACAGGACTCATTCTTTGCTTTCCAAGCTCAGCTATTATCGATATCACTGCCACCAGCAGTAGGTTGCTGATTACCTACTCATGCGAGTGCAAGAGTCCCAAGCCCAGGCCCACCTAAAGAGACCCAGACTCACCTCCCTGCCTGGAGAGTGCCCTAGACCATTAGGTAAAAGCTGCTCACCATCAGAGAGGGATGAGAATGATGCTGTACTCATCAGGGGGCTGGAGCACCTCCCGTATGAGGACAGGCTGAGAGAGTTGGGGTTGTTTAGCCTAGAGAAGAGAAGACTCCGGGGAGACCTTATAGAAGCCTTCCAGTACTTAAAGGGGGCCTACAGGAAAGATGGGGAGGGACTCTTTATCAGGGAGTGTAGAGATAGGATGAGGGGTAATGGTTTTAAGCTGAAAGAGGGTAGATTTAGATTACATATTAGGAAGAAATTTTACTGTGAGAGTGGTGAGGCACTGGAACAGGTCGCCCAGAGAAGCTGTGGATGCCCCATCCCTGCAAGTGTTCAAGACCAGGTTGGATGAGGCTTTGAGCAACCTGGTATAGTGGAAGTGTCACTGCCCATGACAGGGGGGTTGGACTAGATGACCTTTAAAGGTCCCTTCCAACCCAAACCATTCTATGATTCTATGATTCTATACTCATCTTCTTCTTCCAAGTTTTTCCAATTTGTAGAAAACAAATTTAATTTATATTGTGCCCAAGGAAGTAGTGAAGAGTGAACATGATTCTGAAGCCTAATAAATGGGGAGATCAGCTGAGGGGCAGACCTTCTTGCTTGTACATATTGTTCAAATGTCTACTTAATATACAATACAGCCATGCCTCGTACAAACTTGAACAGACACCCAGTTGTACATAGTGTAACTGGTTTAATACCTTCTCTTCAACAGCAACCAAAAGAGGATATCCAGGGAATATCAATTAAGGCAAGTCAACAATGATACTTTTCCAACCTTCAGTAACTTGCCATTCAAGCATAACCTGAACCCCACGTGGTGCTTTCCTATTTAGGATCCTTGATGGGTCTTGCTTTGTGAACTGGTTCAGCGCCCTTGACTGTAACCTCAAGACATTCGTGAAGACCTGCAGCCATGAGTTCCCGCCTAGCTTCATGCTGGGGTCCCACCTCCTTTCTCCAATTCAGCCTCTTATCTGTTATAGCTTCACAGGACGCCTCCTACTTCTTGTAGTGGAACAAACAGGCTGGTCTTACCACATTTACACAGTTTACACAGATAAAAGCTGGATGCAGCCCCTCGAGCAAGCAGTTGGAAAGGATCTGCTGCCTTGGAATTAGCACATATTGCAAAGACCAAGTGAGGTGTAGAATGTAGTGGAAGAAGATGCCAACATATTGTAAGTACTGTAAAAAAAAAGGAACTGTGATTTTATCCAGCTATCAGTGTAATATGAAAACAATTGACTCTATAGAGCCACCAAACATCTAGTGAGTTTGGAAATACCTTTAAATTGTCACTTTTAAAAAAGTATTTCTGTGCTTTATAATCTTCTCCTCAGCCCTGTCCATGTACTGCTTTTCACTTTACTTCTTCTATGACTAAAAGATGTATCCTAGGCCACATACCAAAGACTAGTAGCGTCCAGAGAATAGAAGACATTAAAACATTCTCTTTTTTTCTTTTCCTTCCTTCAAGAAAAGCATTTTGTTCATTGTCAACATGGTAATGCACAAAGCGTGCCAGGGGCAGTAAGTAGAGCTTTCACAGAAACAAAGGATAATTTTTTTCATGTTGCTGATAACAAGGGAAAACGATTACTCAATATGAAGTGAAATACAGACTAGATTTGCAGGTAGAAGAACCAGCTGCAGTTCTGAGCAGTCACAGTATCTCAGTTTCAATTAAAAGAGGTAAAGTTCTAAAGTGCAGAGAGTTTCACTAACCACCAATTAAATAGTTCTGCCAGAGGGAAAAGGAAAATGAGGAATGAAATGTAAAACATTGCCCATGCCCTTTGTTACACAGAGACATTCATTTCTTGTACAATGAAAGGGTATCTGTCTCAGTGCAAAGCCACTGTCCAGCTCATTTATAATTATTTTGTGGCTTCTTTTGCTAAATACAAAAAGGAACTGATTTTTTTTGCGGGGAAAAAAAGGCTTTTTTCTTGCTTTTTTCTTTTTTTTTTTTTTTTTTCCTCTCTCACAAAGTCTATAGGCTTCCTGTATACACCATGGCAACTGCATCTCTTTTTCAAGTTTCCAACATGTTTCACTATAGAAAGCTTTAAGTGCCAAGTAAAGTAAATTCCTTTTGTTAACCCATTTCCCAAAGAGTTTCACACACAGGTTCACTGCTCCAGGTCTTTGATTTCCTGCACATCAGTTGTTGGACTGGTCTGTCCGTAGCACAACAATTCTTATTTCACCCCATCAATTCTTATTTCACCCCATCAGATCCACAACTGATTGCTTGGAGACAATACAGAGATACAGATTCCCCTTACTTTTCTGTCTCATTTCTAGTATTTTTAAGAATTTTTGTCCTCTATGTTAATGAGTGCAGGGTTGGTCCCTAAACACTTAGCCTTGTTTTTTCCAGTCAGATTAACTGCCAATTAGTGATAATTGGACCTGGCAACATTTCTGTTGATGGACACATATGTACTGTGAGACAGAATGAGAGCACTAATTAATTTCAGATAAGTCACTCCTGGCTGTCAATTTTTCTTTAAACTCTATGTGTGTCCACATAATTCTTACTTCAAATTAAATCGGTCAGAAGCTATTCATTCTCAAATGTAAAATTGGAGAGTATAGTTAAAACTGCTGTAGTTAAATCTGAACAAATATTGACTTTTCTACGTGTGGATGGGTCCCGTTGCCAGGTGGGATCCTTTTTTTTGTTCATCTACTCTGCAAGTCACTGCTTAGGGATGAAACTATCCTCGTCTGCTTGCATTTCCTTTCATTTCTCAGTTCCTCTGCAGGCTGCTGCAGCATTTGAACTGTGAAGACTTCAGGGCTTAAATCAAAAGATGTAGTGAGAAGGGAAAAGACTTTAATTGTTAGTCTATGCAAGTATTTCTACTAGTATTGGGCTTTCAAAGGCTAAACAAAAACCTAAAATTTAAGCCCCTTTAACAGTTACTGCACTTATGCTTAATACAAGTGAAAGTATGAATATGCCAGACCTCAGAGACCCCATAACACTTTTAAATAAAGTCTAAAATCTAGCCAGTCATCTTTCACTGAGAAATTTTAGAAGCTGTTTCAAGAGGAGGCACCTCTAGTTCTGTGGAGCTCTTGCTGTTAGTACATTTTTAGATGTGTTTCTCCAATGTGAAATAGTCCCTCTATAGTTAAATTCTAAATCAGGAGGCCTTTCAGTTCTTGCTGTAGTTTTTTCTTTCAGTGAAACATTAAAGTCTTTCTTAGGACAGCAGAGCTGAACCGGTCTTTCAAACTTTCTCAGTAATATCTAATTTAAGGTCATTTCCACCTTTTTAACCAGGCTACCAATAAAGGTCATGGAAGAACCCTAGCAAAAAGTAAAATAAAGTAAAATAAAGTAAAATAAAGTAAAGTAGTATTTTAAAAAAGACACAATTCCATAAAATTGTTTTAATTGATTGCTGTTTTTTGCCCTAGTATTTTGCAACCTGGAAAATACACTTTATGCCCAAAAAAGGGTTTACAGATTGCAATTCTGAATTTAATTTCAGGAAGTAGAAGTGACACTGTCAGCTGCCACAGAAGTTAAAACAATAACCACAATAAAATGCAATTAAAAATGTTATTCTCTCTATCTGATAATTTATTGCACAGCATACCTTTTTCTCTTCAGCCACTTCAGTAAGTAAAATGACTTCTTTCAAGAAGCAAATTTCCTAAATATTGGAAGTCTTACAACTAACATTGTGCTTAAATACTCTCTAGAATGAAAGAATAAAATGTCATGCTTGTAAATCAAAGAACAGGTCTGCGAAATCCCAATTCAATATAATACTTGAGAACTTTTTAAATTATTTTGAACTGTGATAATCTATTCCAATTCTGCTTTTATATTTGATAGAGGATAAGGAAATATGCAAATCCTTGATTTCCTCTCCAGTGAACACCACTTTGCCACTTCAGAGTTCTGAGTGACACCGTGATGACCAGGATGGTCCAGAACCTTGACCAAAATGTTTCCCAGTGAAAGAAGAAATTTTATAATTGATAAAAACTGATTTATTTTTTTAAGTCATGATTTCATTCTAGTGTAAATAGGGAAATCTAAAAGTGATTCATTGCACTTGTCTTGCCTTCTTTCACTGCTGTATAAAAGTTTCATTTTCTTTTATTTTTACTTTTGACATCAAATAAATAAAATATATCAGAGGTTCTGAAACATTCTTTAATTTTCATCCACAGAAAGTTTTAAAGGTTCAGAAAATTTGTGAATGAAATATACATAGAACGATCTTGATTTCTTATCAACTCCAACAAGGATATAGACCATAGACACAACAAAATATATATTCCATAGAGTTAGGTGACAGTAAACTTTACAGTTTTTTCCCTCTCCTCCTCCAGGAAAAATGGATCTGTATTTTACTGTTCCTTCAGTGCATATAGCAAGCTGACAATGTAATCTGATTTGTTTAAGATCATGTGTCAACAGAGATGATGGAGTCACACACCCTACAGAATTTACAATGTAAACTGATGTGCCTGTATCACAGAAGATATGAAGTGCAGCAAAACAATTGTTGAGTGCTGAAAATGTAATCTATATTTAGGTTTAGTTTATTTTAAGCTTTTTATGTCATGTCATTCATCCCTTCCATGACAAATGAAAATAAAAATAAAAAGAGCACACAATTTCTTTTCCTTTTTTTTTTTTTCTTTAAAAAACGTGTCTTTCCTGATTTATGGTTCAATTTTTATGATGTGTTTTAATGTGCATAGCTAAATCAGTTATCATCTACTCAGCAATAAAGGTAAACAGTGTAAGAAAGAAGAGAGTGACCGTTATTTGTTTGGTTGGTTGTTTTGTTATCTTGGAAGATTTTATTTCTACCCATATATCTACACATCTGTATAAAACTCCTGGATGAAACCCAGGCCACCCATGATTTAGGCTCTGCTTTACTGTAACTTTGTAAATCTGGACTGTTAGGATGGGACAGGCGATCTGGTCCACCTAACATTTCTGCCAGAGGCCATTGCACACCCTAACAAAAAGAGATGGGCAACCAAAGACCTCTTGAAGGAAATCCACTCTATGTAATATCATTTCCTTGATCCACTGGCTGCACTGTCATCTCTAGAGAGCTGAACACTTTGCCTGCATGAACTGTGCTTGCCTGCACTGAGAGTTTGCCTCCCTGCTCATTTGGGATCCCGCTTGCTCAGTAATCCTTAGAAGGACATGGGACTGTAAGGGAGCAAACCCACGTGTCCCATGACTGCTCCATCCTGCTGGCTATGGTGTACCCCAAGTAAAGGCACTTTCTATTCCTCCTCTTGTGGATAAGAACAGTTGCAGGCATACATTCAAGAGACACAAGGCCCAAGCAAAAGCAGGCAAACAAGAACCCAGTTTTAACCTAAGAACTATGATGTTAAACATCCGGGTGGAAAGAGAAAGCTCTGGACCAGAAAGCTTTCAACATCTTTTTGGTTTATCATCCAGCTTAAGAAAAGTCATTGAACCTCCTCAAAAGCCTTTCATAGCTTGTTTTTGTTGGCAGCAATCATCTGTGATGATTGTTGAAAACAAAAGGTGGTGGAGTCTCCATTGTTGGAGATATTCAAAACCCATCTGGACATGGTCCCAGGCCACTGGCTCTAGGTGGCCCTGCTTGATCACGGATATTGGACCAGATGATCTCCAGAGGTCCCTTCCAATCTCCACCATTCTGTGCTTCTGTGATACGCCCCTGGATGCACATGTCCATGTGTACTATTGGATTAGTTGATTACATTGAGAGAGACAAAACTTAGTTCATGAACGCCAAACTCCTTAGCACACTCTTGGTGAGTCCCCTATATACAAGCTCCAGATGCCTTCAGGTAGCGCAGGAAAATCTTGGGAAAGAAAAAGTTTATCTCCTAGGCAAAAAACCTCTATAAAAATGAAATGCTTAGTGAAAGGCAATAGCATGTTATTTTACTCTTTTCATTCTGAAAAATCACAAAGGCTTTAAAAACTATTAAAGAGGAAAATCTGAAAACAGAACACTACAAAACAGATGTCACTGCAAAATTAAGGCTCCACAGGCAAATACTCAAAAGTCCCAAAATGCAAACCTAAGTCTAAATGTGTCACTTTACAACCACCCCCAGTGAAATACGTCTGATGCATAATACATTTTCGCTCAACACATAATTAGCTGTTGGAACTCATCACACCAAATTAACTAAGACCTTGGCATAATTCCAAAAGATATCGGGCATTCCTGTGTAGGTACTGACATGGCCCTGTTCAGCAGAAATGCCCCACTAACCCATCCTGGGAGGCAGGAATATATTATTATTCTTCCAGCTGATGAAAACTAAACATAGAGCAAGTTAAGTGGCTTGCCCAAAGTTAAATAGGAAACCTCCGGAAGAGTGAGGAGTTCTCAAATCTGCTGAGGGGCAACAAATAAACACAAAGTTTTCTGTCACCATGCATGGGTATCCTTTTTTTAACCGCACCCTTTGAAACCACTGCCACTGACAGGGTGGGGACACTCATTACATGAACCCACTGAACATCGCCATGTGGAAAGTGCTGAGCATCTGGATGTGCAAGTGCAGAGAGGGAGGTGTTTGCAGCTGGGCTTCATAACCTCATGGCCATTCCCTCTCTTCTCCCACAGAACCACCCTGCAGTCTCCATCAGCCTGAAGCAGGCTGCTTTTGTGAAACCCTATTTTGCCCTTCGTTCCCCCACTAAATGGGACACCGCCGATCCCAACCCCGCTTTCAGCTCTGCACTGCGCCAATCTCCTTCCTATGCACAGACTCAGGGACCATATGGAAAGGGCTTTCCCTGAAGGACTGCATCATACTAGTACTCAGCACAAGCGCTGCAATGGCACAGTTTAATAGCTTGTGATGAGCTCAGCCTTTCCTCATAAAAAATAAAATGCTTTTTGTGATCAATATAAATTAAATTGAGGATGAACCAAAGCAGCATTGTTTTGCTGAGTCTGCAGCAGAGAGTTGCCATGGGGCAGCCCACTGAAGTCTGCATCAACAAGCAACAGCAAGGCCCCAAAAAGACATCTGTGCTGTCACCTTGGAGCTGTTTGAAGCTTCAGTCTGGAACCTAAAGCTGAGCTTACTGAGGTATAAGCATTCTGCACTAAAATAATTTTTCTCTTCATAATATCAGAAAATGTGTATTTTTAAATGGAAAATTTTCAGTTTCAAGCATGTGGAAATCAAAACTGACCTATGCATTCTGTTTAGCTTTGTTTGTAGCTGTTTCAGTGTTATTTTTATGTAAAGTTCTCCCTAGTCACAGAATGATCTATAGCCATTTTGCAGAGATTAGTAATGCAAGTTCTAATGCCATTAGACAGAAGCTGAAATTCAGCCTTTCACGTTTCAATTGTGAGGGCTATGGAACTTATAGCATCTACATCTCTTTCCCATTTTCTAGAATAAATGTCCAACATGTACCCTCAGAAATAATACCTTTCTTTTCATAGAAACAGAAAAAAAAAACCAAAAAACAACAAAACAAAACCCATAATAAGTATAGTCCAATTTACAACTGAAAATCAATCATTATTAAAATTGGTAACAGCATGAAAACTACCGTGTGATTTGGGGGTTCTCTGAGCAAACTGGATAATAAAGCCAACCTCTAATGAAAAAGAGTTATCAAGAAATGACCAACAGAGCAAGCAAATTTTACCTATGCCAACTAGCAATTATTATTTTTCTATTCTGTCTAAGCTTAGGGTCTGATAACTAAAAATAATTCTGCAGAAACAGAAGGAGATAAGGATGATCATCTGTCTGTACAGTACACTAAATCTAAATACTATAATCTGATAAATAATATTGGATTTTTATTATTGGATTATTACACATGATTCCAATGAGCTCACCCCCTCCCTGCAGTCCTATTTCCCATGAGTCCCCACCTGCAGCACTGTTCAGGCTGTAACTTGCCGCTAATTGCCTTTTCCCTTCCTATGGCTTATACCAGATCACTTAAATTTTCTTGATTTCTCTAATATTTTAATTCAGAGATTCAAATGACTAAACTAAACCATCAGATAAAAATCTTTTTTATTTCACTTATTGATATTTTTCTGTCTAGTTAAATCTTTGCCTTTGTGGACAAAATTCTATCTTTCCTTCTTGCTGTATACCAGCCTTCTATCTTACATCATAACTACACTATCTGACAATGCAACAAAGTCATAAAATACATTTAAATAAAAATGTAATTTAATTTAATTACAGAGCACACAAAAAAAGTGACAGTCTATATCAAAAATGTTTCATGACATGGAATAAGGAAAATCAGATAGAGAAAATAGTATATTAGTAAGGCAATTTCTGCTAAAAATACTGCCTACACTATTATCTCCAGCACTTTCTGAATTCGTGCTTTAATTTAGATTACTTTATGATTTTAATAACTTTTCTCACAAAGTTATTTTGAGGCAGAATAACTTTATAAGGACTTTTTTTTCAATCAATATTAACCCCTAATATTTCCTTTTCTTATTCTCACCTGATTTGTTTCAGTCCTGTATCTTCAGCTTTACTATGATCAAGCCAATCAAGAAATTTCCTTAGGTGTATGATACCAGTGTTCTGAAGGTGATTATTGGGCAAATAAGCAAAACAATTTTTTCGTGTGTCACTTTACATGTTTGTTTGTCTCTCTTTGCAGAGCATTTCTGTAGAATCATAAAATGATTCAGCTTGGTAGAGACCTCATGAAGTCATCCGGCCCAAGACCCTCTTAGCCCAAACCCAGTTAGACCAGGTTGCTCAGGTTTTTGTCCAGTTGAATTTTGAGCATCTCCAATGATGGAAAGTCTGAAAGCTGTCTGGGCAACCTGTTCCAGTGTCTGACTGTCTCCATGGTAAAATGTCTTTGCTTATGTCTAATGGTAACTTCCCATGTTCCAACTTGTGTCCTTTGTCACTTGTCCTGTCACTGTGCACCACCAAAAACCATTTGGCTCCATCTTCTCTGTCGCCCTTACCCCCATTATGCAGTTGCAGACAGCATTAACATCCCCTGTTAGCTTTCTCTTACTGAGGCTGAAAAAAACAAGTTGTCCCAGCTCTGCCTGTATGTCATGTGCTTCAGATTAATTTTAGATTACTTTCCAGTTCATTTTGTTTAATTTGATTTGTAGCAGTCATAAATAAATGTGTGTGTGTGTGTGTGTGTGTTCGTGTTTACATACATACATACATATATATATATATACACACGCACACAAATTTTAATCAGGAATGACAGAATACTCCAACATCAAAAAGCAAATGGCATTATGGAACTGTAAGTTGTCACTGCATGTGTCACTACATGTTTATGTCTGCAAACAATATTCAAGATTTTCTTTCAAAGTCTTTTACTTCTGTGTAGGCAACATTGACAGGCTAGAAAGAGCCAGGTTGTAACCTCACCCATAGTAAGAGGCAGCACGGAGACGTCCCACAAAACGGGCAGAAAACAGTCTGAAAGCGGCTCACCATATAGTTTTTTTTCTTAACTCCTACCATTGAGGGAACAAATTATGCCAACACTTTCTGCAAAATGGCCTTTCTTTGCATCTTGTTACCCATCCTCTGCAGCAAAGGTGGGAAGAGCACTCGATCTTCCTTCTGCACACTTGTCAGAGCTGCATGGAGCAGCAAGGTGGACAGAGGAAGGTGACAGGGACTTTGCTATCCCACCATCTGGTAGGAAATGCCCCACAGAAAGAGATACTAATCCGAGGCATAACCTTCCCCGTTGCCCTGTATTGCCAGAAGCATATTTCTGCTGTGATTGTGGGAAGTAACAGGCAAGAAGCCACCACAGGCATTCGCAATCAGCAAGGACCTGAGAAGGATACTCAGGGATGATTTTACTCCCATTTAATCACTTAGGATGGGTAGGTAAGGACAAATGAGGCCAAAAGGAAGATGAAAACAAAGCGGCAGCTTACCTGGCCCAAAGCGAGACTGATTTCCATGTCACACTGGAATACAGCGTTCACATGGTTCAGAAGTTATTTTGTGTCACTACATTTGGTGTCTCATTTCTGCAGCTACAACTGAGAAAATATGCAGTTGAACTACAGAACATGCTAGGTTCCCAGCAAGATTTGGCACCGCACATAAGACAGCACACTGGCACCACGCCGACAGCAGACTATGTTTAACAACTAATGATATACATTACCACAGCCTTGACACTAAAAACACATATCTAGTGCCAGTCATTCTGTTGCCATTTAAATTCATATACGTCTTGGGATGGTTTCCATCCATGCTGGCAGCCAAAATGTAATGAATAAGGAGGCTCTGCTTTGTAGATAAATAAAAGCAAATGTGGGATGTACCTAAATGGATTTGACAGATTGTAGGAATAACTTAAAAATATAGGAGTACAACACAGAAATGTTGGCATTATCCATAATGGGGACAAGAATTCATGAATTATATGCTATTTGCTAGACCAGAAAAACAGGAGAAAATACCATAGATGTTCAAGTCCTTCAATTTACACAGCAGTATAATAACAAAGTCTTCATGCTTAGTATTCATTTAGTGCCTTTTCATTTGTAAAGCCCTAAGCTCTGTACACAAAAAAATAATTCTGAGCATGAAGCACAGGGCAATGAAGCAGCTTGTTTCTTCTCATATGGAAAACCAGCACATAACTAGGAGGAGAAATGGCAAAAGCTGTTGTAGGCCATATCCCGAACTGTGAAAGAGCAATGCAATTCACGTTGCTGGGGTTCTCCCTGAGGACTCCCAGCATTGCATCCTATTAAGCAGCACTAAGCATCCTTCCTAATAGCCACTAGTAATCATCCACTTGTTATTGGCACACTTCTGTAAATAAATATATCTGAAAAGTCAAATTCTGGAAAGGAGGAACCATCTCATGAACAGATAAAAACTAAAGGCCTTTTTTAACATCCCTAGTTTTATTACTTTGCTTACTAGCAAGTGTGCCATATTTAAAGAACTACTAGTTTGGACAAGATACTTTATTTGCACACCTCAGTAACAAAACCAGAAGGGTACTAGAATAGAAGAAATAGCAAATAGTCTACATAGACATGAATTTTTGTACAAAAAACAAAACACCTTTAACAATAGTCCCCAAATTACCAACCAGTTCTTAGAATACCCTACTGGTTTTCCTTGTACTTTTTTTCCTTCTTTTTTTCCTTGTGCCTTTTACTTCTGTAACAACTTATTTTTATCTTTTATCATTATTACACTAGAAACAGTGACCACCTTTCTGTACTATGTTTATATAGTGCATTGTAAAAGTATGGAGTGCAGCTTGATGCTACTATTTGAAAAAGAAATAATCAAAACTTCCACTAGAGAAATCCACCTTTTCAAAAGTCTGTCCTGAATTTGAATTATTTATTGCATTCTGTGTATTGAGGTTGTCTCTTTGATGACTAAGGAAAACAGAATATCAGTAGTAAAAAAAATCATGTAGAAAAAAACAGTTAAGGTAAAAAATATATATAAAGAGGGAAAAATTGTAAAAATCATTTTAAAAAAACAAACTCTAGAAACTTTATAGCAAATACTGTTTCCAAGCACTGTGTCACCTGTGGTGTGCCAGGCTAAAGCACAGAGGAATGATCATGGTCTGTGTTCCTTTACATTAACTGTATTTATTTTATGTTCAGGTAGGTTTTTCTTGAAAAAGTACCATACAGTATGCCATTTTAAGAACGTAAATGTAAAATCTTGGAAAAAAGCTATGAAGAAAGGTGCAAAACAAACATCCTGCCTACTTGTAACATGCCCGAATAACTTTACAGATAGATAGAAATAATACTATTACATTCATACCACCGTAACAAAATGATAGGCTAAGTTAAAACTGGGAAGATTAGTATGCAAATTGCCTGCAGAAATTGTAACTAAGAAAGGTAAATATATATAACAACATTGTACTAAGCTATATCAAAGCCACACAGTTGGAAAAAAATCCAAGTAATATGGCAGAATTGACCCCAAGGAGGCAACTTTATCATTCTTATAGAAAAGTAGAAAAATGTAAACATTAGGCTCATGCATGGGAATTGTGGAGATATTAAATACTGTGGAGATGTGGAGACATTAAACATGGAAATATTAAATACTTCGAATGGATATTAGTGATTCCAAAAGATGACTGTGGTACTGAGCTAGTGTTAACACTATAACACAAATAACATGTAAATAGAAGAGGCTCTAGCTAGTATTTTTACTATTGCATTTTAAAGCGGTTATTCACAGAACCTCTGTTTTAGGGATATCCAAAGTGATAGACCATGTGCAGGTATGTGCTTGTCAGTGGGGTTCCTCAAGTCTTCTTGAAGATCAGGTTGCTTTAATGCTGTTGCATATGGGACACCCAAAAATCATAAACACTCCAAAGCCCAAGCCTTTGTTGAAAGTGCTGATTAGCTAGAAATAGTAACAGCTTGTGAATACTCAGGCAACATCTCGCTGATGAAAACAGACTACTTCACCACCTGAGCAGGAAGTGACCTTTTAGGAGTTCACTGTGGCAATTATACATTAATATAGACTAAAACATTAATTACCATGGGAGCATTCACTGTAAACCGTGAGCATGCAAGCGAAGACAATCAGAAATTATTTCACTTGTGCATACTAAGCTTGAATTGAAACAGTTCATATTAATGTGATGATGTATCTGTATTCTTATTGTACAAAATAATACTGCCTCTCAGCTAGCATAAGCTGAAAAGCCAAGCCACTCTCCATCATCTATCAGCAGTCCTGGTCAACCGGGGAGGTCCCAGATGACTGGAAGTTAGCAAACGTGACACCCCTCTACAAGAAGGGTCAGAAGGAGGATCCAGGGAACTACAGGCCTGTCAGTCTGACCTCGGTGCCAGGGAAGGTCATGGAGCAGATCATCTCGAGTGCCATTACGCAACACGTGAGGGACAACTGGGGGATCAGGCTCAGCCAGCATGGGTTTATGGAAGGGAGGTCCTGCTTCACTAACCTGGTCTCCTTCTCTGATAAGGTGACCTGCTTAGTGGATGAGGGGAAGGCTGTGGAGAAGCTGGCTGCTCACGGCTCGGACAAGTGCACTCTGCGCTGGGTTAAAAACTGGCTGAATGGCCGAGCCCAGAGAGTGGTGGTGAATGGAGTCAAATCCAGTTGGCAGCCGGTCACGAGTGGTGTTCCCCAGGGCTCAGTATTGGGGCCGGTCCTGTTCAATATCTTCACTGATGATCTGGATGAGGGGATCGAGTGCACCCTCAGTAAGTTTGCAGATGACACCAAGTTTGCTGGAAGTGTTGATCTGCTGGAGGGCAGGAAGGCCCTACAGAGGGACCTGGACAGGCTGGATCATTGGGCCGGGGCCAACTGTATGAGATTCAACAAGGCTCAGTGCCAGGTCCTGCACTTGGGTCACAACAACCCCATGCAACGCTACAGGCTTGGGGAGGAGTGGCTGGAGAGCTGTCTGGCTGAAAAGGACCTGGGGGTGCTGGTCGACAGCCGCCTGAACATGAGCCAGCAGTGTGCTCAGGTGGCCAAGAGGGCCAATGGCATCCTGGCTTGTATCAGGAATAGTGTGGCCAGCAGGACCAGGGAGGTGACAGTGCCCCTTACTCAGCACTGGTGAGGCCGCACCTCAAGTACTGTGTTCAGTTTTGGGCCCCTCACTACAAGACGGACAGCGAGGTACTAGAAGAGAAATGAAGGAAACGTAGATTACAAGCACTGAAGCAAAGCATTAATTGAATGAATATATCTTCAGTATGATTATCATGCACATTCCATTTTCATGCTGACTCCAAACACCAAGCTAGCAGGTGTACTGCTCACTTCTTTCCATAGGGGATGGACTGCTATTATTTGCCAGGATGACCAAACTGAATACGTGACGTCCCAATAAGAGGACGTACCTTGTGTAAAGGATTCCAGCTCCTCTATATGATCTTTTATAAGCATATTTGTGATTATTATTATATTGACTCCCCCTTCCATAGGCTCAGAGCATGAAAATGCAGTTCAAAAAAATTAAGATATATGGAAAGCTATTTACTCCAGAAATTAGGAGAAAAAAGTTCATCCTTTCTCCCTTTCCATCCCTTCATCATACACCCAAATCTAATAAATCTATGATTAATGCCACAAGCACCATTAATAATATGTCGGGACCACTAGCTTCACTAATTCGGATGACCTGAATTCACCAGGGATCGTGGCAAAAAAAACATGATTTCTCACACTCTAAAGACCAAGCTTTGAAAGGACTAACATCAGCACCCAGACTGCACCTGAAAACAAACAAGAAGCCAGCGTTAAAGAGACCGTTTCAATGGCATGAATGTGTATTTCTCAGAATACCGTTGGATAAGTAAGTTTTATGAAGACAAAAATAGCAGGGCAGTTAAAGGGCTTAACTTGGTTTGTCTTGAATCTCATTTATTAGAGGGATAGATCTTATCTACTTAGAGATATGTCCTTAGTATCACAGCAGGATATAAAGGCCTCCTACGTTATTTTCAGACAGACTCCTCATAATATTAGTAGAATACTATATGTCTTACTGCTATTAAGTGAGCTTCTACTGATTTAAAATTTCATTAGGCTCATAAACTCCTCCAGTTGGCAGAGAAATTACATTTTCTGATTTCCAAAGCTGCATAATGAGTCATGACCTATCCCTTCCCTTTGTCTCCTCAGAATACCCTTCTGTTGGCTAATCTCCCTCATATTTTCGATTTTCCCCCAACACTCATACGGGTATTTGCACACACACACACACACACACACACAGGTAATATCGCAGAGCATTCAAATTTTTGTTCCAGAGCTCAGGATGTTTTATCTAGGCTTCCCCACAGTCACAATGAGCAAAAGCAGCAAAGGCAAGGCAGTTTCATATCATGTCTCCTGTCTTTGATTAATCTGCAAGCCGCCCATTTTAATGACTCCTCATAAATAATTCAACTTCTAATTATGCTAGAAGCCCCTTAACCTGAAGAAGAATAAAGAAAGGTAGAAAGGTAGGGGAAAGGGAGGGGAAAAGTGCATATGTTGGATCAAACAATGCCTGCAGCAACTGAGCTACTCTTACTAAGCTATTCTGCCCATTCAAGATGCACCTCCTTCCTAAACCTTGAAATGTTTCTCTAATAAACGCGACAGGATTACATACAAGGTTGGAGTGAAGACAATAATTCTAGGATCTGCTCCTTTTCCACTCACTTTCCCTGTTCCAGAAGGTACACACATGAGCAAGATGTGCTCCTGCTCTAGGCGAATTGACTGCGACGACCGCTCCTCTGCTGGTGGGACCAGCCCCATGCCCTTGCACATTGCCCTGACCACAATGGAAGGGAGCAAACCAGCCACAGAAGACCCTCTACTTCTGATTCTTACTCCTCATTTCTCCTCTTTGAACTCCTTGATAAGGGTTAGGAAATCCAATACTGGCTATTCTATTTTCCCCTGCAACTTGTTGCTTGAAGAGGTGAGAGAAGAACTGCCCCTCTGCCCTACTCCAGGGAACATTCATGTTCCCCTACGCACAGATGAGCCAGGACTTCAGGAGGAAACCATTAGCTATCATCACATGAATGACACCTGGCCTCTGCCAGCACGGAAGTTCTGCAGCTCCCTTTGCACCCATGTCTCACTTTTCTACTGTAGAAAACATTGCTGCCAAATCAACCATACAGACATGGGTTTTTTCCCTTTTTTGCTTTAATCAAAATGCATCTGACATACAAAAAGCTGGTCAAGGTACAACTGACAGCACACAGACAGCTGAATGATCTCCTCCTACCTACAACTATTTTTTAATTGCAAGGAGGTCTCTCAATACACACCAGAGCATCTGCTCATTAGCACTACAGCACTATTTCTCCTGCTGACACTTCCTACCCCTCCTCCTCTCCAATCTTTAACAACTATTCCTAAAGCACTTGCAAATTGCAAACTCTCTGTGACCTGTGGGGTTGGATTTATATTGTGCATATTAATGCATTTCTTTCTAAAAGTTCCTTAAAAAAATAATGAGCAATCCAAACTCACTATGGCTTTTGTTCAAAATCCCTGAGATTTATTTTGAATGGCAGCTATTTGGTTTGTCTTGATTCCTTCCTGAAACGGTATTATATATTGATATCGTATACAGAGCTTGTGGGCTTCCACATTTCTAGTTTTAGAATTCAGGCTACAGAATTCAGCCCACGCTGTTACATAGGCCAAAGCTCATTGTGTCAAAGTTGCTGCGATGGTATTTTATGGAAGATAATGATAAATTGCTACAATTTTATTAATTAGTAATCATAAGGATATGGGAATTGCCTGCATTATGGAATGCAGTGCATTTCATTTAAGAAACACAGTTCATCTGAGACCACATATTTTGCCTTCTTGTTTGTTTTACATCCAAATACTGCAGCAGTTAATAAAAGCCAGAAAAATATACAGGTTGGTGATCTTGGAACATTTCCAAATGCTTTGACGTAGGCACATATCCCAACCTGCCCTGGGGCCAGACCTACACGCATGTTGCTGTCTCATCACCTGCAGACTCTCAGGTGTCTGTGGGAAGGGAATGGGAGACACAAGCTAAAAGGCTGTCACATCATATGTCCGTGCCCAGGCTAGGTGTGGTCAGCATGACTGAACGTTGAATGCACCGATCTTCACCAAATCCTTGCAAAGTAACACAGAAGAGTATTTCCTCTTCAGAGATCAACTAATGCAGAATTAAAATCTCTATATCTACTTGACATGGCTTGTCCCAGGAACATCCTGAAAACTAGAAAGTCAGCCTGAGATCAGGTCACTTTCAAACCTCATCTCTCTGGGATTTCTATGCAAGCAACATTACCGATGCATCCCATGACATTAGTGAGAAGGTAGCCAGACAAGGCTCAGTGTATTGGAGTCACATGTGCACCATACAGCTTGTCCTAGCGTCCCACCTATGAACACTTCTGAAAATAAAGAATGTGACAGAGAGGATATGTTCTAAGACTTCATTTGTCTACACTTCCAGGATAGTTATAATGAATCAGGCAGAAGATACCATGGATGAGGTATCTAACTTTATATGCTTAAATATTAGATGTCTTGTCTGAACTAGTTATCCATGCTCCCTCTACAGAAAGAGAGGGCACTTCCAGATATTCCCTGGAAATACCTACCTCTTTTCAATTTCTGAAGAGGAAGAAAGATGTGACTAATTGGGGACAGACTTTTTAGCAGGGCCAGTAGCTATAAGACAAGGGGTAATGGTTTTAAAGTAAAAGAGGGTAGATTCAGACTAGATAGAAGGAAGAAATTTTTTACAATGAGGGTGATGAAAGACTGGAACAGGTTGCCCAGAGAGATGGTAGGTGCCCCATCCTTGGAAACATTCAAGGCCAGGCTGGATGGGGCTCTGAGCAACCTGATCTGGTTGTAGATGTCCCTGCCCATTGCAGGGGGATGGACTAGATGACCTTTAAAGGTCCCTTCCATCCCAAAGCATTCTATGATTCTTTAATTCTAATTTAAAGCAACATCTACTTAGACAACTTTACGTCAGATGAAACTCATCCTGCAAGTAATTAGATTGAAACCACACAAGAAATCTGCAGCAAAGCAAAATCTTCAACCAGCATTCCCCATGCCTGAAGGTAAAGCTCTAAATAGAGGGCCATTGTTCCATTTGCACACACAGGTCCCCATCCAACAAAAGCTCATGTATAAATATGCGCTTCAATTTTTTTTACAGTATTCCATTTTCACACAGAATTCATTAGGACTGTTCATAAGCATAAAATTAGCATAAAGCACACTTGGTTCTTTCCAAGTCCAGGGCCCAAGTGAAAGCTAACACATACACACAAAAATTAAAATTATAAATATTTATAATTCCTTAGACTATGTTAAAGCATATCATGGTTATAAATACCACATGTATCAGATGGTTTCTCCCGGGCTAGGTTCTTCACAGAGACACATGCTAAATACTCTAAAGCATTCAGTGGCTGGATTCTTGAAGAACAACTAAATGAGTGCATTCCCACTATCTCAATTAGTGTTTTAGATGTTTTGTGCACTGGTGATGCCCCAAACCAATGAATATATGTGATTCAGAGTTTGTACAAATCTCATGGTGTCTTAAGACTTGGCAAAAACCCTCCCATTACAAAAAACACACCTTAATAATTCTAAATTTCAGACAGAACTGAATGACACTGGACACAGCTCATTTTTCTCATATTGTTCTTTCATTGTATGGTATCTTCTATCCAAGGCTGATTTTATCAGAAACATGAGGATCTATTCTGAATACTGAGGGAACTGTTATGTTCTGTATAAACTTCAAATCTTCAATCTCTCAATTTCTCTTGATTAAAAAAAAACAAACAAAAAAACCCCACACAAAAAAACCCAACAAAACCCACCAAAAAAAAAAAAAAAAACCACTCATGCAGGAGAATGGATTATTTATTTTAATGTAAATGTGTAGATCTGATCTGACAGAATAGGATTTTTTTCGAGAAATGCCCATCAGATAAACTCTCTATGTTTTTGTGAGCTAGTTCAGTGTGTCCGTTCTGGAAGCTCATTACAAATATCAACTTTTATTGCTGTACAAGTAAATATAAACTTTGCACTCTGGAAGCCCTTGGTACAAAGCTGAACGGCTAAACAAGAACATAAATACTGGGCAGCTGGAAGATTATGCTTCCTGAACAAGTTCCTCTCATCTCATTACTTAAAATATAAGAATGCTAAAGACGTCCGTATAGATTGAAGTTATATAAAGAGAATACAGTGAACTCCATGTGTGTCTTCCTTTGTGTATATGAACTTTCATAGCAGGCTTCAGATCCGGCATTTGAATTTGATTTTCCATATGGGTCTACATTACCCAGGGCTGAAACCTCACCATCTGTTCAGAAAATACCAGCTTTAAATGGCAAAAACTTTACTTTTTTAACTTTTCAGATGGCGAGGAAGAGTGCAGTACCCTGTAGGCATGTAGCTAAATCAAGTTCTCTCTCTCCCCAAAAAATCCCACTCACTTTTGGAGCTAAGGTGAAACCAAAATCATAAAGACAGATCGAGAGCTTGTTTACACAGACACAATAAGGAAACTTGACTCCAGGCAACTTTTAAGGCGGGTAAGTTACCTTATGCTTAACTTCCATCCAGAGAGAATTAAAGTAGGCATGGTTAACATGGCTTTTCTTTGATTTTTTTTACTATTATTATTTATTTGGGGAGTCTTTTAAGGCAATAAACCCTACGAAATGTAAACCTAGCAAAGAGTATATTCCTCCTCCGAGTGAGAACACATGGCTTCCTGGTGATGATAATCTCCTCAGCCTCCCAGCAGTGAGTGCGTACCCACTGCCGCGTCACACCGAGAAGCACAGCAAGCCCAGGAACCACCTGCCACGAAACCACTTGGCCACTGCGAAAGCCCCGCATCGAGGCTTCCTGCTTTCAAAAGAGCTACATGGTAAAAATAAAACTAAGATCTTATCTTGTGGTCAGTTCAATTTCTGCAAACATTTACAAAGACGTAAATATTTACCTAGAATGTTTGCCTCAAAAAATAATTGAGCATTTTGCTAATTAAACATATTGAAAAATGGTAGGAAGATAAAATACATCAAAACATGAGAGAGAAAGCAGAACTAAGCAGCTGAATTTAAAATTGTTTTAACGACTTTTTAACATAAAATAAATAAAATATAAAATCAAAACATAAAATAAACTCTGTAAGTGGTTATTTGAGTTTCTTGGCCCTTCTGAAAGGACAGTGGCCACAGAAGCAGACAACAACACAGCCACAATACAAACAAAAAGATGAGAAAGTTCAGTCATTATTCAAAAATGAATATTACATCTCGAGTGGCAAGATGATTATGAGGGCAACACACAATAAAATGTGTAAGAATTAATTGAATTAATGCATAAAAAGGGACTTCTGGAACAGAAGCAGCATTGTTTCTGAGCTACAAGGCCCAGAGAGAGGGGGATCGTACTCGCAGCCAGGGCTCTTACAGGACTCACACTTCAGAGGGATTTCTCCTCTGCAAAGGCTGGAGGTTCCTGCCCGTGAATTCTAGAAAGTTCAAGTGCAGGTTCTCAGAGTAGTGCATGTTGACACAGGGATGTCTGAGAAATCCTAGGTAAATCAGTTCTGGTGTTAAGTGAACACACAAACTAAAGAAAAATGCACAAAATTCTGTGTACTCACTAAGAAGTTATTATAGCTTACTAGGAAAGAATTACTTCCTACATCTTTTCATGTACCTAAGCCAAAAACAAAAAACAAACAAAAAAAAATTAAAAAGTGTAAACACGTCTTCTAAAACAAACAAATATATTAATGACTCCATCTGAAATCCACAACCACATGCCCCATCTGGTGAATGCTGTGCCATCAGATCCACAGCCCTTCTGACAAGTTCACCAGGCATCAGCGCTCAGCAGAAAAATAAGTTTCTTTTTCCTGTTATCTAATTGGTGTCTAAACAGCTCAGACTACAAACTAGAAGGCTTAAGCAAGTTGAGTGCACGGCTGCCTGCTAGGATGGCCTTCATGTCTTCTGACATTTCAGATCTCATCCAGTGACCAGAAGCCTCATAAAACTGTCTCCTGCTTTCTGCTCTCCCCCATTTTCACTGGGCAGCACAGTCACTTTTCTCACAACGATAACCTAGTAATGTTAATTCCCCCAGCAAACGAATCCTTCTTCTGCTGTCTCCTGCATCAGGCGTATCTCAACCACCGGCTGCAGCGCTATGCAGGACACAGTCCTGACATACAAAGCATTGCCCTTGCCATGTTATTCACTAGAAGAGAACGTACTTGAAAGATCTGGCATGAACAGATCCCTGAGTTCATCTGCAGGATTAAAGCTCTTGGTGTATTTTAGAAAAAGAACGTCATCTTTAGAGATTTCTGTAAGAGTTACCATCCTTTTCCTCTCCTCAATCTACTCCTTCAGTAAACAAACACTTCACAAGACCTTGTTTTCATGGACTCGCATAATCCCCATTAAGGCTGGGAATGATAAATATACATATTCCTAAGAAAATACAGAAGTCATACAAAAAAGTGCCAAGTTTGAAAATTATTTCACTAAATCTATTTCCTGTAAAATATCTATAGTAATTACATTTGAATTAAATGTAAGAACAAATTCAGTTTCTTCATTTCTCATTCACTTTAATTCAACTCCAGAAGCTCTAGCTTAAATCTCATGTTTATTCCTTCTGCACAGTCCTGCAGCATAGCCTGCAGCTGGGACATATTCCACAGGATACCCCGGGCCTCTGGCTGTGAACTTCATTTGAGAAACGTTAAGGGAGACCCTAAAGCTTCTGTTATGAGCTGGGCTGGGACCACGCCACCGTAAAGGTCCCATTTAGACACAAAACCTGTGAGATTTGTCCTTTAAGGGTGAAATCAAATGTAAAATTTATTCTTATTTACTGTTTGGAAGAGATGACAAATTCAGTTCTGTACTCAAAGAAAAAGTGACTATTGGGGTGAGTTTACAAATTAGAGTCTGTGAGATACTATACTCTTTGTTTTGAAAGCTGTATTTGCTCCTGCTGCAGTCTGGCAAGCTCTCATATAACATGGACAGAAAGGCTTTTGAGTTAGGTGCAAAATAAAAGCTTCCCTGTTAACTTAATATTTAATGATCTCGTTCATTAATATTTTTTTGTAAAGCTGAAGTAAAAGTAATTTTATTTTGTTATTCAGTTCCAAGGTACATATTCACATTGACACCTTAGGAATAAGCACAGGACATTCTCTTACCTTTGTGATTTAAAACTGGGTTTGCATTCTTACATGGAACAAAATGCTTTATCAATAATTCAAATAACAAAGTCTGCTGGGTATTAACTTAGAACTGAAAGAGTAAACAAGCATTGAAGCTTAGCAAAATTGATTGACACTGCATCAGCAAGAGGATCATATTCTACTGTATTACTGTGCCTTTATTTTTAAGTGTGAGTTATCATTATCATCTGCAATGAGGTCCTAGAAATGTAGTGGTTCCAAAGTCTCATCTTCTCTGTGGAAGGCTGTCAGATCACAACAATGTGTGATCATAGACCAGTACTGAAACAAGAATAACCCTGTTCCCATTCAACCCTTCGTGAGAGCAACAAAAAAATCACAGAATTTGTCCTAATGTGCTCTCCAGCATGAGCAGCCTTGCACAGCAGCAAAATCCCTTAATGCCCAAGGAGCGTGGTATACTGAATGACTCAACTTTATTAACGGAGTTAAAAAGCATTACACAGTCCACAACACAGATATCTCAGAAACAGAGTCAAGGACTGAAAGCTTTGTTAATTACAAGAAAAAAAGGAGGATTGTGAACAAGAAAACTATATTCTTTACGAAAGCACAGAAGAGTGGTTTTGGAAACTAAAGGGTAAGTACTGAAATCAAAAGCGGAGAATCATTTGGATGCAGGGATTAAAAAGTTAATACTAGTCTAGCCTGCTTTTGCAGGGACAGGGAAAGAAGGCAAGGTCTTTTTTTGCCAGGGTTGCTCTTTGGCTCAGTGATATAACCAAGAACTGTAAGTGCATGACCATGAACGAAGGAGGACAAACAATCCGTATGTTTCTTCTCTGTGAATTCCCACATATCTATTGAAAAGCAACATAAGGCATGCCCTTTTGAGGTATTTTTTTACTTAAATATTCCAGCAAAAAACAACTGTTACTGAACAACATTTTTGCAGCGATTTGTGCTAATAGCATCTTGATCAGCTGTGGAAATGAAGTAGATCCTACCTTGAAAAATATCTATAGTATCAATAAAAAATAATAAAACTAGTGGTTACAAGCTCCTTGGAAAAAGAAACATGCCCATTCCTTGCTCTTCTTATTAGCAGCTGAAAGACAGGATTTAGGACTCTGCTTCCTGTCTCTTCCAACTTCCCTTCAAAACTTCTTTGGACCTTACTTCCCTTCTCCATGGGGATTTTGAACTTTTTCCTTCCTAAAAATCAAAAAATCAGAGTGATTGTGGGGTTGTATTGTATTGCTGGGCAGGAAAGAGAGGGACTGCCATGCTGAAAGGGAGTAATCAATGGCTTGCCATCTAATTGGGGTGGCTGGTAACAAGCAGAGCACATGAGGGGTCAATAGTGAGGCCAGTGTTGTTCAATATCTTCATTGGCAAACCTGGATGATGAGATAGAGTATATCCTCAGCAAATTTAAAGGTGATACTAAATTAGGCAGAGTGGCTGACGTGCTGAATGTCAGAGCTTCAACCCAAAGAGACCTTGAGAAACTTGAGAATTGAATCAAAAGAAACACCCTCTGGATCAACAAGGAGAAGGGCAAAGTTCTGCACCTAGGATGGAATAATCCCATACAGCAGCACCACATGGGAACTGACTGGCTACGAGCACCCTGCAGAAAAGGACTTGGGCCAGACGACACGCGAAAAATGAGTCAACACCGGGATCTCATTGCAAAGAAGGCAGACTGCCTACCGGTTGCATCAGGAGCAATGTGGCCAGTAAATCGAGTGAAGTTTTTGTTCTCCTCCACTCAGCAGTGGTGAGGCTGCATCTGAAATACTGTGTCCACCTGCCCTCTTCCCAGTTCAATAGGGATGCCGAGAAATTAAAAAGAGTTCAAAAGAGGGCTACCAGGATGGTCACAGGCCCAGAGCATATGACCTAGAAGGAGAGGGTGAGTTTTTTTAGTCCAGCAAAGGAGAGGCTAAGAAGTGGTCTGGTAGAAGCCTACAACTGTTTGCAGTATTGGCAGACAATACAACAAGGGCCAGCGACCACAAATTGCAGCTTGAGAAGTTCAAGTTGTACATTAGGGGCAAGAAGCTCACCAAGAGAATAGTGCAGCTCTGAATTAGGTCACTCAAAGAAGCCATTGAATCTCCATCCTTGGAGGTTTTCAAGACTTGGCTAGGTAATGCCATGGCTGACCTGGTTGTAGTGCTGGCAACAGTCCCACTTTGAGCAGGAGCCTGGATTACATGACCTCCAAGAGGTCTCTTCCTACTAACGTTTCTGTGATTTGATAGTCACTATGACATAGATGCACTTGGCATATGGCAGAAATAGTTAATCTATAAATTATTCAGCCTCAGGAAGAAAAGCCAAAAAGGTCTATATTTCAAAGCAGCATTTAGGGAAACATGTAGCGTTCCCACTATTAAACTGCCGCTTGTGAGTGGCACAGAGAAAAAAGCAGGACTGAAGGAGCGAGGGTACCAAGGGAGAAAAGATTCAGACCGTGTGGGGAGAAAGGATGGAAATCTCTAGGACAAGAAACAGGGAAACATAAGTTAGGAAAAAAGGCAAAAGATAAGAAGAGAAGCCAGACAGAAGATTTGGAACGGCTGATGGAAGCAGATGGAGGGAAACCTCTGGAGGTTCCTCCTGATCATGAGGACTCAGGCTAGGATAAGCAGCATAAAAAAGAAAGCAGGACTTTATGCTGGGAAACAGGAATATAATGAAGAGGCAGGTTAAGGGAGAGAGAGAAAAACAAAATAAGGACAAGCAGAGCAGAAAGGTAAGTGGCAATTGTATTTGGCGGTAATTAGGCAAAAGACTTTCTACCTAAAAGAACACATTTCCCTACAGAGCCCTAAGGAGAGTTCAGGATTCTCAAGTTTCACTAATCTGCTGTGAGCAAGGGTTTGTGTGAAGTAAAGTAGCTAACTTGGACAGTGAGAACTTGTGAGAGATTTCCAGAGGACCAACTGGTTTAAGAGATTGCCTGGCATGAAGAGAAGCTTTCTATGGCAAGACACAGATGGAAGCTGATGCTTAAAGACCGGATTTGTTTGTTCCCCTTAGATGCTACTGTGGTCATGATCAATGAACCAATAGGTTTCAAAAAAGATCAAAACAAACAAACGAAAAAACAGAAGAAACCAACACATAATTAATGTGTCAAAACCAGATATTGAAAAACAATTTTTACATTTTGTCAGTAATGTAAATCAACAGACACTGATGCAGAATTAATTAAGAGCTACTGCTGACTGCTAAATTACTTCTTCCTAAACCCCTAATTGATCAGTCAGAATTTCTAAGTAAGTAAGTTAACCAAAGAGAAAGAATTTATTTTGGCTATTAAAATCATTCCTGTAGGAAAGACCACAGGTTCTTTCCCACTGAATGCTTTGCATATGAGACAGCCCAATTTAACTGAGCAATAAAAATATTGGGGTGCATATTCTACCTAAATCTATGTATGGGACTGAATTTTTTTAGTTCTAAAAAAAGGTTGACTTAACCGATATGGCCAAAAAGTAGCTTTTTGGTGTAATCTTACTAAATACAAATTTTAGAGTGTACACTTCAAGACAGAGTAAGGTTTGCAGAAACTGTGAATCAATTTTTTTCATTACAGAGCCTGAAGTCACATAGCAAGTCAACAAACTTAAGCTTCTCAAATTGCCTTTGTCAGACAAGATTTAAGTACTGTTGAGAAATTTACCACAAAATGTCCCCAAAAGTGCCTCTGCTATTCTCAGAGGCACAGTGCCATGTGCTAATGTATTGTAAAGGTCTTTGACAATATGGTGCTGGAGACCTCTTTTTCCTTTCATTTCTTTCATTCTCCTGCTGTGTTGAAATAAAACCTACAAATTTGGCTTTTATTTTTCTTTCAGTTGGATTCATCCAGCCTCATAGGAATTCCAGAAGCAGAGCATCATGTCTGCAACTTTGTCTTCATCGTCTTTTTGATCTCCTGTGTCCTTGAGCTGATATTACAGTCTAAAATCTATAGACGCTACAGAAGAAGCAAGAGATGCAAAGGCCTGAATTAACATCAGATGATCTCTCATGTGTCCAGTGATTTTCAATTTATTTTAATTCTTTAATTCTCAAAGGTCTTTCAGAGTGTCCCCACATTACTGGGAGCAGCATTTTGGTGCCTATTCCTCTTGTTTGACAAGAAGCTTAAGCTAGTATCAGATTTCCAATTTGAGATTTCTTCATTAACTCTGAATTAAGAAATGTTAAACTTTTTTCAAATTTAAAAGAACTCATTTAACCTTAACATTTCAGCCCCAAACAACAATAACTGCATACAATCACATCTTTACAAAAAAGTTTTGAAAACCTGAGGCATGCATCTTGCAAAACAGCTGCTCTTGTGAGCTGCCGCATGCATCCAAATGAGACTCAGGATCACATATTCCCTGTAGTTTTGGCTCCAACCCAAAAGTATATCTACAGAAACAGATCCTAATGCTGGAGGATCAGATATGAGTTCAACCAAAAATATTCTAAGCTAATTAGATTCAAGGCTCAAGTTGAACTGACATTAGGTATGGATCTAAAATGACATTAACTCATTTCTGAATACAAATGTTTCATTGCCAATTCAAACCAATTAGCACTGTCTGGCTCTAAATGTTGTCCTTTCTCTCTCCTCCTCTCCTTTCATCATATGCACTTTCATTATTTCAGGTTGATCTAACATCTTGTCAGTTGAAAAACCTTGCTAAACAATTTAAGAGAAGAGTAAGATAGAGATTATTTTTACCACCCAGTCTTCTCCTGACACACACTAGTGTGTATTTGTCCCTAATAAACATTTTTATCATGCTTCCTTCAAAATAATCATAAGTGAGATAGGTAATATTACAAAATAAAAAGAGACGTAAAGGCTTCTGTAGCACAAACACAGTTACATAGCACAAAGGCCTTTGCATCTGTTATTATTTTTAGATTCTCGTGCCTTCCCATGCCTGGTACAAAAGAACCAGCAGCAGTGGCACCGGCAGCACATTATTATCTCTTTTTGGGTTTGCTCCAATGCAGGTTGGCAAGACAGGGAACTTCTATTATCTCGCTTAGAGACTGTAAAGAGAACATCTGTCTTCTACACACAAAACCCATCAGTGCTCCCTGCCTGAAGAAAGAGTATGTGAAAATTGACAACTTGTCGAACTAATCAGATTGCTTGTGATTTTGCTGCCATCTGATGTGTTCTCACAAAGGGAACTTCTCGTCTGTCTCTCCAGAAGCGAAAAGTCTTTCGCCAGCATTCATACCAGAAATGTGCAACCAACTCATCTTGGCAGTGATTCTTCTGATTCCATTTCTCAGCTTTTTTTTTCCTTGTCCTTCCTGCAGTTTAACAGAGTCTTTGAAAAAATGCTAATCGTTGGCTCTCAAGTTCTCTATTTGTGTACTTGCAATTTCTGTACTGATTCATTCCTCTTTCATATTATATTCATATATGCTTTCTGAAAGCAAACAGAGCTAGTAAATGATTGATATATATTAATCTGTAGACAAATACTCAATCCTAAAGAGAATTTTGCAGAATGAAAGCTATGCACTTTCTGCATTTGTGGCAACAACAGGTTTTCAATACTACTCTGCATCCCCCACTAACAAATTGTAAGAAACACTGAAAACATAAAATGAATTTTCCTCTTAAACTCAAAAATGGAATATCTGCAGCTTTTTTGATTTGAGTATCCAATTTCTCATGAGATACTAATAAATACAGAAAGACCTTCAAGCAACTTTGAAAGCTCTAAGTCCTCTGTACTTGAACTCTAATGTTCCCCGCAATTAATGGGTCACGTGAGGAAAGAACCACTAATTTCATTTGAACTTATCCTGATATTCATCAGCTGAAGATTTGGCTCAGTAACCATATCCCTGTAGAGTGCAATCATGCAAACAATAACAAATCCAGCTTTAACAAAGGCATATACTCAGACACAAGCACTACACGCTGTTCTAGCCACCAAGCAGACATCTCTCAATGGCAATGCCAATTAAGCGGCAATGTAAACCTTACTACGTTAATTAAACATGAGAATTTACAAAGGACCTCCAGCAAGAGACTTGTATCTCTCAGAGCGGCTTTCTGAAAGAGTAGTGGAGAATGTAATACTTTTGGATACTTCCCAGAATTTCTCCAAGTCAACAAATCCCCTTTTCATCAGAGTTACTTGGAATGCAAAGATCCCCCCGCCCCAAAAGGAGGAGTCGGCACAGGCTGCCTGTTTTTCAACACTTCCTTCTCAACTCTGCTGCTCTTCTGGAAAGGGGTGCACAGCCAGTCACATAAGGCAAAACCACATTTCCCCCATCAGGTTCCTATCTAGATGCATCATTCCTACACGGAGCTGTATCATTATCCCAGGAAGGGGCCCTTGTGCAGAGAACCGATGGCCTGTGTGTGCTTTTTGTGCTCTCTCCAGTGAGACAAGTACCATCTAGCAGGATTTAACTCTGCCATTTTCATTGAGAACCTGTAATTATCTTCCAAAGGCAACACTTCAGTCTGTTTAACTGATAAAAGGCCAAAGACTCTCAATGGCACAAAGTGACAAATCACAGACAGCTAGGGGAATATCTCGTCAGCGTTGATTCACATAAAGACACAGCATTTAATGACGTTTGCACAGTACTGCAGTTTAATGCCCTTCTGTGACTCAGGCTCTGTACAAGTATTTCACTTATTTAATCAGTTCTACTCTATTCACTCCTTTAATATACAGCTAAACGTCCAAGGCAAGTCTGATTATTTCCTCATAACATTGTAGGAACCTTTACAGCTCTGGACGCTCTGGACTGCTCTTATGATCAGCAGTGGGAACTATAGATGAGAGGTGAAGTCTACAGAAAGTGATTAATATTTATCAGGACCATCTTTATTAACAGACAATTGCAATACTAATTCCAGGAGCATACAACAGTACATTCGCTGTCCTATGATGGGAAATAAATTGCACCAGGTTTACAAGTCCTTCCCTGTGAAAACAAAAAAACCCCACCTTTTACAGACTACTGAAATATAGGTACTTCCTGCAGCAGAAAACGTTTTGAACCCTACTGCCATAGCATGATAAACTGTGACATCATTATTTAGGGTAGAATAAGAGAAGGTAAAAGATATAATTTTTCATTCAGAACTGCAGGAATGATTTGAATAGTAAGCACAGTCCAATTTCCTAAAGTGGAATTTGTCTTAAGTTGACTACATTGAGTTACTGAAGTGTCCTGGTCTTATAAAATGTGCCCTGGGATCTCTAATGACTATAAGAAAATGCTTCATTTTAATAGCTTATTTGGAAACAAACAAACAAACAAACAAAAGCTCTTCCAGGAGCTCCTTCTTTACTTCTTTGTTCAACTATGTTATAAATATGTTATATCTATGTCATCCATCTGGACTTCTGTAAGGCCTTTGACATGGTCCCGTACAACATCCTTCTCTCTAAATTGGAAGGATATGGATTTCATGGGTGGACTGTTTGGTGATGAGGAATTGGCTGGATGGTCGCATCCAGAGGGTAGTGGTCAATGGCTCAATGTCCAGATGGAGATCTGTGACAAATGGTGTATTTGAACCAGTGCTGTTTAATATCTTTATCAGTAACATAGCAGGATCAAGTGCACCCTCAGCAAGTTTGCAGACAACACGAATCTGAGGGGTGCGGCTGACACGCCTGAGGGAAGAGATGCCATCCAGAGGGACCTGGACAAGCTCGAGAAGTGGACCTATGTGAACCTCATGAGGTTCAACAAGGCCAAGTGCAGCATCCTGCAGCTGGGCCGGGGCAATCCCCGGTATCAATACAGGCTGGGGGATGAAGGGATTGAGAGCAGCCCTGAGGAGAAGGACTTGGGGATACTGGTGGATGAAAAATTGGACATGAGCCAGCAATGTGTGCTCGCAGCCCAGAAGGCCAACCGTATCCTGGGCTGCATCACAAGAAGTGTGGCCAAGGTCAAGGGAGGTGATTCTGCCCCTCTACTCTGCTCTGGTGAGACCCCACCTGCAGTACTGCATCCAGCTCTGGGGTCCTCAGCACAGGAAGGACATGGACCTGTTGGAGCGGGTCCAGAGGAGGCCACAAAAATGATCAGAGGGCTGGAACACCTCTGCTATAAGGAAAGGCTGAGAGAGTTGGGGTTGCTCAGCCTGGAGAAGGCTGCGGGGAGACCTTATTGCAGCCTTTCAGTACTTAAAGGGGGCTTATAAGAAAGGTGAGGACAAACTTTTTAGAGGGCCTGTAGCAACAGGACAAGGGGTAATGGTTTTAAGCTGAAAAAGGGTAGATTCAGACTGGATATAAGGAAGAAATTTTTTACAATGACAGTGGTGAAAGACTGGAACAGGTTGCCCAGAAAGGTGGTAGAGGCCCCATCCCTGGCAACATTCAAGGTGAGGCTGGACGTGGCTCTGAGCAACCTGATCTGGTTGGAGACGGCCCTGCTTATTGCAGGGGTGTTGGACTAGCTGACCTTTAATGGTCCCTTTCAACCCAAACTATTCTGTGATTCTGTGATTCTATGATAAAATGAGGTTTGCCCTAAAACTATTGCTTCAGCAGGGACATAATATTTTACACACTGGAATTTCCTCAGATGACATCTAATCAGACTGCAAACGAGGACCAAAGCAATACAGTGGGTTTTGAAAATACAACATGAGCACTTGCTTAAAATAGCACTGCTTAAACAAATCAGCCAAAATTTTTATCAGTGTTACTTTGCCAAGACCCCAACTCCAACACCTGCCGCATCAGATTTCGTATTTCACCCTTGATGAAGTAGGCATAATAATAACCAATACCAACTCCATTAAAAAGCAGTACCAAACAGGCAAGGCAAGTTTCCATATTCCTAAACAAATCAAACATGACTTTCTGGGCCTGATAATCATCCATGTCCCCATAAAACCTTCATGAGGGGTCCCAGTATGGAAAGACACTTAGACTTACTTGCTGGCTCATCTGTACTGTGCCTATAACCTCCCTTGTGTGTACACAAAGAAAAGCAGCAGAAAGTAGAATTAGTTCCTAAACTTTCGGGCTGTAGTAGTGCCCCATCAATACTTCTCCCGTTTCTGATTTACAGTCTGTTAGCAGAGGAGAGAGTGGATAAAGGGAGAAGGAGACAAAGAGGGAAGGTGAGATTCATCTGACCAGGGGTGTACACCTGAGGCAGTCCAGACTTTCTCCATCTCATCTACAGGTAGGTATCTAAACTGGACCAAATGAATTGTGCTCTAGAAAGGGCTATTTCTCTCCACTGCTTGCAAAGTTTGCGTAGACAACTAGCTCACATGCAGACACCTGTATCACAGAAACTAGAGTTTCTTTACAAGAAAGTGTGATCAAGCAGTCTTAATCTCCCTAGGAAATGAGCCTCTGCATTGGCATATATGCTCTAAATCCTGAACGGCAGCAAGAAGGGTTATTCAGCTAATCATAAGGAAAAGACTGAAGAACAAATCCCACTATGTGGGCATTAAATGGGCATTAAAACAGGATATACAGAACACATTCATGTTCATATTCACTAAATATCCTTACTGTTCAGTGAAACAAATCATACCTAGTTATGGAAGTTCCACTGATTTGTGAGCACAAGTAGTTCAGCCTGACATGTGAAGTAATGTCTTCTTTCACACAATTCCAGAAAACCAAAATTTCTGAAACCAATTTTGTGAACACTAAAGGTAAATTGGAAAGAAGCCTCACTAGAGTTTTCACTGACAACTTGTGGTGGTCTGTGTTTCCATAATATTGTTAACATATTTCTGTGTTTCTGTATTTTAAATTTTCTGACAGATTTTTAACTTCAGCTCTGAACCAAGCAAGAACTTTTGTTTGCCTGAATTCCGAAAAAAGGTGAATGCAAGTAACAAGCCAGAGTAATTATGTTTCCCTACAATACGGTCTCCTTTGAGGGACTGATATGCCCACTGTTATGAAATATCAAATCACAGTAACATTTATCTGTAGGAACTGAAGGCTTATAGCATCAGTCCACACTTCAGAAATCAATAAGAGACTATGATGTTTAATATTTTATTGCTTTTTCTAGTAGTGACTTTCTCAGCTTTGAATGAGTTACTAGCTTTTAGTAAGTCACAAAATCCAGATAAGCCAAGACAGGATTTAAAGCGATATTTTAGTCTCTGTTACCACAGCCTTCATATAAGCTGTAGTAGAGGAGTTTATCAAGGTCCTGCCTAGTAGATGGCAAATCAAGCTTCCAATTCTTACCAATTCTTAACTCTTCAAAATATGCTTCCTCTTCAAAATATGTTTACTGAAAGAAAGAGCTTGCTGGGTGTCTAATGTCTGTTGTTAAAGGGGTCAAAAACTAATTAATGTGCTAAAGGCTACTCACTGTTAAAGTTAATGAGATTTACTGTTCTACCAATTAAGCACTGCCATGCCACTTATTTTGTCTCTTTTCATGACAGATTTAGGTTTTGATCTGTATTTAGAATATATTCAGTTAGATTTAGTGTTTAGTCTTATCAAATTATGGTGAACTAAATGAAAAACCCATAACCTACAGGGTATAAAACTGAGTTTCTTCCTCAATTTCTAACCGAGAAACACGAATACAGAGAATAGCTACTCTGCAACAGAAAACAGGTAATTTCCTGATCCTCCCATCCTCCACTGTGAAGACTGCATCAGCCAAGTCAATCAGGATGTTATGTGCCCCTTTGTCTTTCACAGTTTGTTAGGGTGCCAGTTTGTCAATACCAGGTTTTCAGCTGTTCACTGTTGCCGTTTACGGTTTCTGTTCTGCAGTCTTCAGAAACCCCTTGGTTGCTAATCTGCAGGTAAACCATCACTAAGTCCTCTCCCTGATGCCACAACAGAAATTACTTTGTAGTCTGTTCTTAGCCATCTCAAGCCCATCTTGCTAAGATTTATGGACACAGCCCTGAGTCTGCTTTCTTTCCAAGCTCAAGATCCCAAACCTAATCATAAAATCTTTATACCTGTAATGAAAAGTTAATAAAGAATCATTTACTGATCAATTATAAAAGACAGAACACGAGGATCAAGGGAACTATGAACATGGACAAAATAATCAATTTCTACTGTGTTTTCTTCTTTTTCTTTCATCTTTTTGGATTGATCTTGTCTATTGCAAGTCTCATCTTGCACTCCTTGCACACCAATTAACTGTTGCTTCTACCCGAATCCACCTCTGCTGTTTATCTCCTTTTATAGTTTCTTCTTTGTTTTCAGTCCTTGTTTCTGGCTTCTCTTTTGTGTATCTTCTCTCCCTTTACAGCAGTTTGTAGACCCCTGAGACAAATTTTAATTATATTTAAATTGACATTGATATATAAAACTACTGTTGTGTAAGGATCAGGTGTTCTGTCATTCTGCCATGGGATTCTCTATTTACTAAGCTCCAATGTTAAGAAAATAAATCTCGTGTGATTTTTATTTTTGTAAAAAAGACTACAGGTTAAATTCCTCTGTAGAACAAAAGGACACAGCATGATATTTTTCTGTAATTTCTTTAATTAGCATCTTACTGTTGTTTCAATTATCTGAATGCATTTCATCCTTTTAATGATAATGCTGCTCCTTGAATCCCATGAACAGAAGGTAAACAAATTACCTGAAGGTCTCTAGTGTTGTTGTAAAGGCCTGTTTTTTTCCCAGAACCCAGATCTTTGCTTCAATTAAGCAACATTCAAGGTTTTCACTTTTATATAAGATTGTGAAAAGTAAACACAAATAGTTGTAGTGATAACAACTTTGATTTTTTTTTTAATCAGTTAGCAGCTTGTGGTATTAAGAGCTTTCAGAAACCACAGAAATCATTCGATGTAATTTTCACAGGAGTGAAAAGTATTGTTCCTCCTCCACAATACATTATAAGCTCATATTAGACATATAACAATATATAAAATAACATATGTCTGCATTTAGGGAAACATAACATTTCTCCTCTCTATTCCCTAAAATAAAGAAAAACATCCGAATGACAATATTAACTTCATTTTTCCCCATATCCACTCTGTAAAGTTATTTTGAACCATCTGAACAAATACAAATGGTGTAGGACAGAAATACAGTCCTCAGGCTGGAGAATATCCATTTGTGTGTTATCAGAGCCACCAGAGGAGAAAAAAACACCACCAAAAAAAAACCAAAACAGAGGAGAAAAAAAGAAAGAAAAACAGAGAGGAAAACAACAGGAAAAAAATCAGCTAGAAATACTTGCTTTGCTCTGGTTTTGAACATGGAGATCAATCCTGCCTCCCCTCCCTCCAAACAAGAAGGATGACACGATGTCCCTTAGGCTAATTTGGGGCAGTCTGACCAATCTACAGGTGTCACAGCACAGCACCTCCAGCTCGCAGGGAAGCACAGGGAGATAGCCATCACAGCCTGGCTAACAGGGAGAAGGACAAAACCATCAAATGTCAGCTAATTTACAACTCATTTGCTATTTATTAAGCCTGTCCTTTACACACTGTTTTTTTCTTTTTCACTAAAATACCACCGTCATCTGAGGACACCCACAATTAGCATGGATTTCTGGCTTCCAGAACATGGCCTCAAGAGCAACTCTCCAGGGTCTGACGTGCAAATCAATTAGTCTATGGCGGTGCAGCCTTCTCCGATTTCCTTCATCTCTGTCATAGCTAGATGGCCCGTGGCACATTTAAAGATCTTGATTTGCTATTAGCTAAGTTCCTATCATGCAGGCAGATCCAGACAGAATTTACTTTTTTTTTTTTTTCCCTTAAATATGATATAGTTGTTGTTGTTGTGGTTGCCCTGTGGATGTTTTCATCCCTTCCAATTCAAATAGCTGAATCCCTGCTGAATGCTCCTTGCTTGTGTTTGTGTGTGCATTTTTGTTGTCTGGTTGTCTGTTGCCTTTTCAGACCAGAACGTCTGTTCAATATGTTTCCCTGCACTGCCCACACGGTGAATCAAGTCAATGTCAGAGAGGGATTGAAAATCAAAATCCTCAGCAGGAGCTAACCCTGCCTCTAAAACAGTAACACATGCCACAGATAGTATCAGTGGCTTACGATACATCCAATGGCTCCATGCACTTAATTAACATGCAATTGCAAATTGCTGCGAATCATTAATATTTTTGATATGGGAATAAACTCTCCATGCTTTGGGACCAGAACTGCTTACTGGAAGGCAGCTTGGGTCAGATTTCCAAGATTTGTGATTCTGAAGATAAACATTTGGTGATATATACACAAGCGTAAGAAGAGCTTGGATGCCATCCTCCAACTGAAAATGAGGGCATTAGGGGTCTAATTTTCTTCTGTGCTTTAAAAATCCCATTCTGTAACTTTTTGCATATCTAACTGTTCCATCTTGGTAAATGGCTTTTGGCCCTTCTCTTCAGCCTGTGCAAGTGAACCCTCTTATATGAAGATTCCCTGAAAACGATGTATAGGGGATTTCAGAATAAAACCCTGTTCTATGAAATCAGCCTCCACATGCTTCATCATTCTTCAACACTTTGGCAGCTTACAGGGAAGATGACCAGATTTGAGCTACCTTTTTCAGTCTCCTAAATTCACCTCAAATGGTTGACTTCATATAAATAAATACAAAAAGCCTTCCACGAAGTCCAAAGATCTCATCATAAAAGTGCCTTGAGCCAGACACATAAGTAGCACATTCAAGTTGAGCCAAGAACAAATGAAAACCTGATCCGTTGTAATTGGCACCATCTTTATTAGTCAACAAGGAAGGACATGAGAGAATGATTCCTTTGGTTCTGCCAGTGACAGAATTGATATCCAACAGACAGGATTTTACAGCTTCGATTCTCAATTGGTAGGGGAAAATAAAATTCTGGAAAACCTATTGAGCCTATGGAGGTTATACAGATACAAATGATGCCCGCTACCTATAGAGATACTAATGAAAACTAATACTGTGTTTTGCAGGTCAGACAGAAGCCTGCTATTTCTATCTGTTCCATTTTTAAATGTTTGTCAATTTGGAAAATCTGTCAAATACATGAAATAATTAGTATTTATACTTGAACATATCAGAGCTTGAGCTTTTTAAAGAGAATAAGGGCTTGCACGTGGTGCAAAAAGGTTACAGGTCACTGCTGGCATTAAAAAAAAATCCACACGGTAGATGAGCAGGAAGGAGCTAAATTGTAAAGAAATTTAGAAGGATCATATGTTTTTCTCTACTGCAGAAGAGGAACTAGCACTGAAGGGACTGAAAGAGAGTGAAATGAATCCTCCACTCCACTCTGTCAGTGCCTATTTTCCAGCAGGCACAGAGGAAGCCTACATTCCTAGCTTAGACTAGACAACTTTCTTTGATAAAGCTTAATTTAAGCAAAAAGAATCATACACCATGGTTTTTTTCATTTTGTATTCAGCATTTAATAGATAGTATAAACAAAGTGACCTCAATGATAGCTTATGGGGAATGTTATAAAAATGAACCTGTTACTGGCATGTCTTGTGTCAGGGCTTTATACTTTCTTGCATGCAGCTCTAAAATGTATTGCAGAGGCAATATATACATGACACGCAGTTCACTTGGACTCCATGACATAGCAGTGGTTCAGCGGGAGCACAAGTACTGACACAGTTGGCATATCAGTCTTCTTTCTGAAAACCTGTGAAAATTTGAGAAGTATCTGTAGTCTTCCTGTCTTTGTCAAGTTATCCGAGTCCCCTACCTTTAATATGCTGTGGGCTGCTGTGAAATATTTCCTCACAAAACTGCTCATGGGCCTGAGAAAGCAGCTACAGACAGTTTCTAAGCAATTGCCAAGCCCTTGCCTATGGAATTTATTTGCTGATCACAAATGTTTCCCAGTGGCTTTTACTGTAGTGCTCCATTTTTATCACGGCCATTACAACTGCAGTTAAAAAAATCACTTGGAAAAATATCAGAGCCTAGACTTTTATTCCATTATTATAAAGAGTAGATATTGCAACGATTCTCACTGCAGATTAAAAAAAGTTTAACTTCAATACTTTTGAAACTTCGTATTTCTATGTCTATCCTTTTTAGACAGCGGTATTTTCCCTTGCATGAAGTGACTTACAAAGTTAGCTAGATTACTATTAAAATTTTTAATTCATAACACAGGAGACTTTTGCAGATGCAGAAATCCCTCTAGTGCATGTTGATATAAACATCGCTCCATGCAAACACCGTGCTTACAGGAACCAAATGAAAACTTGGTTCCATCAACATTTATCGCCTTCCCCACTCGCTTGCCTGATCCTTACTCAAACACACCAAAAAGATAGAAGAAACCTTTGCTGACATTAGATGCAATTTGAAAATATGAGAATTTATTCTGACATGGTAAGAGAGCTTCTAATTATGCAGCTATTTATTATCGATTTAATTCTATATAATGGAATGGAATTCTGTAGTTTCCAAGCTGACAAATGCTTGTCAGTAAAGAAGCAATTAGCAGTATAAAGTTTGTGTGAACACGCTGAGTAACAAAGAGTGTAGAAACAAGTGTAAAATAGTCTCTTGTAGGCATTGAGGCAGCTGTGAACATACATTCTGTTGAAAGCATACAGTAGTAGCACGTGAGTAGGAACAATGTCCAAGTCACTGCACAAAAGTAACTTGACACACAGAGATCTCAATGGAACTGCAGGAAGAAAAGCTCCCCTGCTGAACTGAACATAGCTCACAGCTAAATAATAAATCAGAGCATGTAGTCAAGCATCCTGCAAAAGCACATCTCATTCCCACACCTCTGCCACTTCATGTCCTTCCTACAAATTCTAATCCATGGCCAATAGTTGATGCAGCTGTTAGTTGCAGCTGAGACCACAATGAAGACGTCTTAACAGAAGTATTTCGTTTAAACAGCATAACCAAGAATTTTATTAATAATTCATGAGACTATCCAGAGTATAACTAAGTACTGAGGAAAAAAAAAAAAAAAAACCAAGCACAGTATTGTGTTGTGATGTGGCTAAGAGTAGAGAAGCACAAAGTTGGTGAGCCTTTTATAGCAACTTATGCAAGCCTCCAAAGCTCAAACCTGTTCTAAAGAATGTGTTACATATATTTATTTATTTATTTATTTATTTATACATATATAAATGCAATTCTGAACCACTAGCTCTGTTTAGGTCCAGATAATCTGACAAGACTAAAGAAGCACTAGTTCCATCCCATGTAAACTCCTTTAATATCACTGCAGAAAGCCTGACTGCAGCAAGGACGTGTCATACCCCCATCCTTCCCTTATCCTGAGAGTGGAATTTTGTAGTAATAGGAAAGGTAATTTTGAATAGCACTAATATTTATATACAAAACATCCCCACCTGCTTTCAAGATCACTGAGCTGGAAAATACCAAATCCTTAACACTAAGACCAATGGAGTCTCCTACATGAAGGGTCTTTGCAGTAGCTTAACCTAAATTTCGTAACTGTAGCTAAACAGGGTAAATACGCACAAGGTGCTCCTAAGCAGGAAATACTCAAATTGCAGGCAGATATACACAGTTAGAAATATTGTGCCCATTTAACATAATATTTCAGTGAGAAACTAGTGGAAGTTCTAAGCCTGGGATAAACCAGACGATGTATCAGTTCCTTGAACCGCATGAATATAATTCTATTCAATGTTTCCATGATGTTTATTATTATATTCACTATTACAATATTTTTACATTTTTTTAATTCCAAGTCATACTATAGCCTTTGATTCAAGGAAAAAAATGTCAGTAATACTATTACATGCTTAATACTAAATCCATGCTTAATTCTGCACAAAATCAGGAACATAGCCTGCAGCCATAAGCTTTGCCTACAATACAGCAATGATCATCTATGCAAATATGTATCTTATGTGAATCTATTGCATATACAGAAAGCCCTTTTATGAAATACTAGAACAGTTAAAAGCATAACATGCTTCATTAAAAGGTTAAAACCATGAAATCAAAAAGTTAAAGCACCTTATAACAGTACCTATGGTCCATTCTCCCAGCTACAATGGCACATGATTACAGTCATGCTAAACTACAGTTTGTACTTTGTAACATTAATTTTTCCTTGTTTTCATCCTCTATAGTCACCTCTTTAGCATATTCTTAGTAAATGCAAAGACTGGCTATAGCAAGCATTGGCTTTAGAAAATGATAACCTAAAAATAAGATGCATATCAAAAATTAAGAGTTGAGGTTGTAAAACACAGGGTACAGAGAAACAATACAGAAAAATCAGAAGGCTTAGAAAATGATAATTGAGGGTAAAATTACACCACCTGGATTTCTACTTGTGGAGAAAAAACAGAAATATATTCTTAATGAAAACTTTTTCAGATTATAGCCTTAAATTTGAAGTTACTACAATGTACTTTGACTACACACACACATTTATACATAGTATTTTCAACGTTTTAGTACACATAAGAAGACAGGACCACATTTAGATATGTTACCATCTTTTTACATGGAGTTGAATGTGTCATGAGATTAAATAACTCTTCCTAGAATTGCAAAATGCCATGGACTAGTCCTTTGATTTCCATTCCCCTCATTGCTCATGAAAGGAATGTCCTTAAGATGCTCTTCAGTTATTACTTCTCCTGGCATATAGCCATTACAATGTATACCGGTGTTGAGGGAAAAAAGGAAAAAAGAGGGTAGTTGGGGGGCCAGGAGGGATGGACTCCTCTGCTGACCTGGCATGTCATTAATACTGTGGAAGAGAACATGATTTGGAAATGCTGAGGAAGTGCCTGGTGGGACGACATGGTTTACACACATCAGTATCGTCTGTGTCGCTAAAGGCTGATTCTCTTTGAAATATACCTGAAAATATTCACCCCTAGGATTTCAACTCAACCTGCTTTTAGCACCTTGGGAACAGGTAAACATGCTCCTCTAGCATTTTCTGTTCATTCACATTAATTTTTTTAAAGACCTGGTTAAACATAAATACATCCTGACAAATCCAGAATACATGTAAACCCTTTAAAAAAAAAAAAAAAAAAAAAGAGAGAGAGAGAGAAACAGAACAAACGTCAAGGGGGATTGCTCACTGCCTGCTCAGCAACGAGAGCGTTACAGCCGCCCACTCCTGCACCATCCGCCCAAACACATCCAGCAAAAACAAAATTATTGCTCCACGGCGCTCTGACTCAGACAAGGCACTTGGGGAATAGCCACTGAATTTAGCAGCAGAGGCTGTCTGTTTAGTACTTTACACTGGACTGAGCATTAGTGAGTCACTGCTGCTGTAACACAAACCAACTTGGAGACAGCATAAAGAGCAAAGGAGAAGAAACCCAGCCATAGCCAGTGTGCAAACAAAAACCGAAGCTGAAGGGTTATGTAAGGTTTTTCTGTACAAGAGGGCAATACCTAAAGCACCTTCATGATCTTTTTGGTTTTGGCAAGTGTTCCCTGCTAGCTCCTTGGTGGGGGGAAAAATCCCCTTCATAATGAAGGTGCAACCTGCTGAGATCTGTAACAGGTCACACCACAGAAATAGTTGAGGAAATACTCTTGAAACATAACCGCCCATGAAGTTCAGGTTTGTTAACTACATATAAAGAAATACATACTTTTCCTTAGCAATGTCAGAGCTGGATGTAAGGAATCTAGAGGGGAACACCATTGTCCCATCTTCATATGACCCACTGACCAGTGTACTGACCGCGTTACTCCAGGACGGGAACCCAGCTCCCTACACGCTCCTCATGCTGCCTGCCCTCGTAAGGCCACCACTGCACAGAAGCGTTTTCCCCTGTACTGATTCAATAGGGCACAAATCAACAACTTGCTATCTTTGGTCTGGAGATAATTTCAGAATTCACGGAGTCAGGAGAGTGCATTAATGGACCTAGGTTCAAGGAAAAGTACAAATTTTGTTGTTCTGTTTTGTTCTAGTATTTAAAGGGGAAGAAATCTAATTGCTTCATCACTTATTTTAACACTACATGAAAAGTAGCAATATATGAACAATTAGATTTTCCATAATTATACCTGTCATATTTGCATAGAACAAAATTTATTGCCTAGGGGCAGTTTTAATTACAATCAAGTGGTGGGTGATTGAAGTTTTAATAAGAAATAGTGAATTGAAAATACATTAAATCCCCAAACAATTCTATAAAAAAAGCAATCTTTGTCTCAGGGTGTACTGAACCTTAAGACAGGCAGAACTTCTCTTGTTATTAAAAAGTGAAAAACTTTAAAAAGGTTAAAGATGTCATTGTTAACTAAACATAGGCAAGGTGCTAAAAACTCACACAATGCATTTCTTTCAGCTTGTAAGGAATGAATTTGATGCTGGCCGGAAAAGAAAAAAAAAAAAAAAAAAAAGAAAAGAACAAACCAAACCAAACAAATAAACAAAAAAAAGCAAACAAACCAAAACACCCAAAACCCCACTAGGAATTCAAACTGCTTTTTTATGGAAGGCACAGTCCATAAAAGAACTGTTATACAAAAACTGTATTTTCTCATAGCTAAACTAGACATCGCACACTTTGTCTGAATGTCTTATATTCTGTACTCACCTATAACAGTGGCTTCTAAATGATTTCTATCTGTGAGACCACTTCCAACTCAAAATTGATGCTTTTTAACTATTTTGAAAATCAATAATAAATAAAAGTTAATTTCTCTGGCAGTCACAATCCAATGCAAACTTTTGAAACATACTTGTGGATTCATTCCCTTCCCTTGGGAACTGGTGCTCTACATCTTCTACTGATGGTGATTTTGTTTGACAAAGATCATGTCCATCAACTTGGAAGAACAAACTGACCGGTTCTGTATTTGCAAAGTACTAGCTGAATTTTGTAAATGCAGTGTGGAAGGTACCAAAGACATAATTTATAAAGGGCAAGAATAAAATAATATTTTAAAAATATATAAATTAAGAGCCTAGAACAAGACTAAGAAGAATGTAGCCAAAAAGCACTAATTAGGAAAAATCTTATTTACTAACTTTGCTGGCATCAAAGGTTCAGAGAATCTGAGCAGAGGACTGCCTAGGTAACTGTATGTCTGACTTCGGGGCATTAGCAGAACTGCAAGAGCAGCTCCAAATACGCATCTACAGTGCTTAATTCAGAGGTGCCATACCTAGTACACATTCTGACCAACTGCCGTACTTTTTTGAGATGTCTTGCAATGTAAAGAAGATGGTGATGCTGCTTAAATTTATACAAAGACCAACAGGAAAAGATTTTACTCTCATCTGGCCGAGTGCTATAAAAACTAAGATCCAAGCCCTCCTGTGTTATCCTCCCTCCTGGTTCCATGAATCCTTCATTCCTCACACAGTGGTGCAGCACTGGTAGGATGAAGGAATAAACAAGGAAGAATATGCTTTTTGGTTCAGTCTAGCTCATAATTAAGTGATCAGAGCACTCTTTTGGGGGGTGGGAGACAAACATAAACCTTCTTAGACTGAAGATAAATTTGATCTCAGATCTCTAATTTCCTAGACAGCCATTTGAGTTATGGAATCTTTTTCCAAATATATTGAAAACGAAAAACTTACCAAAAAAACCAAACCAACCAACCAACCAAACAAAAAAAACCCACAAAACCCACAACGTCTCTGTAGCTACCAATCCTAAATAGAAGATTTCAGTCTCTCATCCCAAGGAAATTAAGGTGTCATCTTGCAACATTGACCCAAATGGCAATGCTCCAGACAGAGTATTTCAGTTGCATCTATGTAAGACAACCTGCGCTTAGCACGTATATATCTGTCCTTCAGCTGTGCTCGTCTCATGTCCATATGCCAAAGGTGGACTTTGGACCTAGGTGACTCTATGTTTCTGATTCCACCAGGACAGTCAGGTGTGTTAAAATCAGACTCGCTTTGGAGACTTTTCAGTCTTTGGAGCAAGTGCAGCGAGAGTCTCCCTCCCTCTGAACACTAGGAACAGACGTGTAAACATGTTTGTAGAGAGACCACTGGGGACCACTTCTACCTCCACCTGAGTTCATAAATCAAATCCAAATATACAGTAAATCTGAGCCCTTTAGGAATCTAGTTGAAGAGTATCAATTTGTATCTGCTAAGCAGCTGCATAAAAGGGAGTGAAAAATGTTCCTGGACAGCCCTTGGACTTTGAACAAACCGTATCTTCCTCACAGTGACACATCATAAAATGTGCCATCACCTTGTTTCTTGAAGCTTCCCCATCAAAGGGACCCTTTTAATTCAACAGAAGGATTAACATAAAAAACATGTGAAGTACCTCAGCCTCTACTGATCAATAAAGCTTTTTGCAGGTGACGCTTACATTTGTTTATCAGCAAATTTACAGCTGGATCACAGAAAGTTAGAAATTGCCATTTAGACCTTCAGGAAATAGCACAAAACAGTTTATTACACTGCTTTCCTTCAGCATATCCTGCTTTCGGAGCTTTTCCACAGGACTTATGGTGCAAGGAAATTGCTGGGTTCCTGGGGAATTTTGCCTTTTGTACTGACAAATACATCGAAAGTCAGTGTTGCAAGGAAAGCTGACAGGAGCTCTCTTAAGGAAAGTTTTAACGTGGAAATTCCACTAGAAAGCCCGAAAGGTGTGACAAAGGTGGCAGATGGACACCTTAAACTCGTAAGGGAGAAAAACCTAGGAAAGAAAGATGCCAGGTGAACACGCTACCTGAATCTGCTTCATACTTTCATGAAGACAAAAATTCAGTATTTCTTCTTAACTAGCTCTGCAGCAAGCTGTTTCCAAGGATTCAAGCCCTGCTGATCTGATTCCTTTAAAGCTTCCTTGGAAGAGCCCCAGATTTACCTGCCTTCTTTCCCGAGGGTCCCAATTAGCTGCACGCCTGAAATACTGGCACAAAGCGTGCTACCAAAATGCTTGAGAAAAAACTCAAATACTCCAGAAAACAATTTGTTACACTACTGAACCCATACTGTTATCCCGTCCTACAGTGCATTTAAGGATACTGCAGCTATATAATAAGCATTATGGCCATGCTGTAGAGAGCTACCATAACATTCTCAAAAGAAAGTCCTTTACAGAAAGGGAAAAAAAAATTAGGAAGACTGAAAGAAAAGACTGTTCAACTACTCATTGTTGAATGTTAATTTATCAAATTACATGACGAGCAACCAACCCGAACGTGGGATTTTATCTTTTACTTTTGCAAAGAACAGGACTCTGAAATGGGTTTAAAATCAGATTCTGTTGCCCATTCTGCAATTCAGTAAGTCCTTATTGCAGCAACAGTTCTACTGAAGCTGAAAGTTAGTCTGATGCAGGTACATATTTCATCAGTCAAAACTGGCATTTTAAAATTTAATCTTACTCTGGCTCCACAGTAACAATTATTGCATTCAGCTCAATCTTACTAAAAATTCGACCAAGAAAAAGGTGGAAAAACATCTGGAGAAAACAAATAGCGAAGTATTTCAATTTCTCATTAGGGGAAAAAAAAGATTTAACTATATTTATCTTCTAAAGTAATAAATACACAAAAATAATTAAAACATTTCAGATTTGGATAACATTTATTTAGATATGAATTTATTTTATTTTTTATTTAAAATATTTTGTCCGGCTGGTAGTGATTTACTGTGAATTTTTCTTGTTGAGAAATGCTTGTCTGAACACCTACCACTACACATGTAGTTGCAGCATCTGAGCATTTTGTCATGACCTTCTGATCTTAGGCCTGCCAAAGAATCATGTCTGAAGTCAGAAAAGAAATGAGGGAAATCATGTGCTGAAAGATGAGTGCCCTATTCCATTCCATTCCATTCCATTCCATTCCATTCCATTCCATTCCATTCTACCACTAGTCATGTTCTAGAAGAGGACCTGGAGCAGGATGCAGGCACCTAAGACATGGTAGAACCTCCTGTACTGTACCTAAGCCTCTCCTCTTCCAAATACTTATATAAAATGATTAATGGGATGGAAGTAGCTGCTATAAAGCAGTTATGCATTCTCTGTAAGTTAGCATGCCAAGGAGAGACTAGAAGAGCTAGGACTCTTTTTGGTAGAAAAGGCGGCTAACAGCAGATACAGCTGAAGTTACATACCAAATGCCAAAACTGTGATGTACCAAGTATGGTAATACTGGACCAGGAAGCACTCCCTGCAAGTAGCCAGAGATCGATTTAGAACAGATAGGAGAAAATATTTTTTTACTCATAAATAGTGAGGTCTTGGAACCATTTACTACAGACAGAATGGCATGGAGGCAGATAGTACAGGCAAGGTTAGAGGCTAGGCAAATTTATGGGTAAGTAAGTTCACTAATAGATACTGAAGGGAACAGGCAGAGATGTCCTCTTTGAAATTTCTAATACAAAAACTGTGAACACAGAGGGACTACATGCATAATGGACCACGGATACTGGCAAGGCTTGTATATTTTCCTTACCCAGCATCACCCCATGCCAACATCAGGACAGAATACTGACTACACAGGCTACCTCAACCCAGCAGGGCATTTCCTATACTCTTATCCCATAGACTACCCCTTGGCTTCAGTTATCACTCCCACCAAAAAAATGAGGTCTTAGTATTTTGCTGGAGGAAAAAAAAAATCTTTGTGGACCTTGAAACTGGTGATAAATGTAACTTGCAGCTTCAGCTAGCAGGAAACCACAATGGCTCTACTTTAATGAATAGATTTTGTTAGTTCTCTCATATACTTAAACAGTACAAAATATCATCATCCCCATTCAATGCAGAACAGAGCCTTGATAAATCTGTAATTTCTCCCTTCCACACACCTACTAGCAGGGAAGGGAGGAAAATGAGCAACAAGGAAGATGAATATGTTACAAAGGCACAGAAAAACAGAGGGCATGTCAGATACTTCTTTCTGCTGTTCCCTGATAAAATCTCTGCCTTGCCCCAAAAGATCAGTTTCCAACATTATGCTTTGATTATCAAAGTGAACATTGCCATCAGCACAGTACAGTGAAATGGTAAGCCTGGAGACCCAAAAGTCCTTGACAATTTTGTACATAACCATTAGGAAGGGTTCCGTTTTAAATACTCTAGCTTTCACCTACATTTGTGCTTTAATTCTGCCCTCTGAAATGCAAATTGAACTGAATTACAATTCAAATGTTTTGACAACTTATTAAAACTCTCTAAAATTCTTACAGAAAATGTTGTAATTCAAAAGAGTTGTCACATAACAATTTTTTTTTATTAAGATGGAAATAAAACAAATGTCCTCTTGTCATTTTTTAGAAGTGTTTATATTACTAATGCATTCTGTCTACTAAAAAAAGTAGTTGTCTTTGTCACCACATTGACTTTTCAGGCTGTTAGAAGTATAGGAGGTAACATTTCCTAGAGCCATCATTGGTTAAGGAAACCTGTGGGAACGCTACATGTCAGCTGGACTATGGTATGAAGACCTACTTTGTAGAAACCCTCCTTATTATTTGCTGTACAGCTATTATACAAAGTAGTCTAGAACACACAGGCTAAAATGTTCTCATTTAAAGACAATGCATTTTTATACTGTAGAATGTATCATTAGAAATACAACCAGAAATTCACAGATTTCGTAGCATATTTAGAAAACCGTGACTGTGTCTTGGACACAGGTACCCTGAGAGGTGAAGTGGGTGAATAATTCTACATGACTGTTATGCTGTGGTAACACAGCCTAATTTGAACTTTTAATATGGGGAATGCAGAAAAACAGAAGCAAAGAGCGCAATGCATTCCACTGAAATAAATACTGGAATCATGCATACAGTCAGGTATCAATGCTCTTAAAGAAAAGATACTGAAAGACAAGAGAAGATGCAGGAAAGAGTCCCAAATTATCCAAGACCTGGGATAAAAAAGCCTCACAAAGGCGGAATCTACGCTCAGAGAGTTGTGTACAATACACAACTACTGTACAACAGTTTATGTATAACTTGGGTCTGCAAGTTTGGACCACTGAAAACACCACTTCTTACATTTGCTTCTTCTCAGTAATGTTTAATAGAGCTTTCAGCAAATAAGTGCAGTTTTCATTTCACAGAGGATTTTAAAATTTTAAAATTCAATTTTGTTGTGGTTGAAAAAGTAAACTTAGTGACTGAAGGAAAGATTAGGAGTCTTGGGAGGGTTGGCTAAACAGCATTAGGGTATGGAAGCCAACACTTGCAATGCTCAAGAACTCCTATATTTTTTTCAGTCTGTTTAGATAGGCAACCTTCCATTAAACCAGACAAATTAGAGCAAATTAAACTACTAGCATGAAATACTGTAATTTTGAAAAATATATGTTTTACCATGGAAAATCATTCTTCTATAAAATCTCCAACTAGCCACAGCGGAAAAGAGTCTTACACCAATAAATGCATCAATGTGTTTCTTGTTTCTTGGGCAGACGATCTGAATGGAAGTCATCAGACCAAGAAATAAGCAAGAAAATAGTTCTCTTCGCCTATCAGGCAGAAGCACATATAAGGAAAACAAAAATATCTGCAGGAGAAGAAGCTGCCTGAGGGTAAGCCTCAGCGAAGAAGGGTAGCAAAGCCCTGGAGACAGAAACTGGGACAAATCCAAGAAAAGCAACAACAGACGTTTGGGTTGCATTGTTTTCGTTTTAAATCTGAGCTTCTGAAGCTGAAAACGTAACTTTATAACCAAAGGAAACCAAAAGAGTTATTTGGAGCAAGATTCCACCTTTCACAGCTGCTACATCAACCCCCCAGCTTAGGGTAATGTTCACTTTAATGAGGCTATGCACCTGCAGAGTATCTTTCACAAATAAAATTTCAGTATCTATAAACCTAGACAAAGAAACCTGCTTGTAACAAACACACGAAGAATGCCCCACAGGGAGTTTAAAAAACAACAACAACACAACCTCTAGAAAATTAGCCACAGCCATTTATTTTGTAAGGGAATTTGCTCAAATGAATATATAAAGGGGACTGAATGGGACGGAACTGCTACAGCTATCAGTGCTTCTGATTTTTCTCCATACCAAATGTGAAAGCAACAAGGAAGCTATGCTATCAGTGACAATCTACTGTGGAAGGGGAAAGAAAAGTTACAATTGTGAAGCTGATCATCCAATAATAGTATTTGCCACAAGCTCTTTTTAGCTTTCATCATCTCAGTCACACTTATAAGCTCTAACTGCAATACACTGTGCTAGCAGGACAGAGATTCAGCAGGTGTCTCTCTAAGCTAGCGTACTAGCTGCCGTTTCAGCACTATATACAGTTCAGGTCCACAAAAATCAAAATGATGACTCATGGCTATCTCTGAGGATATGGGAAGTGGGAGGGACGACCCCCTCTTTATCTGCCAACAAGAATACAAGATCTACAGAGGGCAAATCAAGTGGAAAGAAAAAACATGGAAACAGGAGATATTTGCAAGAACTTTCATTGCAAGCCCTCTGATTTATTTTTCCAGACTTTTATGATGCCTTGCAAGGTATGTGAGTTATGTGAATCTATCCTCCGAGGCATAACGTTGCATCTATACAACCTGGATTTCGGTTAATAAAATAAGACTCAAGGCAAGACAAGTAAAAACAAATTCAAACATCTGACATGTGGACAAGTTGACAAATGTTTGACTTCATAAGTGTCACTTCTCGCTAGCTGTCATTCCAAAACACGTTTGCTTCAGCAACTACAACTGACTTTCAAAATAGGCAACATTTACGTCTGGAGATTTAAGCAAAGTTCATACCAGCTAGTGGACTGAGTATTATAGTCTAAAAAAGCATATGCAAAACCTTTTTCCTAGTGTGGAAATTTTTCAGCGAAGCCAGTTTTAAAAGTGCAGTATTAGTCTTAAACTCACCTACAAAGTTCCTGACATATCTGAAGTAGCTATTTCTGCTGTTTGGACCAGCTCTAAGTTATGGACTGAAATTTAAATCTAATGCTGCAAAAAGGAGATGACAATGTCTATTCTGAATACTTGCAGGAAGCATCCAGAAATAAAATTTAGAAATTTTCCACCTCGATGAATTACTCAGTATGTAGAGAATTGATGGAGATATAAAAAGTAGAACATATAAATAGACCTAGAGTCCTAACTCTGTAAAATTCTACTAAATACGTAATGGAAAAGACTTAAAGAACCACGACATACTGCCATGTAAAAACATATGGTATGCATGATCTTACAGTCCTTATACAGAGAAAAGTTTATTTTATTTGTATTTTTCCAGAACATCAGTATTTTCCTGGTAGGATATTGGCACAATTAAAACCATTTGGTTTGTGATGCTGGTACACACTTTCTGTAATCTTTTTGCTAAATATCTTTTCCTATAGCCCAAGAGCCACCTCCAGCTTGAAATGCAAAGTTAAAATAAAACAATAAAAAATTTTGAAATATTAAAGAGAAGAAACAGCCACAGCCTAACAATTCCAAGGGGAAAATGAACATGTTAGAGTGAATATAACACAAAACCTGGGTACACTGCACAAAAACATGCACAGACAAAACTTCGTTCATCTGTTTGACCAGTAATTTTCTCTAGTTAATTTGGTCTTTTCCATCCATGTAGGTTTCCTCTTCTTAGAAGCCAGACCTGAAATTATCTTGGTAAACAACCCAGCACACACAGCCCATTGTCAGCTTCCTTATGATGGCCAGCTTCTCATATAACCACTAACAAAAAAAAATACTAATAAAATGTGGGAAAACGTTGCTTGCTGGGAGACTAACCACAGTTCAAGCTATTTTCCTTCTCTGAACTTCTCCAATTTGAGCCCTTTCCAACACAATTGTCTAACACTGCCTGTAACTGGGTGAGTCAAAGGGGTAGAAATACCTGAAAATAAAAAAATAGAAGATAAGAGAAAATAGCAGCAAATTTATCAAGACATGAGTGATGCTTCCTTTTGTACTGAAATCAGTTTTGAAATCAGTTCTCAATAAAGCTTATGTTCTTAAAATCAGCTACGAAAGAGAGGAAGAGAAAGATATTTTATCTTGATGAACCTTCTAATGCTACCACAACTCAACACTAAAACTGAAACCTCTCCCTTTCTCTATTGATTCTATGGGATATCATACCCGTGCATAAGGAACTAACAGGAAGCATCAGGTGCTTCCATCAACTCAAGACCTAGTTCATCAGTATCTTCTCATGAGAAAATCACAATGATGTTTACCATGTCATCATTTGCAAAATAATGAGGGAAGTCAGAATCACAGATTGCCCTCAACTTTAGGAGGATCCAAACTACACCTCTGGAGAATAACCTAATTTTCAGGTTAAAGGGCAAGGACTCGCCCTCACAGCCTGAGACCAAGAATAAATGGATTTCACATATTTGAAGGGATGATAATGAAGGCAGAGGGCAATTGTTAGCATCAAAAAGTTATTTTTGCACAGATTATACTATGGATCGGAGGACCTTAGCCTTGTGATCAGAGGACTTAAACAGGAAGGAAAAGAACTGAGTTGCAGATCCTTCTCCCTGGTCAGACATTTTGTCTATTTATATTTTAGATTAGAAGATAACTGGAAAAATACTTACGTGCAGTATGCACATTGGAATAAAGTTTAGATGGAATTTCAACGCACATATCTAGATCAAGGTATGTATCCATATGTATACACAGATACTTTCATTTCAGAGACATAGCTCAAGCCCTCACGGAGTGATTAGCTCTAATATTTAGATTACCATGCAGAAGTGGTGGACTCCACTATTAGGTGTGACTATTTAGGCTGCTTTGGAATTTCTGGTGGAGCTTACGAGACCAGTAGCTGAGTTGCAGCAGAGCTCAAAACGAGAGATGCTGCCCAGTGCAGGTTCAGCTAAACGAGTGGACAACTGCAGTTTATCTATAGAGTATTATAAAGAATGGAAAGATATCTTGTTAGTATAGGCAACGTAAGATTAGGAGACCAGAAAGTAGGTGTCCCAGAGTGTTTTCAAGGGTGTTAGGTGGGTTTTAGGCATCTAATTAAAACTCAGGCTAGAGTTTTGGATCCCTTCCAAAACCCAGTAGTATCAAGCACACCTACAAAATTTATTTTCATTTTATCGGTCTTTCAGGCTACAGAAAAATTCCCAACCCTATTTAAAGTGCACAGCATCTCTGCCCAGGAATCTCAAAATATGTTATAACACATGTTTATTTAAGCTTCCCAGTTGTATTGTGAGACACTGAAGCCTTATTTCAGGCGGGCAGGGCAATACTAAGGGATCTGGACACACTTGCACAGCTGTGTTGAAATTGCATCTAAACTAGCAGATAAACATTCTGAGCTCCTCATTCACAGACACAGTTGTGCACCTTGGACATTTCCCAACAGCACGTAGAGGGAACCTGTCTCCTAGCACACAATCTGTGCCTCAGTTTCCATGGAAACTCAGTTTCCTCAGTTTTCAGAAGAAACCAAGGCATAAAGGCTAGAATGAAGATACGGTGTCTCTGGTTGAGATGTCTGAAGAAATCTAGATAGTAAGGTGCAAATCTGCATGTAACTCTTCTTTGTCTGCATGCAGCCCAGAAGCCAAGGGTATTGACTTGTACCTTCCCTTGAATGACATTAATGTAAGAGCTTAATATTTAAAAACAAATAACCCCACAGTAAAACAAAGCAACATTAAGCAGGAATTTGGCAGTGAAAATACGAATGTCTCTCATTCTCCAGTGAAATGTATCTTAGTGGAACTTGAGTGCTTGTTTACACAAATGGTTATGCTGTTGCTTTAGAATATGGGCAGTAAGGAAAGAAAAGTTTATTAATAAATGCACTCTGAGTGTACATCATAGTGACGACAATAAGGTACAGAAACTGAGGCTTTCAAGAAAGAGGTATTTCGCTGTGGAAAAGAAGATTTGCAGGGGAATATGAATACATCTTGATTTTGGATAGGAGGACAAGTAGGATTCATCTCAAAGTACTACACAAACAAGTGGCCAACAGTTAAATAATTTGGGAATACAGAAAGGGACCTTATCTAAGCAAGAAATAGGACATTTTGATCCTGTTTACAAAATTTTCTGCAGGCTGTGCTTGCAAAGACTGTTAGTAGCTGTTCTTTATTCATCATTTTCTCTCTTAACTTTAATTTTCTGTTATCTGAGATCCAAACTTGCTTACTCTCTTCAGTTGAAATATAACAGTAAAAATGAGCAAGTGGGTAAAACTGCAGATTTTCCTGCCACAGAAGATTAAGGATGCTTTGCGATACCTAATGAGTAATGGGCTGCTCAGATGGGCAGGGGAAGGTGAAGGGCTGCACAACTAATGACTTCACACTGCACAAGAGTGAAGCTGCACCTTAGATTTAGTGTGCAGCACTGGATTAAATATTACTTTAAGATAAGTCATACTTCATTTCCCTCACAACTCAATGCATAAACAGAAAATAAAACCCCAGAACAGCCATTTGCAAAGCACTGAGTTATTAAAATATACCTTTCTAAAAACTACAATTTACCATTTTAAATTTTAAAGCGTGACAACAAAAATTAGGATCTTTGCAAATCTTAAGCTTACTGCAGTATTTTACATGAGTAATAAAACATATATAATGAGTCCATCTCATATATTAATGAGTTTAAAAGGGTTTATTTTTATATAGTCAGTGACAAAATATCTTTAGCTCCTCAAACCATTTTTTATAAATATATTACAATGTCAGGTACTCTATTTAGTGTTTCTAATGATACTCATCAAATAAATATTAGTGTCTTCCAAATACAAGTATCCCCGCTTTCTTGTATATAGAAAAGTTTTTGTTTAAATTATTTAGTTTCCATCTGAACTGAAAGATTATGATCTTTAGCATGATCTCCATAGCTCCAGAAAGCTATTGCACTGATGAATGGGGCAGGAACTTTAAAACAGAGGATAACTCCAGTGAAAATGAACAATTTAGGTGTCAGGCTGCCTAATGGGCTAGGCATACTATTTGTTGGTATCCTTGGAAAGGTTGGGTACCTGAAAAATGTCCAAGAACCTTTGCGAGTTTCACCCATAGTTACTGCAGAATACATTTTCAGTGAAACCTTCACCCGTCTTCCATTGCACACCTGGCAATGCAGGTTGCAATGGTAGCACAGCTAGTCTGCATACCACCTTTTAGCAAGATACATCATAGGGACAGAATATTAACTTGCCCATAATACCATAGAATCATAGAATATCTCAAGTTGGAAGGGACCCATAAGGATCATCGAGTCCAACTCCCTGCTCCTTGCAGGACCATATGGATACCATATGCATATGGAAATGCCATAATATTGAAATAGTGTGTGTTCGGTAGGGTTAGGCCAGGCAAATATGGAATAGTAAACAACAGTAAACCAAAAAAGAAATGTTCACTATTTGAACAACAGGCTCTACTGCAAGACAGTCTTTGACATCTTTGACTATAAGGTTGTTGCCTGTCTCCCTCCTTACTACTCATACCACTCTCTTCCTCCACTACGCTAAAAAATTCTCCATTTTCTTTTCATCCTAACTTTTTCTTCTACAGCTAACGTTTTCTAGCAATAGCGATCTAGGAAAGCCCTCTGAGTTCAGATCGGGACTTTCCCTTTTCTCCTTCCCCAGCTAGGTACCTATTTCAACCACCATTCTTAAGCTTCTTCCAAGCATAAATTCATACACATTAAAAAATAAACCCAGACTTTCTTTCCTTACAGTGGGACGAGTCATCTTTGTCCAGGTTTTCATTATAATCTTTTCTCATATAAACCAGAAATGAAATCACAAAGCTTTTCCATGTTACTTAAGCCTTTTGTGTGTAATGCTGTATTGAGCCTGGCTGAGATGGAGTTAATTTTCCCCATAGCAGCCCTCATAGTGCTGTGCTTTGTATTGGGAGCTAGAAAGGTGCTGGTAACACACTAGTGTTTCAGCTACTGCTGAGCAGTGCTCCCACAGCATCAAGGCTGTCTCTCCAACATTCCCCCTTCACCAGTAGGCTGGGGGTGGGCAAGATCTTGGTAGGGGACATAGCCAGGACCGCTGACCCAAACTGACCAAAGGGATATTCCATACCATATGACATCTGCTCAGCAATAAAAGCTAAGAGAAAGGTGAAGGAAGTGGGGGCCATTTGTTATTTACGACGTTTGTCTTCCAGAGCAATCACTACACATACTGAAGCCTTGCTTCCCGGGAAGCAGCTGGACATTGCCTGCTGATGGGACGTAGAGAATAAATCTTTTGTTTTCCTTTTGCTTCCACGTGCGGTCTTTGATTTTGCTTTTATTAAACTGCCTCTATCTTGACCCACGAGGGTTTTTTTTTTCCATCTTATTTTCTCCCCCACCCCGTCCTGCTGAGGAGGGGAGTGATAGAGCGTCTTGGTGACACCTGGTGTCCAGCCAAGGTCAACCCACCACAAATGCACAGAACCACTAAGGAATTTTACCCTTAAGTCATAGCTAGAGAGTTTTCTAGCACAAAGTTGCATGAAAAAACACAAATAATTTGGAATGCAAGAGTTACTTCTCATTTAAAGGTGCTCTTGCAGCTCAAGGGAAGCCAGCTTATCATAAGAAAAGTCATCACTAATATTTGCTTATTATAACCTTGCCCAAAGATTGTTTGTGTAGCACGCCTAGAGAAAATCATGGCATCCCTGGGGTATGCTAGTCCCTGAACAATGACACTGTTGATGTCATTCACTGGCACCTTCCTCCTGGCATCACTGGAGGATGTATGATCCTCTTGCATCATACGCTTTTCAGGATTCAGGTCTAAATTAACACTTTGAGTCATATTAGCCCCAATGGTAAAACCTTGTGTGCAGTCACTAATAACAGTCCCATTCAACTCCACTCCTGATTTCAGAGAAAATGTGACCCAGCAGATATAAGAAGACTTAAATTTCAGGTAAATAATTCGGTTTCGCTACATACATAGCCATTTGCAAAGCACTGAGTTTACAAAATGCCAGCATATAGTCCTTGAAAAAAGAAGAAAGAGAAATACATAGGGAAGGTGAAGAAATTCTCTTAGTAGAAAGAAATAGTTCAGATGCAGGAGATAAGAAGTGAGTGTCTCCTGTGTATATAAATAATCTAGAGGAAGGTTTAATATCAGAAGTCATTGAAAGCTCTGATATAAATCTGGGATAACTACAAATAGAAAAGCCAGTGTAAATATCTGAGCCATTAGGAGCTCTTAAGGTCAGGTGATAGAACGAGAGAAACCAACATGAAGTGATCCAAAATTAACAACCATGTAGAATATGAGTCAGCAAAGAGATCTGATTAGGACTGATATTAATAAAAGGGTATTTTTCCCTGTAAGTAATGCTATTTAGGCCTCTTCCTCTTTTCTTTTTTTAAGTCAGACTAAGCCCCTGGGTACATGAATATACATCAGAAATGCATTTTTTAGAGAAACAAGAGAATTCCCCAGAACAGCTAACTTTTTGATAATGGCTGAGAAAAATGTCTGAATCAGGAATCAGAAGCTAAATCAAACAATGAAAATAATATTAAAAAGTTTAATCAACTTAGTAATAATAAAAATAATATTTAAAAGCTTAAGTCAGTTTTACTAATTTGAGAGGTTATACTCATTTTTGAATGCATTGGCTTTGGCTGTGTCCGGCATTTGATACAAAAGGAAAAGTAAGTTTTCTCAGGAACCATCTATGACCAACGACCTCTAGAAAGCTCTTCTGAAGAAAGTGGTTTTGATAGATTTTTATTTTTAAAATGTATGTAGATTTTTTTTTAAATAATTTTTAAAAAAGAAATAAAAAACCAAACTAGGACATATAGAGAGAAATTAAATACCACTTGCCTAAAAAAAAGCACAGTAGGTTACCAAATAAATATATATGTATTTTTATATATATAAAATTAGCATTTTTATATATAGATATACATATATATATATATATATAATTAGGACACAAAAAGTACACAAAGTTCACAGAAAGTTTCGGCAAGACTGAAACCTGACAACCTCTGTAAGATAGCTCCATCCGTCTTGAACTGGAGTAGAGGAATGTTTCAATAGGTCATTTCAATCACTTTGCTGCAAAAAGAATACTACATATGCGTTGTAATCATGTAATTAATGTTTGTAAATGCTGGTGATTCCCAGGCAATTACAAAAAAAAAAGTAGTTAAAAAAAAAAATTTAGAGATGTTCCAACACTGAAGAGAAGCATCATTGATCAGTATTTAAAGGATGGCAAATCAAATTCAGTTGTGTGAAATGTGTGTGGGGAGCTCAGTTATTTTCACCTGTTTGGGGACGAACTTCACTCTGCATGAAGTGGCAAGATTGATAAAGATGTCATGCAGAAGTCTTGCTGACACGCATCCTGAAATGATGGCATGCAGCTAAAAATAATAAGTATTGTACATTCACTGCAGCACTGGCAGTAATGGCAACCCCAAGCATTAAAGACATCATGAGTCACATCCTCCAAAATAATAAAACTGGTTTTAAAGTCATAAGTCTTTAGCCACTAATACATCTGGAGGACTTTTTATTTGCCTTCAAGATGCATTGACTTGATAATTTAAAATTATCTGAGAAGTTCTGAAGACTACAAGACTTCTTTTTTTTTTAAAAAAAAGAGCAACAGGACTGAAGGAACATCCTTCCCCTAATTTAATCTTTTTTTATGTCAGGGAACTGAATCGTATTACCCTTTTCAAAAAGTGACCATGGGCTTGCCTAAAATGAGGGAGGCACCCTTCTTCTTCCACATTCACAGAAAAACTGTTCTGGAATCTTTTCTAAAGTAAACATGAGATACTTATTTAATTTTCTTAAAGTTTTAAGGTCAAGCCACCATAGACACACACAAACCCCTACATTAATCTTGAATCTCAAGAAAATACAGGATTTGGCTGTGATAACTTAAAAACATCAGACTTATATGGGTTGGTGTGAAAATGGTGGAAAAAATGGTGTGTTCACAAAGGTCTGCAAATGACGTATAATATTTTCAATAATAATACAAAGTCCACAGAGTGCTACATAAACACATGCCCACTGAGTTAAAACAGGAAAACAAACAAAAAAATCATATCTATTTTACACTCATTTCACTGAAGCAGAGAAGCTTTGGCCCAGACAACACTGATGTACGTTGCGTGTTAGGGAAACTAAGGGAACTGGAAGAGTGATCTCCTGCTAAGAACAAAAAGCTGGAAAATGGGTACCTCCTGTGGCACCTATGCACGGACACCAGACTAAGCAAACTCTCATCACCCACAAGAAGGCTAGTCATCAGGAAAGTGTGCAGCAGAAGTTTCACTCTCGGACTCATTCTTCAGCTGCATGAAACTGTACTGATAAAAGGACTGCTTGGGTGGGACTCATCTCCCGCAACTTTACGCACCTACAGTATCGACATATACACTGAGGCTCCTCTGATAGAGAAAGAGAGAAGTAAGTACTTCTGGGCTGTAGTTCATCCCATTTTAAAGTCTTATTCAGAACATGTCAGGTCAATCCTGACTGAGAAGTGCCTGTTTTATTCCACTGAACAAAAAAGGAGCTTAGGACGACCAGCTGAGTAGATGTCTACAGTCAGGTGAATTAATCCCTCTTTCTTCTCTCTTTCACTTTAAATGACATGTCCAAACTCATCTGCAAGTCTATATGGATATGTAATTGCTCAGGGAATCCCAGTCTGCTGTTCCATCCTTTAAATCTATTTCTAATAGCTCTACTCCATAAACAGCATGTTTATGAACTCATCCGGATCCCCCCGTGCATGTTTGGTCAGTATCTTCTGAAAAGCACTCGAAACTCTTACACGAGTCAAAGCAATGTGCGTGGGAATCATAAAAAGCAATTGCCCAGGTCTGGAGACTTACAGGATAGAAGAGAAAAGGACTGCTGGCAAAAGCACTTTAAAGAAATAGCTACTTCTTATTTAAAGCATAAAGAATCATGAGGTTACAATGCAGCATGGTCTTCACACTAATAGTTCAGGATTAACTTTGCTGATATGAAACATGATTGAAATACAGATTAAATTAGCAAGTCAGAAATAGAATAGGTATGGAAATGAATCTGATTCACACATGGCTACACGTGTCGAAGGAGAAGAATTAGTTGCTACCATCAAGAAAGACTGAGTAACTAAAAAGACGAAGAGACCAAATATCAACTGATGTAGTTAGCAATAATACCAAAATGAACATCACAACTTCAAAGATATCATTATTTTTAAATCACATTTAAAAAAAGCTCTACTTCTTGTTTCCCCAAGATCATTACTGACTGTAGATTAGTGTGATCTTCAAGTCATAAACATTCATGTGCGTCACTTAGAGGAATATTTTCCAATCTATTTATAACTTGACTTGTTACTTGTCCGTGGTTCCTAATCTGTCTGTCAATACTATAAGCATCTGCCCTATGCCAGTGAACTAATGAGTTCATTTTCTACCATGAAGTCACGAGCCATCTTTCCACATGTCATGTCCTGTACACACCAGGCTGACACTGCCCGTAAGTGTATAGGCAGCAAAAATAATGATAAAAGCATGTTTCAATAATAAATAAAGATTTTTTTAAATGCTAAACAGAAAACCTAACCCATTAGTACTCACCACCAAGGCTTTAGACCTGTTACTCAGAAGTTTTTCAATGTCTCTGGCTGCAATTTCCACTAGCTGACGAGGGTTGTTGGCTTCTACAGTATACAAATTCCTGTTTTTCACATAAATCTGCAAGAGGAAAAAAGGGAAATTAATAAAAATGGCAACACACATTCAAAATAAGCAAAGTGACTTGACAGAACAGGCATCAAGATGTCCTCTGTTCTTACTGAAGAGCTTCAACAAGACTACTGTTAGGAAAATCCAAATGTGCCTTGTGAAAGAAATACTTCACCTTTTTGTCTGAGAGGTAGAAGGTGCCATTAAAAATCATTTAATAAATCTTTAAAACTGACTATTTCCAGTGACAGACTACTCAACTGCTAAATGCTCAAGGAATCTGATTCCCATAGAGTGCTGGGAGAAAAGTAAAATGGAGATCCTTTAAAAGGACTGAAGCTGAAATCAAATAGCTATTGCTGAATTTAATTCTTTCTTGAATGTTGAACAACAAACATACTGTTTGAAGCAAATCATTTAAGTAATGCTAATGTAATCAGTTTAGTCCCTTATCTATTTATTCATATTATAGTGTTAGTATTCATGAGGAAAGAAGAGGAAGAGGAAGAAAACAAATAAGAAAAGAGGGGAAAAGGGAAAAGAAAAAAAGGGGGAAATGGGAAAAAAATGAAAGAGGAAAAAAAAGATGAGGGGAAGAGGGGGAAAGAACTATAATTGTGTTTCTCCTCTGTAATGAATAAAGGTCATTTCTGGTGAAAAGCCACTAAGTGTTTCCAAAGCAGAACACCTACATAAAGGAGATAATTTGATTTGTTAAACAAAGCCACTACAATGAAATGCACGCAACCACAAGAAGTGAAAAGTAACGAGAAATCCATTTGCCTATCTCTGTCCTACTAGAATTGGATAAAGAAAAAATACATTATTGGAAGGAGAGGAGAAGAAAAAAAGTAGATACCTTATGGCTAGATGGGCAAATGAGGAAAACTAATTTATGCAACCAACAGATGGCCTGAGTTTACCCAAGTACTCTGCCTCTCCGCAACGCTGCCTGGTGGGGGTTGTGCTGCTTCCTGGGGAGTAATTCCAGGCACAGGCAGGAACGGGTCCAGCGCTAATGCGCTGGCTGCCATCCAGCACAAGAACCAAGAAACTGCAGACCAGACTGAGTCTACCAGCCCCGCCAGGTTTCTCAGGTTAAAGCTATGGAGACCTTAAAGAAACTCACCAAAATATGTCTCTGATGCTTGTAGCTGATGGGTATTTATCACAAATAAATTTCTGACAACCACAGTTATAGCTGCAAACTCTTGTCGGGCATGTCTCATAAACTGTCATAGGTTTTCATCACTTTTGAATTTCACAACACTTATGTTGGGTTTTGGTTTTTTTTCCTTCAGAAGTACAGTCTTTCCTTTCCACCAGTAACTGAGTAACTGGAATATGCTTTAATTCTTCATATAGCAGCAATTATTTTAAAAAATCAGTGCGTCATGAGCAGAAAACCACTATAAAAGAAGATAGTTTCTAATGAACTCAGATTACAGTTTGGATATTTTTGAGGTGCTTGATATTCAAAATTGCCAAACAGAAAGTTTATCTCAGGTATAACCCAAAATCTCTTTTTTTTTTGTTTGGTTTTGGTTTGATTTGTTTTTTTGAGGACAGATCTTAATAATAGAAATGGTCTATAGGCCAATTATTAATCAAAAAATTAGAAATAAAGAAATTTTATCCTACGACTGATCACTATAGAATTTCTTACATTTTTCTGTGAAACACATCAAATTTGCACAGTCAGCAGTGGGAGTCAGAGTTAAATTGACTGCAGTGACAAGAAGAGATTCACAGTCCTACAGGCAAGGCAAGAGTAGAAATCAGTTTTATAGATCCAGATGGTTTGAATCAAGAATGGAAATTTCAGAGGACCATCTAAATTAGAATGACTATCAAATCTGGTAAAACTCTCACGTTTTCCCACCATCAGCAAATATTCACCCTGATTACATGAGGAACAGACACTGGAATATGGGTGTTACCAGGTGTTCATGTCTTATTCTTTGAAGAGACATGTAGTGCCAAATTCTTTAAACTCCCTTCGTGACTGTGTGAAGTACACCTGTATCAGAAGTTACTAAATTTATAGAAGAATGGTCATAAGATTTTGCAAACAGGCTAAAAAATGTAAAATAATCTCCATGGAAGTTTTTAAATAATAATTTAAAAAATCATTTTAAAACATTTGTTTATTTTACTTGTGAAAATGTTTGGTTTGCTTTGTTCAATTTTTTCCTGGTTTCTCTTTTTTTTCAGATTTGTTCATGCAATTGCTTTTTATTTGCTACTCAACTGTGAAAGGAATAAGAAAATTTAAATATAATCTCTTTTCATTTGGGAGTTTCAGTTAGGCAAGAACATCTTAAAATTTGGAGAAAGCAATAGTTCATTGCAAAAATGCCATTTCATTGTAATTAAATTTTTCACTCGATATTACAAATAAACATGAAGAAGTCCACAAGCAAAGAAAATACACAGTAAAGGCACTGGCAAGTATGTGCTCAAGTAACGCAGGCTGGGAGCAGGTGGATGATAGGGATGACTTGGAGACTGTGCTGACCAGCTATACAAGGGCGAGTGCTACAGTGCTGATTCTGTGACATCTTTAAGCACTTAGTAAAATATGGTTTCTAAGAGGCTGCGATCAAACAGTCTCAGCAGAAGTTAAGGTGATGGCGCAGTGCATCCACACAACCATGATTTTGCAGCCCACCAACCAGAAACACAATACAAATAATTCACTGGAATTAATCTTTCAATATAGAGAAAAGTAACAGTAAGCCATACTGGTAAGGGCTTGAGAATCTGGATGGAAAATTTGCACTTGCATCCCTGTACCTGATCCATTCTTACAGCAAACTATGATCCTATAAACCTCAATTTGAAAGCATTCAAATTTTTCACACACCCCATTCCTACAGGGAAGTTGTTCCCATACCTCCAAGCTTGAATGATTTGAAAGCTGCAGACTATCAAAGTGTGGTCTAGGGGGTACATTTGTAGAAAAAAAGGAAACGATTTCATTTTTCTTCTCCGGCACCAGCTATGAGAATAGTTCAAAAGCCTGAATCGTTTAACAAGGAGATCACCACCACAAGAGACAGGAATCCTATTCATACCTCAACTTAAAACTTTTATAACAGACATTGTGGGTCCTACCACTGAGAAAGCCTGACTCCGAGGCTGGCTTCACAAGCTGTTATCTGTCAGTGATTAAAAACAAAAATTCAAACCAACCCCCCAAAAAAACCTTTAAGTTTTGCACAAGATCCCACATAGAGTTGCATCAGTGAGTCCTCCTCCTCCTCGCTTTACCCCATGTCAGGGCTCGGAGCACCCATCTGCCCTGCTTCTACCACCAGCGGAAGATTTATCCCACAAGCTCCCAAACAAAAGGCATCAGAAATATCTCAGAACTTCACACACTTCTTTATCTTCCTGAAGCGCGAGACCTGTCTCCACTACCAAGGAACAGTGTAAGAAACATTCACTAATTATTTAAGAGGTGCGTACATAATTTAGTTGTTGCCTGCTCCCCTTTTCTTTAATTCAGCCGTAGCACTGCAGCAGTTTAGCACAACAACACATGGGGAAATGATACGTGCTTCAGGATTTGGCAGCCTGTGACAAACTTTTCCTTCCCCAAGCCTCCCACCTAGCAGTCAAACACAATTAGCACAAGCTCATCTCAAATAGCCATAAAGGGTCTTATCGGCAAAGGTGTGCTCATTTGTCTTTCAAAATACAATTTGGCAGGCCCTGTGGCTTGTTAAGAAGAGCTAATTTGAATGCATTTTATTAAATTGCTTTGACCGAGTGAATACAAGTTTCTGTTGGCTTTTAGGTCTAAAATAATCTTTAGTACTTTAATCACAAATGTTTTGCTAAAAGCTCTCCAAATTGTCAGTAAAACCCTACCATTTCTCACAAAATAAAGCCTTATTGCATGACTAAGTAAAATCTGTAAGGTCATAGCGCAAAAAATACTTTAATTTTTCTCTGAAGACAATAGCCATGCACTTTTCTATTCAGGCAAGAATATATTAAAATTGCTTTCTAAATGCTGAATATTTATTCTGGTATAATGAACAGCAAGGTTTTAGGGGAGAGAATATGATGGGGAGAGTCACATTAGTATGAGACAACACAGGAAGGACAATAGTTAAATCTGGTAAAGATTAGAAAAACTGCCAGCTCCTCAGCAGAACATGCCCCTCTCCATTCAGTCTTCAAGGACATGTTTATACACCTCTCACAAAGAGCCATTCTCCTTGCTTTCTGTAAGACTTGCAAGGGAAAGTCAAACATTTCTGTACAAACTGAGAGAGAATGAAAGATGCACCGTCATTGCATGGGTATGGCTACATTGTGGCAGGCATTGGGGCCTGCTGTAACATTGAAATTTTATTTAAATGGCCCTCATGCTTTATTACACTTAGAAAAAGTTCCTAAGAGTAATAAATTATCTGGGCTTTGGATCTGTGGTCTTGGCACTGTTTACACAGACTACTCAAATAACAAGGAATAATCATTCATGCTGAATTATTCTAAACTACAATAGAATTCCTTTGCCTCTTTGTTTGTTAGTTTGTTTGTCTGTTTTGAAACTGTCAGTCTCCCAATTTAAGAAACAACGGAGCATTTTTCTCAGGCAGCGGGGACCTGGCTGAGGGCTCAAACATAGGACATGAACACAGCAATCTTAGTTCCATCACTGAATGCTTTCATGGACATAGAAGTCATATGAGACAAGATCTTCAGAAGTTCAAACCCCGAATTTCAAAAGTTAACCAAAAATGCTCTATCTTTTCCTACCTTGAAATATGCTTTGGAATAAAGAAACAAAATCACTCAACAATTACAGTAATACCTATCTATACAAGGTAAATATATTGATGTTTTTATTGTTTCAGTACTACTTTCAAGACCACTTAGCTCAGCTAGGCTGATGGGACAACTCTGTCAACAATCAATGCTTTACAATCAGTCTAGACCAGTTGGAGAGAATCATGATGGTGAAACTGCTGCTCAAAGATACTACTGAGCTTGGGACCCCAAATCAACAAAAACTGTGGTAGGTCTTCTGCCATCTTTTCTGAGAGTGACTACACCAAAATACCCGTGAAATCTGGAGTTTTTTACAAGCTTATATACTAAAGTGATTAACTTATTAAATCTATTTAAAAAAAAAAACCCTCAGAACAGAGCAAAACTGAAATAAAGGTTTCGTAAATTAATCTCTTCCTGCCCACATCCTCGTTTTGGAGAGGGCTTCCCATGGCTGGTTCCCTCTGGTCTTTCCAAAAAGTCTCTTGCTTTCTATCACCATGGGGCTCTAATAGGCCCTAATGACCATGACCTGCCTCACTGGGAACCTCCGCCTGCACCCCTGCCCACGGGCTCCATTTCAGCCCAGTCCTCAGCTATGGGATAGATATGCCTGTCTCCAGCCCTACCCCTTCATTGGACCTTGACCCTACGCCATAGCTAGCCCGTCACGTAAATGGACCCCTCAGATATATGTTAAATCTTTTCTCCAGTCCTGTCTCTTGGATGGACGTTGGACCCATGCTGTAGCCTTTTCTCCAACCTGTCCCTGGCCCCATTTCCTTTTACTCCTGACTGGAGGCCCTGGATGAAACCTAGACTTGGTTCATTGCTTGTCATGTCTGAGACTGCTGACAGACCCCGTTACCAGCATCCAGCTCCCTTAAAACTGTGCAGTCAAGAGTTCAAAACTCCCCTCTGTCCCTGACTCAGGTTGAAGCTACAGAAAGGAAACTACGTTATCTTGGTATTAACTGCCCAGAACTAGAAGAATTGGAGAATGTTTTTCACAGGTGCTTTCATGACCTAATCTGATGCCATGTTCAGAGCCAGCACTTCTGCAACAAACACATCATGCACCAGCAACCCCAGATTACTTATTAGCTACAGCACTGTATGTCACTGTCGTGGTTTAACCCCAGCCAGCAACTAAGCACCACGCAGCCGCTTGCTCACTCCCCCCCCCAGTGGGATGGGGGAAGAGAATCAGAAGGGTAAAAGGGAGAAAACTCGTGGGTTGAGATAAGAACAGTTTAATAATTGAAGCAAAATAAATTAGAACAGTTAAATAGGCAAAGCAAAAACCGTGCACGCAAACAAAACAGAACAAGGAATTCATTCACTCCTTCCCATCGTCAGGCGGGTGTTCAGCCATCTCCAGGAAAGCAGGGCTCCATCACGCGTAATGGTTACTTGGGAAGACAAACGCCATCACACCCAATGTCCCCCCCTTCCTTCTTCTCCCCCCGGTTTATATACTGAGCATGATGTCATATGGTATGGAATAGCCCTTTGGCCAGTCTGGGTCAGCCCTCCCCCCGGCTGTGCCCCCTCCCAGCTTCTTGTGCCCCCGGCAGAGCAGGGAGAGCTGAAAAGTCCTTGACCAGTGCGAGCGCCACTTAGCACCTATTTAGCGACAGCTTAGCACTACTTAGCAAGAACCAAAGCATCAGTGTATCATCGACATTGGTCTCATCCTAAACCCAAAACACAGCCCCATACCGGCTACCAAGACGAAAATTAACTCTATCCCAGCTGAAACCAGGACAGTCACGAATGCAGAGAAGTAGCTTAGGTACAGAGCTGCCCTCAAAGTAAAAGAGCATTCAGAGCCTTGACTGCTGGGGAGCAAGGCACAGAAATACCCTGGTGTCTGCAGGACACTGCTGGGGTCCTGCCCAGCCAACAGGTTCAAGATAACTTCTGAAGTCCCATCCAAGGCCTACTACTCTGGGTGACACTCAACACCAAAGCTGCTTCTGTGCAATGTGTAATTCTCTGCTAAAACCAATAAGAACTGAAGAATTATGTTTCCTCTTTGCTAACACTTAGTTGGGGATTTATTTAGCTTTGAGATTTCTAAACCTAAGGCTGAGCAAGGACCCAAGTCACCTTCATAGTTACTGAAAGGAACAGGAATTTCTAGAGCTTTACTCATTCTGATACAAGAGTGTTTCTATCTGCTCCTTATCTAGACAAAAGTGTTGCCTTACAATTCTTGATTGAAGTAAAATATAAAAAACCAACCAAACAAAACCAAAAAAACATATCAGAATATTAAATAAAAATGTAGCTAATGGGGTAACTTAAGAGTTTTTCTAATTTATACGTCTACTTCAACTTGGCCCAGGTTGTTGCTGAACTCTGTGTTCCTTCATTTCTCTCTGTTCTCCCGCTCCCCAAACAAAACAAAATCATGAAGACTGACCCCCAAAAAATTTAGTATTTCATCCTGGGAAGAAAGGAATCATCTAGCTTGAAAACAAAGAAGTACATTTCTTGCTGAAATTTTGGCTAATGTTACAATTTTAAAAACAAATATTTTGACAAAATTATATTGTTTTATCAGAAAAAAAAATTCAACATGTTTTACAGAGTCAGAAACAGTTTCAATTTTAGTAACTTTATTATAACACCCACATATTCACTACTTTTATTTTTTGGCTTTATGAGAGCCATGAAGTTACATGTCATGATCTCATTTATGTGAGAAAAGCAGAGAACGGGGACCATTTGACAGACATCCAAACATATGAAGAGATCTTGGGAACAGGAATAGTCAGAAAACAGGAATAACCACTCTGATCCATTTGAGTGATTATTATTGCTAACTTTTTATTACTGTAGATAGATACTTTCCTTTAACTCGATTTTTAGTAGTCACAAACAACTATATAATCTGCCCAGAGGGAGCAAATTCTATCTTCTTATTACTGTATCCTATTTCCAAATTTATACTAATACTTTCTATTTCTAATACATACCAGAGAATTTTTTTTTTTCTCACAAGACTTTTTTTTTTTTTTAATCACAAGCAACCCATTGTGGAGCACACTGAAAAATGCCCCTTCCCAAGGAGCATTCTGTGTGTTCAAAGAAATCAGTCTGAGTATTTTAAATATGTCTTACTCTCTGCTATATATAAAGTATAAATAAGATTACAGCTGCTCCCTAGCAACTCACAGATGCCTTCATTCTTGAAATTCATGGCAACAACACAAAGGAAAAAAACACCCCAGTAGTTTACTGTATCTGTTGCTTTTCAGAATCACTTGCTTGATCACTGACTGCTGTAAAGATCTGGGGTGACAAGTGACAGGGCAGCTGACATTTTGAAAACCATAACATATCATAGTAGTGATGTGCACATTAGGAAAAAAATTATCAGAGAGAGTTCTTTCTTAAGTAATACATTCAGGCTGAATTCTGCAAGATGTTGGGAACGCTTATGCCTCAGTTAACATCAGGGAGAGTATAAGTGGTGCCAGAGTCAATTGGCTCACTCAGATGCCTACTCAAAGGAAAGCAGATAATCAGGGATACTTTGTAGGATGGAATCATCAGACGCTTTTGACTGTTGATAATTAACAAAGTGGTCTAGAGGACTTTAAAATTAAGAAGTAATTTTTGTAATTGTCACTTTGTAGTCGAACCCTCATAAAACATGAGTTCAGCTTTGTACCTCTGCTGTTGTACAAACATCAAAAACAGATCTAAAAATGCCCCTTTGTTAAGAAAAATGTATTTTAAGGCGTTCAATTTTGTTTCACAGTGATAGCAATACAGTATTAAATAACAAGACTACATCATTTAGCTGAGACTGGATGAGTACAACGTACAACAAGTGAATCTTTCTTGTAACAGAAGAACAATAGCAAGAAAGTGTTTCACGTTTCTTCTGCATTTCTGGCATATTTTAAGGTGGGCACTCATGTAATTTTTCAAACTCACTTATTTGTAGGAAATTTTGTCCTGCCTCAGCTGCTCTTAATGCAATTTAACACCTGCTGACTCTCTCCCCAAAGGTAATTTTAAATCTCGGGGAACTAGCAGTCTTTTTGGTGTTTTACTGACCACAGGACTTGGAAACCAATTAGCTCTAAAGTTTGTTTTTTTGTTGGTTTTGTTGTGCAGGTTTCTTAAGGAAAATCTTTAATTTGCTCTCAGCTTCTATGAAAATTATCTGAACATAAGCACCAATAGGACAGATTTTATTAGTGTTAAAGCCAATGGAAAGTTATTAATGAACCAAGAACAGTGCTTTGCTCAAAGATTATCCAGATCATCAAATAGTAATTAAAACTATGGTAATATTAGGCCACTACTTCCCTTGAGCCTGAGCAAGCTTTGTTAATGCAGCCACCTATTCTTAGCGACTTACAGCTGATTTCGCTTGCTGGAAGAAGGAACTCTTCAAAATGCCAGTTTATTGCTAAGGGAGCAGAGGGAGAGTAGCATCTGCAAATAATAAATGAGGCTCCCTGTATTTTGACAATCTCTTAATTTCCATTTGGATTTCAAAGAGAACTTGCAGATGTGTCTCCAAATTTTCCAGCCTGCATTTTTAAAAGTGATTTAATTTTCCTGACATCTCAACATTGGTTAGCAATGTGTAAACTCAACAGAATTTAGTTTGGAGGATTTAATTTTTAATGCCTGCAGCTTTGGTATTTGGTTGCAGATGATAGAACATAGCAGTGGCAGTGGTATATCCCAAATGGGACATACCTTTATAAATACCGTATTATAAAAAACCTGTTACTGTATTTTGGGAATCTCTAACCAGTCTAACCCATCTCATACATTATTTTAATTCTGGTAAATGGACCCTGCTTTGTCTATGAATACGTGAAATGCCCATGTTTCACTGTACCAACCCCTTCATAATTCCATTCTAAAAGTAATCCTGACCTCACTTCCCTTCGCCACACCCCACTCAGGGATGAGGCAAAAGACATAAATGTAAGTAGTGTACAATAGCCAGTTTATGCTTAGAAAGAATTCAAGCTTTTCAGAGCACCAGCCTCATACACAGCCCACTCGACCAATCCCAGTTACTGATAAACTATATCTATTTCATTACACATTACGGAAAGCATTTAAAAAATTAAGAATTGCTTTCAGATTTTTCTTCTTCTGCTCCTTAGAAAAACAACATAACAAAGTGTACTTTCACAGAAAACTGCAGTTATAGACCTACCAGCACCACTCATAAAAATGCCCTGAACTCAGGGAAGTTTCAGCATATATAAAATCAGCAACCTAATGAGGCTGCAAGAAGTGCTTCAAAAACTTCAAAACACTTGTGGGCTTTTTTTTTTTATTTTCATTTCAAAAGTACTCTTCAAAATTTAGATTAATTTGGTTTCTATGGTTAAAAACTCCTCTCTATTTTATTTGATGTTAAAAAAGTGGTTTAGTCTTTTGTTCCATTGAGAACAACAAAAAGAGACAAAAGGATAAAAGAAAGGGTACAATATTTTTCTGACTTTTGACATCAGCCATAGTGAACCTCACTGGGTGGAAAAAATTATTCACTGAATATGCAAGTTTCCTTAATTTCCATATTTGACTTATTTAAGCACTTGCTTTCCTTTCTTAAAGCACTGGAGAGTACACCCAGGGCACACAGTGAACAGCTTTACAGTTATGCAAGTTATGCCTACAAGTGTTGTGGTATTAGTTACCTTTTCCACTTTCAGGGGTGAAGAAGGATGGAGCCTGCACACATTCTCATCAATATATTGATGTTTTATAGGTCATAAATCAGAAGTGTCTTAAAATTCAGGGTCAAAATAGTGACAAACTAACCAGAATCTATAGCAATCAGAACATTCAAATGAAATTCAGACTTGCAAAGTCCACAGAGAAAAGACCTCCCAGGAAATATAAACCAATTATATTTGAGTTGTTATTCTTAAAATCAAACCATCTTAAAAAAAATAAATCAAGTTCTCACATTTGTTCTTTATATTTTTCTCAATCATAAAACTCTCCATTACTTCAACCTTAACAAGGGTGAACGTAGTATATTCTGGAACATGGCCATATATCCCCTAGGTCCATCTGGTAGTTCATCAGAGAATAGCATGAGGTACAAAACTCTTTGCCTTTGGCTAAAGCATATTCAAACCGAATCCAATCTGATAAATATATACCAAAAAAAAAAAAAAAAAAGCTTGTAAAAATAAATGGAAATTTCAATTCTATGGATCAGCTTAATTTTTTTTAATAAATAATTCCAAATTTATATAAAGCCTTTAACTTTATATTTTTTAAGAAAGAGCCACATAAATATCATGCTGATCATAGAGAAAAATAGTAAGAATGAAAACGTTTACTGCTAACTTGTCTGTCAAACCACCTTTTGAAGCAGCAATTTCAGACTACCTATGACAGTAAGGAAGACTCATACAGATACAAATTTTACATGAAGTTCAAGTAGGCTTTTAAAGCCTGCCATTGCACAGACCTTTATACAGGTAATGAAGAGAACAAGGAAGCTTATATATGACAGCTTCTATAGGTAGTAAGTTAGTGGCACGCCTCTATCTGTAGAGCCTCTAGAACATAACACTATCTATCTTAGCTAAAATCTATAATGAGTCCAACAGAAAATTACCCCTAGGTTAGAATTCCTTCTGGCAGAAGGAAGCTTTCCTGCTCCAGGACAGTTCAAATCAGAGACCAGTCTCTCTTACAAGTCACTCATCTCAGTTAAACTCTAGAGACTGATCCAAGACCTGGAAAGCTAAAAGCATGGACTAGAAATCTGCTGCCAATCTGAGTGCTTCAGCAGACTCACACCATCTGTGCATTAGGCACATAGACCTCACACTGAGCAATGGATGAAATGTGCTCATGCAGAACCTCGGCTGGGTGTTCGGCAAGAAAGAGCTAATTATTATAAAACAGCATTCAAGAGATAAAATAAATAAAAAAAATTCTAACAGTTGCTGGTGGACTCATTCTGTGAATGGAACTCATTGCCACATATCAAATATCCATATGTAGCGCGCTTTCATTTTGGAGGAAGAAACAGTATTTCTATCTCAGTATGAATAGCATTTAAAGGCCAAGTAAGGCTATATGGGTTCACTCTACAGCTCCTGGGACTGTAATAACAGCATGCCTTATGAACATCATGCATGGATTGTTTTTGCAGCAATGTATCAAAAAGGAAACAGATTCAGAGACTAGATTTCCTTGGAACTGCCTCTCTATCTGCTGTTTCGTTCAATTATGCTGTTGCTTGAAAAGGTTACGCAGTACAAGATGGCATTTTTTTGCCATAGCAGTCATAGTGAAGCTCCAGTGTGTTCGTCACGTCAAAGCTCTTAACACAGACCCACATTTTTAATACAGTGTTTATGTAAAAGAGGATTCTCTTCAATCAGTTTGGAACAGACAAGCTCATGCACTGCTATAAGGCATGTTCTCTGCTCTGAGGTCTTCCTTTCTGGGTACTGCAGGGATCCCTCCCTCGTCTCTCCTGTCCCTAGAGGTATTTTAGGAGCTGGAAATCAGAAGCATACTTGTTATAGTTTATTAGATTAAAAGAGCTGTCAATTAGCTTAGTCATGGGCCTTTGCTGTGGAAGGTCTATATAAAAATGCAAGTTGAGCGTGCTTCCACCAAAATGGGACTATGTATTTACTTAATTCTGTAGTTCAGTGGGCTCTTCACCTATTTTTTCTGCATGCTGAGGTAACTATTCATAGGTATAGAATGTGACTTTGAATTTTGTGTGCAGTTTTTTGTCTTTACTAAGTGAGATCAGATACATCCTCAATATTTATTTTGCTACGTGGATTTTAAAATTCTATTAAGCTGCTGTCTATTCCTTCTTATTTTTTTCTAAAAGTCTATTTGCTCTGTAGAAACCACATATCATTCACACCAGAGCAGCTTCATAATGCCAGACAGCACAGAGTTCACAAGTAAGACAAAGTTACATGAACCTTTTTAAGTTGAAAGGACAATTACATGACTTGGGGTTTTTTTTATTTAAAAACACAATATTTATAACATTAAAGGGCATATACTAAGCTGTGTCTTTGTTAAGAGATGTTTCAAGAAGCACATTGGACATCTTGTATCTCCTTAACAAAGATTTTCCTGTGTATCCCGTCCTCCTGCTTTCAAGTCTCAAGTTGTTGTATATACAACAATATTGTTGTATATACAACAACTTGTATATACAACAACTTCTTATAAACATTCCCTTTGTTCTTCTAGGGAAAAAAAATCTGTTAAATCATAGAAAGGACCCAACAATACCCTTTTCAGCTGGGCAACTACAGCAGCATTAAGATCAAGCAGTAAGATCAAGCTATAGCCTCTCTTTCTTGTATAAAAATGTTTGTTTGGTTTTATTCAAAGTATTTTTTTACCTGCTTGAATTGTAAATTAAATGTTGTTAGGCATGATTCTTAGCAAATGTAAATCAGTGTAATCCACTGAAGTCAGTGGAGCTCTGCCAGTTTTCAACCAGCTGAGTATTTTGGCATCTTGAATCCCGACTTCCTGCCTTGTTGAAGCAATCTTTGCATTACTGTAATGAGGCTATTGCATTGGTACTAAATCCAAGTTGGAGTTCTCCCAGATCTTGCCTAAACTCCTAATAATGTCCAAAAAAGCAGTATTTAAAAATGTACTTTAAAACTATTTTTGGAAGACCATTTTGAGACCATTCCCAGATAGTATAAATAAGACGTGAAGGACACAAGGAGGAACTACACTTTAAACATGATCAGTCTTACTGATAACAGAACTTACATTTAGATGTTACTAGTATTCATGTTTATTCATACCACCAAAGTAGTAATTTACCACAACTAATTCAGAGGAAGAATGATCTGGAGTTAAAGTTCTAAATGGAAAAATGAAAATCTGAGCTCAATTCTTGGTTAGATCAGGACACTGCCTGTATGGCAAATATCAATTAGTGAGTAAAGGCGCATCTATAAATTAAAGACCATGTTTCCTCTGTGCACCATAATAAACCTCAGCTCTCACCTGCCTCTCCATCTCCTACACATATCCATCTTGCCTGTTCCTTCTATTCCCGTTACACTGGTTTGCTTGGTTAAGGCTATGGATAAGTGTAGCCTCAATGTAGAACTCCTAATTTAATGGCATTCAAGCTTTCTTTTGCAATTTTGCTTCCTACAGGCATTACATTGCTGTCATCATTGCTAATAAGATAAAAGGTGTGTGAAATGTCCATTGGCATAAACATATTCATATTTTCAGAAACAGTCACTATTGAAGTAATTCACTAAATCAATCCCCAAATATTTTCTCTTTTTCTGTGGAATATTCATTAGTATATTATTGTGTATCCTCGCTATACAGATATTTTCAGAAGTTGTGAACAATGAAAGTTGCAATGGTTTACAATGGCTCTATTATACGTGCAAAAGCGAGAGGAAGAGTGGTTAGTCGCTAGGACAAGACTGTGATTCCAAGTCACTGTAAGAAATTTGTCAATGAACAAAAAAAGGGAATTTTCCGCTGAGGAGATTCCTCTCCTTAAACACAATTCCATTAAATTGAGTACATGTTGAATGTAAACACCTTAAATACAAAAAATGCTCTCCCTGGATATCTATGTCCACACTGCAGAATAACTAAGACTTTTACATAGGTACTGATCTCGACAGGTCTGCTATTCACCTAACAAGTCCCTCACTTGAGTTTAATGGTGGTTTAGATTTGAATTTTTTTATTCCTTTGGAAGTACATATTACACACTAAGTTTTACATTCTCTCTGGTCAAGAGCTCTCCCAGTCTAAAATCAAACTGAGAGTTCAGGCAGTGCTCCTGTGCCTCTCCATGATGGCCAGAAGAAAATATTTCATGGTTCTCCAGAAAAGACCATTGTGTAGCATAATATCCTGCAGCACAAAGACCCACAGACATCCAACACACATACAAGCATGTACAGTACTGGTGAACGCTGAGATACCTTCAACAAGTTATAGAAACACCATAAACTTGCATGGCACAGCAGCTACCTGAAAAAGCCCTGGTTTTGAAGAACTCATTCACTCCAGCTGAGAACACAGTAATTATGCTACTTTGAGAGCTCTCTGGGTCACTTTAGAGATCTTCATAGAAGACTCAACTGTATGAAGCAGACACAGAGTGTAACTTCAGCTGAATCAGTGGGACTTCTTTCCCTGAGTCCAGGGATAGGTTGACCAGGCTGCGAAATGGTTATAATCTGTTACACATCCTTGCTATGAGCTTTAACCTCATCACTTGGCCAAATTAAAATTGATTTTCCCTAGAACAAGGAAAGACATTTCTCCTACCAAAAATCTGTCTGACCAAAGTACAGCTTTCCAACCCTACACACGCTGGTACTACAGCTGTTCACAGAAAGTCACGTCTACTATTTTATAATAGGAGCACTCTGCTCCTTCTTTTTGTATTAATCATTCTGCTTTTGGAGGGATGAGGAGGGGCAGGAAAACCACACAAATTTATTTCATTTTTTGAAGTTTTCCAAAAACATGAAGACTACAGACTTGGTCCAAACAATTCTGGAGTTAGAAGAAGTAATAAGTCAGAAGCAAAGCTGAAAAGTCAGTCTGACTGTTAAGTATTTTTAAAGCTTGAGCAAATGAAGGCAAGTTCTGTGAATAAAAGTTACAGGCATGCAAGCACACTGTTTTTCATGTCATGTAGTCTCCATTTTTCCAAGATTGTGGTTCATTTCAGAAGAGATCTAACTAAACGTTAATAAGCAGCGAGCAGAAAAAAAAAAAAAGGATGTCATTCAAAAATGGGAAAGTGACAATAGCCTGTAAACAAGAGGAACGAGGGAGAGACTGCATGGCTCACACCTTGCAGGGCTTTGCATTCTCCCTTCCAAGCAAGAGAGCTAATTAAAAGCTTGTGGCTACAGAAAGACATCATGCAATTTAGGTCAAACAAACGACTTTGATATAGAGGGATATTTTACATGGAAACATCCCCCTTTCATGCTTTTAATCCTAGGATTACAAGCACATATTGACCACCTTATGGATACCCTCTGAGATAACTTATTATTTGCTTGAAGTGTGCTATAAATTTCGGCTTTCAAAAAGAAACTTACCTACAGTATTCACAGACTAATGTTTTTTTTTTTTTTCAGCGTGAATGTCACTGTGGTATACTTTAAGTATAGCTTTAAGTATAGCACTACATATTATTATGCTTGCCCAGCAGTTCTCATTATAAGACTGTTTTAGCAGCTTGCAAGTTTGCCGAATATTTACTACATCAACTAAAATTTTTCTCAGGGAAAAAAAGAGTGACAGCATCAACCTCTTGGCTTTTCATTATCTATTTTACTATGTGGTCTTTGCATGGAAAAGTCAGGCAAAATGGTTGAGATATTAACTCATTGTTTTGCTCAAGTTAGAAATCCTCTGTAACTCATTTCCCTTTGAAATACCCTATTGCCCCTGCACTGTAGATTAAAAACTTAACACATCTATTCAAATATACACTTTTTACTCCTTGGAATTCAACGAATTTTAGCCTGAAAAGCACCTGCAGGTCACTGCAGAGATTTTATCAGCTAAATCCCTGAAAAACTACACACAGGTGTATTCCAGCCCAGAATGCATCACTCCTAGAGAACGTCATACCTCCTCTGCAGCTAAAGCTCAGACTTGCTGTGGTCTCTCAGGTAATCTCTATACCCTTGCAGTCTAAGCAGTGGGAGAAAGAGGAGATGAAAACTGAAGGAAGAACAAAGGGCAAGAGATTAGGATATGGAAGTAGGAGATAACGGACTGGAAAATGGTAGGCAAAGAATAAGGAGAAAAGGGACTAGAAGGGGAGGAGAAATAGAAAAAGCATACAGGAGAAAACTACAGGTTTGGGACTGAGAACTAGTGATGGAGGGAAAGGTGAGAAGGGAGAAGAAAAATACCTGTGGAAGAGAAGAGATGCAATAGGGGTATTTGGACAGGCTGGCCACACACACCTGGACAGAATGTTTTGGAAATGCTAAGGCAAACTAAAGAGTCCAGAGAGAGGTGCTGAACTGAAAAAAGCTGAGGAGAGAGATCCTAAAATAGGGATAAGAAGCCAATGTAATGGAAAAAGGCAGACTGGCCAGGCAGCAAAGGTAGAAACTGAAACAGAAACAGAATATGTTGAAGAGAGATGAAAGATAGCCCACGCAGCACAGCAGGAATGGAACAGGAAGTCCAATGGTGGATCAGAGGTACGATGCTGAATGAGGAGACGATGGGGAAAAAGAGACACGACAAGTGCAGAAGAGAACAGATCACACCTAGATCAGATGAGCAAAAAGGGCCCTCCCTTAGGAGAAACTCCTCACCAAAATCTGGAGAGAGACAAATGATTCGCAAGCATCGTTGCTCTCTGTCAGCAGATAGGTGGAAAATCCACCTACAAAAACTTCCATCAGTGTTCCATGCTGGGTAAACCTTATGGTTCCTCAGAAAGCTCAAGTGACAGACATTTCTGTGTTGTTGAGATCCTATGCAGGAAACCCATGCGTGTATCAATCTGACACTTTGTGTTAGGATTTCAAGATTTCGTTTTCAGTTTGTTTGGAGTTTTCCAAGATTAAAAAGTGCATCTAAAGCATCTGCCTTAAACTGTGTTCCAATATGAAGCTCTCAAATATTAGGAAAGGCCAGAACTAAAATAATCTCTGCAATCTTCATTTATGTTCCTCATGTACATTCAGTGACACAGCCCTTCCTTCTATAGGACGGTGGTGATCTCATTTAAACTGAAGCTTCCACAGTATAAATGTGGACATCTGAGCTAGTCATCTAGCCTCCTCTTATCATCAGGAAAGAGAAAATGTCCTCCTGGGACAGGACTCATATGAGGCGTGTGGATGTCTGGGTAAAAAGTCATTAAGGTCAAAGGAATACATTAATATACATTTCTTAATGGCTTTGAAAAACAGCTACTATTCATTTCATGGATCATCTGGGGAGATTATGACTTCTGCAAGCCAAATGTCATGGCTTCATGTTCAGTTCCCCAGCACCAAGGGCTTTTGTTGGCTGACAGAACAACTTCTTTTCCTGACATAACAGCAAAATATCCCTTCATTATAGAGTCCTAGATCAACCCAGAGATCCCTTGGTTCACAGGAGCCATGGGACTTGTGCAGGGATGGGGAGAGGGAAATGTATGATCATGTGGTTGCATACTGGATCATGATGTATACACAAAAAGTTGTATAGGCAGCACAACCCTGATATTCTCTGAATTGTGACTTCATTTTTCTGCAATCTCAGATGTGTTTTTACCTTCTGTGAATGGAATATATCACAAAAGTTTCTTCTCAATGACAGAAGAATTGTAAATTCTTCCCTAAAACACACTTTGGGTTAAATTGGAACAGCTGAATAAAAGTATTTTTCATTCTCATCTACATTTCTTCTAACCAAAAGCTGCCTCATTTCAGGAAATGTGTCAGAAAAATAGTCTCCCTTGTTAACAGATAGCAGAATTTTCCACTGCCATGAACGGTTGCTTCCTGGATACCGTATTTGACAAACTTATACCATAAAAGCAGTTGCTTCAGGTGGAAGTGTTGCAGCAATGGTAAGCCTTATGTCTGATACTGCAAAGCTGATTAAATATTAGCAATGAGCAAGTGCTGCAACATTAAGAGAGTGAATTGATGGATGTCTGTGTTGTTCATTTCTTTCTCAGTAAGTACTGCGAAGTTTAATTCCCCGAAATCTTTTTACTATGTTGGGATGAAATGATCATAATGCCTAGATGATCCACACAATTCACTTCACTTTCTAGTTATTGCAGTCTAAGGTGCATCTTCTTACTCACCGCAGCAAGCTGGTCCACTCCGCTTGCAGTTCGTGCTAATGTTACAAGATCTTCTTGCATCTTGTCTACCCATGATTTTATCCTACAGAAACCAAAAAGAAAAGAGAGAAATCCAATCAGATCACTGGCAAATGGAACTTGCATACAATTATATAGCACAAGAAAAGGGCAAAAAGGTCAAAATATGTTGATAAAACTGAATACAAAATGTACAAGACTTGTCTTTGACTGCTAAAAAGTTGTAAGCTTGGAATGACCAAAATATTCAAGTTACACCCTGATGGTATTCTCTTTTGCTGACTCAAATCTAAGCCACTTGCTTTTACTTTTCATCAGCTGGAGTTTGCCTGGTGCTCTCCAGGACAGACATTGTCTTCACCATCAATTATATCACTGTAGCTGCCTCTTGTTGACAGGTACCAAGGTCTGTTTCCAAATGCGACAGAGCCTAATTTACCTTCTTTTTTTCTTTTTTTTTTTTTTTCTTCAATAGAGCCTCTACCCAGCCTTGATGACCTGATTCTTCTCATACAGTTTTCTGTGATGGCCACCACACTAGGCCGGCTGTAAACCAAGCATGCCATCGTATCTATTACTAGCTGTAGCAAAGATCACCGCAACAGAGCTGATACGCTGCCTGCCAGGACAACCTGCCTGACCTGCAGCTCGCTCCCAGCCATGCCTTTCCTGAGGGCCTTGAGGTCCCCCTCCCAACAGATAGCAGAAGCAGAGAAAAACAGCAAAACACAATCAATATCTGTCACGTCCCACCCAGGGGAAGGGGGAAGGAGCAACTAAGATTCGCAAATCCTCTTGGGGTGGATTAAGGTGAACCAACACTCAAGGTCCATACACAATCACCATCTTTAACAGAAAGCTTCTATAGAAACAAATACTGAGTACAAATATTCACTACCCGCCAGCCCTCTCATGATTATATCTACCCCAGCTATATGGCTAACCTATGCGGCTTTATGGAAAATCAAGGTAGGCCATGCAGTACTTAACTACAATTTCGTAACTTTAACAACTTAATAACCTTAGGAGAAGTGAAAGAAAGAAAGAGAGAGAGGAAAGAAGAGGAGAATCACCAGTCCTGGATCCAGCATTGGACCTGCCAACGAGGGTATTCGGTGGGGAAAAGAGGGCGAGAGAGAGTGAGGGTCCCTATTTATAGATTTCACTCTCTGGAATTCTGGAATCTTCTCTCTTCCCAGTCCCAGGAGTGGTAGAGATACCAGTCGAATTAAGAGGGGCAACCAGTCAAATCAAGAGAAGTGATACCAGGACCCTCCCCCAGGAGGCCATGTGGGGGAGATAAGGTGCTTTATCGGGTTTTCATAGACCGTGGAGGATGGGGATGGGGCAAGGCAAGGCCATCGGTCTCCACAGGACTCCCCCCCTCACCCTCGCTCCAGGCACTGCTCGGTCCTGGGTCCTAGCGACCCCGGCTCTGCATTCTGGTTTTAGCCCCAAGGCCGTTTGAGACATCTCGTCGTTTTGCACTATCAGTTCTCTACAATATCTCAAAAGGGCACAATATTATGGAGTTGCAACTGGGCTACATTTATTAAAGGATCCTTCCTCATGCTTTAGAAGAAAGCAATCAGTCATCCAAACAAAAATTTAGGGCTGTGACATCTAACATGAAGGACCTTCTGGCAGCCCAAAATAACATGTGCAGAGATAGGAATGGGAACTACCTAGTCAGGAAGGTACTGAGTTTTATGAAAGTGCCAGATTTAAGACAAATCCCTCTTCTCAGTCAATAATGGGTCGCTCCCCAATCAATACACTGTCTCTCATGAATCCTGTTTGAATCCTATTTCCCACAAGTAGACTACTCTGACACAGTAAACAAGAACTTTTTATAGGTTTATCTCAAAGTGTCTTTGAGGCCTTCAAAAAAATCTGTAGCAGAAATTGAACTAGCAAGTTGTAGCCATGGTTTCTCATTACTCATAGCTTCTGCCTGTGATACTACTGTTTTAATCGTCCCTCCAGCCCCTGGACTGGCTTGTTTGACACTCTCATCTGTTGTGTCATATCCTTTATTTTCTATTGTGTCACATGTTTATTTTTCCCTTCCAAATCTTTAGATAAAGAACAGTGATTTCACTCTGTACAGCACTTCCATTATTTCCTCACTGGATTCCAGGTGTTTCAGACATATAAAAATTACATCTCAAAACACCCTAAATTTAAAAAAAAAAAGGAATGAAAAAGTTTTAGACTGAAATTATTTCACTGCTCTCATTCATCACTGAGCAATTTTAATTGATCTAGTTCCCAGAGGCTAGAAGCTTTCAGAAGACTGTTTACCCTTTAAAATCTTCTCAGTACACTCAACAAAGACTGACTTTTAGTCCAGATGCCAGAATGCTGAGTTATAATTCCAAAATTTTGGGAAGAAGACTATATTGATTGAAAAGCTATGTATGACAAATCAATAATGCAAGAGGACACCTTATCACACAGGTTGTGATTATCTAGATTTCCATGAACACTTTTTTTAGCTGGCAGATATTTTTTCTAATTTGGGCCAAGCTTTAAAAAAACTCTTTTAAAAGACTGCAAAAGCAATGCTGCTAAATAAAACAGTTCTAAAGTCTTAACAGGAGGAGTTCCACTGTATAAAATACTCACCAGATTCTCCATGAGGAAAAAGGATGCGCAGAAAATTGTGAAAGTTGTAAAAAAAAAAAAGTGTGATGTGGAATGTAAAAAAGGCTTACTGGGACAAACCCTTTGGCACTTAAAAAGGACTGATGGGTACTCGAACAGTTGTTAAGAATTCAGTCATCTCACAGCTGATTAGTAATAAACTGCTAATAAATTAGTAAGAGTAAACCTCTTCACTAGCAATAGAGCCTTTTAATGGCAAATTATAGGAGTCCGTACTGGAAGAAGGGCTTGAGCAAGTGTCTTCAATGGAAATCTTATGGATATGTCATTTCCAGAGGTACCCCCTCCATATCATGGCATGAAAAGAGGATTTACCTCAAAATGGGCCTACCTCTTAACTTGGTATATCCCCCTACTCTCTCCACAAATCCTGCAAAAGTCAGGGATCGGCAGCAGAATGAGTAAAAAGACTGGAGACTCCATGAGTTTGTCCTCCGGTGCCCCACCAGAACTCTCTGCTGCAGGGCTTAATATCTCCTTGAACACTTACAAAACAAAGCATGCTAAGGGAAAGACCTCCAGATGGACACGATATTTTAACAGGTGTCCAAACGCTCCATTTATCCACTGTAACTGAGCAACCCTTTCCTGACACTTCTTACCCTTTATGTGATTTGACCAATCTTCAGGCTATTTTGCCATTCTTTGGTGAATGTTTGCTGTACCGTTTGAGTCACTTTCCTACCTGTCTCCAAGCCAAATAACAAGTAGACCCCTTCAAGTTAGTGTTGATGCTTTTCCATGGAGGTTCAACAGAGACTAATAGGTGCAAAAGATCAACAGAGTCACGGTCTGTATTTGCTTTCTCCTTTTGCATTGTATCACCAAGAGTACTCTTACTGCCTTATTTCTTTGCTCATTCACATCCTACATCTCTAACATGGCCACAGGAAAGTGATGTATGTTGGGATTTAGGGACCAATTACATTTTCATTGACTATTATAATTGATTCCATTGTTCTTTTAATGCTCCCAAACCTTCCCTTCTATACTTTGCTTTCCAAACTAAATTAACTTCCTGGTTTAAATCTCCACAAAGCCCTTATATTACAAAAATATTTAGTTCTATATAGAAATCAGTTTGTTAAAAATCATCCCTTATGGTGTATTATCTTTATCATGGCTTTAAGCCCATCATGTGTATCTGTAAGAACAGCACCAACTCATAAGCACAAGTATGAACAAAAACAAAACAATGTTATCGTCTTCCATTTTTTAATGGTTTCTATTTTTCTGTGTGAAAGAATGAGGTATATGACAGGTGAAAAAGTGAAACCCATTACCCAAAAGTGTTTTCAAAAGCATAAAATAAATAATTGAACACATTGAGATTTTTTTATGATCCATTTCAGTTATAAAAATTCTAGGTGTTATTTCTAAGAGGAGTCGATAGAAAAACTCAGAGGATTGATTTTTAAATTGACTTTTTTTCATTTCCCACTGCATTGTATTTTTACTGGATATATTCCTCTCTGTCCTAAAAGGAAACTGGAATGGTAAGAACATATATTAGTTAGTTAGTTAGTTAGTTAGTTAGTTAGTTAGTTAGTTAAACTTGAAATTTTGGAAGAAGTTAGCCTTAAAAACTTTAATTACTTATTACTACTATTACTTGTAAATGAAATATGGATCACTTTCCTCTTTAACTTGCAAAAATATTCTTGATTTTTCAATAAATACTTCTTATATATTGTCTAGAATTCCTGCCTCCACACAATTAGCCCATACCCTGCCTTTTGAAGTTAGTCACCCAGACTAGTTTTTGTTTTCTTTTTTTGTTTCAATTTGCAGTTGAACTAGGCTTCTGCTTCAGTCAGTGGAAAAAGGCATCTCTAGAGCTGACCCATTCTATCCTCAGCCAGGTGAGCTGAACTACCTATCATCATCTACATTGCCTCTAGTGCACCCCTAGACAACTTGGATTCCTAGTCCAGGTTCCAGCCTAGCTAGGCTACATCCTTGACTTTTAGGCAGGTTAGGGTAGACAGGATCAGTTTCTAAACTGGAATAGGACAAAGTCCATCTTAGAATCATAGAATCATTTAGGTTGGAAAAGACCTTTAAGACCAAGTCCAACTGTTATCCTAGCACTGTCAAGTCCACCACTAAACCATGGCCCTAAGCACCGCATCTACCTGACTTTTAAATACCTCCATGGATGGGGACTCAACCACTTCCCTGGGCAGCCTGGTCCAGTGCCTAACAACCCTCTCACTGAAGAAGTTTTTCCTAATATCCAACCTAAACCTCCCCTGGTGCACTCAAGGCCATTTCCTCTTGTCCTATGACTTGTTACTTGGGAGAAGAGACCAATCCCCATGTCACCACACCCTCCTTTCAGGTAGCTGTAGAGAGCAATAAGGTCTCCCCTCAGCCTCCTTTTCTCCAGGCTAAACAACCCCAGCTCCCTCAGCCGTTCTTCATAGGACTTGTGCTCCAGACCCTTCACCAGCTTCGTTGCCCTAATCTGGACATGCTCCAGCACCTCAACGTCCTTCTTGTAGTGAGGGGCCCAACACTGAACACAGTGCTCGAGGTGCAGCCTCACCAGTGCCGAGTACAGGGGCACTATCACCTCCCTGGTCCTGCTGGCCACACTATTCCTGATACAAGCCAGGATGCCATTGGCCCTCTTGGCCACCTGGCCACACTGCTGGCTCATATTCAGGCGGCTGTCAACCAACACCCCCAGGTCCTTTTCCGACAGGCAGCTCTCCAGCCACTCCGCCCCAAGCCTGTAGCGTTGCATGGGGTTGTTGTGACTCAAGTGCAGGACCCGGCACTGAGCCTTGTTGAACCTCATGTAATTGGTCTCGACCTATTGATCCAGCCTGTCCAGATCCCTCTGTAGAGCCTTCCTACCCTCCAGCAGATCAACACTTCCACCCAGCTTGGTGTCATCTGCAAACTTACTGAGGGTGCACTCCATCCCCTTGTCCAGATCATTGATAAAGGTATTAAACAGAACTGGCCCCAATACTGAGCCCTGGGGAACACCACTTGTGACCGGCCACCAACTGCATTTAACTCCATTCACCACAACTCTTTGGGCCTGGCCATCCAGCCAGTTTTTAAGCCAGTGCAGAGTGCACTTATCCAAGCCATGAGCAGCCAGCTTCTCCACAAGAATGTTGTGGGAAACAGTGTCAAAGGCTTTACCAAAGTCCAAGTAGACAACATCCACACCCATTCCCTCATCCACTAAGAGGGTCACCTTGTCATAGAAGGAGATGAGGTTAGTCAAGCAGGACCTGCCTTTCATAAACCCACGCTGACTGGGCCTGATCACCTGGTTGTGCTGTATATGCCTTGTGATGGCACTCAGGACCATGGCTCCAAAACCCTCCCTGGCACGAAGGTCAGGCTGACAGGCCTGTAGTTCCCCAGATCCTCCCTCCAGCCCTTCTTGTAAGTGGGCACCACATTTGCCAGCCTCCAGTCCACTGGGATGTCCCTGGTTAGCCAGGACTGATGATAAATGATGGAAAGTGGCTTGGTGAGCACTTCTGCCAGCTCTCTCAGTACCCTTGGGTGGATCCCATCCGACCCCATAGACTTGCATGTGTCTAAGCGGTGTAGCAGGTCGCTAACCATTTCCCCTTGGATTATGGGGACTTCATTCTGCTCCCTGTCCCCATCTTCCAGCTCAGGGGGCTGGGTACCCCAAGAACAACTGGTCTGACTATTAAAGACTGAAGTAAAGAAGGCATTAAGTACCTCAGCCTTTTCCTCATCCTTTGTCACTATGTTTCCTCCCGCATCCAATAAAGGATGGAGAGTCTCCTTAGCCCTCCATTTGTTGCTAATGTAGTTATAGAAACATTTTTTATTGTCTTTTATGGCAGTAGCCAGATTAAGTTCTAGTTGGGCTTTGGCCCTTCTAATTTTCTCCCTGCAAAAGTTCACAACATCCTTGTAGTCCTCCTGAGTTGCCCGCCCCTTCTTCCAAAGGTCATAAACTCTCCTTTTTTTCCTGTGTTCCAGCCAAAGCTCTCTGTTGAGCCAGGCCAGTCTTCTTCCCCACCAGCTTGTCTTTTGACACATGGGGATGGCCTGCTCCTGCGCCTGTAAGATTTCCTTCTTGAAGAATGTCCAGCCTTCCTGGACTCCTTTGTCCTTCAGGACTGCCCCCAAGGGACTCTGTCAACCAAGCTCCTGAACAGGCCAAAGTCTGCCCTCCAGAAGTCCAAGGCAGCAGTTCTTCTGACCCCCCTCCTTACTTCTCCAAGAATTGAAAACTCTATCATTTTCTGATTGCTGTGCCAAGATGGTCTCCAACTGTCACATCACCTGCAAGTCCTTCTCTGTTCAGAAACAACAGGTCCACCGGGGTGCCTTCCCTAGCTGGTTCACTCACCAGCTGTGTCGGGAAGTTATCATCTTCCACACACTCCAGGAACCTCCTAGACTGTTTCCTCTCTGCTGTATTGTATTTCCAGCAGACATCTAGTAAGTTGAAGTCCCCCATGAGAACAAGGGCTAGTGATTGTAAGACTTCTCCCAGCTGCTTATAGAATATTTTGTCTCCCTCTTCATCCTGGTTGGGTGGTCTATAACAGACTCCCACCAGGATATCTGCCTTGTTGGCCTTCCCCCTAATTCTTAACCATAAACACTCAACCCTGTCATCACCATCATTAAGCTCTAGACAATCAAAACACCTGCTAACATACAGGGCTACCCCACCGCCTCTCCTTCCTTGCCTATCCCTTCTGAAGAGTTTATAGCCATCCATTGCAGCACTCCAGTTGTGCAAGTCATCCCAACAAGTTTCTGTGATGGCAACCATATCATAGTTTTCCTGCTGCACAACGGCTTCCAGCTCCTCCTGTTTGCTGCCCATGCTGCGTGTATTGCTGTAGATGCACTTCAGTTGGGCTCTAGATCCCGCCGCCTTTCTGGGGGGAGAAACCCTAATTCCTACATGACCATTCTCAGGCGCTTGCACGGTTTCTAACACATCCATAACCCTTGCATCTTTGCTGCCGCATGGATCTCCATCCCCTGCCTCCACTGAGATGGCAGACTGAACGACATCGCTAGCACACTGTCCCTCAAACATTGGCATGCTGCCCCCAGACTTATCTCTAGTCAGCCTGGTTCTATCCCTTTCCCCCTTCAAATCTAGTTTAAAGCTCTTTCAATGAGCCCTGCTAACTCCTGTGCAAAGATACTTTTTCCCCTTTGAGACAGGTGTACCCCATCTGTCACCAGCAGGCCTGGTGTCATGTAGAGCAACCCATGATTGGGGTTGCTTAAAAACCCCAAAATTCCACTGGTGACACCATGCTCAGAGCCAGGTATTGATCTGCTGGCTCTTTCTTCCCTCATCATTCCCTACCACTGGAACGATAGAGGAGAACACTACTTGTGCTCCTGATCCCTTAACCAGTCATCCCAAGGCCCTGAAGTCTCTCTTGATTGCCCTCACACTTCTTGATGCAACTTCATGGCTGCCTACCTGAAAAATCAATAATGGATAGTAATAATAATCTGAGGGTCGTACCAGGGTAGGAAGTTTTCTCTTCACATCTTTAACCCAGGTCCCTGGGATGCAGCAGACTTCCCTAAGAAGTGGGTCTGGTCTGCATATTGGGCCTTCTGGTCCCTTCAGAAGGGAACCTTCATTCTAATTTAGTGCCAATTTCCCTCCTCAGCTGTAACTTAAATGTAAATAATAATGCTTCTTCCAGAACTGACTGTATATTTACCCTAAAAGATTATTTTGCTGCATATTCATCTTAGCCTATTAGACCTTCTGTAGTGGAAGCTGTGCTTTTCTTACTTGCCCCTACAACAGCTAGTCCAACATAATAAAAAGTAATAACTTTGGAAGGGTTTTTCTAGATTACTATCAAAAGTACAAATGATAAAATGGCATTCTACAACTCTGAGAAGGCTCAGTGTAATTACTCTTGCCTTCCCACAAGAATTTAAATAGCATCATTAGTATTATTTATAAGGTGTAATGTCAGTATTTCCACATCTCAATACTCCAATCTTGCCACCAGACAAAACTGGACTGTTTTTCTGAAATGGCCACAATCACATCCTATAAATTTCACAGTAAAATCTAGCAGAATGTTTAAAATACAACTTTTTTTTTTTTTTTTTTCAGTTAAGGAATCATATTATCTCATTGCATTTTTTAAAAAAAAATGTGTCTTTAAAAAAATGAAACAAGAGCCTTTAGGCACTGAAATTCTTGTCTGGTGCTCCTTTTAATTGAAGCCTGTAGTGCAATATCTGTCTGACAGCTGCTCCTGGTCAGAGTTTATTTAACAATTGGAAAGCTGTCACAGCAAACGTGAGCTCCCATGACTTAAAGAAGCAGCAGTCATTTTTTTCTGCAAAGGGCACCAAGAGAAAGCCTGTACAAAAGGTTAGTTTGTTCCTATCATTATTAGTTTGGCACAAACATTGCAATGGATGTTCCACTGAAAGGTAACTACATTTTGCAGTACAATTGATTTTAACCCCCTTCTCCCCCACACAGGTCTTCCCCATATCAAGCAATGACTAGACAAAAGGACTGCCCACATGCCTTTCCACAGCAACTTGTAAGTGATTTGAATGATGAAGGGGACTGTCTGATTAAAGACAGACAGACACGGGTCACTTACTGGGGAATTAGAAGGTACAACCCTGCTGCGACAGCCTGGGCTCTGATCAGATTGATGAAGAAACAGCCAGAACACTACAGAGCCATCCATCCACATTGCACTATTAGCCAACCTAGCATAACAGCTATTTTGACAGCACAGAAAGGTTTGTTTTTGTTTCTTTTTTTTTCATTTTTCTTCTTTTCCTTTTTTTTTCCTTTTTTTTTTTCTTTTTTTTAAAGTATGACAATTACATTTCCTAAAGTCAGAGGATTTTCACAGGTACGCCCCTAGTCATGCTCCAAGTAGAACTTAATATAGCAGGTGCCAGACTAAGAAATCTTTCTTCTAACTTCATTAAAACCTATTTTTATGTTAAACCTGTATACCAAACGGTACTTGCGGAACAGAGCACTGCTCAGTTACAATGGTAAAAGAAACCAAGAGATCTAGATGTAGGATAGCCTGGCTATAACCTTTTTCTTGCTTAAACTGATGCAATTTTTTTCTGCTGACTTCAATAAAAGTAGATTCCAGTAATTATATGCCACAGCTTTGTAGACCACTCACACTAATTTAAGGTCCATTAGCTGACTTCTGCTTAAATAATGTCTTATAATCTAAAGAGGCAGGTGTAGAACTTAACTCTGCCGATTGAAGTCGCTTGGTATGTTGGAGATCCACATCCAGCTCTCCTCAGTTAAGCTTACATTTTGCTCAAGTTTCTGAATAGTTCTTGCATACAAAAATAACAACAATTAAAGTAATGAAAGCTGTAAGTAGCAAGAGGAAGAAGTGTTTTCAAAATAGGTCAATATTTCTTTTTATCAAGAAGAAAAAAAGTATGTAACACATTGGTCCTAATTCAATAGAAAAGTGGTGTTTGAAAAATGAAGATAAATGAGATTAGACTCAGAAACTGTGAGAGAGCAAGCCTTGCTATATTTTTCCAAGCTAACCCCAATCTACTTTCTTGCTCAGAAAAACCTTCACTTTCAGGATCAGATGCTTTTTAGAAGATTTGCTGTCAGTGAAAGAGGGGGGAAAGGCTACAAAATTATCATAAAAGCAGGATTCTCAACGATTCTTTGTCCCTCTCAGGCAACACTAAAGGGCAAACAGAAACTGTTATTGTAATTTATAGAAGGCATGTGAAAGAAAAACATATGTTACAATGGAATTACTAACCTTCTACACAGAAATTACCCGTGTTGCTGCATTTATACCTCCTACTGCAAAACTACTGAGTTTTAATACCACCATATATTTTGATGACCTATTAAGCTGACAGTACTCGTATTTCAGATATGTGGGCGGATAGATAGATTTATAGAGAACCAGACTTTGGAAGGAGTAATAAAGGCAGGTTTTGTGAAATACTGAACAAATTGTTGTAGTGTGCTAAAATCCCACTGATTCTAAATCAGGGAAAGAAAAGGGTTGGATATGGAGAGACTGATATAAAGAAGATCACTAAAATCCCATGGTTATCAGATCAAGCTCTTCAATCTCCACTGCACAGCCAGAAAATGAATAAAAGAGGGTTATGTAATTTAGATGTGATATAAAAACAAATTAAGGCAAAGTAATCCATACAAGCATTTGTGAATTTTCCAGATCTTACTATAGGATTTGTAAGAGTCCAATTAGATGCCACAGGGTGGAGGAGATTTAAATTCATCATCTAGAGACATGGTCACCTCATTCTATAACTTCTATGGTTATAAACCCCTCAAGGTGGTGTACAGCGCTCCAATACTCCTCTTTCTGTAGTCTGGAAATTTGCTAACGGACTTTGTGAAAGTATGACAGCTTACAAGTATAGTATAAATACTATATATAGTAAATAGCAATTTGCAAGGAAGTTAAAGATTTGGAAATTTAAGTGAAAAGGGGCGTGCACTGCAAGTGTTGGGAGATCTCACTTTATTCCAATGCGATAATGATACAGGCATGTATATCCACTGCCAGCTATCTGTTGAAAAATGTATCACACCATTTTGTATAAATGTTTGGAAGAACTTTTGTGTAATAAAAGCAAAGCACAGATTAATTCATGACATTTATCTACTGCACTGAGTGAGGAAAATAGGGAAACCATGCTATCTCTGTGCATGCAAACGGATGCACAAAATGCATCATCTGCTCCATAGGCAAAGATATTTCCTCTGTTGACAAGAAGAAAAAATAGTACTTTGTTTCTTTGCCCTCTTTGACTGTCTTATCTGCCCAAATGTGACAAGCTGCTGGCCATGTAGTCTGCAAGGACTTTACAGATATAAGACAGTCCCAATAGACAAGGCCAGAGGGACCCTCTTGCTCTTTCCTGTTTTCAAAATGTAAAATCCTTGCTTGAAATAGTTACTTTACATTTGTCAAATTGAAACATTTGGGGAGTAAGACATAATTTCTGTGTCATATCTGTCATTCTGTAGAAAGGGTCAATGTAGACAGAAAACTCTTCAGGGTACATTTGATTTTTAGTAGCAGATATTTTAATGTTTAGACTTGGGATTTTTAAGCTCTTATTTCACATGTTTAAGCCACTCAGTCACAGAAGCTATTACGATTTTCCAATTTTTTTTCAAAGACTCCTCTACATAAACATGGTTCCTCTCCATCCTCTTCATCAATAGCCTTCACAGAACAAGCATGCAGGAGCATTCACTAATGACTGCTCTACCAACGGCTCTTTCAAGGAATCCCTCTGTACCACAGATAAATGGGGCACTAGGAACCCAGTGATGCAGCACTGATACAGACAGAAAGAGAAGGAACTGCCCCCTGGTTTGGCCAGCAGCTCAGGAGATTTAAGTTCCACCACTGACTTCCAGGACAAAAGCAGTGGCAAGTCAATAGCTCATGACTAGTGAAGGGCAGATCTGACACACCCCAATGACTGCCTCTGTCCTAACAAATGGTTCACTGCTTAGTACTGAGTTCCAGTGGCAGGTTCCAGGATGGAAATGGTCAAGTGTGGATGGCACCATGAGCTGCTCAGTGTTTGCCCCAATGTCTAGAAAAGCAGAAACCTTTCTCCATCCTCACCCGGAACTTCTAGGCCCAACTAACTCCTTCACCCCGACATCTCCTTTGTAGCCCAGGAGCACAGCTTGAATGGCTGCTTTGCTCTCACCTTCCAACAAAACCTTGCCTAAATATCTCCATTAGAAGGCTTCAAGGATGGATCTGGGAACAGCACCCTCTGACCCAGCAGCTGGACCCACTCACTACTGCTCACTCCCATTGAAACACCCTCTCCTCATGTTTCAGTTCAGTTCCTTATCTGTAACTGCACTTTCCACTTTAGTAAGTGTGTGGCAGATTCTCCAAAGCATCCAGATGTTAAACAGGAGTGACCAAGTAATTCCTTAAATACGGTGTTCATTTTCAAGAGCCAGGATCAAGGCATGGTCATATTATTTTATAAGCTTGTTCAGTATAAACCAAGTGGCTGACAGGTGTTTAGCCACACATGTTCATAATTACAGCTTCTGCTTCACAAATATTTCCCTTCACTTTGCCAAAAGTGTTATTCTGGAGTCTAAAGCTTCCTAGCAAATAACATGAAAAATATCCTCTAATGGAAATTACTGTTGCACAAAATATCATTTAATAATTTAAGCTCAATCTTTAATGTAAGCTTGACAAATAGAATCAGCTGCAAAATTACTATAAGCTGTAAAAAGAACTCCTTAAAAGTTATTATGCTTTAATTATCAAAGATTATAGTACTAAAACAGTTTTAACAGAGAAGACATAACAAATTTTCAGCTCAAATGACTGTCAGTAGTTCTCAGATGTGTTTCATTAAAGCCTTTTACAATCAGATATACATCTAGTACCATTTATTGCTTAGCATTGAAAAAACAATCAAACACTCAAAATCTAGTTACCATTTCTGTGGCTGAGAAATATAAGTTCAAAATGAAGAATCCTTAAGTAGTTTCTAATCTGTACTAGATGAAACACAATCATTTTGTTTTAAATTGCAGTGGTCTAACATATGGCCTGGCATATAGATCTCATGGAGGAGCAGCCACTGGAGAGTCCCTGGTATACTTGCCCCCACAGGAGTTCCCCCAGAATAGCATGCAAGATGCCTCTCATCCTCTCTTGGCTTCACCTCTGATAAGTAGTATTCAAAGTGTCCAATGCAATCTGGACTAAGTTCATTACTCTAGCACAAACACAGATACTCCACTAAAATCATACATTCAATTCAGTAAAAAGGCGACCGAAACTGAACCTCAAATACATGTCTACAGTGATTCCAGTACTGTAGCAACAGAACCTGGATTAGCAGCTGGTCCCTATGCAAAGTAATATGTAAACGCTGCTATTTTTTGATGGTTTTATATTATACGGTAAGTCTGTTAATGGTATCATGCCTTTGGAGAATAAAAAAGCATGTCTTAAAAAAATGATTGAAAAATAAATCTTAGTGTAATGGAACTTTACAAAGCGCTTAACTGCACATTTTTGCTATGGCGTTTCAGGCAAAAAATGATTTTATCAGTTGTGTTTAACATATCACACTCATAATTTAACCATAATTTATATTGAAATTACTTTTTCCCCAAACTAATAAGCACTTACATACTACTTACATTTTAGCCTCAGAAAAAAAGTATAAGGAAATTAAAATATGGCATATTGGATACGAGTAAAGAAGGGATTAAAGGAAAAAAGAGTTTCATACAAACCAGGAACATATTCAGAAACTTACTTATGCGCGTTCATCCACACGTATGTGCACCAATTCAAGTCAGTGAGAATTCCATCTGAGCCACCCAGTTCATGCCATTACCACTCCAGGATCTTGTTGTCATGCAAATAGAATGCAGAAGCTACACATATGGACTTGACATGTGTGCTCTCCATACTGAATCAACTATACAGGCCACCACGGTAAGACACATACACTTACCACCTTAAAGCATGCAATTAGTTTGATCTGCTGTTTGCAGTAGGACATTTACCTTTTTTCATAATATACATGAAGAAACCATAGTATCTAGGTATAGCTGTGTGAAAATAGAGACTGCATAATGTCTACATAATGCAGCAGCATAATACCACTGTGCCATGAAGATGGTATGACCACACTGAATTCAAAGTCTGCCTCAGCCAGACAAAGAAATACAGGATAGGATCTCAGACTGAAAAAAACTTACTAAAGTAATATCAAATATATAGTAATTCAGATAAAAATTAAAACATTAGCTTTTCTCTTTTTAGATTATCCATCATTGAATGTATACTTCATACAGTATACATATACACAGTATACATTGAATGTATACTACTATATTTTTTCGTTTAGGTTATGCAGCATTGAATATATATACTTAACAGGAATGCCAATATAAGCTTTCAGAGAAATGATCACATCTCATTTTGTCCCCATCTATACTTCTGAGGAAGTGAACAGCAAAACTTCCCTTGAGTTTAGCAACACATGGATACGTTCTTAAATCAGTGTATCTCACTGTCTTTCAGGGAACGGAGGTATAAATTAGCACCCGTGCCATTTTTTTAGTGAGAAAATTGGGTATTAAAGTACTTCACCTCTCATAGAATATATTAGGTAAGTGCAACTAAGGCAATGACATTACATCAGCAGGGAGCTCAGTTGCTCACTTCTCTATATTTATCTGAGTGTCTGATGTGGGTTTTGGTTGTAGCAGCAGGGAGTCCAACACACAGGACTGACACAAGCTCCAGCAAATCATTGACGTGCCCCGCACCAGAAGCTTTGCTGCAGCGAGGTACATGAGCAGGTGAATAATTCCACCTATGCAAGTGGCACTAGTCATATAATTTAAGTACACAGATGAAGTGGGAGTCTGCACTCAGATCCTGTACCTTTTCTGGGTTTGCCGCTTGCCTAAGTGTAAAAGTTAAATGTAAAAATAGAGGGATGCTTAAAGATAAGCAGGTATTTATGCACTCTGGAAGATAGGGCTTGATTGTATAGGGAGAATCTTCCTTATAACTCCATCTGAAATTACTATTATTATTAAAAAGCTATGTTATTTACAATGGCCATTTAATATGATGCTCATTTTGAAAATATTCTATGATCATTTAAGCACTGAAAAAAGCAACAAAGGTTGGCAAAAAAAGTGTAGAGTTTTTCACACAGCTATGAGCTCTTTACTACCAAGCTTCAAATTTTATAAGCTCCTTCAAAATGCAGTTTTCTGTGATGTTGATCCCTCTTGTTTAATAATGACGAGGATTCATAAATAAAACATCTATTATATCAGATAGCAGAATGCCACCTTCTGATAAACCTATGTAGTCTGAGAAAAAAAAAAAAAACTGACTCCAACTATACTCCATCAATTTAATGCTACTCTTCTTCTAATGTATGATCTTTTTTTCAATTATTATATACTTTAAGAAATTTTTGTTGTACAGTGTACTCCAAAGAATATTACTTGAAAGCGGCAGATCCAAATTAATCAGCTGTTTCATTTGCAAATATATTCTTTCTTTCAAAGCCTGACTTCCAATGTGCAAAGCTGTCACCTCCCTAACGTGCCACTGCTGTGGCATGTGTAGTAATAACATTTATAGTAATGAAGAGACATTTTTTTGGAAAGACCTAAATAGACTCCATCTTCTGAAAGATAGGCACTATCTGCATTCAGTGCTGCCCTTTAAAACAAAAACTAAAATACCACGACAAAAGACGCAAAAGATGCAAAGCAGAGATTATTGTACAAGCAAAAGACTGGCACAGAATATTAAGTTTCTACAGAAATTAGCATCAAAATTAGCATAGTCATGCTGTCTTTAAATTCTTTCCATTTCACAAAGTCGCGCTGAATTACACTGAGTTTTTGCTAAAGGCGCAGCTGGCACGTTGTGGTTCCTGGGATGCAAATGCATATTAATGGCTATTTGAAAAGGATAATAGTATACGAGAAAATGATCAATGCATTCTTTTTCTCCTGTTAAGAGGTTATCAATCTGTTCCCACAAACACTGCAGTTTTCTGTCTTGAAAACAGTTTTGGAAACTGTCCATTACAATATGAGCTCCAAATCCATGAACTCTTTGTATGTTAGCAAGCCTAGGGGAGGTCAGAACTCCTGATCACAGGATCAGGACAGTGTCTGCACAGGCTGGTGCAGGTGGACTTTAGATATATTAAAATCATTACTAACTTTCTCCAGGGTGTTAGACAGACCAGCCATATATCAGAAGTGCTAGCATACTGTGAACTACCAGAAAAAAATCAATGCAATTACCCTGTAAAGAACCAGCAGCATCCAAAACCATCTTCCACTTTACAAAATTAACCTTTTGAAATGGCTAGTGTCAGGCTTCACGGGACAGTTCAGTCATGAACAGCTGTGCAGGTCTTATATTTCTGTTGTAATCCTCCAATAGTGACATATAGTATTTTTCTTAAATCTGCAGAAACTGGAGATTGAAGGATAACGCTAAATGTCATTATTGGAGCAATACAAAAGTCTCAGCTTCATTCCTTAAAAGAATAACAAGTTTTACAGATAGCTCACAAAGTACTTACATATACCTTTAGAAAAATAAGAATACGTGCTCATGACGTTTGGCCTTCACTTTTGAAAGCCTGTTTGAGGAGACTGCAAGTGTTTGATTCAGAAAGCTCAGGCACAGAAATGGTTTCCAACTGCACACACGGGCCAAAGGGCTGTAAGGGTCAGTTCACAGTAAAGCTGAACAAGAATGACATTAAATGTAATTCAGCTTTAAAACAATGCCTTCTCAAAGAGGCTTTGCTCTCCTTCTCAGGCTCGGGTAAATGCTCTAAGGTCAGGAGGCCACAATGCTTGTCAGCGCATTCAATGCACATTAAAAAGACAGGCTATTAAGGAAGAGTCTCTGACATTTACTTGGAGCCAACCCTCCCCTCTTCCACTTGTCCCCTTCCCCAATTTCAACACATTCTCTAATTAAGCGCCAATACAATGCAATATAATTGAACAGATGTAGTAGTCATTACCAGGAATTACCCGTTCTCCTATCAAATCAGAGTGTACAGAAAGGGCTGTGTTTGAAATGGGTGAACTTAATTGCCCGATGGTCCCCAAGAGGGATGTACAAATAGATCAAGACATCACATACGCACAACTGATCTCAGCTCTGATACAAGCTTTTTGTCACTCCCTCATCCATCTTTGCTTACTAGGGTTAATGGTGGCTGGAGTTGACGCCGGACAATTTAATAAATAAGAGCATTGGATGTGTTTCAAATGAAGCATACCAGAACGCAGGCTTTATGACATTTTGATTAAAGGTCCATACATAGCGAGGCTTTTTATGAGGCAGCTGCTTAAAAGACAATCTATTTGAGTAAAAACATAGCAGGGTAGCTGGTATCCCTTGGCAATTTACTGTGAAACATTTGTTTGCTTCACAACGATCTGATTCACAATCATTGCACTTGCATGGTTGGCTGATTAAATCAGTATCTCTAGCAGTCATTACAGTGAGCAAAGAAAAAAAGTCAGTTTCTAAAGTAATGCCCTTCTGTGTTATGCAAAAGAGATAAATCACAAGGGTGCGTTCCATTTCCTTTGCCAGCACCTTGTTCTCTCTTTCCATTTCCCAGTATAAAGCACTGGGTTTTTCAGTTACAGAGTCATAAATAGCATTTAATTAAGAGCAGTGTTAATCCAGAGCAGTGGTGATAGCTGTTCTGAAGGAACTGCACTACCAACAGTTTAATAGACAATTGCAGATTCACTGATATTGATCTAGGAAAGGATTGATTTCCTTTAAAAAAAAAAAAAAAAAAGAAAAAGAAGGGTATTCAAATGGAAACAACAACAGTAATTTGAATCTGATCATGCAAAGAACACAACCCACTTTCCACCTCAGGCCTCCTCTCCCTATGCTGTGATCTTCACTGTGACAAGTAAAGAGATGCCTTGGTTCTAACCTGGGCTATCAGAAGTAACTAAAGAGTATTTAAAAGGCACAGATACAAAGTATTCAGGCAACAGAAAGGAGGAAAATAAGAAAGAGTCTGGCAAGCAGGGAAAATGTCAACTCTGGAGGGTCATGCTGCATTTATTTAGGCCTGGATGGGTGTCAGTAAGTAGAAGAGAGCAATAGCTGGTAGGAACGGAAAGTGGGAATGAAGGGACAGCTCTTACACTGCAAAAGCACAAACTAAAAGGTTGAATTGTTTAATTTAGATAAATCTCTGTGAACAACAGCATTTCAACTTTTTATTTTTATTTTATTTTATTTATAAAATGCTACCCTAGGCAGCTTCCAAATTGCTCAGTGAAAAGGCTGTCAATATCATTAGAGAAAGATGAAGGAGCCTTTTAAACTAGGTGTAGTTTCTGCATTTCTCTTCATTGTCATGACTGTAATACAATTTTGCTGTGACAACACACCAGATTCCAAGGATACATTGAATGCCTTGACAGTTCTGAATATGTAACATTCCCCAGATGGAAGGGAAGGCAAAAACTTTAGTACAACTGTGTTCTCATGTTCACCCTAAAGATAGTTCTGAAACAGTAGAGTCATACCTTTGCCAGACACTCATTCACTAAGTGTCACAATCTGTACAATTTTCTTCTTCATAAGCCTATTTTTCATATTTTTTTTTTATTTTTGTCTGCATCTGACATGTTAAAACACTACAGAAAAAGCTCTGTGCTCAGATTGCAAATCTCTGTATGCTAGTTGCACTTTGAACTTAACACTCATCAGACAACACCTTGCTCTCTCTTGCCCATGAGAGAAACATCTAGGGTCTATTTAGGATGGAGTCTATTTAAGTCTTTTCAGAAAGGAAAAAAACAAAATTAAATGGAAAAAAGGGGATCAAGTAGAAAAAGAAATAGGCTAGTAGTTTCCATATCAAAGGTCTTCCTTGCATGTTCCGTTGCATGCATGTTAAAACACACTTCACAGCATGGTAAGGTGCGTGCCACTTGCTTGTTTCAAAATACTCTCTGAGAATGGGCCAGTCTATCACATCTACAACCACCTGATACCTCTGGGTACAGAAGAAGGTAAACAAAGACAGAGACATCAACCACCCCCCATTTGCAGAATTAGCATCTCCTTTTTTCTACTAGCAATCATGATTGTTGAAGGCTATCTGGAAAGCATTCTGAGATCAACTGATGTTTAAAAGGCCCTTAGTGCACAACAAAGTAGCACAATCAAAATTTGATCCATTTATACCCCTTTCTAAGCATGTTGCTGAAACATAATCTCTTTTCATTTAAAATACGAGAGTGCAGTGCTATGTGAGATCTGCTGCCTGCAGTACAACTGATGATACTTTAGATAAGAAGGATGAGATAGCTTTCAGTCTTACAAAGGTAACAGACCACTTTAATGAAAGTTTAGAATTTGTGTTTAATATTTAAACAACTTCATACTTTGATTTATGTAGGTTACTGTATATCCTCCAAGGGAAAGAGGAGAGTACTTTCACGGAAGAGCATTTGGGGAGAAAAATGTTGACATTTCTACTCCAGTTAAACTCTTAATTGTTCATAAATCTTTTATAGTTCTTCTGTTTCTCTGAATAAATTACTTTCACATTGCAAACACAAAATCAGACATTTCTAAACTGTGGTTTATGATAAGCACTCATCATTTCCAGTACAGAAACAGCACTAGTATCAGACACCGGGAGAAGCATTAATGCACGCAAAATACAGGTCTATTGTGGTGTTCTTCAACTCCGCAGAAATCCTTTATTGAGACAGCTAAAAGCAGTTCTTGATAAAATAAAATAAACCAAAATGGAGGCAAAACAACGATGTGCCATGAAAAGGCCAAAGAAGAAGAGAGCAATAGATTTATGCACAAAAGTAATGAAATTCTTAACGACGGTGTTGGATTCAGGTATCTACACCCTAAGTACATAGTGTTAGCTGAGATGAAAGGTCTATGTATATAAACTTTAATATTGAAATACAGGGGTTTCCTCCATACACACACTCTTTTTATAGTGTACAACATAATGAGATATTGAAAACGTGCATCAGAATGTACTGTAAAACTATCTGATGCCTATTGGCTTTTCTGTACCAGCAAGGTATTGGCAGCTTGGTTACCATATTCTTGACAACTGCTAAATACAAAATAATCAAGTAGCATGTTCTGGACCAGTAAGCTGTAAAACCTGCTGCTATTCACTGTCACGATACTATTCACTGTCATGATAAGATTGCAGAATTCTCTCTTCTCCACTTCTGATGGGATACTTTGAAATTGTCTCTTGCTCTACCTAAAATCGTACATCCCTTAGCAAGTGCACATTTACTGCATTGACTTTTGACTTCTATCATTTCCTTTCAAATGCCAACCCAAAAAGCGTGTCAGCACAAGAAGAGTCACATCATCATTCACACAGTGCATCGGTAGTGGTCTTGGGGAGGGAAAGTGGGCAGACTGATTTTGTTCCCACAAGAAAAAAGTAAGTGACCTATGAAATGTGAAGCTGACCTTTTATTTGTTATCAGTCATCTGGACAAGCAAAAGGGCCCACCCTCTTTGTTATGTTTATTGGGCTTTTGTCAACACTACATGCTCCAAATTGGTATTTCCTGAAAAGCTAAATGAATTACAAGTGACCTGCCAAATCATAAAGGAAATCATGGCAGAACCGTGAAAAGAATCATCATCCTTGTCCCTGGTTCACTAGACTTTTGGGCAAGAAAGCGCGAGCAGAAATAGCTTAGTCCTGCAAACCTCTAACCTCTCTGACCCCCAATATTCAGAGAGAAGCAGCAAGCGAAACCACCCAGAGCAGCTGCACCTCTCCACATCCACTCAAATCCTCAGCACTCACCTGATGCAGTAAAATAGGTATCTCATTCTACATTACTTTGCATTACTTTTATGCTGGTATAAGTCGATTGGTTTTAGCAGCTTCCAGAGTAAGAGTGACATGGCAATACAGAAACCAAGTCCTACTAGTTTTCCATTGTGAAAAACTGATATTAACCAACAAGGCATTTAAGATTTCAAAGCCAACGAACAGGTTTGTATGTGGCTATAGTTAAATGATAAGCCATTATTTCTTTCTAAAGCTACCTGATAATGGATTAAGTGAGATGCTACTCGCTCCTTTCCAAGCTTGCCGCTCCCAGAAGCACGGGACAACCACACAGGGACAACGAGCTCTCTAACTTCCCCAGGTGTCATGTCACCTTTAGGCACTCCAGGCCAGAGGGTCTCATGGACTGGTCACAACTGATTCCTTCAGAGCTCCTCCACCTCCTCCTAGGGACGTAATTACTCACCTTCCACAGTCATAAAATTTACTACTGAATTTCTCACACAGGGCTTTTTTTATTCATGGCATCATGCTAGCAAGCCAAACAATTGGCAAAGTGCTGAGGTCAGCTGTCTTGTAGCGTGAATCCAAAGAATCCAAACTATGGCTCTATTTTATATACATTTACCAAGTCCCTCATGCATTAGCTCATGCATTCTTCCAGTAGTTCTCATCTTCTATCGTATGCATACCGTTTAGTTCATTGTTTTAGCCATACGCTAAACACGCTCTCAGGCTTGAGTTACTAGCAAACAGCACATGTTTTATTTGTGCTATGTATATTCAGCTGCCTATTTGGATGTTTCTTGGTCTGCACACATTCTGCTACAGGTGGTATGTGCAGACCTCTGTTAGTCCTTTGATAGTCACTTCGGTGACTATGCACAGCCTACTCAATAGGTAAGTGTTTAACTGCTTAATCAGCCATACACTCAAGCTCCCATTACTTAAGAGGCATGCATATAGTAGATTTTGTATTTTTCAGACTCATGTAACACTGCTTTAGCCTCAAGCAAAGAAAAAATGGATGCTATGACACGTTCCTTTCAGTCAAATTCTATTAATCCAGTAAAACTCTTACTGCAAATAATTTCACCTTTTAAGGACTTAAATAATATGATTCTTTTCACTGAACTCAATGAAGCCTATTTAAACAGAAAAAAAAAAGGAGTTACCAATCGGTATTTCAATAAGCTATTTTTATTTTTTAAAAAATCATTTTGAAAACGTTAAAGCAAATTTACACATGTGCTCCAGGCAAAACCTGACCATTTTCATCCTCCCCAAAAAACTGTTTTAAACAAAGTGAAAGGAGGAAGAATAACAAAAAAAACGGTAATAGAGAAACACAAAGCTGTTGCTGAAAGAAAGGATATCATTTCTATATTGTCTGTAGCTTAATTTTTTTCCACATAGCTCTGTTTCCAGAAGATGCTGAGCAGCTATAAAATATATCCACTGACTGTCCACTTTTATTGGTTATCTACCATCTTCACGATCGCAATTACTTCCATGACTCTATATAATCAATTACTTTAAGTAAAAAGCCACTCTAACTCATGACACAAACACATTAAAATTGCACCATGTAATAAGGAAGCAGCAGAGGAAAATCACAGCACATACCTAAAATGTTCAGCGTGGCCTTTGGATATTAGCACTAAACAGCCAGAATTCCATGCACCAGAATGAACGCTTTACAGCACAGAGTAATGGCATCTGTAAATATGAAGCATGACATGCTGGAAGCATCTCAACAACAGTAACTGCAGCTTCTACTTGAAATTCTTTTGGGGAATTTGATGACCTCCAGTTTCAGTACCGTAATGAAAAATTGATACTTTAAGAATGGGCAGGGGAATGGAATAATGAAGGAATGAAAGAAAAGACTTCAGAGGACTTGCTTTTTTCCTTCTTTATTGTGGGCCTGCTCCTCTACAAACAGCAAGTGTCTGCTACAAAATGATAAATCTCTTCAAATCATAACAATTTCAAAGAAAGACAAAGTAGAGGGGTGAAGGGAGGAAAGGCTATGAAAACTTGTTGGGTTTTTTCATCACTTTCAAAATGTTCACTGATGTCAGTAATGTCAGGATTTTCCCAAGGAAAACAGTGGAGTGAGTTAGAAAATATCCTGACTAACATCACTGAAACAGAAGCTATGCTCATATTAGCAAACACGGAGGCATATCAGGAGCAAATCTGGGGAGCAAAGCAGTTATGCTGAGAACTAAATGCCCAAACCAGGTGCACCTGAGGCATTTTATTTTGGACTGACTGTAGCTTGGTCCTTTGGACTGAATGCCTGTGAGCAGTTAGAGAACGTTAGTCGGGCTCTTAAAACACAGCTTCCAGTTAATTTTCACCTGAAATAAAATTGGCGTGCACCAAGGTCACTCTGCAACATGAATCCAATGTGTACATTCCTGGTCTGAACTAAAATGCTAAACATACCAGAATCTACAGCTAAACTTATTAAGCTTTTGCAATAATATTTTTATTCCCTTTCTCACAGTCACAAGAATTTCCAACACTATTCCTTCTTCATTTATAAAGAACATTTTTTTTTAAACTGAGACCACTGTAAAATAGTTTGCAACATAAAGATTTGATTTTTATGTTCATTTTATCCCTTTATCACTTATTTTCATAATGATGGCCTTCACCGCAATCATTCCATCAAATTGTAAGTAAATCAAAATGCATTCAGCTACTGGTAAGAACGTGAAAGATGGGAAAGATTTGACTTACGTGCCAGAATTGCTGTGTAGTTCTGAGGTACTTGCACAATAGCTGGGGATAAGGGTGCATTGCCTACTTTGTCAATACATCAAGCACTATGAAAATAATTTTACAACTCATATTCTTAATACTTATTATCAATCTAAAAGGGAAAGTTCATTTATATAGGTATTTATATTGATGGCTAATTTGTTCTTTTTATTGGCCTGTATGTGTGGAAAATATATTATCCTTAGATCCCTTTCCTTCCTCAACATCCTTCTTGAACTGAGAGGCCTGAAGTGGGTGCTGTACTCCAGGTGCAGCCTCACCACTGCTGAGAACATGTGCAAGAGCGACGGAGTTTACGGTACAAGTGGGATACACGGTGAGTTCCAAACCAGTTCCCAGAGTTACAGCTGTGGTGTACCTGGGCATCTGGGCTGTGCCTGTGTGCACATCCAGTGTACTTGGGCCATTAATTCCCTGAGCAGGCGAGGAAGTCCTGCACAGACGACACCATGGACTAATCTGAGTCAAAGGACTTACTTGAGCCTAGGTGAATGACTGAATCCCAGCCACCTCCACAGCAAAGTCACTAACTGGTGCAGGAGCTTTCAAAGTAGGAATTTTGGCTGGTCCTGAAGATTCCCCCAGGAAGCTCCTGCTGTACCTGGATTGATTTAGACCTTTCACTGCATTCACCAACCTCCTTTGGGGTGAATCTGGCCAGAGTTTCTGCTGCAGAATTAACTAAATTGTACATTGGTAAGTTATTTTTAAACATTCAGCAGAAACTGGTCCTGCAGATGAAAGTGTGGTCATGTAGGACAGCCTCTTGTACATAAGACAGTTAGGGGATGTTTTCTATGTACTTTAAGATAACTTACAGTGATGGATCACATCTGCACTTAAATGATCATGTGGGACACTGGCCACTGGATATAAGAATTCAGCAGAACACTGGCTCATTACAAAATTATAAAACACTTCTTAGAGTTGCTTTTTCAAAGGTATTTTAAATGTAATGCAATTATATGCAGAAAAATAACAAATTATTTTGAATTTTAACTTTCAGTAACAAAAAAAAAACCACACAAGAAATGTTATTATTTTCACAGCAGTTTTAAACAGATCACCTAGTTCTTTAAATGTGTGCATATGTGTGTATATGTAAATATCTGTATATACACACAAACATAACTTTACACAGAAGTCTTGCAATGATTCATGAATACATCAAATGATTAATTCCAAATACATTTTAGCAGTAACAGAAAAATGTAACATTTACACAGCTCATAGTTATCCTGGAAATTGTTTAGAAATAAATATTAGTAGTTAATGGATGTAGCTCCACTATTTCTCACTCTCTAACTACTTTTAATAGAAAAGTTTTTCTCTACTCTCATATTAGAAGGTATTTAGTGAATTAATGTCTTAATTTCTTTTTAATGTGTGTCTAACCACTCCTGTAAACAAACCCACATGAACGTGGGGGGGGGGGGGGGGGGGATTTACATAGACACACCTTTCCACACATCACTCTATCAGAGAATAAGGATCTGATTTTTTGTATTACAATATTAAAAATCCATTTTAATATTTCCCTGTCCTTAACTTAGTCCTTAATCCTGCACACTCTTCTGCATAAGAAGCCTCATGTGAAAGCCTGCATGCAAACCACAAAAGGTAACAAGAAAAATTAACTTGCACCTTCCCATGTGGAACTGATTACGGAACTGCTGATTTAATCTACAATTAATAGAGCAAAGAAGAGCAAGTATGGCAGCATCGGCTTCCCTGCACAAGCTAATAAAAATGGCCAAATTTCTACTCCTCTTATCTGCAGTGCGTATATCTACTCATCAGCTTACCACTGCGTATTTCTCACTCATCCCATACACAGTTTCCACTCAAGGCATTAGGAACCCAATGCAAAGATGAGCTATGTAGCAGGCATTAGAGATCTGCAATGCAGACTGGAGAATAGATTTCTGCTACTGTTTCAGTCTGCATTTTCTTATGTGGATACAGATTATTCTGATTAGTGACAGTGTCATCTTGGAGCACAGTTTGAGCTGTGATATACCAGCTTAATGGAGAAAAGAGAAGAGCTCTAACACACTTTAAAAGGACTAGCTGTACAAAGGTGTTGAAGCACACATAAAATTACTTGCGCTATGAAAAATATTGCTAAGGCAATCTTTAACACGTTATTATAAAATTTATATCTATATAAGAAATTAGAGTGGTCGTCCAAAAAGCCAGAATAGGTTCCATTTGTATTATAGTTAATAAAGCTTTACCAGATAGGAAAGAACCTAAAAACTGTAATTTATTATGATTTTTCTTAATTTGCCTCCTGAAAAGAAAAAGGATATTCCATGGCCAGGAGGGTCCTTTAAATCAATGCAGGGACTTTAAGCATTATCAGCATCTCCCACATCTAGTAGTGAGGAGAATCTATAGCTGATTTTCATGTGAAGAACTTAAGAACGTGAAGAACTTAAGAACATGAAGAACTTAATCCCCATGTCAGCAAAGTAGTGATAAAAAGACTGGCACCTTATAAGATTATCAAATTCAGATAATGAAGCAGATAAGGTATGGTACAGGAAGGCTGGCTATTTATATGAACGGGGGCCTGAGTTTCATGGTAATCTGAAGAAATAAACGGGAGGCAAGCTTGGGGAAGGAAGCTTAGATGAATACGGCACACATCGGTAGTACAAAGCAGCTGGCTGAGTTGGAAGGATGTGGCTCTGGAGTTGTACAATGTGCTACAGCACCGAGTACTGAATTTTATTGTAAATAATTACTTCCTTTGCAGTGACATGTGGGAACCTGTGGACCATACTCTCTGGCTATAAAAACAGGGTGTACAAAGATCGTCTCTGCAGCAACAAATCATCAGCAAAAGTGTGTATTTTCTTGAGAAATTCTGTGTTCTGTGTCTGCTTCTGGCTGGCTGGAGAAGAGCCATTTCCACCTTAAAACCCATGTTAGCACTGTATTATGGGCCAGGCTGCTACAGCCTGCCTCCACACATGACCTGTTAGCCAGCACAGCACTGCTGCTGACATGGCTATGTACACTCTGGCTGCCAGACAGCTTCGTGTTCCAGCAAAGTGAGCTTGTATTTGCCCACATATATAGTCATAGCCTAAGGAACACCTCAATCACATGCAAAACTCTCATGTTTCCATCAGCTTTTTACACGTTGGGTGCAAAATAATGTTGCCATGTGTCAAGCACGGACATGCAATCCATACTGACAGACCATATCCTTACAGGTGAGTGGCTCTTGCAATACAATTGTCTCACATCGTTTCACCCTCTTAGCAGAGGATTTTGGACATCTAACAAGACAAAAAGAATCAAACTAACAGATATCAGCAGTGAGGTAGAGGTGAAGCAGTTAGGAAGAAAAAAAAAACACCCAAAACCCAAGTGCTAATGTTTGCAAAGGGTTAGCTGAGAGCAGAGTTTGGCCTTCGGGCTTACAGTTTTTTTAATTCTTACAAGAATTATCAATCTTGAGAAGTGATGCCTGGTTTAGTGAGAATATTTTATCCATTCCTGATGTTAGAGAGAAACTCAGCAGTTTTTTTCGTTAGTACACTAGAGTATAAAGGCAGAAAAAAAAAAGAAAAAAGAAAAGTATCCTGCCAGAAACCTGTACCTCAAAGCAAGATAACCACTCTGCTAACAAATTACTTCACTGGAATCTCACCATATGTCGCTTGCACTGTATCTGTTGATATTTAGGCTTCAGGCAGCAGCAGAGAAGATTTAGAGAATCTCGATGCTGCAGCAGAGGTGTAAAACCTTTTTTGAAGATCGTATTTAAGAAGCTGACCTTCAAGCAAATTGCCTGGCACATACGCTCACCCTCATGCAGAGTGGTGTTCAACTCTCTCGACAAGCCAGAGCCCTGAGCCTGAAATACTACTGAGGGAGGAATGATAAAACTTCAAGAATATTATGATTTTTTTCTTTCTTTCTAGAACCTCTGCCAATGTTTTACCTGTCATGGGAGAGTAAGCGTGAACATCACCCTCTATTAATTCAGTTTTGTCTTTCTGGCATCAGTTCCAAAGGGCTCGTAGTTCAACCAGCTCAGAAACTGGCAGCCTCTTTATCGGTGAAGAGTGACACCACGACTCTCTAACAACGTGCCCTGCCAATATGCCACAAACTGTGGCCTGAGAAATCATTTCTAAAGGCAAAGGGCCATTCAGATTGCAACACTGTTCACTCCTTAGTCTACCTATTGAGAGAATCGTGCTAGGCCCCTGGGTCTAGCAGCGTCCATTCTAGTATGGGACGGATGCAGTTAATGCAGACCTCCCAGTTATCGCTACTGCTGGGTGGAATCAAGCAGGGATTTAGCACAAGGACTAACGGGGTTGTGGTTCCCAGGGATAATATACCTCCATGCCCTATAATACAGCCAAATCTTCCATCCTCATCACATTCAGAAGAGTAACGTGGTCTCTATTGCATATAGGGAACCGCTCTGAACTTTTGTGCTTTCAACCAGTGAAGTACAGGAATTTTTCCACAAGTGACAAATCAGTTTGCTTTAGAAAATGCCACAAAAATTCATTAGCACATGCTAAAAAACATGCAATATCTGGACACTAATTTCTTGAAAGCCCTTGCACAGAAACATTTCTGACAGTAAGTTTGGTTTAAAAATGTATTCCAAGCCCTTCAGATACAAATAATATTTATTCATTAAAGACCATGAGGAAGTATGAAAAATAGAATGTCATCACTTTAAATAACATTGAAAAAAACCTGTTATGTTTTAAAATCTTAGACTTTCTTTAAAAAGATTCTGTTAATTCCTTTCCAGCCTCATTGCTTTTTTATTTGTCCTCTCCAGTTATGCTCTACTATATACAAAGTAAACTGTATCGCTTTTAAGAGCAGTTCAATATTTTTGAGAAGTTTGACAAAAATGGCCTTTTCCTATTTATCATTTTTAAATAGGTATCTGTTCGCCTTCAAATGTCATCTTGGACTGACAGTTCTTGTTATTTTTTTCTTTTTCCTTTTTTAGCTAAGGAAAAAAACCTGAAAACTAAATCGGGAGGGATCTGGACAGACAAAGAAAGCATCAAAATTCATTGGACAACAGAGTATTTTTTTCAATTTACGATTACACAACAGTTTAACTACTGTGCCAGTTGCTACAAAAGATACAGATTTCATTACATTACCAGAAAATAAAAGACATATTGTTTCCGCTTCTTTACACTCTATAATTCCACATCATGACTTGGAAATTATTCACCTTTCTGGCTGGAAAAGTTTCAGTTGTTACCATGATTTCTAATTCCCAGAATTAATAGTTCTTTTTTGGAGGGAATCTAACACATAGAGCTTTGTGTCTTATACTTTTAATGCATCTCTTCTATAGAGCTCTATGGTCAAAGTCAGGACACATTCACAAGCTAGGTATTTCTGCATCCCAGGACAATGCAAACTTGCATCATCTTTCTGAAAAGAACCTTCTGTAAGACTGAGCAATAGACAAAAGAAAACCTTCTAATAAAATACAGACAGAAATAAAAGAGGGATAAATAAGGGCATTGTGATGCTCAGGCTCCAACAGCCTGAAGAACAATCAGGAAAGATTATTGACCTCTTCTCTTTCAGCCTCTTCAACACAAGACTGGCCTGAAAATCTGTTCCTACTTAAAGAGGATGAATGGAAATAAAATGCCTACTCCACGTGGCTAATCACTGCTCTCTTCATCCTTTGCGTCCGAGTCCTTACTGAATTCTGTCCTTCAACTGGTCAGGAAATTCTCTAATGATATGTAATCCCAGAACTGGAGGAGAGGTCACGTGCTGACTGCAGAAATTACTGTGTGAGGTGTCACATTAAGCAGAAGGTCAAACTAGGTGATCACGCTAATCTACGGTCTAGGTCACTATACTACCTACCGCAAGTCTTAATAGCCTGCTGGTACTCATATTTTAAGTTCTTTATCATTTTTCCAGGAAAGGAGAAAAGTAAGGTCATATGATTATGAACTCTAGGGCATATATCTCCTGCACATAGATTCTACTTTGCCACATTTCATCATTGCACCATAAATACATCATGAATGAATTTCATCCCATCCTCCAAGAAAGTTATTATAGGGTCATTGTGATGATAGTATAGTCTCTATTAAGAAATATATGCAGCACAAATCTTCACCTACAACTGGCTCTTACCCTGTTGAGTTCACATGGAAGACATGGCACAAGCAGAAAATAGTCACCTGCACACTAAGTATGTTACTGCTGTTATCATTATTTTTGTTTTGTGATAAAGTCACACTTGTGGACCATGAGCCATATTGCTATCCTCTGCATGCGGTTATGCCATCTTTGTGTTGTGGCCATAGTGTGCCATTTCACAAATAACTTACAAAATACAAACCCAAAGATAACACAGGTGGATAAGAGAGTTCAAGAAAACAGCAGGGCAATATTGCTCCACGTACCAGGCAAACCTCTCAGCACATCAGCAGACTAACTGCTGTCAAGTTTGCTGATGAATCAGAGCAAATGAGAAGGCTAAAGGCAAACCTGAAGAAGAAAAAGAGACACTGGCCATTAAGATGTTTACAGAGAGACCCTCCCTCAAGAATATGGACAACAGAGGAGAAAACACTTAGAAATTTTAGAAGGTGGCTGACAGCACTTATCGTCATGGACTAAACAGAAATAGAAACTATCTTTCCAGCAAAACAAACTAGCAAAGGTGGAAAAGCCAGCTGTAATGTTTTGTTTGAATATGGATAAAGTAACAGGATTTTACATTTTTAGTTTTTCCTCCCTTCTGCAAATAGTCCTTTGAATTCAAGCTTTCCCTGAGCACAGTCCAAATAAAAGCAGAGTCAAAACTCCAGTATTTGGCCCTCAGCAGACTGCTGTGGCCAGAGAAGAGCAAAAAGCAATCTATTCACCTCTGAGGGCTTTTGTTATTAAACTGCAACGACACTCCTACAGCTATGAAACATTGATGCTTCCTAACAGCACAAGGGTCTAAACTCTCTCCTGAGAACAAGGGGTAGGGGTACAGCTGTACTCCTAAACAAAACAGGGAAGGGACCACTGTCTGGCTCTGATGCCAAGCGTCAGCACAGACTGCACCCATGTACCTCAGTTCTCTTGCTCTTACCAAAGTAGGGACCACTTCCAAAAGTGGGAACCACTTCCAGCATGTTCACTGAGAGCAGAACATTTATTTTGCTGTGCTCAGAAGTAAGCTCGGGCATTGTCTGGGAGTTAGCTTGCACCAGGGCTATGCCTGGCATCACTTAAACAGCATATATGATCACAGGCCACTTCAAAAGCCCATGCTTTGGATCCATTCTACTTATTCATTCAGTTTAAGTCCATTCTGATTGACCAATCCCTTGCATATTTGCAATAGCCCAATACAAAGGACAAGGAACAGCTTTTGTTTGTTTGTTTGTTACATTCTGTGAAATACTTTAGAAACCTTGTGATAACCCTTTTCTTCCCGAATCCACTCCTGTAGGCCTGGAAAGGACAAGAAAATAGTCCCCATCACCTCTTTGTGCATAGAAGAACCTTACTGACCTGAGGATTCAAGGCCTCATCACTCTGTTCAAAAAAAGCAGAAGCAGAGAATGTGTGATAGATACAAACACAAGCAAGGCCTTAGTTGAGCTGTATGGACAGGTCGAATGCTTTCACCTGGTCTGCTGATGATATCATGCAGAGCAGGCATTTTAACAAGGCACCTCTCCAGTGTTCTCAAGATGCATTACCAAAGATGACCACGAACTATTTTGTACTTGGAAGATTTGAGATAAGTAAAATATTGATGCAATAACAAAGGTGATGATGGTTGCTGGAATTTATTTTGCATAATATGTAAGTCTCTGCAAATTACCCTTGCCAGTGGTTGTCTATTCCATTCTCTATTCACTCTTGTGATCTAAAACCTTTTTGTAAATACCTACTTACATTTCTCCTCCCTCCTTGCTCCTTAGTTTAAACCATTCATTTTTACCACTTTCTTCTGGAACTCTGCAAACCTCTTTCCCTGTTTATATTATTACCTTGAAGGTGTATATATAGACCATGACCATATGACCACAGTCTTCTGTCTTCTGAACTATGTACACTTAACTTTTTTAACCTCTTCCAAAGACTTACACTCCAATTTTTAGATCTTTAAATATAAATCCTTGCATTTTCGCTAGTTCTTTCATACTCACATCCTTCCTAAGAAGCTGCAGACAGAAATCACGTGCACTACAAAGGAAAATGTCTCCAAGCCTACATTTAATATCTTAAATTTGCAGGTTATATGATCAAGACTTTTATAAGTGTCTAATTATTCTGCACAGATATGCAAGACATGGCAAAGTAGACTGATTTTCCAAACTTGCTGAACTGTTACTTTTACAGAAATCTAACCTCAAATATAGAAGCACAGAGTCGCTTTGGAAGATGTACAGATGTTCATATAAATGTTTTTTTTCATTTGAGAGACTTTTTCTTTTCCTTCTTTCTGAGAGAGACTGTTGTTTCTTATAATGTTGCTACTCTTCTACCTCATATCAGCTGCCCTTTTTTTGCCCCTAAATAGTTTCCAAATAGCTCTTCTCCCAAACCATTTTTATACATTCTTTTATCTTCTCCCTTCAAAGTGATTTTTTTTAATGAATTAAAAATGAGAGCATTGCACAGATCTTTTTCTAGACTTTCCAAGACACTGTGGAGCAAGGTCAGGTTTGTTCACTTGCTACTTTCTGAATGTTCACGGTACCTCGATGCTATTTAAATGGATTATTTTAGACTTTTATTATGCATCTTCATATGAATTCCCTCTTCAATTTTCTTTTGCTAAAAATGACTAGATTAAATGAAAAATATTTGTTTAACAATATTTCTTGTTACTTCCATAATGGCATCTGAAATATTCTGTAATAACTTCTGACACTGTTTACATATTTTTCCAGAACAGAGTAATTGCTTGGTATCTCCCTAGGTCAGTCTCTGTTCTACTTTTTTTCCTTCCCTTCAAATATCAAATATTTCTTCTGACACACAGGATTTACAGTAGATAATTTTCACAGATTCAGAAGCTGTCTCTCTAGAGCTCTAAACTATATGCTGTCTGGACCTGCACATTTGCAGACTGTATAAGTCTAACTAACTAATGCTTGGTTATGCTTCCCTGGGGATATGCAAACGTGACAGTTTGACAACTGCTTGGGGATAATGAAGTTCAAATGTTCTGAGGTTGGGGACATGGATTTTGGCTGATGAAAACTGAGTAGTCATCTTTTCCATTAACCCACGGTCTTAAAGATATACCTCACAACATTAAAATCAAGAGTTGGAATTTGCATAGTTTTGCAGGATGCTGTTTGAACAAGTCTTTTTTAAGTTTTGCTGCTGTAGGCCCTGTACTCTCCTGTTCTTTTTTTATCGTCTTTTACCATTACTTTGACATTTTCCAAGTACAGAATCTGAATCCTTTTGTATGCCTCCACCGCTGTGATAATGTGCCACTATCCCCTTTCTCTACTTCCTCCCTTTTTCCCATTTCTTGTAATTTTTTCTGTACAGTCTTCTGAGACACTCAACTTTCAGACATGCGCAACTGTAATCTCTACCATTTTTAAAGTTGTATTGACTATTAAAATAATTGTGTGATAAATGTGCTCCTTAGCATAAATTTACAAATACAGAAAAAGAAAATGCATATTAAAAAAAAATGAGTTGCAATTAAGGTTCAGTCATTTAAGAAACATGATTTTTTAATAATCTCTACCACAGCAGCACATTCATATAAAAATCCTCTTGAATTCTGTACTACAAAAAATCCAAATGCTACTGTATAATGGTTAAGTCTTCAGTTAGTCTATTGAGCTGCTCAGACTGAGGTAGGATTTTAGTCTGGAAAGCTCCTGCCACATTTTTTTGCATGGGATTTTACTTTCAAGAGAAATCTTTTGATATGTACATTAATTACTAGATCCAGGCTCAAATAGCAAGCAGATCAGATGAGTAGCTATCTTAATAGTTTGCCACTAATCTCATTATATTTACTACATTTTGTTAAAAATCAGCCTCCACATTCTCTTGACTTTACTTCATAGCCACATATCAGTCTTGATCCATGTGAGACTGTCATTAATTTAGCAGCAGCAGCACAGTCCAAGAAGAACTGCCAGGACCACTGCATGCCAGAGGAAAATGACAAGCTGAGTGAATAAATCCAGAACCAGGTACCAGAACACTAGTTTTATGATCAACTGTCTTCCAGTGTAAATGGAGCAGAGTGCTTCTTCTCACTTTTATTTATCTGTGGAGAAAAGGTACTTAATCTTTCCAGTTGCTGAAAGACAAGGAGACGTTTCAGAGCAAATGTGGCAGCTCCTATGGGAATCTCTATGTTTAGTAACACCTGAATCACCCTGCTCCTGCTAGGGCAACTAATCTTCCTCGCTACAAAGGAAAGCTTGTGTCATATAAACACGCTTTGTGGTCAACTTTTTTTAATGTTGGTTATAATGGAGTTGGAAAGGATAAATATTTGTGTGTATATATATATATATATATACAGATACTAGTCTATGAAACATATTTACATAGTGCCCACTACTTTAAAATCTCAGTGCATTACTATCTGAAATTAATTCAGCATCCCTGTGTCATAAAAGGTGACAACTCCTTGCAGTTCGGAAGAAAGACTCCAGGAAACCAAGTGCCAGTCTAAGGCTCCAGAGGAAGCCCTTGGTTCTTGGATCTCTGCAGATTTAGGCTGTTGCCATTAGCCCTTCCTCGCAGAAAAACAGAAGAAACATGTCCTGGCAGCACAAAGAAGTGCACTGGCTTTTAGTCATGATGCCTGATGTCAGAGCTGGGCGAGAGCAGTAGCTGAGAAATTCAACTTTGTACATCACATGCTAGTTCAGGAATTAATCTTATCTGCCAGCTTCCTTTACTGGCTAAGTTGCACTACAAACGCACGGAGGACACAGCCAAGGTTCGTCCCATCTCACGCCTCCACCGGTTTACGTCCCTTGTGCAGGAGAAGGGAGTAGTGCGGTGAGGAACAGAGAGCCTACTGCAGCAGCAGAATCGCAGTCTGGGCGGATGGAGGTAGATCGCATCTACAAGAGGCGACAGACCACATTAAAAAGAAGGGAAAAGAAAGGGAGAGACAGCTAATGACATCCTCCAGCAAGTATTTTGGAATGCCTCCAGCCATCCTTCAAAGGTGGCCACGTGTATGTCAGACACCCTGCAGTTGCCTCTCACAGCTGTGCCGCGATTGCTCTCCGGCAACACTAACAACACTTGTACCATGTCCAGGACTGACACTCTGCTCTTCAAAGACTCCAGAGTGACAGTGGGGTTGGGGGCCCCTAAAATTAATACTTTTATCAATGCTAGAAAGCACGGATGGAAACGGCTAACTGAGGAAGTTAGCCCGAGTCCTGCCCATACTGCTGTTCTCCGGTGTGTATTTCAGTCCCTCTAGTCATCAGGCTGACACTTTGACAAGTGGTAAATGTCTCCTGATGAAAGCCATTAAAAACGTGGTGACTGTTTAGAAAGTGCTATGTTTTGGCATGTCGCCCTAAGCCACCCTGTATCAACACAGCTCCAGAAGAGATCCTCTTTGGGGCTCTTGCTGGAACTAGGAATAGAAAAATCTCTGACATCTCTTTAAAAAGTTGAATGTGCAACACCAAAAGCTAACACATAAAGTGTGGTGAACACAAAGCTGTGCTGTCTTGCCACCCTTTTTCAGCTGTCCTTTGAGAACTACGCAGTTTGGATTGCAAGGGCTGCAGTTCCAGGCAGTCCTTATACGGGCTGTAAACTGCGAGAAATACCTTAACTGTCTGTTGCCTGCTGCAACCTAGTCACGTATGGGTAAACAGATCTTCCACAAAGGACATACATAAGAAGCAGCATTTATGCTGCTGTGTGATTAGTGTTAAGAAACTGACCTCTTAATGTGAAAAAAATATAAATAGTGAAAATATGAAAGTTGCTTATATTTTTATCTTTAGATTCCTAGCAATTCCAGAAATCTAGATTACATTCCTTAATTAAACAACCCAAAATTAGTTTGAGCATAGGTGATTAATAAGATCTTACAAACCTCTGTTTACAAAGACTGATTGCAAAACTGGGACCCTCAAGCTGTTACACTGCCAGGTGGCAACACTCTCCTAGCAAGTGTCCCTTTAATTCTCCCCATCCCATCCCTACAGTTACTTAATCCCCACTGCAAAGTAAGTAAACAAAAATTGTGTGTTTGGACAAGCCACAGGTGGGAATCTCTCAGAAAGTGCCCCACTAAGGACTTTGCAGAGCCACAACTCTGGCATATCTACTTTTCCCTTAAGAGGATCATGCTAGTTGAGGATCTGCCACTCCTGTGCTTCGGCCACCAAGGGATTAACTCTTGAACTAGAAATGGGATGACTGCGGTCAGAGAAGTTTGCAAGCAGGGCTAAACAGAGGGCTGGCTTAAGGTGTGTGGCTGCTCAGGACACAGAGCATCTTCCTGTGGGGTTCTCGGTTTCCTTTCACTCATGCAAGCAGAGCCCATAAAGTTGATACACATATATCTCAGTTTGTACTACATTTCTATCTATAGCTGATGGGTTTACATCTGCCCTGGTGCTGACATTTCAGTTTAACATCATATACGACACACACTAGTTTCCTGCAGACAGGAGCAAGCAGGTGTCGATTACAACTGATGCCTGCATTTCTAGTAAAGTCTTCCCTGAAGAGCAGACAAAGTAGTGTTTCCTGAAAAGTTTTGCCTGGGGAGGCCAGAGTTTAAGCTGCATTTGAGATTTCATGGCCAACAGGAATGAAGACTCACAGGAGAAAGCTATGAACCTATACCAGACCTCCTCTGCCTTTTGCAACCTATGCCTTCCATACCTCTGACATCTTCCATCCCGGGACAGCTGTTGGATCAGCACTGGCTCTCCAATGCCTGGGGAGCACGAAGGCATAGCTGCAGCCACTCTTTGCCACAACAAGGGATATTTGGGTAGGTCCTGCCCTCTGACCACTGTTTCGTGAAAAATGCTGTGTAAACATACATCACTGTCATAGAATTAGGCTAAATGTTCTAAATAAATTTGGAGATAAGTACTCCAAGCTCAGGTTCTACATAGTGTTTGCAAAAAGCATACATAGACTACATGCACACAGTTGTTTGTTGTTTTCTCTTGATAGGGATTATAGTTTTAATTTGTAGGACCTGTTTCCCTGAAGTACTGGCTCTTTCGTTTTGTTAGTAGAGGTTTCTGAGTTTTAGCCTGGAACGGATAAAGTTTCATGAAGACTGCTATCACGTAATAGCAATATCTTTTGAAAAAACCCAAAAGAGGTATTAGAGGAGACATTATTTTCATTGAAGAATAATTTTCATAACATCTGAAGTAGTCTCAATCTTCAACACAAAGAGAAACACTTTGAAATATGCATCTTTAAAAATTAACTTTTTTTCATGAAGGAAAAGAAAATGGGAGGCATATGTACGACCTACAGGTTCTGAGATCCTGTAAATCCTAAGCCAGAAATGTCAGAAAAGATGATACTATGTAATTGCCACGGCGTAGGTTTGCACTCAGACATGAGGATCACAGTTCTTCCTTGCTTCTTAAAACCGCCATCCTGCCCATCTGTTTTCTGAACCTTTTACTTTGACAGCACTGAATTTGGTCTCTTCCATGTAACTCTCACCATGAAGAATCCTATTTCACAGAATACAAACCCAAAACATCACTTCACTAAGAGTATGGGACTAATGCCTCATAAGAGGATTTTGTTCACCATTACCTTTGAAAGCAGTGACTAGAATTTAAAAATGAGGGCATATATTACTTTCACTCTAACAAATAAAATACTTGATGTCCCCCACAAGGTCTGAAATTGCTAAAATGCAAATTCTAGTAATATAAGTACTATTGAGTGACAGTAAAGAAAAGCTTTTAAAAACTACCCAGCCCTTTGAAAAGTAAATACTTAGTTTGCTTAAGGGACTACCGTACATCTTGAGAGGATAATTCTTGTGTATCAAATGAGATACAAGATCTCCATTATTTATACAGCTAGCTGTTAGTCACAAGTCTGTTTTGAAAACAGTGAAGGGCTCCTTCTCTCTGTGGGAAAATCAAAACTGATCGTGCTTTTTTCAAGATTTATACCTCCTATCTGTAACTCTGCTCTCTGAAAATGCCTGGGGTTTGTGCATCATCCAACCTGACCAACTCCTGCCAGGCTCTAATGACTAGCATGGAGAGGGGAGACAAAAACTACCTTGTACCTGAAATGTGCGCATACAAAAGTGAGTATTTCGGAAACTATTTCAGCATAAGAGATTATGAACTCTACACTTCTAGAGTTCCTCCTCTCTTTATTTGGACAAACATATATTTGTATCACTATCAGCACTGCAAACCACCCCTACCTACTGCTACAGATTCCCAGGGATTCTTTTTGTTCCATATATTTCCACTTCAAGCACAGTATTACCAAGCATGTAACATGACCAGTGATTCTATTTTTATTAATAATCTTAGTAATTCTTCTCACAAAGTACTCTTACATCCTCTTGGTAACCTTCTTACATTCTTAATCCAGTTATAGGCACTATTTCTTATCTACAACTTCATCCCAGTAAATAGATAGATAGATGAATAGAGAGATCAAAAGATCAATAGATAGGTAGGCAGACAAACAAAGTTTTTTATTAGGAAAGTAGTTTCCTAACTCTCACCATCTAAATGCATTTTTTTTCCTTATCTTTTGCTAGAAGCTGTTTTAGTGTGAATTCTCCTGAACAAATGCTATTTTTTTCTTCATGTAACTTTATGATCTAAGATACAAAAATGGAAATATTTTCACATAATCCCAATATGGACCTGATTTAATGCCTGTGGAGGTTGATGGAAAAATCATCTGACCAAATTTTTTATTCTATTTAGAAAATGTATCTAGACTATGAAAACACAAAGGTGAAAGCAGAGTACATGGATTCTGTCCTGGACAGAGGGCAAGGAAGAACCATGTAACCATACAGCCACAACACCACTCCTGTGTGTTCTGACTAAATGACAATGCTCATGAGAGGGGACGACCATCTCTTCTGCCTAATAAACACCAGGCTGGTAAAATAAATTCAACAGAAAAGTTCTTCCCACTGTATTCAGCAAATGATATGCCAAAGGCAGACAGAATCTAGCCAGGTCTCTAGCCAATTAGAAAAAACATAGTGCTGCACTGAAAAAGAAATTTGGAGGACTGAGGAGAGAAAAAACTTCTAATTATTAGATGCACAAGCATTTTTAAACAAGCAGTTCTTCCTTCCAACCTGGTGGCTCATACCTCAGCAGAGATATGTTTGCCTGCCATAGTAGCCGCTGGCTGCAGCTAAAGCTGTGCTCAGGTAGCTGCATTACCAGCTTCTGGCAATTCTGGTTTGCTCCTTTGGTAAGTCGCAGTCAGATCACATGAGTTCACACTGAAGAATATTGAGTTTCCCTTGAACCCAAAAATTCAAGCTCATAACCAAAACTATTAGGCTTCAGCAGATTCAAGTTCTGATCTGTGAAATACAAAGGAGCTTCTATCCAAAAGATGCATTAGATGCAGTTTGGATTTTCAGGTATAAAGCTTGAGACTATCTGTATCAAGTTAGACCTAACCCCGTATCTCTTGTCCCACGCTGGAGAAAGCATCCTTTTCTTGGAAACTTCTTCTACCTTAAACCGTTTGTCCTTTTCTCAGGGCTAGTCCTGCTATTTTTACCTAGAAGCCTCTTACTTCCTTCTGTAGGTTTGAATCATTCTCCATCAACCACCTAAGCAGATGTCCCAGACCTGGCAGAAGCTTGCAGTAAATTATATGAATTTAAAAAACAGTAAAAAAAGAAATAGGGGAACAGGTTGTTTCTCATGGCTGGCTATAGGGAAAACAGATTGCCAAAAATAAAACCTTACATAAGCATAACAAACCCATGCTATATTTTGCTACAGAATTTTTCACAACCAGACAGGCCACATGTAACCACTACAACTATCATGAAAAAAGTACTACTGCCTTTCTGAGCCACATAAAGGCACTGACTTCACTTGTGTTCCTCTGTTTAACACAATGTTTAATATCCTAGAAGTATATTACAATCATAAAACATAAAAATCAAAGCAAATCAGTATCAAAAAGGTTCTTCATCACATGCAACTCACTTGTCACAATTAAATACTGAATTTTAGGCTCTCCTCTTCTCTGTAGACTGTGAAAAATTTCTATGAATATTAATGTCAACTGGCAGCAAGGAAGAGAAAGAATTTAAGGCGCCGGCCTACAGACTAACACAAAATGTGTATGTTGTCTTTAATGTAGTGATGCAGCTCTTTTTTTTTCAAATATCCTAATTAGAACTGTTTGCAATGGTAATGTATTGAATTTGGCCAATTAATTTTTAAGAATCAGTATTGTGCTAACCTCAACAGAAGCATAAATAAATGTACATCATGAAAAATATTACTCTATGTTAAAAATACTTTCATTGAGCCCTATAAACATTCAGTGCAGGACAACTGCATTTCTCACCACGCGCCTAATTTCTGTCTATAGCAAAGTAAACCCCAGCTAATCAGTAGACTTGCAGTTAAGTCTCCTGAGGAAAAATTCACAGGGAAGTGTAAAGTTATTTATGCCTGAAAGTGTGTTCCTTCATCTAAAAACTGGAGACTGTACTTATACCTAGTGTCAGTGTTTTCCCCAATGAGATATTGCACCATTAACTAAACTGCTAAAATACGAGAGTTCTTTAAAAAGCATTTTTCTCTCCCTTCCATCGCAAGAGCATTCCTGACAACTATCATTTCTGAGACATACTTGCTTATGGTATTCTTCACGCTATAGGATAACCTGGTTTGCTAATAATTTTAAAGAAAGCTTGTAATTGAATAAATTTATAAACATTTAAAAGAAACACCCTTCTGGAGCTTAGTTGGTTAAGAGAATTGCTAAATCAGTGCTTGCTGATTGCTGAAGCCAACTGACGGGTGGCTTCTATATTTAGGATCCTCCTTACACCTGTCAAGAGACAGAGAGAGACAGCCAGCGAAAAAGAAAGTGTGTGCACCAGAGCAAGCAATCCAGAGACCTATCTCTTATAGCAAGGAGCTAAAAATAAAAGCAACAAAGAGCAATAAAGAAAACAGAGCAAAATCTTATTATTTATATTACCCCGCTGCTCTGTGACATGCTGTCAGCGAGCGCTCCGAACAGGGTACGGACCTCATTAGTTATCAGCGACTCCGGCTTCCCGCAGGAAGCCACAGTGATACTCAAAGCTGGATGCAGTCCAACTGTGTCAAACCTGTGCTCCTCAGGTGGATCCCTTGCTTTGCCGCTCCTTAGCTGAAAGGGCAAGGCCTTTATGGCAACATTTTCAATACAAAGTGAACTCCAGCGAATATTCGTCCCCATGCTTAGCAATGTCACTGGAAATGGGCTTTCTGGCTTCGACTGTCTGAATCCAGGCTGCTCTCTGGTTGCTAATCTGACAGCACTTCTTTCTATACTGATGATTCGTAGACATATATGGGAACATAACAAAATGAAAATCATGTAGATTTCTTTAAAAAACACTATGCAACCAATTAATAAAGCAATCCTGTTGTAAAGGCTTCAGATCCCTTTCTTTGTTTTAAACAGAATAGCAGAGTACTGCATTTCAAATGGAAAGGCATCCAGCTGTAGCAGGAGCTCTCTTTCAACACATGGATGCTGCCTTCCTCCCACCTGAGGTGCACCACTCCTTTCAAATTTTTGATCTCCCAGTAAGCAGAAATATTTGGGTTTATACAGATTAGGGATAAAGAAACAGCACTGCTGGGGAAGTAGGGAAAATGATGCTATTTAAATTCACACACATACCCCTTTCTAAATGCTACATGGCAATTCCTAAACAAAGAAACCGAATTTCGCTCCGCCTTCCCTGACTCATATCATAACAATCCAAGTAACCTTTTAAACAATACCTGATTCACCACCAGATTCCCTGCATTCTCTTTCAGAAAGGAAACCAAATGGCCTTTAAGTATTCCCCAGTGTTCAACAAACTACATCTATTACTGGCCAAGCTTAATTTAAGTTTCAGTAACTATTATTTTCTCAGAAAGCAAACAAAAAAGCCTTTTTTTCCTACCAACAGCAGATGAAATGCATATTTATTTGTTAAAAATTAATGATGTGCATGTTTGGATAAGAGAAAATGCTCAGTCCTCATGAAAGATGTTAAATACTCATTAATATGGATGTTTCAGTTCGGACACACAGCACAGACAGCAGCTGCACAGATACCTCTGAATCTTCTCAAAAGTAACCCTAATTATTTGCCTACCAGCTAGTTTTAACCACTAGTCAGTAGTTACACTTAGCTCATCTGCTGAGTGTCCATAACTAATGTATATGTAGATATACAGAGGCAAGAGGCAAATGAATATAAAAACACGTGGAAGATCATGAACTTACATTCAGCTCAATAAAGAACTAAAGGCATGCTGAGGAAAACTGCGTATGATCAACACACACACGCAGCAGTTCCACGTACCTTAATGTCACAGAAATTACTTCGAACTGTATAGGGCAAAATTATGGCTTTACTGACATCAACATGAAATTTGCAATCTACATCGATGCATTTCCCTCATAGAGTAAAAGACAGAGGATTAAATGATTCAATACTTGCTAGAAATCAGATCCATTGTGCCTGGCTTGGCACAGAGCAGTGATGTTGTGCATAGTACAGACCGATTAGCTAAGGCAAAGATAACCATGTGATATGCCTAAGGTCACAGGTACCAGCAGTTTATAAAAGGACTTTATAAATTTAGGCCTGAAGTATAGTTTATATTTTTGAAAAGCTTAGTGCCTTTTTCATTGGATGTCATGTCAATCAATATTCAATCATCTGTAATTCTCCAGTTACAGAATATCCTACTAGTTATTAACGTAGCTCATAATGGGAAAGTATAATACTGCTGTATGGTATCAATAATATTGCTAGCACATAGAAATAAGGCAAAGCATGTATCAACAGTTAAAACATATCACATGCTACTCCCATTAAAACCAATGCAACCCCAGTGTATTCATACAAAGGATGTCAGCCTGAACAGCTGTCAAAAATTCATTGAAGCTGAGATACAGAAATTTAAGTCTCTTCAACTGACCATAGTCTGACGACAGAACGGGACCATACTAAGTGTACTGTAATAAATTAATGCATCCAACTCCTATAATAAACTAGCTGTGCCCAGTCCTACAAATACTTTTTTTTACTATTTGTAGCACAACTGGACTGTCCAGAAATGTTCACATGCAAAAACATCTGCAGCATAAGAATGGTAAGAGAACTTTATGAAGTTTTATGAAGTCCTAAAGGGTGACAACATACATTTACAAAAGACTAAGAGCCTTGCACTAAGTATTGGGCAAACTAATGTTCTGTCCTATGACTAATGGTGTCACCTATGGCAGAGGTTATAGCATTATCTTGGGTACTAAACCATATGACCATTTAACGTCTGCCTGCATTACAAGTATGTCTGTCTGATATTGATAACAGCAATGAACATACAGGAGAAAACATTATAGAAAGTGTTTGGCTGTCTTGCATCACGTTAGAGGTGCACACACATTAGTATACATAATATTACCCCTGCCATTATTTGTTGCCCTACAGGTATTATCAGAGAAAACCCTCAGGATGCATAAACTGTATTGCTTTATCATTACTAGGGATGCTGTTTCCATGCTAAACTTTCTGCTTAAGGATCTCTGTCCCATAAGCTTCTGTCATACAGAATCCATAATAATATGGGGTTTGTTTCTTGATTGGAGCTTCCAAGCACTTTGCTAATAAGACACATGTACATGATGCATGCACTGCTGCTGTTTGAGGTCTGTAGAGAGGAATACTCAGTCACCTGGTCTGAGACACTGCATCATTCACATATGTTAAATTGAATTGTATACAATTAATTCAGCCATGTCAGAAATTATATTCAGGAATGCATCAGAGATATAATAAATGATGTAACAGATTTGTTTCTGTACCTAATTTCCATGACTTTTTGAAATTAGTTTACCATCACACAAAAATCAGGGATGACAGACCGTTTCCATGCAGCTTTAGCATTATTTTGTCCCATAGCATGATAACAGAAAAGGCGAAGCTTAATTTAATCAAAAGATGTGACCTAAGACAAAAGCGGACATAAGTCGTCATCACAGTACTTCTTTGGAGTAGGCTGGCAACAAAGAAGTCTTTAAAACTATCCACAAATCTACTCCTGCAAGAAGTCTTCAAAAATGAAGTAAGAAAAAATAGAATCATAGAATCATAAAATCATAGAATAGTTTGGGTTGGAAGGGACCTTTAAAGGTCATCTAGTTCAACCTCCCTGCAGTGATCAGGGACATCTTCAACCAGATCAGGTTGCTCATGGCCCAGTCCAGCCTGACCTTGAATGTTTCCAGGCAATATGTTGTATCAGAGTCATTTAGTGATAATTCCTTCAGATGAACTAGCTAATGCAGTACTTGATCCAAAAACCTTAAAGTCAAAGTCTACAGTGGAAATGTTTTATTGAGAATCCTATTTTGACACCATTGCATACTTCTACCTTCTAAGTGAACTTAAAAATGAAAAGGTTCTTGTTTTTTTCCTGTTTTAATAATATAACAGTTGGAAAGAAAACAGTTACGCAATGGCAAAAGTACTGTCCAGCTCCCAAGTAATACAGGAGAGAGCTTTTGCTCTTTCAGATTTCTCTTTAGTACAAATTTAGAAGCTTAACAGTTCAGAAGCACCACGAAAACTTTTAGAGATTGAATCCACAAGCTACCTAGTTGTACTATCAAGGCATTGTGTATATTTAATCTGAATTTTCCTTACCTTAATTTGTAGGTTAAAATCTGCGAAGCAGCTGATAGCCTGAATAGGCATTCATCTTCACCATAATTCTAATAGCAATTTGTATTCAGACTTTTATTCTGCTCTGATATGCAATAGCAAAAATCAGGACTTACACAGCATATTACATCTTGAAAGCATTGTCCAAATAATTCTTTATGCCCTTTTGAAGAATTCACAGATGAAAAAAAAGACTAGATAAGAATAGAATAAAATGGAGCCCGAAACTCCAGTTTTATTTTTGTAAATAAATAGCTTGGAAGCTTTAATCCAGCCCTAACTTACAACTTTGAAACCACGTGAATTCAAACCATGTCTAGTTTTGAGATGCATAGAATGAGCTTTTCTTCTAAAAAAAGTAAGCGTAGCTATGATAAGGCATTACATTTGTATGGAGGCAGACAAATAGTGGTGAATTACTTCAGTTGAGAGAAAAATCGGGTGGCCATTAAACTGCTAGTTTTAAAGCTCCTGAGAATTTTTTACCGTATCATTTCAGCATCATTTCAGACTCTCAGAGAACTACACAAACAATGTAAAATAACAATACTTCACCGTAAATAGCCCTTATTTTTGCATTGATTTTGTTTAGATAGACATTGAGTGCTAAAAAGATTGTGTAATTGCTCCATTCGAAAATAGACAGCATTATCAGCCAAGAAAACCTTCATTACTTCATTATCCAATTTTCCCAGGTGAAAGAAATGTCGCATGGAGGGTGTGTGTCCGTGTCAAATCACATAGTAACAAATCACAAACTGGAATCTATCTAAATCACTGTTGAATTAGAAGCTCAATTCCACAACAACAAACAAAACTGTGTACCTCATACAGTCTACATTTGCCTATCATATATTTGTTTAAGGACTTTGGACTAAAACACACAATACTGCAAGTTTAAAAAAACCAAAACAGGTTTATTTTATTACTTACTTTGCAGATATTGTAGGGACGTTTCATTATAGGTAATGAAGAACTACTTTACTTTATGCATTCTTTGAATGAGTCCTTTTGCAGATGATCCCCCGTTTGCAGGTTATCTATTTGGCCATTAAGAAAGCCTTGAATAACTTCTATCCAAATACACATCATTAAGTGTCAGTATATGAAATTTGGATTTGGTACACCAGAAATCTAGAATTTCAGGTATTGGTGAAATCTCTTAAATTTGGATATGGTTGCTCTCAAAATCACCATGAGATTAAATATAGAGCTAGGCACACAAGAAGCGTGAGTTTCTTAGCCACGCAGTTAACTAGAACGGTAGGTATTTCTGTGGTGTACTGCTGACATTTCCTCTTTGTAATTTTCAAGAAAAATCCCAGTTAGAAAATAACTCCTGTCCAGTGAAGGGCTGCACCAATTATTGAAGTCGCACAGTATAAAAACCACAGGATCAGCCAGCGAGTTCTCTTTCTGCAGTGAAACAATGTCCTAGCAATAGAAAACAACCAAACACATCTCAAAAACATCTCTTTGCGTAGGGTATCTTTACCATAGCTTTTGGGTTCAAAGAATAACTTTTGGCTAATACCTTACTTTCAATTCTCAGAGGCAGATGCTTCTGCAATCTCTCCATGTAGTGGAAGTTATTACTAGGGTTTTCATTGCCAGAGACAAGGTATGTCCTCTGCAGCTTTACCAAAGTTATCTACAAAATCCACCTGTCATGTTAGTCTTACATTGGAGTTGCATTTTGAATAATTAGCTATAGAAAAAAAACTCTTAAGTCAAAACCATAAAAGCTGTAAAGTCAAATAACCAAAATAAGAATTCACCTGCATTTTAATATGTAAGAACATGTAAGCATAATTCTGCCCTTGTATATCTACATACCCTCAATGAAACGTGTTTCCGGCAGAAAAAATAACGGTTGATTTTGTAGCTGAAGACGGGATCACCATGAAGATGTATAAGGAAAACAATTTAAGGCCATAAGGCAATTTCAGTATCTTGCATTCCCTAGTCTTCAAGTGTTTAGCTTTACAATCAGATAACTTACTTTTAACTTAGATTTTTTTTTAAAGACTGATGAGTACTTTATTCTATAAACAGATTATTCCCACGGAAAGTAATGGGACAATTGTAGAGTAGGATACCATTCACTAAAAAGAAATAGAGCCCCAGGTAATTAGATATGTGGAATAAAATATTTAATCACAGATGTTTAACCTGTGCTTGCGAAGCTGAAAGCATCACTACTGAATACATAGTGTTTGCAGAAGCATGGATATCTACAAGAATAACTGAGCATTTTTGTGCAAAACTACCTTGCAGGCCATAAAAGTATTTTATTTTATAAATAAATGGAGTTATGAAAGGAAAAATCACTATCAGCACAATATTGGCAAGCAAAGTATTGTTCTATACATCCACGACAATATTCTTTACGGCCATTTGTTATTTGCATCTCTCACCATCCATGCAAGGAAGCGATGTGTGCTTTTAATCCTAATTTTGCAGACTGGGAGAGTGTATCTACACTAGGAACATTTACATAGCAGATGAGTAAAGATACTGGCCGAGTGCTTCTAATAGCAAAGCAGCTACCACATCAGAATTTCACCTCATGTCCCCAAAAAGTACCAACATGATCTTTCAAAGTAAACCCAGCTTTGCTGAAAAAAAATATGTTTGTCTGTAAATTTCTAGCTGATTTTAAACCTAATTACCTGAAAAATCAAGATTTCATACCAGAAGGTGAACGAATTATTTGGTTGTGCATAATGAGGGGTTAAAATAAATTACTTCTTCTATCATTCCTACCATTCCAAATTGCAGTGCTGAGCTCTAGAACTAATTGCTTAAGGAAAAAAAAAAAAAACACGCAAAAAGTAAATTTGTGAAAGCCACTTACAGTTATCCTGCACATTACTAGACGTTGCAGCAGTTTGAAAAGGAAAGTATTCTTCCATACAATTCCACACTTACATAAAATTGTGTTTGTTCCTAATTTGGGGGAACATTTTTCAATGCCTTCTGGCACATTAAGAAGTTCTTTTTTACAAACACTTGCTCAGTGGGGCACGGACAATGAAGTGGTGTCAGAGCTTATCATTTAAAAGGAAGACAAATGACCACATCTGATATCACGCATGGTTTCTTTGTGATATCTTACTATTCCCCTCTGTATAGCCTAATACGATCATGTATTACATTTTATTTTATGTAATTTTTACAATCAGGCTTTGACAGTGATGACTCATTCCGTTGCGATGAAACCTGTATGTGTTTAATCAGAAATTATTTTATGTGAATTCATCCTTGCACTCAGGATTTAAATGATACAGGACTGATACCCATTTTGCTGAAATTACACTGGTGCCAAGGAGGATGAAATTGGGTACCCAATCATTTCCAAAGACATTTAGAGTATATCCTGAGACATACTCTTAGTCGTGCAACAAACCAATTAATCCTTCATGTATTTCTAATCAGTCAAAAGTGACTATAAGGACCACATTCTGTTTTCAGTTGCCACAAAGCTTTTCCCCATGTGTATAGTATAGTGAAATCTCCTTAAGACATGTTCCTGCACATATTAGTGATCCTCTCGCAGCTTATACATCTACCCACATAATCTAAAATATATTCACAACAGATAAAAGTCTAATCCAAGAAGATGCTAAGGCAAGAAAAGTGGCTTGGTAAATAACAAAAAATATTGGTAAGGACTACACTTCGGTTGTTACTGTTTGTGGCAAGCCAAAAATAATTGCAATGAAAACTATGTTACTCCTGCTTGAAACCTTAACAGCCTTGGTGATTATGAGGTAATTAGTGATTGCTAATGATCATCTTAGGCATGCTACTAGTCCATAAACGGAAATAAGTTGATGCTGGACCACCTAAATAGCACTAATTATGTACTTTTATGACCATCTTTCTTACAGAAGCAGGACATCTTGCAACATGCAACACATTTATTCAAGCAGGATGACAATTGGGGTGTCACTCCCATTTTAGAAATGGGAACAGAAGGAATAAAACCAGCAGTAGACAGTTCTGCAAAAGAAGCGGGTAGCAGATCAGGTTAATTAACTCAACTGTCATGAGCCCTTGGCTAGTATTGTACCTACCTATTGCCGCCGTTTTAATTAGAAAGTACAAAATATTCACAGTACAAATTTCAAATAAACTGGGCATCTACAGGTCCAAGTGATTTCAATGATTTGCAGTGTGGCAAAGGAGTGCAACTAGCACGCAGCGTTGGCATGAATCAGATATGCTGGCTTCTTTTCATGATACCGTCTGCAGATTTTTGCTGACTCCTGTTAGTTTCTAAAAATGCTGTTAAGCTTATGTTTTACAATCTGTGTACATCCAAGAAGTACAGATCGTGGGGATTAACTTCTTCTAACTCCCCAGATCTCAAGTTACCAAAAGAAGCAGATATGATCGTACCTTTTCTACAAAGATTCTGTTAAAAAAAAAAACTTTGAGAACCAGGTAAACCAGAGGTATCACCCATCCAGGAAAGGTTTGGTCACGCAAGTTTCTGAGGTAAAGTACGAATATAGCAACACACATCTTAATAAACAAGGCTTAACAGCTCAACAACACTTTTCAACTACAGAGGGCTTTAGAGGCATTAGCTAACAAATTAATCTTGACAATAAACCCTTGCCTTACTAAATTGTAAGATACTGCAGTTTCCTACTTTACTGAGAGAAATTAGTGTGGAAAACTAAGGTACAAAACTTAAGAAATAATGCAAGGCAGATAAAGGGAGGCAGATAATAATAGAGACATATAATGATAAAGACCTCAGCCAAGATATACACAATTCAGGATGTACATCATAGAAAACAAAATCATTAAATAAATGATTAAATATAAGTAAATAGAAGTAAATTTAAAAGCCTATTACCTCTTCTGTTTCTATTCTCTTTTTTTCTTTTTTTCTTTTTTCTTTTTTCTTTTTTCTTTTTTTTTTTTTCCCAAATTGGTGCCACTGCATTCATTTATGAGAAGTTTCAGGTCAAGAAATACTTGCTGCATTAGGAAATACAGACACAGCTGCATCCATCCTAATGAAGGATAACTTTCCACAGAAGATGATGGTGCAAGAAAGCTCAATGCTCACTTCACTCAATTTCCATCTTTTCTCACCACTCATTCCTACATGTATGTCTCTTCACTTTAACCTGTCTTTGAAAAAAAATCTAATGGATTTGTTACATCCATATGTAAAAAGAATAAAATTACATATGTGGCTAATAGAAAATATGGACATTCAATAATTTCTGCAGGAAGTATTGGAAATACTTACTGAAGAATGGTATACTATGTATTATATTTTATTGTAATTCAATCTACTAAAAGAAATCAGCCATATACTGCAAAAAAGCAACATCTGCATTAACATCTGCATGTGAAACCACCACATTTCTGGATTAAACTCACAAAACAGAGTATCAATGTACCTCATAGGGCAGAGCACTCCCCAAGTAAAGAGTACTGCCTCCAAGTATAGGGCTGTATTTAGGATCCACAAGACCTCTACCAAAGAGACTATTCAAATCCACACTGGGGGAAAATGATTACTGTGAGGGTCTGTTCAGCCATTTAAAAAATAATCCATTTTTCCTGCTAGTCTACATCTGAATATCATAAATCAAAACTTGCCTTTTAATGGACTGTTGAACTTATCCCTCAACATTTTGACTAGTCTAATGGGATATTGGATCTACTTGTGCCAGAGTAAGTTATTCACCTATAAGAGTGGGGGAAGGAATAGTAAAAACCCTAACATTGTAATTCATACTTGTAGTCACCTCTCTTTCATTACTCTCCTCCTTCTTGTGGTATCAATAAACATGATTCTTCCAGCTCAGAGTGCAAAATGTTTCACTTAATAATCTTCGACAGAACAGCCCCTGTGACTCAGTTTCCTCCTATGGAAAAGGTCTGGATTTCTAATCAAGAGCCAATACAAGCCAGGTGTGGCAAATTTCTACTTATTCCAGGAACGAAGAAAACTTCCCTTTTACTGGTTTAAGACTACTTTAGTGCAGAAAGAAAAATGCAACACGATATTAAAAGTGACAATTGAGAAAAATGGCATGCCTTGATTTAGGCCTTAGTCCTGCCACCCTTACCCAGAGAACTTCTATAACTTTATTTTTATGCCTACTTGAAAGAAGATTTAGTCCATGCTTAGCAAAATATAATAAAAAATCCCGGTAAAGATAAGGGAGAGAGAGATTATATCGCTGGGGAACATTTTAAGCTTTTAGAACAGTCTAGTGGGGAGCTACACAGAGGAAACAGGCGCACTTGAGTTAGAAAGTTGTTTAGATGAACCAAGTTTAGCTTTTCTCCTTTAAATAAAAATTAACATAATTTATCATCTGATTGCTGCAAAAACTAGACTGTGGACTCAGCAACTCCTTAGTGTTCTTATCTACTTCACAAATCAGGTCAAAAGTGAATCAGAATTTATTATAATGGATAAATTTGAGCGTCTTTGCGCATAGACTTCAACTAAAGCTTTATATGCATGAGGGCTGAAAAAAGGACCACTAATCCAATATATACCTCCATGTTAAAGATAATGATTGCCGTGCAAAAAATTTTTCTTAGCCCATATGATCCATATGATCCTTTGGACACATTAAAAAAATCCTCTTCTTTCTGCATTCCTGGCTCAACATTTATGGCTCTGGAGAAACAGAAGAAATTTCCAAAATGAAAAATGCTTAAATCACTATGTAGAAAATCTGTTACGAAGTCAGACTATAGTTCCTGTCCTGGCCAACTCTCAAATGAGAGAGAGTGAGAATGTAATTTAAAAACAGGGTCAAAAATCCAATAAAAGGTTTTTTATAATAGTCAGCAATATTATAACTTCACATTCATATTCTACGGGTATTTTAGGCCTGCCTCAGATTAAAAAAAAAAGTCTGATTTTGAATTACTGTAATTAACTGCAAAAGCTTGCTGATTTGTTGATGCAAAATAATGTCAATCTTTTTCATAAACTTGTTAGATTCTTTGTAAATAAATAGCAAAAATTATACAAGGAACACAAATTCGGCTCTTTGTCAGCAGTTTGCTGTTGGCGCGCAGAGAAAGGTGTTGTAAGGAGGGACATAAGTGAAAAACCGTGGTCCTTTCCCTGACACCATTAGTGTAACATTACCAAACGGTGAGCCATATTCTTGCCACAGTATGCTTGTGAAAGAGGGAGTATATTTTACATTTCACCCTGAAAACTTATTAAGTCTGGGAGGAAGGAAGGTGTGAAACGTTGAGTTTTCTTAGAAGCAGAGTAGGTCAAAAAATAGTTTGGAGAGCACTGGAGAAGGAAAAGACAAATCCCTCTTGAGCTGAATAGCTGCAGGCGTACGCCATTAATTTTTAGCTATTAAAAAGTGCTGAGGCATATTTTTAAAATCTTCACTCTTAACACTCATTTTTTTTTTCTGAGAATATCAATGGGACTTTTTAATTTCAGCACCACAGTCTGGCCCTAAATTGTGAATATCAAACCCGTGAACATCACTGAAGTATAAATTCAGTTGAGAGTGATTTCACTATCTGTGTTACATATTTGCACCTTAAATGTGAGCCACTCCGGCGTCACTACTGTGTTCATTACACAATAGCGCTTGACATAAAAATCATATTCCGCAAACAATATTGATTCCGGTTCTCTTTTAATATTGGAAATCAGAAGGGAAAGAACAATCACAACACTCTGTAACAGCAATGACCAATTTGCTGTAGTAAGCAACGGCACAACTGATGCAAAACCCAGCTCTTGGTCTGATACTACAGAACAGAGCATTACCCAAAATACGCCTGAGAAAAGTTGAGTGGGATCAGGCTATTTAATAGATGCAACAAGAGAAATAATTCAGAGCTACAATCTCAAATGCAAATCGTTTAAGTATTCATTGATACCTGTCTTGCAGCAGCTGTAGATGGAATGAAAAAGCTGATGCAGGAATGGGCTAGGTGCGATCTAAGACACAATGCACAGGCGCTGCCCAGCGGTGGGGGCAGAAATGCAGTTATTATTTTATACTTAAGTTCTGTGTATTTTCAAGGTGCTAGATACGTTTTACCTGGACACCAAGGACACTGAGCTGTCATTCCTTCTTTCAAGAAGTCTGATTCAGCATTCATAAAAGACATAAATAAAGGATGGCATCTGGCTTTACCAAATTATAGCAATGGTCCAACAGTTTTATTCCAGTGTTATATTCTGGTAAATCTTTTCTTCTGTTAAAGCAGACATTTTAACAAGGCACTAGAAAACAATGTTTTCTGTAGTCCATAATATCAGCTTTTGTCACTAAGGTCTTTATAAGCACTCTAAGCAAAACATGCATCCCAAGCATACAGCGATCAAAAGCTCCTGTATTGCTGCAAAGAAGTACAAAATAGTCTGGGGCCCAATTCTGTTTCTACTATGTTCAACAACAGAGAGAATGAGTCATTTTTCTCTTAAACTACTAAAATGCTCCTAAACTGCAACCCTTATCTCACAGAGGTTTAAGTCAAACATTGGCCTAGAAGATAATACTACCTTGGGTAAAGGATCCTCACAGAAGGGAAGAATAAAAGCACAAGCATGTCAGATCACAGTTATCGGTGGGCAAGTATAGTCTATTTTGTCTCTTTGTTACAAAAGATTAAAGTAATAATAATTTGACCGTGCTTCCATCAATTTAAAATGCTCTGCTAGATAAATATTTTTAAGATCTGTACAACAGGCCTTCTATTTAACAATGAATACATTTCAGACGACTGTGCTGCCAAGCTCCAGCTCTCTTTCTAGCAGCTGAATTCTTGGATAAAATCATTTTGCAGGGTATGAGCAATGCACTTCTGAAAATAGCATCACTGCAAAATGAAAGATGGCAAGAATCTCTACAATGCTGATTTATTTCAATGAAATTTCGTCTCTTATAACCAGTATATATTTTGACGTTTTCAGCTGAATTGTCATACTTAATAAAATGTAAACCTATAGAATTTGTTAATTTTGAGGCCCCAGCGTAAATGTCTAATAGGGAAACAAAAGAAGAAAAACAGAATTTAAAAAAATACCCATTCACAATTTACATCATAAAATATGTAAAACAGGAAAATGCTTTGTGGATCCAAATAATTTGCATTTATCACCACCACATGTACAGAGACACTCACAAAAAGAAACCAACACCAATCAACAAGCTGTTTCCCACTTATCTTTAAGTATGTTTCTACTAGAAGAATGGATTGGAGTGATACTTTTTAAAATATCAGTGGGTTTATACATCTTGTGTAATACTCGGTATTCAGACGTGCTGCTGAGAAAACACTAAGAGGTGATATTTCACTTCCCTGATTCTAAGTAGATTACGTCTTTTGGCTTTCTTTCCAGTTCAACTGATACGAAGGTACACTTCAGCAGATTATTTTTTTCCTAATAATGAAGATTTTTAAATAGATTGGAAAATAGAATTTTCAAATGAGGAGCCTGATATTTTACAGTCCATTAATGCAGCTGTCTTTTCTAATTAACATCAGCAATAAAATTGTCATTCTTCTATCACAGATTTTATCCTAAAAATGAGATTATTTGTATATGAAAGGTGTCAAAATCCGTAAGCCTGACAGTAGAAACAGATGAAAAGAACACATCATAAATATCTTCTATCTACATTCGGTCACTGATTTTATATAGAAAGCGATGCTGTGTACCAAGCCCAGCTACATTCTCAGCAAGACCTGCACTTGTTAGGTCCATGTGCGGAAACCAAAAATACAAATGTCCCAGTTGTGCAAGCCCTAATTCATATGACTCACATAGACTTCCCTGACTTGTCCTAATGACACCGAAACAGTAAGGATGATTCATGCAAATAAAATATGGGAATACACAACTTTTTTTCTAAATATTTCCTGCCTGCATACATACATATATATATATATGTGTATATATATATGTTCATATGTATATCATTTTTATCCTCAGGTATTTTACACCGATTTATCTATGTAGCAGGTCTGTCTTGAATATAATGTATAATTTAATCTCTACATACAGAACAGGTGACTGAGGAGGAAAAAAGGATAAAAGATAAAGGAAAGAGAGAAAATGAGTGGAGGAGGAAAATTAGAAAAAATAAAATAAAAACAGACATTAAGGTATATTCAGAATGATGTAATTACAGAAACAGTACCATTGATATTGAAAGGCTTCATCTATAGGTTTATCAAAATTAAAATATCTGGTTTGTTTTGTTGGCTGTTTTTTATTTTTTAATCAGTGCACACAGGTTTATCATCAGAAAGCAGTAGCTACATCTTTATATTGTACATTACTCACTATCAGTAAAAATATCAACAGTGCTAAGACATACTGTGTCAAAAGTATACTCTAAGAATTACAACATATTTTTAAACTCAAGGCTACCTGTTTTGATGCAGTATAGATAAAAGAACAGAAATAAAGTGAGTCCTATGCTACCTTTATCAGGAAACATACAAACTACATTTACTTAATAGTATTTTTTTCTCAACTCTGTATACATGTGGACAATAAATAAATATATATGGCTACAAAGAAAGAAATGCTTTGCATACTGTGTTAGCAGTAGTGTGCTTATAGTGACAGGAGTACTATATACAACAATATCCTCATATCAGTGCAAGATATCTGCTATGCTGCGTGTATAATTAATTGAAGTATTTGGAGTTGCTATGTTAAAAGTAAGAGCATGACATCCTGTACCAACATATAATAGATCCCCAATACATGATACAATGAAAATGATACATTTTAATGAAACCTAGTATCTATCGATCAGCAGCTAAGCCTTACAGCTAAAAATCAAGACATAATTACCACTATACTTAAATAGTTCATTGAAGAAAAATCTTCAATATTTGTGGGGAAATATTCCAACACGGGAAGCAACAAATGCAATTATACCACCTGCACAGATTTTCAATGAAAAATTAAGGCTCCCATTTAATGCAGCACAATCCTTCACTTGAAATTCTCTATACATTGCTGGGTAAATATATCTGAGCCTTTGTGCCTTGTCAGAGAAGTAAAATTAATCAAATGACTGAGATTCTATGAAACAGGCATTGCTTAAACCTTCAGCATTTTTTGCTAAAAATGTTTCATACTTGTATACTACTGTATTGGTGATAAGGACTTCTGAATGTTTTAGTAAAAGCACATGTTAAAATATTTACTGATGCTGAAGGAACAGATGACTGAAGGAAAAGTGATTGTACAATAATGAGTTGTTGATGAAATCATGAACTACGTAGCCCTGAATATGCACACTTTTCATACAACAGCTGGGAAACACTGCTTCCTCAGACCAACTTTTTAAGAGAAAAAGAGACTGAAAATAATGGAGAGAAAGCAGGTAGCTAAGAACATAATATCAGCAAACCTTCAATTCTTCAATTATTAATATCCTTTCTTTCCTTTATTCTCTTCTCCTGTGTTTTTTTTTCCTGTTTTTAATATTCTCAAAGTATAAAATCTTTCACATTAAGGGCATTTGTGTCACTTTTATTTGTTCTTCTCCGTTTGTAATCTATAGTGGGGAAACAAAACACTGCTGTCAAGCCTTAAAAAAGAATCCAAAAATTGTTTTCTCTTTCACCTGCTACATCATTACTTTTTGCAAAGCAGCTCTCCCTGCATCAACCTGTTGTGCTGTCTTCTAAATGAACTAAGCCTTATTTGCACTTTGATTTAATTTCAAAGGGGAAGCATTACTATGAAGGATGGACAGGCACTATAGATTGCTTCTACAATATTTCAATGGAATAATAATGAGAAAAAAGAAAGCCAACAGCAAGTAGATTGTGTGGAACATGGAAATGCTATTGATTAACATCATATTCTGAATTACTTATATTGTAGGTATAGTTATAATTAAAGTTATATTATATAATATGTTTCCTTGTTATCAATTTCTATTATCATGACTGGCAGTAAAGGTAAATTCTGAAGGGAATTAGCAAATATGGACAGAAGGACAAAAACAGTTTTAAGGAAATATCACGTAATGTTATGATAAAAAGTGATCTAGACTTCTATTTGGAATTACACAATATTCTTTTTATACAGTATTCTTTTAATTTCACTAGGTTCCATATTTCTTTCTCTTTTAAAATGAGAAAAAATCTATGTAGAAGATAAACTGTAATTAGTTGTGTATGATAACCTTATCAGCTCAATAAGACATGGTAAATACAGGAGCTCAAACACAAGAAAAGCAGTGACTTAAAAAGCCCTGGCTTTGTGTTTTGTCACTCTTGCTTCTACATGGCACATCTTTATAAACTGCAATACGAGAATATTTTGAAAGATAATCTTTCCTTCAATGAAAGGCTGTATTTATTCAACTTATAAGATATTAAGTGGTTATTTTACACTTATCTTTGTATTTTTCTTTAACAGTGCGAGCATCCCTTTGAGTCTTTCATAATGGAACCGATACTCAGCACTGAATCCAATTATAACAACCTACCAGCAGTACTAATTGGTGAAAATGCATTGCTGGTAATTGCTGTAAACTCATCCTTCTGCACAGGATGAAGGAGGGCAATAAATTCTACCCAGCGTTAAACAATAGGGAAGACGACCATTAGCACTGTTTTTCTTATGTAAAATGCATTAAAGTGAGTCATCCACTTAAAAGTTACCTACTGATAGCTTTACCCCAGATTCAGGGACTAAGGTAAGTGCTTCCAAAAAAAAAAAAAAAAGAATACAAAAATAATAAGGTAAGGAAGAGAGAAGGAAGAAAACGCGGTCATTAGTCCCATAGTGTTTTGTTGTGTGGGGTTTTTCCCAATCTGTAGGCGAATCTCAAATATGGTGTATTGGCTTATTTCTGCCTTTCTTTTATTGCATGCTTTCATTATGTGTTCTTTGCACTGCTCTGGGCAACACTTTCACGCTAACAAGTACGCAGCGCTTTAAAGATACGGCCCCGCAAAACATAAAGCTGCTTGCACCGAGAGCATCCCTCAGCTCTGGCAAAGGTGGTTTTTGAGAAGCAACGATTTGCAAGGCCACCGCCGAAGCCAACACTTCTTTAGTTGTGCTGCTTTAAGCCTGCGAAAGCCCCTCCGGTGTGGCACACGCGTGCGCACACGCGGCACCCCGGCACCCACGGGCAGAAAGCAAACCTCCAACTGTCAAAACACTCGTGCCGGGCGCTGGAAGCCAGCCAGGCAGGGCTCAGCCGAAGCGGGCTCGCAACTCCGAGCCGGGCTCGCCCGCCCGGTTCGCTTGCCCGCCGCGGAAAGGCAAGAAAATCTTGTCTTTTGCGTCAATTTTAATAAAATTGCTAAAGTGTTTTTTTTTTTTTTTTTTTTTTTTTAATAGTGTTAGAACTCCAGGCAGGCTGAAATAACCCTTGTGGGAGGAGGGGGCGGGCTCTGTGTAACTCGAAACTTTCCTGTCAGCACGGCCGAGCTGCCGGGGTATATTTAGAGCTGGGCTCTGCTCCGGAGCGCGGCTGCGAGGCAAAGCCTTTACCTCAAAAGTACAGCGCCGGCCGCGACCGGGGCACCCTCCCCGCCCCCCGGCCGCCGCCCCGGAGGGACCCCCTGCTACCGTCACTCTTTTCCCAAGCACAAGCAGCCGAAATCCTGCAATTTTACCTCGCCGCCACTTTCCGCCCGGACTTACTTTATCTCCCTTTGTATTTTCGGGGGAGCCGCGCTCTCCCCGGCACGGAGGCGCGCCCCCGCCCCGGCCGTGCCCCCCGCCCGGACCCCCGGAGCCCGCGGGGACTTACGTGGTGGCGGAAGGGAAGGGTCCCTCCGAGGAGTGGTTCATCACCAGGGACTGGAAAAGTGTCAGGCTAAAGACTAGCAGCCAGCCAGCAGCCATCTTCCTGATCGAAGATCGATCCCCCTTCCCCAAGTCGGCGAGACGGCAATAATAATAAATTCAATTATTGTCTGTGTGGTGGTGGTGGGGGGGGCTGTTGTTTTTTAAAGCCTCCTCCGCTCCCCCCCACCCGCCCCCTCGCAGGAGGCGCAGCCCAGAGATGTGCGGAGAAGCGGGAGCGCGGCCGAGGGTGGGAAGGAGGAGGAGAAACGATGGAGATCTGTGGGTGGAGAGGGGGGAGAGGAGAAACAGAGAAGAGAGAGAGAGAGATACTCTACTCTCTGCTACTCCAGCAGCAGCTCCAGCTTCATCTGATCCGCCGCCATCAGGGCTACTTTTGTAACAGATCTCCGCTCACTCTATGTGCGTGTGTGTGTGCCCTTCCCTGATTTATTCCCCCGATTGCAGAGCAGAAGGAGGAGGAGGAGAGAGGCAGGCGGGGTGGGGGCTCCTGAAGGGACGGGAGGAAAGAAGGGGAGAGAGTTGGAGACAGGCAGATCGCTCCCGGCTCCTGCCTTCCCTGCCGGCAGCGGGGGAAAGTCGGGGCGGGGAGCGGGGGAGGGCGCCGGGCCCTGTGGCGGCCGCGCTCCTTACAAGGCAGCCGAGGAACTCCCCGGGCCGGGCTGGGCTGGGCTGGGCTGGGCCGGGCCGGGCCGGGCAGGGCCGCCCCCGGCGCCGGGGGAGCCGCGCTCCCGCCCCGCTCGCCGCCGGGGGGCTGCGTGCCGCACCTCCCAGCCGCCCCGACGCTATTTTTAAAAACCGCTTCGTGCCTTATTTTAATCCCCCCCTCCTTTTAAGCAGCAGCCTCACGCAGCCCGTGTGCCACCAGTCTGGGCTGCGTTTATATATATAAATTTATATATGTATCTATGAATGCCGCTCTTCCCGCTGCGGGCGGTAGAAGCGCTCCTCAGCGCGGAGGCTCGCCCCGCGGAGCCGCGCTGGCCCGGCGGAGCAGCGCGGCCGCCCCCGCCCGCCGCAGGGTCCCGTCCCCGGCGGGACCCCGAAGCGCTTCTGGGAGGCCGGCCCCTGGGAGCACGGCCGGGAGTCCTCGGGCTTCATCCCCGCCCCGACCGCATCGCTAACCTAGATACTCATTTCAGATTCCTTTGAAAATTCGGAGGACAAATTCCCTCTCCCGTCCTTTATTTTGCCCGTGTTCACGAATACCAGTCTCTGTGGCAACTATACATTCTCCGTACCAATGGAGAAAGTAATCCAGGGAAATATTTCTTAGCTCGTTTACTAAAGCAGTTAAAAGTTCAGTGACTATTTTGATTTTCTTTTCCATTTGTGGGTGGTTATTTATGCTTGGTTTTCTTTCTTTTTATATGCTTATATATTTCTTAATTAGTTAAATACAATTATGTAATTATATTTATATTTGTATATATTTAATTAGTCCAGTAGGTGAAAATGAAAGAGCAGACCCAGTATTCATGTTGTTTTCACATCCTTTGTATTTCAGGGTCACGTCATCTTGACTGTATTAACTCACAACAATTTGTGTAAAACAGAAAAGTGCTCATCTCTATTTTAAAAGTGGCAAAAGGACCAAAGCTGAGATCCGCAAATGAAGAATTGAGTGTTCACGTTGCCCAGGCTCCAAGCCAGCACCATATTTCAGTTGCAATCTGTAAAGCATGCAGTCACTCATCTACGTTGTTTCTGGATTGGAGCTGGCACTTCGGAGCTGGTGGGAAGAACTCCCAGTTGTCTTCACCTATCCACCTACCTGTAGGTACGTAGGATTCAGGGTTTGGATGCAAGTCCAAAATAGAAATTTCTAAAATGATACTGCAGCCTGTAGACTCGAACGGCCTGAAGAGTACCTACAGACCAGCTTCTGTAGCTCTCCATAGGCTTTACAGTTTTGCCACATCAGTGGCAACGCTTCAGATACTCAGTACCTCTGCTTTCCTACAGGGATGTAGAGGCACCAATGGTCTCTGCTGCAAGGTGCGACAGGTAACTGCAGAGTCATGGGCATGTGGCACAGAGGTGCTGCTTCACATAGGATGTATCGAGATGAGACCCAGGGTGGAGAGAAGATGTTGGGAATGGAGTAAAGGTTTGGAGAAATGCACAGAGGAAAGAGGCTGGAAATGTGGAGTAGTTCAGGTTGCACAAGGCCATGACAAATTTACTTCTTAGAGTGTAATTTAAGGCATCTCCTCACTCTTGGGGCCCCACACTGTTTAAGGGTAGCATTATCCAGTATCAAGAGGACATCAGTTCAGTTATGAACATGAATATTCCCAAAAAACCACTGGTTCTGCTCCTTGATAGGACTCTGAAGGTCGGCACGAGTTCATACCTAAATCCTGCTGAGATCCACAACCTAGACATTCTTCTGTTAGTTGTGCCCCAAAACACCTACGGCCTCGCAGTGGGCAACACAGTGATGGATTAACACTCCAGCAACAGCCCTACAGAATAAAAGGTGGAAATGCCCCACCTGGCTCCTTCCCTACCTGAAGGATCCAACATTCGCTCATGTCATCTCTGCTCACCAGGAAAGTACTTGTGTTCAATTCCCAGCTGTGCTTCCCCCAGAAGCCCACACACTGCTCAGCAGGCCACAGTCAACGAGCCGGGGAAGAGGTGCTCTCCCACTGAAGTGGGCAAGCAGAAAAGAATGCACATGTTGGTCACAGCAATAGAAGGTGCAAATGACTGTGCAAACCCACATGGGAAATGGTTTCAGCAGGTGAGAATAAGTAAGGTCACTCTCCCTCAGATGTACCAGTTCAATATAATGTACAAGGGACAAAGATCAAAGAATGATAACGTAAAATAATAAATAGAAAAGTATGGGGTTACACAGAAATGTTTCTTTCATCAGTACTATAATTTTCTGTAAGCCTACATTTGTGATGCTGCATCCATCATTTATAGAGCTCCTTAGGGCAGTAATTATTGCTACTAATAGTTCCAACAACAATAACACATGGATAGCAATGCAATGGTGCAATGCATGGGTGGGTTGGCAGCCCACCTGGTACCGTAAGGTCTGGATTGTGACTGTTTCATCAGTCCTAATACACTGTAACAACAGCTGAAATGTGAAAAAGGTGCTAGAGAAAATACCGCTTTTTTTTTAATATAGCAATATTTGAAGCATCAAGCCTACTGTGCTATTTACAACTGTATAACAAGACTCTCTGCAAGGTAATCCTACAGTGAACGTCACTTAGGTGCAAGTGAATGCCTGCGGAGCTCACGGAAACTCAGGGATGAAGGTGAAGAGAAAGGGTGTCTACATGCAGCTGCAGCGTGGAGGAGAAATACCCGGGTTAGCTCCAAACTAGCTGGCTGAGGTGTTGAGGAGCAGCCAGGGCTGGGAAATGGAGCTCAGCAAGGGCTACCTGTGTGCCATTCGTGGGAAGACTCGGATCTGTGATATCCGACTCAAGTTCAGCCTGGAAGCTTTACAGGATTTACAAGCAAGCTTGGACTGGAGCCCAGTTTCGAGAAAAGCTAGAGTCAAATAACAGTTTTCCTTCAAAATTAAGTGAGGATTGAAGCTGGCTTTTGAATTTTTGCCTCTTTTTGAATCTGAAATTCAGGAAGGCAATGCCACCCTGAAGCATGGGGTAGAAGAGAAAGCAGGAGTTACTCCAGGAGTAATGTGTTATTTGCTATTTACTCACCCTTTTGTTTCACCTAATTATTTAGGGCTTAAAAATGCATTTATATGCCAAGTATTTAATAAAGATGCAGAATGCTTAGAAATGTTGACCTTATCCAACAAACATGTATGGATATGAGCAATTGTGCTCAAATGAGTTCCCACTAGCTTTGACAGGAAAGCGTGATTGACTTAAAACATAGTACTAGCAGAATTAACTTTCTTGATATTTCTTCATCCTCCCATAATCCAGAAAAAAAAGTGCACATAGTTTCATCATGAAATTTTAAAAAGCCATTAAAATCTCCTAAGCAATCAATTCCTTTACATTTGATGTTTATACTATTTCCCTACACAGTCACGTTTGAAACAATATTTTAAATATGTGCATTTTATTTCACAGTGATGTTGCACTGCAGATATTCTTATGATTTATCTGTGTTAAGGTTCCTAAAGATCTATTACAGCTGACAAGTCTTCTTTTTTAAGCACTTAAATATAGACTTGAATGACAAACCATGAAAATAAATCTTTCTTCATTCTTACTTCACCTCCTAAATTTATTGCCTGTCATATCTGACCGAGACCTGTCTGTGAAGGAGCACAGGAATGACAGGGATTGATATAATGAGAGGGGTCTTCTTACAAAAAGTTTGCTTTGCACCTACTTGGTGGACTTGGCAGTGTTGGGTTTACAGTTGGTCTCAATGATCTTAAAGTTCTTTTCCAACCTAAATGATTCTATTCTATGATTTACTGAAATTACTGGGAATCTTTCAATTGACCGTGGTGGTCCATACGTCAGAAATAAAAATTCCTGTTGCAAAAGTACAAAATTTGTTTTGCATCAAAGCCGCCTTCTCAGTTCAGTATATCAGTAACAAGTATTATTTCATGATCAAGCCTTTCTCTTTAATTTCAATTTCTGGATATATTATTTACATTTTCATAAATTATTTACGCTGTCGCAAATCCAGCATAAGAGACAAAGAGGTGGGCCTTCTGTGTCTTAACCATTTTTCTTAAGAAAAACAAATATTAAGTTAGAACCAGATTCAAAATTTTATTAATTTTATTTTATGCTTGTATATAAACTAATGCTTCAGTAATCAGCATTGTCATAAAATTTTTGGAAAACAGGGGCAGTTTAAGACTTAACTTATACTGTGATTGTAGCACTCGTGTGAATAGATAGCGTGCAATGACCAAGTGTCTTAAGTGTCCTTTGGTTATATTCAGTAAATCGGTAGTGGCTGTTATTCTCACTGACCCTAATCTGCAGTGTGCTGAGTACGAACACTTAACCCCTGTGGTTGGGGTGACAAGTACTTTGCTAGATGGAACCCCAGATGTCATTCAGTTTGGCCAAAATGTGCTTGCTGAAATACTGTAAAGAGTATGACAAGGTCTTAATCAATGCCACAGTGATACCAAAATACCATTTGGTTCCTGGCATGTACTATCTTCTTTATGTCTGTGTGTTACACAGGGCAGGAAGGGGTAATCTTACTGAGCAATTCTCATTCTGTTTGCTTGTGTGGGACTGACTAGGGAGCGCAGGCAGCCTGATCTCAATTTCTAATTTCAGAGGAAAAAAACTCTCTTATTGAAGTCTGCAACAGATGGAAATGCAGGATCTGGCCCATTGCAAGTGAGCAGAATTATTTTACATATTTGAATTGCATATCATTTTATATTGTAAAAACTCTGTGAGCTACAGCCAGCAGCAAGGTAGTCAACACTGTTTTGTTGTCACCCTTGTTTTTATTCACATTTGAGTAAATGTGCTGAACCTAGTAGCAAAACTTTCCCTATCTGATATAATTCAGTGCTTATTTTTTTCTTGTTATTGTCAGATTTGAGGAAAACATTCATCCTAATTCAAGTCATGAGGGCAGGCATGTACACATTTTCACACTGAAAGTTTTTTTGTTTGGTTGGGTTTTTTGACACTGCTTTAAACCAACAATAATTTAAGGATAGTTTAATATTGAAACTTGGAGCCCAGCATAATAAATATTCTTTTAATGAATACCAAAAAAAACTATCTTAAAACAAAGTGCCAGGCTTCTAAAACTTCATCCATTTAAGGAGGAAGCATAATCCAAAGTTTATTCAATTATCACTGATCCTGATACGTCTACGCAGGACACTGTAGCATTATGTGGAGATAGTAGTTTGGTTCTGAAAGGCTCTATGTTCATTCTATTATTATTATTATTATTATTATTATTATTATTATTATTATTATTATTAAGCATCTGAGTTTGAAAAGAAAAAGAACTATTTTGTTCAAGAATCACTGTATTGTATTTCCCAGTGTAATGTAGAAGTACTTGTTGTAAATCTCATATTGATGTTGTGACACTCTTCACAGAAAACCATGAATGTCAGTAGTCTTGCTGAAGGAAACCCTCAATTATAAATGTTAAACCGTGGTATGTTCTGAGCTTGTAAAGAAATATAACTTCTAAGAACAGTCTTATACAAATAACATATATTTTATATAAGGATGGATTAAGATGGATTAAGCGACACAATATCTTTGTACAACTTTGTCTATCTTCCACCCAGCCCCTAATATATTTTAACTTAGTTTATTCCATCCCTTCCATTGACTTTAAGCAGATACAGTTCTTTCTTGAACCAAAAAAATACATATATATTTCTTCTTTCCCCTCCTAAATCAGACAATTTTTCCCCAAGTTTTCACCCTGTGAGATTCATCCTTACACCAGTAGAAGCTTTTCTAAATATAAGAATACTACTTTCCTGAAATCTGGTATCTTGCAACTTTTTAGGACTAAAAAAGGCCTTTATAGGACTCCATCGTCCCACTGGAAGGAGAGGACAGCTGCTCTCTGAGGTGGCAATCAGAGTAATCATAGCAAACCACTTCCAGCCAAATGGGCTGAAGCTGCCTCAATATCTCATACCTGCTTAACCTGTCTAACCTAATTAACCAGGTGGTTATGAAAGCTGCATTCAGAAGTTATTGCTGAGATTTTAATTAGCAGTATTCCTGCAAAAGAATGGGTGCTTTCATGCTGTCCGGCCACAGATGCTGCTTTTGGAAGTTCAACAGGATGAGCTAAAGCTTAGTAGGAAAGTTGTATCTGACTCCCTTCTTTTGAGAACATATTATTACTGTTGTCATTTTGCACTTGGTGAGATACACATGGACTACCTAAAAGGAAAAAAAAATGTTTCTTTTGTCTTATCCAGTAAGTAACAACAGTAAGTACCGTGCTTTTAATACAATGACTGTTGTTTAAGTAAGTGACTTGTGCTCTCAGCTGAGAATGCCAGCCTGAGAGTGCATGAGCATTGGATCTTTGGACGAGGTATTGTGCATGAACGAGACACGGTATTTGTCAGAGAATTGCCTCCAAGAACCTTTTACAGAGTGGTGTTTGCATTCAGTGTTGGGTCACCAACCTCCTAATGCTTTTAAGTTTAACAGCTAGGAAAAACTACTGATCTCGGCTCCATTTGTAGTCAGTGGACATAGACCAACACCTCCACAGAATGATGCATCCCATCCTAAAACAGGTGGTTGAGATGATCTCAGTCTCCTATTTCATCTGCCTTGCAAACTATTAGTGAATACAAAAATAACTCAGAAGGAATATGGGGCAGAGAAGAGGTGAAAAAAAAAAGTCAGAATGAAAGATAATAGAGGCAAAGGAAGAGTTAAGAACAGGAAAGTACAAATCAAGAAGAAAGGGTATGCCTGTGGAAATGAAGACAAACCAGTGAATTTATGTACCATAACAGGAAGATAAAATTGTGAAAAGGAAAGGAAAGAGTAAGGTGGGGAAAAGTAAAGTGAAACAAGAAAACAGGAAAATGAGGAAGGAAAAAAATTGATTAGGAAAATGAGACAGTAAGGGAATGGAAAACTTATTACTGAAAAGGAAGAGGTGCAGGTAAGTGGGAAGGGTCACAAAGAAGAGAAAGGGGAAGGAAAACACCAACAGAGGTTTGGTCTGCACATATTGATGTGCACGTGTCCACTTATTTTTTAAAAGATGGCAGATTAGGAGTCATAACAGTAAAAAGAAGATGCATATTTAGCAAGTGTTTCAGTATGTCAAGGGAGGACACTGTAGACTGACATGACTTTGCCGTGACTACGCTCTGCTGGATCAGAAGCCAGGTGGCCACATTATCTGGGATCGGCCCCAGTCTAATATGCTTTGCCCCTAAGCAGAGATTATTAGCTCAGATAATGGAGGCCACAGAGCTTCTGGTTTAGGAGCACAAGGCTCCTCCTGGTGCTGAGGGTGAGGGCAGGACTTGCTCCTGTGTGATGCTATATACCTCAATCTGATAATACAGTATCTGCTACACATTTTACACCAATTGCAAAAATTATTTGAGCTAAACTTGAATCTTCTGTGTACCCATAGTTTCTAATAAGAGAAGCTGGTGGGATAGACAGTAGACTTCATGCCAAGTACCCTTAAGAAATAATAAAGTAATAAATAAATATTTATAATATTCCTTCTCCAATAAAGCCTAAGGGCAGATAGGTTCTCTCATCTCTTTCATGATTTATTAAAAATCTTTAATTGGCAGTTCTTAAAAAATTCCAATTCAGCTTTTAAAGTGAAAAGTCAAAAGATAAAAGCAGCTGTAGGTAAACTTGCACATCTGATCAACCCCAGTATCTAATTAAAATGAAGGAATGGATTTAAAAGTTACATTTCAAGCTTCTGCTATCATGTTATCAGGGAGTGCTTTTATGTTGTCTGAAAGCATAAAGCAAAATTTTTGCATGTGCCCATAGTATCTATACAGGTCGAATTCTTTCCAGAATCATAGCCCATTAAACTACGTAACAATGATGTCATTTATTCGTATGGGTTAGTACCCCCTCTATTGTCTGAACCCTGTCACAAGCCATAATTTATCAGTATGGCAATATTAAGCCCCCTTGTTATAATCAGCTCTGCACAGTCTGCAGTTCCATGCAAAGCAAAAAGGGCAGCTCTGTACAATCCACTCCAAATGCTGGGATTAATTATATTTATTAATTATGTTGTAGACTTCATATTGCACTTGCAGATGTTATTAATTACTGCCACTCCCAGTACAATAGCTGTTTCCATAGTTACTATGAGAATTTAAAGAAGGTGTGAAGGGAAGTAAGTTGAGTAGTTGGGTTTGGTTGGTTTGATTTTTTTTTTTCTAAAAGGAGGACAAAGGCAATCTGACTATATATATATAAAAATATATATATATATAAATATATATATAAAATATATATATACCAATATATATAAATATATAAAAATCCCCAAGCCCAAAGCAGTGCAAGATAAACAAAAAGTAATGACACAGAGGAATGTGAATGTTTTCAGAAGGTACCAAGGAACTTAAATAATCAATTACTTAAGTTAACAATCTGCTCTCACTTGATCCTTTTAAGTTTAATCCTAGTTTGCACTTTTTGGTATAGTCTAGATAGCCCAGTGAAGTCAGAGGGCATGCAGTGCAAATAAACGTGGAGCCATGTCTGTCTCCAGCATCACAGATTTACGAGATACAAACACACTACCAGCAGCGCTGGTTTAGAACTAAAATGTTTAAAATCATAGATTGCTATTACTTGAAAGAATGAAGACTTAATCATAAATTTAATATCTTATGTGAATTGTAAATTAACCACGTGACTGTGTCTTCTCAAATTGAAATACAGCTTTTTACATCCACTGCCCAGCACATTTGCAAGAACAAGAGCAAGGTTTATCAGCTAACACACCAAGTACCTGTTATTATCGTTGAGTCACGTCAAAATTCTGTCTTCAGACAACATTTGCTCTTGGTTAAGAGTTATTCTGAAATGTCTAAGTAGAATGTCCTGGTAAAGGGACATACGAATAGTTTAATAGTTACTCTCCTCTCATATCAGAAAATAAAGTGAAAATAAAAGCAATTACTGAAAAATTACAGATTATTGCAACTTGAAACTACTGGGGGAAAAGAGGTGAGAATTATTTTGATATTTCAAAATGATACATTGAAATAACAGAAATATTTCCTTTTCAAAAGACTTTTCAGATACTTCTTTACATTTATAGCTGATGATTCTTAAAAATAATTAAAAGAGAAAACAGAGAAAGGGTTATTGGCAAAATCCATATTTTCTTAAAAAAAAACCCCACCCTTCACTTTGGGAAAATACTAGCACTGTTTCTCTGTAAGTAAATGTGGTGATCATTTCTCATACTCTAACTCTTAAAATGTCATATGAAAATTATAACAATCTGAGCTGTATTTCCATCAATGGCTGTGATAGGAAATGTGCCTTTGGGTGTCCAGTCCTCCCTCTCTTGAGGACAGAAAACCTTTCCCCCACTTTGAAATGCAAATGACTGACTCCAGGAGTACCACAAGAATTTTACCCTTTTTATTACCAAGGGAAGCCCATTGCCAAGTCCCACACACACCCGTCTGCGCTCTCGGGGTGAAATATGACCTTTTGAAGCAGATAAGCATTTGTCCTGTGCACTGCTGAAATCCTGGTTTCAGACTTTAAGTAGGTCAGAAGTGGTGCCCAGTTTGGGACTAATCATCTTCAGAAAGGTACCTAGCACCTCAACGGCTTGTGTGTATTAATAGTCCAGTATTTGAAATTGTCATCAAAACATCTACCTAACGCACATGGTAAGTAACAATAATCCAGGGCATAATAAAATAATTAAATAAATATAAAATTAGAATCCGTAGAAAAGAAAAGAGCTCTTAATGTTTAAGATGATAAATCTGGACTGCGAGTTTTCCTTTTATAACACAGACCAACATTTTCCCAGTGAGCTGGGAAATTCCTGTAGGACCTAAGCACGTTCTGCCTCCCACGCGACGCTTTGCAGCAGAAATCCTCTTTGAGGAGAAAAAGTTCCTCTCCACAAGAGGCTACTGCTATTTTCTTATCTGGCACCATGAACTGGGTGCCCACGCGCACTACCCTTGAGGCCAGCTGAACCACATCTTGCATGATGTCCTACAGAGAAGTCACCTTGCCACCTCCCGAGAGATTGCCTGAGACCAGACTGAGGCACCTGCTAAGAAAAAGCAGCAGCAGCAGTAGATGGGACCACTGTTCATTATTCCCTGGCAATAGAGTTCCTTTGTTTCTTTTTGACCTTGGAAACTTCTTCTGCCCTTGTCTAGCCTTTTCTTCTGGCCAGTCTCCCGAGGCCTGCTTTCTAGGCATAAAAAGAGATGAGAGACAGATCGTTTTTGAAAACATGAAAAGTCTCGGGAAAACATTGAGAGGAGGACATAACCTTGAGAGTACATGGGTAAAGGAGGCAGAAAACCTAATGCAGGGTCAGAAAAATGAAAGGAAAAGGATTAATTAAATTGTACTAAAAGAGTTTTGAAGATGAAAAAGGAATATAAGTGCTAAGTATTTTTCTTTGTAACAGAAGCTCTGCTGAAAATCAGCGGGGAAAGCGTGGCTTTTATTTGAGTGGCAATTTGCATATTAATATTGTGATAGCATTATGCAATAGTATATAAGACAGATTGGGTAAATAAAGGCTGTGACCAAACATTTCAGCTTTTCCCCCACGTCTATTCAAAATAAAGCTGGCAGAATGTCACACTGTAGGCATGTCCTTGATTTGTTTCCAGTAGAACATTAATTGATGTGTTCCCTTGTTTTGATATGTGATTTACAAGCTCTATAACTCAAAGGGTGATTACAGCCAGGCTAGCAATCTGGATGCCAAGCCTCATTTCAGTGAACTGTCCTGGATATTTCACTCTAGAAATCATGGCTTTCTAAATGTGTGGGAGACAATATTAAGCAGTGGCAATCAACAGTACAGTTTTCTGTTGGTGTAGCGGGAGGGAGTATTTTGAAATAGCTAGTGCATCTGCTTGGTAGCTATTTTTTTCTCAAACTGGAAAAATCTCCAATGTTTCAAATAAAATACCCACAAAATACCCAGAAATGTAGAAGTCTTCACAAAGAACATTCTGTATTTTTTCCCCTAGTACTTAAAAAATTGCTGTGCAAAACTCTTGGTAACCCAGAAATTTTTGAATTATAGTTTCATTCCAATACGATCTACAGCGGCTCAACGGTGACCCCTAAATACCAAGGCTATAATGGGAATGGTGAAAAATTCAAGCCCATTATTGTACTACCCTGTGTTACTATAATACCATCTATCCATTTCATGTTTCATCTAGTTTTCTAATATTATTTCAGTTGGTGAAAGATGCTTAACAGGAAAAAAATTTAGAAGCACTTTCTCACTTTCTTAACAATTCTGTTGTTAAAGGAGTTGTAGAGAGTTTGTGCGTCAAAGAGAAAGTAAAGTGATTGTAAGTTTATTCGATTGAAGGCTATTTCCAGTACAGCAGCTTTACAGGTTAGTATCCCTTTGTTATAGATCATTTCAGCTTACACATCAAAATCAGCTAGAAGATGGTATTAGTATTGCAGAGCAAAGTACTAGAAGTTGGGTAGGGCACATTACTATAACTTTGCAGAGTGAAAAGTGGCACATGTTGGCCACAAAACTGTGGAAGCAACCAGCAGCATTAATTTGTTGATAGAAAAATATTTAAAAATAATATATTTAAAACACAAATGCTAGTTCATTATTTCATACATGGAGTGTTCTGTCTGAAAACCATGGGTATTAAGATTTTGCTTTATCCAGCTTTTAGGGGAGCACCATTGCCCTCTTTTTACCAGTGGGATATGTTGTCATTTCACTGGGATCTTGAGCCAGTACATCTATTCAGCATCATCTCAGGATTTGTTGCAGAGTTACTGTTTATGGAGACACTGCTTTACCAATGCCTATGCACAGGAGAGAGGCCAAGTCTATTACTTTTTATACAAACTCATCTATTTCGTTCCTCATCATAGTACTTGACTGATTTTTCAATAGAGCATTTAATGAAGTGAAGAATACTTGTTCTTTTTGTATATACTTTGTTCTTTTCTTTCTCATCTGCTGTTTTATCCATATAATTTTACACTAGAAAGCCAAGCACACCTTACTCTGTGGTCAGAAGGTGAGGAGAATGGCCCAGCCTCAGGCTTTTCAGTCATACAGGCAACATGAAATTTTGATGTGGAAGCAAAGTGGCTTCTTAGCAGATGAAGGAGCTTATGAGAGTTTAAATAAGGAAAAATAAACAGAAAGTAACAGTGTAGTTTTGATGTGGCAAGAAGAGTGGGATAATTCAAGAGAGGTCAAGTTTGGGAGACAGGGCTGATAGGAAGAAAGTGGACTTTGAAGAAGTTTGGGGAGGAGAAATGAGCTGAAGAATTTGCGGGGGGAGATAGGAGGTTGTCTCTTTTCCTGATACTTCTAGTAAGCATATCGCTATGTCTAAAAGATGAAGTTGCTGCCCTTGACCTTCATTCCAGACATCTAACTGGTCTTTAGATATCTTTGAACTATACCATGTGTGGAATGTCCTGGCTATCAGGAATGAAGCCTTTCAATTCACTAAATATTCTGTGGAAATTACAATGTAGAGATGAGACCAGATCTAGAAATACGGTTGCAGCCTTATGTACACTAAGTGCCCAATGATCCACCTTCCCAAACACTAAAGTTTTCTTCTGCTTCTATCTAGCTGAGCAAATGAAGATGCAAGTAATTAAGACCTGGTAATCCTGTGGCTTGGAGCTTCCTGCAACTGGAGATAATTGAATGAATTTCTTGCCGATTCTGCTGTATGAAATGAGAATGCTAGGAGTTAGCAAAACATGCTCAGAAAATACTGTGTTCCTGAGGTCAAAAAGTTTTAGAATAAAATAAGCATTGCCAAAAATCAAACTGAAATTAAAACAAGAACCAGAAGTTTCACTGCTTTCACAAAGGAGAGAAGCAGAGGCATTATGCAGTGAGGTTAAGGAAAAAGATGACATAGCTATGGCTGTGTCATAGCTATGACATAGCCTTTAAAACAAACAAAAAAATATTTTCTTTCATGTTTCTGACCTTGGTTTTATAAAATGCTTCAGAAGAGATTTTGAAGGTAATTAAAGACATACATAAAAAAAAATGTGGTAAAATAAAACATGGGTTTATCAAAGACTTACTTGATCGTGCTGGATTAAGCTGATATTTTCCTTTGATTTTCTAGACAAGGGAAATGAAATGCATCTAATCTACCTGGACTTTTACAAAGCATCTGATACAATTCCACAAGGAAAATTATTAGCTAAATAGTGAAGTCAGGGATTAGTACAAGAATTTTGAAAAGGGTAAAGCATAGACTTAAAAGAGAAAAAGTGAAATGTTGAGGTAAAATGTTGGTTAGACAATTATCTTAAATATTAAATTAGAGACTTATTCCATCTAATATTTTCATTAGTAATCTTGGCTCATGATATGCAATTGCTCTGTTAAAATTTAATGATGACACAAAGAAATTACCAATATGGGGGAAGGTCAAACATCATACAGGATGAAAAAGATGAATGATGATGGCAGTAAGAGAGTTAGAAGAAAATCATGACTTTAGGGACTAATATGAAAAAAATGTTTGCTAGACATATTAGCTGATTACAGGATGACTATGATCCAATAATGTTATGTAGATGCAAAATAACAAAATATAATCTTGTAATCTGGTTCTGTTCCTCTGTATTGTTTTTATAAGGCACTTGAATTTGGGCTGAGTGTGAAAAACTAGGAGTTTGAACGCCATTTCTTACCTTCCCATGCAGATATAGCCTGTGAGACCCCATCCTGACTGCAGAATACACTTCTGGCCAACCATGTTAAGCAAATAAATTCTAACTGGAGCAAGGGCTAAGAAGGGATCCTGGGACTAAATGTGCTTTGCTCTTACAAGCTGGGGGCAGATAAAGAGTATGACCACCCTCTAAAAATGTAAGAGCAGACAGAAAAGAGAAAACAAATTTTAGCTAATGAATAATGCTGGCACAAGGACAAATGGGCACAAATTAGTCATAGATAGATGTGAAGAGGAAAATCAAGACCATTGGAGCAGTGAGAGTCTATGAGGGCAACAAGAGAAGGTGTGTTTCCAGCTCCTGAAACAGAAGCAGCACTGCAATTGCCCCTTTGCCCAGACCAGTTTCTCACTTCATTTTTATTTCCACAGTGAGTACATATTTCCCTTAACATGAACACCACCATCCTTCACTAATAGATTACTTTGCTAAGCTTCTCCAGAAAGTAGAAATTAAGTGTAATTTCTCTTTTAACAGAGTTCACATTTGCTGTTAACTGCCTACCTGCCAGTTTTTGTGTTTATGCTCTTTTTCACTGTGCTACTTCACCTCTTGGTGTTTTACTCTGCTTCCTCATATGCCTTTCTCCTTTTTCTGTATTATATTGTTAGGTTTCTTGATCTCATTAATTGTCTTTTTTTTATTTTTTTCTTTTCTTTTTTCTTTTCTTCTTTTTTCTTTTTTTCCTTTTCCTTTTTTCTTTTCTTTTCTTTTTCTTTTTTTTCTTTTTTCTTTTTTCTTTTTTTCTTCTTTTTTAGCAAAGCTTTGCACCAAAGCAGATCAAATATCATTTCTTGCTCAATGCTGTAAAAAGCAACTCTGTTGCAGGATTCTCTGTCATCATCATATGACAGCTTTAAAATTTACGAAGATAGGACTGGAACAAACAGGCAGAACACATATTACTTCTTGGACTGATACAAGCATAAATTGTTTTGATTTCTTTTTCTCTATTATCCTTATTATCTAATTGTATCAGTGATTCACCATTCAATTTAATTGCCCACAAAATGCTCTGAGACCTCTCTGCTTTATGTTTAAGTATGTCAGCCCATATGCAGCCAACAAAACCCAGAAGTCTTCTGCCTCCCCTTAGATCAAACACAGAGCAACCAAACTCTCATTTACTCTCAATATTTTCTGATACTTGCTTAAAAACAGACAGATAAAGCTTTTGTCCACCACCTTCTCAAACAGATACATTTTTCAGGAGTGGAGAAAAGCTGAGGAAATATGGGTACTTTTTTTTTTTTACCGACTCCTGACAGGACAAAATGCTCTCCAGCATTAGTTGTTTAGCCCTTCTATCCTGATTTCTTCTAGCAAACCATTTAAACAATTTGACTTTCAAATAGATAAATTACCATTAATACTGTTTTGGGGCAAGACAGTTGTTTGGTGTGCTCGAATGTTAAGTCAGCTCCTGGGCTAAGTAAGCAAAGGTTGCTAAGATTCAGCTATAAACTGACATTCCTTCAGACTGAAGTCAGAATGTTAAATTCAGTGATATCGGATACAATCTCTATCTCGTTTTAAAACTAACGTGAATTTATGCAAGCCCAGATAAGCGTGACCAATTATCTTTGCTTCAGAGGGATTAGATGGTTAGAGAGGAATTGCATGCTTACTCTGAACACATCATGAGTTATAAACTGTTAATAACTCAGCTCCTGTCAGAGCAAGGTGTCCTCTCAGGAGAGCCATGGGGACTTGGACATCTCCCTTCAGAAAGACTTTTCATATCTGGTTTTGTTCCAGGTAAGCATGAAATCGCAATCCTTCAAAATGCTCCACATAAATAAAGCGGCAAGTTAGAGCCAGCTAAACAGTGGTTTGATTTTACATCTAAAATGTTAACACTGCTGAAAAATGCAAATGCAATACTGAAGCAGTTATCACAATTGGATTGAATTTGCTAAGTGTTTTGGAATTTTTGCTAAAAAAAAAATGGAGGAGTAGATTTCGGAATATGTGTAACATTTAATTTCAATACTCCACTCCATGCTCTATTTTTACAACAGCTGAAATAAAATTCAAATTATTTAACACAAGACTTACATAACTACCAAATTAACTAAAATATTTTTATTTAAATGGAACAATTAAAAAAATCTTCATTTGACCACATAGCTTGGGCATTTTTCAGTTTTACCCTGTCTAATTGTTTCCCTGTCGGTCAGTGAATCTCCCAAATCCATTCTTCACTCAGCTCTTTCCCTGAAATGATCTTTCATGGTGATGTATGGCAGAATTACAAATGAGGCTACCTCTAGCCTGCTGTAGGTGGAAGAACAAACACAATAAACTCAAGATCCTGAAGTCAAAGGAGGAAAAAAATAACAGAGAAAAAAGAAAACCAGCCAACCAAAAAAAAACCCCAAAACAAAATACAGAAGGTCTTTAAATTACCATCATGCTGTCAAAAACCTGTTACTAACCAGGTTTTCACCCCAATAAGAGGTGTGTTAGTGTTCAGGCTGTAACTTTTTTATGATAGAAAGTCTTCAGGGCAGGGTACCTATAAAAAAAAAGTGGGTGGCATCTGTACATTGGCCTCGCCACAGCTGCTGGCAGGGTTGGAGGTGGTGGGCAAACCCATGACAGGGTAGATGAAAGAGGTCTCCGACAGCTGCACTGTGCACCAGCTCACCTCTGCTCCTGCCTTGCACGTCCCATTGTCCAGCACATGGCTTTATTAATAATTTCCTCATTTCGCAGGAACCAAGAAGAAATTTAGGAAAGATAAGTGTGTTTCTTGCCAAACTCAAGGCCAAAGGAAGAATGTGGGCCAAGAAGGACTGAAATATAATCTGTAATTTACACAACTGCAGTGTCACAAAGGCAGGTGGGTGGCTAATAGTTTGCTTTTCCTCATTGCTTCATCTTTTTTTTTGGCTTTCTTTCTCTTATTTGCTTCTACGTCAGATTTTTTTTTTTTTTGACAGCTTGAGTCACTTACCCAAGGGAAAAGTAAAAAAATAATATGGGGTAAAATTTGGAAAGAAATAATCATGGATATGTATTTTCTCAAAAGCAAAAAGCATTTTATTTTATGGAAATCCTATACAACATTCATCAGTTTTGGAGCTTATTTTATATGCTGTTATATGTTAACTTTACAATGGTAAAAAAACCCTATTGTATTTAAATTTTTTTTTTTTTATTGTATATGAAGTTTTATTGTGATACCTAGGAATCATAGGATAAAACAATGCTATGATAACAAATATCCTATCAATCATATTCACAGGGACACTGTGAAAAAACTATAGTTATAAAATGGTATTTGTTTCATTAAAAATGTGTTAGAACTGTTGTCTGTTTCTTTTATTAAGATACAATTTTTTTTTTGTAAACCAGGCTGTTTTGCGTTTGTTTACATTTATACAACATCCACCCTAATGGTTACCATGTAAAGCTGAGAGGTGCTAGCCCATAAATAATAAATCATAATAAAAACTGGAATAAATAACAGATGTTTATAAGTACGGTAGAATAGACAAAGGTTGATAGCTGCAAGGAAAAACTCATTAATAATACCACAGAGAGATGTATTTACAGAGGTAAAATTTTTGTGTGTTGAACAATTTATTTATTGTTAATAATCGTAGAATCATAGAATGGTTTGGGTTGGAAGGGGCATTTAAAGATCATTTAGTCCAACCCCCTTGCCATGGGCTGGGACATCTTGCACTAGATCAGGCTGCTCAAAGCCCTGTCCAAACTGACCTTGAACTCTTCCAGGGATGGGACATCCACAACTGTGGGTTGCAACCTGTTCCAGTGCCTCACCACCCTCATAGTACAGAATTTCTTCCTAATGTCCAATCTAAATCTATACTCTTCCAGTTTAAAACCCTTGCCCCTTTTCCTGTCACTACAGGCCCTGTTAAAAAGTCTTTCTCCATCTTTCTTATAAGCCCCTTTTATATATTGAAAGGCCGCAATAAGGTCTTTCCGCAACCTTCCCTTCTCTAGGCTGAACAAACCCAACTCTTCTCAGCCTTTCCTCATAGCAGAGGTGTTCCAGCCCTCTGACCATTTTTGTGGCCTCCTCTGGACCCACTCCAACAGGTCCATGTCTTTCCTGTGCTGAGGACCCCAGAGCTGGATGCAGTACTCCAGGTGGGGTCTCACCAGAGCAGAGCAGAGGGGCAGAATCACCTCCCTCGACCTGCTGGCCATGCTTCTTGTGATGCAGCCCAGGACACAGTTGGCCTGCTGGGCTGCAAATGCATATTGCCAGCTCATGTCCAATTTTTCATCCACCAGTACCCCCAAGACCTTCTCTGCAGGGCTGCTCTCAATCCATTCATCCCCCAGACTGTATTGTTACTGTGCGTTGCCCCAACCCAGGTGCAGGACCTTGCATTTGGCCTTGTTGAACTTATTGAGGTTAATAATGTTAATTATCTGCTTTCATGGTCCTAAAAAATAGGTGCCTAACTCCTGGAGCCTTTAGTTACACTGGAGGAAGTCAAAAGCTCCTCTCAATAAAGGCTAAGATTAAGGTCTGAGTTTCTAACCTCTGCTCTTCCAGCCTCATGATATCATACTGGTACAAATCAGAAGAAAAGGTAGTTTAAGTAGATACCCAGTTAGTAAAATCTGTTGACAAAGAAGCTTTGATATATAACCGTTAACATGCCCTCTCTCTTGGCTTTTGAGTTTTGCTGTGGTTTTGGGGAGAGTTGTTTTTATGTTACTACAAAATTTCTGTGACAAAATATTGCTGCCTGTAGGTTATTCTCAGCCAACACTTATGGGGATTCATGGGCTAAACGTGTTTTGGTTACCAGAGTGACTAAACTTATTCCCAAACACAGAAGCTGACCTGACGTAAGAGCTCAGCAGGGCCTAGCTGGCCACAGTTCAACCTTGGGAATTTTTTTGCAGATAAGAGATTTGGCCCAAGAATGTCACAGAAATGCAACTCGTATAAAACTCCCAAAGAAATGCGACCCCCAGCCAGGCACCCAGTCAAATGTTGGAACGATACTGATCTAGTGAATTTTCATTGCTGCTTTCATCAGTACCTGCAGCTTTTACTAACAGGTTTCCTCTTCAAACACTGACTGTGTTAGGAAAGGTTTAGTGATTGATAGAAACTTGTTAATGCTGTGACCTGAGAAAACCCGATCTGATGACAGTGCCCTTCCCAGAGGATGACATTAAGTTATCACTAGGGTAATTTCTAACTTGTTTACTGACTTTTAGTGGAGTTTCCTGATAGCGGCAAATAATGGCAACTTTTGTATTGGTGCTAGTCATGGCAAAAATAAAGTTTAACAGGGAAGGAAGGACACCTGTGCTCATTTTAGTTGGGCCTTGCTAGTAGAGAGACTTACCTTCTCAGTGGATTTCAGATGATTTTAATTGTACTTTAGGCATTTTTTTTCCCTAACTGTTTATTTATCTCTTTACAGAAGAGACTCTCTAGGTTCAGAGGCAAATGGCAAGTCACTACGTCTGTCTCCATATAGCAAGAGTTAATCTCTCCATTGCCAGAGAGAGCACCAAGACATCTAAAGTAATGTTACATGACTCTGAGTCAAAAAGACAGGGATTAAATCTGAGGAGTTCACATATTGTCCAGTAAATATACCCTAGGACCACATATTAAAGCATGAAGATAAAATAAATGGCGAACAGATGATAGTTCCTATATGAGATCTTCCATACGGTATACGTAATATTGTTTACAAGCTCTTGTGTCACTGTTGTGATGGCGTGAACAAAATTTACTATAAGGCATATATATGGTGTAGAAGTATGAGGGAGAGTCATGGGAAGATGGAGAAAACACACAATGGGGACGGAATTAAGGTTGCAGAAGTAGCTTTTGAATGCTTGACTCTGTAACCTTTGTAACCTTAATAATGTCATTTCAATGCATACTATGTTTTATTTATTTAATGCCTCAGAGTAGCTACCTTTGGAATGAACTCCATCACCTGCACTGAAGGAAGCAACTCAGTAGGTCCCGACGCAGCATGGCCTGTTGTGCTCAGCCTGTGTAAGGTCATATGCATCACCCTTAGTCCTGAGAGCTGATGACAGGGTGCAGAAAAATTCTGTCCTCTGTTTCATGAAAGCCTAATTGCTCACTTTGTCATGTTGATCTTGTAACGTGTCTCCTGCTCCTACTGCCTCTCAGTAATTTTCTGCATAAAAATACCCTCTGTGCACTGTCACCATTCACTCTGTGACATGGTGAAAGTACTGTACAGGCTATTTCTGTTAGATTTCGCTAGGGAATCTTATTTCTCCCTGGAGCTGCTTCCATCAGCTTCGTGCTATTTCTATCTCCAAAGAAACAATTCTAAGCAGCACCCTTTCTACTGATACCAATCCTTTCCCCTCCTCCCTCTCATAGCTGGCAGTCATAGTTGATGGTGTGCCAAATTAAAATTCAAGGGGGTTACTATCCGAAGTGTTTGATATATTCTAATGCTTCAGGATTCTTTCACTGTAATGTCATCCTATACTTGAGCAATGCATTGCCCAGCTCCTGAATTCCCCTAAATTCACTGCATCCAGAATCCGGGAGCAATGCACTTGTGTTAGGGCAGCTCTGTCAATTATAATATCAGTCTGCAGCGTGCTATTATGGCTTTATGGTCTTAGATGTCCTGAGTGAGTACAGCGATGGTTTAACAAGCTGCCTCTTTCTCCGCAGTCCTGTGGGCCATTTGCTTGGATACAGAGAGGGGAGGGGTGATGTGAGGGGGATGGAAAGGACAACACATTAACCTTCTCCATGCCTTAGATAGTCCTGAAATCCATGAGCAAAGCCACAACTCCAGTCTGAATTTAAAGAGCAGCATTTAACTTTTGTGGTCTCCTCACCGTTGTTTTGAAGGCTATTTTACTTAATTAGAAAAAATACACCCAAATTACATCCAGATCACCAGCATCATATGTTACCCTCAGTTGCCCCATAGAAAAGAGAAACATCATTAAACATAAACCCTCTTCTCAAATGCTCTCCTGTCACCAGTTATTTCATGCAATGTTATCTTCCTTTCCTCCCTATTTACCTAATGACTTGGTGCTGTTATTTATGCTACTTCTGTGTTGATTTATCCTACCACCATATGTTCACTCACTTTAGATTTGATGATAATGATCTTTTGTGGTATATGCACTTCCATGTATTAATTATTGCTGAGATTCAGATGTTTGGTTTTCAGAAATAAAAAGGTGATTTCTTTGTATTTTTTTATCATTCAGAAATACAGGCTTCTTTTGCAAAAGGAGCAGAAAAAAAAGTTTTTGTTTTAAAAGATTAATCTTCAAAATAGCATAGAACTACAGAAGAAATAAGGAGGGTGAAAAAAAAAATCTGTCAAACATTCTCCATTTCTAAAACTTTGCTTTTATAGTTCTGACTGCTAACTGTAACTGTTGTATAATTTCAGAGGATATTTGAATAGATAGATTGCAGAACCTATGACAGAAGGAAAACATCTAGGCAGATCTGTATATACATAACACTGAAAAGTAACTTCACTCCTCACTGATACCTGCTGCTATAATTCTTGTATATGATGTACTACATTATGCTAATATTTTAGGACTTATAAGCCAGCTGTCTGATACAATGGTCAAAGTAGTTTTCTGTGGGATGGAAATTCATAACTGATGATCTTCACAGGTATTTTGTATTCTGCATTCACTCCATTTTGCAGGATGGAGTGCCAAAAATGAAGATTTTGGCTCTAGAGAAAAGGATGCTATTAATTCATTAATTCACTTTGATGGGACACAGGAAAGCTTTTGGCCAATGTTTGTTTTTCATAATCCCATAAATCCTGTCCTTTAGCATAACAACACATCAGAGATGAAAGCCATAGAAAACCACTTCTTTCCTGACTTTCCTGTGGAAAGAGTGAGGACATGTTGTTTTGGCTGGTCACGCATTTCTGAAGAATTTGATTTGTATTGATAAGTTTGGCTCCTTATGATGTTATCTGGGAATTTAGAATTGCTCTGCAGCAGTCATCAGAACTGCAGTATCCTTGATAAGTCTCTTTCCTTCACTGACCTAGCATTAAACAATCTGTCTTTTGTATACCAGACTGCAGGCTGCATCAGAATATATATATATATATATAAAAAAATATCTTGATGTGGAAAACTGTACCCTCAGAACAGAGAGGAATCAAAGCTGCAAGGATTAATTGAGCAACTGAAACACCTGCCTCTTTTGTCTACAGAGGAAGTTTAGAGAAGGAAGAGTCTATCAGTCAAATTCCATATTTAATCACAAAGTGGTTCAGGTAATGTAGTTTTGATCCACCAGCTGAGCTGAAAAACATTGAGAAGTATTTTGATTTCACCCAAATGTGATAAAAAATTTCTTTACAAAAAACAATTTATATGAAACATTTCAAACTCCAACAATAAAATATTAAAATTTCAGCTTTAGTTTTATCTCAAAATATAAAATTAAGTTTGGAAATGGAACCCTATTTCGAATGGTTTAAGTTTGCACATGTTGAAAAGAAAATATTTAAAATATTAGAAATTTAAATTCACATATCAGGGTTGAAGATATTTATAAGTTCAGAGCAGATATCTATCTATATTTGGCCTATCTGAACCTGTAATTTTGGAGAATTGTATATTCATTGATTTTTTTTTTTTTTTATTCAGATCTACCTATAACATTGATTTTATATGAAGTAGAAGCTTCAGTACCCCTAAAAATGTGGCAATAACCAGCATCAATTTTTTTAGGGGAATAAAAGATTGAATTTCTTTTTAATCTTAAAATGCAAATAAAATCATCTTTAGTGTTTTTAGTTCTAAGGATACTATGGGCACTCATTCTTTCAGGCATGGCCTGTGATCCTGTAGTTTGTGCATTCGCTTTACCATCATAGCTAACTATAAGCATGATTCAGTAAACCTCTCAGTATAATATGACTGCCCCTATGTATGTGGTTATCCAAATGTTTAAGTGCTTAGAATCAGCATGTTTAGCCTTTCTGATTTTATCATTTTTGGCTTGTCTACTTGCAAGAGTGGGAAACATTGGCTTTTGTGTGAGATGAAAGAATACGACTTCAGAGCTGCTGAAAAGCCCAGACAATGTGTATCGCTGAAAGAGAAGAAGGGAACTGTCAATGCCTGTGTTACTGAAATCACTGACAGCATTCCCCACCCAGCTCTTGCCGGAAGAGCATTTCTCAACAGTACCTGAGAAAACGCTGTATGTGCTGCATGTTTTACCACACAGAAACACAAGTCTGAAAGCGTGCAAGGTGGTAGTGCTCCAATGTGGAGCTGGACCTCAGGTCTTCCATCTCCATCAATAAAAACAAACTGCTGGAGAACTGGAGGGCTCTATGGAGTTGTTGTGTCCCTCCATGTGGTGTAGCCTGACAGCCAAATAAGCTTGGACTGGAAAGTCATGCACATGCTAAACTAGCCTTGAGAAGATGACTTCATCATTGAAAATATGCATATCCAAGCCTTTTGCTAGATTCAAAGGAAAGTAATTTTCATAAATATCTGGGGGTTTGGGAACTGGAACTTCTAGTATTTGTAGAATTGTTTGCAATAATGCTTTTGGAACAAACTTCTGGATGAATCTTTTCTTCCATAAAATCCCAGGAGAATTTTCTTCCATAAAACCTACAGGAATGTTCCCCAGTCTCCCTGTTCTCCCAGAGAGGGAGTTTGGAGGAGAAGACCCTCTACTCAGGTATGGTAACCAGGATACTCATAAACATGAAAGTTCCTAAACCAAGTATTAATGTGAACAATATTTTACAGGTATTTTAAATCAAGGATGACATATTTTTACTTTTGTGCTATTGCTATCATTTGTCAGATTTTTTTTTCTCTTCTTCATTAACTAATTTAGAAAGGTGTTGAAAGATTTTTATAAAAGAAGCATGTGTCATATCACTTGAATGATAATGCTGAATTTCTTCCAGGATCTAATATAACAACTGCAGTTATAGCTCTGTTCATTACTTGAATAGATAACAAGCTTGCCCTTCAGCGATCGTGGCTCTTGTGTATTTGAAACACACATGTTGACGGTTGAAAGGTATCTCAGAATATCCTTAATGAGCAAAAAGGCTGATCGAAGGAGTGGGTGGTATCCTATTCACTGAGGTGTTACAGGCACATAATCAATAGGGCATGGAGGAGGGAGGTCATTTTTATTTCCTAAATTATCTTGTTCATTTATATGTGAATCAGACATTCATTAGCATTTAAATACTTTTTGACATTTAAGACACTCCCTTATTTTTATGAGATTTTGACACAGTTTCATTGAATATCTTTTTATAACCTGAATCTAGAAAATTATTTTAACCATTTCTACATATTCTGTCAGCTGTGGGCGAACTGTCAAGGATTTAGAGGCTTGCTTTTATTTAAACACTCAAAACGTACACATTTACAAGGAGCTTAAGCCCTGGTTTGGGCCTGAACAAGGCATTTGCTGTTACATTTTTTAGAGGCAGTTGAGGAGCCCTCTGGAGCAGCTGGTGCGAAACTTTCTGTAATAGTGGCTGCTGCAAGCAACCCCCAAACCCAAGTAGGCAAGGCAGAAAAAGGATGGAAAAAAATACAATACAGTATCTGCATTAAAGGCTGGAAGCTGAAGGGAGTGTTTCAACTCCCCAGAGGTCAGGGAGGAAGCCTGCACTAGACTACTTGAATGTTAAAAATTCTATTTCTAGATGTCTCATCCCAGGTGTGAAACTACTCTTTATGCCAATTTAAATTTTACTGAGATACCTGACACCAATATTAGGAAGCAAGTAAAGTCGTGGGCAGGAGAATGACAGGTTAAATCTTTGAGTCTGGATTGAGTCATATATTTTGGACCTGATCTCTATTTGAAAACACTTTTCCTCAAAACAAGAAAACTTCTCTGGGAGTCCTACTAGCCCCTGAACAGAGATACTGTTGTGCCAGGTGCACTGTTTATATCTGGGCTTCTGAAGGAGTGAGAAATGTCCCACTGTTTTAATGATGATTTGGTATTTCTTCATTTTATTTCATCCTGTTGCATTAAGAACTCCCTACAAGCATGATTATCTACTAAAGCTGTATCTAAGTACGCATGAAGGCTTCTGTCAGGGGTGGACCAAGACATCTAGTGCTTGGTTTACAAGGGTCTGTTATCACTTCCCCATGTTTAGAAATGGCTGGGGTGTGTGCAGGGGGAGCAAAAAGAAGTGAAAGGAACATATTCCTTTGTTTTATAAGGAAGGACAAAGGAAACAGCTATGGCTTAATACACCTTGAAGTACATCAGCTGCAGCATCTCTTGAGAAAGACTTTAGCACGTTTCCTCTCATCAGCTACCCACTTCTCCCTCTGCCTCGCTACAGCTGTGTGAATAAAGCATTCTTTTTTTTCCTGAAAGTTCTGAAAATGAGAAAAACAAAGCACCTTTTGAGGTCAAGCCAAGATTTATTTTAGCTTCTTGACGAATCAAGAGGTTTTGGGTTCTTTTCCTTTAAAAAGCACTCTGCTTAAACAAAACATTACATTTCACAGGGAGTAAAACATTTTGTTTTCAAGCCTTCTTCTCTTAAAAAAAGTGTCATAATGAAAAGCATTTTAAATTAAAAAGAAAAAAAAATCAAAACTTGCTTTTGTTTATTTCCAGTCTCAGACCTACATGATTTTTTTCAGTTGTGTTTTAATGCAGTTAAGAATTTTGTGAAATCAATGCACATTTTTGAAATCTTGTTAGTGTTCCCACAATTGTGTTTTTCTTTGAAAATAATCCAACATATCGGCCACATGTTGCATTTACTCCCCGTCCGCTCTTCTTTGCTTCCATAGACACTGTTTCTGATTGATCCAGTAACTGAAATTATCTGCCAAAGAAATCCCCCTTCCCCTTTATTTTTTTTTTGAGGGAAAAAAACCCACACCAAACCCTTTTGTTTTCAGGACTTCAAAAGAAAACCATAAAATCTCTATTCTAGAGTAATAGGGAACTTCTGATCTATCTTCTGACCTTTCGCCTCCTGTAACCGAAAGTTTTTGATATTGAAGTTTCTGCAGCATCTTGGTAGATTCCCGCTCTGTGACCCTCTCTTCTTCACAGAGTCCCAGAACCAGCTGCCTAAAGAACAGAATGGGATTATCAAAGTGGGCAACTGGATTCCTTTAACTCATTTTTAAATCCCCAGTATAAAAACACACATATAATGTAGACAGTGTAAAACAGACTTAAAGATTTACACTTTTAAAAGGCTTTAAACCTAAATTTAAAAAAAAAAAAAAAGCCTTACTGAAATGAACCAAGTCTTCCTCGATTCACCATAAATGAGGGCTACCCAGTGCTTGCTTCCAAGCCCACTACTAGGATTTACTTGTTTCCTAAGGTTCAAATACAGCCTGCCGTGCCTATTTTCTTTAGGTGTGGAGCTGTGCATGCCAGCGTAGGCTTTTCTGTCATCCTTATTAGTCTTCTATGAAGCAGCTGTTACCTCTTTCTGAGCAGCAAGCAGGTTGCCAGACAGCCTGAGGGGCTAACCATCTGACATCCATATTTTGTTCTCAATAGGTCCGTGACTCACGCTTTCAGGGGAATACAGTGGTAGGTAGGTTTTGCCTCCTTTTGTGCAGATGATAGATGCGCTTTCATTTCCTACCGCAGCTGGACAACCAGTACAATTGCATTTCTTTTTTAAACACCCCCCCCCCAAGTATTTAGCTGTACTGTTTCATTTATTGGTAATACATGCTTGTGAAACATTACACAAATAACATTTCTCTTTAGTACATTAAAATGAAATGAATTACTTACAGCCAGTTTAATTCAGGAATAGGAAAAAAAAGAATATGAAGGAGCTTCCCAGTGAAGGCTTTCAGTGGTTTTTAACATGATGCCCCATGATAAGACCCTCCTGGCTGGGGAGAAAGGTACGTTATTATTTGTGTGCTAGTTGTGCCTGTGTGCCCCAGCGTGAATGTGCTAGGCACCGCGTGGATGCTGCGAGATCGTTGTTCTCCAGGGCAGCTTACAGCCTCAGCAAGAAAAGCGTGGTGGGAAGCAGGCTAGATGGGTGAAGGGATGTGCTCAGGGGCAGTCAGCAAAGCCAAGCATAGGCAACCAGCTTTTGATTCCTTATGTTGACTGCCTGGAAGAATGTTTCTCTTTCAAGAAAAAAGGATGGAAAATTAAAGCCCTGATAATCCTAAGGAAAAGGTAATTGGAATCTGTAGAGAAACCACCAGAAACAACCTTTTCGCTCTTAGAATCATAAACGTTTTTTTTCGCTCCCAGCTTCGTGCAAGCTCCTCAATTCTTGTCAATACTTCAGATCCATCTCTCTAATTTATTCTTCTCAGAAATAATTTTTACATTTACTAAAAAATCATCAACTTACTTACTTAAAATCACCCCTTTCTTTACTGAATTTTTCTCCCCTAACTAAATCCTTTCCTGTATTTTTCACTTACTGTCCTGTATGCTACATACATTCCTTGGCCTGGAACCATTCCTTTATTGTCTGAATTATAGCAGCTATGCATTGTTATAAATCAGTGTAAGCAGAGTATATAAGGTAAATTCCACTGATTAATTGATCTTGAACAGTTCTCTTTGGCTAATGACATATGCACACTAAAGATGAGACCAAGAACTGGTTTGACTCTCAATGCACCCAACTCTGTTCATGTGACTGAACTGCTCAGGATCACACCCAGCTGTGGGATTGCACATTCAACACGGGTATATTGAAAATGAAGAAATAAAGCAGCCTCATCAGTGCATCCCTAGTCTAAATGAGTACATGAGAAATAAATCGTCATAAACAAATTGCTGTGAATAATAAGATACTTCAAAGCATTGTCAGGTCCATTTGATTTTTTAAAAAATTGTGTTAATTAGGAAACATAAGGAAAATTTAATGATGACTGCTATTTTAATACAAGTTCACATTTACACATTCACCCTGCTTCTGAGTGTCTCCCGCTCTCCCACTGCATCAGAAGAACGAGTGGGCTTATTCAGAGTGTTAGTGTAGAAAAATATCCATTTCCCTTCTTTTCTCCACATGCCAGCTGTACATTTGCACTTGGAGTAACTCTTCTGAGCTTCGGTGAAGCAGATATTTAGAAAGCAGACACTTTACTCCCTGTCTCATCATCTTCCTTGAGCAGACACCCATTCTCATCCCTTTTTTTGACTTATGATTAATACATATGTTTAAAAATATTGAGTGCCTCTTTCTTCACCCTCTCAGCTGTAATTTCCAACACTCTTCTTCACTTCAGACCATGATTTTTAAGATGAAGTGGATATAGCATTGTGTAAAGCACCAGTTTTAAAAGATGAATGCATAGCCTTCTGCACCAAAAATCTGGAGCTCTTGGGATGTTCTGATAGAAGCCTTAGTTTCTTTTTCAGTCCAGCCAAAACATAACCTCGCATCAATACTAGATAACTCTCTTTTGGATTCCCTAGAGAATATTTTTGTGGTCAGTGTTCAATGAACTCAGTCCAGTAGCTGCATAAATAATTTCTTTGGTATGAACCTGGGTGTGCATATAGGATAGGAAGTGCAATGAGACTACTGATAGTCTCTGCTTAGGGAAAGAGGACTAGAGGTCTTCTACTGGCACTATTTCCTAAGAGAAACAAGCTTCCTCAATGACAAGCTCAAAGAACTGATAAACCCAAAACATAGCTTTAGGCTATTAGTTAACAATTATGTTTCAGTGTCCACAAGTTAAATATAAAAGATTCCACTTCAAAGATAGTGGAGAGGTCCATTGATTTTAGTGCAATTTACATGCATCTCAGGCTGACTGGATCTCCAGAAGAACTCCAGTAAACAGCACTGAAACAAACTCTTTAAAATTAGGGGGGGCAGGAATCAATGTTGTAAAGAGTGAAATAAAAAAGTGAGTGTAAACAGAATTGCAGGTGATCCAGGAATCAAAGGTTTGAGCCCAAATTCCTCGATACTTCAATGCTATTTACCATAACCTATTGATGTGCCCTCAGTGTCAGAAGTCTGCTTACAGTATTGCATCTAGAAAGGGAGAAGTAACTAAAGATTCTCATTTTGATCTCTGCCACAAGTGGATTACATAAAAATAAATCAAAACTTGGGAGTTCGCTGTTCAGGTTTTCTTTCCTAATTTTTATTTCTCACCCTCCTTCTTTCAAACTATAGTTGATGTGAATTTGCTGGAGCAAAATCACACACAAACACAAGAAGAAAAAGAGACAAAAAAATAAAACTCAGGATATGACCCTAGGTGAGGTTTTTTGGATTTCTTTCTTGCTATTTAATGTCAGAGGATGATCTGTCATTCTGTCATTCTGTCATACTGCAGCATCTACAGGAAGGTCCAATGAGTCCAACTTTTGTCATTCTGAGCACTTGATCTATGATGTAGATGATAACACTGGCAGTCTGTAATATATGATACTTGGTTGGTGGTTTTTGAGAGAATGCTTTATACTTTCCTAGCAGCCTCTGTTATTAAACTCTTCATAACATTTACAGTAGTTCAGCTGCTGAAAGAAAATGCATGAGTCTTGTAATGCCCTGGAAATGAATAAAAATGAAAACTGAAAAAGACAAAAGCAACAGCTGTGAGCTGTGGTCTCTGGGTTGCTGGGAACTCCCCAAAGCACGGCATGCAGACATGCCAGAAAAGGCTCCTTTTCTTCTGGATGGTTGGCGTGTAGTCTGCATTGGAAAACAGCGATGCAGGGAGCTGAGCTGAGATGCAACTTGTTATCGTGTTGTGTGTCCGACTAACACAGACTATGAGCAGCTTCTGACTGAATGGCAAGGCTTTGCTTGGGAACATTCCGTAGTTGTGAAGAAGTATTAGATGCATGTCCTAGTAGCCACTAAATTGTATTTACCTATAATTTGTGTGAGCTGCCTCCCTCAACTCCCCATAGTAATTAGAAGAATGAAATTCCAGGATCTAGACAAAGACTTTTAATATTTTTCATCCATCATAGCAGTACATAAAGAGGGGCTTTATTAAGCTAATAGATGAGGCTAAAAACATACCACCTGGCAGGACCTTATTACTTTCACTGTTCAGCACAATGCTCAGCACTATAAACTGAGTGATTAGCATATCAGTGAGAAAAAAGATAACAGCTAATGCAAATGTCCTTACAGCTCAAGTGGCAGCAACTGTGGGTTAGTGCCTTTTTTCCCCGCAGGCTAGGCATCATCTGAATATATACATTGGCATGTAAATACATTCATGACATTATTATAATGACATTCCATGACAGTTTGTTTGTCTGGAAGCGCTGAACACAGTATTTTAAATATTCATTAAAGAGAAAATATGACAGCTCTACCTCTTGCCTGGTAGTTAGAGCACTGTTCCTGCGCTGGGAAACCTTGGTTGAAGCAAAGTAGATAGACGATCATTATGAAATTCTGAGACAGATTCCCTGTCTTCCCTTCATCAGGCTGTGCAGCAGAGCAAAACAGGTCTCTCTGAACTCTTAAGTATAAAATACAAAAATATTCACTGACAAAGAGCAAAAGAGAATGACCCGATGACTTTGTCTTTGACTACAAACATGAGAAAAAGGTTTTCTGGAGTTCCAGTCCCTTTGCCAATTGATATTGCTAGAGCTGGAGCTGCCCACCCTGCTCTGAATGCTTGCACAATTGCACAGAGGCTGTGAATCTCAATCTCCTCATTCAGACAAAAGAACTGAACCTGAATTTCTGCAATGAATACCGTAGCTACTGTCCTTTTCAATAAAACAGGATGTTTCCTTACCATCTCTTTTATTTTTTTAAGAAGTACTCATAGCAAAACTTTTTAAATTCAATCAAAGGAAATGTGTAACTTGACAAAAGTGTTGTGCTGGTTTTGGCTGCGGTAGAGTTAATTTTCTTCATAGTAGCTAGTAGGTGGCTATGTTTTGGATTTGTGCCGAAAACAGTCTTGCTAGTACAGGGATGCTTTCCTTATTGCTGAGCAGTGCTTACCCAGAGTCAAGGCCATTTCTGCTTCTCACCCCACCCCACCAGCGAGGAGGCTGGGGGTGCACAAGAAGCTGGGAGGGGACACAGCCGGGACAGCTGACCCCAACTGACCACAGGGCTATTCCATGCCATATGACATCATGGTCAGCATATAAAGCTGGGGGAAGAAGAAGGAAGGGGGGGGGGACACACATTCAGAGTGATGGTGTTAGTCTTCCCAAGTAACCGTTACACATGATGGAGCCCTGCTTTCCTGGAGATGGCTGAACACCTGCCTGCCAATGGGAAGTACTGAATTAATTCCTTGCTTTGCTTTGCTTGTATGTGTGACTTTTGCTTTACTTATTAAGCGGTCTTTACCTCAACCCATGAGTTTTCTCACTTTTACCCTTCCAATTCTCTCCCCCATCCCACTGGGGGAGGAATGAACAAGTGGCTGTGTGGGGCTCAGTTGCCAGCTGGAGTTAAACCATGACAGTCCTTTCTGGCGACCAACGTGGGGCTTGAAGGGTTCGAGGTAACAGCAGGTTTGATTGGAATGTGCTAGAACAAATTAATAGCTGTTATTGCTGTTTAGCTATTAATTGGCAGGCTCCTGTGCTTGCCATGGAGCTTGCTTGCCTTACTGTATGTTAGAGTCTAGTGCTCATTAGTGGCTGCTTTTTGCTTTTGCTGCTTGCTGTACTGCTGATCATCTTATTCTGCTGTGACTGGGAACACTTTAATAACAGCAATGGCCACGCACCTGGGCTGGCAGATGGCTAGGGCATGGCTGCTGTTTCTGTGCTGCTGTACTGACAGGCTGGAACTCCAGTGTCAGCTTGAGTGGAAGGGACTGTGACCTGCAGATGAGTCCATGCAGGAGCAGGACACCCCAAAGCGTCTGTGGCCATGCATAAGTCCACACCAGAGCAGGTACATCTCAAAGCATATGTGGCCATGGTTATGTCTGTGCCACAGCAGATATACCTCTGAAGGGATTGTGGCCCAAGGATAAGTCCACGCTGGAAAAGGTACACCTCGAAGCATCTGTGCCTGTGGATAAGTCCTTGCTGCAGCAGGTACACCTTGAAGCATCAGTGGCTGTGCATGAGGTCATGCTGGAGCACCTCAAAGTGTGTGGCCATGGATAAGTCCATGACAGAGCAGGTACTCCCCTGGAGGGACTGCAGCCCTAAGAAGGTTTATTTCTGAAGGGACTGTGGCTGTGGGTAAGGCCATGTTGGAGCAGACATGTCTCTGAAGGCATTGTGGCCCATGGATAAAGCCACACTGGAACAGGTGCACCTCAAAGCAACTGTGGCTGTGGATAAGACTATGCTGCAGCAGGTATACCCCTGAAGAGACTGTGGCACATAGATAAGACTCCACTTGGAGCAGGTACAACCCTAAGCGACTGCAGTCTGTGGATAAGTCCAAGCTGGACCAGGGGCAAGGGGAGGAGTTCATTGCGATGTTAAACCCTATTGACTGGCCCAAAGGGACCAGGGGTGGAGATTGTAATGGCTATACCTTTAAATTTTTGTAACCCATGATTTCAGTTGCATGTTATAGGAATTACTATAGCAGGAACCACCTGAATCTATGGAGGACAGCCTTACAAGAAGCAGTGCAAGTGCAGCAGTGACCCAACCTGAGCTGGCTTTGGTGCCCGGTAACTCCACGCAACACAGCACCTCTCCTGTCCTGAGTGACCACCATAACAGATGGAGCACTAAGTCATGGACTAAATGAACTCAGTGGACATTTTGTGGACATTTCTGGACATTTTATGGACATTTTACGGACATTTTACAAGGATGGTCCCTAGACTAAAGGAATGATATGTGTGTATTATATCAAAGGATGGGAAGGGGGCTGGTGGTTAGTAAGGATGTATTGGATAATGCTTTTCAATTTATTTGTTTCTATTGAGAAGATTGTTCTTTATTCCTCTCCATCCTCCCAAATGTCAGGTCGGACTAAAGTTCTTCCGATTTCTCTTAGTCAAATGAAATTTGGAGCAAAGTGAAGTGTCTGTTTATCTGTTTCCCAAGACTGGTCTTGGGTCTCGTAGTCAGAGAGAATGTGGTGGAGATGGCTGCAAATTTGCAATGACAATAAGAATCAATAAAATCAGGTGAATGACTACAGCAATCGCCAGTAGTGTAAGCAATTTCAGTTTCACAGAAGCAGATTTGAAGTGATTGTTGTTGTGACTCAGAAATGAGGGTGCTGTGAAGCCGCTGGCTACAGCTTGTAGAAAGCACAAATTCCCATTCATGAGACTTGGCTGTCCAGGCGGAACCACACTTTGCTTTATTTTTATCTGTGAATATTTGAAATTACCTGCTTCTCTTTTCTCTTCACTGTGTAAGGGTGCTTTGTGTGTCTTGTGTTTGGTTCTTTGGTTTCTTTGATTGTAGGCAAGAGGGTTTCATGGACACATACCGATTGTGAAACAACTGCACTTGTGTGTTGTAAGATGTCTGCTTGATGAATAGATTTGTTGATTACTGGATTTATTTTTTCATGGCTGGACACAATGTTTTGTCCTGAGGGAGTTATATCCCCCTTCCTGGCACAGATTACCAACCCTATCTTCCCTTTAAAGGAAAGAAAAGCAGCAGCACTTGTAGCTACTCTGATTCTCCATGGACTCCATGCTATCAGATATGGTTTAGGGAGCTTCTTCATGTTCTCTTCATTTATTCCCAGATACATAAAAAAGATTAGAGAGTCCTAAATTTGTCATAGGATTAAGTCCAAAGGAGAACTGTTCAACTACCAATATCAACCAGCACAACTCTTCCTCTGAAGAGATCAATGTCTATAAAGGCAAAATAGAAATATGAGTTTCCTCATTTTTGAGGGATCCCAGGGAGAGACTGAGTTGATCTAATGGTAATCTGTATCTAAATCTTTCTCCACTGGCTGCAGAAGAAAGGTAGGCACATACTACTTCATTACATGCCTAAAATTTCCCACACATTTCACACCTGACTTAAACACATAAAATAGATGTGAATAACACCGAAAGAGGCAGCTGTGTAACTTGAACACTGTCTTGTTTAGCTATCAAGATTTCTTAAAGCAGCATCTTGGATACATGCACACTGCAGCACAACCTGAGAGCTGTATTGCTTATATTGAACATACTGTGTATCCCATGTTAACATTCCTTTCTATTCCTTTTTTTTTTGTGGTATAATACTGCATGCTATATAGCATTGACAAAAATATAATATTTAAAAAAAAACCCTGAAACTGAAAAGGTTTATAAAGAAGAGAGGCTTAAAATCACTCTATTGCTGTTGTAAAGCTGTTATTACTTGCAGTAATGCCAAGGCATTTCTAACCAATTCAAGCATAAGCTGACATTCTGTACAGAGGAATATTTTCACACTGAAAGACAATAGAGACCCAGCGTATCCTGGTATAAACTTCAGATTAAAAGTATTTATAGGCTTTATATCTGCAAAAGATTTGTTATCACTTTATTACAGTCTGAGGATAAAGCATAAATGAACAGAGTTTCAAAAAATGTATATTGATTAGATAGTTGGATATACTGATTGGCGCCATTTCTGAAATTAATGTCCAAATCACTGTGGTTGTTAATTGCACATCAATATTTGATTAACCTGAAAGTTCTGAAATCCTTCTTCATCCTCGTTTATGCTAATAGAATATCTGTGAGCCCTTTGGCTTTGATATCGTTCATGTAGATACAGGGCCACATGCAAATCCATCAACATTGGACATTTAATTTGTGCCTAAATTTTATCTATCTATCTAATGCAACATTCTTTCGAAGAAGTACTTAATATAAAAATATTTTTTAAAAAGTATTTAAAAGTTAAGGTCCCACAAATACTTCCAGTGAAAGATCTAGTATACATACTGTGTATATCCTCCCCCTCTGGAGGCCTCCAAAGACACCTGTTTCTCTCCTTTGCCTTTACTGAGAAGACAGACAATTAAGAGTTTAGGACTAAGGACCTAAATTTATCTATGAGAACTGAAAAGTCAATATTAGATAGATAGCAGCTACACTGGTGGCTTCTGATGTACTTCTTCTGAAGTTATATCCTATCCTAATAAAAGCAAGCATCAATATTACCCTGTGGCAGCAACTAGTAAATGCCACTATTTTAAATGGTGACAAAAATATAATTTTGGGGGCATTCCATCTTGTGAGAATGTGATGGGAGGAAACCATGAACAGACTTGTCATTATATGGGCAGATGTTCACAGTATTCCTAGAGTTTAAGGCCAGAAAGGACAATTGTATCATTCACTTGGATCTTCTATATGTTGCATATCATATAATTTCAATGTTACGTCTCTTTTTCTCCCAGTAATGTAGTCCATTTAAACCATATGCTTATCTTCCCATTCTTGCTGTGAGTGAGAGGATATGGACATAAAGGTACGTGTTTGGGTGTGGCTTTTGTTCCCTCCTAACCTCCCAAACATGCCTTGCCCTGACAATACATCTGTGAAAGACACTCAAAGCTTTTGTAGCCAGAATTCTTGAAAAAGAAAAAAAATATTCATTATCTTAAACTGCTAAAAATTTAAGTTTTGGGTAAAGTTTAGGGGGGTTGGGGTTTTTTTGGTTGGTTGGTTGGTTAGTTTGGGGGTTGTGGGGTTTTGTGTGTGTGTGTGTGTGTGTGTGGTAGGATTACACTCACTGTGAGTATGAACATTCATCTTTTTATCCAGTTATAAAGTAGATAGAAGACTTAATCAGGATAGAAAAGACAGTTTCTGTTTACCCTCTACCTGAAAAGATATGACTAAATCACATCTTTCTGGAGATTATTCAAATTCCCATGGGATATTCTAGGGTGGAGTTTTAATCTGTTCTTTCACATTGCCTCACATCATAAAAGACATACAGAACTTTGTACAAGTCTGATTAGACTCTAAATTTGAGTCTAGATCAGGCTGTCTCTGGAAGGTGGATGTTCACAGGGGAGTTCTTGGAAAGGAGTGTAGAGAGGCAAGAACACCGGCATCTGACTCTCAAGCCATGATAATTGAACCAGGACACAGTAAATAACTATTTCATGCAAAACCGAACAGCCTGAATAGGAGGAATCGGACACAGAAGAATATGCTCAACGGGATGATGGTAAAGTATTTTTAGGAGAGATGTTTCAGGGTCTTCTATATGAAGGAATAGATCGAATCAGGAACATTTGTATGTTAGGTAAGCATATATGGAGTATTCTGCTTGTGCTTTTCTAATTACCACACCACACTAGGCTTTACAGTTATTTTCTAATTTTCTCTGCCTTATATTCTGCGGGCAACTCAACTACAGCCCCGGAACTAAAAGGGGAAGAAAGACAGGTGCTTTTCTTTCTTCCCAGACAGCTTGGGCTAGACACAGAGGTTCCCCTGTGCATGCAAAGGTCCACTTTTACACATAGATGGCTTTTATGTAATGCTATTTCTCTGGTAATACTATTTCTATGCTAAAGCGCAGGCTTCTTTAGACATTATCATACTGAGGTAATACCTATCCTTGACAGAATGATGCGTTTGCAAGCTATTATTAATTGACTGTGATTAAAAGGATCTTGTTATCAAGTCATGGTGATATGACCATGGATACAAGAAAATAAGCCTCTTCTGGATCAGAAGGAATATTTTTGCCGGGGTAAGTAGCTAGAGTTTCATTTGTTATTTTCAACATGTATAAAACATGTACATACCCTGAGAGTAGTCCTCAAAATATTTTTTTTTTTCATGCTAAGTACATATGGTTGAAGATACGTGTTCAGTACTGAGATTGAAAGAGTCTGAGACAAAATTTGAAGTAGTAGACTATTTGTAAAGCAGAGAAGATCAGACTGTTAAAATCCAAACTAAAAATAAAAGAGGTTATATGACTAATGGATATGACCAGGAGTTTAAAATCTTTGCTATGCGTTTGTTATTTTTAAATAGAGAAAAAATAAAGCATTTCATTAAATACAGAGAATTGGTTGTGATTCCGACCAAGCTTGCATTTAGACAATATCTCTGGAAATATCTACTCATAGGTACTTACATGACTGCCCTATCACCACAATCTATGTGTACCTTGCAAACACTAATGGGCATTGAAGTTATTCTCCCTAAGTTGTAGGCTCTGAACTGTCTGCAGCATTTTTGTCACTACCTTCATCCTAATGTCATTTGCTGGTTAAAAGTTTTTGAACCTATATTTTCTTTTTTTCTCTACCCCAATAACTGACCTTGAGTCCTTGTTCAAGACTTCTTTAATTAATCTGGGATTCAAAATACAATGTCTGCTCTCGTCTCCTCACAAACTGACCTCACAAAATGCTAAATCAGAAGTGAACTCATTAGCATTCAGAACCACCGCAGATGAACAAAGGAAGAACATTAGAGAAAATAAAAGGAAAGATATTAAAAGAAGAGCATTGTGGGGAGGATAAGGAATAAAATAATTTCTTAAGTGGACTGAAGAGAAGGAGTAGGTGAAGGAGGCCACTCTGTATCAGAACATCTTTGCAATGATCTGTCATTTGGCAGGTAGAATGAGATTGCCTGTAAAAATTTTTCATTTTAGCTTGAATGCAAGGACTCATTGAGAAGCATATTTAAACAGGATGAAAAGCATACACAAAAATGCATGTAGCTGATGCCATCATCTTAATGGACGCACAATGAACCGGCAGGTTTTTCTTCAGCATAACATTGCCAATGTTTTGAATCTTCTTTATTATTTCCCTAATGGTGTTTTTCTCCTTCTTCCTTAACTAAACAGCCTAGCAGCCTTTCACTTCAGTGACTTGTTATAACAGTCCCCATCACTAAAACAGTTTGGTACCTCTACTTATTATAGCACCTGTGATGTTCTAAGGAATGTCTAGGACCACACAAGGAGCCTCAATTTTGGTTACTTGCCTGGGAGAGAAAAGAGCGTGAGAAGTGAATTGACAAAATTAATACCTCATGGTATGAAATGAGTAATTTGATTGATGACTAAAGACTGGTTTCTGTTGTTTGGCCAAGAGAACATTGCAGGAATACATTGTACACAAAGTATTCTACTCCAGCTAAGTTAGGGATTGGAGTCATTTTAAAAATGAACCAGCCTAGTTGCTAAGATATTCATCAAGGAGGTGACGGGAAGCCTGAATTCCAGATTCCTGCTCTCAGAATTATTTTTGCTTTTAGCCAATGACTAACTAATATAAAATGTATAAACAATGATGGGAACAGTTACCAGAGTTCAGGACTCTCTTGCTGACCTAAAGGCTACATTACACCTTCTGTACAGAGTGGTTTTTTTTCCTTTTTTTTCTTCTTCTTTCCATTCTGTTCCTATGAGTCTTACTTTCTTTGCTAGTCAATAGGTCAAATTTCAGCAGGAGGGGTGGAAGGTGACACACTGAAGCCATATGGTGGTTAAGACTTTTGGGGGGATGTAAATTACATGCATTTGAGTCTCTTAATCTGAAGTTAAATAGGAGTCTGAGGCACTAATGTCTAATACCTAATACAGATTGTTGGCACCACTGATTCATTTTGCTCCAATTTGAATGAAGGTGGCTCTGGGTGCTATAACTTGTATTTCCTTTAATATTTTAGTCACAAGAATTGTTATAAACCAAACAGGCTAGACCCTGTCCTGTCAACCTGTTGGAAAGTAGCACAACATGACTTGTGTCCATATGGCAAAATTCTCTTCCCCTCCTAGATCATGGCAATTTCATCCATGCTACTTGTTAGGAGCACTGCAAGGGATATGCCATTGACTCCACTGTGCCTCAGCAGTGTGCATTTTTAGCAATTAAATACTATGTCCCATTGCATACCCACAGCTTGTTGCTACTGCTTTAATAGTAAAGATGTCCCATTTAGTGTGCATGGTGGTCATCCAAACATGCTTACTAGGTCTGATCTTTTAAAGAACTGAGTGGTTATTTCACCTAGATTTTAGCTAGGTGGGTTTGGATGGGACCTACTTCCCTGGCTGTTCACAGCACAACTCTGGTTATGTACTGAAGATAAACATGAAGATACTAATGAAATCATTGAGTCAAATAAAAGCAGTCAGTTTAGTCTCCTTGTATATCAGGAAGACAATGAGTACCAGCCATTTTGTTTTTCTAGGTGGGAATTTTGGATTTAGTTGGTTAAAGTGATGCAAGCTTTATTTATGTACGTAAGGTTGTCTTCATGCCTGGCCTGTGGACAAATACATTCCTAGAACTGTATTCTCATGGTAACTCTGGCTTAGCAGTAGATGAATTTTCTGTTCTTGTTAGAAAATGATTAATACATTGTTTGCTAAGAAACCATAAGTGGTTGTTCGGTAGAGGGAAAACAAAGGACCAGACTGTTCAAAACTGTAACTGAAATATGGCAAAATATCTCTGAAATTCAGTAGTGTGGCTATTTTTTTCTTTATATTATTTATTTCCAAACTTCTCTAACCTTTTATAAAACTGAATTAGGAAAGATTTAGGCTGGACTTGGATATACATTTTTTTTTTTTTTTTTTTTTTTTTTTGCTAAGAATGACCCTCTCAGGGTGGATGTTTTCTTTATTCCCAGAGGAAAACCCTCAAGCTACATTTTGCAGTTTCTCTCTTGGGGCCAATTATGTAAAGGGCATCTACCCTGTGTTCCAGAGGCTACAATTATCAGTTGCCAAGCTTGCTCACATGTTCAAAGGAGGTTCTGCAAATGTGTTTGCATTAATTTTCAGCTCTCATGAGCACACTAATTCAAAGAAGGGCTAACTGAGTCACTGTTAAAGTTATATTCCCTCACCCTTCATGTACAGCAGATTGGCTTTGCAATTCTGTAACAGGCATTTTAAGCTTCCTCAGTGAACAAAGCACATGATATACATTAATAATTGTCTGTGGTAGTCTGACAGATTCAAAAGGGATACAAGAAAAAGGACTAGCATGAAAAAGGAGTCTGAGAGAAAAAGACCCAACGGAGTTCTGTACTGATTCAGTCTCCTTGGAGTCAATATAGCTGTCATCATCTCTTCTCTAGAAAATAAGCATTAAAAAATCCAGCTGGCAATTATTTCTCAGGATCTTATTTATAGCACAAGGGGATTTTCTTTCTAAAGCACTGTTATTCTTTTTTAAAAACATTTTGTTACATTTGTGTTTTAGCTTTTGAAAAATCATAGGAAAGCGCCATAATTGCTAATTAGAAAACAGTTAAAGAGACATTAATGAAACTCCTACATTGGCCTCTTATGCAGAGAATTGATGAGATTTTTTGCCTAAGCAGACACAGTTCTCAGACAGATTCATTAGCTGGTCTCTAACATGCACAATACAGTAAATAAGCAGAACATACATGCCATTTATTCAGCTATATCAAGTGATATTTACTCATTTGGGGAAAAGACTACATGTTAAATATAGTTATTATATGAACTGAAAAAATTACACATTTTTAATGAAGATGAAAGTTAAACTTTGGAAGAGATTGTCAGCTTGTTTCATAAATTTACCATCATTTCATAAATTATTCATTGCTTGACTTTTTTTTTCAAAATAAAAACTAAATAAATCTTTAAAATATGTTCTTAAGTTCAATTTCAATAAACCACATTTTTGGGAAAAATCATACTGCTTCCCGTTGCTGGGCAGAATAGCAAGCTTCATGAGCATAATGTTGCTTTCAGCCTTTTACTTTTCAAACAAATGATAAATAGCCAGTGAGTGATACTGTACAACTAACAGATCTTGAGTATATTGTGACAAATGCAATTTTAAGTCCAAAGTTGGCTTGGTGGGTCAAACCTTGTGCTGTAAATTGCCACAGCTGTATATAATTAAACTAAATTTCACCAGCTAAGATACTCTCTCTGTTTTTTCACCTCATTTATGGTTATGCTGTGATTATTTTTCATCATAGATGCAAATAAATCAGATGTGCTATACAGATTTATGATTAGTAGTCAACACTTGCATCATATTTTGTGCTCACTGTGACAAACCTGAAAATATATATTGTTTTAAAGGATATGCTGCCTGGTTTTCTGGCTTTACAGTAGCTTATTTGCAGTTGTGTCGCTTCCAAAAAGGGCTGCTAAGGGACTCAGCCAGGAGTACGATGATCCCACTAAAGGGTATCCTCACAGTACCACAACACAGTAGCCTGTGGTGTATCCATGAAAAGGATGTTTTTGATCCTCACTCCTAGAGACATAGCTGTTTTGCAAAGCAGAAAAGACATTAAAGGCAATGTAAAGTTTTATAGAGATGGGCCCTGGAAAAACGAGGAAGAGGGGGTAGAGGAAACTATTCAGGCTTTCAAGGCAAGATGAAGAGCAAACAAGAAATCAGATTGCCAGAGAGATGTGAATCTGGTACCCTGATGGACAGGAGGTTGCTATGGCTCCATGTGTCTTGGTCCAATGGGTAGAGAGGCTGAGGTTTTATTCCCAAGGGACATACCCACGCACTGCACACAGTGCCTTACCAGCACTCACAGACATGCACACAGCACCCACACAAACATAACCAGCGTGGACGGCCTGATGCTGGTCCTCCTCTTCTGCTGATCAGGATGGAAGTCTGTACATATATGAAGACTATATGAAGGATCCCTCAGTAACTAGCCTCAGACACTCAGTCTAACCAGTAGCTGGCCCCAAACCCCTGGTCCCCAGTGCGCGCAGCCCCAGTGTAGATGCTGGGATGCAAACCTCTTCTCAATACACACACACACAAACAGGTCTATCTGGCATTTGGTCCAGACCTATGGTCTCCCAAGCTGCCATCTCTCAGACCCCCCAGTCAGCCCAGTATCCGGATCCCCAGCTCCCTGGTAGCTGCCTCCCAGACCTCTTATCCTGCTCACCAGCTACTCTGGCTTGAAGTTTGCCAGCAGATTACACTCACATATGCAATCCTGCATTTCCTTAGGGAAACACACTCAGGTCACGCTGGTTGCTGGCATCCAGACCTACTGGCCCCTGTGACCTGCAGTCCCTTCTCCAGTTGCTGGCAAACACACATATACACAGAACTGCATGTGAGATCACACTGAATGCAGGAATAGGATTTAATAATCCTATGTGGTGATCAGGCACAGGGCTAGGCCAGACAAACCTACAGACCAGCAACCTATTTACTCTCAGCAAGCCTCTTTATCCCCTTTCTGCTGTCTTTTCTCATGCTTGTTCCCCCCCACTCCACCCTGACCTCTGCCTTTCCTTCCCTTTGATTCTTCCCCTAAACATCCCAATAAGTCTTGCATATTCCCACAATCCCCTTAAAATACCTTATAAGATAAATTTCATGCAACCTCCAAATACCCTTCCCCTGCTTCCCACGAGGAGTCCTGTATCCCTATAGGCAATAACCCTCTTCATTCTGCAAGTTATTTTGGTAAGGGAGTTTCTTTGGTTCAACCACTTTATTGGGTTTCACACCAAGGACGATGGTCTGAGTGTTCTTCTTGAATAGCCCTCAGAGTAGCTTATTCAGTGTGCCTTGTTTGCCCTGGCATTATTCCTCTGAGCTCTGGTTTTGTGGTGACTAGCCTCTAATCAACAGTTTAACATTGAACAGTCTGTTTCTCCCAGTCTTAGGTGCGCTCTGAAAGACCATACCTATGTGTCGCGAAAATTAAACTTTAGAAAAGGAGAGTGACATATCTATAGAATTTTCTTTTACCCTTTTTATGTTTTACAATTTTGACCAAATGGAGATCCAGTTCTTTTCTTTACTTCAGAGAAGCTCTTCCACTTTGCATAATATAATTATTACTATGAAAATAATTATTCATTGGAACAGAGAATGAGAATGTTAGGGCAGTTAGTTACCTTGGAGGCCCAGATTGCAATCCCTTTTCCAGTGAGTACATAATTATGCTTAAAAAACAAGATTCAGAGTAGCACACCTCAAGACCAGTGCTCGTGGCACTCTTCAAGAAGGTAGAAATCAAATAAAACAAGAATTTTTTCCTGTGCTGCCTGGTAGGCCTTGTTTGCTCAGACTGATACTCTTCTAGGTATAAATGGCATGTTGCTATTGTTTTACTCTCTGTTGTACAAGATGAGATGTGAGTCACTGATGTTTCTTTCTTGTTGTGTGCTGACTGGGATAGATTTTGTTTGTGAATTCTACTAGAGGTTTCAAAATAGCTCTTGGGGCTGTCAGTAATTAATGGATCAGTGCATGGCCAAGGGCAGAAATCTAGATGCCAATGGGGTCTTTCATTTTCTTAAATGTACTACTGAATGTTTGGGGGTAGACAAAGAGTAGGTCTTAAAGCTCTCTCACCGCATAAAATCCTAGAATCAGCTCATCATGTGGCTCCATTGAGCCAAGCTCACCATTTTAATGTTCTGGTGGGACTATGGGCACCCAACAACACTCTTGGCACTGTAGTAAATAGCATTAATGAATCAACAAAAAATGTAAGCATTAATTAAGTAAAATTCTGTCCAAAAAAGCAGCTATTTTTATACCAGTGTCATAGTGACACCCAGGCATACCCACGCAGAAATTAATACAATGTAGAATAAAGACAGCTGAGATGATAGCTTTAAACATCTTGCTTCAGTTCCAGCAGGTGTCTAAATGCTTTAGACAACTCCTTGTAAAGTCTTGCCTTATGGAGCATTAAATCTGAAATGTTGTGCAGGAAGTCTCTATCTTCCATGCAGGTTGAATTATCCGTGTTTCTACTTGAAGTCACTGTAGCACACATATGCACTCTTTTTTTTTTTTTTTTTTAGCTTGGTCAAATGATGTCTGAACAATTCAAAACTCAGCACAGATCAAGGGAAGCAGCATAGCTAAAAATATCACAAGTCCTGAAAACACATACATTTGACTCTGCAAAGTGTGACTTCAAAGTCCATCTGGTGAATCGGCTGTTCTTAAGGTTACTGAACTCCTGTAGCTCTATTTCTTAGTATTAACTGAAAGTAAAAAGTGCACAAAATTAAGTTGCTAAGAATTGGGGCTTAATGGGTTCAAGGTTTCACCCACAGATTCCTGTTGCTGACAGAAATGGGTAAGATTTTCAACAGCAACTGTTAATTTCAAATGATGCAGATTTTGGTGTGACTGTTTAATGATGCCTACTCTTTACTGAAAACATTGGCGACTTGCTTTCTAATGATTTGGCTTCTTTAAGAGATGATGTGATAGCAACATTTTTTTCTGCTGTTATTTTCTTTTCTATTAGTAGCATTTCCATGCGGAGGTAAAGTTGCCATCACTTTTGTGGTTTGATCTGCACAGCAGTAATGAGATGTGTATGCTATTAGCTATGTCTATCAGATGTTCGGATCTCTCTTCTAATACTAGCTAATGGCCAGATAGTACCATTGATTACTAAGAAGAGTTGCCCATTGATTTCACTAGACTGTCTGCTGGATAATCAATAAAATAATGTGGCCCAAATTTCACTGAAAAAAATCTACAGCCCATTTTATTTGGAATATAACTGACTGTGTAGGGCAAATTACACGTCAGGGTATTTTGTGTGCCTGCTCATTGTGAAGTGACTAAATGTGAAAGCTATTAGCATTCAAGTATGGAAAATAATATAACACACACAGCGGGTCTAATTTGCTTTCTCCTTCTGACTTCTGTTGTCAGTTACGCTGATGTAAAGTGGGTGTAAAATGTTATTGTTCTGGTCTGGGTTTTTTTTCATTCTCACTAGTATAAATGACTTGGGGATGTGTAGAGCAAGGGTTAACTGAGAAATTCTATTTAAAGTTTTATGCTATTTCTATGCTAGTTTTATAAAGGAGATAGATAGCATTTCTGTAACATACTCCGGCTGTTTCATTTCCATTACTCTTCAGTAGTGATGAGACCAAAGATCAGCTCCAAAGTGTCTGCCTTTTGTTACATGATCTTGACATTATTCAACACCTAAAGAGGAAGGATGGCCCAACATCAAGGGCATTGGCCTTCTCATTTCCATAGCCCAAGTTCAGTTCCCTATTTTTCTGCAATTTGTGCAATGCCACTAAACCTGTACAAAGCAATATCCCACAGAAGTGCTAGGCTAGCTCTATCTGATCTGGTGTTTTGAGGCTTTCAGAGACGTGAATTTGAACCCTGAAAGTTTCATGACATTTTTATAGGCCATGTGTACTAATTACCCATGGATCTTGCCATGCTTGAATGTCACTGAACAGCCAAACACCATCTCAGCAGTCTGAGCTTCACTTTCCCATCTGTGAAATGGAATTTATAATACTTTGCTATCTCACAGTGGTACTGGGAGGAAAATACATTTAAGACTGTGAGATACTCATATACCAAGCTAATAAAAGTGTTGAAAATCCTTGGAATATTTAGTTATGTTAATTAGTTATATTAATTTGATACATCACTTTAATTCAACATGTAATATAGAAAGTCTTAAAGCTTTCCCATGCAGAGTTTAGTCTGGCTGTATGATGTAATGAAGACATTTAATTGCATTCTTCTCTTGTATTTTGCTGATGAATAAATGAGGCTTAGTGGTAGTGTTTTCAGGGCCTGAACTTCAAGCATCTGCCAACAATTTATTTTTTTGCCAGGCTACCCTAGCTTTTACAATCCAGACTTGGGCTCTATCCCAAATACTGCAGTCTGACACTAGGGTTGTTGGTTTTGTTTAAATTTTACTAAAATAATGCTATTTTCTTGCAACTAGAAGATGCTATGCCAATGTGGGGTAGGAGTCAACCGAATAACAGTCTTTTCTTTGCATCCCAATGATGCAAGGCAGAATTTAGTGGACTGAAGGCCTAGAGGCAAAGTCTGACAGACAGACTTTTGAATTGCCAAAAGAAAAGAAAAGAAGGTAGAGTGTGGTCTGCCTTCTCTAGGCTGTGCTTTCCACTCTCCCAGGTAGAAAGAACAAAAGGGTTTGAGAGACCGAGAGCAAGAAGGAAGATTCCATATTCTACTGTCAGCATAACACGGGAACACTGCAGATCTAACAGCTTGCTAGGAATTAAAACTGTGGAGTCATTCCTATTTTTCAGACATGCTGAAGCACTGACTATGGATTATTTGTTTTGTTTTCTTTGACCCTAACTTCTCATTGATTTATTTTTGCCTTACCAGAAACAGTTGTCAGAGTAGGGAAGTCAAATACAGTCTTTGAAGAGAAAATAGCTTATGACAAAAATAAAGATAAACAGAGGCAGGGAGAATAAAAAAAAAAAACAACTTAGGAAGTGAGATGAGGTGATGACAGAAGGGAAGAGGTGTTTGGAATAGAGAGGATGGTGCCAGAGATTGTATATACAACTCCCTTTTCCTTAGGAGAAATTCCACATGTTGCCAAGAGCTCAGGCCAGAGAGGGATAACCTTTTATTGTGCTCAGCAGAGTGAGAGAAGACAACCGTTCAACCAGTGGGACTTGGGCAGCCTGCAGACTACATCTGCTATGGCCCTTTTAGACAGAATTTCAATCAGTTTTGAAAATTGTCCTTTGCCTTCACTCAAAAAGCAGTCAAGAGCAACTCAGCACTGAAGATACTGTCACAGCATATGATGAGTTTTACTCATGGCAGTAGGTAAATACCAAAGGTGATGCATAGTTCCACACTTTGATGCTACTAATTAGTCAGTCAGTTATTTAAAAATTAGCCTCTAGCAAAATATTTAAAATGTCTGTATCAATGTTGGAGACTTCTTCAGATTCAGTCTCAGACAATGAATAAGTAAACTTAGCCTGAGGCTCAAAAAAGCAGTGTATTTTCTTAATTTTATAGTCATTACTGGATGATAATTACTTTGTATACTCCTGAGTTATGGTGCTTCCTTCTGGGCAGCCATATTTTAATCATCTGGTCAGACTTCTACATAAGGACAGGTGGCCATAAAAGCATGCTAACGGTATACCTGTTCTACCAGTATAATGCTTCTGATATTACTGGAACCGCTTCTTCACTTCATTGGGGCAAAGGCAGGTGAGCTCAGGGGTGTGTGATATCATTCTAAGGTGGACACTCTGGCTAAAGAGCTTTCAGTCTACAGAAAGCACCGACATAATGCTTTTGAAACTGAAAACATTACATTTTTTTTCAATCCTTAACTCTTTTAAGGTTTCTCATGAGAGATTGTACCATCTTCCCAATCGTGAAACCAACAGCAGACATCACTGAATTGTTCTCAGAAATGTGAATGCATTTGGTATAACCTGGAAAAAAAAGTCAAAGTGAAAACAAGAAAATTTCCATTCAAAAATAGGCATGCCAGGGAGGGGTCCATATCAATGAAATTATGATTTTTTGTCAATAATATGTGAAATTTCTTCATCATAGAGATCACTGACAATCAAGAATACTCGTTTTTATTTCTGGGTAAAGAAAGTGAATGATAGCCAGCAAAGCTTTGCAGATAAATATGTGTGACATTTACAGCAGTTGGCTCACCTTACATTTCCTTTTACTAGTTTTAAGATCATATTTACTGTTGTTTTTGAAGACCTTTATATGCCTCTATCCCTTCTAACATGAGGGCATATTAAGAATAAAGCATAAATCTGTTGCTTGCTTTATTATGACTTGGCCCTATAAAGGCAGATTTATGGTTTTGAAGTTTCTAAATAGTGTCAAAATCAAGTTTCTGATCTAAGAACTTTCTTTTAACACAGTGTCTCAGTTAAGTGGGATCGTAAATGAGGACACTTCATCTAGTAAAAAAGTCAAAAGTCATTATAAAAGATGTCCTCTTTTCTCCTTATGGAACATCATCAAACTTACAATATTGGATTCAATACCGAAGATGGTATCAACCTGAAAACTATATGGATGCAATGCTGGAAATATTCTGTATGGCGCCTTTTCACCTTTCACCAAATCAATACAGGAGAAAGCTGCAAGCTCACAGATGGTTTTTTTTTTTCCTGCTGCTGTCATGGTTATTTTAAAATGCATTCTTAGATCATGCATTCCTCAGGGAAAGTCCTTTCCTCATCTAGCACAAAGCTGATCGTTTTGCTGCTGTCCTTTTGATTTAGAGAGAAAAATCCCATGTCTGATGTACAACTTTGATTTCCTACTAATTAAAATTGCAGTGTGGGAGCTCATCACTCCTCCTCCAATCCACCCTGCTGAGGTTCAAGGCTACGTTTGGAACATTTCCACCCCCTGACGTGTTAAGATTGAAGAGAAGTCCTTGTTGCTGTTTACACAGTTCCCACAAATTCACTAAATGCTTTCTGAATCTACAAGCAGGTGAGCTACTTTAAAGCATGAACCATGGCTAAATAGAACACATATTTGTACTGTCTGCGTAATGGGTTAGTCTATCACCTTTATATGGAAAGTGAGTGGTCTGACTTTTGTTTCTTTCAAGTCTCTCTTTTCTGTCTTTCAAAAGGACATTGTCATGGGAACTTCTAGCGCTACAAAGATCAATAGCAAATTTTCACGTATGTGTTAGTTTTGGAGAAGTGAACCGTAACGTTTAGGTTTTCTACAGCATTATTGTCACTGAAGTGAAATCACTCTCCATCCAAACCACAGAAGCTTTTCCACTGAGAAAGACACCCACCTGTATCACACAGATACAGGAATAGAGATCAGTAAAACACTCCTACAAAATGATTTGGGGGGCTTGAAATAAGATGATTTTTTTTTGTAAAAAGGCAGTCCTAGAAATCCACCATTTTACAAAATCTAAAATAAATCGTTTCTTCCTATATCTTCCCCCAAAAGCTCTTGGCAGTTTCATTTTCACACTTCAGGCCAAAACTAAAATTGACATTAACTTAGAAATGGGCTGCCAAATAGTATTTGCCTTCCCATCTTTCCATTTCTGCCTCCTCAGGGTGACTGTCAGTGAGCCAAGAAGGCTGTAGGTCAAACATAAAGCCAAAGCATTTGATTCACACAATTTCTCTCCAGGACTGGGTACTAGAGGAGCAGGGACTTGTGATGCTTAGCTAGAAGTATCCTACTTGGATACTTATTCTCAATTTTCTACAATTTTCTACAGACAAATAATAATTATTAAAAAAAAGCCATCCATCCAGGTTCCATCCATGTCTTCAAAACATTACTCTAATAGAAAATAATGAGAAAAAAACTCTGGCACTCTTATTAGCATTATATATGAACCGATATTCATTGTTAAGCAGAGGACTGGAAGTTTAACTTAAAATTAAGTACCGATTTGGAAGATTTACGTAGTCTTACCTGTGTTGTACACATACTTCTCTGCTTCACAGTGTAGAGCAGCCACACCACCATGCCTCAAGGAGGCAAATAAAAGCACTGAAGTTTATTAATCACTCATTTTCTACAGTGTACCAGCACTGAGTTATTTAGCACAGTCACTTCTCTTATTTTGACACGTTTGGGAAAATTCACAGCGTCTAACTGGCTTTCAAACTCCCACTTCTACCTATGTGGCTTGTTAATCTGTCATTAGTACACACGGGATGTAAAAGAAAACATGGAACACAGGAATATTGACTGGCTCAAGAGCTGCTAAAAGGTTTCATGTTGCACTCTAAGTGCCTTTTTCATCTTGGCTTTTTTTTTTTTTTTTTCATATTTACAAAATAGAAAATAAGTCTTTGAGTCTTTATCTTGGCTGCCATACACCTCACCCTAATGAAGTACCATGATTTGACAACATTTTCTCCTTTATTATTGGGAAAAAAAATCCATTTTCCTGGGTGCAATAACCATATCCCTGTCTTTTGTTGATGTGGCTGAGTGATACATCAAGGATGAGTATACAGTTTGGATACTAATCTGACTGTGGATCCTGAACCCAGCATCTATGATGTACCTTATGATGTTCTTCTTTTGTGTGCAGACTGGCTTTCAATTTCTTCTTACCTGACTAATTCTGCACTCACAGAACAAAAATATTGCCAGGCACAGATGTTTAGTGGAATGCCTGTTGTGGGACATATGTTGGGTATCTAGAAATGAAAGAATTAAATTCTGCACTTATTTAGAGTTCTGACATCTTAGTTGAATTCAGTGCAATTGCCCATGTGAAAGTGGAATTCAGAATATTGTCTGGTTTTTGTTGAGTGATTGTATCCAGAAAGAAAAATCTTATTATTGGGGAAAAAAAAAAAAAAAAAAAGAAGCATAAGGTTAATTTTCAGTCTTGCAGATGAAAGGAGTTCATGTAAAGTAAGCACTATACCTATCAACGCTAAGCCCCAAAATTAGTTGTATAAAATTCTGGAGAGCAGTATTGCAATGTTAGCAATGCAGTAAACTGGGTGGACTGGATGCCTGAGGAACTGAGGATGAAGACAGTCTAGGGCAAGACTCAGATAACATTCAGTCCGTCTAAACTGAGACTTAGGCATCATATTCAGAACTATTTTTTACCCCGATGCACATTTTTTGAGCATCTTATCTCACGTATTTGAAAAAACAAAGTTATTTATTTATTTGTTTGTTTGTTTGTTTTAGCAGTTCTGTTTCCCAGCTCTGTTGTGAACTGTAAGAGGAATTTCTATGAAAAGCCCAGGTTTTTAAGTGTGTGCAGAACGTTCTTTCAGTGCTGACACTATTAAACTTAGCACAAAAAACAGAAGCAATGGACACATTCTTAAAGTCACAAAATTCGCTTGGGTGTTGAACCTGGTGCTGTTTGTGACAAGTGATTAGTGCTCCCCACTGAGCTGGAGCCATGCTTTCAATTTTTCCTACAGGCAGTTCAGCTTTGACTCTCCATTGCCAAGGAACACTGCTTGAAAAGACAGAGAGATGAAAGAATACCTGTTCTGCTATCCAGTCCCTTGTTTCAGGCTGTTTACACATTTTACATTAGTCAGTTATTGGATAAAAAACACAGCTTAGGGACTGCTCGTGTTTCCCTTTCAAAGGGCAGTGATTTGATCAACAATCAGTAGTGTCACGCACCCTCTTGTATGACTCCTGCGGTGAAATATGTTGCATGCACTATCTTGCGTGATTCTAGGTGAAAGAGCAGTTTGTTATCCACAAAAGAGGCAGAAGAAGTCATCATAAGGGTCTCTAACATGCTAACTGGTGCATTTCCTGATAAGAATTTGATCATCGTAAAATTAAGGAGATTTCTGAATTAGCTGTCTTGCTTCCTGGGTTTGTCATTCTTATGATACCGCTGTGTAGATGATGGACAGCATCACCACTGTGGCTGAAATAGGCAAAGACCTCATTAGCATCATGGTGCATCAGTGCTTATGTAAAGACACGCTGTCTGGAATGTCGGATGGGCAGAAGTGATTAATCTGCAGCCATGAGTGTGGCATATAAGTCCTACTGAAATTCACATTCCTAAGCTCCACAGAAAGTTAGGCAGGATAGCAACCTCATCTAGTTGTAGATGTCCCTGCCAATTGCAGGGGGGATGGACTAGGTGACCTTTAAAGGTCCCTTCCATCCCAAAGCATTCTGTGATTCTATGATAGTCAGTGCTTCCTGCTATGTAGCTCCAGAAAGTTTTCTGGGAAGAGAAGTATCTGGAAACGACCTTCTGGATATGACCAGCTTCCATGTAACTTTCATGGAAGAAGGAGATTCAAAATTTCAGATACCCTGAATTACTCTTTGAAGACAAAGGCATCTCTTCATTGGTTGCACTGGCATCGCATGAGCTCAGCTTGGGATCCCCAAGAGAGTCTGCCAGGACAACATGCCAGCCTGTTTAGGCATTGCTGTTCCTAAACTGAATGACCAAAGTTAGCAGTAGGAACACAGAAGACAGCTGTCGCAGCTGTTCATAGACATATTCTGTACTATTTTGGAAGTATAAATTGGATTCCTGCACACTTTGGAGCTCTATGTTCAGACCTTAGGGAGGAACAAATTTAAATAACAGGCTCTTTCATTAAGTTTGGTACTCAGCATTTTTTATGGCCAATGGTGGGTCCTCTTAGGGAGTTGAGCTGTCATAACTCAGTAATCAAGTGCTCCAAAAGTGGCAAATGCAACATTCTGGCTGGGGTTAATTTGGACATCATTCATTTCTAACAAAACATCATGTAATTCCTAGTTCTATAATTAATATCTAGACACTGTGGCTGCTTCAGTACAAATTCCCATAAAATATCTTCTTGAGACAGTATAACAAAAAGAAGCAGATTATTGCCTAAAACTCTAAACTTTAAAATATTGTGTTTGGCATAGGACACACAAAGACCAATCCACTTCTACAGGTTATTAAACCTTCTTGGTCCATGTAGCTTACTGGAAGGTTACTGACACACATAAAATTATCTCACTTTTTTATATTTGTATGAAAACATTTGAACAAGAGCAATAATAAATCAATTGTAACTGTCACCAATGAGAAGACATGGTTCATATTTAAGTAAAAATAAACAATACAGCAATGTAATCAAGATCAAATTAGCTAATTAACAATTTAGCCTCAGTAATTTGAATAGTGCTTAAGCAAAAATAATTTATACCAAAAATAAATAACCCTTATGAGTGCTGAAGAGAATGATCTTAATTTGATTATAAACTAAACTAAATTACTTTTCTCAAGTTAATTAAGAATTTTACCTAAATGTTTTTAATTGTATTACTGAAGCCGTACTATTACTTAATGACTAAATTGCAGCTTAGAACCAATTATGATCCTTTTTTAGACTTGGTTTCACCCAGCAGCTATTCCTCTACTTCCATGAACCAAGATACAGGGTTTATAGGAGACAATTCTCAATAAATATCCAAGTTTACTTGTTTTCTATTAAAAGTTATAGATGGTAATTACAAATATGTTCTACAGAATGTATTTTGGCTTGTACTTTAATGAAACTGTTGCAATTAGGGAACATTTCTTTCATAACTTTCCCTGCAGTGGCTCTTAAAGATGCAGTCACAGACCAAGGTACACAGCCATATTTCCACACCATAAAATAAGAAGACTGACAGGTCTCTCAGTTAGCAAGATAAAAGAGAAAAACCTAGAAAATAAAATAGTGAGTATTTATGACGTTTTCAAAATATTTTCTGCTGTTGCAGTTTCTCTGGACTTTGAATAGAAGTTGAGGTGTAAACAGAAAACAGCATTTCTTCTTTACAGGTCCCCTTCAGCAGCTGGAAAAGACTGGTGAAATTCCAGAATGGGCATAATGAGTCTTATTCTTTTTTTCATTTTCCTTTGTGGAGACCGGAGATTCTAGGCTATAGATTGTTGGCTTACCTAAAGAGGGGATCCTTCTTGGTCTTCTTCGGTTTTACAGTTTACAGACATTGATTTAATTACTTTATGATATCTTTCTGCAAGGTGTAAGGTCCTCCAAATGACATTAATTAGTGTTGTGTGTATTGATTGAGTCAGCATTAGTGAGCAACATTTTTAAAAGGTTTTATTTTTGATAAATAAAGGTTTTTTATTTTTTATCTTAAGGGTCTTTTCCAACCTTAATGATTGTATAATTCTATGATTATTTAAATCTGTAAGGTACAAAAAACATTTAAAGTATCTGGTTTCATGAGGTGATTTTTTGACAATACTCAAAATGTTCCAATGTATGTACAAGATCTTAAGGTTAAATTGTGTAACTAGTCTATGGAAATATAGAATAAACTAAACATAGATAGTTGGGGGGTGAGGAGTGGAACTTCGTGACAACCAGCTATTCTGCATTTACTCATTAAAAAATTAAAAATAGGTTTAACTTACTGACAAATTTCTCCAGCTTCTTTTTTATTTAAAAATAAAACAAGTTGAAATGCAATCTGTAAAGCAAGTAACTTTTTTTTTTTCCTGAGGTCTTTTTATATAACTACAAGCAACATTCCAGTTCCATTGTTATCCCTTTTGATATCAATAAAAAAGCGATTTTTCTTATTCTTGCCTTGTCAGTAAAGAATCAGGTGGCCAATTTATAGTGAACGGGTTCCCCATTTGGAAACATAGCATTATTTTTTCCTGTTTATGAATAACAAATTGCTGGGATTACCTACATAAATCCACACATATGGTCATAATTTGTGTACACACTACGCCAAGCCAAAGAAATTCTTTGACATTGTCTTATGAGAAAAGAGTCCACATCACCTCTTTTAAAATCTAGTTATTATAGTAGAGGAGGTAAGACTGTAAGAACTTGTGAGAACAATTTTCAATTCAATTTTGTGAAGTTTATGAAATTATAAAGAACAAGAGGTTACGAGTGTGTTTGTGTTATTCAAAATGAGACACAATTTTAATTATGTGTGGTTTAACTGAAGGTGTGTAATAGCAATGCATAGGAAAAAAAGGTTTAAGAAGATGTATTGGTTCAGCCAGATGATCAAAATGCAGACTGTCACATGTCGCTAATGGCCAAATTACTGTGACATGCAAGATGGCTGAAGTCGTATATTACTTATGCTGACTTACGGATGTGAAATAAGAAAAGACGATTATTAGCAAAGATCCAAATAGCTGAGAGATGCAAAATGGACAGCTTGCCATATTGATGGAGCCTAATGAGTTTATAGTTGAATAGGATAAAGACTATAATGAGAGGAGAACTCAGAGTGCATAAAGCTATGCAGTAACAAGAAAGATAATGACTGCTATAGCAACACATGGGCTTACACCATATATTGTCCATCTTCCACTTTGCAGAACATCTGCTGATGAAGCAGTCTGGTCTTAAGAGAACAAGACTTTGCTCATTTTCCAATATATTAGAGCTTGGAGTAGAAACAGTTATGAACTATATTCTTTTCATCAGAGACAGTTTTCCTATTTCAAAGCATACAAATATAATTGGGTTACTGCGACTGAGTGGATTAAGATATCTCAGTTGAGCTGTGGTAACTGACTGGCTGAGCACTTAGCCCACTACAAATGCCACATCGGACTTTACCTTAAACCACTTTCATGGCAGGAGAGTGTACAAGTAGTTACTGCAGGAAGGTTAAAAGGTGCTTCTGTAGGCTGCATGTACATGCGATTATCTTTCCATATTGTCAATGTTGCCATATATCATAAAGTTACCACGTCTTTATTATTTTAAGTTTACATTTTCTAGAGTTAACTTGTTGCTTGCATAAGGATGTACTATGTTCTGCTGCTTAAGGGGAACAAGCAGAATTTAGCAGCAGTATTTTAAGATAACCTATTTTAAAGGATGAAGGAATGTTAAAAGCAAGCTCTAGGTATCGTATGGCACACAAAAAAATTGTTTCTTATCTAGATATAACTGCTTATATATCTGGTAACTACAGAAGGGGAAGACAAGCAAAAAGATCATCTCTTTTAAGCTTGAAATGCCAAAAAATCCTTAACACATTGGCCACATCAAGCTACAACATATGTATATATCTTAATTGGATAGAAAGGTTGAGGTTATATCACCAGTAAGTATCTGAGCTGAATAGAAAAGCTAAACTTCTTAGCTTTCTACATAAAAAGGGAAATTAAGCCCCCTTGAGCTTTCTGCCTTTTAGAGGACTCTACTGAATTGTAATACTTCCCTCTTCTCAAATGTAATCAACTTTTCTGACTCTTATATCTGCATATAAAATTCTTCATTGTCTCTCTTCTTTGCAGAGGACTTTCCAGAGGATATATTTAAGACACAAGTGACTGTGGCAGAGGTTATGGAATTAACTGTCAAAATGAAGAGCAACAACCTGCTAGGAGCAGGGAATGTTTATTTAGAGTTTCCAAAGATACCCAGAGATGAAGTAGCTGAATTACTAACATTGATATCTAACCTTTAATTTAAAACTGCTTTATTGAAGACTGAGGGATGGCAAATATAACACCAGTTAAAAAAAAAAAATAAAATCTGGAGGACATTTGCAGAGTTGCTGGCCTGTAAACCTGGTGTCTATTATTAAGAATGGAATTGGTGTACATGTGAATAGATGTACTTTACCTTGGAAAAGTCAGCATGGCTTTTGCAAAGGGAACTACTGTCTTGAAAATTTATTAGAGATCTTTGAAAGGGTCAGCAGGCATATGGATAAAGCTGATCTGATTGATATAATCTATTTGGATTTAGATATTAAGCAGCCATGCATAAGAGATAGAAAGGTCATAACTTGGATAAATAATTGGTTACAAGACAGGCAACAGAGAGTGGGAGTAAATAGTCATTTCTCCCCATGAAAGGAGGTTAGCAGTAGAATTCCACAGGGAAATGTGCAGGGGATTGTTCTGCTTAATATGGTTATCAGTGACCTGTATAACGGGGTGACCAGTGACGTAAGAAAGTTGGATGATGATACTAAATTATTCAGGGTAGCATGAGATCTGACGGCAAAAAAATTGCAGAAGAATTGTATGCGATAAGCGAAAGAGGGAAAAAAAAAAAAAGGCAGATGAAATTCTGCATAGCTAAATGCAAAATGATGAGAAGAAGAAAAGACAATCCTTGTTTCATATGCAAACGATGTGCACTGAGATAACCATTGCCACTCAGCAGCAAGGTTTTGCTGCTGAGAAAGAGATTTCCACTGAAATGTCAGCTGGTGCTCGGTAGCCATCACAAAGCAAATGTTAGGAATTATTAAGAAAGTAATAGAGAGCAAAACAGAGTTATATAGTTCCACTATATAAAGTCATGGGTTCAGTCGTATCCTAGAATATTCTATGCAGTCCTGAGCCTCTCATTTCAAATGCATGAAGTAGAACTAGAAAAAGTGCAGAGAAAGGTGGCAAGAAAGATCAGAGGTCTGTAACAGCTTTCATGTAGGGAACCGTTGTGTAAGCTAGGAGTCTTCTGTCTGGAAAAGAGATGACATGGGGGAAGGATGTGCTAGAAATTTAAAAAAAATTGAATGATATGAAGACAGTAGGTGGAGATTAAATTGTTCACAGTCTCTTCTCTTCCAGTTGAAGAACAAGAGAGAGTCAAATGAAACGCACAGAACTCACCTCTTTTTTCTTCAAGATAAGTGAGAAGCGATAGTTGCTTATACAAGACAGGAGACGTAAACAAGTTCTTGTTGAAGTCTATTTTGCATTCTAAAAATTTCCATGGACTCAAGGGGAGACTGGACAAGTTTATGCAGAAGAAATCTGTTGAGGTTTACCAAACACATAAGCCCCTCCTCTGGCTCAGCAGATCTCAGAAATGGAAATAGCTGGAGAACAGGAAAATGATAAGGAGAAATATAGATTTTTACTGTTCTAGTTTGTATTATGTCCTCCAGACTTGTGCCTGTTGTTAGAATAAGGTTACTGGAGTACACCCCAGTTGGTCTGACCTAATATGGATATTCTTACATTCGTATATTGCCTTTCAACCAAGTTTCTTTATCAGTATTCCAGTTGACACATTCCAAAGCTGAATTTCAATGCATGTCAAAATGCAGGCAGTGCGGTGAATGTAGGAGCTGGGACCTAAGCACGAATTAAAGAATAAACTAATATGATAATATATATATATATATATCTCCAGTGTCATGCCCATTGAAGCTGGGTCAAGTGCATACAGAGATGCAGAACATCTTTGTATTTCATCCCACACTTCTGTTCTCCTATTTTAAAAGCTTGCTATGGGCTTAAAAAAGGACAAACATGCAGTTGAAGAGACAGTTTGCAGACGGAGGGAGGATGATCAGTGGTATGCAGAAAGAGTAAAACTATGTAGACACATATACAAAGAATTATCCATCTGCCTGCTTGGCTGCTGGTAAACCTCAAGCACTTGTGACTGTACGTAGGCAGTTATTATGAGCTGTGATGATGACAACTACATATATGCTTTGGAGATCATGAATGTGAAAGTTCATTGCAACGGTTTTCCTGGGTTTTTGCATATTTAGACTCCTTTTCTCACCATTACAAACAACCAAATAAAAATAAAAGCCCCTGAATATGCATGGTTTAAAACATCTTAATAAATGTATTAATCTCTTAAAACATAACATTAATATGGTGATCTCATTTTTTCTCTTGTTTTGCCTTTGTCAGAGTTCCGATGCTTGGTATGTACTTTTGGTATGTACTTGGTATGTACTTCTATCCATGACCAGCTTAAACTAAGTTACATTATCTAACCTAAATGCTATTCTGGAAAACATGCTTGATTCATACTATTATTATTAGTCTTTTATATTTATTTATCAAATATTGTTATTAATCTCTGATATTATCCTACTGTCCTTCCTAGAAAGTGCTCATATGTCTATGGACCTTACACATATAAGGTAGCTTGTGGTAAAAGCTGCAATGTGACCTTAAACAAGAGAATTATTGGAACATTAATTATTAAAGACTCCAAGAATAATCTTAAAGAATGGGGCTTAAGACACAGGTAGTAGGGGGTCTATTGCTGGCTCTGCTACTGGCATAGTAGCTATGAAATTTATTCTCTTTTGTATGTACAATAACAACAATGAAATTTTCTAAAGCAAAGTAAGAAATTGTAGTTACTAATTTTTTGTGAAGCGATTGGAAAATCTTCAGTGGAAGGTCATGTTTTTAATAAATTTCTTGATAAATGATGTATATTTTCTTATCATAATTCACCCATACATTTTCAGCCAAAAAACTAAAACTGTGGAGGATAGTAAAGATTGTAATTTGCAAGTAAAATTTTGAAATGTCATCAGTGTGATATTTTTGTGCTAATTCCTGCTAGTAAATTAATTGGGGACAAAGTGCACTATCCACACAGTGGGGTTATTTTAAGAATAGTAAGTACTTAGAATGAGCAAATATTTTCATTCTACCTAGTGGTGCAAGGATGCACTTAAAAGCAACCAGAAGAAAGGACTCTGTGAAAAAGGAAGTGCCACCAACCTGCTGTTAAAGTGGTTTATGAGATCTGTGTCTGAGTACCTACCTAAGACTATCATCTCTGAAGATGGCTCAGAGATTGTCTGTGGTTGAAAAGAGTTATGCAGCTGATGCTTACAATAGCTGTAACACACCAGGATGATTGAAATGTTTTCAGTTCTAATTTATTTTTAAAAATAGCCAGTGAATCAAACACTAATGTAAAGAAAGAAGATTCAGCTTAAGTTACCTGTACAGCAAGAATTTAGATGGTCAAGTGTCTAAGTATCTGTGATATTTTATGGCCTTCAAATGGTAAAGTAGGATTCCTGTGGTTTGGCTGATATTTTGTTTTGTTTTGTTTTGTTTTCCCAACAAGAGGAAGGTATTACCCAGGGAAGGATTAATGATGGAGACACTGAAAAAAGATGAGAAATCACATGTCCTTTAAGATCTATAGTATTCTCTACTTGGTGGTCACACAGATAATTTGTAATGTCGATACTGTAAACACAAGAAAGAAAATTTATAGAGCACAACACACACACACACATATATATATGTGCAAATACATACACACATGTATATATTACATTTATATATTTAGGACATCGTCCAAAGCTCCCTGGTGTCACTGGAAAAAAAATCCATACATATATATTTATGTTTGTATACACATGTATATTTGTTTACTAATTAACACACAAAACTTGTTAATGGAGAAGAAAAACTAAGAAAGCTTGTGAAAGTGAGACGGAAAAGGATAAAGTCTATTCAACAATAACAACTAGAAATAGGGTGGTTCAGTGGCTCTTGATTTAATACTTCTGGATAACTCCCCACTGGAAACCAAGAATTAGAAATCAGTGACATGTGCTTTGTTCATCTCCTCATCAATGTGCTGGGCATAAAAATAGGACCTAATTTAATGAAACAAACTGCTCACGCTATGAGTTGATTACATGATGTGCACACGGAGTACTTATTCTCATATTAACATAAAGGACTGAATATGAAAACAATAAAAACACATCTGTTACTGAGTCTTGTCTTTTTTAGTATGATTTTTTTTCTCCTTCTGGATTTCTGTCTTCTATTTGAAATTTTATAATTGCAGCATGCATTTCCACTCAGTCCACAGCAGTAGATAACAGTTCACTGCAAATTTCCCTAGTTCTATAATTCCAATCCCAAGAGGTCCACTAAAAAATGAGATTTTTGTGGGTTAGTTTTTAAAAGGAGAAGGAAAAAGGATTCATCTTTTCTGATATGACAGAAGCAATGTATGGCAGAAAGTATTCTGGGATCATATTCTTCAGACAATAAAATTTCTTGATAGGATAATAAAGACTAAGGCTATTTAATCAGATAGATTGCTTAGTTGCCCATAAAGAAAGAATCAAGTGGCCTTGTGAAAGAAAATGTCTTAAATCTTGTTAAATAGTTGACAATTTTTGACTAGCAGAAATTCAATTTGAAGAGACAGTCTACAAATAGGTGGAAACTGAACGGCACGACAGCTGTGTGGCAATAAATGCTTTGTGTACCTGCCCAGTGCTGAGGTCAGGACTCACTGATCTGTCCTCATCAGTGATTGCCTTACATACTTTGCCCTCACATGAAAACAGCAGACAAATAAAAAATCTGAATAGCTTTTTACATAATTCTGCTGCATTTTTAGTGTCAGGGCCTTAAGTTATTATTTAAACTTCTGTAGGCATCTTCTGGAGGACAATGACAAAGAACAATGAGTAATGAGATATGCATAATCAGCCTTCTGACATGCTCTCATCATTACTTGGTCCTGCCTACTTTTTTTTCATTTCAGGTTAGTGTAGTATAGATGAAGTTCAATCTATTCATCTAATGTGCAATACCTTTCCCCTATACTAACTGCAGTGTATTTTTATCTTCAAAAGTTCATCTCTGTCACTTGTAAAATGTGATGAATTCACCCGCTAGGGATCTGGCCTATGGATCATACGGTAGACACATCTATCTATTTGCTGAAATTGCACACTACCAGGTTGATCCAACTCTCAGTGTATTTATTTGCAAATGGTGCAACCTATGTAGTGCAATATTGAGCCTTGAGTGCTTGAGATGGAGACTTTCCATGACTGGGTATTAAGCGTGTGTGTGTGTGTGTGTCTGCACTTACGTCCTGGCTATTTATATTTTGAGAAAATATGTTTTATACATGCAACAACTACATATATAATAGACAGAGTCAAACAATAAGAAGACAACATCCTTGCAGGTCTTCACTGTGTAGAAAAGATAGTTCAGCTGGTTTAAAAATAGGCAGAAAAAAAATCAGAAAAAGGGAAAGACTATTATAGCATGTGTGGGTAGATTGCAAACATCATAGAAAAATCACTCCCCAATTTGATATGCTTATTGTCATGCTCTTTAGATGACAAGTTCTCACATGGCCTTGATGCTGTTCTGGAAAGCACAACACTAATTAACAAAAAAACTAAAACCCAAACCCACAATGAAACAAACTCTCCCCAGAATCCCCACAAGAAAAAAAAAGGGGGGATGGGGGGAAGAGGTGATATATCCTTCTTAGAATAAACCTCATCTTTGTTAGTGAACCAAGAAATGCATGTGCACTTTCTTCTCTTCTCTGTTGCTTAGAAATAAAGAGCAGTGGTATAAAGCTCTAGTGCTATTACAGTCAATTTACAATAGCCTATTTACACCAGCTGAGGGACTGGCTCATAATGTTGTTTAAATATGATGACAGCCCAGAAAATTTACTGATGAATGAGTCACCCAGTTGTGGAACCAAAATTCATTCCTGACCCACTATGGCTACTACACTTATATTATAAAGAAGGTCATGGTTGTTTTTATGTTGAATATGGTACCCTGAGGATTTAATTAAATGAGATTTAAAATTATGAATACCAAAGCCAGACAGGTCATATTGGATAATCCAGTTTTATTTTACAGTAATTGGTTACACAAGTTATTATTATATTATTTAGAACATCCTGATTCTCAGTGGAAGTCCTTGTGCATTTAATTAACCATGAGTACAAAATGACTTTAACAAACTGAAACCATTAAGCCCTCCTTATATATTCTTTTCAAATGGAAATTGACAATAACATTTTCATTTAAATTCTTAGAATTTTGTAGTTTTTAAATGAAGAAGCAAGGTAAATAATACTGGCTTAATTGCTGGTTTAGTTATTAGTTTTAATTACTAGTTTTAGGTAGATATTTCATATTTGGATTTTGATCTGAGGTTTTCGTAACTTGACTGTCACATGTTCTGACTTTACGGATAGCTTGACCTGCACTTTGCTAAAGGTTGCAGAACTTTAAGTTTCTAATCACAAGAAATGTTGGCTACTGTTTCCGTGTCTTTGCTGAGGTCTACAGGTTTTGATGCATTTATAAAAAAAGGTGAAAGACTGGCGATGGTAAATTTTAAAGGACAAGAGGAGATTTAATCTTTACTTAACTGAAAGACTAGAAGACCAGCTTATTAGTGTGTACCTCAGTGTGATGGTCAAGCATGATGAAGTACTTGGTAACTTCTTCTGGACCAAGACAACCTTTTTTATTGCTTTCACTTGTTTTTTTGAGATGCTGCCGACTGCAGTTTTCAATACCACTCAGGGGAAAACGGGATATTCAGACTGTAACATCAAGGCAGAGACCTGACCGAGAGCACAGGATGGGTCAGTGACAAACCCATGGCAAGAGCTCACTTCCCCTCCAGTCTGTGATCCTGATGGATATAGACAGCTGATAGCAATATCAGTAAGGAGTTTCTTTTCAGTCATTCTTTTCACTAACTGCATTCTGCTTCAGCCTGTTTGGCTATGAAAAGTGATTTATTTGGGTTACCATCAAGAACGTGGTACAATGGAAGTGCTCTCTGGCACATCATAATGCGCAGTATTAAACAGTGTTTACTCACATGTTCATTCACATCACAGGTCTGCGCAATTGTGAAATATAAGCATAGTCAAATCTAAATTCATTAGGGAACATAAAAGACAGGTTGCTATTTGTACTGTTTGGTTAATTGTTCTATACGACTGAGCAATAGATGAGAATTTACCAAAGTCTTTTGATATTCAGTGTTGCTGTGTCACAGTACATTGAGAATAATGAATAGGACATTCACTTTGGAGCGAAGAACATTAGTTTTCTTACCCAGGAAACAGGGAAACCAGCTGGAGAGGAGAAAATTGCCAGGTAGATTGTCGACATAAAGGCAAAGGTAACATGCTGATAATAACCAGGGGAAATATGAAGATAATAACAGAGGATGATAACAACCCAGCTGAGGAGAAGAGGGGGGTCTGGAAGATCAAGTGATCCCAAGCTGTGCACAGCTATTATGCAGATGGAGGGCACCTCTGCTCCTGCAGAAAGGAGCTGGTTTATTTCTCCTGTAGCAGAATGTGTTAACTCCAGCCTTGTACTAAATAAGATCAGGCCTTGCTTTCTTCCTGTTATCAGGAGTATGTATTTCTTGACAGATTTCCACACTGCTGCCTTGTTATTGTGGATGTATCACTATTTATCCCACTTTGTCCTCCCTCCCCCTTCCCCTTGGCTGTGGGGCTCTGCAAGTTGCAGGCAACTGTCATGTCAGGTACATGTGAATCTGTCAGATGCACAATGAGGAAAGATGGAGTGATCACTTCTCGCTGCTGTGTTTATTCTGTTTTCTGTCTTCAGCAGGCCTGTTCGCAGTGAGACGCTTTCCAAAGTGCTTCCCGTCAAGGATCCCGGGAGGACCGAGAGTGGCTGTGGTAGCCGTACTGCTGCCCGGCAATGACAGAAACCTTGGACAGTCTCCCTGCCTCCAGCAGCTCATCCTGGAGTACCTTTCCTCCGTAACACACCTAGTCCTCGTAGCCTGTCCCAGCTCCTCGTAGCCATCTGCCGTCACCAGCAGGTGAGGAGCAAGAAAGAGGAGCTGAGGACAGGGAGAAGAGGAATGTCAGGGTGGGTGGATGGGGGGGAAGAGCTCCCAGAAGTGCCAAGATGGTGGGGGAGCATTTTGTCTTGCCCTGGAAGTCAGCTTGCTTTTAACAAGTGTTGTTTTCTATTTTTCTAATTTTCCAGCAGCGGTGGCTACACAAACATGTTTTGTCTGTTTCTTTTCCAAGCCATAGTAATTTACTTAGGAACAGTTTTGAAATGGGAGATTTCCCAAACTGTATTTCTTCTTCATCTTCTTCTCTTTCTTTTCTGTTTCTACTTCTTTTCTTCTTCTCCACCTTAACCTTTTTTTTTTTTTTTTTTTAAATTACCTCACTAGGACTAGGATTTACACTCAAGATATTTTTTGGGCTAGGCTTAGATCAGTGTCCTAACTTGAACTTGAGTGATTCATAACCTCTTTTGACTTATTAAAGTTTGCCTTTGGAGAGAAAAAAAAAAAAATCTTTGAAATGTGATAAAAGTCATTAGGCATTATACTGTATATTTATGAAGGTGACTCATACAATGTTTTGAATCTCAGAAACAGCAAATGTATCATAGGATGCAGAAGCTGAAATAATATAGCAAGTGTTTTTGTTAATTACTGCGCTAAAAAGACAGACCTGATGTCAGACCACTGCCTTGCTTACACATGCACTATAAAGCTCTGCTTTTGCCAGCAGCTCTTCTTTTTTTCCCTTTTTTTTTTCCAAACTGTAAACCAGTCTCCTACTCACAGACAATATTGGCATTGGAGAAAGGATACAAGTATTTTCCCAGATCAGTTTTCCATTGTTGGTTACTCACTGGTGGCGTTATAGAAAAGATAGCGAACTGTGACTAGCTAGCCAGAGATTTTCATTACCATGTTCTGTTTTTACTAGAAGTCTTGGGAAAATTTGAGTCATTGACTTTGTAATGACAAGTCTATCTCCTCTCACACAACTCCTGCCTGTCAGAAAGGATGATTCAGGAGTGGCAGGCTCTGCTCAGAACCCCTGGTGTACTGAGAAAGATAACCAGAAGACCAGCAGCATGGGAATGGTCACAGAGCACAGACACTGTCAATACTTTTGAATTGAACTCTTGCTTACTGCTTTTTCTTTCCTCTTCTAATAGCTTAACCACAGAAATTAAGGGTATGCAACAATTTTCTGCTTGCTATGATGGATCCTTTAGCTCAGGTAATGCAAGTGCTTAATATCTAATGCAGAGTTCTGTCCATGGCTCTCCCTACCAGCCCAAGTTATTTATATAATCTGGTTATAGAAATTCTGTCAGCACCATGCCTTTCTGTCATGTTAAGCTCTCTAATAGTGAGAGCTTATTAACTTGTGCTTTATTAGATTCTGTGCCTTTACAACCAAGTCATTAGACACAACCATTATCCCAGTCTCTTTTTGTTTCTGTCTTAAGATCCATCTTCACCATGATACCCATGCTTAATGAGAGTGCTTAAGAAGGCAGGCTGCAAGTGATTCATTTGTATCTCTTGTCCACTTGTTTTATGGAATAAAAAAAATCTTTAAAGCTTCCAGCTGAATGCTCAGCCAATGGTTTTTGCAATCTTGTGTTTCAATTATTTGCCCTCAGGTTCAGCGTCCTTCTTCCACACCACTTTCTGCAAGCCCCGGTGTGCGTTGCTGTTGTCTAGACCATAGTGATTTTGAGGCAAGGAATGTTTCCTGTTTATGCTCATACAATAATCAGCACAGCGAGGGCTCTGAACTAATTGGGGCCTCTGGCTGCTACTTGCTTACTACTAATATACATTACATATACATCCAAACAATTTGGAGAGGTTAGTGAGGAGATTCTGGTTTTGCATTGTGGCTTATTTTTGCCACTACTGCATAGTTTTATATTACCTTCACTAACAGGCAAACACAATGCTCAGTTCAGGTTTAAGATGTGGCAAGCACTTACTTTTGGAGGAGAACTGCATATCCAGACACAGCTAGTTCAGATTTTGTTTAGAAAAGGTGACACAAGTGGAACCTTGTGTATACATTCAAATTTTCTTCAGTAAAATCAATAAAAGGACTTCCTGGAAAATGGATATTCTTTTTTTTTTTTTTTTCTTTCTTTCTTCATTTTTACCTTTAAAAGTAAGAATTTATACAGATCTTTGCTAATACTCTGATCTCACTCTGGTATCACACTGAAACATTCATTAACTTAAATAGCTTTACAAGGGCTGTATTCTCATACAAGTAAAAAGAGGGTGCCTCTGACTTAAAAATAATTCTTGAATTGTTCTTACTCTGTTTCTATTCCATCTGACACTCTTCAGTGAGGCTCTTCAACTTAGTCTGGCAGGTTAGACTACACCAATAAAACCCTCTCGGAGGGCAAGGGGAAAAGGGTCTAACGTATGTGTAACAGCATGCTTTTCTGCTGATGATTTTGTGCACTCAGTCCTGGTTAAGAAATCATTCACGACCATAGCAATGCTCCTGGAAATTAGTAAAATCTATTGGTACATGAAATCCTACTTAAGAAGTTGTGCCTTACAGATATTAAAAATGAATCTGTCATAGAACCATGAGTAGAGCTTTTTGCAAAGCATTTGTTTGATGTATAGTTGCTCCCTAGAGAGAAGAGTATCCAGGAATGAGCTCTGAGTAAATGAGTGCACTTGGCATATCCTAGAATAATGTCAAAGCTTCGCTGGCTCCAAAGGGGAGTTTTGCTTTGACAAACCTAGTTCCAATGCCTTTTGCTTACAATGGATTCAGTGAATTTGGAAATATATGAAAAGAATACATCAGCGCAATGATACCTACAATGAACAGAAGGCATTCATTAGCAGGCAATGGAAAAAGAACAAACAAGCTCTTATTACAGTTTTTGTAGAAATTTGCTTTGTTTTTTCACCTGAATGTATCTATACATCAATCTCTCCAGCAAACAAAGAAAAATACTCCAGTTGAACTCTGTCAATACAGAATGATCTTGAGGTGTATTTTCAGAGGAAACTATGTTATTATTTATATTTGCTGTGTGGATGCAAGCTGCTCTGCCTAAGGTGCATTCATGATGGGGAGAGACAGGTCTGACAGCTTGCTTTCAAGTCCTGCAACTTTCAAGAAGAATCAGTCCATATTTTGCTCTGAGATACCTCCCATTAAGTCAACCAAAGTAAACACTGCTCAGGAGCTGCGTGTTTCCAGCTTATTGAAATACTAAATGGAAGCACCTGGTGGGTGAATTGTTTAATGCAGTCATAATTGATCGCTGGGAGTGACGCATGGCCGAGCTTCGTGGTGCCAGAGCTGGTTGTTAATTAAGCAGGCAGGGCAGGGGCTGTGGGCAGGTGTGCGTGTGTAGCCGGCCTGCCTGGGGATTTATTTCTCCTGAGTTGCCTAGCAATGCAACCCAGACACATGTACTCCTGTGGCACTCCCAGCCTCCCCACACCTCACAGGAGGCCACTGGGAAGACTATATGATGCTCTCAGAGTGCAACACAGATCCATGGAGAGAGAAAAGAACAAATAGCCCAAGGAAGACTGGGTATCACTGCTCTCGGATGTAGGGAAATTCTGTTTGAATGGACGTAAGGTGCCAATCCCAGTTGGTTCTTCTGCATAAAAATGTACAGATTAAAAACCCTGACCCAAAGCACTGATTCCCTTCAGTCCCCATTGAGTTTCCTTCCTTGGCAAATGGCACGCTGGCATGCTGACCCATGGCACCTTGCAGGATGCAACCAAAAGTGGGCATCTAATGAGGACTCATTATCAGAACTCCTCCAGTCTGGGCAGATTAGCTCCAGAACTAGGATCCAAACACCAGGGAAGTGATGGTAGTGTTGCCTGAGAGAGTCAGTCTGATAAGTAAAGGTGCTGGTGTGTTCCTGGAATTACCTACTTTTTTTTTTTTTTTAAGTAACTAGCTCTTCATATAAAAATATGTAAGTTGTCCTGGGAGAAAGGAGCTCAGTTTTCTTCACCTGAATGTGTTTGAGCTCTTCTATTGTTTTGCAGGACATGGGAACCACTGCGGAATCCTGTGGCTTTAATGTAGAAGATGAGTTCTTCCAAAGAGCTGTTGTAAGTACTCTGCTCTGGAGAGGGTTTTGAAATCTGAGCAGCTGGAAAAAAACTGCCATTGCAGCCTTCGTTCCCACTCCCAACGCCCAGAAAGGTGCAGAAGTTAACATGCACACCCCTGCAGTTAGATACCTACCTTCAGCTGGATTTCTTTGTGAGCAGAATTTCTGAAATACCTTTTTCAGATGCTTGAATTGGTTAGAAGTTATATATTGAAGTGAGCAGCCACCCAAAATATGCACATTACAGTCCCAAAGTTTTCACAGTCCTTTAATAAAGCTAGTTTAAATGGCAGCATTACTTCAGTCCTGGTGGAAATGCTGGAGAATTCAAGGTCCAACAGAGCAACTGGATATTGCAGTGTATCTCATATCGATGAAATTTGTGTTTGTGGAAAGATTACACAGAAACAGAACTAGCAAATGGGATTTTCTTATACTGCATATAAGACTACACTGGAGGGATCCCAAACCTAGCTGTGGCTGAGGGTAGTCGTAACATATTCTTCTAGTGTTTGATCATTGCAAACATATCTATGACTTCTTCTGACACTTGAAATACATCTGCAATTATTTTTTACAGCCATGGTGCTTGGCGAGTATAACACATGTATTCTTTTACTTTCTTGTACTTAAATGAACTACTCAAACAAATTAAAAACATTAGAAGGAGTAGTTGATTTCTGTCACCCAAAGATGAATCTCAAGTTGACTATTCAGAAGTGCATTGTATGCAAAGTCCTAACACACATAGCCTAAATTCCTGCAGTATTTTCTTTTGCAAAAGTATTTCATTTGCAAAATGTATATAAGCAGTATTAGCATACAGAAGTAAGCTTTTATTTGCAAATTAGACACTTACTACAAGTGTTAGTCTGTAAAATACTTGGCTAGTATTCACAAGTGATAAAAGACTAAGAACTTATGAGGAAAGAGCCTGTTTACTTTAGGGGAAGAAAATAGACCTTGTAAAACATCTTTTAAGAGAAAGTTGTTTTTCTTAGATGCAAAAATGAATATAGGAATCTGCTATCAACCATAAACTGCAGATTATAAAGACAGCAGATTGGTCCAGATGCCAGACTCTAAAATGTGGTCCTGGGAGCCCTGTTTAGTAGCCGCTTAATTTTAGACTCTGTGGACCTTTTATGTTTTCTCATTCTGAAATTTTTCATAAGATCAGAATTAAACTTTTGCATGAAAATGAGGCTTATACTTCACCTAGGAGGTGTTCTGCTACAGAAGAAACCAGGAAAATTACATTTAGTAGAGATACCTGAGTTGTAATAGACATTTTCCTTTCTGCATGTTGTACCTACTCCTAACATAAGTTTTCAAAAGTATTTGGCTTTTACAATGTCTGTCTTTGCATGCGCACTTTCCCATTCTAACCTGTATGCAAACATGAGTTTGCAAATACAATTTTTAACAGATGTTTTTAATGCTACACACTGATAATGTCATGTGATGTTAATTTATTCCTGAAATGTTTCCAGTTAAAACGAATATGCAGATATTTCCATCCTAACTCATGCTTATTAAGTTGAATAATTTGTTTATTACAGTTGGGAGAAGAAAAGTAGATTGTAACATGATATCAAAATAAGTTTTTCTGAATATATGAAACAGTGTTCATTTCTGCATGAAGTGTCTGCACACATCACTTTTAGATTTGAATGTTGCTGAAGTGTTGTATGCATTTGTACTTCCTCGACTCACTTTCCTTGAGCCTGATCTAAAGCCTGATGAATTCAGTGTTCATTCTGACTTTGGATTACGTTCTTTCTTTATCATTTTGTCATCTTTGTCTACTCCTTAAATTTTAAGAAGCAATGTACCCTTTCTCACCAGTTTCCCCCAGCTGAGCAGGTGCTGAAACGTTCAACTCCTGTAACTGCTGCTGTTGTTTCTCTTAATTAGGCCACAGCAAAATCTATTCTTTTTTTTTTAACAGGAAAGGGGCAGAATGATGCATTTGTTCTCAAGGGATATGTCCACTTTCTATGCATGAATGCACTATCCAAAGCTTTGCCTAGCACCTGTGTCAAACACATTTATCTCATCTAATAGAATAATTAAATCACAGCAATTTGTATTGTAGAAAAAAAAAAAAATGTTTTTCTTCCAGATTAACTAACTTCTTTTCTTGAAGGAAAAGGTCACAAAAATTTTATATATAGAAGTTCTAACACACTGAAGAAAGCAAGTATATCTTATGATTAAGAATTATTTTTATTCAAATTTTATTTAGAAGATAAACCTTGTTGGCATCAAAACCTTTGGATTTCTACTGAACACTGAACTTGAGATTTCCTTGAAGATACTTCCTCCATGTGTAAGTTCAAATATTAATCAAATACCTATTTCAATCAGTTTTTAACTTCAGCACCCTAAGCTGCATAAATGTATTCATGAAAGTGCTATAAGAAACCATACGTACAGAACTATTTCCAGGGTCAAGCCATTAGGTTATACAGTATTTTGGCCTATGACAACTTGAAAATATAGTAGTTAGTTGCTGAAAGCGTTGAAAATATCATTGTGCATTTATCAAGCTTTATTTTCGTATTCTTCAATAGTGAGTTTCGTTGTCATCTAGTTATCATCTGTGGCATTTCCACTATGAAATGCAGTCATTGCTGATAAATAGGCACTCAGAATTTCGACACATTTTACTATCTGTGGAGAAGGCTAAGAGCAGAGTCTGCTCCTTGATATTAGTGATAGTTGCAGTATTCTGCTGGGTCAATTTGGATTAGAGTCTGACATGGGGGAAAAAATAGGTAAGAGTCCCCAGAAAAGTTAGATGCAAATAACAATGCCATCACATCAAATTCATGTTCCTTTACAAGTCTGAGATGTTAACATAAAAAAGTGTGAGGTTCTCCACTAATTTAATTCTGCTAGTGCTAGAAAAATAGATACACATAAGTTTGCAAATTTGTAGGTAGCAGGGTTTTACTTTAACGCAGCTTCAGGGAATAGTTATATATAAACACCACATGATGTGTTCATATTGCCTGCTGAAACTCAAGATTGCTGACATCAGTAGTTGCTGGAATTGAAACTTATACAGTAAAAGCTACACCGCAATAGTGCAAAAGCACTGCAGCAGTGAGAAGGCGGGATGAAGTCAGGAAAATATGAAGCACTCAGTCTGATGCTCCTAAAAGTATTGAAAAGAATTCCACTGATCACAAGTGAGTGCTGGATCAGGGACTGAGAAAAAGACTTTGGGATAAGGAGAGGAGGGTAAGGAGAGAGCAAATGTCAAGCCACTGGAGTAGGGGTGTGAGCTCAGAACCTTCCCCGTCTCCAGTGGCTTACCTGTATGTGTGTTGGTATGTGTGTGTGATTAAAAGAGTAATTTTTTTATTCAGATATATAAATATTGGTTGATTTTTACACGTTTGAATACAGACCCAGGATTTTACATTTTGGATATAATCTTCAGTACATTCACTGCAAATGCAGACTCTTATGTTTTGATTTCATTTTTCCATTCTTGCTTTAGAATAAAATGAGCAAGGTCTACTTTTTCAGCTGCTGGTTATATTAGATAAGTGACAGGCAGCTACTTGTCTATCAATGAATGTTAGGAAAAATAAAAACTCTGGATTCTGAGCCCAGGTTGGGGATAGCTGCTGAGCAGGATGGGTTCTTTTCTCTGTAGGGGAGACAGGCTAAGAAAGAATCTAATTCTGGGAGCTGTGCGAATTATTTATGTCCTGCAGCATATTTTATGCAGTTCCTGAAGCAGATGACTCAGTTTTAAGTCTGCTTGGAGACAGGGGTTTAATGTAGATGGCTCCTTGCTACATTAAGCAGCCTATGATCCTACCTACCCTTGTGCAGGGGAGAGCTGTGAGAGGGTCTTTGGTGTGTTTGCATCTGAAGGGCTGTGGGAGACTGGAGTAATGTACATACCAGGCAGCTGGAGAGCTAGTTCCACATCTTGATGTTTCCACATGAATTGAGCCCAAGGAAGCTTTAGTGTTGTAGAAACTGGGGAAAAGGATTATTTCCTAAAGGTTTAAAAATACCTAAATTCCTCAGCTGATGCACTGGAGAGTTAATAAGTTGTTTGGACATTGGTAGCATAGCCTTAATTTTGCTGTGTGTTAAGTAGCATGTGCTGTATTCTAGGTGAAGTTGAAGGAACAGGCGCTACAGGATATCTTTGAGCCCATAAGGAAAAATTTGAGAAATGTAGCTGTAATTGTCCCATGATAATTTAAAAACAAACTATGAAAAGAAAAGAAGCCTCAGGAAAACATTAGTTTTCTCAAAAAAACCTGAAGTACTGAAAAATGTGTTTCTGGAAATGGTAATATTTTGATGCAATATGTCAGGTATTCATTTTTCTAAAGAAAAATCACAATCATTTTTGAAAGATGTTTTTCACAGTTATGGCAATAAAATAAAAATCTCTCAGATATTCATTAAAAAGTGCACTGATCAAAATGTTTTACATATTCTATGCCCGTGTTTAAAAAAAAAAAAACCCCAAACAACTGACTGATTGTATTTCCATTTGTAATGGATTTTTATCTTCCTCTGCAACCGCCTGGCATTCTGTTTTCAATTTGATTTGTTTGGCTTCCTAGAACACACAGCTGATGAAACATAAAAATAGTGAGTTTGACTTGAAAATGATATTGAGTTCACCGTTCACTGGAAGTTTTACACCTACCACACATTAGAGAAAATGTTTCCTTTTCTCTTTAGTGTACTGTGTTTTACCACGTTTCAGTGCTGGCTGCAATAAGCAAACCCTTAACTTTGTTTGGAGATCAGAGAGACTGCCAGGATACTTTGAAGAGTTCATGACCAGCTGAGAGATAGGAAAGGGCCTTGTTGTCAATGCTTTCAAGATATAACCTCACTTTGCATTTTCTCTAAATGTAAAAAGATTGTTATAGACACTGTAGCAAGGGTACCTACTGGGGATGATCATTTGAGGATAAGTTGAACCTTCATCTTTATTAATACAGTTATTAATACAGAATGATTGCAATTACTCTTTCTGAAAAGGTTTTATTTGGTTAATGAAATCCAGGAATAGGGTTTCCTAACAATGCCCTAGGGCTACTTTGAAATGATAGTTGTGCCTCAAATGCATTATTCTTAAAGAAAAATTGTCTCCATGTATTTGGCTTATATTTGGTGTAAATAAAGCACCTGCCGAATAAATTGTAGCTGCTGTTTTCCTAAGATGATTAGGATTCCTTTCATTAAAAAAGCTGATTTTTAATAAATGGAGCCTTTGAAAAAATATTAAAGGGCACATTTTCAAAATATGAAATGTTCTACTTTTCAATAATGCTGTGCCAAAAGCACACCTTCAATTAAATAACAAATTTTAAAAGTTTCATCAAAAGGGAAACAAAAAGGGTCATCAGAAGCTTCAGTGTGGTGTTTACGAAAACTGATGTTTGAACTACTGGACTATTAGACGAGGGATGCCACCGGAGGCCACACCACTGTCATGTTGTAGCAGAATAAACTCCTCCAGGAGCACCAGCTATGGGGAATGCAGGAGACTGCTTATTCTGTGTACTGGGTCTAGGAATGAATTTAGTGTTTTGCTACCCAACATACACAGCACAGACATTGATGGATCTAGGCATCTTGGCTGATAAAAATATATTGAGCTAGAGCATTTAAATACCTCTCACATTATGGATCACCTAAATAGGGGATTCATATAGGATATTTTTATTTGCAATTAGGCAGTGTTTCGATGTCCAAAAGGTATGGGAGCAAAACAGAATAGAAAATTTTCTGATTAATAGTGTGCTTATAGAAAGATGAAGTCTTAAAATCTGAGTCTTACAGTCTGAGGTCCTTTTGGTATCATTTCGTGTGAAAGGTGAGGCAAGAGGGCTGAGAAGTAATAGAACAAGGAGCATCTGCTCCCAGGCAGGAGTTACATAGTGCAAACTGTAATCTCTGCTTAAGTTGACATGCCAGAAATGGGCAGAATAATAGCACTTTTTATCTCACAAAGGATAATATGAGAACTGGGAGAGTGTATATATTGAAGATTAAAAAGCGCTCAGATACTAACTTAATAACAGGAATTTAAAACTGCCCCAAAATTACAATTGCATCATTTGGCAAATATGAACTGGTGAGGTGACCGAGGGAGTGACAATACCACATCATGCTCCCAGTGACCAGTCCATACAGATAAAAATGAAGGCTAGAATTAGATGTTTTATTTATCAAAGTGTAAACAGCCATGGTTAGCCTAAAATAATCTGAATGGCTCCTTTCAAACTTCTTTATCTTAAACTATATGGTCCTGTCTTCACTGACCATTCTGTATGGCTATATTTGGTTTTAGATTGTTTTTTTGTTACAGAGGTTACATTTTGTTTTTCAGAGATCGTGTGGTACTGAAAGGGGAAATGAAGAGTCGATCCAGAAAGAAGAATTGAAATTCAAAGACAAAGATGTCTGAGAAATGATCCTGCTGTGAAGTGATTGATATTACTTGTTTGTATAGCAATGGTGGTAATGAACTCCATACAAAGTCCCAGCGTACTTATGCCCACATGTCCGCTTGATGACTGTCGTGGTTTAACCCCAGCCAGCAACCAAGCACCACACAGCCGCTCGCTCACTCCCCACCAGTGGGATGGGGGAGAGAATCAGAAGGGCAAAAGGGAGAAAACTGGTGGGTTGAGATAAGAACAGTTTAATAATTGAAGTAAAATAAATTAGAACAGTTAAATAGGCAAAGCAAAAACCGTGCACGCAAACAAAACAGAACAAGGAATTCATTCACTCCTTCCCATGGGCAGGCGGGTGTTCAGCCATCCCCAGGAAAGCAGGGCTCCATCACGCGTAATGGTTACTCGGGAAGACAAACGCCATCATGCCCCATGTCCCCCCCTTCCTTCTTCTCCCCCCGGTTTATATACTGAGCATGACGCCATATGGTATGGAATAGCCCTTGGGCCAGTCTGGGTCAGCACCCCCCCGGCTGTGCCCCCTCCCAGCTTCTTGTGCCCCCGGCAGGGCAGGGGAAGCTGAAAGAGTCCTTGACCAGTGCCAGCGCCACTTAGCACCTATTTAGCGACAGCTTAGCACTACTTAGCAAGAACCAAAGCATCAGTGTATCATCGACATTGGTCTCATCCCAAACCCAAAACACAGCCCCATACCGGCTACCAAGACGAAAATTAACTCTATCCCAGCTGAAACCAGGACAATGACACAAATATGAGCCCCTTCAAGATCCACCTTATTAGTGATGTGACAAGCACCGTGCAAATACAAGTGTATGGCTTCCAGAGAGGGGCTGCCCAACCAAGCTTGTGCCTGCCTGCGTGGCTAACATTCCTGTCACCTACCTTTATAGTGTGTGTCTGTGTGTGACCTGGTCACCTGAGGCTGTCTTTGCAATGAAAAGGGAAAAACCGAAACTTGGAGGGTGGGATATAGTCAGTTGTTTAGGACTAGAGGCATTACATTTTGGAGCACCAGTTTTTCATAGAGGGAGTTCAGGGTTCACTAAAACCATTTGGTCAGATGCGACCCATTACTCGTGAGGGTGTAGTTAGCCTTGGCTTTTACATACAGGTAGCAAGAAGTCAATCTCTGTCTGAGAAAACTGTCTAATTAGATAAAGAAGGAAAAGAATAGTTTGGTTATTTCCAACGTATTCAAAACTTTTGCTAAGTAAACAAGGCTTGGAAGTATTGTGATATTTATTTAAATCATATTCTTCATAGCCATTTTTTTCATCCAACATCTTCTGCTGGTATTGTCATGGAGACCAAGGCTGTTAATGTCATGCAATCCTATAATATATACAGAATGAGTATTGCATCTCATAACTCATAAAGCCAAGTTTGTACAATGTCACCATCCTCACCTCACAAAGCAGAATTATAGCTGTGCCTTTGTTGTCAGCTTCGAACTTTGGACATTTACTGGGTATGTCACTGACAAAACTGAGCAAAAAGATTCAGTGTTTAAGATTACTTATGCATGTTCAATATTCATTTGTTTAGTGGAGAAAAAAAGCAATCCAGTGCAGTGAGTTTAATTTTGCTGTAATAAAGAATACAGTTCGAGTAATCTCAGTGCACAGAGCAGCAATGTAATTGACAGCTACATAATCAGTCTAAAGTGTGCTTGCTAGGATGGGTCAAATTCCTTTGGGAATCCAAATGAGATCTGTATAGCTTCTGCACTCAGTGTTTTTCTACTTTGCATCACAGAGCCTGACATCAATATTTTACACGAAGAGGAAAATGACAGAAACTCATGTTGCCAGTGTCCACCTGTGAAGCATAATGCAGATTTATATTTTTAATTAAAGCAAGAAAACAGTTTTGAAAATCCGGCACACAAACACATGTGTAGAAGAGGTTGCTTTTGTGAGTAGCCCCTATAATTTCAATCAGACTGAGCACTGTCTGATTCTAATAGGGATGAGCAATAGAGAGTTGTATTATGGGAACTTGAGCTCTAGGCATGAGTAGTGTGGTCCTGCATATCTAGCTGTGGTGATTTAAGACAGTACTGCCCCAGCTGTTCACTCGAATTTGCAAAGCAAAGCCACATTTACTATTTACTGTGAATGTTGCTCATCCTCAATGACAAGTCCACTCACATATTTTAAAAAAATCCTGTGGTGAGTCAGACTAAACCAGATGACTTTGAACTGAAGATGCATCAGCTCAGGCCATTGGCATGTCTCAGACATAGAACTGCTATTCTCAGGAAACAGACAGTAAGAATGAATCTTGGACAAAAACTTAAACCACTATAACTGCAGAAGACCTCATTTAGACATTCTAAGTCACACCATGTGTATGTCAGAACTATTTCTTCTTCAGTTATGCAGATATAAGAGTAATCCACTGCTTCATTTCCTCTTTTACCTAAGACATAGACATCAGAGACAAAATCCAGCAGCTCCTTTGCTACTCTACCATAAAAAGAGAAGATCCAAATTTGCTAGGACAGGACTTAAGACTGTATTGTACACTATACAGCCTGGACCACTGTCCAGCCATTGTACTAGTTTTATGCCTATGAGTATCACCTGTATGAAGCCGTGCTTTAGAAAGGAATAAAACCAAACTCCTCTGTCCCTGGACAATCCAGGTACATTACTTAGGAAGTACCAGATATTCCCAGATGAGCCAGAAACAACCATTCACTGTCTTTAATCCTGATTTTAATTCACTCAGCTGAAATATATTAAATATGTGAGTTAAAGGGCATGAGGTGTAAAGAGAATGAACAATGAGCATTCACATTTGCAGGAATGTCTATCATTAAAAAAGTGAAGATGATAGGTTTTTCTTATATTCTAACAATGTGATCAGCATTATAAAAGACTCTATGCCAAACTACATAGGTTCTATAGACAGAATGAACTGAAAATCTGAAGAGATAATTAATAAGACTATAAACATGAAAAAAAAAAAAATCACTGCTAATTCATTTCTGAAAAAGAGGCACATATTCTAGCGATGAATTGATGCAATTACATTAACACTTCCCAGGCTCTTTTAAAACGTTACCGCTACTCACAGTATCAGAATGCCATTGTTGTATTTCTAACTTGGCAGTCTTACAAACCTTGTGCAGTAGTTTCACCCAATATTTATCCTTTCCTAGTGATTCAGCTTGATTCAACCTCAGCTAAATATCGTTCTTACCATTCTTTTGCTTACATACTGGAGTGCGCATTTTCACTCTGCAAACAAATTAGGAATATGTATTTTCTCACTTTATGATTAAATTGCATAAGATCCTCAAACTGTCGTAGAATAAAGACCCAAACTCCATTTGGGATATTTTTATAGAAAGTGTTAAGAACCAGTACATCAGCATTGCCAGCTCCTTGGCTGGTACTGACACGTGAACTGTGATGGTTTTAACAAATCTCTGTCCCCTAAAGCCAGCTGAAGCCTTGTTGCATGCTTTCACAAGGGGATGACTATCAATTAGAGTTATGAGTGCTCAGCCCATTTACATAGGCTTTAAAACCTAGCTATTTAATTCAGTTGCCTAAAGGTAGGGATATTTATTTTGGCCGAGTGATCTAGCGTTATAAAAATGGAGATTAAGTAAGATCATATTGCCCACACAGTGTTATGACCACACTGAGAAAAACATACTCTACTCAGCAACATCAGTGAGAATGTAAATTCCTATGTGATTGCTGTATTTTATGGTGTGCAATCCAAGTACCTTACTGCAGCATCAGAAAGATGGCTTTGGTGATAAGCTGGTCCAATAAAGTTAATTCTGTAAACAAGTATTAAGTAAAAACTACTGTCAGATATACATGAAGTGCTTTTTCCCGCTATTTCTCTTGGAAAGTCTGTCCTTTGGCAGGCAGCTATGCACACTGTGCAATTCATCTGTCTGAAAGGACAACTGATGTCACCTCCTGGCCAGCTGGCAAGGTGTTACTATGCACACAGACGCCAGTACGTTCCTCTGAGAGGGAATAAATCAGACAACTGGCACCTGTGACACTGATGTCCGTTCAAACATTTCTCCGTTCATGTAATTTAAACTGTAGTGGAAGGGCATAGTTAGAATATCTCTCCTTTGTTGCAACCCCTTGCCTGGAGAACTTTCTCTTAAAGGCTGTGAAAATGGCACACTGAGGCAACCTGGTGTGGAAAATAGGTTCTTCCCACACATAATCAACCAGGACTAGAAACTCCTTCTTGGAAAAAGGAGATAAATGATAAATATCCATATTACTAGGGATTGACCTAATTGCACATGAGAGCAATATTAAGCAATAGGGTTCATGCATATCATGTAGGCTGTGATATATTTTCTTCTTTTGTTAGAGTATACTTGAAGCAGTGTCTATTTGAGGAGAGCCCTTCTTATCTTAACATATAATTAATAGCACGGTGGGAAATAGGATTGTCAGTATCAGTGGTCTGGTAGGAAATGTATTATCACTCCATATATTTTGACCTCTTCCAACTTCAATGCCCTTTGTAAAGATGCATTAGACTTGAGTGGAATAAATCCAAGTACACCTGTCTCCTGGAGCCCTTCATATATTTCTAATACATAATAGCTGGAAGCTGGCAAATGAAAGACAGTGCCCGAGGCTTCTGAAGCTTGAACTAAGCCCAGTTTTCATTCCACTTATGTGAGAAATCCTAATAATTATCACGTATAGGTCGAAAAGATTTGTGCCGGGCAAAAAACCCCATGAGAGTACCTGACAACTTCAACCAAAGACTGTAGCCTGAAATCAGAACTACCCACTACCTTTTATACCAATGATTAAGTACTTTAGATTACATAAATTTTAATATGGATAAAATATATCAATAGCTACTTTAAGTTTTTAAGGGATCATTTTATTTCTACAGAGACATGCACAATTCATAACATCTGAAACCTAAAGTAGTTATACATTTTTGACAAAAGTTCTAGCAGCTCTAGGGAATTTTCCTTGCCGCTTTCTGTTAACCAGGGTAAGTTACTGTGGTAATACGAGTAATTTATTGTGTAAACACTTGGACAAATGACATCCTATCTTCTGACCCATGATATACACTCTCCTGATGCCATGCTTCTCCTTCTCCTGTGCTTCTACTGTACTGCAGACATGAGGTATTTCCAGTTACGAGCTAATGGAAAATGTAAGCCCTCTTTAATTAATTCCAATTGCCTCCCATTTTCTCTAGGCTAAGAATATGCACAGGGATGGTTACAAAAGATGTGCTAATCTGTGTGAGCCACTGTACTTTCTTTTAAGTGTGTAAGAAAAAGAATGGTTGTGGGAACTTCTACTTACTGCAGACAATCACGGTCTCAGGCTGTAGCACTGGTTCGGAAATAGGCTTGTCACTTGACACAGTGGTGTTTTAAACATTACGTTATGGTTATACACACTCTGTCTGGCCTAATGAATATTCAGTTATTCATCTTGAAGACCCCCTGCTAAGGGTGCAGAACATTCAAATGTAAGATACCTGAGCAACAGGGAAATTGAGCTGGAGCCCCAAAACCCAAGCTGAGTGGGTTAGACATTACAGTCCTGGCAAAAGAGGCAACACTAGCTCCTGGTCTGCCTGCTGCATGTGATGTTTTCAATGCACGACCCAATCCAACAGAAATATAGATAGCAGATACCAATGAAAAGGACAGATTACCTGCAGGTGACCTAGCACAACTTTGATTTGTGACTCATTAAAGGCATAACATTGGTTTGTTATCAACATTTTTCTAGCTACAAATACAAAGCACAGCACTATGAGGGCTGCTGTGAGGAAAATTAACTCCATCCCAGCCAGACCTAATACAACCATAAAGATATCAGACGTTTCTGGGGCACTTGGAAGTGACCAGGTGACTTACAACAGATTTTCCAACATGCTTTGACCTTCCGGCTTACTTAGGTAGCCTACAATTTTGCCTTTTGTTTAAAAATGCCTTCCCTGACATACTCAGAATGGCTGCCCAGGAACTCTGTGGCTCCTGCTTCATTAACAGTGACCCAACTCCAGTGTACTGATGAAGGAAATATCGCAACACCTAAATGGAGTTTTCAATCTTACCCCTGGCTTCTTTGCCCACTTAGGGTGTTCCAGGTGTGCCCAGAAACAGATCTTTTGTTTCCTGAGGAACTGTTCTGGTGGAAATTTAGAATAAATGGGTGATAAGGTTTCATTCAAATTTCATTCAAGTTTCACCAGGACCTACAATGAGAAGTTCCTTTAGTAATTTTGTATGATGAACTTTCGCCCCTGCTCCCAAAGTTCTGTGGGTCATACGTAGCGGGACTAAAGGAACATTTTGGGTTATACAGTCCTTTGTTTCTGTCAGTGAGACCATCCACAAGCTCTATCTTATTAACACTAAAGATTTTTTTAGTCCGTTCTGTGGTTTCAAGACTTTGCCATTATAATTATGAGAAATTTCACCCTGAATTTATTCTTGGATAGTATATATGTTTATCCCTGTATTGGAGTTTGTTAGAATGTGAAGCTCTTCTCACTTGATGATATTTATTCTCCCTTTCACACTTCCCTCACTCTGCCTGTGTATTTTTAGGAAACAATCAAAGCTTCTCTCAGCTTTTCTTTACTATGCTAAATAAGCCATGCTCTCATACTGTCCTGTCATGTGGCAGTCCTTTCACCATAATGCTATTACTTGTAGCTCTTTTCTACTGCATTTAATGAGGTTTTCTCTATCTCAGTGTCATTTTTCATTCACTGCTTACCTGGACCATTAGGGCTCAAGTGATGAGCCATCACGTTCTGCACCGGAGCTCTGCCTCCCACATGGTGGGCCTGCAAAGGCAGGCTAAGGTTAGCAGTAGTTAACAATAGTACTCTCTATTGCTGTAACATTTGCATTTGAAAATCTATATTAAACAGAAAAGAACACAGTGCAGACACACTATAGACAAGGTTCTCAGTTCAATAACCTGTACATGAGGATCAGTCAGTAGGATTAGATTTATTAAGTGCAGATAAAAGGCAGGAATAGAAAATACTGGTAAGGTTTTGTCTCCTTCTCCTTCCCCCTCCACCCCTCACCCCCACCCATATAAATAATAATTTAAATTCTCAGCTTTTGAGAAGAAAGCTCCTTGACAAATATTTTTTTTTTTAATATATATACAAGCCATTGCCTATCTGTTGTAGGTGCTGGGTGAAAGGAAGATTTCTGCCTCTTTCCTCTTCTTGAGGCCCTTGAGTAAAATAAGAAGAATGCTTTCTATCAGTCTATTTTCCCTTCAACCTTTGGGCAGCAGAGAGGTGCACCATGTTCTTCTGCATTGTCCTAAAGACAGCCCCTAGGCTGATCTCAAGATCAAAACTATGTATCATGCAGATGATGATCTTGCAAATCCAGCCTTGTGAGAAACCAGGACACGTCCTCTGGAGTGTACAAAACGTGGTTCCCAACATGCTGATGTATTCCTCTACATAGAGTAGGCACTCTATAGGCGTGCAACCATATGGATGGGCAAGGAGCTAAGAAAGAAAAGTCCACAGGCTTCTTTTGGAGGACATGAAGGTGCAGCAACTGAATTTTCACCACTTTTATTTTGTGAATTTCTTCTTTGTCTGCCTCTGTTGCTACTCAACATTTCCTGAGAAGTAGCAGCAGCATATAACTCATGTAATTCTTGACTGTTTCTCTTCTGCCCACATGATCTGTAACTGTAACTGTGAAGTTGAATGATCTTGCTAAATTCCTTTCTGGGGGGGTTCTCAGCAAAACTGTGAGCAGGACCAAAAGCTCTGGGATTTCTGTGTACAACCTTCGGACTACATTGTATTTGGTTTATACTTGGTTCATATTTAGAATCATATGAGTTAAAAACAACATTTCAACAAATAAACACTGGAGATTTAATATCTGAAAAAAGATGGATGCTATCAGTCCTCTTACCTGCCAAGGCAAATCTCTGAATTACCAATAGAAGAGAGTGTCAGGGATTTTCAAGCTCTGCATTTGTTATATGAATACAGATTAATTGGTGCCTACAGGGCCTTCATGTAAACACCCACTAATCTGTTAAAAAAAGAAATATGAATGATCCTGCTCACTAATAGGAATTTCCTCAGGGACTTCAATGAGAGTTGGATTAGACAATGAATGCTTAGAGGTTCTTCTGTTAAACAGCAGCACAGACTCCTTTTTGTGGGGGGTGGTATTTTTCTACGAGCAATATAGAGTCAATTCTTTAGGTTTGGTAAAGCTTTTCTTTTCCAAGTAAATATCAAAAGATAATGAGATTGTGGGAGTTTTGTTTTTTTTTTTTGCCAGATTTTCAAATGACTATTTCTAGCCTCCTACTATGTGAAATGCTGGCAGATTTCACAAGGTCTTTGCATGATCCTTCATCACTAAAATCATTCCTCAGGTCTTCAGATATTTATTTCTATATGCCTGTGCCAAAACTACAAGTTTTACAAGACCTCTGCTTAATTATTCAACAATTAATTTCGACATTCTGAATTGGAGCAAGGTAAATCTCAAAAAGCTTGACTTAAAGACCTCTGAATTGGAGGAATTTCTACTTTCACATTTGTAGCTGTGTTGGAGTTTCACATGTTGGAGTGCCATGGAGAAAAAGACTAGGACTGTGATTCTGGGGTCTGCTATTTTTTCTTGGTTAAATAATGATTTTTGCACGCCTAGAACATGTGTGAAATAAGAGAGGGCTGTTTTTCTTCTGAGATGGATTTGAACAGCAAGCTGCAGTCTTTAGCTAAATATGTTACAGCGTCTACAAGACTTGAGGGCTGAGAGGGCCTGTCTGGTGTTCATGGAGTGAGCTCTCTTGGAACATGTTTTCTGGGAACACGAAGGCAAAGAAGGTGATTAGGAACAGTCAACATGACTTTACTAAAGGTAAAACATGCCTGACCAACCTGATTGCTTTCTACAATGAAATGACCAGATCTGTGGATGAGGGGACAGCAGTGCATGTCATTAACCTGGACTTTAGCAAGGCTTTTGACACCATCTTCCACAGTGTACTTGTATTCAAGATAGGGTGTTAACAACTGGATGAGTGGGTAGAAAATTGTTTGGATGATTGTGCTCAAAGGATAGTGGCTAATGGTTCTTTCTCTACCTGGATGCTGGTAAGAAGTGGGATACTATAAGGGTCTAGCCTGAGACAAATCCTGTTTAATATCTTTATCAGCAACATGGAAGAAGCCATGGAGTGCAGTCTCAGCAAGTCTGCAGGTGATGTCAAATTGCAGCGGCTGGGGGGACACCAGCAGGCATGCTTGAGCACAGGGCTGCCATCCAGAGGCACCCGAAGAGGCACCAAGGAGGGAAGAACTGCTTGCAGTGATGCATGCTGGAGACTGCTTGGCTAGGTGCAGAAGACCCTGGAGGTCTTGGCAGACAGCAAGCTGCACATGAGACATTAGTGCACCCTGGCAGCAGAGAAGGCTGAGAGCACCTTGGGCTGTATGACCTGGAGCGAGACAGTAGATCAAGGAAAGTGATTCTTCTCCACTTCTAGACCACGTTTAGATAGTGCATCCAGTTTGGGACCCCCAAATCAAGACACACATAAAGTGGAGCAAGTATTTGGCACTGGTAAGGCCACACCTCGAGTACTGTATTCAATTTTGGGCCCCTCACTACAGGAAGGACATCGAGGTACTGGAGCATGTCCAAAGAAGGGCAACAAAACTGGTGAAGGGTCTAGAGCACAAGTCTTATGAGGAGCGGCTGAGGGAGCTGGGGTTGTTTAGTCTGGAGAAGAGGAGGCTGAGGGGAGACCTTATTGCTCTGTACAACTCCCTGAAAGGAGGTTTTAGTGAGGTGAGGCTCGGTCTCTTCTCCCCAAGTAACAAGGGATAGGACGAGAGGAAAAGGCCTCAAGCTGCACCAGGGGATGTTTAGGTTGGATATTAGGAAAAACTTCTTCACCAAAAGGGTAGTCAGTCAGGCATTGGAACAGGCTGCCCAGGGAATTGGCTGAGTCTCCATCCCTGGACGTATTTAAAAGACGGGTAGACGTGGTGCCTGAGGACATGGTTTAGTGGTGGACTTGGCAGTGATAGGTTAACAGTTGTACTCGATGATCTTAAGGGTCTTTTGCAACCTTTATGATTCTATGATTCTATGATTATGATTCTAAGTTCAGCAAGGGGACACTGAGAAGGCTGGAACATCTGCCCTGTGAGGAGATACTGAAGGATGAGGCTTGTTCAGCCTGGAGAAGACACTGCTTCAGCCCTCCAATACCTACAAGGAGCTTAACATGAAGATGGACTCATCGTCTTCACAAAAAGCATGCACTGAAACAAGAGGTGTTCAGAAACTTTTTCCACGTGAAGACATTCAAGCAGTGGTTCAGGCTGTCCAGAGAGGTTGTGCAGTCTCCATCCTTAGAGGTTTACGAGTCTTCAGTAGATGAAGCTCTGAGCAACCTGGTCTGATCTCATACCTGGCCCAGCTTTGAGGGGCCAGGGGTGGCAGGAGCTTGCTAGTGCACAGGGCAGGACCCAGAAGCCAGGGTCATCCCCTGCAAACAGGAGCAGGGCAGGCAGGGGGACAGGCAGGACAGCACCAGCCCTGGGCATTGGACACCTCCCTGAGGAACGGGTATGGGATGAGGTGAGCTGGGATGTCAGCTCATGGGCAGGGGCACAGATTCATGTCCTGTGTTCACAGACACGGTGGCAATGCAGCAGGGGCTATAGCTCAGGAGTGGGCCAAGGGTGAGAACCTCATCTCGGAGCAGCTCCCTGGGCTGGGACAGGCCCTGGCTGCAGCCTTCCCACCAACTACTGGGGCTTCTCCCCACAGCCCAGGGGATGGGCTGCCCTCGGTGAGGCAGCTCTGCCCTACCCCAAGCTCTTTCCCCAGGCCTGACCTCCTTGAGGGCTAAGGGTGTGCTCAGCGACCTTGCACAGAGGCTGGACTAGGTGACCTCTGGAGGTCCCTTCCAATCTAAGTTATCCAGTGATCCTACCATACACAGTCAGATTTTGACACTGAAAAATGATGGAGTCATTCCTGTCTACCAACGAGTTCTTCAATGTCTGTGCATGATGCATATTCAGAGTGGGAAGGGTAAAGAACAGGGAGAGGAGACTGAGAAAGTAAGAAGACACCTTCCTTGCTGACAAATAAAAGGCTTTTAGAGAAGAATAACATTTTGAAAGAGAATATTTGTTCTGTGACTTTATGGTACTTTCACAATATTAGTTGGTCATATCTCACAATGTTCCTGCAAAGGAGATAAATTTTGCCATATCTGTTTTAGGGATGGGATAATACAGCTGCAGCAAATGCTTGTGACACAGATACGTGAAGATGATATGGCAAGATGGGGCTAGAGCATGAAGCCTCAGGCCTGTTCTCTAGACAGCAAAAGCTCTCAACTTCCTAATCAAGCCCAAATGAACGGCAAAATGTTGGTCGTGTATTTTTTCTCCAGTAGCAACCTATTGATACTTCCAGGGTTTAAAGTATGTGCAGAATGTCTTTACACCATGAAAAAAAAAAGTAAAATAAATAGCAAAGTTCTTCCTGACAGTTTTACTGTTAATACGATGTAACAAAAATTCAAATGCCATTATGTGAGATTAGAAGCAATGGATAATTCAGAGAAGTTAATCCTGTCAACTACACTTTGTCAAAACAAGTCTAAGTGACTCATAAAATCACTCCATTGACCACAAATGAAATAAGGAAACCTGACCAGTGTACGGACAAAGAGAACAGTCGGTACTTGGCCTGTTCTGTTCTATTTTCCTGTTTGCTGTGAGAGCAAGTTTAAGAAGAAAAACTGCCTGCCTTTCATTTAATCCATTTACCAGGGCATATCTGCACAAAGCTTTCACTACCTGGACAGCTTTAACATTTTTTTTCCAGACTCAGTCTTTATGGTGGCCTGGCTGGTTGGATATATTTAGCCCTGAACAGAGACTCCAAAAGGTAAATAATGATGCTATCTGACTTTGAGAGAACAGATTGTCTAAGCTCAGTGATGAACAGAGCATTAATCTGAGGCTTTTATATCAGCTCAGACATACTTAGAAAAGTCCACAGACACAGATACCATTCAAATAAAAATATTTCGTATTGGAAGGAGCAGATTTGCTTCTCTACTGTACAAGAAATGAGAACAGAATAAAAAGAAGAGCTCATCTTTCTCCAGTTTTGGGACGTATGGAAATAGGACTGACCCCTACCACAATTTAGGGTGAGCATTTCCACTTTACACCCCATAACCTCACCTCCCAGACAGGAACCCTGCCATAAGTCATACTGAAAGCTCTAAGGCATGAGGCAATTCTTCTTATGAATTATTTTTGATTCATCAGATTTGGGAAGTTAAAAGTTGTTTGGAGGTTGTGCAGTGTTGAGGAACTCCTCTATGGGACAGCTTTGTTACTGCTAACTTTCCTTAATATCAGTTTTCAAAAAACAAAGTATCTAGAATATTTTACTCTTGAAAAAAAAAATAAACGTTTCCTTCCAGAATTTTGAGGATGTGAGTCTGCGTTCTCATCCGGAGGGTAAAAGTTAAATTTAGCAAGTCTTTCCATTTTAGGTATAAAACATTGGAGGATAAACTGGGCCTTTGAGATGTGCAGATTCCAGGTCTAAAGTGCACTTTATTCCCCAGCTTCTCCTGCTCATATGACAGAAAACAGATGACTAACTGGAGGTCTATTTATAAGAGCACAGTGTTGTTTTGAGGGACTCTCAAGGAATGGAGTCTTTGGATAAGAGTGTGGAGGTCCAGTGCTGAGAGCGAAAGAGCAAATAAGTAAAGCAGATGTTGAAGGTGCTTGGGAAGAAATCTGTAGGGGGAAAAAAAGAAAGAAAAAAGCAGGAAATAGTCTTTAAAGACAGACTAAAGAAAAATACACTTGAAATCTAGTGGAGAAGGCCAGACTGCCAGCAGATATTGTACCAGGGCAGTCTTGGAGTTAAGTCAGAGTAATGTCAGCAGTTATGATAAGATGACTGAACTATAGCACAGGAAGGACTTGACTTCCTCAAGTTAGCAGTGGGAACATTTTCACCAGAAGGGAGAAGACTTTTCACACAAGAAATGTCTGAAAAGCTGGTTTTATATTTCATTCATACTTCTTTTATTTTAAGAAATGTGACCATCTACATTCTGAGGGTGACCTGGAAAAAGTGCTCAGTCTGCAAACACCATGGGGCTATGGAAAAGTTCATATCCTTCTACTGGTCCTTCTCTAGCTTTCTGTGGTCTTTCTCTTTTGCATTCTTGCCTCTCGTAGCATCCCAACCAAATAACAGTGTTTCCATGTTTAACTCCTCAAAAGTGTGCTTAGCCCAATAATCAAGGATATATTTCAATCCTGGATTCATCACTTACGTTCTTATATTATTAATTGCAATAGTAAATAGCAGGTAGCAAAGCAATAGTGATCAAATAGTGTAAAATGAGTTTAAATTATACAGCAGCAGCTCAAGATCAAAGTTGTTGAGTCATGTCCCCTTTTCCACATACATTTAACCAGATCCCTACTGACTGACTACCTTCCATCACTGGCAGAATACACAAACCCAATACTAGATGTTTCTAAATCAGTTGATTATTTTATCCATGTGTCTAGCACACACATATTTCAGTTTTATCGATGTCATATCTTCAATTCATGTATTCAGGCAAATAACCTACCATGTCAGACTTGGATGTGTCCCATCTGCATGTGCTGTTGTGCGGTGCCCTTTCCATGACTGCTGCAAGTCAGACTGCTGATTATGAGACTAGCTGCTCATTAACGTTTTGTTGGCACATAGTCACCCTGTTATGATTAGCCTGTGATCCCCTGACCACTGCAGTCACCCATGCAAATAATCCATTATCTACTTACACGCAGCCACCCAGATACATCATGGCTCTTTTTTTGATAATGAAAGTGCCCTGTATCTAACTGTTAGTTCAATCATAATTAGATCATGGCTGACTTAGTCAGGCTTCCCATTTCTTTTTAAACCTGCAGCTCATGTAAGACTTTAGATACAAGCTTTTACCTTCATAGTGCAGATTGCCCTCAGCCTCATATCACCATTTTTGCCTACAGCCAATTGCTGAATTGTGAGATGCTGACATATGTCATTCTATATGTCCTTCCCATATAAGTTTTGGCAGTTGCCTTCACCAGTAAGAGCTGTACCTTCACGGCAACTTCTTAAAATTTGTCATTGTTTTTGCCCAATCAGCAAAGTCTAATCATTCTGGCTTGAAGAGTCATTTAGCTTGCAAGCTGAAATATTCCATTGAGAATAGAAGTATTAACAGAAATAAAGACATAAAAATAGAAATAGAGATTTGTGTTGAAATTGTCCAGAGAAAAGGAAGACTAAATTTTTCATGAGAGCTATTGCCTGTTATTCAGCCTTCAGGTCCATCTCAGAGACACTGTTTTTAAAGCTCATTAGAAACTTTGTATTGCTGAACAAACTTGCAGTTCTTTCAGATTCTAAATTTTCTTTGTATCAAGATTCTTGATTCTTTCCATCCTTCTTAAATTACCATGTGAAGAAAAATCCTGTGCATAATCTCAATGCTTTCATTATCTGGCTCTCCTCCTGCAGACATCGGATATTAAATCTCTTTCTTAGTATTGTCCCAATATTTGACATTTACCATTGCAGCATTTATCTTTCAGAAGTTACATCTTTGTTGACTTTCTTTCTAGACCAAATATTTATTGTACAGCCCTTACTGTACTAATATCTAAGCCTGCCAACCTTTCCAACTACAGCAGCCAGATATTATTTTTCAAAAACCTATTAACCTAACACTAATAAATAAGGACCTAGTGAGTTCAGTCTTTTCCTGCCATTGGTGCTAGCCCTGAGAGTCCACACAGCTTTGATTAAAGCCCCTTTATAAGCCATAAATGAGTAGCAGCTGTTCCTGACATCTCTAGGAAACTTGGCAAATTAGACCACCTCACATTTGATGAAGCTGCAGGTGAGAGATGACAGGTTTCGTTTGTGGTCTTCAAATCAGTTCCCTCAAATTAATGTTCTGCATCAAAGCCAATCCTATTGTTAACTTTTTGATGAAGAGAGAAAAGAAAAAGGAACAAGATGAATTCCTCTCAGATAACAGTTACCTGGATAACCAATATACCTGCAACATTAAATATGATGCAGAACCACTATAAACAATGCTTGTGTATATACTGAAGCCTCTGCTGCCTGGAACACGTTGAATGATGGGCTGCATCAAAAGCTTGATGAAATAGCAATATATCACACACACAGTAAGAGACAATAAATCATGTTATGGGGTGCGATGAATGAATCAAAATGAGCCAATGTTAAGTTATGGGAGAGAGGAACCATCCATACATTCGGCCCCAGCACTGGGGCAAACATGGGCAGTAACTACAGGGTTTGATTTGAAATTTTGACATTAAAAAGAAGACTTATTTTTGTTCCAGACCTACTCCTGCTTTATTTTGTGATGTAATGCATGCAAACTCTGGATATTTGGAATTTTGCTTTAAGTTCTACCTTAAATGCTGTAATTTGATTAACTTCATTTCAGTCATTTATATACACTGTATGCATCTGCTCAGGATCTATCCTTCTAAATTTGTCCAGCAAAAATAATCTCCACTTACATTCTTTGCTGCTTAGAAACTGAGATTCAGAATATATATTGGATGAGATTTGGGTTTTAAAACTTGAGAAGTTGTATAAAAAATTTTGAGATCCAGAAAACTTTGTAAAAAAGTCAACACAGGCTTCCAATTGTTATAATTCTGAAAATCGCAACAATTTATTCAATGACTGTTCAGCAACACATCTATGAATTTAAGTTAAGAAATAATTACTTCTGTACTTGCTAGCAATCATAACCCTCACTGGCAGCTCAAAATAAAACCTGAGAGTTGAATGTGAAAAATAACTTTCCTTTTGACACCTGAAAGTAAAACTTAAACAACATGATGCTATGGGATTTCAAATATATTTTTGAAGTTTTTTCCAACCACTTTTTGGTAGAAAGACTGGCAACTTAATTCTCTTTGGACACTTAACTAAAATGCAAACAGAATAACAATTTCTTCCAATCTTACTTATTACTAGACAGAATACCCAATACTTCACAGAATATTGTCATATCTCAATGTTAATGGGCATTTATAACCCTGCAAATTAAAGGAGGTAATAAAAAATAGCCAAGCTTTCAGTCCTAGTTTAAATGTCAGCTCAGTCACTAGAAAAAGTCCAATTGACTGGAGTGGCTTGGTTCATAACCTAACAAAGGAGACCTGCACAGGCCTAAAACTGTAATCTTGCAATTAAAAGCATATGGGTTATCTTTGCCCCCACTTGACGCTCTGGGAGGGCCAGTGTCTCATATCCCGAATTGCATAAGCCATTTTTTCCCTTGGAGCGTTCCCTGGACTATCATATTGTGGTCCTTTAAAATTTCCTATTCATTTCTTTTTAAACAATCTGCCTTAAAATTGCATTTGTCTGTTTTGTTGTGTACACTCCAACAGTCCCTTGTGAAGCGTATTTCACAGAGCAGGACTGAAAAAATGCTAGAACAATGATGCCTGGTAAACACATTGAAAGAAACGTATTGTTTTGCACTGACTTTGACTGGTATGTTTTTTTTCTCTAGCTCTCCCTCTGGACCCCTTTTGCCCTCCAATACACAGTAGCCTTGCTACTTTTCCCCAACAGCAGAATGAGTTTGAAAGTCTACTTTCTATGAGAGGAATTAAAATGGGAGTTGCAAGAAACCTCCTAGCCAGGGGCATTTTTCTGAAAGTATCAGTGTCTGAAGATAAGTAGCTTTCAATTCAGCTTCTTCCTAGTGCTACACAAGGCTCAATGTCTCCATTCGCTCACAGCCCTGTGGACCTTTTTTGTGTTTTAGCTTTCATTGGAAGAGCAAAAAATGGAAATAATAAACAATTCCACATTCTTTTAAAGTCTGCAGCATCACAGCAGCCAGTATCCTGATGAAGGGTGGTCAAGGAAAGCACTAAGCTGTTGCAAAGCTTTTAAAACCAATCAGAACCTCAAGGTTTATTCTAGGTTTCCTTCAAAATTTGCAATTCTTAGCCATTAAAATATTGATTTTTCTGAATAACCTGTGCATTCACTTGTCTCTTGGGACAACAAGAGGGACATCTGTCTCTTCCTTTACTAAGATGTTCTATGAGCTGCTTCAGGCTGTTGCATCAACTACTTGCTGTTAGAGGGAGTGTGCAGAAGGAAAGGGCAAGGGAAAGAGCTCAGGTGTATATGTTAGGCAGGCACCTTGCCTAGATCATGTTTTTAATGAAATGAAAACTTGTGGTGAGAGAAGTCAGTCTCTCACCACCGTCAGTCAGTCATCAGCAAAAGATGCTAATATGTTGTCATTGCATTTGCAAGCATGATAGCAGGTTGTGTGTGTAGCACAATCTATGTTGCACAAAACCCAATTGTATTGTCTTTGTATTTGACATTGGTAGCACCACCTCCTGAAATGTTATACAGCACTCTGAGTTCTTTTTAATGTATCAAGTGGACTGAATCCACTTCCAAAGTATCCATGTCTCACAAGCTTTACAACAGGGTAATAGGAGAGTGCTCTTTTCTCCATTGCAGGAAGGAGAAACTGCAACTCTGTGGCTAGGGCCCTCTGACAGACCTGGGAGCACTTCTGTGGTGTCCTGAATTGTATGCTTTTCTCCCTGCATCAAGGAAATCTGCATACTTGAGCCAGAAGGGAGCTGTGGAACATTACCTGCAAGATTGGGCTCCAGAACACACCATGGTGTGCCATTGCCATGTATAAGAAGAGGAGTCTGAGAGAGTAGTTGGCTTGTCACAAATCAAATGAGAAACTGTCATCACAGAAAGGAATTTTGGACTTTTATACTTAGGTCCTGATTATAGTTTTAACCACTAGTTTCAACAAACTGGAGAACAAACCAGAGCTCCTGCAATAGCAAGGAGGTGGCTATAGTTATAAACTGAAATCAGTGTGGGATCCTTTGACCAGAGGAGGTAGAAATGGGCTGCAAATTCCAGTCTCTTACATGTCTGATTTGATTTTTTTTATTTTCCTGCATTTGAAAAATACAACAGTAAACAGAACTGCAGAATCCTGCTTCTCAACTTACCAGAGCGTTAGGAGGCTGTTACCTACTGCTGTAGTTATCAAGTTTAATGCTATCTTGCCCCGCCAACATGCCTCAGCCGTCAGCTTCTAGGAATTTCCATTTCCAGCAAAGGTGCCAATCCTGTTGGTAGTTCTGTCCTTCACACCATAGTCCATGAGAAAAATGAACTGGGAAACCTATTGAAAAAGCCACTCAATAATATTAATATATTACTGCTACCAACCTGTGGACAATCCAAATCACTGCCATAAAGTTTTAGAGGTGAAAGTCTCCATATAGCTCTTTCTGCGTCATCTTGTCTCTCAGGAAAAAAACCCAAAAGCTATTAAGAATATAATCTAAAACTGTTCACAGGTCTGACTTCAGAAAAACAAATAAGCCAAAAAACTCATGCACAATTATGTAATTAGGATTCTGTCTGAAACTGGCATTATTCATTTCCATAAGAGAATTAGGCATTCATTACTTTCGTTACGCTCCATTCTACTAATATGATTCATCATATATATTTAAAAATGAAGTCATTTAACTACTATTGGCTATAAACGATACTTCTAATAAAAATGAAGCCATTTAACTACTGTTGGCCATAAACCATACTTCTAATTACTCACTTCACTAATGTTCATTTGTCATCTAATTCTTTGATTTTTCTGCATTAGTCTATAACAAGTATAAAATAGGAGACCTTACCCTGATGCCAAAGGATATTTAGCTTTGATCACTGTAATCCATCAGATGTCCTAGTGAGTCAAAATGGAATCTGCAATCCTCCTAACAATTGTTATTGATTTGAAAATGGTTATATTTTGGGTAAGCCTCTAAGAAATATCATCCTTCTCTTGTGTAAATATGGAGAGTGATCAAATGCGTGCATCTGTATTCTCTCATAGCAAATGATGTAAAGACAGGAACAGATTAGACTGCGGCACACAATTAACCTAGGGCAGGCTATAACATGGGAAGATATAATGCTGTATGGAACACTTATGCCCTATTAGCAAAAACCAAGCTGATGGAATCATTGCCTTAAATCAAATCTTAACCATCCTGGCCAATTACAACTCTGGCTGCAATGTGGAGTAAATGGATAGGACATAATAATTCTTTCTATTGTACCAGACATATCAAGATACAAATGTGCTTGACTGCATACTATTATCTTACAGCTGAGTCTCATGACACTTCATATCTCATTCTGCAGCAAGATTTTAAGCAAGCATATGCTAAATGGTGTAATACAAGTTCAGGTGGTGACAAATAGCCCCCTTTTGCCAAAGACATTTCCAGCAAGCTGCTGGTCACATACAATGTTACTGTCTTTGTTACTTCAGTCTGCAAAAACACAGGAGAATGAATGGACTTGTCATCTATAGCTGGAATCTATATAATGGATTGCTCACTTTACTGTGCAATTTTATTTTGAAAACAAAGAGATAAAATTGATCAGTTTTATTTCCTGTTTCTCAGATAATAGCTAAGTGCTGTTTGTTTGGCCTTCTAGTCATAGGAAGTAACAGAGAAATCCAAATAAAATCTCTTAAATCTTGCTACTTACACGTGACTACCATTCTCCAGCGACTATCCTGACAGGTTGAGCCAAAGCTAGTGCCATTTGCTGTAATGAGTGATTTGTATTGGAAATATGACATGTTTTCTAGTTTTGTAAAGTGATGTAAACCTGTATAAATGCATATTATCGGATGCTGTCATTGCAGATACAGTATTAGGCATTTTTCTGAAAAGAAAGGCAGAGTTAAAATTAACAGACTGAATTTGTAGCCATAGAAGTTGATGCCATGCTATTGTCTTAATGCCTACTTTCCAAACATTACAGACTTTTTCTCTTTAATTAACATGGCACAACAGTGAAATGTTAATTATAGACAAGAAGGTGCTTTTAATGTCTCTTAGAATTGTAGAATGTCCTCACTCAGTTGGCATATAGGCTCACTGGGATGGTCATGTATAGTTACCAGTCAATTGTCTCTCAGTAAGGCAGTTACCTTTGTTGGCTAAGTCAGTTTGATTTCTCCTGGTTTTGCTTCTTGGCAATACAGCAAGCAAAACTCTGCTTTCTCAGAGACCATTAGCCAATTAAAGTGGTGGTCTGGCAAATGTACTGTGCAGAAATCACAGCCATATATTAATTATGCAGATCTTTTTAATGTTGTACAATTGCTATAAACCCCCTTTCATTTCAGGTTTCTTATCAGCTGGGTATAACATTGACATCATGGTTGCCTCAACACTAGCCCCATCCCTTCTCTATTTCTCCACTGAGTCACAGATGTTAAATAGATTTTACTGGAAAAACGACTGGCATACAGACGTTCAGAGCACTGTACCAGGCAAAGTGGGAATGCAGGGGGGTTGTTGGAAAAGCTGCGTCATATCTCAGCTGCCAGCAATGGAAAGGGGCAAAATTGCAATGTCTGTGTGGGTATACTTTAATAGAAAAGGGAAGGGCATAGCTAGACGCAACTGGAGCAAATTCAAGAAGCATCTGACTGATAAGAATTTGAGCACGTGTAATGTTATTTTTATGATAAACATTCTGGCCAAACAAGCACTTGGCAATTTTCCTCTGAGGCTGTTTTTTAATGTTGTTGTTGGCCTCAGTTTCATTAGCCTAAAACGTGTTGGTGGTTTTGAAAAAAAGCAATACCCGTAAATTACTCTTGTATCATATTTGTCACGGTGATAAATGAGGAGAGATTAATTAATTGTATATTCAAATGAACTCCTTTGACTTTAAAGGTTTTTTCTAGGCTGGGATTTCACTGAGGCTTGGGAGTGGTGTCATGGTGAGAGAAAACTTTTGTCTGGAAACTTCTGAAGTTTAAGTGTCTGGAAATACACATGAGAAGGTGCTGGAGGATTATGGTTTTAAACGCAGCATCTGGGTGCCCCTTTGTGGGCTGTGGTGTTATTACACTGGTGAGGACTCTTACAAGGTACCTGCAGGATTTCATTACCTATGATTATTGGTATCTGTCTGATGTTTATACACTTTGCAAAAACATGTCATTTTGAAATTACACTTTTGCTGCTTCAGTATCTTTGCTGTCTCATTATGTAGTATAAACTATCCATCCGATATTCCAGTGCAGCATAGTACTTTATTAAATTACAAGGCAGATTAATGTTATGAGTTATTTATTATCCACATTTGAGGCAAAACACAGCCACAAAAGTAGAAATATTACCGTGAGTATGAGGAAACACAAGCAGAGACTAGAGAAGCAGGAACAGTTATCAGCAGATAGGAGTAATCTTCCATCCAGAAAAAAAAAAAAAAAAAAAACCCAAACCAAAACAGAATAGAATCTCTCATACCAGCATGAGAGAAATAATAGATCAGAAAAAGGTCTAGCTAATGAATCTGTGCTTCTAAATACTTCTGAATTATAATGGCTAAAACAGTTATATTTATCACAGAATCACAGAGTTGATGAGGTTGGAAGGAACCTCTGGAGGTCATCTGGTCCAACCCCCCTGCTCAAGCAGGGCCACCTAGCTGCCCAGAACCATGTCCAGTCAGGTTTTGACTGTCTCCAACAAGGGAGACTCCAGAACCTCTCTGGGCAACCTGTGCCAGTGCTTGGCGACCCTCACAGTAAAGAAGTGTTTCCTAGTGTTCAGATAGAGCCTCCTGTGTTTCACTGTGTGTCCATTGCCTCTTGTCCTGTCACTGGGCACTACTGAAAAGAGCCTGGTTCCATCTTCTTTGCACCCTCCCACCAGGTACTTATACACAGTACTAAGACCCCTCCTGAGCCTTCTCTTCTCCAGTCTGAGAAACACCAGCTCTCTCAGCCTCTCCTTATATGTCAGGAGCTCCAAGTCTTCAATCATCTTCGTGGTCCTTCGCTGAACTTGCTCCAGTATGTCCATGTCTGTCCTGTACTGAGGAGTGCTGAACTGGACCCAGCACTCCAAATGCGTCGCACCAGTGCTGAGCATAGGGGAAGGATCATCTACGTTGGCCTGCTAATGCAGCCCAGAAGGCTGTTGGTCTTCTTTGCTGTGAAGGTGCATTGCTGTCTCATGGTGAACTTGGTGCCCACCAGGACTCCTGAGAACCTTTTCTGAAAATCTGCTTTCCAGCGGGTAGACCCCCTGTGCTGGCACATGGGGCTATTCGTCCCCAAGTGCAGGACTTGTCATTTCCCTTTGTTGAACTTCAGAAAGTTCCTGTTGGTTTATTTCTCCAACTTGTTGAGGTTCTGTGAGTGACAGCACAATGGTCTAGTGTATCAGCCACTCCTTTTAATTTTGTATTGTCTTCAAGCTTGCTGAAGCTGCACTCCAGGTCATTAATGAATATATTGAACAGTACTGGCTCTGGTAGCAACCCCTGGGGTATTCCACTACTGACTGACCTCTGGCTGGACTTCATGTTGCTGATCACAACCCTCTTCATCAGGCAGTTCAGCCAGTTTTCAATCCATCTTACTGTCCACTTATCTAGACCATACTTTATCAGTTTGTCTATAAGGATGTTATGGGAGACAGTGTTGAAAGCCCTACTAAAATAAAGATAAACAACATCCCCTGTTCTTCCCTCCTCCACTGGCTTAGTTATTTCCTTGTAGAAGGTTATCAGGTTGGCAAGGCATGATTTCCCTTTTTTAACTTCATGCTAACTACTTCCTCTTGTCCTTCATATGTTTGGACTTGTTTGTTCCACAAGGACTTGCTCCACCATTTTCCTGGAAACAAGATGAGGTTGACTGGCCTTTTGTTCCCTGGATCCTTCTTGCCTGTTATGAAGATAGCAGTGACATTTGCTTTCTTGCAGTCCCCGATTGCCATGACCTTTCAGCAATTATTGAGAGTAGCCTCTCAGTGGCACCAGCCAGCTCCCTCAGCAATTGTGAGTGCATCCTGTTGGGTCCATGTGTCTGTCCACTTTGTCTAAATGTTCCTTAGGTTGATCCTTCTGTACAGGGGGTAAGCCTATTTATTCCCAAATTAAGACTGATGATTCATTGTGCTCTTTCAGAAATAAAAAATAGACTTTGACTTGAAGAACAGAAATCACAACAGAAGAGACATACAAGGAAAGAATCATCTCACTTATGTCACTGTAGAACCAAAATTTAAAGCACAATGTTTAGCATTGAAGTGGGTGGCAGTGATAGGAACTGGCCTCACTTTTAGTGTGTTCCTGTCTAGCCTGACATGTATCGTCCACAAAAGACCTGTGTAAAAAGTTCCATTGCTTTGTTCCACAGCACCCTAAAAGTTAAAAAATATTCTCTTTTATCTCACATATGTGCTTTGGGAGACGGGGAAAAGAGACTGTGGTTTGCAGAGGGAGAATCACAAGTTCCATCTCTGCCACTACAAAGTAATTCCCTGTGACAGTGGTGAAGTCTAGGGCTAATTTTGCAGGGAATATATTCTTTTTTGCATTAAGTGTTCTGACAAAATAGAGGATCTGTACCACTATTATTATTTAAGAAAATATTTCAAAACATTAAATGAGAACAAATAGCAGTGGTTCTTAGTCTGTCTTTTTTCCAGTATCTATTATGGGCTGGACCACATTCCCCTGGCCCACAGCTCTGGTTGTGCCAACACTGTCACCCGTGGTTGTTCCTCACAGGATATTTCAATATATTTCACTCCAGTCTGAGAGGAAAACAGACACCAAAACATTTGCATTTCCAGGGAGAAAGGTCATATAGCTTTTTTTCAGGGATTGTCCTTTTCTCCATCCAACCATTCTACCATCTTTGTAGTTGCCACTTGTCATTACCTATCATCTAGTATTTCCTCTTCAGGATTACTTCTTTTCTCATTTTCTCACAAAGATCATATCATGGAGGCATGTTGGAAATTGTATAAGACACCAATGAAAAGCTGTATATCAAGAAAATGAAAAAGAGAATTAAATATTTCAGTAACAATTCGAGGAATCTGCACTTCATGGGAAAACGCTAGAGCTAGACAGTAGATGTTGCATGATGGGGCATCCCCAAAGCCCTGCTTACCTCCATAGTTTGGGTCCTGAATAGCATGCATGGGAGGCAGTCTTCTTCCTTATTTTGTTAAACGATTGGTCAGTGGGCATTATATGGAAGCAGTTGCAGAAACGAACATCAGAATCTAAGACTGACTGCCCCAGATGAGTGCTGACAAAGTACATTCCCTGCTCTGTCTTCTTTTCTCTCTCATTTGGTGTTTATTAAAAAACCTTTTTCTTCTAAGTCATTATTAAGCTGCAGAATCATGTTCCTCCTCTGTATCTCTCTTTTCTCACTGCATTCTTCATTTTTTTCTGCCAAATGACACATCTTCAAACAGAGAAGTGCAGATACTCCCAATACAAATTCTATACTTAAAAGCCTAGAGAAAAAATTCAGCATTGTCAGTTCCACTAAGTAGAAAGGTACGTAGCATATAGGGCTGCTAAAACTATTTTCTGGAGCCTGCCTGCAATAAACAAGGTGCAAAAGATATCTGGAGACTGGGGCCTGAAACTATATCACAACTTTATCAAGGTGTTCCTTTGATATTGAAAGAAACCCCTTCAAACAGACTCCTGTGCTCCCATGCCCAATTCCAGACTTCTCTTTGTCCTGCATATGAATTGCCTTTATCACAGCTCCTGGCTCCATGTGGGCATGCTGTACTGTGTCTTTCAGCTGGCTAGTGCTTGGCCTTGCTCTGAGCCTCCCTCTGTTAGACTAGCTCCACTGCCTGCTTCCTTTCTTCCACTTAACTTTCTCAAGCAACAACAGAAATTCTTGCCAGCTCCCCACAGGTCTTTAATAACAGTGTTAACTTTTGACTTGGTTCCCATTTTAAATGTTGCTGCAACAATAGCAGCAAGAATAGCTTATTTTTAATGGAAACTGTATTTATGTGGACAATGCTGGTTTTCTTATAGTTCATGGCTGGGAGTGTAAATGAAATTTTCAAGTTTTCTATGTATTGTATGAAATGATTCAGAGCCTTGTTTATCTTTTTTTTCCACTGAAACAGATATAACTGAAAGAACAAGGGTTCAAAGTCAATGAGTTCCTCTTGCATGAATCTCCAGCGGCACAGCTGTGTACTTAGCTTTATAGAGAGCACTGTCAATGAAATTAGATAAAGAGGTCCATCATAAACCAGATTCTCAAAAAGTCCTGGACACAATGTCCGCAAGATATAACATCTCAAGAGAGAGCAGCATGTTTGCCTTCAGTACAGAATAAACCTTTGATCACAGTCATCACTGTAGTATATCTGAAACACCTTTGAAAAATAAAGAGGAATTATTATCTGGAAGTTAATTCACCCATGGTGGACTTGGGTGAGTTAGAACACATGTAAGGAAATGAATTCTTAGGCAGATTACTGAGTCTATGCTCATCTTTAGTTCTCCATTTATAAAATGGGGATAACATTTTCTGATCTAGCAGGAGTACTGGTATTCTATACTGATAAAATGATGAAGAATAAAAATTCAAAGTAAAATTTAGTTGTATAACCTTAATCTGGCTTTATACAGTATGACATGGTATTTTAAGCTTGAGAAGTGGGCCCGTGTGAACCTCATGAGGTTCAACAAGGCCAAGTGCAAGGTCCTGCACCTGGATCAGGTCAACCCCCAGTATCAATACAGGCTGAGGGATGAAGGGATTGAGAGCAGCCCTGCCGAGAAGGACTTGGGGATACTGGTGGATGAAAAGCTGGGCATGAGCCAGCAATGTGTGCTCGCAGCCCAGAAGGCCAACTGTATCCTGGGCTGCATCACAAGAAGTGTGGCCAAGGTCAAGGGAGGTGATTCTGCCCCTCTACTCTGCCCTTGTGAGACTCCACCTGGAGTACTGCATCCCACTCTGGAGTCCTCAGCGCAGGAAGGACATGGACCTGTTGAAGAGGGTCCAGAGGAGGGCCACAAAGATGATCAGAGGGATGGAACACCTCTGCTATGAGGAAAGGCTGAGAGAGCTGGGGTTGTTCAGCCTGGAGAAGAGAAGGCTGCGGGGAGACCTTATTGCAGCCTTTCAGTACTTAAAGGGGGCTTATAAGAAAGGTGAGGACAAACTTTTTAGAGGGCCTGATGCAATAGGACAAGGGGCAATGGTTTTAAACTAAAAGAGGGTAGATTTAGACTAGATAGAAGGAAGAAATTTTTTGCAATGAGGGTGGTGAAACACTGGAATGGGTTGCCCAGATGCCCCATCCCTGGCAATGTTCAAGGTGAGGTTGGACATGGCTCTGAGCAACCTGATCTAGTTGAAGATGTCCCTGCTCATTGCAGGGGTGTTGGACTAGATGACCTTTAACGGTCCCTTGCAAGCCAAACTATTGTATGATTTTAGCACTTGATCATAGTATTTTTTTAAGCAAATGTTATATAGCACACAAGTTTTTTTTAATTGCATCTAGATTCTCAAGTTGACCTTGAAACTCAGCTGAAACCATGCCTGGTTTTTATGTGTAACATAGGTGTGGCCTCATACAAATGTTAGATACAGACTCTCAGGCAGGAAATCCTGCTTAGCCCAGTGTAATACAAACATTTGAATACCTTACTCAGCTGTCTCTGCAGGAGATCCAGACCTGTTAATTTACTACCTCTCTCCCTCTTCACAAGAAGATCCAGTTTAATTGGCTTCTGGAAGTTCAGGAAATCGTGTGGAAATATCTGGCATATCCATCCTCTTGGGAGAAAATACAGCTAACACTTACTGAGAGCATGTTTAATGGTATGGTGCATGCCAACGTTGTGTTGTCTTTACATAATTGCCCAGAAGCCAAATCACTCACCCAGGAAGTGAGACCGTTCTACACACCCACAGGGACTGAGCTCAGACTGCAAAAGGAGAATCTAGTCATGGATTATGCTGGTGAAAGTACTCCCCCTACACGTGTTGAGGGATATGCAAGGTTTCAAACCCACCTTCCAGCAATGTGTATTTTTTATAAAAGCCTTGCTGGGTATATGCCCCATCCCTGGAAACATTCAAGGTCAGGCTGGACAGAGCTCTGAGCAACCTGATCTAGTTGAAGATGTCTCTGCTTATTGCAGGGGCCTTGGACTAGATGATCTTTAAAGGTCCTTTCCAACCCAAACTATTTTATGATTCTATGATTCTATGATATCAAAATCACCCCCCAGGTCAGGGACCAGAAGTCTCGCCTTCCCAGTTGCTGGTAGGCCTTTTGCTCTCTCCCTGACTGTCGTGCACCTGACTGCACAGTGGCTGACTTTCAGCAGGAAGGAGGAAGGTATTTTTACTCAGGGTGCTCCATGGTGCTTAGGGCACTCCTCTGAGATGGGGATAGAAAGGGTCATTTCCTAGGGCTAATAAGAATCAAAGAAGACCTAGATGACTTGGTGCATATGTGAGAGCTGAGCAAAGCTGCTGCTTCATCAGACAAAGGTAATTGTAGCCTTGACACTTTCTGGCTCTTTGGACATCTCTAGGGAACTTAAGCAGAACAGAAACAGCTGTCTATCTAATCAGGATTGCATTAGACCTCCCATCTTCGCAGAGCAGGCAATTCAGAACAGTCATGGGTGACTGAGGTTACATGAGCTGAGGTTGCTGAGGTTGCAGGGAGCTTTAAGCAAATTAGGGAAGTTCCTAGAGAGCAGAGACCTATATGGTTAGGCAAAGTGAGATTGCTGTCTTGCAACACTCTGGGTCTAGTCCTAACTTGAGAAGATTCTTCTGCATTGTTTTGTGAAGTAACGATGCATTTAGCATGTTATTTATCATGTTGTTTTCAAAGACAGCACTCTCGGGTCACAAACATGACAACTAATTTGACTTTCTTCACACAACAAGTGAAAAATGATAATAATAATAATAATGATAATAATGATAATGATGATGATGATGATGATAATAATACTACTAATAATAAAGAATACATATGTTGAAGGTATATTGCTAGCCAAAATCTGCTTTCATATATACTGGCACCTCTGAATCAGCTGAAGGTGCAGTGGGGAATCAGGCCCAGCTCATATAAAAATTGCACACAAACTCTTGTTTGAGAATCTGCAAAAAGGTTGTTTTTGTGTTTTGCTTCTTTTTTTTTTTTTTTTTTTTAATGTGCTAACGCTAACAAATTCCCAAATGCTTAAAACTTAATCATCATCAGTAGCTGAGTGGAAGACTGAAGGACAATTGTAGCAGAGCTGTTTATCTGCTTGGATAGGATTCATTTCCTCAGCCCTTATTTGACACAAAAACAGATGTACCTCTGTCATTCCTCTGACCTCTGTGGCAAGATGAACAACTAGGCTGATACATTTATTGATCAGAGAAAAAAGCACTCCATGGGAAATAAGCTATAGACGCCTTGCTGTGAAATTGAAGATTTAACATCTGTCCCATGCAGATGGTAATTAATCTTGAATCTGTAATGCCCACAATTGGTTGGTTGACAACATTACTTTCTTAATCTGGGAGCACGGATAAACAAATGTACTGGATTGCTCTGTGGGTAACATTTTATGAATGTGTTATAATTTCATATGCAGCCCATAAATCAGATAGATTTCTCATCTGCATTGCTAATTATGTTTATTATTGGAAATGCTTCTCATGTTGCTCGGTATTCACTAACTGGTTGATTTCCCACTGTTGAAATCCCACACCCATGTAGGAATTGAAATCTTTACTGCTGCAAATATTTTAGGAACTATTAAATATTCTCTCAATTCTAATTACCTGGTAGCTAGGTGCATGCATATAAAGGTAACTTGAGTATTAATTTTGATTTTATTTTATAGAAACTGCAATTATCAAATAAATTTTATTGTCTAGATAATATTTGGGTTATGAGATATTAACGGTTGTTTTTATATCCCTTTCTGCCCTGCTACAGCTTTGCTCTTTGCACCTCTACACTGCTACTTTGCATTCTGAAACTGAATTCCTTCCCCATATCTTCTTCTAAGAATTTATTTAGTGGATCACTGTAGATATATCTACCTTCTTGGCAGGATTCTGGCACTTCCAAATCTTAATTTCTCAGTTATTTTCATACACGTAGCTTACTGTAACTAGAACAACTACTAGGGTACAAAATGTTGCAGTTGCTGAAATTATGCTGGTAGTCTGCAGCAAAAAACATTTTCCAGAATCAGGGATGTCTGCAGTAACTGAATCTGTGTCCCAAAAAATTACCCATAAGAGGGGAATTTTGAAAATATTGCCTGAACCTGGTTAGACTCAGAGGTTTTAAGACATAACTATCTGATATGAATTACATGCTGGTTTATGTATGTAATAATTCATGTGTGTATTTAGAATCCAAACAATGGTAAATTGGTGGTTCCTTCTCTGATGTATGTCAGTAGCCTGGGGGAACTGGATAGCTTGTGCAGAGTAAATGCTTAGAGTCAGGATAGCACATCATGGTATTTGAGTTAAATCACAACCCTCACACTCTAGTGTAGGCTGCTTGACATTAGGGTGTAAGGGGAAGAAGGAAAGAAGGAGCTTTCCCTTCTTGAGCTGTGTAGGCAGTGGTTGTGCTTCCACTGTTTTCTCCTCTGTACTGGCACTGGGAGGGCTTTACCTCCTATTTCTGCCTTCACCACAAGCAGCATCAAAACACAGTCCAACAACAATAATTAATTTCATCTTGGCCTCTGAACAGACACCAGCAGATGTCTGAAGCTTTTGATTTTCAGTCCTAAGTTAAAACTCTTTGAAGTCAACAGAAAGACTGCCATTTACTTTAATGGGCTCTGAATCAAGCTTTTAGTCACTTACCAATGAGTGGTTGATTTAAACTGGCTGCTTGTTAATGGAAGAGCTTGCATTCGTTACAGTACTTTGAATAAAGCTGTTCCCTGAAATGTTTGCTCCTTGTTTTCTTAAGGGAAGATGTAGATTCTAGAAGCTGGTGTTAAATCTGGCCTGCCACAGAATTTGCTGTGCCTCCACATTTGTATTATTCTGACTTTAAAGGGTAAGTTATTGATAGAAATTAGGAGATGATGGCTTTTGTTGTGAGCATTTCCAAGCATAAAGACTGTACTTAGATGGTTTTGAAACATTCTGAATTGAGTCATCAATCTTTTGAGTGAATCCTGAAGTAAAGTTTGCCCTGAATTCTAACAGCCTAGGACTTTTAAAATTTATGTTGCAGCTGTAGCAATCATCGTTAAACTCATCTGTAGGTTTTCTAGACTACACTATTTTTTTTTGTAGAGTAGACAAAACATCAGCATGAATTCTGAAATGATATCAGCCCCCTTATGCAATGTTCTCTAGTCTTGTATTTCAACTGATGGAGAGCTTCTAGAGGGTTTGTGGAAACAGGTCATGTCACTACATAATTCTAATAACACAAAATCAGGGCATCAAAATTCTAATAAACAAAAAACGGAGAAGAAAAAATGGTACTACAGCTAGTAAATCACTGTAGCAGCAAAAATATCACTGGATTTGTAGAATTATTCTTCAGCAAAGAAGCTGAAATTCCTCAATAGAAATTCTGGTTCCATTATATTCATAACAAAACTACTCCCATCTTTTGTTTTTGACTATTCTTTATGCTGCTATTTTCTGTTAAAATTTATTATATGAAAACCAAAGTGTTTTTCTTTCCCCAAATTGCCTGAATATTCCTGTTGAAAAGCACTGCACACATAAATTTAAGAATAAGCAAACAACCAAAATCCCTTCATTTTTCATGGTTGCATCAGACTTCATTTTTTAAATTTATTATCTCTGAGCATTTCTGCCAATAAAACTCAATAACAAAAGTGTCTGCGGAAGGTAAGCATGAAAAGAGGTCTGAATATGGCCAAAATGAATTTGTTCTAGTATTAGAATGAATACTGCTAGGACAGAAATAGTAGCTGTATCAAGCTTCACAAAGCAAAATACCTGGAACTGCTAATTTAGAGGATGGCTATTCAAATTGCTGTAAGGAAGCTGGTGTGTAGATTTGAAGGCAATTAACTACTCTGCAGTATTTGCCCATGTACAAGACCTTAACTTGTAGTAAATTTGGTGGGTTACTTTGCTAGGAATGCTAAATCTCTTTTGTGAAGGTTAAGATTTACTCTGGACAATTTACTATGGAAAATGTAGCATCTTGTAAATCCAAAGCATCACTTGCTCGTGGCAATTTGTTTCTGAGTCCATATTATCATAATCATTATACATCTGCAAAAAGACACTAGAATTTATAGCTTTTATGCCTGATCATGAGAATTGAATTGTCAGTAAATATCCAGAATATTACATTCATTATTTCACTGTTTCAACCTCCACCTAACTGTATGTCCCTCTGTCTTTTCCTTATTGATATCTGTTGCTTATTGTAGCTAATTTAGAAGCCAGATCCTTAGGGTAGGAACCTGTCTTTTTTTGTTTGTCTGTAAAGTGCTATGAAGCCATGGGAATAATGTGTTGTCTTTCAGAGTATCTGACCTATGATATGTTAGATGAAGGTTAAAATCCTCCATAATATGCCAATGTCTGGGATCCTAGATGTGACAATTACTATTTCAGAGGTTATTCATCTCCAGCAGCACACTGAATTAGCACACAAACAAGCAGAGAAGTTTAACTTCCTCATCTCTGCCCATATACAAACTATGATAGCAGCTCTGCACATTGATGTCATTTTTCACTATGTGCAGAACAATACAAGGCCTTCCACAAAATATATCTCAGAAATCCCGCAGTTTTTATTATGTTTATTTATATGATATAATCTGAATATTCTGGACCCAGAGAGAGCTGGCCTATATTGGTAAGAGAGATGTTAGGTTTCTTTCCTCCCACCAGAGCCATACAATGCAAATACTGCACAGGCAACCAGCATGACTTCCAGATACCGGAGGGAAGGATCAGTGGGACTGAGAAAAGAATGCTTTAGAGTATTAATTAAAGGATGGAGATAGTCATGTTGCTTTGCCTCCGGGCTCTTTGGTGCGTGTTTTCCAGTTTTAGAAAGCTAAAAAGTGCTGAGCTCCAGCTAGTCTGACATATTTGCCTGGGTGTAGACACTGGATTCAAATCCAGACTTACCTACCAGGAAAACAGTTAACCCTGTAGAATGCCCTCAGACACTGGTTGCACCTGAGCACTGGAGCACCCTTGAACAGTGCTTTAGCATTAGCCCTTGCAGTCCTTCCAGAGTCCAGAAAAACAGAAACTATAATTATTTCACCAACAGTTTCCAAGCTAATGCTAACATTTGCACAAAATGGATCCTTTAAGTAAAAAATGAAGTCAGCTTGAAGGACAGTAGTGTGGCTATCCATGGTAAGGAGATATGGGGATAGTGGTGCTCAGCACTGTTCCTAGAGCCCAACTATTTCATCCCACAGCACATCAGACATGGTTATTATTGACCATGAGAGAGTAGTACCCGTGGAAACTGCAAAAAATGGATTTTAATTCTGAAATATTGAAGATAAGGTGAGGCATGAGGAATACTCTTATCTGTCTTTTCCAAATACATATGTTCAAGGAGATCTCTGGAAATTTCTGGGTTATAAAGAAAGTAACAATACTCAAAGCATCAGAATATGTATTTCTCCCTATAGATAGAGTGAAAATGGACATAATATCCACAATATAAGTGTCACAGGCAAGACCCTTGGCAAGGTTAAATGGGCATTATGCCAATGAGTTGAGCAGAGTTTTTCAGTTGACAAAAGTGTGGCTTAGAATTGACAAGTTACTGTAACTACTTTTTATTTCACCTATTACAGCAATAAATAGTCACATATTGCTTCCTATTTGTTCTGGTTTTTCTTTCTAAATCTGCACTATTCATGTGTACAGTAACAGAAGTATATAAGGTAATATGATTTATTCTAGTGAACTGATTTTCCCATTTTTTTCAAGCTTGGTCTCATTATCTCATTGGGACTAGATTGTTTCTAGCATTTACTTGAACCAAGAAGAATCTATTTGCAGTGGTTTTGCCACCAGAATCCTCTTAGCAACCATTTTACAGTTTTATGTAAAACCCACACTCTCCTTCTCTGCGATCCTTTAGGTAGACAGTTTCTTCAGTGGCAAGATCAGTCCTTGTACATAGGAAAACTGAGGCATAAGCCAGCAGCAGCAGAGTCTAGAAGAGGAGTTAGTACTTCATGAATCATGAAAATGTGCAATACAGTGACATTATCCTACGCATTTAACTAACATGTATGTTTTATTTCAGGTACCAATAACATCCTAAATTTGCTTTTATCATCGATATAGACAAGTAGGTGCCTGTGAAAGTAAGAGTTCCTGTTTGTCTAAACTTAGGTTCCCAAAAATAGGTGGATTGGATTCTAAGTAGCCTTCACTGAGCTTTGTCTTCCTTGTACTTTTTTATTTCCATCCAAGAAATCTGCATCCAATGTCATGGCTGTTTTAATGCATTGAAACAGTATGTATTGGAATGTAAATTTATTGCCAGTACTTTGTGTTTCCATTGTTTGCTTGATTGCTTGCTTGCATGTATGTGTTTTGTTTTACAAACCTTAAGGAAAAAATTGCTTGTGGATTATAAAGCTCTGGTCTTGTATTACACTATTATTACTGGAACATACTGTTTCATACTATTCTTTCAAGATGAATCATCCATGTTGATTAATGAAAACAAGACTTTGTTGATGTTATTTAATCCTTAAGTGGGTGTTGATGAGAACTGACAAGAAACACTTTGAAAAGTCTTGTAAAGAGCAGTATTTATGCAGTTTTCCATTGTGTTCGTCTCATACTGTGTTCAAGCAATGATGCTTCATACAGCAACCCTCATTAAATATTGTTATAGAAAGGGGGAGCCAGGTTATGATGAGTAATGGAACTGTGTCGCTAAAGCCTTGCAGAACTAACCTCACTTTCATAACACAATTGCTCTTTCTTGCAAAAAGTCATAAACCAGGGAGACCAATTCTCTACTTACTCCCTCTTCCTCCCACACCAAAAAAACCCCTTTCTCTCCTGCTTCCAGAGTTGAAAGAATCTCACTGACCTCAATGTGCTGAACTGCGTATTTCGTATTCCTGAAGTGCCCAGAAACAGAACACTCTTCTGTAAACAAATACGAAGCTACTTGCATGAGACCGCTGCCCTCCTCAGAAGAAAAGCAGATGTGCTCTAATGAGCACTCTTCGAGTGCATCTTTCTGCACATTCTCAATATTTCAGATGCTGATTTTCACATGAGGCACCCAAGGCAATATGCTCAAAAATAGATCAGCATTACAATGTTTTGCATATTGAAACTGTTATGGAAGATCAGATGGGCATAAGTGCTATGCTGCAAATAGCTTGAATTAAAACCTGTGTCAATAAAGATAATAATACTGAATCATAAGTCTTCAACATATTTATAGGGGCTACATAACACTGCTCACAGTCGTGGCAATTCCACCATGGTCAACAAAAAAGTTATCAAAATGAAATCTGAAGCTGGCCAGTTCATGGCCTGTAATTCAGGAAACAAATGTGCAGGATGCATGAAGCTATTCATGGCAGAGTGCTGCACGGAGCTTGACCAGAAGCAATAGAAATGCTTGCTGGAAGCCATTCCACATGAGAAAAGGTTCTATGACATGACAGCTTGACATTACTAATATATCAGGAGCTTGGTGGAAGTAAAGGGCTTTGCCCTGCAAGAAGTGCTACGCTGTCCATTCGTGAAGTGTTTTGGTGTTTCAGGCGGTGTGAATAAACCAAAAAAGCCTTGTTGTTTTGCATTAATGAGCAATTCACTGCCAATGTTGAATAATTCCCTGTTGTTCTTGGAATGTGCACTTGAAGGAAAAAAGACATAAAAAAGAAATCTAACAATCAAAAAGAGTGTCTATAAACATTGATCAGACTATAGCCACTTTAAATGTATGGTCTGTATATAGAAAATTTCCAGAGGTGCATAGGTCATTGTTTATTTTGTCCACTTTTTTAAGACAAGTAAATTTTTCATGAAGAAGTGTCTAATGAATACAACTGGCTTTACAAGCAAAGGAAAATTCTCTTTTGCTCTTTAAAAATAAAGAAGTGCAGTTGGAAGACTGGATAATTCAAGAAATAGGAGCTGATTTGAATTCATCCCAGCACTGTGACTGGGAATGATTATTACTTGGTAGCTATTCAGGAGTTTATAAAAAGAAAAATATTCAAAGGTTCTTTGGGTGCATTTATGATAAATATATAGGTATATGTGATATGTATGTATCTCAATAATCATGCAAAATTAAAATTCAGTGATCAGATCTGAGGCACAGTTGTGGGTTAACTAAGGATGCCCAGTGGACTGACATCATATTTTATAGCATCGCTTTCCTGATATTCCAACCTGGTGGAACCGAGACACTTTTAGAAGAAATAAACAATGCTAAGAGATTGTGGGAAAACCACCTGAACATGCCACCAGGACCAGAATATTGCAGAATTTAGTATTGAAGCTACCACTGCACCAGAAATACTTGGCCACAGCCAGGGTAACTAAATTTTACAATTCCCACAGTCTGTACATTTCTACTAATATTAATTTAAAAGCAGATCAATGACCAGAGAAGAAACTCACAGTACTGTAAGAAACTATTTTGGAAGTATGAAAAATGTCCCCTCTTTTTAGATATTCCATCACATATCAGACAATAAGCATCTTAGCTCAGTATTTTCTACTAGAATGTAAAAAGTCTAAATATTAAATGGTAAGAGTCTACTCTGTAGCCCCCCAAAATCAGCAAAAAGTTTCTTATCGATTGTGAAGCCTTTGGGTCAGGAGAGCAGATTTTGTATGGGATCAAGAACTTAAATATTTTTCTTTCTTCATGTCTGTTTGAACTAACATGATTGAGACCAGTTATTGTCCATTTCTCTCAGTATAGCATACACACAATAAAAGGGTAGGCTTCTCGCATAGAATAAGGCACTTGTCCTTCATATTTTTGGTGTATATGCTGATGACATTGTTTCTTACATATGTGGATATCTTCTTAAAGCTGGAATTGATAGACGAGAAAGATCTGACATGATTTTGGTATTCTTAAAAGGCAAAAAGACATCCTCAAGAAGCAGTTCAAGAAAGAAGTTTAAATGTAAAAATTCAAATTATTCCATTTCAGACAAGTACTAGTGAAGGACAATGCACAGCCAGTCCCAAAATCCAGAGGTTATGGTCAAAATGGAATGTCCTGGATGCAGCTGAAATAACAAAATTACTACACCAACTCCAAACTCAATTCTGGCACATGGCTTATATCAGGGAAAAAGGGGGTTTGACAGAGGAGGTTGATGATTTAGTGATTGCTGGTCACTAGAATACTCTTTGAGCTTATTTGAATGCAATTTGGCACACAGCTAAAGATGACCTACCTTGCTTTAGTGACTGCAGTGGCTTCCTGCTAAGCATAACATTATGAAGTAGCAAAGATGAAATAAGGCAATTTTTTGGATCCTAATCAGAGCACAGCATGATGATCAGGCAACTGGCACCTGAGTTCTTTGCCCTGAATAATCTAAAATTCCTTCCTTATTCTTGTTTTTTCTATCTAATTCAAAGTATTCCTCTGCCATAAGTTTTCATGTTTGTTTTAGCCAACAGTGCACTATCCAGATCATTACAATGTGTTCTCTCTACTGCAGTATACTTTAAGGATCAAGGAATTTAATTTCTTTTTTTTTTTTTTTTTTTTTTTGAAAGCAATTAGAATGAATGCTTTCTGGTCCCTTGCCAATATAATGTATGATATGAATTAAGAAATTAATATTTTTGAATAGAGAACAAGTTGCATTCTAATTTTTCTGTGCATCTGACCAAAAAAAATAGGATTATTTTAAAGATACATAATTACCTAGTAATTAAAAAATTAAAAGGATTTAAGGACAAACATTTTCTCAGATTCAGGTTTTCTTTTTTCATACATATATATATATTTCTTTGACTGTAGGATTTTACATAGTCTTCAGTTTTGATCTGATCGTGTATTGTCAGAGAAAAACAATTATGAAAAACCCACCATACAGTGTGCTTTCTATCAGCCTGTAAATTTTACCTTTTAACTTTAAAGGAAGCATACTGGCTGAGTTTGAACAGCCCATTTTGTGTTCATTCAGCCAAAAGTAATTTTACAACATGCAGTGATGAGAAGATTAAGTCATTTGTCCTAGTTAGTGTGTGTTGCACTACATTCTAGGGGAGAAAAATCCTTGACAAGCAAAGCAACATGATTTCTTTAGCCAACTTCTTTTCTGCATGTATCAGAGAATCTAAACGTCACAGCAGAAATATTCCTGTTTCTACAGACTTTTAGATCCACATTGGATTTTTGTGCAGATTAATTGCTTAGTGAAACTGCTAGATATGTATGCAAGTGTAAATCTGATACTTTTCCTAAATACCCCTGTTGCCCCTGGTCAATATAAATGACATATTCTTCACTACCTCTCATTCATTAAGGAAATACTAGGTGCAAAGTTACAAACCTGGCTGGTAAAACCAAGTTGTATGGATCACATCTCTAGTTAAAATCCATGTCAGTCACAATAGGAGTTAAAATCCATGTCAGCCAAGATGGGAGCTGTTCTGTTCACAGAGGGAAATAGGGAGGCAGTTGGGGTGTTGAGGAAGAGGCTGCACAGCAGCTGGAGAATTTCCCACCCTGTGACTTGCAGTGCAAGCCACTTGCCTCATGAGGCACTCAGTATATCACCCTCTAAATAGTGCTGATATCAAAACTGCAATTTGGGAGTTGAAGCCAACCAAAGAAAAGAAGAATTAAGAGATTGAATCTGTTTAGGCATGGAAGGAGTACAACCCTCCCTTCTGTATTTTCTGAGTTACAAAGCTGTTGTCATGGAGCACTTCAGTTGTTAAAATAGAACTTAAATAGCTGTTTGGATTTGTGCTGTCCAGGATCACAAGAAGGACGGTGTTAATGGCTGATATAATTATAACAATTTAAAAATCCAAGTGTTCCCATAGATTTCAGAAATACTTTTAAGTAGGTTCAACTGAATGTACTTCTCAGCCTTCTCTGGTTTTTTTCTGCCATGTTATTTATGGTTTTGGGGGGGTTGTTGTTTTGTTGTTTTGTTTTTTTTTTTAAATTATTATTATTATCCCATGACCATGAATCTGAACAGTAAGAAATTTTGCATGTTATTGTGATACTGTTCTTGTGCAGTAGTCAGACTCCTTGGTTTGCTGGGAAGCATGGATCTAAATATAACCGGGTTGGCAAGCCCGTAGCTATTGAAGCAACTTACATGCAGATTCAATGGCAGAGCTAAACTGGTGCAGGGCTTCCGTGGAAGTTCACAGGGGAGGCTGTGAGGTTCCTAGCATAAGTCAGTCAGGGATGCAGTGTATGCTCATGCCATCTTCATCATGCAAGGGCGAATGCTTCTCAACTCCACTTTGCAAATTGTTTCCCTTGTCTGTCCATGTGGTTCCTAACCACGTGAAGCTTTTGACAAGTGTCTCTTAGGGGTCAGTGAGGCTGACCAGCCATAGTGTACATGAACAGCGTACACAACTCTTTCAGCTATGCTTTTTCCTCTTTTGTAAATGCTAATAAATGAAAGAACATATATGGAATTTAAATTGTTGTGACTGTCTCTCTGTTCCTTTTGAAAAATAACTTTTAAAAACTGTTAGCCAATAAAATATTGGCAGGATGTTGGAGCTGTTTAGTTTCATAAGCATCAGTAAAATATTGTTTTTAATAAACTCTGTATTTACTGCTAGAAGTCCTGTAAAAATTATCTGCAGATTTGTCTGCCTTCAACAGAATACATTAACATCTATCACTTTGTGTGTACCCATTAAAATTTTATAGAATAGTGAGTGCAAAAAGCTCTTTAAATCATCGCAAGATGTTGTCTGGTTATTTTATGTTGATACACTAAATATAATTGTAGTGAAGAAAGAGTGCAACTCATGGTTGAATATTTAAGTCAAAGTAGCAGATCTATAAAACACACTTCTTTGATTGAGACAGCAAAAAATATCAGTCTAATATTTTCCTTTAAATATGAGTAATTGTTTGGTATATGCAGCAAAAGTTGTTAGCTGTAGTGCATTGGAGGTCTTAACCTAGTAGCTGTCTGGGTTATGGCTGATGATAATGAACAAGCTGTAAAATAATGGTAAATAGCCAAAAATGATGAAAAAGACATAGAAACATTTTGGCAGGATTCAACTAAGTCAAGGCGAGTTCTTCATTGCAAGCACTTATCTTTCAGATTGATGATTGAACATCACACAATAAATTAGAGGTAAAATAAACAATTTCCTGCTAGAAATGGCCCAGTCCACCCCTATGGGACTTTGAATCAGGCCATGGATTTCTGAACATTTCACTAATTCCCACTTCACAGTTCAGAGTTTATTTGGTTTGGATTGTACGCTTTCCCTTTATTTTGTTCAGGTCTTGATTTTGCATGGGGTTGTGTAATTTCTACAGAATCGCTTTATCACAGAAAAGGGATTTTGGTGATGAAGAAAAAAAGGAAAGTCTGCCTGCTACAATATTTCTATTTCTTTCAATTCTTCCTTAAAATCCACTTATTCCTTTCTTACACTGTCCTCTCCTCTGCCCTGTATCCTGGCTACAATACATAGGTTATTCTGTGTGTGTCTCTTGGCCCACCTACAATGCTACTACATGGAGAAAGAAACTTGAGCTAAATCCTCAAAAGAGATTTAGACTTCAGTGTTCCAGTACAGAAGTTTTCTGTGCACTTTTGTTTATGGGAATTTATTGCTGAAGTGTTAGGTGCATCTTACATGAGAATTTGCTGCTTAAATGGAGCATTTCTCACACAACAAAACAAAACAGAGGGAAATCTATGAACAGAAAGAACTTCACAGTTCCTGTATACGTGGTGTTATTAGGAAGCCTGCTTTCCTTTCTTAGGTTAAAAAGGCACTTGAAGCTGTGATCAGTTACTGAGGCACAGAAAATACAAATTGATAGCTTCCAAAAGCAGGGGAAACATATAGATTGTGTATCCATCAATAACAGGAAATCTTCCCACTGCAGAATCACTGACACTTGATTTTTACTTTTGTTAGAAACATAGGTATTAGTTTTTCTAAAGACGACTTAATACAGGAGATGGCACATTTTCACACTATAAATCTCTGTCTTTGCTTATGCTTTGTATACTGCTTTAGTCTTGACATATAAGTTCAAATATCTCATCTAAAAGTCTAATATTTAGTTGCTTCAAAAGGGATCTACTATTTGCATCCCCTCTTTAGTACCGGTAGAAGAGCATTGGAGGGCATGTCAGCAGAGAACTGCTTGGAAGTCCTAGCATCGCTTCATCCCCTCCTCCCAAGCTTCCCAACAATTCAGAATTATTTTTTCTCTAGCAAAAGTCCAAATCACAGTTTCAGCCTAGTATGATGGGGCTGGCTTGAAGATAGTTTTTTTCCTACAAATTTTTCCTTTCACCTTATCATGAATTAGCGTTTCAGGTCAGTTCAGTGATAATGCTATTCCGCTTCCCGTCCTCTGCGTGTGTCATCTCTCTGCTGTATCTGAGACTGAGAAGTGCGAGTCTAACACTGTGCCATGCTAGGAATAAACCCTCTCCTAGCATTTCTTTGCCACAGTAGAAGCAATGTCTGAAAAACTGAAAAACAGTTTGGAAATTCTGGCTGTGCATATGCTAATAGAAAAATGTATTTCATTGTAAAAATGCTTTAACAGGTCACTATCCATAATCTGATGAGTCCAGTCAATATTCTTCAACAAAGGAACAAAGAAAATCTCACAGCCACCTACTACAGGGTTTCTGATCCATACCTCAGAATCAGGTATGCAGACCATTTTCAGGCAGGTGTAAGAAGTAGAGATGAGGAGAGGTTCCTGAAAAGCACAGCTTAATTCTAGATATAAACCTCCTCAATAGTTAGTGGATATTTCAAGTTTTAACCCAGTTTTATATGGGTGAAAGTTAATCAGAAAATTAACAGCAGGATCTAAACTTCTCCAGTTGTCAGGTAGGTCACATTTAAACTATTGATTTGGTATCTTTCCCAATGCAAATAGGATCTTCTCTGAGGACAGCAGAGCACATCAGACATATGCGTGAGGAACATCTTGTTTATTTGCATGATAATGGGAAATACTATTTATTATAATTAAGTTTCAAAATAAGAATATGCTAAGAAATCTGTGTGCAGTGCATTTCCTCTGTGAATTCTGTAGGGTGATGAATAATTACTCCCACAATTTTTCTTCCCCTCTTGAGAATTCTAATTCCTTTCGCTGAAGTCAGAGGAGGGTTGCAGAAAATGCACAGCTCATTTTTATTGCATTTTCCGGTGGGATGATGATATTCATGGGCTTTTCCTCTCTGACTTGGTATGTGTTGCCCATTTTTTAACTGCCAATGTTCAACTAAAGGAATAAAAAAAAAAGTCTTATTTTAGTGTAACCCCAAAAGAAATGTCAAATGATGCTACCATGGGACTTTAACAAGTATCTCAAAATAGACATAATAGTCAAGTCCTTATTGTTAATTTACTATGGAGGATGACATGCTGTGAAATAACTAGAAGTCAAAGAGAAGCATGAAAGAAAGATCCCTCTTGAAGTTCGTGGAGTTCCTTATCCTTTCTAGATATTTCCAATGCATATATATTGACCTAAACAAGTCGCTGGTGTAAGAACATGGCAATATTGGAGAAGATATGTCTGGTACCCCTTACGATCAGAATTAATGTGCATTAAGCACATGCTGATTAACATCCTGAACTGTATCATAACCAGCCAAATGTCATTCAATGGAGCTTTATCTGACTGTAGAATACTTAAGTATTCTTAAGTTAAACCTCATGGAAAACCTTAAAAGTAAACAAGATCACTAATAAAGATCAAAATCCATGTGTTTGAATCACTACTGTTAAAGTATTAAATACAAGTTTAATAGAAACATTTTGTCTTCTTTTTGGATGTTGAAGCCAGTCACATAAAGATGAAAGGAAGGAAATATTACAAGCTCTATGCCCTAACGTAATCCAAAAGAAGATTACATGAGTCCAAAAGGTTTGACAAAGACTCTTGATACAGGAGGTCTAAGTTATATCGTACAAATCACTTGCTAATGAGCACTTGAGGTAGGAGAACACATCAAAAAGGAAACCCCTATCCATATGTTTCAATATGAACTAAGAACACACAGAAAAACCTCAGACTTTGGTCTTTCAGTATAAGAAATACCAATGCTCATCCTTTTGAATGCCTTCATTTGATGTTGCTCACAGTATGTAGGTCCCAAAGGCAGATGTTAGTGGTCAAGCAAATCATTGAGATTAACATTCCCTCATGGTCTTCAGAGATACCTGGACCACAGTGACACGGATTTACATGGAAGTCAAACCAAATGAATCTGTACCCAGTATCTCTAGGTAGGCTCTACACAAGCATCCACAGCTGTGAAATCTCATTAGAGCACACAGTCTTTCAAGCCTGTATCTGATTCATGCCTAACCACCCTTTGATGGAGCAATCATTAAACTGAGTCCCACTAATTTCTGAGGAAATAATTTTATCTTGAAATAAATTATTCTAACAATGCTATAGTTCAATATTAGAAATACTGTAATTAGAAAAATTGCATTTAGGTGAGCTGCTCATTATTTTTGTAATATTTGGATAAAAAAGAATATCTGAAATGGACTGTCATGTTTTTCCAGCTGCTGTCTGTAAAGAAAAAGAATCATAATATTATCCTAGGTAGTATAAGAGTATGAGTGATGAGTTTTTCATGCCTTTACCCATCAAAAAGAAGAGATTCAATTTGACCTGAAGAACTTCTTCACCCTGCTGTCAGCTGTTGAGTTACTGATTTTTTTTTTTCTTTCTACCCCTTCTAAAGTTGCTTTTGCTACTTTGATGAACCTTCGTTGTGTTATGGAGGTGAGACAAAGGTCTCACGATTTCAAAAAAGTGACTTCTCATTCCTGCCAGTCTGAAATCCACCTGGGAAATACACAAAAGAGTAGCCCTAGCATTCACTGTGACAGCCTTGATAAGTCTTAAAGTTGTGGCTTGGTAACTTATTTTATTTTGACAACTGTAAAAATAAAAAAGAGAGAAAAATAATGTGTAAAAACTTCAACAGTGCCATTGGGTCATCTCCCCTTGATTAAAAGATGTCATCTCGATGACAGAAATAATTTTTAGTGAAAAGAATAACAGTCTCTGTCAGGTGTTTAAACATTTTTTTCAGTGGACTAGGGAGATTAAGGTACTAGGGACTATCATGTTAATGTAGAAAACAGCAACATGGAATCTTAGGGTAAATATGCTAAACGAAAAAAAATTATGTTTCAGTTTTCAAAAGGTCTAATGCACTGCTTTCTCTTTATTGTAATTGATAAGCTAATATTTAAAGGTATTATTAATAATTAAACTAGCGGTTTCTGCTGTTTCTTCTTTACAACATAAAAAATGCATAAATAGCATTTAGTTTTGTTCATATCCATTCTATATTGACAAATGCCATCCCATTTCTTTATATTCTGATCCTCAACTGGAAAATTCTTCTGGGACAAGGGCAAAGCACAGACCTAAGATAAAAGACCTCTAATTTTGTTCTAAGGCTCCCCTATCTCAAATAGCTGTCTGATCTGGTTCCTGTAACAATTTCCAGCTATTTGCTGCCAGTTCCAGACTTGTGCTTCGTTTCCCAACACTCACACTCCTCTCTGCTAATTCATCCAAGCACACTCACCAGCGTCAGTTGTGTTAGCACCAGGATACTCAGCACATTGACCAGCTGCCCAAATCCAGACACTACAATGTTCCACTACATTGGACACCTGAACTACAGTTCAGGTGAACAGCTGCAGGCACAGGAGTTAGGTATTTCTTTCATTCAGCCGTGACAGTAGTGACTGCTTATTTGTCTGCTCTTCCTATCAACTCATCATGCAAACCACCCAGAACCAGAAGTTCTGGCAACCCCCCGTAGATGCAACTGAAAGCCAATTACTCAACCACCCAGCAAAAGTAGTATTTGCTTTTGGCAACAAGCTGAACTGTTATCTTTTTGTCACCACTATTTAGCCAAAATACATAATTTCAGGGCATATTGCTGATTTTCCTGGTTGACGACTTCTGGGTCGGACAATTGGATGTTGTTCATTGTAAGCAAGTTACATTTTGATTCTAAAGGAAAATGTTTCATGTGATAGATGGTGGAGATGCAACTGGCGAAAAACAGAAGGTGTTAACCATGGTGTCATGTTTTAACCCCAGCTGGCAACTAAGCACCACACAGCCACTCTCTCACTCCCCCCCGGTGCGATGGGGGAGAGAACCAGAAGAGTAAAAGTGAGAAAACTTGTGGGTTGAGATAAAGACAGTTTAATAGGTAAAGCAAAAGCTGCACATGCAAGCAAAGCAAACCAAGGGATCCATTCACTACTTCCCACCAGCAGGCAGGTGTTCAGCCATCTCCAGGAAAGCAGGGCTTCATCACGTGTAACAGTTACTTGGGAAGACAAACGCCATAACTCCGAACATCCCCCTCTTCTTCTTCCCTCAGCTTCATATGCTGAGCATGACATTATGGTATAGAATATCCCTTTGGTCGGTTGGTGTCAGCTCTCCTGGCTGTGTCCCCTCCCAACTTCTTGTGCACCCCCAGCCTACTCACTGGCAGGGCAGAATGAGAAGCAGAAAAGGCCATGACGCTGTGTGAGCACTGCTCAGCAATAACAAAAACACCCCTGTATTATGAACACTTTTCAGCACAAATCCAAAACATAGCCCCATACTAGCTACTATGAAGGAAATGAACTCTATCCCAGCCAAAACCAGCACACGTGGGTATAGGCATATAGATATTCATGCCACAGACTTCCCTTCACTGCTTTTTTATCCTGTGTGTTATCCTCCAATGCAAACTTCAGGTAGATGGTAAAATCTCTGGGGTAAGGGCTGTTCCTCCTGGTCTGTGTTTTCTGTACCCCAGATTCTCATTTCAGGGGGAATTTGGCACAGGTATAAGTCTAGGATTGCAGCTAAGAGGTTAATAATTTCTTCAAGAGAGTGGAAATTTTGGCTACCTGTGGATCATGTTTAGAGAGTTAGGATTAGGGAGTGGACTGATGGACAGTCTGTCCTCTGACCCTACATCACATTTCATTGTTGACACCTGTGGGCTACTTGTGGGTTACAGTTTACACATCATAAGGGTGACTTAAGCTGTTCATCTCTGCAGGCCCTTTCACCTTTCTGGCTGGAGACATTAAGGCTTTTGTAGAAAAATACAAAGGATGTTACTTCTACCCATAAATTTTGGATATTGGAAGCTGCAGAGTTTTTTTGACATATGTCACCTTTGAATCAGCCTAGCAGAATGAGTTTCAGTGATTCACAGAAATATGGTGGTATCCAAAACAGACAGACACGAGTATGCCACCCTCTCTCTCTAGGTACAACATGCCTATTAGAGCCCACACTGAAAGGAAAACGTCTTGAGCATGTGCTAGAGGTAGCATGGACCTGATTTTTTTCCCCACCCACATGCTTTAAAATTTGTCTCAACTTGCCATCAGATTGTATTGGCATAATGTGGCTGGTCATCAATGTGAGACACAGGTCTGCACTCAGTATCCTGACCAGACCAGTCCCTTGTGCTCACACTGGATTGAGAAATGTAATGTTAAATGAAACACTTCACAAGCAACAGATCCTGCTACATAACAATTTCATAAGTTCCCAATTAAATCTAAATTTAGAAAGTTTTGTTTATCCCGGGCATGCTCAGAGGTTTAACAAAGCAGTTAATATCATAATTCCTAAAGTAACCTTACATTATTTCATTTGTGTTGCTGCTCTCCTGCTTTTGAATCCTTAATTGAGCCCATCACACTGCAAAACCCTTTTTTTCATTTTCATCTCTTTCTCTCTCATTACATTTTTAACACTTCCTTTGTCACCATTTTTTAATCACAAAGTGGGAACACAAAGTTAGGACACGTGTATTTCTTAACAGTAGTGTTGATGCTGCCCCAAATACTCCCAAACTCTCCTATTCCTTCAGCTTGACACATTTAAAAAACTGATTACCAGTTTCAATTTTATACTACTGGAACTCATCCTTACTTAGTCCTCTTCACAGTTTTCCCTAGTATGACACTGTGAATGTGTTTAAGATTCAGGCAAAGTTCTTATTCTTAAATTTAAATAGCTATTTAGCTTGCAACTCAGCCCCATCCTTGGTTGTAAAATACCATACAACTAGACAGACTTTGGTGCTAGCTGGAAGCGCTATTTTGCTACTGAACTAGCAACTGCTAAATGCTAACAATCACAGAAATCCTAGTATTAACTGCTGCTTCATTTTGTTTGCAGACTTGCATTATGCAGGTTGATATGCCAGATTTTTCTCTCAGTTTCATCAGCTGAGTTTCTTAGGCAGAACAGGATTTCTTAGGTGGAAATGCTCTGGATGTATAAGAGATCAGGCCTTGTCCTTATAAGTAGAAGAGACCTCAAGAGATATTTTAAATTTTATTTTATTTCAAAAAAGTAAAAATTGCCACAGCCTCATCTATGAATTTAACTGAGCCACCTCAGACCTGTATGCTTAATTGAACTACATGATTTCATATCTAACCACTAAACTATGATTCAGTTTGCCTGAAATTATAGTAGGAAACTTATTTGACACCACTTCTAATGTATTCATAAAAAACAAATACTACAAATCTTTAAGATTATATATACTATAACACTAATCAGGTCAGAATTCTTGCTATTTTTTTTGGTTTTTGTGTTTACAGTTGTTATTGCATAGAAACACTGAAAAAATACTTTAATTTGAAAGGACAAAGTTTAGCTTCAGAAACAATTTTTCCATTGAAGATGGAAGGTTGTTTCCTTTCCTCAATATCTTAAACTGCTGTAAATGGCGCAGGAAAATTCTGAGTCAAGGATGTAAGGCTATTATTTCCTGCTGGCTGTGAAGCGGGCAAAGGGCAGCACACTGCCAATCTCCCTCCAGCATCACCGTCAACTGTAATTTCAGCACGACAGGTCTGGATTTGTCCTGTGCAATATAACCCCCTAATTGAGATCTCTAAATCAAACACCATTTTCCTCAGCGGTAAACAGACAAACCTGGGCATGTTGACTATAAGTGTAATGTGGGATTTCTATGTCAAGTAACTTTGGCCCATGTAAATTCTGAATGCTAGCTAGGATTAATCTGACTTTTTTTTGCTGTTATTGCCATCAATAGGAATAAAGAATACCTACCTGTTCTCAGTAGAATGGGCAGCGGTAAGTGTAATAGGGGAATCATCTCTGGGCCCAGTGTTTTATCTTATGTAACAAAGATACATCAGCAACGATCTTACATCAATTTATAGCTGATCTACTATTGAGTTCAATAACTTGATCCATTATCGCATATTTGTTTAATGTTCTCTTTTTGCCAGTAATTCCACTATTTAATATTTCATGTAATTGTCTAAGAGTAATAGAGCAGAAAACCACATGAGGCACAGTTTTGCTTCTTCTCCCCTTTTTTCTTTTCTGCCTTGCCTTTCCTTGTGATTCCTTGTTCCATGTCAAACAACTAATTTATGAGCAGACTCTGAGTCATGTCTGGCCTGTTGATATATTATTGAGCAGTACTGAAATGAGACTGTCTATTTTACATTTTCATCTTTGCGAATGACAAGCAACTGCAGATTTTACATTACAATTTCTGATTTTCTGCAAGTCTACGAGTCACAATTATTTCAAAGTTCCTACCATAATTTGCATACCTCTACATCACGTCACCTCTTTTTCTCAAATATAATAAACTATAATCTTAAATAATTTTCTTAATAACAAGAGTTATGAGATCAAAGGTAAAAGTAAAGAGCAAAATAGTTAGAATCGTTAAAGATCCTATTATGAAAAATCAGGTTTTAGTAGGAGTCTCTTGGTTAAGATATACGTTAAGAAACTTAAATATATCTGTGTAAAAATGTAAGGTAAAATAGAATTGAATAAAGGAATCTTTACTTCCCATTTCACACTACTTCAGATTTTTTCTGTTAAATTCTGTTGCTACATTTCAAGGTTTAGATGAAGTGTGCTATTCTTATTGCTGTGTAAACTCATGTGACCCTTTATGCTATTTATGTGTTCACATGTGTATGTACACAGGCAATTTTAAGCTAAGCTAATGTGCTATGTTCTATGAACATTGAAACATAGCAACAGGCAGTTGAAAACAATTCATGTAATGCAGTCATGAATGACAGGCCTTTTTGTAGACTCGGAAACAAACATGCTACAATTTCTATGTTCAGATCAGTAAAACACCTTCAGACTGAAAAATGTCATATAAGAAAGGGCTGTGATGTATGAGAGTCCTTTGCATTGACTATCGTTCCAATGTGGGTGTGGATCCATTCTCAGGAAGCATTAAATATCTGAGAAAATGTAACATACTTTTCTTCCTCACATTAATTTAGCAAAGCACTTAAGTACTTACTTAGCATTAGACATCTCACTGAAGTCAAAATGTCTACTCTGTGAGTTTAAACTTGGATTTGAGAGTGGATAAGTTGGCTATCTGGACTGCCCGATGTACTATTTTGACTAACACGTCCAGTTTCTCTAGAGGACAAGATAAAGATCTGGAATTTACAAGAAGGCACCAAACAAGCTCAGCTTTCCTGTCTTACTAGTGCTTTAGGCTCTCTTTCAGTTTGATCCATGTTTTTGTGTTAATTATACATCAAAAATATGATTAATCACAACCAAATTAATCCTCTAGTTTAGCATATTTGATTTTAATAATCACTAGAAATATTTTAAATTCCACTGCAATAAACTTAGATTGCATATAAAGGTAGACAAAAATTAAAATTGGTTTCCCAGGGAAGTGTGAGATCTCCATGCTTGGAGACATTCAAAACTCAGCTGGACAAAGACTCTGAGCAACCTCATCTATCTTTGAAGTAAATCGTGCTTTCAGCAAGCACTTGGACTAGGTGATCTTTAGATGTTTCTCTAGGACTTTAGTAGTCTCTTTTCAGTGTTCGCTCTATGTCCTGCTCTCTATCCTCTGTTTCTTCCTGCCCAATAAAAAAGAAACGCCCTACAGTTTTTATAATATATATAGTTGCCTCTTCTGATAGTCCGTGGAATCGGGATGCTACTAACCTCACCAATTTCTTGGCCCTTTAACTTGTTCCACAAAATTTGCCAGGGAGGAAAAGATGTTCCAGAGGAGGAAGGAACATCCTTTCAATCTAAACTTGCAGCTTTCATGTTTAGTGCATATTAATGTCCTGTAGTTTGATATGCCATCTGTCCCCCACACCACCTGGGATCATTGTCTTCTTTACGATTTTCTCTTTTTTTTTTTTTTAGCCCCTCAGGAAACAAACAAACAAACAAATTGAAATTTCACCTCTCTTTTCTATTCCTTTGTGTCCTCATTTTACAGAGTTCTCAGGAGCTTCTTCATAATAATGTTACTTTCACAACGTTCCTCATGTTACCATAGTACCTTTGAAGTACTATGTTAAGACCAAATTCACATTACTATACTGAATATAGTTTACTATTCTACTCAGCATGAGTGTGAATATTTGCAATTTAATGTTAAAGCTAGTAAATCATAATTTTTCATATTAAACTACATGTTTTACTACCATTTTAGCAGTGAATTACTAAAGAAACAGATGCATGTGATTTGTGATATCCTGTTAATGCATGTTCTTTTCCCAGTGGGTCTTAAAGATTTGCATATATGCAGAAGAAAGACACTAACCCCTGGATCTTTTATTTTTTAGCTAACAGAAAGGTCCCTCTATTACTATCACTCAGGCTGTATGGGCTACTGTGTTGTTGAATGAGCAGTTAGGGCATTCTCAGTCTTCATTCTACTGACCACTGGATTTAAATTTGAACTGAATTCAAACGAAAATTTCACTGCAACTGCTAATTTCAGTAAAGCTACTTCCATTTAACACTGTTCAACTCTAATATTAAAGCAATACTGAACCTTTATCAGTCACTTTCATTATGTAGACAAAAGAATATATGTGCATGATGCTTTACCTCAACCCCACACCAGAGTTTACAAATAAACATGGAAAACAGAGTCACCACATAGAGTCACCAAACTAAAATATGCACGAGACATGGGGAAGAATTTGAGTATGTAATTGTGTGAAAAAGGGTGATCCTTTTTTCCTGAGAAAAAAAGGTAAGAACAAAGACAAGGGAAGAATGGACAAACAGATTTATTCTGTCAAGGTTGTGAGCCTCTAAAATAATTAAGATAGGGGAAAAAAGAATTTGAAGATTCTAATTTATAGATTTTTTATATATATTATCAAATAATAATAACTGTGAGAAAGGAAACAGGAGAAATGAGATTATAGAGAATTGGGAGGATGGACACGGACAATTGTGCATGTGAGCTTCAGAAGGAAATGAAGAACATATTTTGAGCTACTACAAGCCTCTGTGGGATTCAGCCTTTCTTTAATATAAGACCGAATGACTGGAAGGAACTCACTTGTACAACACTGCAATCAAGAGATAAAAAGGAGAGATTAAGAACATATATAGTAGGTGAAAGGGTTGAACAGAAAATACAGGAATAATAAAAACACCTACTGTGATATCCCATATGACAGAATTTTTTAAATATTAGAAATTATCTAAAATTTTATGCACAAGGTGTCTATTTCTAATCTATGGAGTAAGAGACTTGAGTGTAAAGGCTCTCAATGGTTTTAATAGGCTATAGCTATCGTTCTTAAGGTGCCTGCCTTTCGGAATTATACCCATTAACAAGAAATGCAGTAGCATTATTTTGGATTTATTCTACAGTAAGAGATGAAGGGGTTGGGATTAATTTAATAAGAATAAACACATTGTGGTTCTATCAAGTCAATGAAACATTTTGTATGAAACTTTCTTGATAAAGATGCGATTGCTACTTTAGTTCTTATTTATGTGGTTGTCAGGTTGTTACATTGTATTTTCTACTGTTGTAGGAAGACGGAAGCCCCTAAATTTAGGAAGAACAGACCAGGGTTTTTGCAAAGCCTGCAGACTTACTGGCAAAAGAAAAAAAAACAACGAAAGAGCAATTGTTGCTTAGTCTGTTTATAGATGTGTTACCCGATTTGATGCAATTGTACACAGTTTATAAATATAATAAACAATAAAAAGAACCAGTAAAAAAAGCTACTCATGGTTATTTCAGGCAACTCTTCCGATCAGGGTCAGCAGGATAGATCAAGACAGGTGGTTCAAAATGCACCTGCCACTTGAGCTTTTTATAGATCATTAATATGTTTGGGTACTGCACTGGCAACTTTATCAATATAAATTTTCTCTGCAAACATGTACTTTTTAAACTAATTAGGTTTTTATGAAAGAAGCAGTCATTTTCTACAGGAAGTCAGTAACCGTAAATCACTGGAGCTGCATATTAAGCATCAGTTCTTCCCACTTGCTCAGTCACCATATGGCACCACACACTGTGCTGAAAGATAATCACTTTATTGTTGGCTGGGTTTTTAATCAGATACATCTCATACTGTTTTGTTAAACATTGCCTTACAAATCAACCAGCCTTACAATACATTTTTGCCTTGGAAGAAAACATAAATAAGACCTAGTGAAACACACAAAGGTCTGGTCAGACTTAAACCCCAGAATTTAATAAAACGATCAGGCATGAAAGAATCTAAAGCATTATTTGGAGTACCACAAAGATGCACCGAGCGGAACTGGGTTGGGAGCTGGGGAATCCACTGTGCAAGGTGTCTGTTTTCTAGCAGTAGTTTGCTGGCTGCATTAGGCTTGACAGCTGGTGTGCTTGGTGGCTATCAGACTGTAATCTGCACTACATCTAGCAGCTAATGGGCTGCTGAGGTCCACCCACACTGGAAGGGTGCACAAGCAGTGATTTTATACAATGACCAGTCCTGCAGTTCTCTCCTGCTTTGTCCCCGCAAACAAACTCCTGTGGAACATTGTCCCTGGGTGTTCCTCACATAGAGGTCATTGCTTTTGATTTTACATTGTGCCCAGCCAATTGAAGCTCTCTGGCTACTCCGTCTCAGGTGCTCTGCAAAGGGAAAGGAACAGAAAATTTGACTAGATCTGCCTTCATAGGGATGAAAAAGGGAAAAAAAAATGAATATGCACGGTAAGGGGGGAAAAACCACCCTACTTAAAATAAGGTTTCTTAGTTTATGACAATGTTTCCTAGGAGAAGTAGCTGAAGATTCATTCCTCTAGAATAAGATTGAAACAAGCACAAATATACAATAGGAACAGCCTGAGCTGAAAAAGAGAAACTAGAGGTTCTTTGTATTTTTGATTTACATGAAATTACATACAATTAACAGAATGTTATGGTTATATAGTCAAACGCTGACATTAACATTAGGTGTGCAACCTTCTCTACACCCTTTTGCATATGAATTGTGATACATAACCCCTTTGGGACTGTTGTAATCCCCAGACATCCTCCTTTCTCTCATTTCCTACATTCAGTATCAGATTATTCCTCAGGGGGTTTGGGGAGGGCAGTGGTGGGGAGGAAGAGTTCCTGACTGTCTGAGGAATAACTGACTCTCCTGGGATGGAACATGTTCAGTGTGGATATGGTGTTCTGCAAAACTGCACAGGAAAAGATCTTCAGATACTCATATTTAGGGAAAATCTTACAGATGCTAAAACATTTCTGAGGCAAGGAGAAATGCTCTGTCAAGTGTTTTGTTTCTTTCCCAGATGGTGAAGGTACTTGAACTCTCAAAGATTTGCATTTTTCTTGGTCTGAACAAAGCCAACATCTTCATCTGCAGAAAGGTTGGACTGTTTTTGCAGAAATATTCACTCCAAAATTTACCCTGGTAGACTAACAGAATAAAAAATTTTAGAATGAATACTTAATGGTTAGCTAAGTTGTAAACAACTAAAACAAGTGCCTGTATTTTTCTTACAACCACTCCTCTGTATCTACATCTGTATCACATTATGATTAAATAGTGGTTTTGGAGAAACAATCTTAGACATAGTGCTGGGAAATCTCAGGATATCAAAAAGATGACACTGATATAATCCACCTCTTGAGTTCTTCTGACAAGATCACAGACAGAGGACAAAAGACTCAGGAGCTTGCTTTAGCTCACCTCTCTTCCAAGGCAATATCAACAAGATATCTTCGTAGATGTTTGTCTTAACCTTGTCTTAAAAAAAAAAAACTGATATGATGTAGATTCCATTAACATTCCAGGTAGAGCTTAAAGTCTTGGAAAGCTCCCATTGATTTTGCTTCAGGTCTGTAGCTTATAGTGATATGATAAATTGGATATGAATTCATTCTATGAGTGCTAGGTATCTTAATAAAAATGTGGGGCTCCTTATTTTTCAAGCTTATGGGTAGTGCTCAATTTTAAGGCTTTTATTAATTAGTGGATATAACTAATTTCTCTTGCACTGTTTGCACTTTTGCTTGCATGTTTTGTTAGTGCTTTACATTTCATGTGAATGTACTGATGTTCGCCATCAATTTGTAAAAGGTGTGAATGTGACACGTGGATATAGCAATCAAGGTAGCAAGACAACTGTTAGATAACGTATTTTCTTCTTTGGATATTTGCTCTTAAGCCACATGTATAACTGCGGACCATAATCAAGCAGACTTTTTCACTTCAGTATTCTCAAACATAAGATTTACTGGAGGTTTGTTGTAATGTTTATATGCAAATACCAGTTCTAATCCCCTAAACAAGTATGTTTTGGCTTTTGGGAGAAAAGTTTCTTCTTCCATATCCTCTATTTGTTTACTTCATTACTGAACAAATTTGTTTTGCTCTACAATTTGTTGGAATATTTTTTGATAACTAGTCTATATAAGGAAAGGAATAGAAGAGCAAGGTAGAAGTTTACACGTTAATATTGCCATTATTCGTAGTTTCAGCTCCTGTGTAAAGCGTTCTGGAATCCTTGGTTTTTATAACAGTCATGATTTCAGAGAGAAAAGGGTTTATTATATTGGCAGGAATAGCTCTAGTTGTTTTAAGAAAGAGCAAAATGACAATTTCCGAGTTTTATGTCAACAAACTTCTTCAGCATTTGTTTGATATTTCTCTGTGGTCTTTCCAGTTCTCTCAGGATTGAGATGATCAGGGAAGAAAAATTCCTATTCTTGTTTTCTTTCATACTAACAAGACTTTTCCTGTAAGTAAGTTTCCAGTTGGTTTGTTCCTAGTTCCCAGCCTGCAGCAAGCCAGCTAGACCATGTACTGAATAAATCCTGATGTGAAAGAGGGGATAGTATATGTGGGTGCATATTATATGGACAATGCAAATGCAACTACAAGAGCTGACTTTTGTACGCTCATACACAGAAGCTGGGGTAGCCCACAGTACACTGGTGGCTGCAACACCCAGAGAATGGATGAAATGTGCCTTTTCCATTTGGCAACCAGAGAGACTGGCATTAGGGAATGGGTAGCGTGCTTTAGAGTCTAAGAGGCCTGAGGAATGTGTGGAGTTAAGGAGGAACATAGGAAAAGACAGGAAAGATAAATACTCCTGAGTATGCATGTTAGCCCTCATAAATCCTGAGGTTCTGGCAATGCTCATGGCCTTAACCAAAACTGCTTGTGATTATGGCAACATTTTCTATACATTCAGATATGTCTGGTCTTTATAAAATGTTTTGCCAAACAGGAGTTTCTGTGTACAAATTTGATTAGTCATTTATTCAAGGAAATTTTATGTCAGTTGCCAGGAGACAGGAATAAAGAGCTTGGCTCCGGGAAAGTTCTCTTGCCATCATTTATATTTGAAGGGACTCCCAGGCAGATTGAACCTAACCTTTTCTGTTGCCAATAACACCTGACAGAGGGGCTCCTGGATGTGCTCTGACCCACAAAAAATGCTGAAATCAGCCCTATAGCTGATGGAGGTTTATGGCTAGGTCGTAAGTTGTCTCCATTCCATATGTTGTATATGTTTGTGGGAAAAGAGTAGTGGGAGAACATCTGATGAGAGTGATTTTAGCAAGTTTTCAGACAACACCAAGATGAGTGGTGCAGTTGACACACCTGAGGGACAGGATGCCATCCAGAGGGACCTGGACAAGCTCAAGAAGTGGGCCAGTGTGAACATCATAGAATCATGAATCCTTTAGGTTGGAAAAGACCTTTAAGATCATCAAGTCCAACCATTAACCTAGCACTGCCAAGTCCACACTAAACTAATCATGAGGTTCAACAAGGCCAAGTGCAAGGTCCTGCACCTGGATCAGGTCAACCCCTGGTATCAGTACAGGTTGGGGAATGAAGGGATTGAGAGCAGCCCTGCCGAGAAGGACTTGGGGGTACTGATAGATGAAAAGCTGGACATAAGCTGACAATGCACGCTCGCAGCCCAGAAGGCCAACTGTATCCTGGGCTGCATCACAAGAAGTGTGGCCAGCAGGTCAAGGGAGGTGATTCTGCCCCTCTACTCTGCTCTGGTGAGACCCCACCTGCAGTACTGCATCCCACTCTGGAGCCCTCAGCACAAGAAGGACATGGACCTGTTGGAGCGGGGCCAGAGGAGGGCCACAAAGATGATCAGAGGGATGGAACATCTCTGCTATGAGGAAAGGCTGAGAGAGCTGGGGTTGTTCAGCCTGGAGAAGAGAAGGCTGCGGGGAGACCTTATTGCAGCCTTTCAGTACTTAAAGGGGGCTTATAAGAAAGATGGGGACAGACTTTTTAGTAGGGCCTGTAGTGATAGGACAAGGGGTAATGGTTTTAAACTAAAAGAGGGTAGATTTAGACTAGATAGAAGAAGAAATTTTTTGCAATGAGGGTGGTGAAACTCTGGAACAGGTAGCCCAGAGAGGTGGTAGGTGCTCCATCCCTGGCAACGTTCAAGGTGAGGTTGGACATGGCTCTGAGCAACCTGATCTAGTTGAAGCTGTCCCTGCCCATTGCAGGGGGGTTGGACTAGATGACCTTCAACAGTCACTTCCAACCCAAACTATTCTATGATTTTATGATTCTATGTTTGTTTGTAGGTATCCACTGATGCATTACAGGCTTTAATTAAAATGATCAGAACAATGTGTCTTCCTTGTGCCAGTTTTTGCTTCACAGGGAACCTAGTAAACAAAGGCAGCATAAACTGCTTCTTAGTCTTTGATTTTAACTGTGCATCTCAAAAGCGTACCCGTCTCTGTGCAATAATGCTGCCATGTTTCCAGTTGATCCTATCAAATATTACCTAAAATAAGGTGTTTGGAAAGTCTGCCTTCTTTCTATAGACCCTAACATGAGCTTAATATACCTTAGACTGGGAAACCGTTTGTTTGGGTTTTTGTTGGTTTTTGTTTTGTTTTGTTTTGTTTTTCTCCATTGAAAGCTGGGATTGAGAACTATTCTTGGTCTATAACAAACTGATATTTCTGTCTTCTCCTTGAATTCGTCTCAGCAATCCCTTGACCAATACTCATGGGCTGGCGATTGAGTGTTGGCAGTTAAGTACAGACACTGTAAGCATAAGCATGTCCCTTTGTAGCAGCAAAGATCTCAGGAAGGCTGAGAGGAAAAGTGGAGAGAGGGTGGTGGGATGGTATGAGAAATGTGCCAGGGTGAGTGGGATTTCCTGGTATCTTAATCTGTCTATGGGCTTTAAAGTTTCGACGGGCACCAGATTATAGGGTTGTTTTGCTAAGCAGCAGATTTCCTCAGGAAAAATGGATCACATTTCACAAAAAAAGTGTGAAGCACGAATAGAGTTATACCATTGCTCCTCATTGTCTAAGATAGATTTGCATACTCTTAGTCATATAGAGGTGAGTAATTATGTGAGTAATGCTGTTGAATTCTGCAAGTTTAGTCAGTGTGTGAGTAGGAGAAGTACACTGTTGTCTGGATATGATATCATGAACAGCTGCTTACAGTTCTCCCTACCTTTCCTTCTCTACTTCACCACACAGAATCTTAAAAACTGATTTTCAAGAGTAATTTCTCCTTCTCTTGTTTATTGTTTATGGTATCTTAAAGTTGAAGTCTACGTTTTCCATTAGAGATTTAACTGAAGTACAACTGAAGGCAACCAGATACATTTTATCCCTCAGCAGTTATGGCTAGATGTAATTCAGCTCCTGACACCAATGTAGTGGGACCATTCTTTTGACTACTGCTTTCACAGGAACTGGAAGAGTTCCTACATAGAGTAGGAGGTTAACAAAGCTGCTGACCATCTTGTTTGGGGATATTTTCCAGTAGTGTTAGTCACATGAAATTTTTTATGTCTTGTTTTAGAAACATGTCCAAGAGAGAATTTCCACTGAGTTACCATGTCCTGAATAATGTTCTCATCGTAGAAGAATAAAGTATCTAGCTTGGAGAATCTTCAAGAAAAGAGATTCTTATCATTCCTCATCATCTTGTTTCATTGCCTTGTCTAAGCATATCCAAAGTATTGTATTTGCTACCCTTCCCTTTAGGAGTGTGGTTCATTTTGGAACCATGGATGATGTTTTCAGCTTATCAAGAGAGAACATCCTACTAAGGAGTTCAGGAGTACTTATTGCAACAGGATCATTGGCTTGTTGGTCAACATCATGGAGCAAAGTAGATGTAGACAAAGTCTATATCTGGCATCTTGGTTGTAACCGGTTTCCTTTCAACCCAGTTGTTCAGCTAAACTCAGTTTAAAAGAACTTCAGATTGCCTAGTGAGAGTTTCTTTCCCAAGCAACACATCTGAGATCGCATGTAGTTGACTGCAGATTCCCTCCTGTTTCATTTCTGGATGTTTAGCATAGTGCTTTCCTGGCTTTGCTTGATGCTGTTTGGTTTGGGACTAAAAGACTCTTCAAATTTCATTCCTTAGTCTGGCTTCTGGCTTTTGCTTAGACCCTTAGTGTATTATAACACCAGACTACTCTCCTTTTCGACCTGGCCTTACCCCTTCTGAATCCTGCTTCTGGCCCACGCTTGTATCACTCAGCATAGCTACTTGTCTACTGGCTAATATCCCTTTACTAGATGCTTACAGACAGCACCCTATTCTGACAGCTACAGGCCTTTTCTACAATAAAATATATGCTTTTCCTATCCCTGAGTGCTCTTCTTCCTACCTATGGAGACATGTCCCTCTATTTTTTTGAAGTGCTGGCTGTTTCTTGTTCTTCTGCAGTTAAATTCTCCTATAGAGGGAGCTGCAGATTTCCATGCTCAGTTGTGCCTAAATCTTTAAACAGATTTATCTTCAACAGAAAATATGAACTAAAATAAGAGAGATTGATTTGCTCAAGTGCACCTGTGACTCATGAGCACAGCTGAAGCAGAAATTAAATCTCAGTTCTCCAGTGCCATCTTCTTTTACAGAAATGTACATTCAGACAACCTGAATGGAATCCATTTCTCCCATCTTAAGCATCTAAGAATTATATGTTTAAAGCTCAGGTTGTTACTTGAAACTTTTTTAACAATGACTGAAGAGAATAGCCTCTGGAGTGGATGACTTGTCTCACCCAAAGAAAGCTTTTTAGGGCAAGTCAATGACCTGTCATTGGCAAGGAACATATTTTCTACGTAGGGAGCCATTGGTAAGTAGCCTAACTAGAGATGACTAACCTCTCGATCCCTGATGTTGATCAGAAGAATTAAATCCTAGGATTGCAAAGCAGATGTCAGACATAAATATTATTTTTGTGAGTAGGAATTACTATATTAAAGAAAAGTGAGAGAGTATTAGTTTCTTGGTTCTTGATTTTAAACTGTAAGACAGGCCACTATGTGTGATTGTCTCACAGGAAAGGCACATGCAATCTGTATGCAATCTGTGTCCCTGAAGTAAAGAAGACTACATAGAACCGAGACAATATTGGGAAAATCAGGACTGAAGAGTAATTGCATTGAGAACCAGAAAGGTAACCTAGTCTTTACATGATGAACTAAGAGATGTAAAGAGAGCATAGCGGTCAAACAGAGGGAATCTTATCTCTCAGAAAATAGAGTGCACTTAGCAGTTCAGTGACGCTAATACATGACTCCCTTTTACTTTAATGATAAATGTAGAAATAATTTTACCTTGACTTTTTTACTTCATTTAGCACATTTAGGTGTGACGTATCACCATGCAAAATGGGAAGAATCCTAAAGTTGCCACTTAGAAAAATGAATAAATGATACAATTATATTAATATTTATAACTGCTAGCACAAAGAAGACCGGTAGCAGCTAATTAATGCTCAGTGGTATGAAAAGTTTATGTTATCCCAATTGGACAGCAGTCAATGAAGTTGGATTCTAAGCTGACTAATCTAGCATCTCTCAGATGTCATGTTGTTTACTACTGTCACGCTGGTTTATCGCCTGCATGTGATATATACCCTTGGTGTACTGGTTTTCAGAAGGTCTGATCTTTTCCTAGACGATAGCTGTCCTGATAGGCAGCTGTGGTGTTTTGAGACAGATGTGTTGGAAGCAATCAAGCCATGCTAATATAAACTCTTGAGCACACTTGGTCAGTCAATGGTTTGTTACTTGTTTTAAAGAATTATGGTTGTCCTTTAAGTCCTTTTTGAAGAACTGTGACAGAGTCTATGAAAATCTGTATTTCATTTTAATTTGAAATAATTTGATAAACACAAGTATTTAATGAAGACAAGCACTCTTTAAAATTTAATTAACCATGGAAATATTTTATTGTTCCTTGCAAATTTAAGATAATAGAGGAATACAGAGCTTGCATAATATAGGTAGCAAAATTAACCTAGATAATGATGTTCTACACTAAAGTTATTGAATTTATCCAATTGTGAAATTGAGGTGATAAACTTCTTAAAAATACTGTGATTGGTAAATTGCTTTGGTTGACTCTGTAACTGTCATTTAAAGAGCTAAAGTCATCAGAAAAGTTGCAAAAGACAATATAATTATAACCAGTAGGCTTCTTTCATTGCAATAATGCCTGCTTGGCTAGGGTGTAAGGAAGTAAAAATGGGGCCACTATACATACTTAAAGAAAAGAAACTATAAGAATGTGCAAGTTAACATCCTCTTTCCTATTATTAAATCTGTCCTTTGTGATTCTTTTTTTTTTCCCCTGCTCCTTGGCGTATAAGCTACTCTCACTCAACCTCCCACATTCGTCATACGGCAGATCTGAGTAGGCTTAAGGGAATAATTTAAAATATGCTTCTAAAGATTCTTGAAAGTATTTTTATGACCATTATGGAACAAAGCAGTAAGGATTCAATTTGCCACAGACATGGGGTTCTGAATACATCTCTGTTTATATTTTATACTTCATTTCTTTAAACCTTCATTTCAAATATGGGTGATTTAGTAGGACATCTTTCTGGGTAGGAAAGAATGAGCTGGCATGTATTTTATGTTCAATTTATGATTCTGTATGCTGATCTGCTCATCAAAGTGTGAGGTGTGGAGCATCTTGCTGAAGTGCCAGAAAGTTCTGCCTCTGAAAGGTCTGATTCCCCCTGATGTGATTACTCTTCTGAAGACGATGCGATGTGTTTCAGTGAAGAGTTAATGGAGTGGAAATCAGGAATCTGGAGTTCTTTCATAACTCTGCCACTAGCCAACTCTGTCATCTTGATCATATTACCATGAAATAAAAAAAACCCTTACGTAAGAATGAAGTAGAATTGAGATGTTTATATTCCATGTAGTCTTGTAAATGCTTAGATTTTATACTTGGTTTTCTACCATATCTGCCATATCTTTAGATAGAAAGTGGAGCACTGCTCCTTCACATGCTTAAGTCTTAGCAGTGTTCAAAGCAATGTGGTACTGCTTAAATACATCTAGAGTCTTCTGCTTAGGGAACCACATCCAGAACAGACAATATCCTGGTGGATAAACTCAGTTCAAAGCAGACAGAGTTGGTTTTCCCCATCTTGAAATGGGAGGAAAGTGAAACTTAGTTAGTAGTGAATATGTTGGTAAAACATAGGTATGACAGGGTCAGGGAAGGTCTTGAGAGCTGTTTCAACACCTGAATCCTTTTTAGTTTAGCCCTAAATTTTCTGTAGCATTAGTCTTTCATTTTATGCATGTATGACCTGTATCCAAATGTACTGAAATTCAAATTAGACTTTCAAGTCTGTGTATAATGTTGGTAAAACTGATTTTTTTGTGGAGTTCGATTTATTTTAATTTAGTTACAGGGGTTTACATAGATTTTAATCTAGTATTTTTCTGTACGTGTTTCTTTGCTTGTGTTTTTATAACCTGATTTTATTCATCTCAATTCTTCGTAAATTCAAATGAATTATTGTGGGAAGTTTGTTAAACTGACAAGAAAGTACATTTCTTTATATATGGATTTTACCTCCTATCTCCCAAAATACTGCCTTGAGAAATTGAATAGCATGTTCCGAAATATCACTTCCCCAGTAGCATCATGCCCAGAAGTGTCATCCTACACAGGCACTGCAATTGGGTGCAACATTAAGTGCAGCAGGCACAAAGGGAAAAGGAGGTACTTCAATATAACTGTGAGCAGAAAGAGGTCATTTCATTCCTGCTCGTATGGGTAGGTAAAAAGGGGAAGATGTAGGAAAGGAGTCCAAGAACAATGGATCTCACAGCATTCAAACGGTACTCAGTGAAATCTCCATTACCTCCAGAAGGAGGAATATATTATATGCCTACCCTTCGTAACTTTTTCAGGTGGGTGCTCAAAGGACAGAACTATTTTCTGGAGTCAAGAAGCCTCCTGTATATCTTTTCATGGTGTGTTACAGTGACACTACTTTCTTACTTTCTTATTGCCGCCACAGCCCATGCAGGTGCATGTGGCATACGCATTCTACTTTTTTCTTGCCTCCCATTGTAAGCTATGCTTCAGCTGACTTATGCATATCTTTGCTTTTGTACTTTAAAGTTTAACTGACTGCAAAAAGCAGAGCACTTCTATAAGACTGTAAGAACATAAGAATTGCCATATTCTGTCAGACAACAGGTCCATCAAGCCCACTATCATGTCTCAAGATGCTGCCAGCAGCTGGTGCTTAGGGAATGAATATAAGAAATGGTGAGGAAAATATTTTGGTCTCCCTGCCTCATTTCATTCCATTAGGACATTTAGATTCAAACATTAACTGTAACATTCTATCATATTTACATGGGTGACAATTCATAGACATTTAATGCCAAAAGAAATCTGGTATGATACCAAGGGTTTCTATTAATGATTCGTAGTGACAGCAAATTAAGGAGAGAAAATTCTTTCCAAATCTTCAATTTGAAGGTCTTGCACTGCATTTTGAGGCTTTAATATTTTCTACAGGATATTCTATCACAGATCTCATGGATTCACTAATATATAAAAACAAATAGTTTTATTCTTCGATTTTTTTGTTTCAGAAGTTGTGGAGCCTACTTCAAGATTTCAGGTGTGCTGTGAAGAATTCTTTTATGGAGAAATACATTGGGAACAGTATGCCGAGGTTACTTGTGAGATACAAAGCAGGAATAACAAACACATGTAGACAGATTTAAAATCTATTTGAAAGCTAATTAAGGTAGTGCAAATAGTTCCTGACTTCCAATGGGTTAAAATCCCTTCTTTTGGGTGTCTATGCTTTTGATGCCTCTTTCTAGACCGTGCTTTTGCCAAGAAAGGTTGGACCAGATGATCCTTGAAGTCCCTTCCAACCTGGTATTCTATGATTCTATGATTGATTTGGATACATATTTACTCATATACCTCAGTGTAAATATGTGTCTAAGTTCTTTTGATGAGGGGATTTGGTGTCTGTCAAATGAGAAGGCTTAATATTGGACATGAACACAACAAACAAAAGTTAAATGAACTGTTTCTTCTATTGTATTTTTTAGATAATTTGAAAGTTAAGATTTTTACCTTTCTGCTTTTACACTTGCCACTGGGTATTTATAACTGTCAATGACATTCAGTAGTTTTCATGAACAAAGAACATTGTAATGAGGCCTGAGATGTTGTGTTAATGCTGTTATTTTCTGTCTCACTTTTTCATATAATGGAGAAAATAAAATCTTAAGCCATAACAATCACTAGTAAACTAGCATCACAGCTCGGTCCCATGGGAATGTTTTACTCATACCTTGTGTAGCATATATAGCATTAAAAGCTTTTAAAAACTTATTGCTTGCCATCAATTTTAATAAAAACACCTCACATCTGCTATTTTGGTTTTAATGAAAAGAAAATTTCATATTTTGTGTGTGTGAATGGAAATTAAGAATTAATTTTTTTGGCACATGTATTATCAAGGGAGATTAACTGAATGATTTATTCATTGTTTTTTCTAAGTGTTTCATTAGAATTCATATTCTTCCTACAGAGGACTGAAAATTACCTCTACCTAGATATGGTAGGCAAAGTTGGCAAACTTTAAGTTTCAGGAACTGATCTAATAAAGGAATGCACAGATTCATGGTATAATGGCTTTATAATTATTACACTGCATTTTTCAGTTTATAACTGAGGGCCATTTCTATTCCTTCTATTTCTTCTATGTAATGGAAATGGCTTTGTCAGCAAAGTGGTACCCATATTGATTCTCCAGGAGGGCATCAAAATTTATGTCTTTTATCTTACACAGAATCCACCAACTCTGCTCTATCACTCATCTTTTTCTCATAGAATCACAGAATCATAGAATGTTCTGAGTTGGAAGGAACCCACAAGGATCATCGAATCCAACTCCTGTCCCTGCATAGGACAACCCCAAAATTCACACCATATGTCTGAGGACGTTGGCCAAAAGCTTCTTGAATATTGTCAGGCTTGGTGTTGTGACGACCTCCTGGGACAGTCTGTTCCAGTGCTCCAGCACCCTCTGGGTGAAGAACCTTTTCCTAATATCCAACCTAAACCTCCCCTGGCGTATCTTCCTGCCGTTCCCTCGGGTCCTATTGTTGGTCACCAGGGAGAAGAGATCAGTGCCTGCTCCTCCTCTTCCCCTTGTGAGGAAGCTGTAGACCGCAATGAGGTCTCCCCTCAGTCTCCTCTTCTCCAGGCTGAACAGACCAAGTGACTTCAGCTGCTCCTCATACGCCTCCCCCTCTAAACCCTTCACCATCTTTGTGGCTCTCCTCTGCACGCTCTCTAGTGGCTTCGTATCCTTTTTGTACTGTGGCGCCCAAAACTGCACACAGAACTCAAGATGAGGCTGCACCGGCGCAGAGTAGAGCAGGACAATCACCTCCCTCGACCGGCTACCAATACAGTGCTTGATGCACCCCAGGACACCGTTGGCCCTCCTGGCTGCCAGGGCACACTGTTGGCTCATGTTCAACTTGCCGTTGACCAGAACCCCCAGATCTCTCTTCACGGGGCTGCTCTTCAGCCTCTCGTTCCCCAGTCTGTATGTACATCCAGGGTTGCCCTCTCCCAGGTGCAAAATCGGGCACTTGCCCTTGTTAAACTTCATACGGTTGGTGATTGCCCAGCTCTCTAATTTGTCCAGATCTCTCTGCAGGGCCTCTCTGCCCTCGCGAGTGTCAACAGCTCCTCCCAGTTTTGTGTCATCGGCAAACTTAGATAGCAAACCTTCAAGTCCTGCATCCAAGTCATTTATGAAGACATTAAAGAGCACTGGCCCTAAGATGGATCCCTGCAGAACCCTGCTAGTGACTGGTCACCAGCCCGATGTAACTCCATTTTCTATAACCCTTTGAGCCCGACCCGTCAGCCAATTGCTCACCCAGTGCATTATGTGTTTATCCAGCTGTATGCTGGACATTTTGTCCAGGAGGCTACTGTGAGAGACGGTATGGAAAGCTTTACTGAAATCCAAAAAGATTGCATCGACTGGCTTCCCTTGGTCAACTAGGTGGGTAACCTTGTCATAGAAAGAAATTAAGTTTGCTAAGCAGGACTTTCCCCTTGTGAACCCGTGCTGGCTGGGACCAAGGACCACATTGTCATTCAGGTGTTTTTCAGTAACTCCCAGAATAATCTTCTCCATAATTTTGCCAGCCACAGAGGTGAGACTGACAGGCCTGTAGTTTGCCTTGTCTCTGTAAGTTTACAGAATAGAGTTGGAAAAGTTGTTAATTATTTGAAGTGTAAAAAACATCTGTTTATTTTCAAATAATTTTAGAATTGAATTCTACTGAAGAATAAATTAAATAAATTCAATTTATTTGGGTTTTGATTACTTGCTGGATTGATGAATGCTTCTAATCAGGCATTCATGAAATATTTCTGAAAGTTTGATTTGATGCCTTTTTGAACCCAAGACTTTCTGAAAATTTTACTACACCAGCCAGTGGGCATACTATTGGGAATCTTCATCTGGCATCTCATCAGGTAGCTATCACAAGTTTGGTGTCACAGCTTTTGCTTTACTTGACATTTTTTTCCTTTCAATAATAGTCTACTCATGTGGTAGAGGAAACGTTTGGCTTTTTTATTATGAAAAGAAGAGAGTTTTTGCTGATAGGATGTCCTTTATCTAAGATGAACATCCCACAGCAAATCAAATTGTCTTTTACAAAGAAGTCTCCAGTTTTTCATTGTTAAGGAATAAGTCTAAGTGCAGGGCTCTGTATCCACATATAGAATGTTTCTGGACAGAGTTATTAATATTAGTTCTAGCCTCACTGTGTTTTGTTACTTCTGGCCTCCTAAAGCAATTTTATTTACTCTGTCTTGTGGACTGAAAGCTTTCTACTCCACTGTTATTTTGTGATGCTCTTTCTGTAGACAATAGGAGAGTTTCATTTTCATTTTTGCACTGTGTCAACTTGTACTACATGTATATATATGATGTGAGGTCTCAGTATATCATCTATGCAGAGAGCAATAACATACCATATTGGAAACAGTGGAAACATAACCTTTACATTATTTTTGTGCCTTGTCAATACACAACACTAATTATGTTCCGATGAGTGAAATCAGGTTTTTGCAATATTTTGCTATGAAGCTTTCTTAATCTCACAAGAATAATTTGCACTGAATACTATACAAACTCTCTGGTTTTCATTCTACAAACAGCAAAAAATAATTCAAGAGAGTGTAAATTTGCTTTAGCTTGCTACTACTCACTACTAAAAAATAGCAGAGATTCACAACAACTTTCATTGTAACTAAAAAGCTATAATTTAATACCTTCTGTTACATTGCAGTCATATAATAGCCACTCCGTTTAGTTAATTTAGATTATCTCCAGGCTTTTAATGCTAACTTCCCATTATAATGGGCAGTTGAGTACTAAAGGAATGTCATTAATTAATTACTCAGAGTATCTAAAGGTACATGCAGAGTTAATCGACAGGCCATTTAGGTGACCACAAATTGCAGTCCTGAAGATACAGCAACCTCAGAGTAAGAGTGTGATACAGGAAGCAAAACATTACAGTAGTAGTACATTAGAAGCAATATGATCAATATAAGAGAATGATTTCTCATTCTTTTTGCAGGAAAATTATAGCTTCTTCTTATGCTAGTGTATGTCAGAAAGATACCTAGTCATAGACGACAATCTTTTCATTATTAAGTTGTTCCTGTGCTTAATTACATTCAATATTATTTTTAATCTGAATTCGTATTATTCCATCATCTTGTCTCTGAGTCTTCTGCATATCTGAAATGAAAAATATCAGGCAACTTTTCTTAGTTACCTGCATTAGACACTGCTTCATGAAAATTTATCTGTCTATCTGGTACCACATATAATCCACATGCAGGCAGTGGAGAGAAATAAGTGTCTGTAAAAAATCTATGGGTGGGATTCCAGTTCATCCAGTTCAGAAATTTTACTCAACTGATGAATTAGAGTACTGGTTAAATGCCTACCCCTTTTCCTAAATACAGGGAATCAACAGGACAAGGCAGGCACTTTGATCGACCTGGAGTCTAGTTTCCTAAACCTTCTGGTTGAAAGAACATGGCATTATGGTAGTGGCTTTTAGCATACAAGGGTTATGGATTCACAAGAAGAGCAGGAAAACGGGATCCTGGGGTTAACACTGACATTGGCACATTTGGCTGAGTGGGTGAGGTATTTGATCCCTGCTCCTGGGATCTGCATTGGCTTTTTTAACCTGATACACAAACCCATTTCAATGAGCCAGGTTCAAAGGATTTTTGCGTTCTCTAAGAGATTGACCCAACCACAAATGCTTGAATCAGGCTCTCAGTCACTAGTTCTCCAACTTGTCTTATATTTCCCTCATGCCTGCATGCAGAGTCACTCCATTTCACAGGTCTGAAGACTATTCGGTCCACGGGCAAGGGGAATGAAGTGGATCTTATCTGACTGTCCACTGAAACCTGTTTCATACTCAGAAATGAAATCTCCTGTGTCCTGAATTCAGACACTTCTGAACTAATGTAGGTAACTAAAATTCAGCAAGCGTAACTTTCTGCAGACCCCAAGCAAATATGGGAACACCAGTTAAGAAACCATGGACAGCAGACCTCCTAGATTGTGGTCTAAGTTGGATACCTCTGGATTTAGCACTCTCAGACCTAAGCCACAACTTAGCCTGGAACTAAGGAGATTAAGGGTTTATTTATCTAATATGGTTAGCAGGAACATTTTGTTTATAAATTCAGTAATTTAGAAGAAGGAAGAAATTAAGATGTGAAAAAGTAGATGTTAAGTTTCAGTGGGGGCCAATGGCTGTCTGGGTGGAGGGCCCAGAAAATAGCAAAAACATCTTCTATGACTCCATAAGAACAAGGAAAAATAAATGGTGTCTGACTCAAGTTTCTCCAAATTATGAATGGAACAAAGATAAGCACCAAAACCTGCCAGAGGACGCAAGAAGTGCCTACACTAAATCTCTGGGCTCTTTGAAAAGGAGAAAATGGATTCAATCTTTCCTTTGTTTTGTTTCTTTCCCTTGAGTCAATGTGAAATGATTTTTCTTTTTTCCAGTATTTTGGTTTGTCCAGTGAAGCAACATTTCAAACTGCCACATTTAGCATACTTTTGCCTTCTTTAAGTATTTGGCTACTCCTTGACCATTTATCAAAATGGTTTACAGTCTCTGATTCTTCTGGGAAGACTGCTAGAGGTAATTAAGAAAAACAGATCTATTATCAGTAGGCTTAAATTTATTTTAAAGGCAACTATTCCCATATGAGAAAATTTTTAGGGAGTTGGAAATAAAAAAAAAAAAAAAAAAAGGAAAATAATGCTATTAATGTGCTCAAATGAGGATTTCCTAAAAGCAGTGACTTATGTGTTGGGAGGGGCTTACAACACAGACAAGCCTTTAAAAAATGCTTGCATCAAGTAAATTCCTTAAAAGTTCACAATTAGGCCTCATCGATACACCGGTGAGATAATTTCACAGAAATTAATTTATCTGAGTTAGATTGTGATTTTCACCTAACTTCCATCTCTATGACTGTTCCTTTTGTTACCATGTTTGTGCAAAAAACCAAGCTCTTATAAGCTTATTTGTTCTAGGAAAACAATTCTCAAGGTCTGAAGTACTATAACTATATCAACATGCTTACTTGATGCATTTTTTGCAGGTGAAGAGGTCTTTACTCATTTCCTTGTCTTTGCAAACACTGAATGCCTGATAGTTTCTAATGAAATCCATGAGATATTGGCTGTTTACCACCTTTAGAAAATAAGGGTAGAGTTTTATTTAAATTTGCTTAATTTTCTATTTCAAAATCAGGTTACATATGTGTAACAAAGGTTTATACCATTCAGCACAGTTCTAGGCTTCTTTTTAATGAGCGCCATATTTTACTTCAAACAATTCTTCATTTTTAAATTCTTCTAATTTTACAAATATTCATATTCAGCACAAGTCCAATACAAATGGCAAGACACTAAAATATTACCTTTCTCAAAACAAAATAGTTGCTGCAGTTCTCTTGAAGTTATTATTGTATTCAATCATATTTATGAAGATATGCTACACTTATGAAATATAGTACAAACAAAGAGGCAGTTAGCAACAAAGCAAAATAGCTCATTATATGCTTAGCATGACAGCTTCATTACTGCCCTACACAAATTTCACAGTTGTAATAAGATATGTAGTAAATGTAAGTTATTTTGAGAATAAAAGCACAGCAGGCCTGAGTTCTGTGTAGCTCTGCAATTTTTGTTTTTTATGAATCATAATATCTTAACTTGAAATTTTCATTAAAATAATGCTAAAACAAAAGAAAGGAATTGTGGGACTCTAGTTCATCTAATTTAGACATCCTAAATGCTTGATTCCTAAGATTAGAATTAATCCTCTGAAGTAAGTTGTGTAGAGGGATAGAGGGAGATATTTGTGAAGGCTGTAAAGAGAGGTCTGACAGTGTCAATTGGTCCATTTAAGGCAAACCATCCTTACTCAAATAATTAAAAATATATATTAGATTATTGTATGAGGTCTGCATGTGAGGTAGGCTCTTAGGAATCTCAGAAAATCGAGAATCTATAACCGTTCCATGAAAAGTTTTCCAGTGCTTAATTGTCTGACTACTAAGATGTGTTGTCTTCTACATAAGGTTTTATATATATACAAGGTTACATAACCCTAGCAAAAAGAAATCTATTACATTTTTCTTTCTCCATAATACATATATTCTGTGTTGGGACAGGGCAGGAAGTGCAGGCTTCTACAGAGATTATAGAGATTATTTATCTGTTTCAAGCTGTGGTTACTATGAGAAGCTCTGAAAGAACCACCTGTTTCACTCTGCTGGGAACTATGGTGACTAGGTAATTTTCACTTATTTCCAGTGTGTCTAGCTATAAGGCTGGTGGCTTCAAGACTCCATTGCTACAGTTATGTAGTAAATCAAACAAGATACGAATGCTTCCTACTACACATTATTAAATTTTTAAGCTAATCACTCGTGGTTTTGGTCCTTGCCATGTAAAACTCTTCTGAACTATCCTCTGGCATGCTTCAGGAATTAGTCTGGACAAAAGATACATGCAGAGGTGAGGCAGCTTCAATGTAGCCACCTTTTTGGAAGCCAGGTTATGAAAATGACTGATGCCATGCCAGCTGGCTTATCTGTCAGAGAAGTGCCCTGTGCAATTTCAGTTTTTCAGCCTGCTGTTTGCTACTTTTTGCTTTTCTTGGGGAGCTGGGAGTATTTTAAAAGCCTAACCCAGGTGACAGTCCCCTGGATTTGGACTCTGGAGATAGATAAATTCATACTCCCACCAGTTTCTTCTTTTTTTTTTTTTTTTTTTTTTAAATAAAGTTGATTAAAATAACATCCTTTTCTTGCACCTTAGGCCTTTCATTATAAAATGGGGTATTATTTACTTATTTAACGATGGGGATTTCATTCTCTTCTGTGGGGCCATTTTAGTAGCTGTAGCTTATATTAAAATTACAGTCCAAAAGTAGCTAATGCTTCATTATGGATGATTAACCTGCCATAAATACAAAAAAAAAAAGCAGACAAGCTTTTCCACAGAAATAAATGTGATCCAAAGTGGAGAAGCTTCTAAAGGAGAACTTGCAGCTTTGGGGAGAAAACTTTTGTTCCCATTACACTACAATACTCCTTATGATGTCTAAGTATCAAACCAATGGTACTCTCTGTGCTGAATTATCCTTCTTTTCTCATTAAGTTTGATTTTTAATAATGTTTTTTTTCCCTATCCTTTCATTGAAGAAGATTATTTGGAGTTGCACATTGCTTGCAGCAGAAGATTCATTTGCCTTAGGAATATAAACCTACTAAACCAGAAAAGTGTACAAGCTTTTCACAAGCACTTGTGAACTGAAGCCACTAAATATTCGACTATGAAGTACTCGTTGTGACTCCACCATAATGTAGGATGATGATAAGCTTTAAACCTCTCAAACCCAGCAACAATCACTTCTCGTATTTAAGATCTACCTCTGAGAATTCATCCAGAGATTCGCAGTACATCCTGAGTCTGATGTTGTCACACTAGACTGCTTCCAGCACCACCATCACCTACTTTAAAGCTGGGTATGTTTGTAACTAAAGTGTAGCCCTATTCCCAGTTTTCCACAGCAATACTAATTATTTTCAGGTACTTCGGGGACACAAAAGGGGCACAAAGAATAGTTGCTTATTAAAAAACAAGCCTCTTCTGAATGAAAAATGTAACTAATCACTTGCCCATGGTAATGAATATCCAATCGGGTACATTCATCACTTTCTACTTTACTGTATTTCCCTTTAAAATGAAACACAATAATGTTCTTTAGAGACCTAAAGAGGAAGTTTCCATCAGCAGTTCAGTATAAACTATACACTTATTATGAATAAATACAGAACACTTCTGAAAGTGTTCATAGCTTCAAACACACCTGCAATATAATTCCATTGACTGCAGGGAACTCAGTATACATTGGGTATGAATTTGGTCCTAGGAGTTTAAAGCCTTAAGGAAAATCTAAGGGAACCAAGGGAAATCAAGAATATTCAGTGAATTCCTGATGCATATGTATTCTTTTATTAAATTGAAGGGTTGATTATGGATGCATAATTTTTTGTTAGAAAAAGGTGTTCAAGATTTTTTTTTTTAAGACAAAGAAAAAGCCATACCATGCAGGATTATAAAATTATCATATATATTAATCTGCTGTTGAGACAGATTTCTGCCAAGTTTGTAAGATGGTTAAGTAGTAGTTCTCCCTATGCACTGAATTTGAAATACTTTAGGCTTCAGTGATTATGAGTGCCTCAACTGTAAAATCATAGAATCATAGAATATCAGGTTGGAAGGGACCTCAAGGATCATCTGGTCCAACCTTTCTAGCACAATCTAGGCGAGATGGCCCAGCACCATGTCCAGCTGAGTCTTAAACATGTTCAGTGTAGCGGAGTCAACCACTTCCCTGGGAAGATTATTCCAATGGTTGACTGTTCTCATTGTGAAAAATTTTTCTCTCATGTCCAACCAGAATCTCCCTGGGAGTAACTTGTACCCGTTATCCCTTGTCCTCACCATGTGACACCTTGTAAAAGGGAGTTGCCATCTTCTTTGTAGCTCCCCTTTAAGTACTGGTACATGGCGATGAGATCACCTCTAAGCCTCCTTTTCTCAAGGCTGAACAAACCCAGCTCCCTCAGCCTATCCTCATACGGCAGGCTTCCCAGACCCTTGATTATCTTGGTGGCCCTTCTCTGGACTCCCTCCAGCCCGTCCACATCATTTTTGTATAACAGGGACCAGAACTGTACACAGTATTCCAGGTGTGGCCTGACAAGCGCCGAGCAGAGAGGGATAATGACTTCTTTATCTCTGCTGGTGATGCCCTTGTTGATGCAACCCAGCATCCTGTTGGCCTTCTTGGCTGCAGCAGCACACTGTTCACTCATGCTGAGCTTCCTGTGCACCAGGACCCCCAGGTCCCTTTCCACAGAGCTTCTCTCTAGGCAGGTGGATCCCAGTCTGAGCTGCACTCCTGGATTATGTTTCCCCAGGTGCATGACCTTACACTTGTCCTTGTTAAACTTCATAAGGTTCTTGTTAGCCTGCTCTTCCCGCCTATCCAGATCTTCCTGCAGGGTGGCTCTCCCTTCCAGAGTGTCTACTTCCCCACTCCTTTTGGTGTCATCTGCAAACTTCATCAGGCTACACTTGATCCCGTTATCCAGATCACTTATGAAGATATTGTGCAGCATTGGGCCCAATATTGATCCCTGGGGGACCCTACTGTCCTGGTTTCAGCTGGGATAGAGTTAGTTTTCTTCTTAGTAGCTGGTAGAGTGCTGTGTTTTGGATTTAGGATGAGAATAATGTTGATAACACACTGATGTTTTGGTTCTTGCTGAGCAGAGTTTACACTAGTCAAGGACTTTTCAGCTTCTCGTGCTCTGCCAGGTGCATAAGAAGCTGGGAGGGAGCATAGCTAGGACAGCTGACCCAGACTGGCCAAAGGGCTATTCCATACCATATGACATTATACTCAGTATATAAGCTGGGGGAAGAAGAAGGAAGGGGGGGGATGTTCAGAGTGATGGTGATCGTCTTCCCAAGTAACCGTTACATGTGAGGAAGCCATTCCTGAGGATGGCTGACCACCTGCCTGCCGATGGGAAGTAGTGAATGAACTCCTTGCTTTGCTTTGCTTGCGTGCGCGGCTTTTGCTTTACCTAGTAAACTGTCTTTCTCTCAACCCATGAGTTTTCTCACTTTTACTCTTCTGATTCTCTCCCCCATCCCACCGGGGGGGGTGAGCAAGTGGCTGTGTGGTGCTTAGTTGCTGGCTGGGGTTAAACCACAACACCCACTTGTGATGGGTTGCCAGTTTGAAAAAGAGCTATTTACCACCACCTTTTGGGTGCGGCCCATCAGCCAATTCCTCACCCACTGCACAGACCACTTGTCCAGGCCATAACGCATCAGTTTCTCCAGGAGGAGGCCCTGGGGAACCGTATCGAAGGCCTTGGAGAAGTTCAAGTAGACAACATCCACCACTCACCCCTTGTCAACAGAGCAGGTCACTTTATTGTAGAAGGCCACCAGATTTGTCAGGCACAATCTGCCTTTTGTGAAGCTGTGTTGGCTTTTCCCAATCACGTGCTTCATTTGACTCGTGATGGCCCCCAGTAGGATCCATTCCATAACTTTCCTGGGGATTAAGACTGATGGGCCTATAATTAACTGGATCCTCCCTTGAGCCCTTCTTGTAGATAGGGGTAACGTTCACCTTCCTCCAGTCCTCTGGGACATCCCCCGATCTCCACAACTTCTTGAAGATTATGGATAGTGGCCCCACAATGACATCAGCCAGATCTCTCAACACCCTTGGGTGGATGGCATCAGGGCCCATTGATTTGTAGGGGTCGAGCTCCTGTAATAATTCACATACTAACTCCTTCATCACTGATGTTCTGCCACATTCGCATATATCTCACATCTCTCCTCTCAGGCTTGTATTCTTGAGGGATGCTATGAGATAACAGCAACCTATCAACAAGTCCTACTAGTGGCAGCCAAAAATCTGCTCCTGACAGTTGCCATGACCAACTAATCAATCTCAAATTTAGGTCAGACACTTTTTTACAAGCTACACGAGATACAATAACATCACACAGAAGACAACAGAGAAAATCACCAAGCTGTGGTCCTTTCGTAGAAGTCCATTACAAAGAACTGTTTTAAATTTTGATTTTCTGTTCCAAATAAATGTTCAGTTCTCCTATACAGACCCTTCAATACATAGGTATGGAAATAAAACAGCAAAGAAAGCAAATGTCTGACTTACAAATCCAGCTTGCTGAACAGATTTAAAAACGCTAACTAATAAATATGTGTCCTTAAGACAGAACATCATCGGTATCCAATGCTAAGAATGTTGCTAGCACCAGATCTTATTCTGTATAACATTGTTCATCATACCTAAGCTTTTCCCACAAACTTGCAATGACCCTCTCTAATTAATAGCCCTATCTAAGCAGACTGAGCTTTCAGTTAAGGCCAAAACAGTGCTCACAAGGCATTGATCCAATAAGGTATTCAATCAAACACACATTACTACTTGGTGGCCGTTGGGGAGTATTCTCTCCAAGTTGAAGTTACTTAGGAGAATGGGACCAGATTTTGACTGTGACCAGCAGATGCTGCAATAATATAAATAAAATAATCACAATCCACTTTCAAATAAAATCATCAATAAAGATACAAAGAGCCTAGTAATTTTACTGTGGCCACGATGTAACATTAACTACAATGTAGTGTTTATTATTTGATCACTACTGCAGAGTCTTGCCTATACCTTTATTTGTGTTCAGAGTAGATCTCTCTCTCCCCCAGCATCTTACTGGACTGCAGCACTCCTTCCATGTTGGTTCTCACATCATCCATGCCACCTGGCTCACAACAGTCTTTGCCTTTATACTTCATTCCCAGTTGTGTACTCCTTTGCTTCCTCCATCCTACCTCATAATCACTCTCTTACTTTAGTGGTTTTGCCACTGTTCCCAGCTCTTTGTTCCCATCTACGCCCTACAGTACTTGTGCAAGAGGGAAGACTGAGGTAGAAATCTTCCTTTTCAATTTTTCCACCTAAGCACAGGAAAAGAGTGACTGTTAATAAATATATCGGCTCTCCATTCAAGTGTCCTGAGCAGCATACATATAGCACAGTATGCAGTAGCCCAGCTAAGACTTTGACAAATAACCTGGTAGTTGAGTGGAGGGCATCTTAATTGAGTCTAAAAAGTTATGGAGAGTATGTTTTAAAATTTAAGTAATTTGACCAAATATGACCAGCTTCAAAGCCATGATTCATATTTCTGAATTCAAAAAATCACCTGCCTACCATTTGACAAGTCCCTGTTTCTTGAAGACCCTAGAACTTTTAAAAGAAGAAACCAGCATATTTTCCACCAAGACACCTTTGCTTTGCCTTTTCTCAGGAAGAGCTGAACTGTTTTGAGTGAAACTTTCTATAAATAAACAAGCTTAACAACAAAACTGAGGCAGATATCCAACATGAAAACTTTCAGTCCAGATAATTAGTTTCTGAAACAAGTAAGAGGGGTTTATTTTAGGAAGTGTCAGGAAAGCAATGCTACCTACCAAATGATATTAATAATAAATCTTAATCATATTTTTCTATTAAATTCAATGGAATTTTGATTTTGCATGAGAATTATGAGAATCAAACCTCATATATGTTAAAAAAAGCATGAAAAGCATGAAATATATTGTAGGACAGGTCTAGATATTCAGTCTTCACTGATGTTTTACATGTTTGTTTTACCACATGGTCTAGAAATTTTAAGACGTGGTAGACAGCAAATAACCAAAAAGTCTCTTACAAAACTAAATTATTGTTGTATTAGAAACCCATAAGCCTTTTTCATCTTTCTGTAGATTAATGTAAGAGAAAAATGGGGTGCAGACAAGATCGAGGAAGCTGAATGACACTCTGGAATTACCTCTCTTTTTTTCGCTGACCATAAAAGTAACAAGAGCTTACATTAGATGTCTTCATTTGTCAATAGCTCATCCTAGTGTGAGGTGAGAGAACGCCAACCTTGAGGGTGCATCCCTACTCAATCTTATAATAAACCACACCTAAAGGTAGGTATTACATGACTGAAGCTAGGTCAGTAGAATACCAGCCTCAATACATGAGGCATGGCTAAGAATCAGGGGTTGGCAAAAAATCTTAGGGAAGCTTTAAGCTAAAATCTTAAGAACTACAGTGAACAAAGTAATTCTGATGACTAAATCATCAGTTTTACAGTTACAAATACAAGTCACAGGATTTTTTATTATTAGCTAAACACTATTTCAATGCATTTGTAACTTTTAAAGGGAAAATTGTAGAGTTTATATTTTTTAGCTGAACAAACATAAAGTATTTAAGATTTTTAACAGAAGTGAGACATGAAAACTGAGGAATTAAAACCTGACATCGATAGTAAGGACAGAATCACAATATCAAAAAAGCATATAGCTCAGCAAAACTTCTTCATAAAGGTTATCAAAATAACAAACTAATGATATTATCCAAGGATATTAGCCATAGATAGATAGGATTAGGGAAAACAAACAAACAAACAAACAAACCAAAACAAAACAAAAAAAAAAACCCAAAAACAGGATTAGGTTATAAAATCATAATTTAGTTTGCTCTTTTGGCAGACAAGAAATTTACTCCTGAGCTGGAACTCAGCCTGTTTCACACAAGTCAACAAAACAAATGTGAGTGTACTCAAAACCAATAGGAATTGCAACCTATATTATTTTATATTTGTCGTGCAACACTTCTAAATGGAGGTTCTCTATTGGTGTTATTATTTCACGGTCTTCAAAGGCTGAAACATTTGTAAGGTCCCTTATTTTCTCCTCATTAATATCCCAATTAACTGTATCTGATTAACTAAGGGGAGGCTGGGCTGCATACAGTTAAAACTGATCTTGCAACTGGTTGCCCAGATTATTGATTAATCTACATAATAAATGTAGAAATGAAACATCTTCTTCATGTGCCAATACTTTATTAGTTATCACAGGTAAACAGATACTATAAATCCTGTGCAGACTTCTAGGACTGTCATTGTCATCAACCAGTCTCACCCCTTTTACAGACAGCATGTGCTCATCCCTGCATTCGTGAGTAAAATGTATGCACTGGTCTAGTATCTCTGCTAAAAATGAAGAACAAAATAAGTGTTAGTCCTTTAACATATCTTGGTAGATACATTATACAGAAACATACCAGAAAGGATTTTGTGATTTTACTAATATATTGATAATACATGCCCATTTTGCTGTAGATTTATATGTAGCATTTTTTATAGAGTAACAGCATAGCAGGAAAACACTAGGAAAAAGTGACTGAGGTTAAACTGTAAATATTATGATATTTGTTCCATGTCTCAAGAAATGTTCGGAAAGGTAAAGCATCCTGTATAACATGAATAAGGGCTTGAAATAAAAGATTTGAGCCAGATCCAATAGACAAAGCTGCTGTAGGAAACACAAACTGAAAATGGTGGCAAATTGGTGATAAATGGTGTACTTCTTGTGTTTATTTTTAAATCACTTATACAGTCTGGTTCAGTTATTTTCAGTCTACCTTTTCCTTCATTTAATTTTATTGCACAGCCATGTTTTTGCCTTAATGCTTTTGCTACTCAAGTGCTGGTACAACAATTTTAAACCATTCAGAACCCTAACATAACCTAAGATAACAATAAGGGCTGCTACAACGCCAATCTTGATGTACCTCATTAATGTCATTGAATTAAATGGGAACTCGTCATGCCACAGAAATTTAACTAAGTCCGTGTAGCATGTGTATTATTCTAACAGCCAACAGGACAATGATAAATGATAAATGTGAGAATGATAAACTCCCAAGCAACCCCAAACTTCTGCAGGATTTGCTGCTCCAGCTGGGTCCCTATAAGTTAATGGTGCCCAATGGGATTCATCTGAGCATACTTAAAGAGCTGGCTGATGTCATAGTGAGACCTCTCTCAATGATTTTTCAATGCTCTTGGGAATCTGGAGAGGTACCAGTTGACTGGAAGCTGGCAAACATTGTCCCAATCTTCAAGTAGGGCAACAGGGATGACCCTGGTAACTACAGGCCTGTCAGTCTCACCTCTGTGGCTGGCAAAATTATGGAGAAGATTATTCTGGGAGTTACTGAAAAACACCTGAATGACAATGTGGTCCTTGGTCCCAGCCAGCACGGATTCACAAGGGGAAAGTCCTGCTTAGCAAACTTAATTTCTTTCTATGACAAGGTTACCCACCCAGTTGACCAAGGGAAGCCAGTCGATGCAATCTTTTTGGATTTCAGTAAAGCTTTCCATACCGTCTCTCACAGTAGCCTCCTGGACAAAATGTCCAGCATACAGCTGGATAAACACATAATGCACTGGGTGAGCAATTGGCTGACGGGTCGGGCTCAAAGGGTTATAGAAAATGGAGTTACATCGGGCTGGTGACCAGTCACTGGCGGGGTTCTGCAGGGATCCATCTTAGGGCCAGTGCTCTTTAATGTCTTCATAAATGACTTAGATGCAGGACTTGAAGGTTTGCTCTCTAAGTTTGCCGATGACACAAAACTGGGAGGAGCTGTTGACACTCGCGAGGGCAGAGAGGCCCTGCAGAGAGATCTGGACAAATTAGAGAGCTGGGCAATCACCAACCGTATGAAGTTTAACAAGGGCAAGTGCCCGATTTTGCACCTGGGAGAGGGCAACCCTGGATGTACATACAGACTGGGGAACGAGAGGCTGAAGAGCAGCCCCATGAAGAGAGATCTGGGGGTTCTGGTCAACGGCAAGTTGAACATGAGCCAACAGTGTGCCCTGGCAGCCAGGAGGGCCAACGGTGTCCTGGGGTGCATCAAGCACTGTATTGGTAGCCGGTCGAGGGAGGTGATTGTCCCACTCTACTCTGCGCCGGTGCAGCCTCATCTTGAGTTCTGTGTGCAGTTTTGGGCGCCACAGTACAAAAAGGATACGAAGCCACTAGAGAGTGTGCAGAGGAGAGCCACAAAGACGGTGAAGGGTTTAGAGGGGGAGGCGTACGAGGAGCAGCCGAAGTCACTTGGTCTGTTCAGCCTGGAGAAGAGGAGACTGAGGGGAGACCTCATTGCGGTCTACAGCTTCCTCACAAGGGGAAGAGGAGGAGCAGGCACTGATCTCTTCTCCCTGGTGACCAACAATAGGACCCGAGGGAACGGCAGGAAGATACGCCAGGGGAGGTTTAGGTTGGATATTAGGAAAAGGTTCTTCACCCAGAGGGTGCTGGAGCACTGGAACAGACTGTCCCAGGAGGTAGTCACAGCACCAAGCCTGACAATATTGAAGATCATTGTCATATATGTCAAATTTATCGTTACACTTGAGATGGGGGCAGGTAAGATTTAAAACCTACAGCAGCAGCCTTTGTGTACTGGGTGACCTTACTCAACTTGCGCCCTCTAAAAATAAGCCTGTAATGAGGTAGATTCAATACTTAAATACAATTACTTCAGCTGAAAGCTACCTAAAACCTCCATAACTTTCTTTCTTCATTGTCTGAACAACAAAAAAATAGGAATAGCTACTCAGTCTACATGTTAGTGACTGTTCTACTACAAAAGTGTTCCAGCCACATTGAGAAGGTACACCCCAGAGAGAAATCGGTAGTGTGCATAACATTTGGGGCTGTGATTCCTACTGGAATTAGTGCAGGCAGGAGTTTCCTCAACATAAAAACAGTGTTTGAGCAGTATCTTCAGTCTCTGTAATCCTCTTCTGTGTGGGTCAATAATAAAGGAAGAAAGAGTGAAATATCTGTCCTTCTCCTTACTGCTGACATCATGAAAACAACTAACTCCTGGGCATATTGTTCCACTATTCACTTTATTAGCTCCAGTGAAAAGTCATGTCTGGCTCCTCATCTAAAACTGACCTTTTCTCTCATTGTCGGTTCCTCTTCCAGTCAAGGAGTACCAATGATCTAGATCACCTACTGCAGCTGAAGTCTCCTATTAGGATTTACCTGTGTGTGAAGGGATAATAGTCTTTCTGTCCCTGCAGTGTCTTTCTATCACTAGATCAGGGACTAACATTCCCACATGTATCAGGATGAAACCAATGATAAGTCTCTGCACATCTGTTGTTTGTTTATATGAACTCTATGTTAGCCAATCTTTCCTCAGGGTTTTTCATCCAATTTTTGTGTAGAAACTTTCAAGCTGTTAGCCTCAAGGAAGTTTGTGCTCAGTTCTGCCTCTAAAATGCTGGCCTGAACTTGATATTAACCGTGGTAATTGTAATACCTTTCTCTTTTACTCTCTGAGAATTAATATCACTGAAGCAAGATCATGGATTAGCATATCTATATATGAGATACTGATGAATGGCATTAGGATCACTGCATATTCTTTCTCTGTTACATATCTTGGGAGTTCTAAGCTTTCAGATTTTTGGAAGTCAGTAACAATTATCAGGTCTGCAGTAGGGGGAATCTTAGTGCAATAGAAGACACTCTTAAAAAAGAATTGATAACTTGAATTGTAGGTTTGCAGTTTCCTTTCAAAATGCTTCACAGTATTCTCACAACTGTGCACCACAGACTAGATGGTGTCTTTGACCGCATCTCAGAGTTTACTGTGAAAAGGTTCAAACTTCATTGTGTCTGTTACTTAGTTATAAAATTTATCTCTGACTTGACTGGTTGGAGTCTTAGTGGGCACGTAAGATGTAGTGGCTTGTGACAACTGATGGTGATTAAAGAGAGCACTCAAAACCCAGTCTTAGATGGGTGCCAGAGACACAGTGCTTATCTGAAGGACGGTCAGAGGAGCCAAGAACAGTGCTCTGATGTGATACCAGCTTCTAAAACCCTGCCAGTGCCACAGCTGCTTGGTATTTTAGGTGGATAATTTTGCTGCTCTTATGTGACTTTTCATTATTCTTGAAAAATATCATAGAGATTTGCTCCTTGTGTGACTTTATCACAGTTTGGGAGATAATAGGAACTGGACTTGGCTGCATCCCCAGGCTTACTGTGTTTGGAAAAGAATATGATTATGTAGGAAAGAGGAAACACATAATCCAAGAGGAAATGGCAAAAAGGAGCACAAGAAATGCTCCCATTAACTCTGTGCATTCCTGCTTTGTCATAAATTGTGTCCTGATCAGCCTGATTGCAATCAAAGGTAGAATTTTATAGTGAGATGAATACAGGTTAAAGCTTATCTACTTTTTTTTTAGTGCTCTCAAAGCTTTAATAACAAGAAAAAGAAGCATCTTCATTTTTACTCAGTACTTGCAAAAACTATAATCTAGGAAGTTAACATTACTTTCCCAGAACATAAATAATTTTGTTATCATAGAATATCACAGTCTGGGAACTTCTGCACTGAAGTTTGTTTTAGAGTTCAGCCCTTCCCTTTCTGACTAAACCCTTAAGAATGAAACTTTCCATGAAAATGTTTTCTTCATAGTTCCTTTGGGTTTCCTTTTTTCCCACCTGGTAGAAGCTGTAATTATGACTTTATTCCCTGAATTTCAGAGAGAGTTCTGGGCTCCATATATTTCAATATAAATTCAGGAGATTTTTAATTTTTATTCTTATTGTTTCTTCTTATTATTTAACTTTTCATTCCTACTATTCACCAGGGTAGTTAGAACTTAATGTCTTCTAAGCTCTTTTGAAACAGTGTTCTCCAAAACAATAAAAGTCAAAGAATCAATAAGTGCATTTGTATAACACCAAGAGCAGCATTACTGTCTTCCTTCTGAACAAAATATTAAAGGGCACTTGGAACACCTGGGAAGGATGGTCACTTATCTAATTTGCTGCAGTAAGTACATTGTATGTTAACTGGAGGTACACAAGGCCTTCTCAAGATTTCATTCTCCTACAGGCATAATTGGAAAGTTATCAATTTCTATTACTGTCTTTAGCAATTTCAACAATTCAAGCTCAAGGTAACAGGAACCTCAGTAATTGTTTCACTGGCAGCTGCAATTTCTTTTCTGGACAGGGCATAGACTCATTGAGTAATAAGCATTTAGTGCCATCTAGTGTATACATCGCAGCGCATGGACAAAAGAAGCCTAGGAAAGTCTAAAAAATCTCATGATTATAGTTCCTAGCAAAAAAGAGTGTAGAAAAGGTTGCTATGTTTGAAATAGGAATCATTAAATTACATTGTCTCATTAAAAAAATAATTAAGGACATATTTCAGACTAGAGAGAGAAATGCATGGACACAAAACTATTGGAGGGTCATGTATATTATCGCTTCTGTAGGCTGAGCTCATTAAACACACCAGGAGTTCCTTGTATCCTTTTATTCCCCACATGATTTCCCAATGTACCACCTTCTCATCGCACTTTATGTCTTAGAACAGTTAAGCCATTTACAACTTGTAATTTGCTAAATTACTTCTGTTCTTTCCTTCTGGGAGAAAAGTAAATCTTAACTGAGATGTTTGGCAGGCTTAAAAGCTATTATATTGCTCCAGCTCTTTGATCTATAGGCAGTTATAATCCCATTAGGTGACAAATTGACTTATCAGTTGCAATCGCTTTGTTGGTCCCACATTTCCATCTCCGGTTTTCCAGTTTTCACCAAAATCAATAGGACCCTTCCCGCTGGTATCTAGCACTATTTTCTGAAAGAATAATCGCACTATGGCCTGGCAAACAGAGCTCTTGCAGAAAAATGCCACTAGTGTGAATGTAAGTCCTTGCTTCACTTCAGGCAGAGCAGCCTGAAGAATTCAACCATCTAAAGGTTAGGTTTAATCCTCTATCAAAACTTCTAAGGTGATAAATACCTATATAAAGTAATAGCTGGTATGGTTTGAAATGGCAAAAATGTGACCTAACAGTCTGGTCTTACACATATAATATCTCATAAGTGTTTACAACACTTACATTTGCATACATTAATCCTGTTTCTGTTACCTGATCTGATATATATAATTTCTCATTTCATGTTACAAATGTAAAAATCTTATTTATGGAGCTGGTTAATGACCAGCTGGAGTCATCAATAGATGAATTTCCAAACTTAGTGTCACTTCATTTAACGTTTAGTTCTGCTTTCTTCAGAAAGTTGCTTAGGTCTGTATCTCTAGATGCTCCAAAAGCCTAGATGAGATTGAATGTTATTAGAAATTCCATAACGTGTTTTTGATGAAAAATCTTTTGAGTGTCATTGTGTTAAAAGAAGAAAGCAATAGCTCAAAGGAAAACTTCTATAAAGCCACTGAGAAGGTCTCAAAGTAGATAAACAAAATAGGAAACTTGTTCTTTTAGAAGAAAAATAACCACTTGAAAGGATAAATGTCTCATGAAGTGCTTGTTAAGTGCTGTATCCTACATACAGCTATATGGGTACAAAGGTAGAGAGAGAAAAAAAAAAAGCTACCTGCTTCTGTCAGTAGAGAAACTAATTATCCACGAAGCTGTCGCTGTTTGTACACCTGAAGTGAAAAGGATAGAAAGAACTGTTGCATCCAAGTTTACTGACTCTGGGCTGCAGTACCAATCACCTTAATACCTACATAGGGAGGCTGAAGGAGAAAACATACACACACGCCCACACACCCACAAACCTGCTTAAAATTCTGAATATACTTAACCTAGTTACAAGGTAAAAGATAACATGTTAAAGATGACTGCTGAGTTGCAGCAGCAAAATATGGTGAATGGGAAATAAAAGAGGAGAGCTCTTTCTCTACCAGAGGAGGTGGAGGACCTGCTGCAGATACCCAATGACACTGCTCAGGTGCAGCATCCTTAGCCAGAGAAACAGAGCTGGAGCAATCCTCTCTCGCTTCTGCTTCTGCCCCTGTTTCTGCAGGGGCTGTGACTGCCCTTTATACCTTCCTGTTATCTCCTTTGTGCTTTCATACTCTATGGGGTGTTTTACATGCAATGCATACATGTTCTTTGTTGTCTCTGCTGTGTCTAAGCCAGGTTCTGCGCAGCTCTCAGGACTACATTGCTTTAGTAAGCAGTAATACAGTAGTTGTGATTTCTGCTATTCCCCACGACCAAATGGTGTTACCCTATACTTGTACTGTCAGTTCCTCTCTTATCAACCTAGGCTTGGGGTCTTGGTATAAACTAGGTGGAGGATTGAAAGCTGATAAGGAGGTATTATTTTACAGTAACAGACCTGTTTGTGTTCATTAAAAGTATCATTTTTGTTGTCCTTGAGGTGGAAAAAATTTCCAATTTTACCGAGAGATCATTTTCATCCATGAAAGACATGCAAGAATGAACTAAGAAACACATCTATCAGAAATCAAGCAACATTTTTAGATGACCATTGTATACTAGACATTGTCATAATAGACAATTTGTTATATATTTGTATATTTGAGGGACAACTTACTAGAAATGGTGTAGTGCTAGAAACAGGCTTAGCAGCCAAATCAAAATTAACATATAACCAAGTAAGCTTGGAGTGGAAGAGATTTACTGTTGAGACATCAAAATACCAATTGTGAATGAGTCACGAACTCCTCAAATCTCAGGACCCAGTCACGACTCAGTAAATACCATGTGCCTTCTTCACACAAATAGAACAGTAAGAATCCCTCAATTTATAAGCCAAAGCAGAACAATTGATAACCTCCTTTGATGAAAGCTTGGTTTCCATAGAGAGATGAAGTAATTCATCAAGATAGCTTTTGCTGACATTTGTTACAGAGCACAAGTGGTGTTCTATGTGAAATAACATATTTCATCAGAGTAGTTGGTTTAGCTGGAAAAATTAGGCAAAATTTTGAGCATCATCAGATTTAAGATAGGCTTGGCACATTTTAAAGCTAAACAGAAGTTAAAAACATTTGTTTAGGGCCTAGACAAACAGGTATTGATAAGGTCATCTCTGAGAGAAAAGATGTTTGATGCTTGTGGAGTAGATCGTATATTATCAGAGGAAAAGGGCAGGGGAGCAGGAAGGAGAGGTAGAGAAGTGAATATGATATGGCAGATATCTTCTGGATGGAAGAGAGAGACATAATTTCTGTAACAATTTAGTAAAGGGGAAGAAGATAAGAGTATGTCCTAAAAGCAATACCACTACTGAGTTTGGTTTTTGTGTATCCAGTAGAATTATGAATCTTAGTTCCCAAGATCACTAAAGAAATATGATTTATCTGTTTCCTCTGAAAATAAAGCCTTAGAGATCAGAAATAGAATAATTTTTCCTTTTTTAAAAATATTAATATTTGTCATGTTGCCTTTTACAGAGCTTTTGGCGTGCTCATCCAAATATGAAAGGGACTGCGATGTTGTATATGCTATTTGATAGCTGAATGTGACTCACAGCACTTTCTCCAGAAATTATTGCTAGACATTCATTCTCTAGTACACACAAAACTTGTGTAGGCTAACACTGATAGACACTGAGAGAAGTACAGAAATACTGCATCATGGAAGGAGAAGTGCTATTCAATCTCTTGCCACAGGACTTAAAAATCTGAAATAATACACTGAGAACAGTGAGCATCAGAGTGTTGCCTCTGCCAGTCTGCAAGGTTTAGAAAAGAGCTGGACCTTCACCACTACAGCTGTGGGGAGGTGCGAGAGTTGCAATGTCTGGAACAAAGAGGAAACTGGATGCTTACTTGCTTACACATGAATCAAGCTCCAGAAGTGTCCACCCATGATTCATTCAGATGAAGATGGTGTTACACTCAAAATCTTGTTTATGGGCAAAGAGGAAGCACACCTTATATTTATATAAAGCCAGGAATTTATTGCTAGTGTAATCAAAATCTTAAGAGTTTAATCATTATTGGTCTGGATCTAATTGTTAAAGAAAAATAAGAATACAGATAGAACACAGAATAAAGTCTCAGCAATAGTAATAAAACAGTTAAAATTGCTATATACACACTTAGTTTCTACCCCTTTCCTGGTGTTATGCTTATCCTTCCCCTGCTCCTCTGGCTCCTGTGGCTGGCAGCTTGCTTCTGGTAGTGGTGGGTGAGTTGTCAACATCTGGCATCCTTTGTCAGGAGAAATATGATGTTCATGTCAATGGTTTCTTCTTCCTCATGCTAGGATCTGTTGGTGTATTGGGAGCCTTGTGGCAGACATTATATTGGAGGAGATAGTGATATTGAGCAGGCCATGTCTGGCAGTTACGCCACCTGCTTGGCCTTGCCTTTATCTAACAGTACAGCAAGGAAGTTCCTGTAAGAACATCCTTTAGGAATAGAGTTGTTTTCTTGCAAGGAAATTATATAATAGCTCAGATTTCCAAAAGGGAGAGTGTCTCTCCATGGATGGGATTTGCTCTGCTCTGTGCAGCATGCTGGGGGAAAATCCACCTGGGCTCCATCCGACACTTTACGAATGCAGGCTGCCGAGCATCTCAGAGAATTTACTCCCTGTCCATGTTCCTCTTCTTATTTTGTCTTATTAAAGCCGTTAGCTTATTAAGCCATTTGTTGTCAGGCCTTTCTTATTGAGATCCTTCACTGGCTCACTCTCACATCACCCCCCAGGTGCAGAACATGGGGTCATTCCTAAATGCTTACTAACACCCATTTGCACCTTTGTCTTCATTGGTCTGCACCTCCATGTTACATCCAAATTAACTATATGCTGTGATCTTTGCGTATGTTGGACACAAAATACTAGCTTTGTTTGCTCTCCGTGTTACCCATAAAACCAGTTATGTGCAGCTCCAAACTCACCATTGGTGAGTTAAAACAAAGTTGCAGGTCAGTAGTTCAAACAGAGCAAGCCAGACAAGCCTCAATCCTGAGGCCTGGCAAACTCAGTACAAAGCTTTAATAAGCTTTAATACTGCCTTAAGTAGTTTTAGCAATTTTTCATTAAAAATAAAGACAATTATTACTCTTTTATTGACACAAAAATTTTTGACCAGTAAGGCTTATTACACATAAATATGGTTCTTGTCAGTTGTGAGAATACCACCACTGACATAATGATCTCTTCTAAGCTGACAGGAAATTTGTAATATCTAAAAGAAGTCTGTGGCTAGATACCTTCAAGATACCTGGATTTTGTCATCTCAGGTCTGTCAATAGCTCAGATTTCTCACTTGGGTCACTGGCTAAAAATTCTGAAAGAAGCAGCCATGGTAGTTGTAGGAAATGGAATAAAATACATAATAAATGTAGCAAAGATGGATAAATAACTTCAGGTTGATGTCAATGGGAGATTATAGGTTACACTGGACAGTAGCTCCTAGTAATGGGCAGCATCACAGAAGGAAATATTAAAACTGGAATATGCTGTGTGCAAGATTTCAGTTGAATCAGTTGTTAGAGTTTTGGTAGGGAAAGGAGGTTCTTGGTTATTCTTTGAGTTTATAAGTAGTATAGATATACCATACCGTACCCAGCTCGGGGTTCAACGTGTATCATCAGACATCAGCTTCATAGGAGAGGAGGCTCTGGAATGGTGCCAAGCCTCCCAAAGCAGTCATGTTTTCTTTGACCACATTTTTTGAACCACATTTACTGAAGTAAACTAAGGTAAAGAACAGACCAAGCCAAGGAAACCAGACTCTGGGTTATGTACTGGATTTAATCATTCGTATGAGTAGTTTCCTACACAGAAAACAAGCAAGCAACAAACTCTCAAAAACAAGAGAAATTTAAGCAGCCTCCAAAACTGAAACAATCTTGGGGCTCAATACTGCATGGGTAGATTTTCTCTTCATTTTAAATGTTTAAGGTTTAAGATTTCTATATAGTGGTGTTAAAATCTGCACGTCTGCTTTCCTGTTGAATAAAGCACAAATCCACGTTTTCTGGAGGTATGGCACCATCTCCTGGCAAGATGGAGTCTTTGCTCGTAGTTGGTAAAACGTGTTGTGAATCAAATAAAACAAGGTATCTAGGTGCTTCTTCTGAACCTTCCATCTCCAGATCATTTCGATTACCAGAATTCCCAATTGCTTGTGCTACATTAATCGGGGGGGCGGGGCGGGGGGGGGGGGGGGAAGGTCCATGCTATTTGCAGTTTTGTACCAAAAGAAAAAACAGAAACAGAAATAGTAGTAGATTTCTGAAGAGACTCAAAGCAGTTGCACTTCTGTATGTGTATAGAGAGATGCATACACATCCTCTTACTTGCAATGTGTACAGTGTTATGATGGAACTTCACTGTGTAAAGGGATGGACTGTTTTCACCTTTGCTTCCTTAATTAAGCCTTCTCTTCTCCCTTCGTCACAGCATGGGACAGTCAAATCCACGCTGACAGCTGTTGACTAGGTACAGAAAATCAGTCTTCAGGTTAGAAAAGAGTGTCACCACATGAACAGGATGTCATAAATTTTCCTGCAATACTTAGTGCTTTGCTTCATGCCTCAGGCTCAACAGAGACATCGAAACACCCCAGACATGACCTCCTGAGGTCCCTTTTGGCAGAAATTATCCTTTGATCCTATGGATTCTTCAATTATATGATTCTATCAACTTTTATTTAAAAAAATGTGAAATAATTTAATTGCTTATAGATCTGGGAAAAATCTTACAGGTGAAAGAAGAAACGCATACATAAACACAAAGAAACTTGTGAGTTTCTGGTCTCTGATTAATGACTTTTTGGACATAGAGGTTACTGGCAATGTTCTGTCACATCTTCACAGCCACCAATAGTCTGTTAACATAGTGTTATTGCTTTTTGAAGCTGTAGAAATGATATAATTAAACCAAACTAAAACTGCAGAGCACCAGGATGAGTATTCAAATGGTAAAACCTATTAAACAGCAGTTTTCCAAGGAAAATGTTGTATGCTCCATTTTTTGGGTCATTTAAAAATGTACATGATCATATGGGCAAAATTGCCTTGGTAGAAGAGACAAACTAATATTAGGTCTCTTGCATTCTTAATTTCTGTGATCTGTAATATGCCTCATTTGCATCGATAACTTCAATTTTGTGCAAGCTGAACTGAAAGAAGATATAGGATAATTTTATTAACATATGTTAAAAGAGAGTTCTTGCTAGATGTAGTTATTTATGAGTGGGGCATGATGTTTTCTCATCCATGTGTCCAAATGCAAATGTAGCAGCATTGACCTGAGATACGTAAGGCTTCTGTCAACACTCTCGTATTGACTGTTTAAGCATTTTCCCACATGACTGTATTTTGCAATGCAAGAAGAATGGGTAAATTTTCTTGCTAAAATGCTAAAATCTTGTTCAGTAATTAGGTCTTTATGTATATTTCTGTTTATTAATACCTTCTCTGTACAGAAAATTCTAGGACTTAAATTTAAAAATGTTGGCCTGTAATTACTTGTATATTTATAGGTGAAGAAATAAATTACAATTCACAAATATATGTGTGTGTGTGTGGTGTCTGTTTATCTGTATATCTAAGCATTTTAAAAGCTGTACTGAGCAGCAAGACCATAACAAGACCTCTTGTTACCTTTTTGGATTGCCTGAGATATGAGGAGTCCTGCTCACCTGTTTGAATTGCCCGTTCACTCCTGAGCTGGTAACACATGAGCAATTCTTTTTAACGTACATACCACACCGTAAACTTTCTTTGATAGGTACCCTCTCTTTCTCCTGGATTTTTTTAGTCATTATCCATGATGGAGGTTGATAGAAGCTAGCAGCATTAAAAAAAGAAAACAAAATAAATTATTTTTGATTGAAAAATAAAAATATTTAGTTAGGCTTGTAAGATAATGTTTAAACTTTTAATTGTTTCTGACTTCTGACACAAGACAGGCTTCTAAGCTGGTAAACTGATTTATGAGGTTTTCTTTTTCACTTTAGCAATTAATGCTCAAAATTTTATAAAACATTCCCAGATAGTCATATTAAAGACTGCATGGCATCTGAGAAGCTCCGTTTTCTTTCCACAGAATCACACTTAATCAGCAGTATCCAATAGCAAAGAATGGGAATATATCCTAATATATACTTCTAGCTATATATAGATACATTCCAAATAGTTCTTTGTCTGAAATCAGTTGGAAACATCAGTAAAGCAATGTTGAAAAACATGTCCTTAAGCAAGTTGATGTTTCATTCAGCAATGGATTTTCATTTACGTCTTCAAGTCTGGTTTGCTAATGTTCAAGTAGTTATATACATAAAATTGCAATTTAAAATGTTTATTGGTACAATTCTTTTAGCTTAAAAATAGAGTGTCCGATTCTGAACTTCACTCACATTACTTTTGGCATAGATGGAGTATGGGAAAGGTGGCAGTTGAAGAAATGACTTTAATTAAGTTTTAATTCCTCTGGCCCTACTCTGAACAAGAAATAGTGTTTTATTGCACACACCAGCCATTCACTCTCTTCTGGCAAACCCCCTGATGAAAGAGCATCCTATTCTAGCACAGAAGTCCTCAGATCATTCCTTAACATACTTGCATTCAAATATTGTAATCAAAACTATTAAAAATTCTTTTTCATTTGACTTGCAAAAGTGTGTATGACTATGAGAGCATTAGTAAGTAGTTACTGTTGTAATGTTAGTTTTTAAAAGGTAAGTTTTTCCCATGATTTTCTAAAGCCTCTTGCTAGCCTTCCAAAAATGACACTTTGCATGCAAATGCTTCATTAAAAAAAAAAAAAAAAAATCAGTGGCAGTTCAGCAGGATTCACGGTTAGTTTTTGCATCATTATTTTCAGCTGCATAGCCTGGGACTTCTAAAGAAGACCCCTGCACACCCTGTAAGTCTGAAATGTTGTCACACCATCACTGCTGAGCAGCTTGGGCTCTCCACAACACCTCAAGCTTGTAAAAATGGACATTATGATCTAGCACAGGGCCTCAGAAATACATTCAAGAAATTTGTGTATTGATTACATCTTGTTTATGTTAAATCCATACCTCAAAATTCTTTATCTAAAGAATTTCCTGATCATTTTTAATGAAAAATATGTTTTGAATTTTTAGAGAGTTAGATCCACTCACAGACTTTGCAGCTTTCTAAAGCCAAGACTTCCTCAGCACTACGTGGCTAAGAGAATATTTGTAAAGACGTGTTTCCACATAACATTTTATTCAGGCAAAAATACAATTTTACATTTCTGTTTAATCTTTTCCTTAGAACTAAGGTCCAGACTCATCAGATAGGGTAGCTTCTCCCCCTGAAGCCTGCTGGAAGTTACAAAACTTGCTATCTATGTGTATCTAGCCTAAACGCCTGGTGAGGAAACCTCAGGGCAATGCTGCTGTCGCTGCTGCCATCTGCTGCTTGCCTTAAAATCAACAGCCTTTAAATGCCAGGAAAAAAAAATCCGATGTGAAGCTTAAACTTCTGAGTTTCACAAATCCTAATAAAAGATGTAAGAATTGCAGCTTACAACTGGTCTTTATTCTAAATAACACATTAAAATGATTTAACTGGGTTCTTCTAGGTAGTTACATCACTGTTAATAACATTTAAAATATGTGGAATTTAATAGAAATGTCTGCATAAAACAATTTTCCATAAAATGGTTATTAATGTTTATTTTTAGTTTCTCATTTTAGAAAAGCTTTTTTTTATAACTTTATCACCATATTTATATCACCACAAGATGCAGTCATATTGTCTTCATCTTCAACTGATATCTTCTAAATAAAAATGACAGCATGTATTTGTGAGGAGTGCTCCAGATTTAGGTAGCCCCTGGGTTTTCCTACTCATTCGTTTATTCCTTATTCTTATATCTCTAGGCTGTTGCCTAGTCAGCATTCTTCATACTCTTTTGAAGTTTGAATCAAGGTTTTCGAAGACTGGTTGAAGTACATCTGATACCGAAAATGTATCACAGATCCAAGACTATCATTAAAAAGTAATATTAAAATTCAGAACACCAGGGTATCTTGGTAATAATTAATGTCTTTTCCACAGATAAAAATAGCTGTTTTAAATTGTTATTATTGCTGTTCTGGTTAACACAGAATGAAATCAGCAACTACTGGGCAAAACCTGAAGTTTCCATTCTCTCACTCATTTTTACTCTCATCTATAAACATGTGAAAAGTATATTCTTCATAAGTCTATGTTTACAAACCGTTGAAGTATTTTCAAAAAGCCCACACTAGGGGGAATCTGCACCTGGTTCCTTGTAAGGGTAACCACTTAGCAGTATGAATACACACAAATAAAACCAGAATGTCAATACAGGCTCCAGCTTCTCATTTTCCCAAACACCTTTCTGGGTGACTAATACTTCCTAAAACACCAAGTCAGTTGGGGCGGACTGAGAGGGATATATTTAATGAGCACTTTTTCTCTTAACAAGCAAGATCCTACTTAATTTTTTGTTAAAGCTTAATTCATCTAAAACATGATTTTTTTAAGTCAGGGTTAAATTTTGATTCTAACAAACTAAACTTTTAAGAAGATTAGTTTCAATACCACTCTGGATTTCAAGCAATGTTGTGAATGCCACAGCTTCTGCTGTCATGTGAGGTTTAAAGTAAGTGCTGTAGCTCACGTGCCTAGTTCTGGTTACTGGCGAGGAGATGCATTATGGGCACTACCCCATTGGGTTAACTCCACCAAGGCACTTCAGCCACTGTTACTGGCTTGTCTTTAATCATCAAACTTGGGCATCTAGTGAACAGGTTCTGTATGTTACATATCGAGCTGGACTCCACAAAGGGTGATTGAGAACAGTACATTTAAAATCCTGGTCCTGTTAGACCTTTAGCTTTAAAGAGTAATAATTTAAATAGGAATGACTGGGAAAGACCAGTCTGGCAAGCTAGGTTTCAGCAAATTTTTGGTTTTGAAGTGTACAGAATCTTCTCAGACTCATATCAGTGATTTCTGTGCAGCCTGAGCTCACCCCAGCTCCCAGAAAGATGTTCAAAACCAGTGATTTCTTGTCCAACCCATGTGTAAGGACCCTGGGTGCACCCTCGCCCTGGTGGGAGGTCTGGCTGGGCTGCTAGGGCTCAGTGCAGTGCAGGGTAAGGGCCTGCTGAAGTTAGTAAAGAAGGAAAACCTGTTTTCCAGACCTTGATGAGAAACAGGTAGAAAAGAGGAATATGAATCATGATCATTCACATTTCAGATGAGTGCCTAGTTGTTGTTGTATGCACAATAATACCAATTCCTTTATCTTTCTCAATCCACCATCTAAGTCTAAGCAAAAGGTTATTCACTTCTACTCTTGAGAAAGATAAAGTTCCTCCTTCCAGCCTGAAGTTTAGTGCCTGAATCTTTGAAATGTATTAACTGTTCTTTGATAATACAGAGCTAAAGTGTTAAGAAAAAGTAACAGGTTTTTTTAATTGAAAAAATAAGACATAACATTTTTTTTAGATTTTTAAATACATTTTTATTTTATAGGTGTTCATATTGATTCATACAGAGCTTGACTGGGCTCTGGGTTTCTCTGTTGAATGCTTGTAGACATGAAGTATATCACAGCCATTAAAATAAAGATTTAATTTTTGTGTAACTGGAAAACGACCTGAATCCACTAGAGACTTGTAATTACTGACTAGATTTAATTTCAAGGCAAATGGGTCACTGGTCCTGTCTTTTTTGCTGTCTCTAAGCAGAGTCCTCAAGAGTATAAGCATAGTATGACATCAGGGGTCTTAAGGGCATGAATACAAATCTCATCTGCTATGCAGCCCTGAGAGCTGGGCAGAACCTGGCTCAGGCACAGCAGAGACAACAAAGAACATGTACTCACCACATGTAAAACACCGTGTATAGCATGAAAACACAAAGGAGATAACAAACAGGTAAAAAGGGCAATCACAGCCCCTGCAGAAACAGGGGCAGAGGCAGAAGAGAGAGAGCAGGGTCGCTCCAGCCCCTCTTCCCTGGGCTGTTGGGTATCTGCAGCAGGTCCTCCACCTCCTCTGGTACAGAAAGGGAGCTGCTTTTTTATTTGCCATTCGCCACACTTTGCTGCTGCAACTCAGCAGTCATCTCTAATGTGTTATCTTTTACTATGTAACTAGGTTAAGTATATCAGAATGTTAAGCAGTTGTGTGGGCATGTGTGTGTGTTTTCTGCTCCTACCTCCCCACACAGTAAGGTGACTGACAGCACAGTGCTGAATCAGAGCAAACTTGGATGCACCACGTGTTAAAAGAAATCAGGTGGCACTGCCAAAACTGCTGCTGCTTTGTGTTGTTACTTGGTGTTGCTATATTTTCCCAAATGCTAATTATTTAAAAAAAAATAAATATATCAAACATGTTTTACAGAGACTCTTTATTTCTTCTATTTGGAACACGTAAAAAGATTTGCCTGTAAAAATTTTTCAAGGTAGCTCAGTGCTACAAGGAAACATTTTTTCTGTGGGCATCAAACTTCATAATATTGTTGCATTGCTCCTTCATTAACTGTTTCTCTTGGCTCTTTAGTTGACCTATATATTAACAACTACTTCATTATTTAACTGATGATGTTATGTGATTAAACCTTGCCTTTGAGAGCTTGTTATAATGATTAATATTGCCCTTTGGAGTTTTTGTGTAGGCACATTGTTTTACTGTTCCCTCAAACATTTGCTCATTGTGTTGACCATACCAAGATGTAGAAACTAAGGTTAACAATAATGATAAACCTAATTTCACCCTCACTGATACTTTTGAGAAGCCTCATGGCATCAGAACAATATGGTCTGTAAAAGCATGTTGAACTTAAAGATCTTAATAAGCATCATGGTAAGAATGAGAAAAGAGCTCTTATTCCAAACACAAGGTTTAACTCAAGAAAATATTGTCTTATGTAATTTAGAAGGCATTTTATTGATTTCAGTAAGGTTTTAATGCAGTCAGGCTAATATTTTTTTTTTCCCTCATACATCATGAAGAAAGCACAGACTTGCTGTTCTATTCTCATGTAAATCTGTATGAAAATGTTGCTGTGCTGCCTATCACTAGACACTGCTCTTCCAGGGATTTCAGCCACATTTCCTTGGCATACATGCACTGCCTACTCTTTAGAAAAATTCTTAGTAAATCTGCAATACATTTCTTCTAGGGAATACTGATTCCAGGATTGTCAGTATTCAATCACTTAAAAATATTTTTTTAAACTATATTTGAAAAATAAAATAGTTTAAAGAAATTGGCTGTTTATTTGGGTTTGTGTTTCTGAGCTTTTAGAGTGCATGCTGTGCATGTTTTCTGCCTCTTTACTACACTATGTGATTTGAAATATGCTAAAAATAATTGAAAGCACAGACAGTTGCTTATCAGAGAGAGCCTGACCTTTCAGTAAAACAACAAAAAAGATATTCATTTCAGGTAGCTTTAGATATTACCCCAATGCTCTGAATAGCTCAGATGAATCCATTTTGTGTGAGTGGTGTTAAACAACCACAGTCTGGAGCTCTGGAGTCTTTTCTTAAAGCAACATCATACACATCATATAGTATCAATTAGTCTGTCTGTCACGAACAAAGGATTTCAGACTATGCACAAGATTTATTTTCATTAAACCGCATCACTCTTGTCTGCTTACCAGGCATTATTGTTGCTCCTAAAATTGCAGTGTTCCCTTGGCTTGCAATTTTGTGATGATAGTTAAGACTTCCAAAGAGGGATTTATTTTACCTACGTTTAAAAGCCTACAATGCAGGCCTCTAAGGCTGCATTGTTCTTCTATGCTTGAATATAGAGTGAATCTAAGATAAAGAGGTGAGGAACCATCACCATATGCCAGAGGGAGACAAGGAGTGAACTATGTGAGGAGTTCCTGTCTGTATGATATACACCAGAACTAGAAAGAAAAAACTCACTGTGGAGCAACAGTGCAGAAACCGCCAATATTAACTGAACAAAGATGACATCAAGTGAACTCTGGTAGGAAAGCTGTTGAAAAGTTTGCATGCTTGCATCCCTCTATCTGTAATACAATAATGAAAAGAAGAAAAATAATACTAAATTCTACTGTGCCCTGAAGTCATGCTAGATGAGATTGAGAACAGAATATAGTCCTAACAAATTGAGTCTTAGCTTTCAAGTAGCTAATTTTTTTTTTTTTCATTCCATCTTCTGAATGCCTAGGATGAAGCAAAATGAAGTGCCCCCAGGTTGTAAAAGCTCCTCCAAATTCTCAAAGCCATTGATGAAAATGAGCCTGTTATTACCATTGTCAATTAGAGCAGAGACTGCAAGTGGCTCTGAGCAGTTACTCAAATGTTTTCAGCCCAGATCTGCTTCAAAGACAGCATTCAAGCTCCAGGCACTTCCTGTCAGCGTGAATGCTTACTGCTCTTTAGTTGGAGTTTCCTTTCTGACCTCCTCTCTTCAGACACAAAAAATTATTCCAGGTTTTATTAATTTGATTTTCAGAACACAACATTGAAATGAGATTTTCTTTTATTTAATTTCCTCTTAGAGGAAGGGACCAAGTAAGGTCTATCATTTATAAAGGAAAGATGAGAAAGTCGTGGTAACTTGAAAACCTTTGGAAAGAGACTTGTAGCTTTCTTGTGCCTCAGCTCCTCCACCTGTGAGAGAAAAGGAATAGCACTTCCCTACTTTCTGTACATTGCATGGATGAAAAAGCTTGCAAATTTTTATAATCATCTTTATTGTTCTTGGTAAGTCTTGAAATGCAACTGGCTGAAAAATCAGCAATTCTCTTGTATTCTCATTAGGATGCAGACATTTCTTTACATTATCAGGGCTTGCTTTCAAATGGCCTGTTTCATCAACCTAAAAAAGTCTAAAAGTATCCAATTTTGATTCCTCTATATTTTGAAATGCCAGTCATGGAAAATCAGTTTTGAGTTAGATAGATACAGAAATAGTGATTGGGTATACACATCCAATCCCCATTCACTAACACCTTTATCTCCACAATATTTGTTTGTCTGGAAAGAGTTTCAAATACACATCATGGAAGGTATCTTATTCTTTCCTGTTTTGTATTCATTGCATTTCTTTCAGCTGTTCTTCATAGATAATAATTAGTGTTTAATTCATATTTGGAACAAGACTTCAAATCTTTGTGTATTAACAGTACTCTGTCATTTTCTGATGCTGAGTTGGAGATGTCGGAGTCATTATAGCTCCTACTTGTAAGATTAGCAGGGAACGTTTGTCCAAAATCCTCTATGAATCCCTTAAATCCTCAATTTAATAGAATTTTTCACGTTCATATGATGAAATGGTGACCCAAATTATCAAAAAAACACTACTGTTTTTTATTCTTAACCATACTCACATGTAATAAACTCAGAAATTAATTTAATAATGAATTACAATATTTCCAACATTTAATTAGAAATAAATTAATCAAGGACTCTCTATGAATAAAAGCAGGTAGAATCATAACCCAGTGAACAGACCACTTTTAGAAAAATCTGGACAACTGAACACCCTTCCAGTAGCTATGTTATTGTGTCATTGCTTAAATATTGTACCTTCTCTCATTAAAAGAGGACTATAGGGGTTTTAGGCCCTGGACAAGTCCCATTCCACTTTCATTACAATCCTGCAGCTCTTCTTTGTCTGCTTGGCTTTTGCATCTTACTTGTAGCTGATTGTCCCACTGTTTCATTTTGATGAGGAGGCTCCTGAAGCAGCAACTCAGACCTCTGTGCCTTTTCCCCACTAAAGTCCTGCACTGCAACCTGACCCTATCCCAGCACACAGGAAAGTGAATTAGTTTGAAAAGCCAAAGGTTCTCAACAATTTCTTCACCTCTGTCTTTACCAACCCTGTTGGTTCCCAGGCATTGGGAACAAAAATCCAGGTGGATCCAAACATAGACCCACCACCAGTGAGGGAGGAGTTTTAGTACATGAATTATTACAGGAACTTGACCCATACAAATCGATGGGCCCTGACACCATCCACCCAAGGGTGTTGAGAGAGCTGGCTGATATCATTGTGGGGCCACTATCCATAATCTTCGAGAAGTTGTGGAGATCGGGGGATGTCCCAGAGGACTGGAGGAAGGCAAATGTTACCCCTATCTACAAGAAGGGCTCAAGGGAGGATCCAGTTAATTATAGGCCCATCAGTCTTACTTCAGTCCCCGGGAAAGTTATGGAACGGATCCTCCTGGGGGCCATCACAAGTCAAATGAAACACGTGACTGGGAAAAGCCAACCTGGCTTCACAAAAGGCAGATCGTGCCTGACAAATCTGGTGGCCTTCTACAATAAAGTGACCTGCTCTGTTGACAAGGGGCAAGCAGTGGATGTTGTCTACCTGGACTTCTCCAAGGCTTTCGATACGGTTCCCCAGGGCCTCCTCCTGGAGAAACTCATGCGTTATGGCCTGGACAAGTGGTCTGTGCGGTGGGTGAGAAATCGGCTGACAGGCCGCACCCAAAAGGTGGTGGTAAATAGCTCTTTTTCAAACTGGCAACCCGTCACAACTGGGGTCCCCCAGGGATCGATATTGGGCCCAATGCTACACAATATCTTCATAAGTGATCTGGATAACGGGATCAAGTGTAGCCTGATGAAGTTTGCAGATGACACCAAAAGGAGTGGGGAAGTAGACACTCTGGAAGGGAGAGCCACCCTGCAGGAAGATCTGGATAGGCGGGAAGAGCAGGCTAACAAGAACCTTATGAAGTTTAACAAGGACAAGTATAAGGTCATGCACCTGGGGAAACATAATCCAGGAGTGCAGCTCAGACTGGGATCCACCTGCCTAGAGAGCAGCTCCGTGGAAAGGGACCTGGGGGTCCTGGTGCACAGGAAGCTCAACATGCATGAACAGTGTGCTGCTGCAGCCAAGAAGGCCAGCAGGATGCTGGGTTGCATCAAAAAGGGCATCACCAGCAGAGAGAAAGAAGTCATTATCCCTCTCTACTCGGCGCTTGTCAGGCCACACCTGGAATACTGTGTACAGTTCTGGTCCCTGTTATACAAAAATGATGTGGACGGGCTGGAGGGAGTCCAGAGAAGGGCCACCAAGATAATCAAGGGTCTGGGAAGCCTGCCGTATGAGGATAGGCTGAGAGAGCTGGGTTTGTTCAGCCTTGAGAAAAAGAGGCTTAGAGGTGATCTCATCGCCATGTACCAGTACTTAAAGGGGAGCTACAAAGAAGATGGCAACTCCCTTTTACAAGGTGTCACATAGTGAGGACAAGGGATAACGGGTACAAGTTAATCCCAGGGAGATTTTGGTTGGACATGAGAGGAAAATTTTTCACAATGAGAACAGTCAACCATTGGAATAGTCTCCCCAGGGAAGTGGTTGACTCCGCTACACTGAACATGTTTGAGACTCAGCTGGACATGGTGCTGGGCCATCTCGCCTAGATTGTGCTAGAAAGGTTGGACCAGATGATCCTTGAGGTCCCTTCCAACCTGGTATTCTATGATCCTATGAAAAAAAGAAAAAAAAATGAAATTTATGGCCTTTGTATATGAAGGTCAAATATTTCACCAACCAAAATAACTCTGAAATGAAACCTAGTTTCTGAAAGTCTCCTGTTCCTTACTGAGTAGGAGGAGTCTGTGTGTGTCATTGCTATTCCTGGTACCAAGAATATGGTGAGAAGACTAGTCTAAGGAGAGTTTTTGTTTTGACTTCAGCTCTCAAGAAATCAATGGACTGAATGCACAGGGAAATAGGGAAGCAGCGTTTAAGACTGAATTTCACTTTTCACAGTGAAAATCGCCTAACCACCATTCTAGCATCATTCTTGGTCAAACATTTTTGCATTAATAATTCTGTTGAAGTTGGGTCACTTAGCAGCCAGACATTAAAGAGGCAAAGTTCCCAGTAGGAGCAGGAATATGTAGGCTAATGGTTCCATCACCCAACCCATCAGTATTCAGCTCTTTGAGTTTGTGATTTTCCTTTATTTTGCTTCTTTGTGGATCCATGCCAGGCTAAAGGAGAAGGGACTTACAGTAATAGTAATTTTCTTTAATATTTTTGTGTTTTTAGATTACATGGCCTTCAAGTTTTTTTAAATGGCACCTGAAACATTTGGATGGCTCCTAGTCGCAATGTCTTCTGAAGACTATTGTAATATCATTTTTTTCCAAATATACATAGTGAGAATCAGTTCCACACAGTATACAGGCTGGAGTGTTGACTTGCAGTTGACTTGCAGTTGTCTGTACCATCTTGTTATTAGCACATCCCTTGACACAGCTCTGATATGTCAAGTGGCACATACACATCTAATGCCAGAGACTGCTCTCAATAGGTGTTTTCAGCAAAGTTACTTGTTTTGGGACACTTAAGCATGAATCAGTCCATTCCAGATGGTCTACAAGGAAAAGGCTGTACTCTGTCACTGTTTGTTTGTTTGTTTGTTTGTTTGTTTTCCACAAGTACAGATGTAGCTATTGGGCCACTATTGCAGCTAGTGAGAGAGCATATATAATGTCCTGCATGAGTGAGGCACCAGATAGTCCTTCTCCTGGTTGTGTTCCACCTCATTACTTTCTATTTTTTTCCCTTTTTGACCAGAAAGCTGAAAGGCCATTGCTGGATTAGTAACTTTAAAACTGGAGTAGACTTCTGTATTCCAGCTGGCATAGGCCATTCAGCAAACAGGTTTGTAGCTCTTTCATGTGAAAGATATATATTGGCCAACAGTGAATTTCACTCAAGAGCAGTGGGATTGCACTGCTGCCAAACACGGGACACTGCTCACTTCCTTCTTTGTAAAGAAGCACTTCATCTCACAAGCATAAATAAACCCTGGTGATTAATCTAACTAAAATATAATATATATTGGTGTGTCTGACATCTGTGAAGCCAGAAGCACTGTCCTTCTCTTTGAGTATTTAAAAAATGAAGTGATAATACAAGGATGTAATTTCTTGCTATTACATTAACTCTGGAGTCACAGACAGTAGTTTAGTTGGAAGAGACAATGGCAGGTCATTTAGTCAAATTCTGCACCCCTGCTCAAAGCAAGCCCAGATGTATCAGGTTGCTCAGGGACTTGTCCAGATCTTTTAATTATTTCCAAGGATGGAGTTTCCACAAATTCTGTGGGCAGCCTGTTCCAGTGTTTGACTACCCATATTGTGATTTTTTTTCCAAATATATAAGCAGAATTTCTCATGTTGCAACTTGTGTCTATTGAGTCTTGTCCTATCACTGCACACCTCCAAAAGTCGAGTTTTCTCTTCTTCATACCTACCTGTAAGGCATCTGTAGACAGCTCCCCTTAACCTTATCTTCCTCAAGCCAAATAAATCCAACTTTCTCAAGCCTCTCCTCATACTTCATATGTGCCAGCCTCGTGACCATGTTGGTAGGCATCCGCTGGCCTTGCTCAAGTACATCAATGTCTTTCTACTACTGGAAAGCCTAAATCTATACACAATACTATCAATTCTTACAGCTGTCAAATAGAGAAAAATAATACTTTTTTGGCCTGCTGTCTGCATTCATGATAATACACCCTAGCATCTGGTTGGTCGTCTTTATATTAAGGGCATGCTTCTGACTCACATTCAACTTGTTGTCCACCAGGACCCTTAAGTCCTCTTATGCAAAGCTGAAATTTATTCAGTTGATCCCAGCCTGATGCATGAGGTTATTTCATCACAGATGCAGGACTTCACTTCTATGTTTTTGAACTTCATGAGTTTCCCATCAGCCCACTTCTCTGGACTGTCAAGGACCCTCTAAATAGCAAGAACAAGTATATTGAGCTCAGCCCCCAATTTTTTGGCAGTAGCTTCTGTCTTCATCACAGCTGTGGATGCTGAACTTCTGATACCAAGAACTTTCTGAGATTTGAAAGTCTGTGCTGAAAAAAAAGTTTTATTTTGTATTTTCATCTGTGTTTAAAATTTTATCTGATACTATATCATCCAACATCCTAAATAGTAAGGAATTCTGTAGGACCAAGCAATACTAGGTTCTTTGGAAAGGCCAAAATAGTAACCACTCTAAAATGGTAACCACAGTAAGATGACCAGCCTGTTCAAACTAGAAGTTACCATTCTTCTGTCAGACGTTCAGTGTCTGAGTCATCATCTGCAAACAATCATACCATTTTAGCTATACTGATATAGATAAATCATCCAACTATCCCTATGTGCTTAGTTTTTCCCCCAGTTTAAAGTGATATATGCTGGTGTGACAGATTTGGTGAGATCTCTGATAATTTCTGACCGCTTTTTTATTACATTATTTTGCTTATTGTTGTGGCCTAAATTCATAAATACCCTTAACTGACAGACTGAAATTTGTGGAACTTGACGTACCTGTAAAGCAGGGCTGAAAAATATGCACTGTGCTCTTTCTGCATCAGGTGTGTCAGGAAAATCACCTAGAAAAAGGAAGGGATGAAGGAGTTTCCTAATTCCCATGTGTAGACAGACATGAATTGAGAGCAGCCCTGCTGAGAAGGTCTTGGGGGTACTGGTGGATGAAAAGCTGGACATGAGCCAGCAATGTGCTCTCGCAGCCCAGAAAGCCAACCGTATCCTGGGCTGCATCACAAGAAGCATGGCCAGCAGGTCGAGGGAGGTGATTCTCCCCCTCTACTCTGCCCTTGTGAGACTCCACCTGCAGTACTGCATCCCACTCTGGAGCCCTCAGCAGAGAAAAGACATGGACTTGTTGGAGCGGGTCCAGAGGAGAGCAACAAAAATGATCAGATGGATGGAACACCTCTCCTATGAGGAAAGGCTGAGAGTGTTGGGGTTGTTCAGTGTGGAGAAGAGAAGGCTCTGGGGAGACCTTACTGCAGCCTTTCAGTACTTAAAGGGGGCTTATAAGAAAGATGGGGAACAGACTTTTTAGTAGGGCCTGTAGTGATAGGACAAGGGGTAATGGTTTTAAACTAAAAGAGGGTAGATTTAGACTAGATAGAAGGAGAAATTTTTTGCAATGAGGGTGGTGAAACTCTGGAACAGGTAGCCCAGAGAGGTGGTAGGTGCTCCATCCCTGGCAACGTTCAAGGTGAGGTTGGACATGGCTCTGAGCAACCTGATCTAGTTGAAGCTGTCCCTGCCCATTGCAGGGGGAGTTGGACTAGATGACCTTTAAAGGTCCCTTCCAACCCCAACTATTCTATGATTCTATGAAGAGAATAATGTTGAAAATATTTGCTGCAATGTTCTTGCAAGAGTCCCTGAGAGTTTGGTCTCCCTAAGGAAGCAAAAGATTAAAGAATTCACAGAATTTTGGTAGGCTGGACACTCTTTTGCATGTTGGGACAGCTGGGAAACAGTAAGTTCTGCTAGACCTCAAGAGGTTAGTAGTCCCTGGGAAGAAAACGCTCACAGACATGTTCCAAAGCACACAGGGATTCATGGTCAGGACAATATGTCTGGAGACCCATGTTCCTGGAGACAGTTCTGTGGAGACATGTCCAGACATGCTTGAGTTACTAATACAACAGAAACCAAAGTGTGTTGAGTCGACAAATCTGTAAAACCTGTAAGAGGAGAGGGCCTGAGAACAAAGTCCTGGAGGGAGAGTGCACTGAAGAGAGGACAGAACAGAAAAGCATGTGTCCCTCATATGTGACTTCATTGGAAGAGAGAGGAGTAAGTTAGATCTATTTTGATTTGAAAAATAATAATAAAAAAGGCAGCAACTAGCTGTTCAAGCAGTTCTAGTTGCAGTGTCCGGGAGCTGCAGCTGCAGTGCAGGACGATGCTGCAAGGGGGCACCGCGGCCCCTCCGTTGCGGCCATCGGAAGCCCGTGGCTCCTCACACTGCACTCGGTGACTATTTGGTGTTTGAGTTCAGTATCTGAGAACGGAGGGACCCGTCCTCAGAGCAGAATGCCAAGCAGAATCTCTGTGTATATTTTTCAGTGATTTCTCTTACATAAGCCTTAATTTTAGCCTATATTTTAAAAACAATTCCATGAACTGCCCGATTCCCGGTTTCACACCATATACCACGTATAGCTGCTAGCTTAAACCCCGCAATAGCACTGTGAGGAAATATTTCATGCATGCTCTGCACTTTGCTGAGTGCTTTAACTGGGTAAACAGACATTTTTGTTAAACGTTAATTTTTTTAAAAGAGGCATATTGTTTATTCATTCTCTGTGTGTGTGTGAAAGGATACTGGGTTTTTCTTTCTGTAAGCTTGTTTCCTGGAGTTAGATTCAGATAAACCTACAGCTTCCCTGGCAGCTAGTTCCAGTCAGCTTTCTGTCCCATGAAGCTCTTAATGCTTCAGAAATGCTTTCTAACCTTTTCCAGAGCGCCACCATGATGGGCGGGAACTTCCTCATCAAAATACAGAGGATGCGGAGAAGTGGGGCTGATTGTGGGGTGAACTGTTGGTTGTAGCCATGACTATTTCCTCAAAGAGAGGCTCCCAAAGTACCCTGAACGTACATCTCTGTGATTAAGGCAGGTACTGGGAAGACTGGAGTTTGGCTCCTGATGGACATTAAGTAGAAATTAGCCTCTCTCACTGCTGTAGCAAGTAGGCTAATGTTAAAAAGGGCACCTCTTTTCTTGAGGCATCCTCAAAGGTGTTGCCTATTTCTCACTACATTATTTTTTGGAAAAGGACACAACTGAGAGAAAACATTCCCGGCTATGTGTTCCAGGTGCCAAACTCAAGCATCAATTTATCTTGTTTGGGGAGCATGAATTTTTTATGCTTTGTACCAAAGAGGGAAATTATGGAAATATAATAAATATAGGTCTAGACATGGCTCAGGAATGGAAGCTCTATGGGAAAACCTCATGGATGTTCTACAAGTCAGGTACAATTCAGTAATATAAAAATGATTACTGAAAGAAATTGATTTCTTCTTTATAACAAGGGCTAAAAGACATTGTTTCTGGAAACCTTCTTTCTACTGGAGGAAAGAGCCAGAAAATCCCTTTAGGGTTTATCAGATGCTTTCTTATTCTGCTTTCATCTGGAACTTAAAAGGTACAGAGTGGATATGTAAAAGGGTACAGAGTTAGGCCACATTTTCAATTCATCTTGTCTTCACAGTGAGGAGACAAAAGTCTGTACCTTCCTAAACTGTGCTGATGTATGCACATTTCTTTGTTGTACATACAGAATGCCAGAGATTAATCTGTGTGAAGATACCAACAAGCTCCATGTTGGTTCTGACTTGTTTGAAGAAGCTTTTGATGACCTAACCATTCCTTATTTCAAAATGAAACATGGGACATCAGAGATATCCTGGGAAGTGAGCTAATGCTGAAATAGGACAGATGAATATGGGCAGTGTGTACAGTATTACAATAAAATCACTGTGGTCAACAAATGGGAAATTTGAACCAACAAAATAGATTTTCATGTTAATTAGGGAAAAGAAACCAAACCAGATATTTTAAATATTTATTTGTCAGACTGGGATAACAGCCTTTATACAGCACGATTTGCATAAGTTCTCAAGATACATCCTGTATACAATCACAAAACCATGACATGGATTTATACATAAAGTGAAAACTGAGACAGATTTACAAGCATTTTTATACAATTCGCATACTGCTTTTTTTTCAGTTTTTACAACTTTTAGAACAAGTCTGTGTTTTTTTTCCTGATGAATCTGGAAGCAAAATGAAAGTCAAAAGAAATTCAAACCAAAATGACTATCAACAAACCACCATCTATGCATGCAACATTCACTGTGGAAACATTACATTTCTCCAAGGACTAATCTTTTTTTTTGTGTTTTTGTGGTTTTTTTGGTGTTTTTGGATTTTTTTAAACATTGGGTATGCTGTACACGTTGTCCGTAGCATGACAGCACACACGCTAGTCAGCCATTGTTGAGCACCTGAGCACGTCACAGAACATCTATAAGATACAATCAAATAAGGACACATTCACATGCTTGGATGTCAGATGGAGTTAATAATTTAAACTCAGTCTGTTTTACAAAAATGTATACTTATTTACAGGGTAACAAATTAAGAAAACGGCTTTTGCTCAAATAATCTATTTTGAGTTATGGATATCTATATATATTATAACTTTTGAGCTCATCAATATATTTGCTTATTAATCTTTTCAAAATAATAAAACAGAACATATAGAAAACATTAAAATGCTTCTTATGATTTAAAGAGAGAGTATCCGGTTTCACTTATTCCTTCTATTTTCCTTCTAAAGGCAACATGTATTCATAAAGAGCAACTGATCCTATATGCCAGGTGTACCGAAAATTCACAAGGCATGTAGGACTAAGGTTTAAATATAATGTAGGTGGATACTTACACTAAATTTCCTCTCTGTTTCATTACCTTTATAAGTTACACTCACACAAATGCAAATTTTCTCTGTTATTCACATAGGTATGTACATATCTAGATATTTACTCAAATAATGGAATCTGGGACATTCAACATTATAGCAATGAAAATAAAGTACTTAAAAATAATGTCAGTTATGATTCAAATAATAATTTAAAAAAATACTATTAACATCTTTATGATATCTCCATGAAACTAAATCCTAATTAAATAATCTCTATTGGGCACACACTAGCTTACAATATAATAGATGTCTTCTTTTTCTTCATCATCATCCTCAAAGTAAGAATCAATATCAGCTGGTTACCAGCTACCATATCCCACAGTCTAACCATGCGAACACCCAGCATCCAGAAAAATAACTAAAATATTTCCTAGGTCTTGATTTAAAGACAGTTTAAGTCAACAGATTCGTTGTTATTGACTTCAACTGGTTTGGATTGGGGTTTTGTTTCTTCCACACAGGATCCATGTAATGTAAAAACATGGGTAATAATAAAGAAGCAGCACTCATTGCCCCTGGATACTATCCCTTTAAAGTGTAATGATAAAGAACTGGCTCAACATTCATCACAGAAACTCTCATGCCTAGTTTCAACCTGGAAAAAAAAAGTGGCTGTTTGCTGCTCATTGTATGCATAATAATAATAATAATGATAACATTAGAAATCCCTGTCATTTGTAAACACACACACTGTGCTTTTGCTCATTTTTAGCTTGTTTCCACTACACAAGGCCTTGAACAAAGAAGCAGCTTCAATCTCTGTTGACTCAGCAGATTTATGATTAAAAAAAGTGAAAATGCCTCTGCTATTGCCTCCCTGCAATATGTGTCTTCAAAGCAATCATAGAAATATGTGAACTCATTAATAATCAATCACTCAGAAATTATAAAAGCTGTTGCCACATCTAAGCATTTTTGGCCAGATAAAAGAAACAAAAATTAATGAGAAAAAGTGAAAAAAATATACTGAGATATATACAAAAAAGTAAAAAAATACTAATAGTCCTTGTTTGATTATTTTTTAAAAAACATTGTCACAAGAGAGTTTTTCCTGACTTCATTCATAAAACAAGAAAAAAAAGAAAAAAAATGCATTCAAACATGAATCTGTGTTGCATAGAGTGATTCCAGTACAACCTAGAAATTTGGTCAAAAAAAGGAACTTGGCACACTTTGGAAGCATCCTCTGACCTCTGAATGATGCTGCCTCAGAAAAGAGAGAGTGCGTGGGCCCAGGTCTGTCACTAGCCCATCCTGGGTGACACCACAGGAGCCCTGTCCCTGCTGCAGCTGGCCAGGGCAGTGCCGCGTTCCTGACAAACTCTACTCTTTATGTTTCGTGATGGGAGTCCGAAACTGCCATTTCAACATGCAGGAACATTTTGTGTGTTGTTCAGAGAATCAAAGATGCTTGAATTAAACCAGTTGTCGACAGCCGATTACCCCGCAAAGGTGGCTGTTCCATACAGCCGCAGCTATACCACCCAGCACAACTATTTTATAAAAATATTGGCCACATTTGTATGTGTGTGAGAGCAAAGCACGCCTGTCCGCTTTCTCAATTAAGAGTGATGATTACAGGCTTCCCAGTAAGGCAGCCAGATAGTGCTTGTTCCTGCTGGAAATCTCCATAGCAACTACCAGTGTGATTTGCTGTCTTCATAATAAATCTTAGCAAGAACAAAATTACCAGCAGTTTGCACAAAATTGCACACCTCATGGCTTGTACTTCACACAGTAATTGAAACTGGACTTTTTTTTTTTTTTCTCTTTTTTCAAAAAAAGAACACACTTTAGCCATCAGGAATGCAAAATAACCCACCAAAAGAGCAACACGGGTCAAATATTTCCACATAGGATTTTTTGGTTCGGTTGGAGATTTTTTCTTTGAAGTATTTATCTTCTCATAAAAACATACACAACATCAAAACATATAGGATGTTTACAATAACTCCAGAGGACTGTTTTTAAAATATATGAGAGGTAGGGCATACATATACTGGTGAAAGCATAAAATTCAACATTAAAGCACACATCCTACTTCCACTGTCAGTGATGTTGTGTTTTTAAGATAGCTAATAAGCTTTTGGTAAGATTGCCCTGCTTGCAAGTTAAGCAGGCTACCAGCAGGTTATCAACAACTTAACAGGAGTTTCCTTGGTGTGTGTATCATTAATATCTTCTGTGTGTTTCTTCTCATACTCCTTTTCCACACTGTTATTTTAAGTTGACAAAGATAAATCAACAACTGTATGTGGGAAGCGTCACCAGATGAAATGGTGTAGCTTTTTCACAGTCAGTCCAGCTTCTGAATAAGCTGAGCCTTATTTTTCCTTTTTTTTTTTAAGCATATATTATTTTCCAGAAGAATATTTTCAGTTGGTCTTGCACAACCTGTGGAAGTGTACTACATATATTCAGAAAATATAAGAAGACGTACATTAAAGCATTTGTGAAGTCCTTATTGGGCAAGAAAAATAAATGTCTGCAGTGCAGAAGTTTGGTCATTTTCTTTTTAAATATGCAAAGATCATGAGGTAATATTTCAAGGGAAACTACTTTTTAATGAAGCTGTGAAAAATTAAATGACTTCTGAGTAACAGGGGTACCATTATTGATTCTTGTTTTTTAAAGAAACTGCTATACTTTTAGGAATGGGAGAAAGAGCTCTCCCTCCTTCTTCAAAAATGATATAAGGGAAAATACAACAACCAGCCTAAACCATCCCAGGCATTAGTTTCTTCCCAGTGTGAGCTAACTGCTCAGTTTCAAGCCACTGAAAGTGGGACTTCCAGCATGAAAGTGCTGACATAGTCTTAAATGTTGCAAGTTATCTGCCTGTTTACTTCTTTCCTAACTGAGAAGCCGTGCTGTTGAGTAGATTATACTCAGACATTCACCTGAGACAGCAAGAGGATATTCTCAATTCTCTCTAATGCAACAGCATCCAGGCAGTAACTGCCCTGCTATCCTTTGCCCTTGGATTTCAAGTGTGTCTCTGGTGTTGATATAGAGCCCTGCACCGAGCGGGCTGGGGTTAGCACAGTGGGTCTACTGCTCCGAGTTGCCCACAATGTAGCCTAGAATTCATCATCTCCACACAGTCTCAGAATAAGACTGGTTGCTGAAAAATGGAAGGACTAGTTGAAATAATTGTGTTAGACCCAGTAAGTCTCTTCAATTCCAAAATTTTTAAAAACTGCTGATTCAAACCGTAGGGTGAAGTACAGTGTCACTGACATCAAAACAGCATTTTTTTCTTCCTGATGTAGTGCAGTTTACATCCTGTCCTTTCTCCTAAAAACCACATCCCAAATTATAGACCATTAATATAGTTTTAGCCATTACATTCTAGGACAGTGGTTTATATTCATTGTTAACACACAGAAACAAATGAAACAATCAGATCTGATTCTCCACAGCATAGTTTCTGTAGGAAAAAGAAAGAAGGAAAAAAAGTAATGTAAAATAACATTACCACTCTTGCAAATGCCTTGCAGTTGTGTCAAGTGGCATAATCTCACTACAGCAAATTATCAGAGATCCTAAGGTGCAGAGGAACAAGTTTTGCACTTCTGATAAGTGAGATTTGGAAAGTCAGTCACCCTAGGTGCTTTTGCATAAAATGATCTCCTTCTGGTTGCACAGAAAACCAGACTGCTCTTTCCATCACACTACCTCCAGCTGCAGCCGAACTCTGCATTAACACCTGCCTTCGAGCCTTCATTATTTCCTTCACAGTTACTCTCTTCACAAAGAGTCCAACAACACAGAGCCCTCATATCAGTCTTCGTTTCAAACAGCCTCACTTTATCTTCTGGGCCCAGGTTTTCTTTTACTTTGCTGTCTTTGGCAGCAAAACAAGTGTACTAGCCCTCATTTAAGTGTGCTATGTAGCCCAGAGACTGCTCTTTTCTACTTTGTATTCTGAAAGACTAGCTAAACACAATGATATCAAACTATAGTCTTGGAGTGATGCTGTTTATAGCAGACTCTGCAGGTTTTGTGCCCTAAGCAGACAGCTCTGCTCAGTGTGTTTGTGTGGAGCTGACCAACAGTTTGTGCCAGTTTACTATTCTTTTCCTTAGATCCACTTTGTCAAGCCAGATATAAGCTTCCCCAATCAGTGTCTTTTTCATAAACTTCCCTCCATTGGAGACAAGCAGAATCTGGGAAAATAATAATAAAAAATAATTATCATTGTGCATAGTAACATACTGCATTTGCTGGCAAACATGAAAGATTCAGAAATGTTGAGCTCTGTTTGGGTACTCACATATGAGGAGAGAAACACCAACCATATATAGAGTCATCTTTCCAATAGAAAGGAAGCCCTGTGAAAACTGAACCTTCCCTCTCTTCTATTTTATTATCATGGGATGTAGCAAATAGATGACAATCTTGAACTTTAGTGAGCAATTTGTTTACCTGCTGGTTACTAAAGACAAACACAAGGTCAAGTTTTAAGTTACAGGGTAAAGCTTTATGCAGGTGAAGTACCAGCCCTTCTTAAGTGCATGGAAGCCAGAGGGTGCTCTGTTTAAGGGCTAGTAGATTAGTGTGTGAGGAAGTCCAGAGTTCTGGTTTCTGACCTCAGCAAGCACTAGTCTAACCTAAAATGTAGACTTGGTCTGAAATGTCATTCCTGCTGAGAGCCACAGTGTTGCATCTGGTCTTATGGCTCTTACTAGCCCAGCCACGGAGAGTGGGAAGGGCAAGGAATAGCCCTGGCACTTACGTGAGCTATGCAGGCTGGGTGTTCAAGACTCTCCCTGATCTATCATACAGGCACATGTTTTCCAGCTAAGCAGGTTCATACCATGCAAGCAATAGCCTTCTCTGAAGGACTTCATTCATTCTGTGGATCTATAGATTCATTCTATGTGTTTCTGGGAGAAATACATTTGACAACATATGTACTTCAGAGGATGACTTATAGTTACAGAGTCAGATAAATTCTGGCATTTCTTAATTATTGTGTAACTGAATTAACAAGTTCAATGCTTCATTTCTTTCTTAACTTCCTAGGTTTTCCAAAAAGAAAAAGAACTAATGAAAATTTGCGGTTCCATGATAGGATTAGCAGCAGGTTTATAATATTCACAGTCACTGAGCAGACCTCCAGCAATGAGCAAGGGAGGCAACTGATAACAGTAGGAGGCTGTCACCCTCTGTGTGAACCAGCAGGAGAGAAAATAGGGCATTTTGTTGCTTGGTTTCACAGATCTAGGCTAACAGAAAAATGGAAGGACTTGAGGATTTTGTACTCCATTAAGGTGCTGGAAGAGACCATATGGCAATAGACATGTAATGGAACTGTAGAAGAACTAGAGTTTCCAGTAATGAAGAACTTTAACATGTTTTGAAATTTTTCATTCTGATTTAGGAAATAAGGTAAAAAATGCAAACTTTACAGTACAATGGAAATTTAGAAGAAAAAAAGAGGGGAAGAATTTTGCAATCATTTTCCTGGATGAGCTTCCCGTTTCCCTGGCCAATTATGATATTAGTTGGCAAGTAAGGGATGTACCCGGACAGCTTAGACACCTACATGCTCATCAGTCAACAGGTTTGACAAGGGAAGACCAATTGACCCTTAGGCACTGAGCTATTAGGGAACCCCACATTACTTCACTCATCAGAAAGCTCATCCTTGGGGAAAATAGGCAGCCTTCCTCCACTGCCAGTGGCTTCTAGGTCACTTGCTTCAGTGTTTCCTGAAGAAATGGACAGCCCAGAAGCTGGCAAGCCAAACCAGAACATCTGTGAAAAACATTCTTCTGGGTTTTTCTGATTACCCTCACGTAGGACATTATGTATTTCTAATTGCAGTGAGCCAGTCAGCCAGGAGCCAGCTAGGGAACAAGGCGAAGGAGCCAGGAGCTTAGTGCTTTCCAGAAGGGTCCCAGGTGGGTTGCCAAGGAACAGGGAAATCAGGGAAGCGAGCGAGCAAGCTGCCAGGGGCTGCGGCAAGTGCCTGTCTGAAACCTGTCAAAATGTTTTCTGCAGAATGTTTTCATTCTGACACATCAACAGTTTTGGGACAGAACAAAATTCTAACAGGAATTTTCCATCACTTCTGTCCTTGATCCTTCTCTCCACTCGTCCCAGCTGGATCCCTGGTATCTGTCTTCTCTAGCTTGTCTGTCTCTCAACCTTGGTTCTTCCCTGCTCCAGGCTTTAAATTCCAGCCTTGTTATCTTGAATCAGCTAGTCTCAATTTCTAATCCTTAGGATTTTTTTTCCTTATTCCCAATACTCTTGACCAGATGATTCTAGGCTTCTTTTCCTTTCCTTTCCTTTCCTTTCCTTTCCTTTCCTTTCCTTTCCTTTCCTTTCCTTTCCTTTCCTTGCCTTGCCTTGCCTTGCCTTGCCTTGCCTTGCCTTGCCTTGCCTTGCCTTGCCTTGCCTTGCCTTGCCTTGCCTTGCCTTTCCATAGGAAATTATTTTTCTATAGAACTCTGTGGGTTCTTCTTTACTGGTCTACTCACCCCTTATGGTTTCCTCTTCAAACCAGCACTGGAAGCAAAGTTTTTACAGGAATTTTAGCTCTTAAACTTTGGCAAGACTTTATTGAACACTCTGGATTTTCCCAGGTAATATAACATCTTAAATAGTCTTTTATTGAGTCTGTTGAATCAATAAGGATGTTAGGACACCTTAACACAGGGAAAACAGTATCTATTTTTGTTGGCCTTGTTTTGTAAGTAACATCCATTTTGGCTTTAATTCTAATGATATAACCAATAAGCCTAACATAGGCACTTAGATAATTCAGTCTAACTTTAGTCATCAACATGTAGTTGGCTTGTTCACGTCAGTCTTCCAGATTTAAACATACATTAAGTGGATGCTGGTATGCCCAACAATTCCTCCCACTTACTTTTAAGATTAGCATGCAGATACTCCTGGAATTGTCCATCCCTTTCCACTGACTAGAGGAAGCCTGAATATCTGGCTTATATTAGTTATCTACTCAAGTGAAAGTAAATGAAGGTAGGTAAAGTGAATCCTACCTGTAAAAAAGCATATCGGACCAAATGATCAAATCTGTTTAAGCAACTAAAACACAGGAGAGGGACCATTCCCTGAATCAGTTCCACACATCATTTGATGTGCCACAGACTGAAAACACCATCCTTTACAAATGTACACAGAGAATATCTGACTTGGCATAATCAGTGATTCTGCAATGTCTGAGATTATGCTATTGTGTCTAACTCTAGGCACCACAAATTTTAAAGAAGTTGAGGAACTGGAGAGAAAGATAAAATGATTAGGCATTTAGGTAACAGGACATATAAAAGAAATTTGGTTTACTTACCTTGGAAAAATAGAGAGGAGAGATATGATAGCAACATTTCGGTGTGCAAACTTTTTTTACAAAACAAAAGCAGATCCGTTTTTCTCTGTGCTTTGTGAGGATACTTAAGGATTAGTTAGATTAATTTTAAAATATGGCATATTTAAGTTAGATATTACACTAAACTTTCTAAATATATATAAAAATATTTTTGGAAGGCATGCATAACTTCCTTTTCTAAGGGATTTTAAGAACAGATCAAGCCTAAAACATTCAGGCCTGGTCTATAAATAAGCTTCCTCAGCATGGGGTGATGGATTAAACCATCTTTTAAAATCTGCTCCAGCCCGATATTTCCATTATTATGTAGTTGTGTTATTTCCTTTGTAATTTTCTCTTTTCAGCAAACAACTGGGGTAGAAGATTGATCTCAAATGCCCATAGCACAGCATGAACAACATCCAAAATTAGGTTTTAATAAAATGCAGAATTACCTGAAGAGAATGCCCAGCAGGACTCAAGCTAAATCTAAATGTTTCATTGAACGAAGGCTCTCGGTCGTGCCTGCATACCCTGGTTTTCTTCTTAATTACTCTCTTTTGTGTAGAGATATTGACAACATACAGCTTCACATACAGGTCTGGGGAAGAACAGTTCAACGAGTTAAATGCAAAAGCTTTTAAATAATCATTGTTGCTAATGATTTCAACAGAGAGGAAGTGTTGTGAAGAAACAGAACATGGCACTTTACAGAGCCATATTCTGTTCTCATTCACATAGTGTAGAAATGGAACCATCCCACTAAATGCAAGGGGATTATTTTGTGTTTGCAATGCTGTCATTAAAGGAACAAATACCTTGATGTTTTTATGTATATATGAAAATATTATTACTAACATGAGTTTTAATTTTTAAAAATTTTTCACCCAAATACATTTTTTTACCGATATCATTGTTCTTTAATTACCTAGGGAGTTATAATTTTTATTAAAGTTTAAAGAAAGGATTAATTTTTAACAATCAAAAGTAAATTAAAAAGAGGATTAACTTCTGAGAGTTAATTTGCTTCTACAAAATGTTTTTACTTTCATTAAAGTTACTCATATGAGAAAAAAAAGCACTTCAAAAAGAATCCTATAGAATATGTCATTCTGATTAAGAAGTAGTTTTCTTTCCCATTTTAGTGGTGATGTTAAATGACTTCAGATACATCCTACTTAATGTTTTTGAAGTATCATGAAGCTGGTTTCTGTGTGATACCTGGTAGATGATCTGGAGATTTAAATTTGTATGTGATATTTCTGCACTGAAGGATTTCTACTATCAGCTGTTCTCCATCTGTCTTCATTTCCTTCTTTAATGCAATCTTGATTTCACCCATAACCTGTGTTTTACCTGGAAAAGCAGAAAAAGCAACCCCCATTAATGTAAAAGGAAACTGAATCTATCTTTCTAACTTGGAAAGAAGTAAAGATTTCTGGTTTGTTTTTTTCAGTTTAGGGGTTTTTTTTGTCTTTTTTTTTATTTTCAGGACAGCTTACACTTTTTAGTCAGGGGTATAAAGATAATGTATTGCTTGAATGAACAAATGGTAGATACATGCCGTACACTTGTGTAACTAGATTATATGCTTCAGAATGTATTTGCCTCAGAGGAGCTTTGTTCCCAAGAATACAAATTTCACTTGGAGTCATTACAAGTCATGTAATGGTCACTACAATTCACGTTTTCAGAAACCTTTACTACAAGATTCTGAAGTCATCCCCTTAAAAAAAAAAAAAAAAGGAAAGGAAAAAAAAGGAGAATATTCAGAGTGAGAGAAGAGTGTTCCTCTGAACATTCAGAGGAGAACAAGAGTGTTAAAAAGTACGATTCTGAAAGTCAATGAATTAAGACTTCGGTGAAGTTAACATTTCATTTCACCTTCTTACATATATGGAGCAATATCATTCACACAATTTAAAGGGAAGTGCTCACTGTGACCTTTAAAAGTAAAGGTGATTTCCCTTTCATACGTGGGCAGAAATACGTGGGCCCATTATTCCTACATTGTATGGATTTCTCTAAAGCAGTCCAGAGATGGAGAGAAGGCACAGAATGAAACGTAGGCAAAGCTGTTTGGCCTTTCCCCTGCCTGTCCTCCCACAAGGCTGTACTGAAGCCAGGCAGAGTAGAGCAGGGCTACATCTTCTAAATGAGTGCGGTGGTGTAAGCAAAGCCCATGCCCTCAGCTCAATGCTGTCTATAATAGCATCATGTCATAACGGGGGTTGTATTTCTATATCTATTGTCCTGCTACTGTGAAATATTATTTCACCTTCCTCTTCTCTTTAGACATTAGTAAAAAAAAAAACCCAAATTGTTAAGCCCCTGGGAGTCTTTATTACCTAGTTTCTGGTGCCAGCAGGCTAGAGCTTTAATGCATTACCAGGAAATTCTAGAAGCTTGTGCCAAGATGTTGTAAGGAGCAAAGCAATTCTGCAGAAAGTAAACAATTATAATACATCTGGAGAAGCTCCTCTCTTTAGGAGTAGAAAGTTACCAAGTGGCATTTAGAGATTACTTACCTGTATTACAAATGTATAACCAAATTTGAATAATCCCCACTAAAAATGCCAGCTGTTGTTTCACAGATGTCCATGAGCAATCATACATTCTATTGTTTTTCCTACTTAAAATATTTTTGGGGATCATGAATAAAAATTTATTAACAAATAATCACAGCTACAACCTGGGCCCTCAACCCTCCTCACAAACTGAGGCTGGAATCTAACTTACAGTCAATAACAAATTTGCAATTGGGCTTCAGCTGGGTCAGCGTTTCACCCATAGTTTGTAAGGTGGGAGACAACCTGTTAGGAGGCAAATGATTCTTTCACTATAGTTAATCATCACAAAACCCTTCCTATATGCTTGAACATGCAATAATAGCATCTTGCTTTCTACTGTATGTTTGTGCAAAGAGAATGGAGCCCTCATCTTGTGATGGCAGCAGCAAAGATCATCAGTAGCTGGGATCAAAGGAGGAAAGGCCAACAGTGCCCCTGTTATTCATTAATCTGTTCCAGCATGTGTCAACAAGCTTTAAACTATGAATATAATGCCCTTTTTCTGGAAAGTATTGAGTGACCTAGCTATTCTGGCTAAATTGTGGATTTGAATGACTGGAAAGAGATATAAGAAAAAATTATGATGCCTCCTTTGCTCTGTGGACAAACTACCAAAATTACTGATGAAGACATGACACACCTGACAGGTGTTGCATAAATCTTGCTTTTTGATCAATATTGGTTCTTGCACTGACTCCAATGCTTGACCATGACAAAGGCCCAACATGGACAGTTGTAGCACAAACCTAACATTAGTTTCAGGCAATGTTTAGTTAAACACTTCCTTTTCTGGAAAATATGGTCACCTTATTTACTTTACTCTATTCCCTCTCTGTCCTTTAAGGTTTATTTGCAACACTTGTTAGGATGTCCTCTTTCTTGATTACCTTAGTACCTTCCTTGTCACTTAGATGTGCATTCAACCTAAAATGAGATCAGGTAGGCTGGATGCTACTTGTGATGCTGTGAGCTAGGAAAAGGGAGAAATGCTTCCAGTAAATTGCAATGTGTTTGAAAATTCCAGCACCATTTCTCAGCATCTGGAAATTTTCCGTGGACTATTTTGTATTCCTAGATACTCCTTATAACAAACAATCCTGCTTCACTATTTAAGCCTCATGGGTAAAACAACGACCACCAGCTGTGAGCACATGAAGCATGATAGCTCTCTTGTGCTTCCATACTAATTTCCTTTTCTCCCACAGCATGCAGTGAAAAGGCCTTAACACCAGCCTTATGAAACATTGCACTAAAATAAATCACCACTTCAAAACCTAGCAGAATTTTGAAGGCTCAGAAGAGATTCCTATTCCTTCCGTTGTTTGGCTTTTTCCCCTCTTCCTCATATATGTTCACTACATCTTTCCTTTGAAAGGTGTGTAAGAACATCTCAAATGTACATTGGTTTGTGCAGTTGATTCTTTAAATGGAAATATATTTTGCAAAAGAGATGCACTGATGAGCAGAAGTGTTAATGAACTGTCTATGAGCTGTTGAGAGAGTTCACAGTGGACTGAGCTGGACATGAATGTTCTTTGACTGATATGACAGAAATAAAGTTGCTCAGGGTGTCAGGGGACTGGATGACGCTGGGGATTGCACTGGTAGGAATAGCTCAAAACACAGTGCCCAGTCACAACGTTTTGCATTCTTCTATAAGTTTAGAAAACATCAATCATAAGTGATGTGTAAACAGAACTGTTTGTGGGTATTTTGGTAGTCATTGGATGATGATAAACAAATGCTACAACACAAGTCTGAAAAAAGTAAATACAGTGAAATAGATGTTGCATATCTTTCTAAGAAAGTACTAATATGGCTTTCTAAAACACTGGGAAATCATTTGTAACTTGAATATTACTGTTTGCCTCCAGGAAGATTCCAGGTGAAACACGTGCAAACCAGGATTATCACAGTGGCAAAGAACCATATAGTAAAGCACTAAAAACATTACTTTCTAATTTAGCCTAGGAAACAAGGACTGGAAAAAGATGAAATTGCTTTATACAAACATATGATAGAGTGAATATTGAAAGGGATAAGACCTATTTAAGCTGAATTTATGTGATATTTTACCTGTTACATATATATCAAATGCAGGTTTACTTATGTACTGCAAGAGGACCACGGACATGCACAGCAACATTGTGTTCACTTTAAGAACACATTAACAGTAGCTAATCAATTCTTAAAAGTATATAGCTATGATTAAATACATTAGTGTTTTTTACATGACAATACACCTCTTTTTAGGGGACCAGATTTATGAAAAATCCATTAACAATTAAAAGGTAATGGTTAATTAACTAAATTGCTGCAAGGTATCTGAGAAGTCCAGGGGTTTAAATTTGCTATGGTGATGGCAACATAAGCTGTTGCTCTTGTAGAACTGTCACACCGCGCTGTGAAAGGTTAATTAGTTCTGCTATTAGTCTAAATGACTTCTGCTTTAAATCACAGGATGTGTCATCTGTACTGTTGTTGTCAACTTCCAGGGATTGATATCTATGGATTGTGGTCCCATTCCTTTTTTATCAGATGCCTGCTTTCAAACAAAATTACCCAAGACAGTAGTAAATAGTTGTCTCCCATCGGTCTGTGTTATCAAGGCTAATTCAGCAATGCATTTAAATGAGCAGGTAAATCTCACTGGACAATGGCAGGCATTTAATTCAGTTCAATTGTCTAAATGTAAATTTCTGAGCTAATTGGCACATTTATGTTAGAATAAGTTAAATTGCTTTCTGAGATTGACTATGTCTATTCACATAGGTGGACCAAGTGTGAGTACATTAAACTTGGGAATTCAAGTATGAGATGCCTAAATGCTGCTACCCGGTGAGCATCATACTAGCGTAATTTGCTGAATGGATGACAGATGGCCAGAAAACAGAATTAAGAAAATACACAAACTGACATTTTGTTCCATGGTTGTGTATAAGTTAGTACAGGCTCCTTCTGTTCCAGAAGAGTGACTGGGGTATTAGAGCGGTGGAATTAGAAGTAAAATAGGAGGGGGCGAGGAAATATTGACAAACGTTCCCCAGCATTCTTCTTTCCAAATGAAGTTTATAACAGAATTATTGTTTCCAAAATAGGTAGGAAATGCTCTTCTGGAGCTTCAAGATTCATACACTTTATGGTCAAGGATTTAAAATCACAGAAAGGTCTTTCTGAGCAGCTTCCAGTGAGCCTGGCCTACTGAGCATGGCAAGGTTAATGTTTTGGGTTGTGGTGGTGGGTTTTTTGCTGTTGGTTTAGTTTTTTTTTTTATTTAATTCCTTATAGCCCAGACCATCCTCTTACTATTCATTCAAAGAACTCAGATGCTAGAAAAAATAAGCAGGACAAAACAAACAAACAAAAAACCCAACTGAACAAAAGACAACAACAAAAAATGAACTTTACTTTCCTACACTTTGCGGCTACAATCTATAGGACTAGCATGCCTTATCCATCATGTATGTAGAAGAGAAAGGAATATAGAACATGATTCGCTTTAGCAGGATTGCTCCTCCTGTTTTTCCTTTTGTGTGTGCTCAGAGAAACGACTGCATTTTAAAAAGAATACATACTTTTTCAGGGTTTATTTCTGCACTTTCTGATTATGAATATTCATGCTACTTTCATTTTTCTGAAAGCACGCATCCCAGAGAGCAACCCTAGGTTTCCAAATGTTGGTGCAGAACAGCTTGCTCTACTGCTGCAGACAAGCCCCCTTTAGAAACGACCAGACACATCCACACTGCTTTGCCCTTAGCCCTATGTCTTCTGACCCCCATCTTGTTGCCTTGTGGCAGGAACACAAAAGTTAAATTTTTTTGTGATATTTTAGTGCAAAGCACCTGAGAAAATCAGGGCTTTCTTATTTTAGCATGATGATGGTGGTATATAGACAGCATGATTCTGCCCTAGGGAATGGCAAAGGAGAACGTTGGAGTATTTGGTGGTACAGGACCAGCTGTGTTAGTGCTGACAGTCAGTATAGAGCACAGGGAAACAAAGAAGTGCTCCATGCTGTTGGGACATGAGCGGACTGTCTCCAGAACTGAGGTTTTTGTCTCAGAATGAGCAAATCAGTCTGTGCTAAAAGAATTCCCAGGAGAAAAACCAAAATCATTCAGTATGGAAATTAAAGAATCCAGGTCAGGGAGTCAATGAAGGAGAGAAATTATATGACAGTGCAAATGCCAGTTATGAGACTATATGATGCAAGTCTGTAAATATTCTCTTGAGGAAAGTTTGGGAATAAGAAATTGCCACAGGTTTTTGCATTAGTGGCTTCTGGTGTTTGGTACTTGTCATATTTTGCGTGAGTGTTCCCCACAAGCACGCTGAAGTGAATGAAACTTGTCTCCCAACTTGTCTTAAAAACATTTCTGAGTGTAACATGAAGTATTGTTTCTTCTGAATCTGTTACGTTTGTAATTCTGCAAGAGTGAGTAATAAGCCTCAGAATTTCCATAATCTTTCAGTCTAAGATGAAGAGATGAGTAATGATTTACATAGTGTCATCATAAGCATATGATCAGAAATAAAGACTTCTTTTGTTAGAACTAATTTCATTTCCTTAGGTCTTTGTCTGTTTTGATACCCTGAGAAATTAAATTAATGAACCTCTGAGAGCTCTGTACAGTGTTCATTGATAGAATACAGGATTTTCTTTGATGTCTTTTACCACCATTTGTCTCACAGGTATCTAATGACCTGGACTTGGTGCAGATATAGTTATCTCTAACACTTTGTGATGAGACATCATGTCTTCCAGGACTAAGCAATTCATATGCTCCTTATGTAGGTGTATTGCTTAAATAAACAAAATCTTGGATTCAGCTATATTAGGGTACATTTGTTTAGAAGGTTAGAATATGTAGTAGCATGTCATAAAATCTAAGGAATCCAAGGTGAGTTTTTGAGAACTTGATTCAAAAAAGGAGAATGTACAGCTTTAAAATATGGGACATGATTAAAGAGAACCCAAAAACATGGGTTCTGTCCCCAGATCCCCATCCCTTAGTAGCTTTCTGTGATATTAGACTTCATCTCTGTGCCTCTTCTCAGAGGTGGAGATAATAACATCTACTTCTTTAACTAAGAGTTGTTTGGATTTAGTAACTGGGATTGAGTATACTGTAAAGAGAGAGACTTTGATCACGTAAGCATAAACATGACTTTGGTGTGTAGTCCCTAATACCATGAGATAACACAAAGACTTAGAAAGGCTGATGAGGACCTCTGACACTGTTATGTTTCCCTCCACCATAATCCATGAAGCTCATATAGACATACTTTTCTGTCTAACAGAGTGCTGTTGTAGCAAGAAATATGTTTCTGCTGGATTCCTTTAATGCTATTTTGAGAACCAGAAGTCCATCTTCTAGCAGACAGCTGTGCTTCAGGAAAACAAGATAGCATCATCTTATTGCAATAAATAATTCAGTATTACTACAAATACTAGCCATTTATTATTTACATTTCAGTATTGGAGTTAAACAACTCCAACTAAAGGTAAAGCAAAGGACCATTCAATACTATTTTAAAATTAAATATACCATGGATTCAAAATACCAACCAAAACCTTCCAATCTTTTTTTAAGCAAACACTTCTTGCTAAAAAAAAAAAAAAAAAAAAAAAAAAAAATCACATCAGTTACTTGAAGTGCCAGCTGTTTGTATTCATAATGTCTTTCATGCTCTTGCTGGGACATGAGATGCTGGGACATGAGCTACTGGCAAAGCTGTTCTAAAACAATGATGGATGAGCTTTATAAAAAATGCCTTCCAATGTTTACAGGCTCCAACCTTTTCTGTCTTTTTGAGTTTTTTTCATTACCTTCTTTTATTCTTTCACATTTCTCCCACATATTTCTTTCTCCTTGAAAACTGCCACAATTTTCTCTGTAGGCTGTTTTTATCTTTGTGTTCCCTACTGTAAGAAAAATCAGACATCTAATACAGTCTTAACTACTACCTCCTCCTGTCTCACAGTGCTTTAAATAGATGTTGTTGTGTTTACAGGCATAAGACTGTCTCTTATGCTCCCCAGCTCCACAGATAAGGCTGAGTACACGCAGGTTCTGAAATTTGTTGCTCCTCTTGCAACCAGATACCCAGTCTGCCCTGCATGGGGCTATCAACAGGTCATGGGACAAACTAAAGCTAGAGTAAGGCTGCCTCTTTTTTCCCCTGCTCTGAAGAGGAGTTGCAGCTGCTGAGGGTCCCTAGTATGTGTTCAGCCTTCTCTCATCTGCCTACGTGAAGGCTAGGTGTCATACATGAAGGGCTCAGGTGTTATTACAATATATTCTCTCCTTTACTGTGCAGGCAGTCATGCTTCTCAAATAGTAAACACTATCGGTTCAACTCCTGACAAATGGGTTCCCTTTGGGATACAGGGATGCTCTGCAGCAGGAGCAGGCATGAACTGAGGGCACTGCTCTCTCTTTTCCCTTCCCTCTCCTTACCCTGAAGATGTGAACTGCTGTGAGCAGACTGTATATTATGAGATGAGCAAAGAAGATTAAGGTCTTTCATTAATATCTACCTGTCTCCTCCGATGTGATGTATATGCAATCATGTAATGAAGGAGAGGAGCAGAATTAAGGAACTTTGCTCACAGCAAACAAAATTTACAATTTTGTGGGCAGTGAGAGTCACTGGCTTTCAGGCTCAGGCATATGAACAAGCTGACAGTTTTATGTTATGGTTCTTAGAGCTAGCAGGCTCACTGCCTGCAAAATTTTGAATATACTAATGAAGAAATTTAGCCTATATGCCCAGAATTCTTAGTAGGATTAAACAAAGAATATTTGAAGGAAAATAGTTTGCAACCTTTATTTTCAGATGAAACAAAACTGTTGTGCAAAATACATTTTGAAAACAGAGAAAGCCTTTTGCCTGTTGATATTTCGAGGTGTGGAATATTTCTCAGAAAAGATATAAACTCTGTTCCATTTATTGGTCACCGTGTGTGTGCACCTCTTTCAGAGATTTGATTCATTTATTTTAAAATAAAATAGAAATAAAAAAATATAATGCTGTGGACTGGTGTCATATGTAAAAATTCTTGGCCTGAAGTGATTTGTGGGAAAATAATACTGATACTTCACACATGCTCAAATATGAAAAATAAAAATCACAGACTTGTAACAAACCAGTTTCAACTGGCTTTATTTCTGTTAGGTGGCATTTTAAAATGCTGTAGGAAAAGGGTAATGAGGCAGTAGCAAGAGGTTAATGAGACAATAAGATTAGAGGAGATGAATTAGAGGAATAAGTTTCACTAGTGTCAGAAGCTGCCCAAGTCAGTGACCTAAAGAACAGTATAGGGGGTCAGAGATTTCTCCAGAAAGATTTTTTCAATATTTTAGTGCGACTGGTCCCTGTGCCATAGAGGCATTTGGAATAAATGGAGGGAAGATAATGAAAACTGTAAATATTACATTCAATCAATTTAGGTGATCAGAGATGACTACAGAGATTGCTTTTAATTATGAGGATGAACACAGAATATCTGTATTTGACAGGCGGTGGGTAGAGGGAGAATAAAAATGGAGTGAGGAAAATCAAGAGAGTTACAGAACTAGTACGTCCTACTAGAAATCTCTTATTTATATTTATTTATACTTATTTATACTTCTGTGGAAGGGAAATCTTATGTTCTAAGCTGATTATTCTATCAACATCCTCTCTGCAATTCATTCAAATACCAGAATTCCCCAAAATTTAGCTTTGGTTTAGAATAATAAACTAATGACAAAGTTTATCATAAGGTGTCTAACTCAAACTCCCTGGACTTTGTAGTCAGTAGGGATAGTGCCTCCTTAAACTTATATCTTAGGATGGATAAATGCCTTCTGGAGCTGCCTGCGTTTTTTTTTACTGACAGTTGAGAGGCGAGGTGATGGCTTTGATTTGGAAGCCTGATTTTTAAACAGTGAAATTAGGCTAGAAGTATCAAAATGCAAATCTACAGCTCTACCATTTCCATAACTTCAATAAGAGAATGCTAAAATGACGGTTGAAATTATTCTTGCTATTTTAATTGAACTTTAAAATAGGTACAGCTTGGACCTGAAAGGGGCAACTATGCAGCCTCATGTCTCAGAAGGCAAAACTCTCTTTAGCTACCTTTGCTCCCTTTCATCCTCACCATCAATCATTGCCTGAGCCTAAATATAAATTCACAATTTTAGCATCTTACATAAGGAGACATATCAGACACTGCAGATTCAACTGCATAAAAGACGGCTTGCCACAGCACATCTGAAATTTTCATGGTGAGAGGCACACTTTGCCCTGGCTTTCGAATGGACAAAAGTTTGTACATGGAAAAGAATAAAAGCATTTAATGTCATGCATACAGAGTAACCTGAACCTTGATTATTTTAAGCCTGTTCTATTGCAGCTTTACCAAGGAGAAAATGTGTTGCTAAAGGGAGAAGAAATTCGCAAACTGACATTAAAAGTCTGTATTTGACATAACTACAGTTCAGTAAAGTATTTTGCACAATACTACAATCATCTTTGTGTAACATAGCATAGATGTTCTGTTAAAGTAGGACAAATGAGTCTGCAAGCTCTTTTTCTATGTCAGTATGAGAACACAAGATGGGTTTTACCTACACAAAACCAGGGAAGATTTTGCTAGATTTTGCTTAGGTTCTCATTTAAATTATGACAGATTTTAAGCTACTTTCCCTCTCCCATGGCAAATACATTTTTTATCTTTTTTTAGTTTTGATATGCAAGTTTTTGAGAATTTGACAATGTAGTCTGAAATGACAAAATCCCTTCTGAGCCAACCTTCACTTTCTGTGCCAAAATAATGAAAAAATTTACACCTTCTTGCTCTGAATATATATATCTGAAGATGTGAATATCACAACAGATTTATTTATTCTTTTTGTTCACTTGATATCATGAAATTAGATATTCTGGCTTGAACCACTAGAAACCCCAGGAAAGGGATTAAAGTCCATTTGGCTTATATTACAATATGGTGAAATTATAACGGAAAAATTATGAGCAGTTTAAGATGAATGAAATGACTCCCATGGATGGTCGCAAGAGACAATAGAAAATTTGCCCAAAGACATAATAAAGATGATCAAATAATTATAAATTTAATTCAGAAATATTAGGTAGCACAGTATCAGATGGGGAAAAACTAGAATGCCAAGTAGGTTTTATATATTATTTACTGTTGTGAATCCAAAGAGAAACTAATCCTTTGAACAGAATATTTTATACTTGGGATGTGGACAAACATCCCCCAACCTAAATTCAAATACACAGAGTGCTTTGAAAATACTGTAAGAACAACATATTTCCTAAGAACAACAGCTACAAATGAAAGCAATGAAACCAAAGTACTTGAAGATTGCATTTCTGAAAAGTAGTTGTTCTGTTAGGAAACCTGCTGACCACTCAGGAAGCAGAGCGACATGAAAACAAAGTTTATTTATATAATTTCTGTTGAATTTGTAGGTCAGACAGAAGCAAAATCATATTGCATTTAAATGTAAACCAAAGAACCTGTTGCATTACAGGAACACCTAGGAACTTCCCCATTTGCTTTAACAGATAGCTGCTTAGGTGGTGATTTTTTATTCTTTTAGTGTTTTAGACGTATGGTTTGATGAATGAAAAAAATCCAGCTTCAGGGGTAGATGGATAAAATTAGATCCAGCTCTTTAAAGAATTTAGATCATTAGAAAGATACATAGAAACAAAGCTCAAGGATAAAGTGCTGACTTCAGGAGTAGACGTTACCTACATATCTAATACAGGCTTAGTTTTAATAGGCATGGTAAAGATTTTAAAAGCGGTCATCAAACTGAAAAAAATACTGATGTTTTCTGACTTAGCAGTGCAAATAATAGAATATTTTGATATTTTCCCATTGTGTTAAAGCTGCCCTATCACAGGGAAGTATACACACTGAATAGGAATTGGTGCAAGAACCACATATGACGTTTTCATTGCAGTTAGTTTGAAGAGTGGTTCATTGCACATTTACTGCACAGACAATAAGCACTGAGCCTGCACTGTTAGTGCAGTGGAACAAGCTGTTTCATTTCACAGCTTGCCCAAGTCATTTATAGCCCATAAAAAATTACTTAACACATGGTGGTATATGTAACTCTATAAAGCTTTCTTTGAGAAGGAGGTGGAAGATGGCATTTGTATACACAAATATATCCGTACACATACTTAAGCTAACGCAATATGTTAACACTCTTTTGTGCTATAAACCTAGTAGGCACACTATCATGATAACTGAAGATGAAAATTTTTTGTAAGAACCTGCCTATTCACTCCTCACATCATGATTTCCAGATTCCCCCTCAGATTTATACTGCAGCTCTGAGGCTCTTCAGTGAAATATGCTTAAAGTCTTGCTCATACCTCCCTGGAACTACACACTGGTGAGCACAGTCTTGTGTGCTGCACAGCTTGGGTACCAGAGCAGATGCTTCTGCACTGACTGTTCATGTGGAAGACAGGTAATGCTATTATATTAATAAATTTTCTTTTGCATACTTACATTACCTGGTACAGTGGTAGCAGCCCACTGTTGAGATGTTATTTCTCTATCATTAAATAAGAATGATTACTGAAATAATTGTTGCTAATAAGACTACTAAGTATAAGAGTATGAGAAATTGTCTATTCAGTGTGATAGTAAGAGCTGTTATAATTCTAACAAAGCTCATTGTGTCTAATACATGAAAGAAAGCCAAATCTGTCTTCCAGGACCACCAGAGTGTTTTGTGGCTGGCTGCAGAGAACCCAGGAAATTTTAGCACAAAAATGCATACTTGTAAATACTACTGGGATTCAACTACCTGCATAATCTGTCCAACAGAGCAATGAGGGATGATCCTTTCAATTAATCAGGATAAACATGGAATCAGCTCAGTCAAAACTGGAAAAATGTGTTAATCCAAATTTTGCTCAGGAGGGATGGACAGAAATATTATGCAGAGTATTCCACAGTATTATGTAGAATTCAGAGTTCTACAGTCCCTGGAGGACTGATACCTGGAAGCATTGCTTGCAGTAATGTGGAGATGGTTCTTAAAGTTCTTACCAGTTTGGAGAAATATCAATTTACCTCTCAGCTCCTGCCCAGAGTCTTCTGTTAAATGCATATTATTTTTTTAAAGTTTGTAACCTTCCATTGGAAATCTTTATAGTCTAAAGTACCTGTCTTTCATTGAAATACATACTTTACATTTTCCCTCTTATTCAGCACTCAGCAGTGTCATTATTCTTCATTTCATGTAATGCTGATTCCCTCAAACTGCTATAATAGACATATCCTAAAGTTGGTATTTCATTGCACTGTTGAACTGATGTGTGTGGTTAAAGTCCACAGAGATACATTTGAATAAAAAACATCATATAAAAACCTAGAACAGAAGAAAAAGTACAGGGACAGTACAGCACAGCACTTAACATAAATGCACTCATAGAGCTTTGTGCTGAAAACTGAAGTGATGGAAAGAAAAAGAGAAAGGGAAAACGTGCTCCTATTTGCAGTGTTCATGAACCGCGAAGAAACCTGTTAAGTAAATGGAATGATATCACTTAAAAACCAATGGTGAAGCTCAAAACTATGAGATAATTCAATGTTCCGAGTGGACTAAATGACTCTATAGAAGAGGTCTCAATCTTCTATAGGGATAAAAACGCAAAAAAATATTTCTGAGTTTCTGAACTTTCATGGGGAATGGGGGAGATGGTGGAAGTCCTCTTACAAAGAAAGGGAGAGCTGGGACTTATGGATTTTAGAAAAAGAGAGGGGCCTAATGTTTAGAAATGGGAGAATGTGATAGGTTGGTAGCAGAGATGCAAGGGGAAAAAAGTTTTAGAGTGCAAGACTGAAAATTTTCCAATACGATGACTTAAAATTTTTATTCAGGACCTTTAAAAGTGAGAAAAAAAGTCAGAGACTGATTCCTGGAAATCTCACATCTCAGTTGCTGAGACCTCTCCCTGGTGCCACACAGAACAGTGGTACTTAATCCCCTGTTCTGGGAGCTGAGAGTCTGTCCCAAGTAAGGGGTCTTGAGGCTATGATCTGTTGGCCTTCAACTAGATTTGACAGCAATTTTACTTGCAACTGGGAAACTTTTCTGATGAAAATTTTCTCAAAACTCTGTGCCCTAGAAAAGGTGAATCACACACATATTTGAAACACACATAGGTGAAACATATAGGTGAAAACACACATATATTTGTATTTAAATATGTCCGTCTGGCCAGCTTAGAAACTCCCCCTAAATTTTCGGAAGTCACTGAAGCAAATACCATCTATTTGTAGATATTAAAAAAAACCCTTTTGTAACTCATTAAAAATCTTTTTCTGCTTCTGGGCAGTTCATATACAGCAGGACTTGCATAATTAACTGAATGTTTTCAGTAATGAATACAAAGGAGGATCTCATAGTGAGCTAATGCTCTGACAGCTCCTGTAGATTTATTATCTGGCAACTGTCTTTAAACAGAAATGAGGCTTTTTTTTCTGTCTCCTGCCACAATACAGTGAGACTGCTTTGAGAGTTAATGCCTCACAGACTTTATGCACTGAGGCCAACACTCATGATTTCATCAAGAATCTCTGAGATTTAGAAGCACTCTTTTGAAGATGACTGTTGAAGTCTTGCTCATAATTTATCTTTACAAGTTAAAGCTGTGCATATGGAAATCGAAAGGAGGGTTTTGCAAGTCCTCACAAACTGAAAGTGCAACATAGACTCCTTGCATAACATGATTTAAAACTTGTCTGGTGGTTTTTGAAATGTAAAATACCTAGGACCTGGAAAAATATTATTACTAATAATAAAGTAATAAAGTATAGCAAACATTGTACTTGTGATCGTCACCCATGAATATGATTCCACTACCTGCAGGAATTACACAGGCTCTCTTTACCATTTCAATCAATTTAGAATAGAACGTAAAAAAGTTTTTTTTCCAACTAAAAATGAAGATAAATTTAAGAAGAACAGAACATACATACTCCTGGATTTGGAACTTACTCAGGAAACGTCCTATACTGTAAGAGAGAAGATATTGAATAAAAATCTGATGTACAGTTCAGGTTTACATGAACTGAAGAAAGATGCCTTGCCCTGAACAGTCACCACAAAAAGAGTCTTGAATGAAGTAAAGAATATTTAAAAACTCTACAGCACTGCCTTTTCAGAAACCCTAAACAGACCTGATATGTCTACTGAATATCTGCTTGGAATTGGCTCAAAAACATGAAACTGCACTATCCCCTAGCGTAATGTTCATAAAGAATGACTTGCTGAGGTAGTGCCAGGTCATGGTTAGTTACCATGCCAGCTGACACACTCAACATCACTAAACAAAACCTTGTGAAGAACAGTAAGGTATCACATGAGACTCCTGTTTCTAGCATCCACTTGCAATGTTATTTGTGAGCGACCCAATGCACAACAAATTGTTTCTGTATCCATGAGGAAAACCAGTCTGTGTATAATTTCTTACAGGCTACAAGTCTCTTAATTTTTCTGACCTAACTAGGTCAGAAGAAAACATTAACAGCTATAGAAAATCTTAGGAATAAGTTCAGCTGCTTAATATGTATGCTTAATATTGAATGATTGAAGACAGAAAAATTCATAGGATCTGGACTAGTTAGTAGTTCTCATTATTATTTGACACTATTTAGTGACTTGTACAGCTGTTCACTGCGTTCCCCACAAAAGTAATTAATCACTGAGAACATAAGTATAAAAGTAGAAATATTATTTAAATATGCGAATATTGAGTTATAGATATAGATTAGCTCAGTAACAGTAACAACCTAAGTCACTAAAAATAATTTCAGATTATGATCTGCCTCTGGAAGGAAATTATGTTTTCCTAAAAGTCTATGAGGTACTTTTTCGGTAGTAATGAATATGATTGGATCTGAATTCATCTTTGTCAAATTCAAAGTACAATATCTAGATTCATCATGTAAAATTGACTTACATTGGCTTTCTCGAGAGCAATATCAAGCTGCCCATGTGATTTGGAAAATACTACATATTCATACTCAAAGACTCTTCTACTCTGCCCATTTTAATGGGTTTAAGGATTGTGGTGGTAGCGTTAATTATTTCTGTAAAGTGATTATCATTATGAAAGACAGGGCTGCATGGACGAAGAACCTGAAGATCATGTTCAGTCTTTGAAGTTACTTCAGCACATTTTACCCACTTATGACCACATATACCAGAAGTGTCCCCTCACATGGGGTTTCACAAGCAAAACTTTGGGGATCCAGTGCTGAACTGCAAATCTGTGAGTGCTTTTATATTCATCTTCTTCTCAGTGCTGAATCCACAAGGTCTCTGTATCGGTAGCTCTTCCAAAGAGGGAGAGGTTTTACCAGTCAAATATATAAATTTTGCTATCTTCAGATCTGAAATTTGATGATATGTGTACAACATAACTCAGGTAAATGCTGTTTTTAATGTCTTTCATCATTTTCATTCCTCCTTCCTGATGTGGTTTTGCTACAGAAAAGAATGCAGCCATTTAAATCCATGACTCGGAACCAAGGACATCAAAGTGATGTGGGAGACTGCAAACTTGATCCTCAAATGGCTTGCAAGACATCTAATTAACCTGTGGAAGGCACTCAACTTCAGATTATGAAATAAAATTTATACAATATAGTTCAGTTGAACAACAGATACGGCACTCTACATTAAATAGAATTAAGCTTGAATTGCCCATCATGCTGTCAGTTAATAGCCATGATTTCTATCAAAATAATCAAAATTTCTGTCTCAGGCCCTTTGTGATACATACTCTCAACTACTTGTACAACCTCTTTCTTGTAAAATTCTGGTTTGCTTCCCTTGGTAATAGTAATACCAGTGGTACTTAGCAAAAGATAAAATTTTAAAAAGATAGTATCATTATTTTCAGTTTCCAAGGAACTGAGGCTTAAAGAGCATAAAAATCTGTCTAATGTTACCCAACCCAGCAGCAAAAATCATCATGTAATCCTGTTTTCTTTTTTAGTTCTGAGTCATGTGTGATAGGATATAATATTCTTTGTGCACCTATGTTTTTGAGTGGTCTGTATTGTATGTTCACATTCATTATTTGCACAAAATCATAAGTAATTATAAGCAGGTCTTCTAGTCAGAAGGGTCAGGCAACAACAGTAATAGCAACTAAAAGTATATTGGTAATCTTCATTACTTTTCTGACCTATCTTAGAAAAGCACGAAGAGACAACATAATAAGGAGCTTTCAAGCTCCATGCTGAATTTCTTTCCTTTCCATGTGACATATAAGCTTCAGCAAAGGAGTACTTTTTTATCAAGAACACTACAAGACACATAAGGCAAGTCTGCTACCCTGCTGAGCAGTGTACCTTCTGATTTTGAGAGCTGTTTGTTACGCTTTGAAAACAGGCACTGGTAATGGCAGAATTAACTCCTTTACTGTCAAAGAAAAAACTGGTGCCATTGGGAACTACAAATACTGTTGCTGAGTCTTCCTTAATGCTTTACTCACAAAACCATCATCCTACTGCTCAGACAATTAAAAGGCAAAGGAAATCTGGTTTGTTTATTTTCTGTTATTCAGCAAAAACCATTTTTTAAAAATAACCTCTTATTTACAAAGCCTGTGATGTGATATGCCAGGTCTCACTGGCATATGTAGGGTAAGGAAAGAAAAGAATATGTTATCTGTATGCAGTTGCAGCAGGGAACTTCAAGCAATAGAACATAATTACCTGGGAGGAATTTGGCCAACTTGGTGGTTATGAACAATACTATGGAGTGTTTAATAAAGAGTTGCAGCAGATTGCTGCTTTAAACTCTTCCTGGCGAGACATCCCCTTAAAGAAAATAATACTATCCTTGGCACTGCTCTAGCTGCAAAGAACATCTTTACCTGTAAATAATCGCTGATTCTTATTCATCTTAAAATGGCATAAATGGGCCCTGGTGCTGCAAGAGCTCTTTTCACACTCCTGCTTATTTCTTCCCACACAGTTTCCTTGATGTTATCTCCTTTAGCCATAGAGGCTTGTACAGCTGCCTGGTGAACTAGTTGGTAGAAATGATCCTACTAAATGCCACCTCACCCTCCCTCCACAATGATTTTGGGTTAGTCACTCAGCTCAATTCTGCACATGCTTTGTGCCACCATGAAGGATGAAATGAGGTTGTAGGAAGGAAAGAATGGCATTTTTCAGCAGCAATGCCGGTTTATGACAAAGTGTGGTTTATGAAGCAATCCAATCCCACATTCACAGTAGGGTTAACTTCCAAATTAGATCAGGCTGGACAGAGCTTGTTTGTTGAGTTTTGAAAATCTCCAAGGGAGGCTCCACAGCCTCTCTGGGCAACCCTACCCAGTGTTTAACTACAATCATGGTGATTTTTTTTATTTTAGTCTTCCTTATATTCAGTTGGAATTTCCCTTACATTAGCTTGTGAATGTTGTCTCTTTCCGTGTTTGCTGCAGAGATCTGAGAAGAGACTGGCTCCATCTTCTCTATACTATCCCATAAGGTACTTAGCTACACATAAAGTAGGTCATTTCCTGAGGTTTAAAGAAACCTTAAGCCTTTCCTCAATGACACTTGCACTGGCCCTTAACCAACTTACTGGAACTCTGTTGGAGTCTCCTCAATATCTCTAGAGGCCCCAAACCAGACACATTGTTCTGGATGGGGCCTCACAAGCGCCCAGTGGAAGGGAATAATCCCTTCCTGTGACCTGATCCCTACGCAGTTACTTTTGCAGCCCAGTATGCAGCAACAGTGATCACAAAGCCATTTTCCAAATTAATATTGTTTAAAGAAAAGTTGTTAGTGTCATTGTACCTGTGACTTTCTCATAGAAAATCTGTTTTGAAGAGTGCTTTAAACAAGTTTTGTTGAACAGAACTGAGTGGACACCACACATTTTAAGATGAGAGCATGTCAAAATCAATTGCTTTGTGAGAACAGGACATTTTCTCCAATGCCAGCACTTTCAGTATTTTTAAAATTGCTTTGGGCATCAATTGTATGTTTTTAGTTTTACTCATTTTAAAAAAGTCTAAAGAATATTGAATCTGCTTTGTGATCCCTGCATTATTCCCCAACTGTTTGAAAAAAATTAGTGGCACAAAATTCTCTTTTCATAGACCATCCATTTTACTGTCAACAAAAAAGAAAAGCTCCCTCAGGAAAAGAGCTCTAAATATAGCTGTGGTGCTATCAACAATTTAGCACTCCTGCATGAATGCAAGTCCAGTTGTCTATTCGAGAGTTTTGCTCCAGGAGGTAGAAATCAGTAGTGCTGTAGCAGGAATGTAAGCCCGATTCTTCATTGCTTAGTTTTGTTGCAGGGAGCTGAAGAGATCAGATGCATACGTCTTTCTGACTGGCCATGTATGGTTGGGTTTCCTCTTTATATAAACAGGAGGTTGGTTGTGATTCCCAAAGGCTTCTAATACTGGAAATGTGTGTTCACGAAGTGAGCTAGACTAAGTGGAATATGAAGAGTTTATATAAAGACAGCTTGGCAGTTCTCAGAAGTGAGCGGGTTTGCTTCTGTCTCTTTGGCCCAGCTGTTATGCTGAAATCAAAAAAGGAAATATAACAGCCTTGATAATTTTTGTCAGCTACGTACAAGAGGTGTGATTGTGGCATGGGCAGTGAGCCCATATGTAACAGTCCACTTGGAGCTGCTAGAAGTTCCAGGATACTTCAATTCCTTGTTACCATTCCCAAGGAAAGTCTAAACAAGAAAATTTAGGCTTTTCCTTGCTCTTGTTTTGACAGACATATGCCCAGTTTCCTTGTGGGCTGCTCATTCCCCAAGCTTTTAAAGTCTGTGCTTCCAAACAGGCCCATGAAGTGGATTATGAGGATTATTTATACCCTCTGACTAGTTCCTGCATTAGCTTTATCCCTTCTTTTTCCCAGTTTCATCTTTGTTCCTCTAACAGCTCCCAGAATTCTTTATCTTCCACCTTCCCAGCTGGTGAAGGCAACCCTGCTGGGATCCTTTTCTTCCTTCTGCTAACAAACAGTTAACTAAATGTCTAAATACTGATGAGTTTTGTACCCAGAAGAAATCACTGAAGTATGAGACAGTGAACTTGTCTGAACTGTTGAGGATATTTCCATGCCTGTCCCAAGCCCTAATTCTAAAATTATATGGGACCATGGTTTAAAACTGAGACAGGCATTACTATCTTGTTATATATTCCATTACCCAGTTGTGACAAATATTAGGGATCTTGTGTAAAAAAGGAGGAAGTTACTAATTATAAATGCTGTGTTTTAACCTGATTTACTTGTGTTTCCTGTTGCTTTTTTCCCCCAAGATTATAACTGAGATTATGACTTTGTGTTCTTTTTGTGGTAAACTACAGTGAAGTAAACAGGGATAGAGCTCCTACCTCCAGAGAGGTACAGAACTCTGAGAAAATTATGTATGGTCTCTGTAGGCAACTCAGGGCTTCTTGCCAGGCTTGTCTCAGGTCAACAAGGGAGACTGCTATCTGCTAGTGTGTTTTGAGGGTGAACTTCTTTCAGCAAATACAAGGCACCAACTCTTCTGAGAGACAAAACCAATTAAGAAGCAATCAGTAGCTCCAGCTACAGTGTGAATCCTGAGTGTTCCTAGTTCTCTTCTTTCTAATGAGCTTTGTGTCAATCACCAAATCTATAGAAGAATTCTGCAGGCTGTCTATACCACCTCTACAGTGTTGGGTTTTTTTTACTCTTCCCAGAGAGATTTGAAAAGTGGAGAAAAGAGAGGATTAGTGTGGGGCTTTCCTCAAGTAGAACCAAAAGAGAAACTTATTTTATTGATAAATTGATTACTAATCTTGACAGAATTCCTGTTGCCTTGTGGAAAAAAAAATCAGACTGGTTAGTAACATTGAATTTGGAGAACTGAAAGTATTAGGTTATATAAATGCAATGAAAACAGTATTTATAATCTAAAGATGCACAAAATTGGCCCTTAAATTAGATTTGTGACCTGCTTCAGTTTTCATCTTTAATGAAGTAAACCTGATCTCTGTTATCCTGTTGTACGTCTGTGATTTCAAGATGGTTATGTTGTATCCGAGTAAACTGCTAACCCAAAATTTCTCCCCTACTCCATTTTTCACATCCCAATTAGAGCCTTTTATAACAACAACAACAACAAAAAAAAAAACAACAAATTGACACCATCTTGTGCTTCTTGTTAGTTCAAGATAATTATGGAACTTAACACTCCAAATGGTAATTACACTTGCTGTTGAGCACAGCAGCCGTTTTAGAACTGCAGACCAAATCAAATTAGCATTTTTGTCAAATAAAGTTAAATGTGCTTAAAAGTTACTTCTTGATGCATATAGAATAACATTTTACAGTGACTGTCACCTAACGTCTGTTGGAGATAGACCCTGCTGCTAGGATTCATCTGCCTGAATGTTGATGTCTATATCTGAGCTAGATGTCAAGGCGCCTTTTATAGCAAAGAGAGACCAATTGCTCTTCTAGAATATGGTTTGTCTTATTTGCAAAGAGATCTCCAGAACAGGTCAGATGAATTGTACCTTCAAGATGGTTATTTCTTTCCACTGATTGCAAAAGTTTTACTTAAGAGGCTGATCCTCCCAGAACTCCCATGATAAAATTTCTCATTGCATTATCTATTTCAGAGGTCCCAGCTGTAGAAGGATACTGGATGAGATTTTTTTTGATATAGCTAGCAAAACTCTAGGTTTTTAATTAGGCAATTAACATTAAAATAGAATGGGTATGAGACTGACATTAAACCTTTACTATTCAGAGAAATACCTAGACTACTTAAGCTGGTCCTGTTTGCAAAATCTAAAGGATCAGACCAGAATTCTCCTTATCCTCTATGTAAGATTCAAAAGAAATTGCCAATGAAATGACTAACCATTAAATTATTGTAAATGTATTTAAATAAAAAAGACCATTAAACTAGTAGAACACGTGAAAGTCAATTGTAAAACTGAATGGGATTAATAGGATTCATTGCCTTTCTGTGTAAGAGCCAGTATGAAACACAGGTCTCATCTTTTTTGCTGTCCATTGGAGTAACAAACACTGGTGTTTATTTTCCAGATTATAAAAGCTCATGAAACAAAAGTGATATTTTGAATAATAGAGAAACCCGTAGGCACAGATGGAGTATTTCATTCAGAACTGAAGGGTTTTTTTCCAAACGTGTATGTAGAACTATTATTAGGTCATAATATATGTAAGTATACATATATATGTATATATATGTGTGTGATTTAATCGTTTATGTGTGTGCACATATATGTATATATACATGCATACATGTGTATGCATATATGTGCATTTATACAAATGTACGCCTATATATCGTTGAAGTTGACCTAATCCTAGGAATCTATGTATATTAAACCTACCTTGACTCAGCACAAAGTATTAGCTTGTTGAACTAATTAACACTAAATACTTCGGTTCGAATTTAAGTTTATGCAGTTATAGCTGCCTAAATTAAATTAAAATTGCTGACTCTACTTTTGCTCCTAACATGTAGTATTATACAAATTTTTCACTTCAAGTTGTTCATAAATCTCACCTTCCATTTCACAATCTAACCGCAATTTAAAAAAAAAGAACAACAAAACAAAACAAACACTGACATCAGTACAGAAACCAACTAGGGGGCCAAAATAATTACATGGTTTGGATATTTCTCTGAGGACAAGACAGATGATCTGAATTCCAACAAGAATGTGCTGCAAAGGATTCCTCATGTTTGTATAAGCAACTTTCTGAAATAAAGTACTGCTTATTTAAAATAAATATAGTACAGTGAATCGGTCCAGTGAAAACCTAGGGAGTTAAAGATCACATGCAGAGTAGGACAAAAGTGCTGCTACACTAAATAATAGAGTAAAAGCTGCAGAGTCTGAGCTCAGGGTTGCTCAGAGGACAGACTTCCCACCTTCAGGGATCATTTGCAGCACTTTAGTTGCTCAGTCAGCTAAATGCTTTGATCTTAATTTTTCTGCACTCTCCAATATTGCTCCTGGTTTTCACAGTACTTGATAGTGTCTCATTGTGTGATCCCTCTTCTCTCATGCCAATCCTAGGCTGATGAAATGTCAGTAACTTTCATGGAGTATGTCCTGATCTAAACTGTTACACAATATTAATCTAGCCCACTACATCCATTTGACTGTGTATGTCACCTAGGTATGTCATGACCACGTATACACCTTCTATACTTTATATTGTAGTGAAGCAATGTTTCCTATACAATACAATGAAATATATTGGAGTAATTTATTTCACAATTTATTGCAGAACTGAAAGGGCACTATGAGGAATTCTGACTCCCAATGGCAAAACTCCCACTAACTCACTGGAGGCAGTCTCCTCTGTCATAAGCATCATTTGAATTCCAAAAGCTTTATGAAAGGATGAGTTTAATACAATTTTGTAAATGAATATACACATATATTAAGAAGTTGTTGCTTAATTCAGTTCATACAGTGAGTTAAAAAAATATATATATAAAAAATCAAAGAATCCTGATTATCTGCAACATAACTCCACAATATCTCTTACATTAGGAGCTTTAAATATATATTTTGAGATGAATAAAAAAAACCTACTAGGCAGCACCTCCTTATAGATCAATTCAGATCTCATAAAACCAGCAATGTAAGATGTGTAAAAAATTATAAGGAAAAGATTAAATGGGAATGTTGTGGGACTTTCTTCTGTGTCTTTATTTATTTCCTCCTTGAAAGGACCTGAAAGACTCTGAGACTTTCCCTCAGTGCATTGTGGTAGAAAGAGATGAGATGTTCATCACTATTCACCTCATTCTTGTTTGATTTCTTGTAGAATATGGCAGCTGACATGTTTATCTCCTTTATTTCATGTGACTCAAGCACAAAGGGGTTTTCTCACCAAACTGCTCACAGGATGACAGTATGAAAAAGAGGTGTGTATATTTTAATTTTTTTAATTTTTTTTATATATAACAATTTTAAAGTTCAATAGAAAATTGGGTTCTCAAGTAATATAAGCTTATACTTGGGTGTTTGCTTAATTATCTTTTACTGTGTCTACACAACATTAATCTGGTGCAATAGGAACAAATCAGTAGATCAAAGCAATTGGTTCCGAGGCACCTACATCTATACCGTATAAAGTTGAGAGCTTTTACTTGAAACAGGAATTACTCTGCTCTGTAATACAAATGTTCCTTTTCTGCATGTGGTCCAGTTCTGCCCAAAAGACCCATCTTTGGCTATGACATGTTTAGGGACAGGAGCACATTTAGTGCTCACCTGGAACAGAGTTTCCAGCTTAGTTTCCCTCAAAAGGAACCAGATTGGGATGTATCAAAAAAAGAAAAAAAAAAGAAAAAAAAAAAAAAAAAAAAAAGGCTAATCAACACAATGTCAAGCAAAGTAAAATTGAAGAATTTATTTCAAAGTTGTGTTGCTGCTCTGAATCATAACAATAAGGTAGATGCAGCCTGCATGAACATAATGATGTCAGAGAGACTATTTTCAGAAGTAATATAAAGCACGGAAGCACTTGCTTTTAGACTGTAGATCTTGGTCACTGCTGCAGGAAAGGAGAACACAAGGTATACAGTAGCTCTATGAAAATTTCCAGGGGGATAGCAGAGGGACTGACCATCAGCAGTCTCTCCTCTTAATCCCATTTTGGGTGGGGGCCAATAGCACTTAAGTGATGCATGTCTCAGCTGTATGTTATTGTAATGAGTTGAATGTCATTTCAAATATTCATTTGAGATTGCAAAGAAAATAGTTAAGAAGGACAGAATGCACACAGTGTGAATTATCTACATTTTCCAGATACAAACATTGTCTTTGGGTATTTAACAAAATGATGCAGCAACTTTGAAGTTCCTCTACTAACCATCAAAGGTAACTTGGTTCCATCAGAAAAGGTATTTACACAAGGTTCCCCAATCAGGATTCTCAAAGCATTTCAGGCAGTTGAGAATCTATTGGAAACCTCATTTTGTCATGGGAAACTACATTATAAAGATCAGGTTATTAATTCAAATGGTTCATTAAGAAACTAAGGAAGGAAGAAAGATGTCAACTTTATGTATCCCTTCCTAAGTTTTTATTAAATTTTAAAAAATGTAAGATTGCACCAAAACTTGTAATCTTTTGAAGAAAACTGTTCTGAGAAATTTGTTGACATTGACCTTTATCATGAAAAAAACTGCTATTGTGTAATTGGGATTATTCAGGTAAAAATAATCATGTGGATAAATTCACACAATGCATCCAGAAATATCTGACTTCTTTTTATTTAGTTTATAATCATAACAGACATAGTATCCTTAAGAAAGAATTTTCTGCATGAAAATAGAGCAGAAATCAGAATAATTTTTTATCTTGGTCAATGCTTTAAATATACAGCCATATATTCAGTTGATCCCAGAGAGGGGCAGGTAAGAATGAATGTGTTTGGGGGGTGTGTGTGTGTGTGTGTGTGTGTGTCCTTTCTCCCAGGATTTGCATCACTTCCTATCATATCTGTTTTTCAAGCTGTCTTCAATTTAGAATTTTTAGCAAGAGCAGAAAATTTTACTTGTAACAAATTAGTCAGCTTTGTTCAACAGGAAAACTGCAATATTTAATTTTGGAATTTGATTCAGAACAAGTAACCTCAGGGCAGTAGATGCTGCCAATAAAGGGACTGATTTGTCATATTATACTTGGACACATCTGTGATTTCAGTGCAGTCGTTCCCTTACGGTGTGACAAGGCACACACCCAAAATGATGAGACCTTTATGGGGAGGCTATAAATGTATTTTTTACATTTTAAATGTATAAATTTTTTACATTTTAAATGTATAAATGTATTTTTTACATTTCCTCCTTCTCAATAAGTCTGTACCTGCATACAACCATTTAGATTCAACAAGCCAAATTCAAGAGGCTGGGAAAAAAAGCACAGTATACAATGACATATTAGTTACTGGGCTTTGTCCAGAGAATGACAGAAGTTATGTTAGGAAAATTGGCTTTTTCTCACTTATATTGGTGCTTTTCTGTTTTCTGATGGAAAGCAATATGCTTTCACATTGTTTCCACTACTGAAGATAAATTGGAAACATCTATATCACATGTTGTAGGATTCTTGCAAGTATCCCAAATAAAAATAGAATATTAATCCTTATTTGATGTAATTCCAGAAAAGCATAGAATCATAGAATCATTAAGGTTGGAAAACACCCTTAAGATCATCGAGTCCAACCATTAAAGCATGCTTAAGTCATTTTCTGAAGTCAAGCTGAGACACTTCAATATCTCATTCTCTTTGTATAATTTTGTGAATCTGGAGTAGCCCCTTTAGTCAATGGAACAACACCTAGGTAAGATGTTGTTGGTAAAAAGATGTGAAGAGCACCTCCTAGGCTCTGTTTCCCAAACTATTTCCCTTTTGATGTGAAAGCTCTTTTTCTGCACAAAATGTTCATCAACAGGAAAAAAATATATTTCTCTTTGAAGAACCAAATTTTCTTTCATTTTCTTTCTAACACTGCTCAGATTCTTTTCTTTGTAAATGCCAGCTTTCATGTACAAATTTATCATGGACTTAAAAACCTATTGTTACAATGTATAGTTTCTGAATTATAATAAGCTGTACCATAATTTTACAGGAACTTAGGTAATTTTGCTTTGTGGGTGTGTTTGAAAAGAAAGCACTGAGTACAAAAGAAGATACTAAGTGTCAATATTGTGTAGGCTTCGCTTTTTCAAACATGGAAAATAGTGTGAAAAATGTGTCTGTATAAAGTCAGAGACTTTGCATATTGCTATAAAACATAAACGAAACACCAAATAGCCTTAAAACCAACATATAGCCAAAGAGTTAAGGTATCTATGTTTGTGACTCTCTCAGATGTCCAGAGGCAAGAAGCAAAGCCTTCCTTTTCTCTCCTTTACTTGCCAAGAAAGAAGGAACTCTTAAGATGATCAGACTAGTCAGAAGGGCATAGTTTATAAAAAAAAAAGTCAAATAATTGCATTCAGATCAGTGAGAATCCAATTCTTTCAAGAATATAACAGAGTATTCCATGAATATGAATATGTTGCTAAAAAGCTAAACACTCAGCCAAGCCCAGCCAAGGCGACCAGGAGACTGGTGAATAAATGCTATAGCATTATATAGCAGCAGGAGGAAACAGTAAGAATCCATAGCATACTCAGCAGGCATTGATGCAAGTTACATATGGGTTTTTTCCTAGTAAATCACACAAACTGACTAATTATTGTAGGCAGTATGTTACTAGACTTCTGGAAAATATGTGAACTTCTAGGTACTACAACAGTGCGAGGCATGAAGGCAGATGTACGTATCAGATGTTTGACCCAGCTGATCTCCAGAATCTTTGTGCATTTTTCCAAGGCATGGAAATTCAGTCATGTTATATTATTATCACATCACAATCAGTCAGAGTGCAAAGCCAATGTGGCAGACACAAAAAAAATCTAAAGATGTTTCAGAAAAGAAAGACCTGTGCAATGGATGGCATCAACACACATGTAAACCTAGGGACTATTTGGTAGAACTAATCTCATTTGATATCGGCCATCTAAACTTTAGATGTGCAAGCCAAAATAAATGTTATAAGTTTTCATTATAATCTTTTTGTTCTTGATAGTGGAAAAGGACTTGCAGTCGAGGTAGCTGACTGTGAAGGGAATCCTGAATACTGTCTTGGCTGTAGGAGCAAATCAGGTTTATGCCTATATACATGTGGATCTGGGGTCATTTAAGATGTGCTAGTGAAAATGTAGTATCTGGTCAGGATTGGCAGACATGATGAAGAACCTGTGGGATACCCATGACTTGCTGGAATAGAAACTGGATTGAGGAAGAAAAATATTTTAGGGTATTTAAAACAGCAGGATTCACCTATGTTTAAGTCCCTGAATCCCTTTGTAGATAAAGATATATAAACTGCATCCTAGTCTACACACACAGTACATCACCTTCTGCCACTAGATTTGACTAGTCTTCTGTCCATTTGATTCCCTCTCAGTCATAGCCATAGTATCAGAATAAATAATGCACAAAAGGGAAGAGGAGCTTATAATAGCCTAAAGTAATTACAAATGCCTACACAGCACAAACTGTTAGGAATTCTTTAAGAGAAATACACAGACTGAAGTTTTTCCTTAACAGACAAATAATTGTTCACATACTGTTGCAATGGATAACACATTTCATTAAAGCTGCAATCCTGTAAGGCTAGTATTATAGGACGAAATAATGAACATGGAGCATTATGAAAAGTGTATTAATCTGAAAATAAACTGGTGACAAAGCACAAGGTTCTAATTATAGATATGAAAGCAGACTCTCTATCATGAGAATCAGAAGCATCTAGGCAATTCCATTATATGAAAGATTTATATTCATCCTAACACACTGATTTTCAAAAACTTCTGTCTTGAAACACAACCTATAATCCAATAATTCTGAGTAGTCTCACATTCTGACATAAATATCAGCTGAAATTTAATTTTAGCTTGCCATGTGATCCCACCTGGAAATGCTCTAGATCCATATGCGTTTAAACAGCATTCCAAGATAAATGTTTGAACATCAGTCTAAAAAAGGGTTTATACTACAAGAACATGTGAGGGGAGATAAAAAACTCCTTTATGAATCCCCAGCATAATAGTTTAATTTCTAAGCAAGTTATAAATTATTTAACAAAAGAAATAAAGAATAAATAACCTTCTAAACCATACACATCTAATACAATACCAGCTCCTTTTATGTGAGTTACAAACATTAAGGAGTTACAAAGGACTGTTAAGTATAGAAACAGTTTATGACATTCCTATTTTTTTTGACATTTCAAATAAATACAACAAAAGTGGAGCTCTAATACAGAACTGTTTGGTAGGAGCAGCTGTGTTATCATTCGTAGGCAAGCTCAGAAAAGTCTATTTATAGGAAATGCTTGATAAAATGTGTTATGTTTGTGAGGGGAAGAGCTTGGATTTTGGATTCTTATTTCTCTCCTTGAGGATTAATTTCAGCAAGCAAGATTAGGCTAGAAGTTAGGAAAAATGTTTTAGTGTTAAGGATAATCAAGCACTAGAACAGACTAATGAAGCTATAAAGTCTCTATCATCATTAAGAATGTTTTGGTGCAAGTTACCAAAAGCCTTTTAGGAACAATATTGTGTTTTGAAGCAAAGGGATGACCTCTTGAAGTCCCCTCAACCCCATTCCTGCTACATAATAGCTCATACATACTTGAGCACTAAACATTATTGACCTTAAAACAGATCTATTGTACTTACTTTCTTCCTGGAGTATGCACAAAATTCCAGGTCCTAATCACACTGCTAAATGGAGGAGATCACCTGAATTATCCAGGAAGATGACATTTAAAGACGCTACTCAGTATCTCCTAGTTTCATTTTCATCACAGAGGGGAATTTAGTTAAGATTTAGCAGTTCACCTTCTATCATAATAATGCTTCAACCTGACTTTTGCTGATTCTACATGAGCACTGATCATGAAAAGTAATTGTTTCAAAGTTGTTTTAAATTACTCACTAGGTGAAGTAGCCCTTCTTCAGACTTGCTTACACCAGTCAAGGTTCAGGTCCAGTAATCATACATTCCAGCATCTTCACCTTTACTCCATTTTTGGTGGGGGGAATCCCCCTGTTTGCTTTCCAGTGTTGAAGGTCTTCATTATTAACTGGTAAACATGCCCGTTGTTATTAAACCAGATTTCCTTCATAAACCATATATTTCTAAAGACATAGATTACAGAAATCTACCAAAACTTCTTTTTTTTTTTTTTTTTCCCCAGAAATGAAACCATGTAACATTGTCAGATTTTTGATGGTATTACTAGCACTCCGATTTCCCAGCCCAAACACTCTGACCCCATTACATCTCCAAGGAGTCATCAGAAGAAACCTCCTGAAAGTCCCAAGTAGCTTTATGTTAGTGGAAATGCATTTAAGAGCTAGGCCAATAAAAGTGCTTAAGAACATTAGGCAAGCAAATTATCTTTCCAGGTGATTACTGAAGCATCATATCAAAGGGTGATATTTTGCTTTCAAATAAAATAAATAAATGTGCTTTCAGGTTTTTCTGTTTTTCTTTTTGCTTGTTTGTCTTCTTAATATTTGTTAATTTTCTATATATCAATGGGAAAAGCAGACTTTTTTTAATGAAAACTTAAAAAAACCCAGGTTTTTTAGAATTTTCTTGCCACATGATTTAATGGCTAATAGCCATTCCATCCCAGTTCATGCAAGAGTGGCACAAGCTGTTGGCCAGCCACTAGTTAATCACAGTCAGGCTCACTGGATTATTTACTTCTCTTTTAATGACAGTTTATAATAACAATTCCGGAACAAGATGATTTGTATCTATGTAAAGCAATGTTGTTTGTGATGTGGATACAAGAATATAGAAGATTATCTTGTCCTTTTTTCCACTATGTTTCTATCTCTGGCTGCAGTCTTTATTCTTATTTAAATTCTTTCTGCTTCTTTTTAGGAAAACCAGCTGGATTATACTGGCAAATACCTCAGGAAAGCAGAACTAATTGCTCCAATTATTACTGGAGAGCCAGGTGGGCAAATCAGAGCACTGGCCAATCAGGGATAGATAAAAGAAATGTTTTCCAGAGTTTAGAGAGAAAGCTGATAATTCTTAAGTTTAAAATACTGCTGTTGTTTATCTTGAATCACTTCTTCAAATCAGGGTGTTATTTAGGTATTAGTAGTATGGCTATTCCTAGCTTGACAGAGTGTGTATAAAATATTATAGATATTTTTTAATAACAAAAAAATAAACAAAACAGAGAGAGGATAAGGACTACTGTCAGTGCATAAGCCTGATTCATTGCTTAAGGACCCCTTGTGACTGAAAGCATATCTGATCTTTTCAATTTTTGAAATCAAAATTTGCATTCCCCAAAATAAAGGAGGTGCAGTATGACGGCATGAACATGTGACAGGCTAGCTGCAAGTGCTTTCATTACTTATTTTCTATTCCTTTGTGTCCCTTTTTTCCTCTGTACTGAAGCAGCCATTCATGTGAGCAATCACCCTTGATGGTATTTTCTGCTTTAAATTTTGTTGGCATTGATTAATCTTATGCTGTCAAGAGTACTAGATGGTAGACCTTTGGTAGAACCTGATGGCAGAAAGCAAGGCTGTGATTTTATATTAAAGACAGTTTAAACAATGCCAGGTTGAATTTTAGCCTTTTTATTTATAGAAAGAGTAGAGAAGTCTGTCAATACATAATTCTTTCATTTAGATCTCTTCCTGGGCAAGGATCACATTTTACTTAGTAATATTTTATTTCTCAAACTGACTTCATCTACATGTAAAACAGAATGGCAATAAGACTGTAAAAACAGATATTACAGCCACTAGAAGTGTGTTTTAAAAAAGAGATCACCAGGCTTATATTGCTCTTTAGGAAAGATACTGAGAGTGTGCAGCAATTTCTTTTGCTATGTACTACTGGACATGAACTCAAAACCAAAAAAACGCAGTTCAACCACTGTTCAGGTCAGTGTTGGTAACATTTCAGATTGGCTGGATTTCTCTTTAAATCCATGGATCAATATCCATTGTAATCAAGTCAACAGTCTCATACTTAGTCAGTAAAAGATTCTATTGACTCAAGAAAAATACTTGAAAGTCCAGACTGTTTTTTCAGGTTCTCTTATATTTTTGTATATGTTAGGATTAAACGTTCAATTCTCCTGAGATATTTGAGTTATTGGGAAGGCAGCAAACAGCAAAGATAGTATTTGACATGTATGCAAGAGCAAAATAGACAGTGCTCCCTGTGGTTTTGAGACACCAGCCTAAAAAGGTCTTGAAAAGAATTGGATTGAGCCTTGGTACGGAAACATGGAACTATTCCAAAATAACATAAATTCTCTGCTATTGTGAAAGCGTCTGGTTCTGACTTGGTCATTTATTGCTGATCTATATACTGCTAGTGTGTTATGAGTTGGGGATTTTGTTGCAGGAGATAAGAATTTTCTCTCCGGAAGATAAAGTTCAGTTTAACTAAATTTTTTAAGAAAAATAAATACGTGTTAGTGTATGATTTGTAGGTTAATTGGAGAATACTCTTGTTAGTAGCCTTGAGCATGTGGATTCACAATTCATCTATCTGTTCATTCACGTCCTGACATAAACATAAAAGTGAGCAGATGTATGATATATAATGATACTTTCGATTTTCCTTGGAAATAACAGTTCTCAGAATCTTACTACCCAGTGCTATACATGTGACATTCTGAAGTTCCTTCAGTAATTGAAGCTCAATACAAAGGTAAGAAACTGAAAAGAAAGTGAAATTTTCCTGGCACTGACTGTATCTGTTCAAGACAAAACACTGGGCAAAGCGAGTGAGATGTGTGACCCTGAAGATCCTAGCCAAAGGTACAGAAGAAACAACTGCCAAAGGATAAAAGTGTTTCTACTTCTATAACTGCAAAATACCTTTGCTTGAATGGGCAACTGTTCCCAGAATGCCACTCACACACCACAGAAGAATTTGCAGCTTGTATGTTGAACCCTTCAATAAAAATTGTCACCTCTTTCATATCATAGAATCATAGAATGATTTGGGTTGAAAGGGACTTCTAAAGATCATCTAGTCCAACCCCGCCACCATGGGCAGAGGCATCTTTCACTAGATCAGGCTGCTCAAAGCCCTGTCCAACCTGACCTTGAACTCTTCTAGGGATGAGGCATCCACAGCTTTTCTGGGAAACCTGTTCCAGTGTCCCACTACCCACACCGTAAAACATTTCTTCCTTATGTCCAATCTAAATCTACTCTCTTTCAGTTTAAAACCATTGCCCCTTGTCCTGTCACTACAGGCCCTAGTAAAAATTCTCTGTCCTTCTTGTAAGCCGCCTTTACATATTGAAAGGCTTCAATAGGGTCTCCCCTCAGCCTTCTCTTCTCCAGGCTGAACAATCCCAACTCTCTCAGCCTTTTTTCACAGGAGAGGTGTTCCAGCCCTCTGACCATTTTTGTGGCCCTCCTCTGGACCCACTCTAACAAGTCCATGTCATTCTTGTGCTGGGGACCCCAGAGCTGGATGCAGGACTCCAGGTGGGGTCTCATGGGAGTGGAGCAGAGGGGCAGAATCACCTCCCTCAACCTGCTGGCCACACTTCTTGTGATGCAGCCCAGGATGCGGCTGGCTTTCTGGGCTGCACGTGCACATTGCCAGCTCATGTTCAATGTCCCATCCACCAGTATCCCCAAGTCTTCCCTGCAGGGCTGCTCTCAATTAACTCATCACCCATCTTTGAGTAATGGTAACAAACATGAGCTCTGTCTAAAGTCCCCCCCACTTTAATAATTTTGCAGGTTGTGTTTTATTGTATTCTATAGTTGAGCCTTCCGGAAGAAGTAATCTACTATATTTTTTCTGATTACTGACGGAGAAAAGCAACAAAAGCAGTTGGCTTAATCATTAGAAATAAATTGTTAGAGATTATTAGAGAATTTCCTTCATACCAAAGGAAGTTAAAGGTATATTTATAATACCTGGAGTATTTAGACTCATCATATAATCCATGAGGAGACTTAGATATCTACAGGGGCAAATTAAAGCACATAAACTAGGTGCTGATATACTTTGTAATACTGGCTTAAAGTGGGGGTATACCAGTCCCCACAGAAAGTGAGGATGTAGTCCCAAAATGCAGTGCTGCCGGGATCTGGAGGCACACCAGAAACCATTTGCTGCCTGTAACTAGCTGCTATCAGGACGATAACTGGTGCTTGTCTGTTACAGCAAGGTTGACTTTTGTCCTCTAGTCGCCTCTCTCCTTCGAGATGGAGATCCTCCAGCATGAGCCTCTCAGGACTTCCCCAAAATGGGAATTCCACTAATTTTGGCATCAAACCACCAGAAAATCTGCTTCCTTCCATGAATTAATGCAAATCCCTCTTGTCCAAACCCAGAACATCCATCTTAGAGTCTTTTCATCACATCTTTTGCATTTTCATTCCTAAATTACAGTGCTTCTCCATTAAATATCAAAGAACTTATTCCAAACATTTAAAAAAAGTGCCTGGATGCTTCCTTTATGCACCTTTGTGGGAGAACTGTCTATAAATGTTGTAATGCTTGCTTTCTTTCTAATTTTTTTTTTATGTTTATGGACAGTTAAAGAGAAAAATGCTTGTGAGGGAAAAACAGCTAGATATGTTTTTCTGGTATTCATGTTAGATGACTTAACATGAGGTTAAGTTTCACAGAAGTTACTATCTAATAGATACAAAGATATAAATTAGACTTGATTATGAAAGAAGGAAAGTCTCAGATGATCCCAAAGTTACAAAAATTTAATATTTAACCTGATCTCTGTCCTACATTGTTCCCAGTCTCAGTGTTTTCATTCAAAGTCACCATTGCTTGTGCAAGGGTAATAAAATTCACCTTAATTTTAATCCAGAAAGAAGTTCAATTCTAATTATAACCTCCTTCATTAATATTAAGCATCATATTTTAATCTGATCTCATAGTCCTCTTTTTTTGTGAAATGATACAGATAATTTCAAGAAAAGTTTCTAATCTGCTGTAAACCCCTTATTTTCAGCCTGGCCAAACAAGACATCAAAGTACAGATTTGTGCATAGGCAAAAACATTTCCAAATCTCAGTAACTATGCCATAATTAGCCCTTAATTATTTCCTTCATCTGTATTCTTCTCTTACTTATAACTTTCTGGTTGAAGGTCTGAAATTAAGACTATTTCTCTCTGAACATCCTCATAAGGACTAACATTATAGTGCTGATATTTCAACCATTGGAGTTAAAAAATGTCAAAATACTAAATTTTTAAAGTGCGGAGATGTAGCAAGTTGATTTAAGCAACCTCTCAAGCCCTTAGTCTGTTCTCAGTCATACCACAGTGAGTCCTTTGGCTTAAACAGAGTTACTCTAGCCTAACTAAACAGCAAGTAAAAGGAGAATGATTTTTTTTCCTGAGTTTTAATTAGTTTGAAGAATGTTGCAATGCTTAGTTGTGCCTGCGCTGTCAGTTTGTTTTATGCCTTATTTTATCCGAGAGAGCTAACCCACATACTATTCCTGTGCATCCCTTCAAGAGAAAGTGTGATAGAGTTTGCAAGATAATTTGCTCCAGGGTCTATTCCATGCAGACATGATGGATGAAAATTTTACCAAGTCTATTCAGAAAGCTATAAAGGAAAATTTACAAGTCAAATGATTGCCGGTCACTTACTTACAGAGGTCATGCACCTTTCCTCCAAAATGTTATTAGAATGACCTCCTAGCCTGTTTTAAGGTTTGTGTGGTATTTCAACCATTTTTCTCATAAAGATTAGACTGTCTTAATTAATGAAATATAAAGGTAAATGATGAAACTGTTAAAACTGAATTTCTTAGTTTATAATCCAGGGTGATGAACCACAAAGCTCAAAAATTAAGAAAAAAAAAGTGTGTTTTTTAGCTTAAACTACTCTGAATAGATGAAATAAAAATCAAAGTATTGTAAAATTTGCCTGTTAAAGCATGATGTTATCACAGAGCTTGTTTGTTGTCTTTATCTGTAACTCAGGCAAATACATAGCACGCAAAAAAGGAAAACCATGGAAGAGTTCATTAAAGGTTATGTAAACAATGAGTGCATATCACTAGTATGTCGTCTTGCAGAAGTGCAGTAAGTATGTGTGCATCATCAGATTTTGAAATAGTACAAATCAATTCCTTCTGTCTGGGTGTGGAAATACATCTACAGAGGCTTTACTAGGATATTCTGCAATTTTCTGTCCAGATTCAGCCATTTATACAGGGAGACAGTTTCTTGCTTACAGGACTTCATTTTACTGCACTCAAAGGATGATGCTCAAAGGACCACTGGAAACGTCAGAGAGCCCCTGAGCCATGGCAGAACTGTGTAGGGAAGTTTTTGGTATTCAGGACATGGACTGGATGGGATTTTTTTTAAAAAAAGTAAAAAACCCACTCTCTTGGAAGATGTGGGTGGGGAACCACTCTGTTCCTATACAAAGTTTACGATTTTCTGACTGAAAATACTGGCAACAATGAGGGCAGGCACAGAGGATGACAGAAGCACTGTGGGAACTCATTCACTCAAAAACATACTGAATGAGTGAAGCTTACCGACATGTTCATCTTTCCTAAAAGAGTCTTTGTTTGAGATGAACCTCAATGTCTGCAATCCTAGAGGAATGATATTTTGCATGTATATAGCATCTTCAAAATGAGAAGATCCAAAATTTTCTTATAGTGAACTATTTCAATTTAAATGCTATTCTTATCTATATATCTCTCTTCTACTAGAAATAATCGCAGCTTGGGATTACCTAGAAAACGCACACTTTTGAAATATATGAAAATAATTTTCCCCATGTATTTCTTAATTGGATAAATAGTTGGTAGGTGGAAAATACCATCTGGGATCTATTGGCTGAGCAGTTTCATAGGGCAGATAGACCAATCATGATCTACGACTGAATCAAGATATTAATCATGTGCTTTTAATTGTTAGTTTCAATCCTTACATGGAATGCAATTGCTTTTTTCTTTGTAATGTCTGTAATTCCACAGCATGTCATAAGAAGTCTTTAAACAAAAGATATTGCACTTTCTGAAATGAATAGAGAAATTGGTTTGCATAACTCAATGAAGATTACAATATGTATCATAAGATTTACTGAAGTTTAAGAAGATGAAGTATTTCATCTGCTCAGGGCAGAATGTCCAGTGTAAGATAGCATGCAACAATGCGTATCATAAAAATAACTGTAACACAGTGTCCAAGAACAAAACTCTGAATTATTTTATATAATTAAGTAGTATGAAAATACAGAATATGACAAGATTATATGTTCAGAGAAACAAAGATTATCATAGCAATACTCACAGTTATTTATATTGACCATTTGGTTGTGTCAGCAAAGTAAATAGTACTGTTTTCCAATATTTACTTATAATTTAACTGATACATCTTAATAGCATAAAAACTATTCCCAACAAAACATTAGCACATTTCTCAAGTAGGTAAACAATTACAAAAGGAGCATATTTTTCCCTGGTGATTCCACTTATGTACATGCCTAAATTTTGGTGTCATACCCTGTGAGCTGAATCTGAACTCTGTTGCTACAGTTTTGATTCAGCTGCCTAAAAAACAGTTTTCATTACCATTTGAGAGTCCTACCTTGCTTTGCCTCCAGCTACGGGTCTTAAAGATCTTGTTCCTGTAAGTCCCCTGCCATATTTGCGAGGCCTGTGTGAATGACTTGGATAACTAAAACATTTCAAGTAGCAATAGATCCGCATGTTTAAGCAATTGAATTTATTCTGCACAGTTTTAAAGAGAGTAATCCACAGGCTATTTTTCACAGAAGTTATCCATTAAGAATATTTGAAAATGTAAAAATAGTACCAGTATTAAAAGGTTTTAAGTATAACACCAAATCCTTATTTGCAAATGAGAATACAAATGTCAACTATGGGACCTCTCTACAAATTAATGAAAACTGGGAGTGAACATTTTCTTCCAGTTAATTGCAGAGCTCATCTGGTCCACAACACAGATAAGTGCATTACAGAAAAGATATCATTTGATCTTTAAGACTTTAAGATTTTCATTCAGTTTTGTTCATCTATGAAAAGAATACCACAATAATTCTATAATACTGAAGTAATTCTCAGTTAATCTCGAGTTCCTCTAAATTCTGAACTACTTCCCCACAAGATAATTATATTTGCATGCTGAAACTGAAATGCTCTTGAATTGTTTTCCAGCTTTTTGTTTAATTTATCATTTGAGACTGATCTGTCCCATCTTAGCTAGAAATCAGAGACTAAAAACTAGGCTGGCAGCCCCAGCTTCTCTCAATGGGGAAAACCAACACTTGATAAAAATCACTCATTTTATCAGACTTGGGGCTGTAAATCTTAGAGTTCTCAAGTTAGGAGAATTGAATTGCATCATAAGTGAAAATTAGGGAACTGCAGCTCTTGAGTTATTTGCAGATTTTGAAGATGAGCAGAAACATGCCTTTGGCTGGAAAGGTAGTTTTAGTAACCAAATGCTATATACACATCTTTTAGAATGTTTCAAAAGGTGTTTTTTTGGTTGGGTTTGTTTACAGTTATCATTCTGTTATAAAACACATCATGACAATTTAAAAAGGGAAAATTCCTGATTTCCCATTTTCATCCCACCATTTATCTTTTAAAAAATAGTTTGGTTTTCAAATTCTTAAAAATACCATTGAACATTGACAAGCAGCTGAATTTGGATTTTTTTATGATGAGTACTATGTACTTAAAAGATTTAGTAGAATGCACATACAGGATTCTTGCTTTGGAAAAGACATTTTTACAGTTCTACCCTCAAATTCTGATTTGATTTCTTCAAATCTGTGGAACATTAGACCGCTTTTACCTCAAATATAGCAACAGCAATTATTTCCCCATGTATACAGATTGCAGAAACCTGAAAAATGTTGATTTTTTAAGGCTGAACTTAACATGAAATTAACTTCAATTGTATATATGAATTTCAATGTATTAATTAATTAAAACCCAAAGCTGCATTGAAATGCATTAAAATAATAAAAGTATTATTTTAATAATAAAATGAAGGTCATGATAATTAAGTTTTATATTTGAGGTCAACAGAAACATACACTTGAAAGAAAATATCTTATATGTAAAGGGAAATGGAATTTTCCTAACATATCCTTCAGTACAAAACACTGTCTTAATTTTCATGCAGTTGTCCATTATTACACATGAAACAGATAATCACATTGCTCATGAAACTTTGAAAGCCATTCTGTCGGGCTCTTTCCAGCTCCAGTATTACAATGTCTCCTTCTTTGGCAGCACCACATTCATACTGAAAAAATGCACTCAGGATTTCCCAATCAGATAACAGATTCACTATAGTCTAAGTGCAGCAGTCAAGCTTGATGTTCAGCTAATATTTCTATTTAAACTTAATGTTTTATGTAGACACCAAAATTAATAATTGCTTTATGAAGCAAATATTCTGAAATGTTATAAAAATAGAGCCTGACAGCCATTGGATATTTTCTTCTGATTTAATGGGTATTGAGTTAGCTCCATACTTCATATTTTTTATTCCAATACTATGAAAAGCAATGAACATTGAAAGACAGATATTATTCATTGCAATCTAACTATTTAATTACTTTAAATAAACAGGTAAGACACTGTTCTTGTTTAAACTGAAGACTCATTACATTGATGCTATGTGTAAAGGGCCCTTAGTGTAAATGAAAGTCAGGATCTTAATCTATAATACAAAGAGAGCATAGGCTAATCTTTCATAGCACAACAAGTAAAAGAAATAAACATATCGGTTCTATAAACATGGGATACCACTGTAGTGTTGTTTGTATTTCTTTTTACCTTCTGCATCGGTTAATCCTACTCCGGACTGCTTTACTGGTTCTTGTCCATTCTGGCTCATCTTCCCTCTGTCAGAAGATATGGTGGTAGTTGTCAATAAGATCATAAAGAGATGAGATCTAAGAAAATTATACACCTAAGCCAGTGAGGCTTGGTTCTGTACAAAAAGACAAACATCAAAGGTATTTCAAAAAAACAAAAAGGGCTCTGTGTGTGTGTGTGTGTGTATAGATATATACTTAATTTCAAGAAAATAAAGTAGACAACAGTTTTTTTCTATTGCTATTTGGACAGATCACGTAAGGATATTATTTTTTTCTCTTTTGGAGGCAAATGCAATCGCATATTGCCAAGCCTGTACAATCTTATAGAATGAGGCCATCAGGTACCGTCTGCTACCTGCCCCGTATCAGCCTGGGGTTCTGCAATCAGTCTACATAGCTCCTCTCCTCACTTTATCCTGCTATGGTGAACAGTGAGATATATAATAAGGAGTCACAAAATTGATATTTGGTCTACAATACTAGTACTTCAAAGGTAAGGCATATTTGTGGTCATTATCTTCTTTTAATGATTGATTTTACATTACAGTTTAGGTTTAGCATAAGAAACAAAGAGACATACATGGATCTGAAAGTAAGGTAAGTGGAATACATCAGGCTCTAGAGGTCCCTGTCTTTCTCCACTGGATGTAGAAAGAACATGGATTACAATCTAGATGTCTATTTTTAGGCAATGAAAGGTAGGTAAAATGTAAGCTATCTTTAAACATACTTGTTGCAAGCTCTAAGGCATGATGACAATCACTCTCAAGAACATGTCTGCTACTATCAGATGTTTGAGCTTCTGTTTGTCTTTCTTCCTTAAGACTCTGAAATGCTGTGATAGAGAATATAAGGCACTATCTTCAGACGCATGTGATTCCTCTGGGGCTAAAGGGTCAGCACTGCTCTTCGCTACCAATGAGCCAGCTTCATGTTTCACGGAAGTAACAGAAGCTGTCCAAGTTCACAATGAACTAAAAACATCAGTATAAAATGCCAGTTTTTAAAGTGATTTTAAATTCAGTTTTAACTGAAAGTTATTCTTTTCTTCTGCTGTGAGGTAATGCTTTATAAAACATATTACAAATATGATACAAGAATTATTTGTCCCTAGGGTTAAATTCCTTACACATTGTTCAGTTGCTTTTCACCTTTGCATTCAAAATTAATATAATTTACAGACATTATACTGGTATGGATGGTTACACAATACAAAGGCATACAGAATCTGGTCATTATCATAGCTGTTATCATGAGTAACCTTCAGGGGTATTACAACTGGATAATAAGAGTCTTCTAAAAAAATCTCCCAAACAGAAAGACTTTACAAGATTTATTCAGCTGTGTATAACTGTATATAATGATTAATTTCCCATGATAGTTAGAACAATATTTAATATTGGCAAGTATTCTAATTAGTTACCTCGTCATAAAACTCCCATGGTGTCGCTATTTAATTCTTTTGTTTTGCTTCATGACTAAATGTTCCTATGGTTAAAAGCATTTGGACTAGAGTAGAGTTTAAAATTCGGCCTATCCAACACTTTTTCAATTAGTAGATCAGAAACTTAATCTAAACAGGGAGCTTATAACCAAAAATGTTTTTATAGGCCAAGACACTTAAAATTATTTAGCTCACTTAACACTTCACATGCAAATTGTGAGCTGTGGTCTTATGGATATCCTGAATTAGTGTGCAAGGTTAGAGTCCCTGAAGTCATTATCAAGCCAGTGTGAATGCAAATGTTGACTAGAATTTCAATCATACATATATTCAGATATATAAGAATTTTTATTCAGAATTCAAAATGGAAACAGTTATCTATTTTAAAACATTCTCCCTAGGGATGATAAGGTTTCTGATGGTAAACAGTAATATTGTTATTAATTTTCATTACACTGCCATGTAAAGTCCTTGAGACTAACAGGAAAAAGTAAGAATTTTTTGTCTATATAAATGTCCTGTGTAATTTTTAAAGCCTCTGTCTAGTAACAGTATATAAACGATTTACTTTAAAAATGACATAATAAAAAAAGATACTCTAGCCCTTAACAGAAAACAAGACATCCAGATATATTTTATTTAATTAAGTAAAATTCATGTGAACAAATTGCTATAAGAGAAAAGCTGAAGCCATGGGGACTTCTTCCCGCTTTTCAGCAGAAGTCCACCTAATTTCGGGTTTAATAGGCTGGTGAATCTGTCAGCCAAATACCGAGTAACTGTAGATACTATCACATTGCTAGATAATGCACAGTAAGTGATACTATTTGGACTCAAATTTAGCATACGTGAACTGAAAACTTCTATTGAGAGCTCCATCTTGTGTTTTGGTGCACAAAGATTTTATGCATCTTTGCTTTTCTCATTAGGAATGACAGCAAAATAATTTTCCTTTGAGATAGTCAAATCCAATTAAAGATTGTCTTTTTGCCACTGGGAAGTACAACTCATTTAGAACAACATGAGTGAAAAGTTCAATGAAGATTAAACGATTGGCACCCCACAACCTGAGCTCACATTGTCCTCCTAGGTTCTGAAAATGAGACTGAAATATTAGGGTTGTGTCTATTTTCCTTCTAGCCACTAATAAGCTGTAGACAAATACCACTGGGCTTTATTTTAGAAAATGATGAATACTTAGAAATGTCACAGTTCTAGAGAATTAATTTTTTCTTCATTCAAGCTTTTTTTGGGAAGATATCTAACTCTTGTGACTAATAATTCAAGAGTGCAGGGGAAAAGCAAAAACTTGTGTCCCGCAGAAAAACATGGAACAACTATTGCAAACACTGAATGAGCAATGACCACCACCAACTAATATTTTGAGAACAGTCAATCTATAAAAAATCCAGGTCAGAAACATTAAGTTAATCAGGAGCAATTATTTTTTCCTGTAAAGAAATATAAATGAAATTGCTAAATGAAGGTGCATGCTGCCAAAGTTGAGGGAAAAAAAATCCTGGCAAAACTTTTCTTTATGGAGTAGTTAACCAGGTAAAATAGCTGAAAATTAAGTCATTTTATAGGATCATTGCACTGCTAGTAACTTGATAATTCCTACAGGGACCCTCCTGCCAAAAATCTTTTTCCAACCTAGGATTTCTGATAAATTCTACTCAAACTCTTAAAAACTTGGAGAAAGTTGGTTTACATCCAGAATCTGAATTTCAGTTGTACTAGTAACACCTATTTCTAGGAGGACGTCAGTCTGAAAACTTAAACTAAGCATTCTCACGCCTATGAAAGTTGTATTTTTAAAATCTAACCCAAGCCCACATCTCCACACTTGCATCAAAGGCTGAGACTTACACCTCTCCTGTGTGACAGCAATAAATTCATGAGTTTGAGGAAGAGATTTGGTTGGTTATTAACAATTTAGTGTTCAACAAAGCAGAATAAAAATACAAGCTCTGAAAAATTCTCCCCCTTTAGCTGCTATTCTACCGCGTAACTCAAGTCTGAAGAGCAAACTACTTAAGAAGATGACTGGCAAGTGAAAGGGTTATACATAGTGCACGGAGGATACAATATATTAAAGGAAAAGCCTTACATTCTTGGGATGGGAAACAGATTATTCTCTCCTGTGGCACTGCTGCTGCCTTCGCTATCCATGCTGTATCCACTGCCAAAACTACTGGCTGATGAGCCAGTGGAGACAGAACTTTCTGCAGGTCGGTGATTAGTAGACCTTGCTGTACAGGGCGGGAACAGTGGGTTACCAAAAACCTTGTAAAACATCAGTACCATCCACGTTAAGAAAAAATGTAATTTATCAAAATCACATGCTGCAAATGCTTTCAATTTTTACTTTACATTCCAGTATTGCATCATCATCTTTTGCAGATGATGTTTATTTTCGTATAGAATAAGGTGTTCTAAACCAAACAGTATACCACCATATTTTTTCTCCTGTCATGTTAATAGTTCAAATCAACCGCCTGAAGGGAAAAAGGAATGAGGCAGATTGATTAACACTGCTTTTCTGATTAAAGCTACAGAAAACCTGTTATTCATCTGAAATATTTCATATGGTAATCTTGTAAAAATGAAAATCCCACTGGGCCTTCCTTATATTCCTCATGAAACATTCTTTGCATTTGGTGATTTTGAGAAGGAGAGGAAGCTGAAAGGAAATACAGGTACACCATCTATAGTCACAGTGACTGTATGACGACCTCCACCCCTCTTCAGACATAACACAGCTACTGCCTTATATTTCTCAACTGCTTCTACCCATCTTGATCTCTTTTACTATATGCCGAGAATTTTAATGCACATATTTTGATTGGAGATGTCCTAATCTTGTTTAAGACCATTTGATGTAGAAAATGTACACCAGCATGTGCTATTTTTTCTTCAGATGCCTTATTTTGTGTTTTGGATATTATTGTACTACATGAACAAATCTTCCGGTATTCAGGCTTTAGCAAGTTGAGAAATATAAACAAAAAAGGACACGGTGACATTACACATAATAATTAATATAGGAACAGTAAAGTAGCTATTCTCCCATTGAATAACACAATTGCCTGGGAATATTAATAGAGATTTTTGGATTTTTTTTGTTAAATGTCCTCTACTACATCTACTATTGTCATGTTTCATCTATTCTAACTGACTGAGCATACATACTGAAGATAAAAAATACTTTTCTGTAAAGTTACTTTTCTCTGAAGACTTAATGAAGTTTTATGTTATTTTAGGGAACTGTGAAACTCTAATGCAATGCAAACTCTAATGCAAGAGATTCTTCTTTAAACAAGAAATTACTCAAATATCTAAATGGAAATTACTTCAAATAAGAGCCAGAGCCCCAATGGTGTCTTGCCTTAAACTGGCAACCAATATTATTTATGTTTGACTGAATGAATAGCATTTTTGGTGAAGACTGCTGCATGCTGCCTGATGTGGGATGAGGAAGCTGAGTGTGACTCCTCAAACATAATGTAAAAACAGATTAATAATTGAAACTAGAAGAAAGGAATGAAGCAATTCACATATCATCAATCCTTGGGCCAAACTGGGAGTTAAGACAACAGAACTTTTACTCTGCAAAGTGATTCTTCACTGCTAAACTGAGCTGTCACATAATTCTTTTTTTTAAACTCTGTTAGCCTCCTCTGTTTCACTGTTGCCTACAGCCACAGAAGGAATCTGTCAGTCTAAATTATTTTCAGACAAAAATATTATTTATCTCTATTTTATGATTTTATACATCGATCATAGGCTATCTTCTTGGATATTAATACAAATTAATAAACTGTAAAATCATAATGTTATTAACAGATACTCTCAGTATCTCATCTGAAGAGAAAGCCACCCATGTTTTTTCCAGCAGAGACAGCCAGAGCACAGCAGTGTGCCCTGCTCAGGCGCCTGTGAGCACTCTATCACTTTCTTGCTCTCTCACTTTCGGTTTGTGGTGCTACGAGTGAATTCCTATGACCCTGGTGACGTCAGGAGATTGCTGTTGGGAAATGTTGGGCAAGAGCAAGATTTCAGAGAAGAAAGGTCAAGCTCTCCTTTCTAGTGCATTATCACCAGCTGCCCTGTATTCAACAGCCTGAATTGGGGCTCTCTCGTGCCTGTCCCAAACTAATCCATAACCTCAGTTCTCATAGTGTTTGTGTGACCTGTATGACTTCTGATGTTCGTAGTTTGGGATTCTGAGGGTTTCTTTAGGTTGGGTTGGGCTTTTTTTTGCCATGGCATGACAAGTGCCTCATAGGTGAGGATAATCGGGAAAGCCACACATCTGCAAAACCCATGGAAGCCAAGGCAGTATTGTGCCAGCACAAAAAAGTGTCTTTAGTCCTTCCCTCAGGCATGAATTTGCTTAGTGTAGCATACATCTCCACCATAACATATGTGGCTGAAAGGCTGGTTCATATCTGGGCTCTTATTTTTATTGACATTGCTGTAAAAGCTAGCGCCTGAAGTAATTTCTCGTGGATTTCTAAAACCAGTAAGAACGTAGAATTTAGCCAGAAAAGCTTGAATTAAGCCTTTATAAATGGTTAAGAACTTTTGCTACATCTATTTATAATCAAAACATAGTTGTTTCTTTTGCAACAGCTGTATCCTGATGATCCATTCAGTATGCTGTATTTTTAGTTTCTCTACTGCTTTCACTAATTTACATCTTTTTCTATATTGATGGTTTTTTCTCATAAGATCTCTTGGTGAATGGTTATAAAGGATCCAAGTTTAGATTCATGACTGGATTTTGAAAATTCTAAAGTTCAATGTTACTCTTTTTTTTTTCCTGTCTGCTCTATGGAGGTAATGAACTACAGCGTCAGTTTGCGACAAGAGATGAAATTCATAAACAGATTTACAGCTGGTTTTGTGACAAATATGGATACAGAGAACTCCTCCATAACTCTTGAGACACCCACATTTTACATATATATGTATTTTTACAGATAAATCTAGATCTCTAAGCTTCTGCTGCTGGTTATATAGGAAACTTCCAAGTTCTGAAGACGTGGTGATACCTGTTGCCACGCAATATTTTGTCTGAGAGTTAGAATAACCATGGTTAGATTTGTACTCTAAGTTGAAAGTTAGAACTTGTCCCCTTCTTTCATGTGCATGGGTCTAGTTTGTACATTCATTTGCACTCTTGCCCTTTCTCTTTGAACAAATGCAAACATTGTCTTAGGAACTTTAACAAGAAAAGCTGAGTTCACTGTGGTACTCCTCTAGTCTTACTAGTCTGTATAAGGTCTGTGAAGCCCTATAGGTGTCAGAGCAATTGCTACCTTTCTTGGCCAATTGGGTTCCTACCCACATAAAGGAGAATTAACTCAAGTGAGATTAGGGCAGGTTCACTTCTAAGTTACAGAGCTTCTGCTTACAGCTGCCTGTGCTAGAAAATCTGTAAATTCTCAGGTTTTGACATCAAAGTTCTGGTGGCAGGTGCCTTGGTCTGTAGGGAGTTGGATAGTTTTGTATGGATTCACTCATTTTTTTGAGGTCCAGAGATCTGATATTCTCTTCTGGTACCACAGAGGTGCCTGATACTACCAGGTGTAGTCTTGCTTTGCCTAAATGTACACTAAGTATTTGAACAGGAGCCTGGGCAAAGGCAAGCGATATCATTTAAATGTTAAGTAACTAGAGTATGGAACAGCTATGTTTCATTGCTTCCTTTCTCATTGTTTTTTCAAATTATTTCTTGATTCTTAGGAAAAAAAAAAAAAAAAAAACAAACCAACTTTTAAAAACTCTTAGAAAGCTTAGAAAACTTTTAGAAACTCTTAGGAAAAAACTTCTCACATGCAAGGTTTTGCTGCCAATTACATATGATGCTGAAATAATTTCATTTTTGGAAGAAAGAAAAGACTCTTCAGGCCTCAGCAGATTGAAGAGACTAAGTTTAACTGAAGATCATCACCCAGCATCATCTTTTGGCCTTTTACTGGAAGAGAGGAGATAACCTTTCCCCCCTCTAGTCCCTTCTCCATGAGCTGTTTATGCAGTTGGTACTTTTTAAGGATTGTAACTTCAATAATGTCTGGGCTGTCCAGCCCTTGGACTATGAAGAATAGAAATAGGAAATGAAAGTGTAAAACTCTAATATGAGCTGCTTCCTCTGAGATAGTGCACAGAATTTCCTATTATAGAAAGCTATTGTTTTAGCTTTGATTTCATTTTCATCTGCCGATCCTATTGTAGCTGGTACTTCCCCAATGAGATGAAATGTTCTCTACATTGAAGGTGTGTTGGTGGGTAGACATGTCATATTTAGTAGCTAGCAATGTGGTGTTAATGCTGCCTCTGAGTGACACTGTTTTACTGTCTGTTGTTCAGGCTGGCATGAGCAAAAGTTTCAGTTCAATCATTCTAGTGAATAATAACATAAATGAGTTGGAAGAATTCTCTATTGCTTACAGGAATTCTTTCAGATCCTAAGAAAGTGGATCATAATGTTATCTCTAGTGTAGGATCAGGGCTTTCCAAGGGAAAAAAAAAAAATTATAATGGTTAGCCAGATACCTTTTGTATTCTGTATTGTTTACAGGAAAAAAAAAGAAAAAAAGAATTTTCCTTTGACAGAATGATATTTGTCCACATATTCCCTTATGCCTTCTTGGAAAAAAATTGCTGATTCAAGAAAATTGAGGCTAGCATTGACTTCACCTTTTAGCTCCATTTTTTTAATTTATCTTTTTAAATTCTTTTAATTATTACTTTTAGCATTACATTAGTTGAAGGCATCTATAGTAAAAACGTGGCTTTGCTTATGCTTTGTCTTATGGATCCAGTTAAAAAAACAGCTTTATAACCAAGGAAAACATATAAGTCATGCCTTATTATAAAGAAGTTATCGTATTAAAAGCAACAAGAAAGGAAAGTATGGAAGCCATATGATTTCACTTGATCTTTCAGAAAAGTCTGTTTTTACAACAGAGAAGATGCTTTTTAAAAACCTAACATAAGGGAGAGAGAGATAATTCACACAAGACCTATAGCTATGAACTGTCAAATCAGTCAGGAGCAAAATGGAAACAATCCAGCACTCTCAGCCACTCCAGCCATTCTTCTACAGTGAATGAACTTTTTTTTTTTTAAAAAAAAAAAAAGACTTAAATTTGAAAAATGGGACTATGCTGTTCTGTGGTTCCTATGGATAAAGGAAGAACAGACTCAAAAAAAACTTTCTCCTGGGGATTAAATTGTGGATGTTCCCCTTTGCAGGTATCTGTCTAGAAGCAGAAATACAACTGTCAAAACACATTGTGAAAGACAGTTCTATTTGTAAAGCAAACAGGAGGAGGGAAAAATGCTTTTGAATATGCATTCAGAATTAAATTTTGAGACTTTGCCTCTAATTGGTTGAAAAAAATTGTTCTTTAAAACTGGCAGTCTTGTGAGAAACCTTGGGTAACAAAAGGGCTGATAGCATCATGCTGAGTCTTCTCAAACAGATGGAAGCCCATGGGAGCAGATGAAATCACCGATCTGCTTTGGATACTTATCTGCTGACCAATGGACTGGGCATGTCACACAGCGTCTTCTGGCAGAAGCTTGTCCACTCTTCACTCTCAGTTGCCTTGTGTTTCAAGTGGTCCAACCTCCAACTGCCCCTGAAGCACCTGTTTACCTGTTTTTATGAAGGGTTTGCTACCACTAAAAGCAAGCACTGCTCAGGCTTGCTCCGTAAGGTTCTGCAGTGTAAAACCCCGTTGGGACTGCTAGTTACATCTTTTGTGAACTGGCAGCAGAATGGAGATACATAAATAACTAGTGATCAAAGGCATATACCTCAGGTCAGTTCTGATAGTTTCTTTCCCTCACTCTTCCTCGTACTGAACAACACTTTAGACCATGGTCTCACCCATTTCAGCCACATTTGTATATTAGACACAGCTTTGATTGCACACTGAGCAGTGATATTTTGTGAAATTTCAACATAACTCTTTAAAGAGCAATTTACCATTTGAAGAGAGTAATGGCAGAACAGCACTCATCTTAAACTGTGGTGATGGCATTTCTTTGCCCAGCAAAGCAATTCTGATGAAATAATTTTCTTCCATGTGCTCCATAGGGTTAGGCTACCATCTAATAGACTTTTGAAATAAGAGTTATCAAATGAAGAATCTGAGCCATTTCCTGAAATTACATGTCAGCTTAAAATAGCGGAAGAGTAAATAGCAGGAATAGCCAAAGCAAAATGTGCCAGCTATTAGACTGAAACAAGACTCAAAAGACAGCCTCAGATTATTGCTATCTGCAGAGAGTGGGGACAAACTGTTCTTGTTTTGATAATGATTCTTAGAAATGGGTTATTTGTAGCAATATGAAGGCCCATTTAACTTGGAAATTAAGAGACTAGTGAAGCTAGGCATAAAACAGCCTTAGGCAGTAAATTATTTAAAGTGTGAAGGAAACATCCTAAATTATTGTAGGAAATTAAAACATGGCATTGCCTATTAGAAGTGTGAAAAAGGGTATAGACCTAAAGGGACCCCAAATAAGCAGGTATTTAAATCCACAATCATATCCAATCTGAAAGATTTCTAGAACCTGGGAATCAATTTCCTTTCACTCCGCACTGTTGCTTACACCAGTAAATAGAACTTAGTGATAAGGAATTCCTGTCGATTTTAATTTCTTACAGCTAAGTGGCTAGAAATTACACAGTGCTGGCTCAGGCCTGTATCATGGATTTTACAGTGCTAGCAATATCTTGGTGCATACATCACATCACATTTCTGTATAGCTTTAACCTGTTATGCTGACACTTACGTGAACTTTAGTCAAAGAAGTTGTTGGACCAAGGGACTTAAAAGCAGGTATGCTGCCTTTTGAACTAAAGTGTTTTAAATTGGAAGTCTTTGAAAGGTGTACATTGACAGGCTCATTTGGGTACAATTGTGAAAATGCTGATGCACAGTCTGGCTACTCTAGATATTCTAGATAACACTATTAGCTCTGATAGTAGACATCCCTCTGACCAGTAAAATTACTTGACACACAACTATTTGGAAAGTAGTTTCCTCTTAGGATATCACAGAAAAGCGTTTGTTTCACAGTAGAAAAAATATAATGTAAAAGATGAAATGTTCTCTATGAGATGGGAGAATTAAATAGGTTCTGGGTACCTACGTTAGATTTGGGGGTTTTCAGAAAATGTGATTTTAAATTCCCAGAGGTTTAGGGTTGAAAAAAACCCTTTCTATTATTGAGTAACATATATAGGAAAAATAGACAGAAATTGCTGTAGAAATATATTGCTTGTATTACCTTCAATGGTAACTTAACAGGTATGTTTGGACCTTTAACTGAAACACATGGTATTTTCTCTAGAGCTTTAACATTTGCTAACTAGTTCAGGTCAAGACTATAGCGGTGCTTTTCTCCTGGCAGGTTGTTTGCTTGTTTGGTTGTTTTTTTTAAAGTATGCCAAATAAAAGAGGAGGTGCATATGGCATCTATCATCATATGATGTTCAAGCAACAACGTATTGACTTGTAGCTTCTCTCACATGAGTGTATGACTGAAAGTATAGAAAAATGCATAGAACTATAATGATGTTCAGGCTTACAATCACCTACTTAGCTATTTAAATGTTAATATACTGTTCTCCAAAGATCCTAGGAAGAATCAAAATAATTTTCTAGAAGTTTTCTTCTTTGGTCATAAAATACTTTTTTGTTTTGTTGACCATATGGTATTCTGATGTAATAAAATAATTGTTTTTTCATTGTACAATCATTGTACCTTTTGGGGCAAAACTGTCACATCTTCCTCTGCAAATAAGGACAAGCCCATTGAATTTTACCCATTAAGCTGGTATGTTAAACACCCATGTAGACACCACAGCTTCCTATAAAACCGTATGCTTTAAAAAATGACCAGTTACGTAGATAAATGCCGACTATATGGTGAACAGTATCTTTTTTTTGTGCTCTGAACTTCTTATTTCACTGGAAACTACACTTTCTATTCTAGTGAGGCAGAGCTGGTGCACCTTTCTACTTCACATGGATGCTGAAGTGAAATTTTGCTGTTCCTTGTCTTTCTTACTCACTTTATTGGAAGTTATTACAACTAAAGGACTTTTAGTTCATTCTTTTAAAACTATAGACTGGCTTTGAAAAGGCCCTTTATATAAAAATCAGTAAATAACTATATTACAGATGCAGCTACTGTTTTATATGCATATATCCAGGGAACTGGTAATTATCATCAGAGTATCTCTAAGTGTTCAAATTTCTGAAGAACGCTAAAATAATTTATTATATTTAAAACATATGTGACCTACCAAATAAATTCCATATAATGGAAAGATCCTTCTGTGGGATAAATTACTGACTTAAAAGGAGGTGGACTGATTTACATTATCTCTAAAACTGACTCATCTGGTGGATAAACCCTAATACACAGATTTATGTTGAAAGGAATGTACTTAATTTTATGTGAATGTGTAATTGGCAATGATTCAGATTTTTCACAAAAGCGAAATCAAATTAACTCAAACCTAGGCACTGCTCTCTCCCTCTCGCTTGGATTCCTTGCAACTTCTGCCTTCAAAGGGTTGGCTCTGAAATTTTATTTTTCCTCTCTGAGGGTGTGATGGGAATGTGTACTATGCAATTGGTTTCTTTGCAGATCACACTCTTATCTCTCACAGGCAACAAGGAAATTATACTTCAGGGTTTATTTTTAATTAAATGCTGTAGTTGAATATTGGATTTTACAAAGGTGCTGAATAAAGACCAATGTTTTCTGTTGTAGCTTCACCTTAATTTTAAAACTGATTGATTAAAATACATTTCTTATTGTTTAAAATGAATACAGAATTAGTTTAGTCCAAAAAACTTAAACTGATGCAAGTTCTTTGCCTTCACAAAATGTAATAAGTATACCACAGGTGCTGGTTTTGTTTATGATTTCCTTTTTACTTCTCATCAGACATACAATTAATAACTGACAAAATACACCCAATAGAAAACATCCTAGGAGTCAGAAGTAGAGAAAAATTTCTCTGGGGCATTATAAGAATGTCTGAGGGTTCTTGTTTTGTTCTGTTTTTTTGAAGTGCCATTTCAATTCAAGAAAAAAAGAAAAGCTATTGAGAGACTAGGTTAAAGGAGGGAACTCTTTCTTAGGGTTCTCTTAGGTAGAGAAGGACTGATGATCACTCACAGAACAGAATTTTTCCCATCACTCTTGTGGAAAACTTGCTAGATTACTACCACCTTGTGTGCTTGGGCTGAAAAAAACAGTTATTCTAAAAGGTGCTGTTCTCTGATAAATTTACAGAGAAATAACTGTGGTGAAAAATAATAATAATGTTGTAGATTACCTGAAATGACTTCTTTAATAAAGTGCTTTGAGATTTAGTAAGAAAAAATTACTAACTTGCCAAGATGACTGTTCCAGTCCATAAAACCAGTTCATAAGGGGTTCTTTTCCAGGTGCCAATGAAGTAGGGTGTAATGGGTGTGGGTACCACAACCATGCAGCACCCCTGTAGGAATGGACTTGCAAACTGATGATGCCCTAATATTGATTGTTCACAATAGTCTTAACTTTTAGAATTTTTAAACTACAAGGGAAACCTCTCCTTTCTTCATCTCCTCTTCCTCCTGCAAAGAACTCCATAAATCGAAAGCTGTTTGGAGTATCTTTGGTGCTTTTTCTATTCAAGGTCATAGTCTCTTCTCATTTTTACTTAAATACTCCACAAAACTGCAATTAACTAATCTTGCTTTTTGTTCCTGCTGAAGTGCATGAGATCCATTAACCTCAAAATGGTAACTATTGGCCCAGCTCATATGAATAAATTAGGACAAACTAGTTTTGGTACAATAACAAGAAGCCAAAACTTCTGCAACCAGACTTGTAAACTTCATGTAGCTGACCATGCATTGTGTATATTTGTCAGAAGTAAAAAGACAAAAGTACCACGTCTCTTCATTGTAGCTCTAACCTCACTTATATATTAATGATATTAATGTGGGCTCTTATTCCCATAACTCTCTATGATGCTTCTAATATTGCTGAGCCGAATGCATACCGATGCATAGCCTTTTTGCAATTTTAAAATTAAAGAAGCTAGCATAACAGTTCAGTGGCAAGCATACTTGAAGCCAACAGCCTAGCTATTTCCTTAGCTTAAAAGGGTATGTGAACCCTTATTCAACCTCATATCACAAGCAAAAGGTTTTAGTATTTCTTGTCTATGCCAAAAGGCATCACAGGACTACAAGTAAATCTCTACAGACATGAAACCTCAAGAGATCATAAGAGTTTTATATAGAATAGAATAGAATAGAATAGAATAGAATAGAATAGAATAGAATAGAATAGAATATTTCACTTGGAAGGGACCTACAATGATCATCTAGTCCAACTGCCTGACCAATTCGGGGCTGACCAAAAGTTAAAGCATGTTATTAAGGGTATTGTCCAAATGCCTCTTAAACACTGACAGGCTTGGGGCATCAACAATGTCTTTAGGAAGACTGTTCCAGTGTTTGACCACCCTCTCAGTAAAGAAATGCTTCCTAACATCCAGTCTAAATCTCCCCTGGCACAGCTTTGAACCATTCCCACATGTCCTATCACTGGATACCAGGGAGAAGAGCTCAGCACCTCCCTCTCCACTTCCCCTCTTCAGGAAGCTGTAGTGAGCAATGAGGTCGCCCCGCAGCCTCCTTTTCTCCAAACTGGGCAAACCCAAACTCCTTGGCCACTCCTCATAGGACATGCCTTACAGAATTAGATTTCTGTGGTATACATCACAGGAATAGGATGGGCCTTTCAGTCATGATGCCTGAACTAGTACCATGATATCCTCTGGCTTCTGCCTGAACTGAGTGTGTGGAGTTGAGCTGTGGAGTAAGACAATACGTGTGTGGGTGGATGCACACATATGTGTAGAAAGATATGTTTACGGAAGAGTTTTTAAAGTTCCCAGAAGAAACAACTTGTTATTTCTGAATACAATGTTTAAAATTATTTGTTAAATTTGCCCTTGTTAATTAGCTGTTTTAACATCACACTAGTTCTCTTAATGACTTGTTGCCTTTAGGGTATATTGTTTGAAGTATCTTTCCCTCTCTCTCTCTCCTACAACCTTCTCAGCCAGACTGTATTGTCCATGGTGTGAAATGGCGTTGACAGAAAAACCGTCAATGAATCATGAGATCTTGGGAAGGGATTACAGCACAAGAGAAGATCTGGGAGTCCAGTCTGTAAGTTTATTGGGATAACCCCTCACATTCCATGGAAATAAGCAAAATGCTCCAGAAGTCAAAAGAACAATGCCAATTTGAACCAATTGAGATTCTGGCTCTTTATTTGTGATGAGCGGATAAACTGATGATACATGGTATTTAAGTTTGATGTACACGTGCCTAAGGGTAGAAAATAACCTTTTAAGAGGCTGATAGGAAAGTTGTCAAGAGATTGAGCTATACATGGATCAAAACTCCTTTCCTTTCCACTGGTGGTTTGAAAAATTATCTATGCTAATGACTTTTGACGTAACAACTATGTTGGTAGAGGAAAAAGAAATTGTTAATGTCCCAATTAGAATTCCAGAAACAAAAATGTGCAATTAGATTTTTGTCATAACACAAGAAATGTTCAATCATGCTTAAGCAGACCAACTTGGATGCATGCTTTTTATTAGGCAACAACATGAGCAAAGCTATACCATTTTTCAACAGAAGTCCAAGTCCTCCAGTGGAATGGAAGTGCACACGTTTGTTGTTTTGTAATGTTTTTTAGCACAGTTTTTCATTATGGATTTATGCGCCGATGTGGAAAAATCAAGCAGACTTCTTGATTCATGTTAACATTTACAGCACTTAATGGAGGGGTAAAATAAATAATTAAATATCGCAATGAATTAGTAGACATGGCAAGAAGGATTTGGGATGTGGTTGGTTTCTTAACCATGTCTTTCTGCTCACCTCCTTCAGGCTTGACTGGTCCATCAGACATCACTTTCCTGAGGGCTAGTTGGCTTTGGTCTTTGTTGTCATTGGCTGGTGGAGGCAGATTGTCAGACTGAGTTCTTTGAATAGGGAGGACTCCTGCTATGCTGTGTCTGTGCTGCTTCCTGGCATGATTAGACTGACCGCTTTTATGTGCTGCTGTGGCAGTGTGGGTGAAATGGAAACCCAGAGTATGTATCCTCAGATGGAACCAGCTTAAATGTTATTCATGCAAACAGAAGTGTTTTTTCTGTATTTAAATAAGTAGTGTTTTCAAACACCAAAGAGACACCACATGCACAGCATTAAAGGGTATTAAAACTGGCTGTTTCTTTATTAATGATGGTGAAGACAAGGGAAATAATTTTCCCCCAGTTTTTGCATTATACCATGGTAAGTTTATGGCATATCAACGAATCCTGAAGACAAACACAATGATTCCACAGTCAGAGAGTTTTAATTTCCCATCAACTAAACCCTTAACTAGCAATCAGATACTGGTCTGAAGTATACTCTGGGGAAAAATTCTTTTGAATGGAAAAGTTTTAATTTATTAATCTATTTAAAGTTCTCAGGTGAAATCTATCTTGACCCTTAATCAATCCATGGCACAAAAATTACTGGAAAAATTGAACTATGACATCTGACTTAGTTCTCAACTCCCTTTGACTTTGCTAACCTGATAACACTGTTGAAATCTGATGTTGTTAATGGCTTTGTGGATTTAATGATTTTGCATTTAATGTGTTTATTGTTTTTGTCTATTGCTGTTCTGCTCATCACTAACATAATTTTATCTGAGATATTAAGAAGGTTGCCTTATATTTCTTTAAAAAAAAAAATAATCAGATATTTACAGTCATGTTTCAAAAATAGAAATCTCAGCCATGTAGTTAAAAAACTTTTTTCTTTAACTTTAAATCTTCTTTTGTGTACTGTCCTTCCTGATTACTACTTAAATATGTATCTTGTTGTTAATCCGCTCTCAGTACTTGTGCGGAACTTGAAGAGCTGGCAGCTGCATCTCTGCAGGTTTTGATTATTTCATTGGTAGTTATTTAGTGACATCAAAACACCACCACATAATGGAATTCTCTGTGAGTCATGCACAACCATGGAACATCATGGACCATGAGTGAAGGGACTGATGGAGAAACAGCCAGTTTCACTGTAGTCTATATAAATTAAAATAAATAAATAAATAAATAAATAAAAGACTTCTAAATACAAGAGTATATTGTAATTATATGTATTCACACACAGGCACACAAAGAAAGACATTGAACAGAGTGAGCACAGTGTGCCAAGAACAGAAAAAAAATAGCCAAAAAGGGAAGGACAGCAGGGAAAAAGGCAACAGATGAACATTAAGCTGCCATGCTGAGGAATTTATTTGCGTCTTTTACTTGGTTGAAGGCGAAGCTGTTGGACAGCTGCTTCAGCAGCGGCGATGGCTGCCCCAGCGTCTTCAAGGTGAGTTTGAGTGACGCTGGTTTTGCTTTGGCTGCGAGATGGACCGTGAGAGCGTAGATGTCCTTCAGAGGAAGATTTGGAGCTCCCTGGACTGCTGTGGGATTTCTCAATGGTGGGCACCTGCATGTCTACCAAGAAAATGAAGAAGCACAATTGTTGCATTTATTAAAAACACACAAACAATTTCATTTCGTTCTCTTGACTGGCCTTTTTAGCTTCATTCCAGAACAAGGAATAAAGATTAAGCCGTGCAATGTCATTCAAAGTCTCAGGATATATCGCTATTGGGAAACTCTTATGAAGCACCATTTTCTACTTCCCCACTGTTCCTTGGCCCAGGGAATAATTAATTGACTGTTGGGTTTCTATCACCTGTGAATTATGCCTCCTGTAATGGTTCACACTGGTGGAATGACAGGGTAGTGTAAAGACTGATTTGTTTTCCACTTTCTACTTCTCTAGTATGTAGAGTCTAACTATCATCACTTACACCAGTACTGAATATTTAGCTAATGCCAGCAGTTTTATTCTGATGAACACCCTGGTCAAAACCATACCCTAACTTATAATAGCTTCTATACTAACCTCTAATTTAGATATAGATCTTATATAGACACCAATTACTGGCAAAACACTGCACAGAGGAATAGAGAGGAGACAGAGCAGAGTCTTAACACTCTGAGGCTCTCATCCAGATACTATTTGGGATGGCTTTTACTTTGATATGACATACACTGCGTTTTAAGTGAGCAACTGGCCACTGACTATTTAGTATAAAAAAAAAAAATAGAGACAAATTTCTGGGAGCAGGAGACACTGAGATCAATTCTCCTCTTGTAAACACTAGTATAATTCTACTATATCATCTCCACTGATTTCCAATACAATTGAGATATGCTACAGCACATTATCATTGACTGGAAATGCATATGCATTATCATGGCATAATTGTTATTCTATAAAATATTAATGTGACATTTCCAGAAGATAAAATGCCATAGAATATTTAAGGAACATGAAAAATAGAAAGCTAAATATGTATTGAATTTGGCCAAGGCTACCAGAAAAACGAAAAGGGCACAGAATCTATAGTAGATGTGCAAAGTACATAGAGCTTGTAAACTGCAGTTTTAAGGACACAATTACTCAGTAAGTTGGCTGGCACTGCTTGAGCCAAATTAAGCCTTGGATCCAATGAATTAATCACAGAGACAAATACATTTTTAATAAAAGTTTATACAAACTTGATGGCATTAACTTTATTTTTCAATTAGAACTTCCATAGATCAAAGGTTTTTCCATCATCTGGGAAAACATTTCATATGAGGTGCACCAAGTCATTCCTACCCTTGGAGGGGTCCGGGAAAATTCCATGACTTCTGCTCTTGATGACAGATGGTTTTGGAGATTGCTGGCTACTCTGTCCAGAGTAAGATTTCCCATGATCAATGTTTTCACTCTGTTCTTTCAGAGGGTACCACCGAGGAGTGTTGTCAAGCTGAGAAACACTGGATAACTCGATCAATACCTATAAATAAATCCAAGTACAATAATAATAATCTGATCTATTAATGATTGTCTATAGCAGAAGAGTCTACAGTTGTGTTACTGGAAGTTGCAATCAAATGTAAGAAGTTAAGGCTGTGTGCTGAGAGATTCAGAACTCCTTGCCCATGCTCTGACCTTGCCTGATATAAGCCAGCTGTGATCCCAAACCCACATTTGTTAGTATATTGATGTGTCTGAACTAACATGTCTTCTCAACATGACCTCAGTAAGGACTATGAACTTAGACAGAGCTCCATACCAAGATGGCTAGATAGTTTAAATAGTAGCTTGTGAGCACTAGCTTGAAAGCTAGACTAAAAAGACATCTAGTCACCCTGCCTCTGTATAGACATATCTTAACAGAAGTATTGGGCAGTGTTATTTTTCTCCTTTTTGTCGGTGCTAGTAAAGGGGCAAATAATTTTATATTTGTTTTTCGTAAGATCTTCAATAATATGCGACTGGTGCTTGTTGATCCTTTTCAAAAATCCAAATATACAGAATTTGTAACAAAAAGAAAAGAATAGGGATATCTTTGTACTTCACTAAAATAATATAATTTAATAGGCCATTTAGGCCTCACAACTTCACTGGAAAAAAAAAAAGGGAGATGCAATGGCAATGTGGAAATGAAACAAGTAACTTGGCTAAAAAAACCCACCCACTCTAGCTAAAATCTGCTCTGGGCCACCTGCATTGCTAGCAGGAGTTCTGTGAAATTTCTTTAAAAAAAAAAAAGTAAAAAAAAATGAGGAATGGGACCAATAAGGACCCTTCCTCTCTTAATGGTCCTGCAGCTGAGAGGGCCAAGAGATGTAAATTTCTAGAGAATCATCACAGAGTCTTGAATGAAGAAAAGGACAAAAATAGCTTTGCATTTGGCTGTAAGGTGAGAGGGTTAAAATTAATGTCAGGTAGGGAAGTTTTGGAAATGCTAGACAAATAAAGTATGCAATTACCTCAGGGAACGATGTCTTTGTCAGTTTATTACAAGACCCTGACTAAAAGAAAGCCTCTTCAAGTTTAGGGATAGGGAAGTCTCTTCACAACTGATTTTTTCAAAAAGGTTAAAAGCCTTTTTTCTTTCCTTTTTTCTTTCAGCTTCATAGATTGTATATGACCTGGCTTGTTCTGCCTGGTTAGGTCTATACTTAATCTGAACAGATTAACTCTTTAGCATGCTCCTTGGTGTGATTTTTGGTCATGGCTTTGGGAATGACCTGGAGAACAGCATGGCTGAGGATTGTTCCCAATAGGCAGTACAGGTAGGGGCTCTGCTCTGTAGCAGAAGAGGGCTCACATTCCATGGATGTGAACCATGATATGCCACTTGCCATCTGGGCCACACAAGTGGTGCTGGCCCTATTCAAGCAAGTCCTTAGGGCACAATTTGGATATCCCATATCTGATCTTATGGTGCAGGATTCCTCCAGACATCCTGGTCCTGAAATACACTGGATAGTCTTTTCCATTCCTTTTTTCCATGAAGAACTGTTTTCATATTTATGTTTGAATAATTTAATAAATAAGATAGTTCTAGAGGTTGAAAATATGTGAAGGCAAAAGTTTAAATCTTCCTGTAGAAGCAGCTGCTGGAGCATCCATTTTCTAAATGTCATAAATAACAATGATGTAAATATTCAGTAAAGCCCTGCATTTGGACAAACATGCTGAACTCAACAAGAATACTGATGCAGTATGCAGGAAATAAGTAATCATGTAGCTGCTTCCTATACATTTATTTCAGTAATTGTTCAAATAGTGACACTGATTGCTCAGTTTTGTAGTTACACAAAGGGGAACTGGAGCCAAACTGAGTGCCTTTTTTGTGAAATTCAAATGCAAAATGAGCAGAGATACTCTGAGTTACTGTGTATATGAGCGATCGATTTTCCTGGGCTTCTGTTTCTAATTATAATCCTCTTTTGTAATAACATTTTTAATTACTTTTTTGACACCATAGTTATTGCTGGTAATTTTGTATTATATGTGCATATGTTTGTTTATTTGCTTTTAAAAGAGAGAGCCTACTTCTTCCCATGATCACTCATCTCATTTATTATTAATTACAAGATTTTGCCTTCAGTCATACTGTGGTAATGATATTACTATTTTGCAGTGTAAAAATAAGACCTTGATCAGCAGACCAAATTACTGACACTTGCAGATACTTGTGCACGTGCTAAATTATGGCTTTATGGCAGAATTTAATCCTTTAATCATTTACAAAGACTGGTAAGTCCTCACCCTTCTCATGTTATGTTAAAGTCAAGACAGACAGCTTATCAGTTATAACGAGAATTCCCCATTCAGTCACTGTGAAGGCTGTTACTATCTCAGGCTCAAAAATATCTTAATTTTCAGTGAAGTAACATTGGGTTGAGTCCTAAATGAACTTGCCCACAGTTTATCGAGATAAAAGGAAAGCATCTTTCATTTGTAAATGAAAGAAATCATGACCATTTGTTATGAAGTCAGCAGTAAAACTGTGATGTAATAAAGGTTTTACTTAACACATGTACCATACCTTGGAAGCAAACAGTCTCCAAACACCAGCATGCAGTTGATCAGCTTTCTAACTAGTCAGGGTTAGAGAGGAGGAAATAAGATACTCACTTCACCAAGGAAGTCATTCGAGGAAAATCTATCATAATCCCAGACAGTCACTTCCAGTGTTTTCTTTTTCAGCTGCAATTTAAGTCAAAGGATAATTAACCCCATTGCCATCATAAAGTTCAGATCAAGTCTTTAAGGTGGTTTATATTCAGTATCTCCTCCTTGTACCCTTTTTCATAGCAACAGCTAGGCAGCTTTTGTCCTCCCATCAACCTTGATCTCAGAAAAATAATTTGGGGCTATTATTTGTTATCAAGAAAAATGGGCTTGTGCTTGGCCCTATTTTAGGAATTTCCACAAGTTGTTTTTGACAGAATGTGTGTCCACTACAAGAGCCAAACTGATTTTTAAAGCCCCATTTTTGTATTTCTGCAGCTTTTCTCGTCGTCAGATCTGAGTTGTCTGAACTCAGACATTTGCCTAAAGTGCATTTGAGTGTGAATTTCAAATGTATTATTTAAAACACCCTATTTACACTACCTCACCTGTGAAGACCAGGCTTTAATACCCCTGCAATTCAGTGTAGTCAATGGGACTCTGTAAGTGATCCAGATATGCAGCACAAGTTGTACTCTTAGCCACGAAAACCCATTATCTGCAGATCTTGTTAAGCATGATAGCTGTGTCAAGCACTCTTCCTACAGGCTACAGTAAGAAACAAGTAAGTCTTTTTATATGATGAAACAGCATAAGACACAGAAGCTGTTGACCAAAGCAGTTGACCTTATTGGAAAGATTGACCCGACTGTCATTCCAGGGGACATGTGGGGAAAGGATTGATCACTGGTGTTGTACAGTGGGGCAAAAGGCTAGCAGGTGGCTGGAAAGGCAGTAATAAATTAATGCAGCTTGAAAGAGAGAAGGATAAAAATCTGGGGGTCTGGGATGTCTGCAAAGTCAGGCTGAGAAGTTAGAATAGAATCATAGAATCATAGAATCGTTTAGGTTGGAAAAGACCTTTAAGATCATCCAGTCCAACCGTTAACCTAGCACTGCCAAGTCCACCACTAAACCATGTCCCTAAAGGGTTGTAAGTGTTTAAAAGTTGTAAGTGAATAATTTGTTGGATGCTTCCGAGCATTACTAAGGAAAACAGGACTCTGTTCACATACTTGAATAAGAGGGGTCAGAACCAGAAATCTTATGTGATAATTGAGGTCATCATCCTAACAGAAGCAATGTGTCACTCACTACTCTGATTATTAATTGGCTGCTTGGGACAAAGGGACAACAAAGGATCAAGTCATTGTTCAAAATCATAAGCTATACCATTTACTGTGCATAATATATATACTTTCAAGAAAAGCACTGTTTGCTATTTACTTCCACTGTCTCAGTTTAATGCAACACAGATTCAGACAGTTCTAACAACTTTAAATTGCATTTAAATGATAATTTCATCTCATTATTATGTATTCAGAATATCTTCTGCTCCCAGCTAACTTTAGAAAAAATGAGCAGCTATGCAAAGCCAGTGTCTTTGAAAATCAAGTTTAAATTAGCATATCCTCGAAAACCCACGCAAAAGGGAATTGTACTATTTTTAGAATCAACAATGTACTCTTTATGCAGGCAACAACATAACTTGAAAGCTAAGATTAAAAAAAATATTTGAGAGCAATTCTTTAATCTTTCTCTGTTTTATTCCTACATAATTAGGCAACATTCTTCTTAAACATTTTTTTAAAAATGTCCTGCAAAAATTAGGCAAAAAGTTGAATGAAAAAAATTCTCTTTTAAACATCCCTTACAGAACATTTGTAAAGCTGATTTCCTTGAGTGAATAAAATTCCTTTTCTTTGCTCTTCCAAGATAGCATTGAAAGTGCAATGTGAAAAATAAGCTGAAAAAATGAGCTGAGCAGTCACTGGTCCATGCTACTTTTAGCTTCCTGGATGACATAATTTCCTGCTACAAGTTATATTAAGTATATGTATTTTTACCCTTTAAAAAAAGAGGAATAGCATAAATACTTTTCAGAAATGTATTGTCTCAATTGTTGCTATTTTGGGAGGACATGTTGTCTTCTTATTTCAAGTGGTGACTGTGCAAGGACAGAAAGAAGAATGTATAGATTCAAGAAAGGAAAAAAACCCAAAGATTTGAAGGATTTTTGGTGGAAAGGGGAAAATAGAGAAGATTTTCAAGTAACTGCAACCCTACTTTGCTAGCTTCTTTACATTAGCATGATAATAAAACTGCTGAAAACTTGCGGTACTCTACATTTCTTTGAGATATCTATTTTAAGCCTCTTAGTTTAATAAAGCTTTTATAAAGTATTATGACAATGAAAAACCATCAAAAGAACTTCATTAGGCAGAGTGCATGAAATGAGTTTCAAAGAGGAGGAAAATTTGCTATTCTGAAGACATATTTATGTACCACTATTGAAGGCAAAGAACACTCAATGGCTAGTGATTTTAAAAGAAGTCATTATACCATCATGACAAAGTAGGCTTCTGCCCAACATCATCCAGTTTTAGGTCATGAAGCCCGAAGCTCAGATCCTCATCAGGAATTTAACTGACAGCAATACTGAAATGGGTTGCAGAAACCCACTACCCATCTGATAGTGGGTTTCTGCAAGTGGGCAATGTATCAATAGGAAAATTAAACAGTTTCCCTAAAAGAAGGAAAGCGTTTTACATATGTTGTGAGCCTTATCTGGGTTCCAAACATATTATGAAAAAAGTGTTACTAGGCTGCAACTAATTGCAGGCTTTGCCTTGTGGAAAAATTAATAATAATAATAATAATAATAATAATAATAATAATAATAATAATAATAATAATAATAATAATACTACAATAAAAACCAACCTAAAAGCATATTTCTGCATGTGAACTCCAGTTAGCTTTAGGCTGCTGCAGACAACCGTCATTTAAAGAACATGAAGGAATATGCAGAAACAGCCAATGTAAATAATATTTTATCTTATGGAAGACATAACCAACACCACACATACAAAAGTGTCTGTTTCTTCTTTTAAATGTCTGGGGAGCACTGGGTGTTCTTATGGATAATGCGGGTCTATGTAACTAAATATGCATTACTTGAAATATTTAATACATATTCCTGGAAAATCTCATACAACTCATGACTAGAGGAAAGAAATAATTTTAATGCAGTTTGTTTTTCTCCTATGCTGAAAGTAAATTCCTATAATTACTTTAGAAATAATATAAAAGATTGCAGTCTCAGTTAGGATATTTGATGAGTAGAAATGAAGGTGTTGTATTAGATCACACATTATATTTATTTGTGTTTACATTAATATTTAACATTTTATTGTACTCTTCTCTATATTGCTGTACTTCAGTACATGGAAGGACAAAAAGACTTCTGCTAGCTCACTTAGAAACTTACTTTCTCTTGTCCAAGATATTAAGTAAGATTTAGGTACCAACACCTTGCTGATTCATAAGAAAGATTTTCTTACGTTTGGAAATAAGACATAGGCTCCTACATCACTCAAGCATTTTGAAAATATTACTCTTTTTAAATATATTACCATCAATTTAAGGACATTAGCTATAGCAAGAGCTATTTGCTTTAATGAATTACATCCATCATTTAAGGAAATACTTTTATCTGCTTTCTGACAAGTAAGAAATTGAAGCAAACAAAGCCACACCTTATATTGTGGTCATACATTATACCAACGGCCTGACCAGCAACAGAACTTACATCTTTTACCATCTTCTTAAATCATTCTAATACTTTCTTTCATGCTCTGAGTAGGCATTTGACTTGAATTAGCAATTATTGTGAAATATTTGTAATGTGTGTACTCGGCCTTCCTCTCAAACTGTAATTTTTTCCACTTTATTACTTAACAAAAAGCCTTAAATTACTAAATATCAACAGTTTAATTTATTTTTTCTCTAACTGTCAAAGTAGAATTTGCTACATGATAAAACTAATCATTCCAACCTTGAAAAAGTCTATTTCGTTTCAAAGAGTGATCTATTTCCCATAATTATTTTCACTTTAATTTCAGCTAGGTTATGAAAGAGAAAAGGAAAATGAAAAATTGTACAACCAGCTAAAGTCTAGACAGTGACGTTAAAAGGACTATATTAGGAAATATTAAATAATACTTATTTGCTGTCAGCAAGCAACCCATGCTTTGATGGAGGGAAAGGAAATGTTTATTTGAAGAAATAATATTTATAAAGATTGATGAATTTATCTTAGGGTATGACTGCTAACTCTGTAAAACTTCATGTACGATGCAGTTTTGCTTGTTTGGTGATCAGAACACTCATTCCCAGTCTATCACAATTATTGTATTGTACTTCTCTTCATATTCCTAACTATTTTGAAATATCCATTCATGAGGGTTATGATTGCAAACAATATACTATTGCATGCCAATAGTTCTTCAAACTGTGGAGGGTACTTATCAGCAGCATGGAATTATTTGGTGATTTAGAAATGTGCTTTACTGTATATTCTCTAAGTCAGGGCACTGAATTTTATAGGAGAATGACTCACACTGGTATCTTACCACTAGATACAAGCCATGGAAAGGCGTGGAAGGAAACACTATTCCCTGCACACACTTCTATGTGACAAGAGGACAAAATATAAAACATATGTGGTGCTCAGACAAAGCTTACACACTTATAATCATAAGCACTGCGTAACAGTCTCAGAGGAGGGGAAAAGGAGAACTGCAAATAGAAAGCAAAAGCTCAAAGATTCAATATGTGACCTAAAGGCAAATTTCATGAAATAATGTCCAAAAAACTGACATTAAACATACTAGATTTTCTGACATAAAAATCTCTGTCCAAGAAATCCTAAGACTAAGATCATTATCCAATTTAAAATCACCGAACAGCCATTGAATGTCCAACACCCAAGCACTCTTAATTACAAATTAAGTAAATTGAAGAGCCTTTCTTAAATGGAAAGCTCAGTTTGGAAATATTGCTAAGACTTACAAAACCTTTTCGCAAAACCCAGAAGACCCAGGGTTTATATTGCAGCTAGACAAACATCACAGGGTTTTTTTTGTTTTTTGTTTTTTTTCTGACGCTTGCACTGTCAATGAGCTACCATTTATGCAAGCCTACATAAAACAGCACGTAAAACCCAGCAAACCATAACCACTATATACTACAGGGCACCTCTGAAGTAAATCTGAGCTACTGCCTATTAAGTTCAGATGTGCAGATTGCATGAGCAACCTTGTAAGTCCCTCTGTGGGAAGGGTTTTGCTCCATGCAAAAATGAGTATCTTAATTTATGTTCCTCTCAATGAACAAGAATGAATAACCAAATTTTAAGTTAGGGAGATAATATTGAAATCTATTCACTAAAGAGTCTGATTATTGTGGGCTTTTTTAAGAAGTACTGAAACATTAGGTGGCCTTGACAAATGAAGTTGAAAGTATCAAGAACAAAACACTAAGAAAGGCAAAAGATTTGGGACTGTGCACAGATCCATTATTCTACAAAATATACTTCATAATTTAAACAAATGGACTGATCATCATTTTGCTCATTATGCCTTTTTCAAATGGGAAAAAGTCCCTTTAAAAGTGGAGATGGAGAAAAAGGGACTCAGTTGCTACATACTGCCTCAATTAACCCTACAGGTCAGTCAGAGTTAGGAACCCACCAAGAAACAGAGAAGACTTCCAGAGACCGCTTTCCCAGATGTGAGTTAAATCTTTCTATAACAAGGAAATTAAATATCTTCTAAATTTTTTTCAGATTATTCATATTTCTAAGGCCATTGCTGTACATTGCTGCTAAATCTAAAAATGTATCTGTACATTTTATAAATATTTTTGAATAAGAAAACGGTAGGACCTGTGTTTTGTGTGAGCTTGCATGGCTTTTGGAACAAAGAGCAAGAGTGATTTCTGCATCTACTTCAGAAACTTATGTCTTAATTTATTCCCTCCCGGTACTCCACTATCATTTTTATAAATTGCCACATCTGTACTTATGACATGGTTACGAGTGTAATTGCCACAAATTACCATTTTTATGAGTAGAAGGGATAAGAAAAGAGTATCGATATAGTAACTCTATCAGAGGCAAGGAAATAGTTCCAAATTTCCCCTAAATTTGGCAAGATTTTACAGGGGTTCACAGAATTGCCAGTAGCACTGCTCTCTTCACAGTAAGCACTGCAGACCATACAAATAATAAAGCAGCAAATTGCACTGAACAGTACTACCAGTCACGCACCTGCTCCATGGAGATATTTTTATAAATGACCGTCTGATTCCACTCAGGATTCAAGCTTTTCTGCACGTACTTAGTTCTCCGCTTGTACTCAGCACTGAATTTGAACAAAGGAAGGAAACATTACATTAGCGATCTTTTGTTTCTTTCAGTTCTAATGCAAAAAACCACCCACAAACCAAAAAACAGAAAAAGAAAAGAACTGCATCCCTCCTTTCTGCAACAATTCGGGCTTACAAGAGGACAATGACAGCCTTTGGGTTTTTTTCATTAGCATGCTTTCCTGACATGGTCTTTTAAAAGATCTTCTTCTGTCTCTTCAGCAGGCTAGCTCTGCCTACACCCGTTTCAAGACAAAGCATCAGCCAGCACATGCACATATGCTTTATTATCTCATTGTAGGTCTTGAGCTCTGATTATAGACTGAAGTGATAATGCATTGATTTCTTTTCCAAGACCATCCTCCTATTAGCAATTTAAAGCAGCATGAATCCATTATATTTATAGGTTATGTACTCTAATTACAGGAGTCCCATCTCACAAGAACGTTTAATGAATGCCATGGGGTAACTAATATCCTGTTAATGATAGAAACACTAATCTCTTATTGATCCTGTTCTCTGCCTATACCTCTAACTGTACTGGAAACAAACATAAAAGTGCATCAAGCTCATGATTGTTTTTATCAATAACCAAGAATAAAAAGTTTGGCTGCATAATCCATTTTTAAAAAGAATCGGTAGTGCTTTCTATTGTACTTTGCATTTCCTGAGTATGGAGAAAGCAATACACTAACCTTTAACAGAATATGGATTAATCTAGCTCTGTGAGCTTTGATGTCAGATTTGCTTCCATTCCAGTTTTAATTTAATATAAATTTTAATGGACATCTCAAAATGGATGGGTAGGAGCACATGAGAAGCTTTTAATATTTTGAAAACTCAACAAAATGTAAGGTAAAGAACCTCTTTTTGCCAGTCTGCAAGGCAACTGCCCTTTGTCTTCTGTTCAAACCTCCTATACATTAAGGAACTTACGTGCTATACCCATTACTAAATTAAATGTGCCCAGGACTGTTCTCCAGCACTAAGGCCAAATGTCACCGAATGACCTGTAACTGCCCTATTAAACTCTCTTATGGTTCCCCTAGGCTAATTTCTGGTAGTGTGCTGTTCTCCTGATTTTCACTTCTGACTTTTGTTTGAACTGTGTTTTGGTTCACACTGTGACATGGTCTCAGAGCTAATGAACTACATTCCTTTCACATGAGATTAACTCAGAAGATGCACTCCAGGGGCTCATTTAATCAGCTAGTCACTAATGGTGCACCATGTACGGTACCAGGTTGGAGCAGGTCCGAGCTAAGGTTATGTGAAAGATGCATGTGTTTTACTGACACATATATGTCAATGTTGGGTCTTCAGCACCAGCAGTTTCACTCTACAAAATCAATTCTACTGTGCAGCGCTCCCCTCTAATTATTCTGGAGTGTGTAATGGCCTTATTCTCCAAAAGGGGTGGCCACATACCGGCTACCTACTAGACTGATATCTTTTAATGAAAAGGACTTCCGGTTATTTTTGCTCTTATGTTTTGCTCTAGTCATTCTATGTAGTTCCATTTATTTTCTTGCAAAACATGCTGTCCACTATCTTCCAGTTTATCGAAAAATGTGAAGGGCATTGGGACCCATGAAACAAAGTATCTGTCCACCTCTGCTTATGAGAAGAAAGCAGCAGCCCTCCACAGTTCAATGAGTTGTCAGCCACAGCACACAATGCCATATTTTTAAAAAAAAAAAAAGGTTTCTTTTTTCTTGTATGTCAGTAAGAAAAGGATGAATTAAAATCTAGGGGGACCAAGAGCATGTGAAAAAGAAACTCACACAAAGTTATTTCTTTGCATATCTTGGAAAGAAAGCTGAAATACAAAACCTGAATCCTTTTGGAATCTAGATTTTGATAGCAAATCCTGTTCAGTAATGCACTTAAATTTTTAAGCACCTCAGTAGCCTTCTTTTCCCACTCTCTGATCTGAGAAAAGCATCCCCATCACTCAAAGTATTAATGAGATTTGACTGACCCATAAGGAGACATGGGACACAGGCAACTGACAGCTGGGCTGGCAGCATCTCTCTCTCTCTGGGCTCACAGTAGTCTATTCTGATCAGTCCTCAAATAGTCTATTCTGATCAACTATTAATGAAATATTAACCTATCCAAACTCCTCCTACACCCAGAATAACCCAATTCCTTCTTACCTTAACTAAGCCAAGATAGTATTATACAGCTTGGGGCTGTCTAAATGTCATATGATCTGCTGGTTTTGAGGAACTGATACACTTTCATTCTTTTGAAGAAAGTAGGAAAGGAGCCTTTGTGCACTCAACCAAGAAAATGACACCAAGACCTTCCCTTTCCTTTCTTGGATTTCCTTTTTCAAGATTACAACTTCATCACCTTTCCAAAGTTTCTGATTCTTTTCAGAAATATGTGAGAAGGTGATTCATGCAATGTTGAATTTCAGAGCTGGTAGTGACAAAAGATAATTGTGTTGTTAGTGTGGTAACTCTGGAGTATTTCCACTGAAGTCCATAGAGCACCTGGATCTAAACTGGCAAGGGTGGTGGTAGCCCACATTCATGAAAGCTACGGTCTGGACCTGTTGCAGGGGGAAGCAGGAGACCTTGACCGCTTCTAAGGAGGTGCAGACCCAGGCTAAGCTGGATGACAGCTGAAGGTTTCTAGATCTCTGAAGGGAAGGATTTGGCAAATACATTAAGTTCATACCACTGATGCACCTTCCCCCCAACAACTGTGATTAACAGATGGAGATGCTGTAATAAAATGCATTCATTAAACCAGCCTATACCTAGCATGAAATAATTTGCACTTGAAATTCAGAGTATGCTATGTGAAAAGATAAAGACTGCATTACTCTTTTCTTTACCATTTCTCTATGCTTCTCTAATTATAGTTTATTAATACATAATACAACTGAAAGTACAATGAAAAAAGTATAATAGAATAACTGCATATAAAATGTGGCATTTAAACACATCCATTAAATAATTTTATTAATGAAGAAACAGGCTGATGATAGAGAAAAGCAGTTTATTAGAATTCATCTGTTTACATGTTTGGTCAGTTTTCTACTTTTAAACAAATTTAGAATTAGGGCTGAATTACTATTATTATATACTTAGCCTGGGCTGATATTAGCATATCTTGAGAATGGAGTTTTGCCTTATGTTTCCAACTCCAGGACAAACAAAGCACTAGTAATTTCAGTAACTAAAAATTCAACTTTGTTTACCCCAAATAGCCATTTATATGGTCAAGCAGCTTTAAAGCCAGCTGGGCAATTATCTAGAATTATGCCTGGCTTTAATGTCTAAACACTGTGCAAGGTGTAGAGAGAAAAATATTCCATATCATTTCCAAACAGTGCCTGTTTCTCTTGGCAGTAACGCCATTCAAAATCTTCATACAAGTTCACAGTTAATTATTTTGCAACTTTCAGTGAGTGAGAATGAATTTTTAGATATCTCTGAACTAAATTCTTCCAGACTTCAAAAATATTTTTGTTTGTCATCAGAGTTTGGCCCTAGAATATTATTGCATCGAGGAACATTAATTACTTTTTTCCAGTTCCTTCTGACCTGGAAATGGGATCATTAGAGAATGAACAGCAAAACCATGCTGCAATAGTGTGCCATCAAAACTCAAGAGAAATCTATAGTTCAGTGCACAGGCTTATCATAATATGATGTACACATACAAAAATGAACGAATAAAATAGGAAGATAGTACACTCTACCTTGCATTTTGGACAACCATGACTTGTCTGCATACCCAGCATTTACAGAGTTAGGAACACAGAGGAAGCAGTGTGAGAGAAAATGAGAACAGAGATGAAAGAAAACGTGTGAATAATGGGTAGTTTCTAGTATTAGAATCAAAGGAAATAGAGGCATTAAGAAGAATAAGAAGTCTAGCACGGACTGAACTACAGATAAAAGATATTCAGTAGCAATTCAAGTTTCTGCTTTCAAAAACAAGTTTGCCACTTTTGAGCAGCTCTTCATTTTCATTATTCCCTAATGCCCCAAGTTACATGCAAAACTGTAACATTGCCATGTTTTAAAATAATGAACCCAAACAAAACTAAAATCCAAATTCTTCATAACTTGGCCACAAGTTTAAACCTATACTTGGATCTGGGTTAGACCTCTGCAGGGTGAACATCTCTCTAGTTCAAAGCCTTATTTCTACATCAGTGAACGTACCTGCAAAATTCCCAGTAAGATTGATGTGAAAAGTATTTTACAAGACTCTTAGGTGCATTAAAAAACCCTTCAAGATTTAGGACCTGTTCCCATTATACTCAGTAATAGTTTTGGGCCCAGTGCCACCGAACAATATTGAATGATGTATAGTTGGAATTAGCAAACTACAAAAGAATAAGCATGCCTTTAATTGTACCATTCATGTGATTTTAGTGGTGCTTGTCCATATGCCAAATGCTGAACTGTGACTGAGCTGTGATGCTCAGGCATCCACTTTCCTGTTACTTTAAATAGAACAGAAATACAGATTTTTAGTTGCATGGTCCTAGCCTAAGAGTCTTTTAGGATGAGTGTGATTACACAAGCAGAGAAGTTTGCAGGAATTTTCCTTGCAATCTAAGGTCTGATCCATCAGCTTTATATATGTTACTGTGTCACTGAAGTCAGCGGGATTATTATAACCATGTATACTTATACATACATATGACAGTCTGTAACTTTGGGGCACAAACAAGAGTTATAATATTGCTGATACAGAAATATATCTTTTAAAGGAAACACTAATGAGCTATTTGTAATTACAGAGTCTAAAAAAGCAATGGTCTGTGGAAAAGTGATTAGTGATTTGTATAGTACGTAGATACAAAATTACCAGAATTTCTAAAATCACATCTTAGCTCTCAAAAAAAAAAGTAAAAAATCACATGGAATGAATGTTTTCTGTCTAGTATTTCTCACCTTTGGTATTATACTATAACCTTAAATTTATCTCAGATACTGTAATAAGGCATGTTTGCAAAGCTGTCCAAAATTCAGAATGTCTTGAGGTGAAGCAACAATTGTATTTTAAACTTAACAAGTAGCTTTCTATATCACAGAAAGTATTAAATATATCTAGAACATTTCAGTAGTCTGTTGTTCTTTTAATACATATTTTTGCATGTATTAGAATTTTTAAATTGGAAACATGAAAAAAAAATTAAATCTACAGGAATGATCATGAAGTCCCTGAGGTCATTAGCAAAGTATGTACATTCTCCTGGGAATAGGATCTGGCTCTCTATTAAAAATTCACCTGATGTTGTATCTGGATTTTAAAAATCCTGATGTTGTACCTTAATTTTCTATAGCAATAACTCTCAGTTCTGTTTATTAGTGACAAGTAACAAACCCAAATTAAAAGAAAGTTCAAGCTAAAATTTCTCCTACACTTACCCTCTCCCTGGAAGAAGATAAACTTTAACAAAGGGGTCAGAATAGCCATTGTTGTCTCTGGGAGCAAGGTTTCTCGCCTGAAGGATGTGGATGATAAGGTTGCCAAGGTGTTTGTCATAGTTGATTTGAAGCTAGGGAATGCATTAAAACACAGTAAGATCATTTGTTATTTTTACTTCCTAAATGATTCAATAACTCTCCAAAATCCTTTGAATAAAATGAGTTTTAGACCTTTACTTTGGCTGGAAATGAACCCATTTTAGAAGTTTTTGTCTCTCTCTCCTGACTAGAATGAGATGCTAGATGACTATGTTGGATCTTGAAACAAATTTTGCTTTCAAAGTCTGTCAGTATTAATTAAAAAAAAAAAAGGAATTGATCTATTCCAGTCAGCAAAAAGCAGATGAAATCCGAACCCTTGATATTATTCTGATCAATAGCCAGTTTATTGAGTAGGAATTACACAAATTGTGACTACCTGGAGCCCAAGCCCGGGAAGGATGTTATAATACTATGGAAAGACCCTTAGTATGAGTATAGGAGAGAGGGATGAATTAAGGAAAAAAAAAATAGGAAATTAAGCTTCATTTATTCTGCTGCTCCCAGTTCCACTGTTTTTAAAAGCTAGAGTAAAAAACTAGAGTAAAATACTAGAGAACCACAAACTTGGCATTGCATGGAAATGAATCCTCTGAACTATGAGAAACCCACAGCAGTCTTTGCTTAAATGTAGAGTGTCTGGTAATTTCTGAAGTAAACCACAATAAGTGCCCAAAAATTAAAGATTAGAATGAATTTCACTACATTTTTAGCCCCTTCAGGAACAGTAGCATTTTCCATTCTTCTGTTTGTATTTCACAAGCCAACATTAAAGACAGAGGTGAAAATCTAGCACTGACTTACATGAGTGACATTCCGAGGGGTTGAAGCTGAATAAGAAATCAGTTAATGGAGATTGTTTTCTGCTAACTTATTCATCAGAAAAATGCAGCCAGTAGCAACAGCAATTTACACAGCCAAAAAAAACATATTTACCTGAATTTCTCCAGTGATTGGATGAGAAGCAGACTTCGTAGTTTCAGTGGGCTGCCAGATTAAAATACATAAATAAATACATAGGCACACACTCACAAATATACACATATGCATACTGGAAATAATAGATTTTCAAAGTGAACTTTTTTAACAGGTGTTTATACTGCTGTATTGCCACATATTTTTAAAAAACATTTAATTGTGTCCAATTTGTATGCTCAAAACTAATAGTTATGGTATTTCAACAGCACTTAAAGTCTAGCTCAGCCATTTTGATCAGCCTTTGTGCAAGCACAGAATCAGACAAATTGAACACCAAAGCCCCTACAGTCTGAGCAGATTGGTCACACAGGGAGGCGTGGGGAGAAAGAGACATACAGCATTAACCCTGTCTAAAAAACGTGAATGTTGCAAAGAGAAACCAAATACCATGTCAAGCACAACACAGCCATATTTCTATTGAAAGGCAAAGGTTACACTAGTTTAAATTGAGTTTAGGTGAAAGTGGGTAGAAAGAGTGGAAAGAATGGTACTAAAACTGAGTGATGAGTATAAGTGGATTTCACAATTGCAAGCCATCTCATATAATATTTTGCTTTATTCTGTGTTTTCTAATAATCAGTTCAGCTACACCACTTCATCTTCAAATTCCTCCACACACTGTCATGACAAGAAATTTACATTTTCTGTCCTCCCCTTCACGATGCTCTATAATCTTGCCTGTTCCTCTCTGTTCTCTGTCGCTGAGCTTCTCTAGGTTGCTGACAAAAGCAATAAAATACTCGGTGTCTTTTTTTTCCCATTTTTCTTCCCTCCTGTTTATTAGTAGCTGGAAAATAATACCACCACTTGCTTCAAATCCTGGACTCTCAAAAATATGTTGTTCCATTAAACGGTGGTGCCCTTGAGCCACCCTGGACCTATCTCTGATCTGCAAGGCATCAGTCAAGCAAGAAAGCTCTCTCTGATTCACTAGCGGGATTTGAATACTTTTGATTGATTTGAATACTTTTTTGATTTTGAATACCTTTTTTTGTTTTGAAGACTTTTTGGATTGATTTGAATACTTTTGCATTCTCTCCACATCTGCTTCCTTGGTTGATGCAGCAGAAAACAAAGGATGCAAATAAGGATAAACTTACTGTTCTCTGAAGACTGATCTGGAAGTCATCTTTTCCTATTTTTCCAGATGTGACCAGCAGCCTGACATATTATTCTGTGTAATTAGGATTTCTTTCACTTTCTGAGAAGCGTAAAATCCATCTGCCTCTTTTATGCTGCCCTACCGCCAAAAAAACCCTTAGAGATTTTCAAAGGATGTTGGATATGAATTGTTTTAAATTAGGCCAATTGTTTTAAATTAGGCCAATTTAAATTAGGAGCCTACGTCTCCTGGACCAGAGCATGAAGTTAAGGTGATGCGCTACCCTTTTCAGGTTTGCGAGGAAGAAACATCCCCTCAGTCACTCAGATCTGCAGACCAGAACTAATCAGAAAAATCCCAGCCAAACACTAGTGCAACAGAAAACAATGGATAAAACCAGCTCAAACCTGCCTGCTATATAGTTACATTCACTGTCTTGTGTTGCCTTATTTTTCTCTGTTTTACATGCTTTACCTTGCCTTCTAGATGTAGTTCTTTATGAACATAAGCTTTTTCAGAAAAAAAACAAAAAACCAAAAAAACAACAAACGATTTTTCTGGAAATGCATGTGCCTCTCAAAAATAATTCTCATGGAAAATGTTTAAATCAGCTTTTCTTGGTACCTTACAAAGCTTTTCAAGAAGTGTAATCCCTCTAACAGCTAAAACAGGTCATCAGTAGTTTATAAAATGTTCGGAATTTTAAATTATATTTTAGATAGATAGCAAAGTACTCCTAAAACTTTTTTTTGTCCTTGAAAGAATACTCAAAGAGAGAATTTCACTCCTTTTGCCAAAGACAGAGACCTACCTGAGCATCATGCAACCTTTCAAAGTACGGCTTAAACAGCTTACATTTCTCATACTTTACCTCTACAAATGGATTTTAGTATACTTTAATAGTTCTGACCCCAGTCTGTACTCGCACTGACAATACTGACAATGTTACAAAATAACATGGAGCTGGCTGTGCTGCAGATAGTCTAAATGCTCTCATTTTTCAGAAGTTTGAATAGCAAAAATAATGAGTTTGTTCATCCCAACTATCATGTAATACAGAATGCATTAGTACGAATACTATAGAAGGAGTTCAGAGAAAACGGAATGGGCATGCTGAATTTGTGTGGAGACTTCCAAAGGTGGTTAAAGTGGAGTTCTCTTTAGCCATGCAGTTACTTTGCTTTTATCTACTTGTCTGTAAACATAAATGTGCATTTTTATGTTTCAATATCATTGTTAAATCTCTGCACTCATTTACAAGGCTGTGATTCAGCTTATTAAATATTTTGTTTTCTCTCTGATGTCAGCTGACTTAAAACTGACCATGAAGAACTACCCAAATATCTCAAAGAAACATGAATAATTTAGGCCGAAAGAGACGTCTCAAGGTCATCTAGTCCAACCCCCAGCTCAGAGCTGGGCAAACTTTGAAGTTGGATCTGGACTGAAAAGCAGAGATGCGAATAAGTATCTTTCTTTATCAGGGCCTCAGTGAGGATTAATTTGAAAAGAAGGAAAAGCATTTCACTGCTGACTTGTCTAGGAGCTAAAGGATCTGAGGATTTAGGGAAACAACCCATTCTTCAACATACAAAGAGAATTACATGTTTCTATAGAGCATTTATATGCTGGATGTAATCTGCACCGTAGAATGATCATGCATTTACATTACAAAAGAAACAGGTCTGCACAGGACATAGTCAGCTCAAGGCTCCCAAAGGTTAAATCTCTCCTGTGATGGCTAATCTAATTTCATTCTAATTTCTTTTGATACTCCCTGCATGCACTCATGCACCCTGTGTAAGAGCCGGTGCTTTGTAATGCCATCACACCTGCTGGAGAAGGTTGTCATTACCATGATGTGAAACTTGTTAATGCCAGGCCCTGATGCTATGCACTATCACGCTCTGTAGTAATGGCACAAAACATTAAATATGAGAGAATCGGCACTGCAGAATATCAAAGAGACTCCTACAACATTTCTGGAGTGTACATTCTATACAAAAAGCTTAAAAAAAAAAAAAAAAAAAAAAAAGATCTTACTTGCTAAAAATAAGGACAGTTGCAAAAACAAGATCTAGGCAGTTTGGATATTTAGTCTGTCCTGATACTTTGGCAAGGCTGCAGCCTGCCTAGAAATGCTGTCCGCCTAAGGCAAAGAGCCGTTCCAGAAAAGATGAGCAGTAGCTTTATCTTCTAAGAGAGCTCAACACCATTATAAACTTGGCCTGCAGTCAATGAACAGAAACTATACAAGTCAACAAGAGCTACAGTTGTTATGAAAGAAATGCCTCTCAACATGATTTTCAGAAATAAGCGAAGAATGTTTTAAACATTTACCTGATTATTTTTGACTTTTGCATCCCCTACATAAAGGCATTAGGTTTAATAATTTTTTGTTTCATTTTTTATAAGCCTCCAGCTGAGTTTTCATAAAAGATTACTAAATCTTCTGTGAAGCAGGAAATGAAATTTATGCATCTAACTTTAGGTGACCTGCTACAGTGCCAAAGCTGGGAACCCAGTCTTCTCATGGGGACAGAGAGAAGCACCTCTCCAGGATACACTGCACATCAAGGATTTAGGGATCTCAGTACACTATGCAGTGAATTTAGGAGTGTGATTCATCTGACCAAATGCAAGGAGGTTCAGTGTAGATAGTGACATCTGCACTAAGAGCCCTGTCCTCTCCTTTCCATGCAGTGCATGCACTTCAATGGCAGGTTTCATCCAGTCTCATGAACTGCACTTCAGAAATGCATTATTGTCACTGGGAAACATAAAGTACACGGCAAACTAGTTCATAGGTACAAGTTTACAATATCCAGAGTAGGGTGTAAGTAAACCAACTATTAACCTGATAATTAAGGAATTCTGCCAGATCCCTGAAGTTAGGTGCAGTAAATCTTGACATACAAATTTAATTTGTCCATCATACACCTGAATTAGTTCATAAACAGTCTATGGGAATTGTGCAAGACAGAATAACTATCCAAAACAAACTGATCAATAAATATATTTACAGTTTTTGCTAAACTGCTGGATGAAAGAGATTTTTGTGTTTCCCCTCACATGAAAGTCATGTAAGCGTATTGAAGAGCTATCTGAAATGAGCAGGCACCGTTTACTGATTTTTGTTAGTACAGCACCTAATGCGTTTGTAGTTCAAATCACAGTCATAGCTTCAACAGCACAAAAATACAAACATAACAATAATGCAGTAGGAACCTGACAGTCCCAAAAAGGAATAAAGATACAGAGAAATAAATATGTAGAAAGCATCTTGTTTGCAATGTGAAGCTTTGCTTCCAATAGTAAGACAGTGAGAAGCTCAGTATTCAGGATAGCAATCAGCTTTAGCTATCTTGCAGATTGCTTAAGCAAATGCAGTCTTCACAGGATTGATTTTTCACTTCAGGTGTTAACTCTTTTGACACAAAATGTAAAAATGTGACAGGTGACTTTGTGATCTAGTTTCCAGTTTCAACTGTGAAAAAATGCTACTAAATTCCTACTCTGTCCTTTCCAGGTGTGCAGGTGGGTGCATGAGGAGAAAGAGGTTCAGCTGAGAAATGGACAGGATATGGCAAAGAAAATGAGAAATTATGCTTAAGAAGTTCACAGGAATTAGCTAGTGACAAAACACATTTTGATGGTAAATTTATTTTTCATTCTTTCCCTGGCGTTCAGAGAAATGCTTAATATTGCTATGACTATTCATAGTTTGTAACACTTCCAATAGTAGCTTAGTATAGAGATGGAAATTATGCTCTTAGTAATATCAGCTGCTTCTATGGAACTAGTAACTCACCGTCATGTAGGATGCACTTAAAAAGCAACAGCAACGAAGAATGAAAAGGGCAATTATTTTGTTTAAAAACAATAGTATGAAGTTTGAGAAATCTGTTTTCAGAGAGGGCTCAATCATTTATGTATGACCTTGGATAAATCGCATAATCTCCTTTCCTTGTGTCCAGATTCTATATCTTAACAGTAGTACTCCTCACTGTCACGGAAATGAACTCATCAATATGGGCTGTGAATTCTTGCTGCACTAAAGAAGATAAATAGGCAGTTTCTTCTTGTCATTAAAGTGTTATTGCTGCATAACTGAGAAGTTGCTTACCTTGCTGCTATGCCGCTTTTTGCTCACTGAGGGAGAACCAGGCTGACCAGGGCTGGGAACAGCACTAGAGGTGGCAGAAGTGGTTCCAGAATGAACGTGAGATCCCTTTTCCACTCCTGAGGAAGCAACCAGAGGCGACTGCTGTAGAGAAACCTTTTGGAGCTCTGCAGCCAGCTGCTTGGGGTCAACCCCTGGGGACTTCGCTTTATCTACTGGATTAAAGTAAGAGAACTTTGTATTGATAATTGCTAGCACATTCAAATCCATCTTGCCATGGTACAGGAACAGGATAATGATCTTCACAAATTTTCATATCGTCTGCTTGTATACTGTGAAGATGCAAAAGACAACCTATAAAAAATAGACGTCTCCCCCAGAACATCCCAATTCCAATCTTTCTACTTAACACTCTGTCAACTAGTGCTACTCATCTCACAAGCTTTCTGCGAATGTTATTCTCTAGCTGAAGAAAAATAGGCCTTGCTGATCGTGCTGAATCATACTGTAGCAAATTACAATTCTAAAGACTGGCCTGTGTTAACTTTCACTCTTTGGAGCTGGTCCAGTTTCACCAAGTATCTGAACTTTGTTGTAACAAGCTTTAATCTCTTTTTTTTTTTTTTTTTTAATCAACTGGACATTCAGTAAAACTGAATTCTGCTCCTGAGATAATTTATACAAAAATAAAGACAAAAGGAGCTCAAAACCTTAGCACCACAAATTAATCAAAGCAGAATAAAATGAAAACAAATGAAGAGCAAAAGCCCTGATTCATCTTCCCTTATTACACACAGCTATGTGAGACACCTGTGGTAGGAGTCTAATTGCCCTCCCTGCTGTCCCGGCAACGAGTGGGGAGAGTTTATCCTTTGCAGATGACAGTCTCCGTTTAATAGAGAAATGAGGTCAAGCAAGTTTCATATGTGCCTTCAAGTGTGTAGAGTTAGAAGGATACTAGCTTGTTTCCCAGGTTTTCAGAAGTATGAGAGGTTTAAGGCAATACCTTAGCCTTATCCTGCCTGCTAGGCTGTATTTGGCTTATCTTTCTAGAGGGAAGGGAGATTGTTCCTTTCCAAAGCACCAACAGTCTGCAAAACCTTGGAGCTGACATCAAGAAAGACTTAGCTTGGCAATGAGAAGGGGCTCCGCAGAGTTGTTTCAACTCAGAAACCACTAGAAGATTGCTAGACTAGGAGGAAGCATGCCTGCAAGAATGGGGGAATTTACTTTTCTTTCTGTTCTTTCTCATTTTGAATTTTCTCCACTAATAAAAAATATTATGTATTCTAGCTTCTAGCCTTTCAAAACACAATTTCAGTGTCTATGAATGCCTTTGGTGTTTTTGATCTGCTCACTAAGAAAAAAATTGTGGGTAGCTCTGCCTCAAAGGTCTGTCAGACTCAGTATTCATTTTCAATTAATATCCATAACATCCATTTTCAACAAAAGGTAGCTTGATGGTAAGTATATTAATAGCTGAGAAGAGGTACATCGTCAGGAAAAGTAGGATTTAATCCAGGTAACTTGTGCACCGACTGATAAAAGAGCAGCCACAAAACCACAGAACTCAGAATGGACCCCTGAGAAGCTGAGTAAAACACTCTTTTAATCTGCACTGGGCTTGCTGAAGGGCTCCTTTACTAGTGAGGTTGTGGATGTTCGTTCAAAGTTAGATCAGAAATGACTGACACCACGATTAGAGCCTGCAGTCATGGTATTGACTGACTAGAAGGGAATCCTCCCAAAAGCACTGCCATTTTAGAAGTCACATAACAAAACTTCACACAAAGTACTTCCTATTGCAGCCCTGTATCCTAGTAAATACTGTATTTTCGTCACTAATAAAAGGCCTCAAACCTTGTATTAAGCTAACATAGGCCTTAAGACTTGTTGTGTTTTATTTGGACTTGCTCCAGTTTGCTAGGAGCTTTGTTTTAGCTTGTCTGGCTGCAACAGCAATTGTCTAATGACCAGATGGCTATGACCTTAATTTGTCTAAGTAACACTTCACCTTGTATAATTGTGCAGTATAATGTCCATTCTTAATAATTTTGATATATAAAGGCATATCAGTAATTGCACTGCATAGACTGAAGTATTTCTGACTCCAGATTAATGATGCAGCTTATAGGAGCACAGGCCTGGGGTGACAGCAGAGTGCTGGAAGGATTGGGCACAGCACGATAGCTGAGGCCCCAGGGCTACCAGCAACTCGCTGGTCAGTTACTGACACTAATGCAACCTCCAGAGCTGAGCAAAATCAATTTTAGGGGCAACAGAAGGAACAAAGAACAAGAATATATCACATGCAAAGTGTACGATATCCAGTTAAGTTGTAAGTAATGAAGAGCTGCTGACCGATGAGGAAAGAGTAAGGCATGCTAGAAAACATAAAAAAGGCCCCAAGGAGATCCTGAAGCGAAGAAGAAGGAATCACCAACATCATCCACCTCCCAGCAAGGAGGAGTCAAAAACTCTCACCACAAACATCACACTCTTCCCAGCAAATTCCTCAGGACACTGTTGACTTGCCGCAATGCCCCTGGGGTGAAAGCACTGCCCGCAGGGCCCCGAGAAGCTGCTGAAGGGGGACCATTATGCCACAGTTTTCTGTGGCATGTATAGATGAAGGAGTAGCTAGCAGGAGGTTTTCCCTCGATAACAAATGTTAGCTGCAGTATTGTTACTGAGATTTCCTTTGTATTAATTAAATATGTAGACTGTGTCAGTATGGATTGAACTGGGGTAATAATAAAAAACAACAATAAATGCTTGGCTTTGTATGTACGTGTGGTCCCCTTTCTGCCCATGGAAAGCTTTGGGCTGTAACACCTGAGCTTCCAATGCTAATACCCTAGCTTATATCAAATCAAATTTTCAGCTGCTACCCGGTCCTCCAATATCAAAGCATCAATTTATCACTTACCTGCCTTTACTGGCTCGTGCAGCTCCAGATGCTGGGGATTCTCAGAGTCCGAGAGCATGTTCAGGTCCCTAAAGAAAGCGATGAGAAGCCTGAGACAAAAGCAACTCTTTGCTCATACCCTCATTATTGTATTAAGTAGATAAATGAATAGTGGTTCATGACAGAAAGCAGCTCCCAAGCGTGGCCCCTTCTTAGCTGATAAATATTTGCAATGCTGTTAAAGAGCTGAGAAGAAAAGGTTCTTTTAAGGTGAAATCTTTAATGGATTGAATGCAAGTTTATACATTTCTCATGATGCTTAAATGACTTTCATCTAAAGGACACAGATTTCAGTAGAAGTCAAGTTAGTGCTAAATTACCATCTTTTTCTAACTCCAGTAAATTCAGTGAATTGTATGTGTATCAATGAGAGGAGACTGTGGCCTGACAATGGAAGTATCATTGTTTATAAAAGCATAATTATTAACATCCGCCTCAGCTTATCTTTCCTTATGACTTTAAAAGAAAAAAAGAACAAACAGACCTCCCACACTCACAGTGAACTCTTGCTGTTTATTACAGCAATATTATTGATGCTTCATGCTAACAAAGGTTCCACCTTAACAACTGTAAATTTAAAAAAAAAAAAAAAAAGCCATGAAAAGCCAAAAAAAATGGAAACAGAAAGATGGGGAAAAACTCACAGTCTTACACATATTTCTGCTTCCCCACTCTGTTGAATAATAATGCTCTGGACTTCTTCATAAGTTTTCCCAGTCAAGGGGATGCCATTCCATTCCAGCACCTGCATTCCTGAGAAGGCAAAAGAGCATGAGGTCAAGTGCTCAGATTTTGACAAAGGCATCAGAGAGACTGCTCTGACAAGACGATTTGATGTGAATGTTGTTTAAATGGCACAACACATTACCAAAGCCCTTTCATTTCACACGGATTAGACTGTTGAATGTTACCATCCCATCAGCTATGACTTACCTGTTGAAACAAGTCAGGGGATTAATTCTTATCTGATTCAAACTATACATGCACTTTCCATAGTCTGGGTTGTGTGATATTGAAAAACTTTTGCAATATCCAAAACATGCAAACCTACCAACATGGCAAGAAACCAAAACATTTTATATATCAGACATTTCCTGGCCAGCCATGGTCTTGGAAGATAACTGTTCCCTACAGCGGCACACTGCTGTTAAGAAGCTGAGCCTCAAAATGGGACTAAATTTATGAATGTGATTTGGTAATTCAAATACATTTTCTCTACTTTGTCACTTAAGAACATACAACAAGATGAAGGCAGTTGGACAAACTCATTTTAAATGAAAGATGTACCTCCACATTTCAAACATCAGCCTGGAAATATTCAGGTTTAAATTTTCCTTCCATATCTTTTCTTATGAAAAAAGTGACAAAACAGCTGAACATAATTAATTGTGGAAGGCAGAAACAGCGCTATGATAAACAGACTGAAAAATACTGTATACTGGTCTAATCTGTTGTGTCTTCCAAGTATCCCAGGACTGAGCCAGGAGACTCGGTATAGAGCAAGGTATTGCTATAAGGAAGTTTTGTGCTCAGTATTTGCAGAGTCAATCCCTCTATAAATCATGTGAGGTGTATTCTGATAAGATGAGAAATCTTTTGGTTACAGTAAAATGCTTACAAAAAGCAAACTGTAGATTCATATCTGGGAGTTACAACTCAGGTTCTGAGAGCTGCATTCATATTTTGAAGTAGTTAGTCATGAGGATGACTTCTAACTTCTCACTAATGTACAAATGTCAAAATCCAAGCCTCAGGCTCTAGAGGAAAAAATTGCTTAATGGGACAAGATACTGAATTCTTAATAGTCCACTAAAAGCAATGTATTACAAAACATCTGAAAACCACATTATCCACACAGCAAGGCAAACCACAAACACTTAGCTTACACAGCAAACACACAGATAAAACCAAGTCTTCACCTGGATCATATTTTTATTTCAAAATCCTGTGCTGTTGCATATAACAAATGGGAAAAATAATGAAGTGAAATGTGGATATAAACTTATAGGAAAACAAGCTGCTAAATAAAATATAATGAGAATTGTTCATGGAATAAAGCAGATTAAATTATTTGACAATGAAAGAATATGAGAAATAAAGACTATGACTTTATATTATAAAGTTTTCCATAGGATTCCATGAATTAGGATTTGAAATATCAGATTTGCTCATAACTTTTCTCAGTAAGAATTTATCATTTACTTTGCAGCAGGTTACAGAAATACAAACTGTGCAAAATGACTAAAAAGTGATGCTCAGAAGGCAGCAAAACCAGCTGCTTAGTGCCAAAATAGATTTGTCTTTTCCTAAAATTTAGCCCTTTCATTTACCAGCCATCATTCAAAAGCATGATCTTCCTTTTGCTTGTTAGAGCAGATCTGGTTTTAAGCTCAGTTCCTCTGGAATAAAGCAACAGTAATTATGAATAAATGCAGCTCCCCCTGATTTTTTGCCATACGAAAATAACAGCATGCACTCTGTCTTTAGAAGACTTCTAGAAAGGAAGGAACTGAAGTTATTTTTGTTTTCCTGTCAATGTGTGCCTTCATAATGCTATCGTGGCATAGGATGTTGAGTATGACAGTATGAACCTCTTGAGTAAGACAAGCCAAGCCTCCACTTCTATGTATTGGCAATGAACAAAAATAAAACTGGAAAGCTTTAGATAGTTGAGAAAGTGGTTAACATCCTTTTGTGAAAAAAAGAGCTTTGCTGACGAAATGCAGCCAGCTACCATCCTAGGTTTATCACATCCCGCTTGCATGGCTTCTGAAGAAAATTTACCAGGGGAGCCGTGAGGCTATCATCAACGACTTGCCTTAATTTAAAAGACCAGCAGGAAGAGCCTAGCTGAGTACTGCTGCAGCGCTGGGATTCGGAAATCAAGTCTCATTTCCACTGGTGTGAGTTTTAGTACTGAGCGCAATGGCACCGCAGTCACTCACTTGGTCAGTAAGGCCAAGCACACCTGAACAAGGCAGCAGATTGAAAGGAAATTGAATCTCAACAGCTTTGGCTCACACAGAGATCCATTTAAGCTGTCAGTATAGGGGTATTTCTTTTTATTGGCTGCCTTGTGGATTCATGAATGTTTAAAATCAAAGCAATTTAAATATGACTTAATTGATCTGACTGATAGCCCTGGGATCTAAGGAAAAAGTTTTTAGGCAAGCAGCTGATTGTTCTTAAGGAGTAACTGCTAAATACCTTTTGCTGGAAAAAAATAATGTTACAAACAAAACCTTTAGAAGGAATGTGAGTCTAATCAACAAAGAGAGGAAAAAAGTACCGTGAAGTCACAGGAGACTGGTCATAAAAAAGATTTTGCCTAAAAACCAATCACATACTGTAACTGGTCTTTGGTAGTCAGAACATGGTATTCACATTTCCAAAACTTTGTATGCTTCAAATCACTGGTTTAGTAGACAAAAAACAAACAGGAAGATGAGAAAACTTACATTGCTCCATGACAACTCTGCTGACTGAGGAAGAACCAGTGATTGCCCTGATAACCGAATCCATCATTTCTTCTAGCATTTTTTTTATTTTATTTTATTTTATTTTATTTTATTGGGATGGCTACATCCTGCATTGCTGGTGAGCAATGACTTATTTTTAGCAATATCAGCTCCCACAGTCAGCAGATCAGCTTTATACATCAAGACCTCTTCCCTGCTCCATTAAGTGTGCTAACACACATGATTCGCTCATGTGTCTTTTTGGTATCGACTTTATGGTGACATTTAGAACCTGGAATCAGAAGTAGTTTATAATTTTTCACTGATTACAAAATGATTATTCCAGAGAGGGAACCTTATACATTCGTAACTGCCTTGGAGATATCCACACTTAGCTACATTAACACCATCCTTTCCCTTAAAAAAACATGCCACAGTCCTATTGTATTGAAAGAGAGAAAGAAGCCTATTGTGTTCATATATTCTTCCATATGCATCTATTACTGGCCACAGCTGGAGACATTATCAAAATCTAAGTATACCTTTCCTCTGACACAGTATAGCCATTGTGTTCTTCTTTTTAAGTACCAAATACATATCTCAAAGTCTCCTGTATTTGCTACAGTTGCTGCTCTCAGTGCTTAAATTAAGAGCTTGCTCCTGGAGGGAGGGTCAATGCTTATGCTGCAGAAGTGAGGAAGGGCCCACATTTCACCAAAACCCTCATGGGGAGGAGAAGGTGGAATTTTGTTGTATTGCCATACTTAACACATGCAGCTTAATGCTGTTCAAGATTGCCAGGCTCTTTTTAGCCACTAGTAAAGCGTTAACATTTATTATTTTTGTTTAGGCATGAGTAGGCCAATTATCTGTTAACTGATAACAATAAAACCTGAAAACTCTGCAGAACTGATTTCCTTTTTCTGACATTTTGACTAGTCATTTGACAGCTTGTGAAATGGAAACTAAGTACCGGTGAAACTTGAAATCTGCTTTTAACAGTGGGGAGTCAGGGACTATTAAGAAGTAGCTTCTACCAGCCCAGGGATGAAAGTACTTGAAATAATTACCTGGGGTCCCTGGGGAGCACTCGGCATGCTTTGCTGATCCTGGAAGATCTGTGAAATTTTGAGGAAGAGAATTTTTGGGTAGAAAGTTTTAATAATGTAGAAAAAAAATGAGTTCGGATTCAAACCTAGGGCCAGACTTGAGCTTACAACACCATATACAATTTCTCAGGAGCCTGAGTAAACCTGTGGCCAAATATGAGTAGCTGGTCTACTGAAACTTGCTTGGACTGACTACACGGTTTGAAGTGGTCATCTTCTGCTGATAATTTTATTGCTGGTGCTAAACAACTAAGGCCTCTAATTGCTGACTATTTAGACTTATAAACGTCATGTGGATCAGCTGTTGGAAAAAAAATGCTTACATAATAGCAAGGACTATGTTGGTATTGCTCCCTGTTCAGTCTTGTAAAATGTTTTACAGCTTCTCAATCAAGAAGTGCAAAATGCAGCTCACTACGCATAAAAATAAGTGCCTGTATAAAATAAGGCAGTTTTTAATCTTAAATGTTTCCCTGTGTTTACAAGTATTGCAAAACTGCAGATTGTCCAGAGAGGCTGTGGAGTCTCTGTCCTTGGAGATGTTCAAAACCCGGCAGGACACAGCCCTGGGCAACCTGCTCTCACTGACCCTGCTTTGAACAGGGAGCTTGAACTAGGTGATCTCCAGAGGTGCTTTCCAGCCTCAACTATTTTGTGATTCTGTGTAAAATAGTTACATTTTGCTTTATATAGACTATGCTAATGTTTTATCCGTATATGCTGTCGCTCTGTGTATCAAAGAAAGCAGAAATAGCCAATTCCCCAAATAGGGATATTAGATCTGCACTGTGACGTCCATAAGTAGTTCAGAGTACAGTTCCATGAATTAACTGATTTGGTCTAACTGAGGAATAATGAATAATTGTTCCTTATCTCTTTGAACTCCTGTACTTGAGTGGGTATGTACTTGAACTATTTATCTGTTTTTTCATGAAGAGGAGAAATATTTAGCAACAATGAAAAAGTCTGCAATATCAAATGGTCAGAAATTAGTTCCATGGATATTGTTGAAATCTCTGTGTGTCTAAATCACATAGCTTCTTTTAAAATCTTCGTTTACATTCAGTTTTAAAAGTTAGATATAATTGCATCCTGTATCATGGATCACAGTATTTAGGAGAATCTTAAACAAAAACAATTGTTCTTTTTTCTCCTACTTTTTGGCACAGGTACTTTGATGTAGTTCCTTTGGGTAGGCTCTGACCTCATTAAGTAATGATTAATTAAACTAATCAACTGTCATCCTATTTAAAACTAAACTGTAAGAAAGATCTGAGAGCTGATAAAGTGAATCATTGTATTATTGCCTCATTTAGGAGTTATGATAAAGAAAAAATTTCTAAGACAGACTTAGAGTGATCAAAAAATACTGCCAACTATGGTCTTGATCCAACAAATAACAAAATACCCTTAATTTTCAAAGTATATCCTACCACTGAATTTGCTATGTTATGGTAATGCAGAACCCTTGACACTAAAGTTGTTTTTAATGGTTAACAGTGAAGATTAGATGATATCATGTTTATGTCAAACGTATTAACCTACAAGCATTTCAGTAGTGGATCTCTTTAGTGCATATACAATCCATGTTTCTGGCCAATGGTTTCTTTGGAGATGTTGTTCAAGGACTGTGGCTGTGAACGCTCCCTGCCACAGACCCAGATGCTGGTTCTCTTTCTACTTACTCTAGTTTGAGGAATTCCATTAGCTTTACTCCTGACTTGCACTAATGCAAAACATTGATGCAAATGCTCTTTTAAAAAATCAAATTATTAGACACTGGCTGAACAATAGCTTTGGACAGAACTTTGCTCTATATTTGTGTATACTAGGAGTGACACAGAGTTTAGAAATTTTATAGACATGACAGCTTCCCTCAAATGCCAGTAATGGGAGTGAATCAGAGCCACAACCTTGGACTATATATAATGTTGTGTTTTCATATTCAGAAGAGTTTTCAGGAGAAACACATGCAGCAGGAGAATACCAGATAAATGACTAGTTTTTCTCTGAAGTGAATTTCATACCAGAGAAGCTGTTTGTTAGACTTGAAAACTTAAATGACTTATTTATACACAGAAACAATATAGCGAAGTTGCAAATACCCTGTGCTGGTGCTTCAGAATATCTCATCTTAGACCCAGAAGAGCTACTTCTAGCTTCCTTCTCTGTAACTGACGAGTCCTTGGCTTTGCATTAAGATGTTGAACACTGTTATTTTCATTTACTCCATGGAACCATGCATTTATAAATTATTTAGATCCCATGACTTCATATAGAGCTGGTTGGAGAGGGGTTTGTTTCTTTATCCTGCAGCCTTGAGAGAGAAGCTGACTATATGTTACGAAAAAGCAACTGAAAGAAGGGGAAACAGAGCAAAATAAGTGTCAAAAAAAGTGTCAATGATGTCTTTGGGGATTGGGCATGGCCATGGATTTGGAAAGGCTATAGCATCTGTTCCCACATCTATCCCAGACATCCTTGTATAATTTCTTTTTTTATGTCTGCTTCCTTAAGAGTGATCAAGGGCAGAAATATTTCTTTGCTTCATGAGGATATTGCAAGGATATATATATATATAAATATATTTGAAGAGCTCCTACTCTGCTTGGCTTCCTGTTCTCAATAAATACATCCTTCAGTCCACCACCTGGGTGATAAAGCTGTACTGTTTACCAGATCTGGTTGTATATATAACATTCCTATTGATAAAAAAACACAAAACAAATTATCAAATATGCAGACAGAATAGGTCTTGGTATTAGAATTCTGACTGTCAACTGGAAGACACAATATATCTCTCAGTTTCCACCCATCTTCCATTATTTTCTACATTTTCTGTCCTTTTCAGATTAATCTTTAAGACATGAGCTGGCTGCATGATTAAAGTTGAAATTGAAAGGAATCTGAAAATCATCAAAGGATTTTATTTCTCTGAATATGAGTCCCAACATAGTTGCTTCAAATACAGAAATACTAAACTGAGACACTGAATAGCTCTTGAATTTTATTCCCATCTGTAACACAATGTACACTATTATAAAGTTAATCTTAGTCACTCTGCATACACTGTTATACTGCAGTCTCCTGTTCAGTATACCCAAGGCACCTGAGAAGTGGTAAAACTGTTGTTTGCTGTGTCACTAAGAGTTCGTAATTGCTTCCAAAAGATCAGACTACACATGTATAAAAACTATTGTTTTTCCATTTTTTAGAGTCTCAGAGATGTTCTCCTACTGGAATTTAAAAAGATCTAGACATTACAATATTAGAATAGAGCCTCTGGTTTTGGTTACATCATAGTTATACACACATATTGCTGGGGTTTATTCTCTGCTTCTTCATAGTTTGTATTATTTATTCTTATGCAAAATAAACATGTCAGTTTGAGCTGCATTTTTCACTGATCCAATGCTTACAGAGGAAAAGAAAATCAGGCTCTGTAGGCTAGCAGCTTCAATCAGTAGAATATGAATGTTAGTGTCTTTCTATTTCATGGAAGAATTAAAATTCAGAAACATTACTTTGAAATCCCAGAAAGTGCTATAAAAGTTAAATGTGCACTCAGAACAAGGAGAAACCATATCAACTTGCAGTCTGACATTCAACGCTAAATTACTTCACGGTCTCTGTTCTCCAGTTATTTTTCTTTTATTTCTAAACCTTTCTGATGGTTAAAAATAGGTTGATGAAAGTCAATGTGTTAATGTATTTCCCTGTACTGCTGGGCATGAATCACACCAAAACTCATTATTTTTTGTAGACACCTGAACTTCCTCTCTCATTCATCATTTGCACCCAGGCTGAATATTTTCCATTATTACAATAATTATTATATAGACAACACTCACAACTCTTAAAAATGGCTATGTTGTTCATCAAATAGAAATGATATAACGGACCTGCCTATGCCTCATGGCTGCTATGCTGCTACTATGAAATGGCATTCATAAAAGTACAGCCAGAGCAAATCAACCTTGTATTTGGGGTGTACTTGGCATTTACAGGCAACTACACACCACGCCACTGACTGGTGCAGCTGCAGTTATCAGCCCAATACTAAACACCTCTCTAATTTAGTCTGCCTTCAGATTTCCATATATATTGGCATACGATTCTGTAGATCACCCTTCAGGTTGAACTATGGTAGGGCAACAAGTGATGATCTGGATGTATTTGTATGACCTAAATTGAAGCTCTCAACAAGTTAAACGAAGATTAGAATTACTCTTTATGAAAATAATTATAATATAAAAGACAAATTTATAGTGCTTTCACCACTGCTATATCCTCAAACATTGTATTACATTAGAGTTACAGAGACATGATTAGTTATACCATGCTGAACAAAATGTTATGGTGCATTGTAATTATTCGGTGTTTCAGAAAAATAATTGTTTTTCAAAACATACTGTTCACTGAAGTTGTAGAGCATAGTGTACTTACTTTGCTTTCAGGAATGTCATATGAAAGGTTAGAATGATTTTGCCAGAGATGAGCTTCCTGTAGAGAGCTCTAATTTAACTGAAAGTCTTAAACATTTAATTATTAGGTTGTGTTCACAAAAAAATTCACTTTTAAAAGCAGTTTACTACAAATTCAGATTTTTTTTAAAAAAAACCTTGTAATAGTATATACATGGTAGAATGAAAAAGTCTGTTTAATTCAAAGTCACCTGAAGATTCACCTAAAGATCAGTAAACAATGAGGCTGCAGGAATTTCTCTTTGCTGTCTCCTTCATGAGGGGTAAATACATATAAAACATTATTTTCATGGGCGTTTAATGTCAGGTATGAATTTAGACTAGTATATCCCTGTCTGCATTCTATATTTATCAATGTTGGTGTATTCAGAACTCAGTGGGGTTTCTTTCAACTTCCATTTTTGAGGAAAAAAATTATTCTCATTTACACAAATGCAGTTCTCTTAGTCCAGCTTCTATCAGTTACAGCTGAGAATGGAGCGACACTTGGTTTTGAAATTTTCTTTTGGAGGGGCAAGAGGGAAAAGAGATGCAATAATACAGTTCTTGTGGAAGTTACAGTGTGTGTCTGAAGAGTCACTCTCTCTGTATTACTTAGTTTCTAGTCTCCTTAAGAGCATAAATTACAACAGCAAACATGTCAAACAAAGTCTATATAAAACACTGTTCTATTGTCAAAACAATTAGACTCTAAGTGCAACTCTTAATTTAGATTAAAAGAAAACTGACATAACTTATTAGTGTTAAAATTTCTTTTGTACTTCCAAATTAAAAAAAAGCTTTAATGCTCTGTCTTCTACAGAGGAGGAGTGAAATTACCCATACCTCATGCAGGATGCTGCTACCCATTGGCTGCTGCTAAGATACCCGTGGCCTGATCTTCCCTTTAACAAGGTGAATCTCTACCAAGATCAAGCTCAACAGAGTGGATCCAAGACAGACCCAGACTCTCCAGCCCCAGCAGCAGTGGTGTCTATATGTCAATGAAGGATTTATACATGACATTGTCTTTTGCCTCCTATCTCTTCTCCATCAGTTCTCTTTCTTCAACCAAACTATCCCCCATTAATTAAAGAACACAGGATAGATTGGGTTCAGACCAGTCATTGCTGCTACATCACAGAAACAGCAAATACATAGCACTCTGCGGTATCCTGGTTGCCACTCAAGTGGCAAGAAAAACTGAGTCAAGGGAGAGAAACTCATCAAGATTAGGGTCTTGGCTCTGTCAAGCGGAGCTACATAATAGAAACCTTAAGACTAGTAATAATGAAATATGATTAGGAATTTATGTGTGTAGGACTCCCAGAAGGAATGGTGGAGGAAGGAAAAGGAGATTCATGGCACATAGGTTAGCAGGTAATCAAGATCCCAACACACTTACATGTGGCTTCTCAGGACACTTAGCTCAGGAAAGGGAAAGCAGCCTAAAAAAGAGAGGGCAGAGCCACACTTTAGCAAACGACTGACTAAACCAAAGTGCAGCCTGAAACCATAAAGAGACAATGGCAGGAAGATGAAGAATAGGACTGAGGCCATAAGACCCTGAGAAAAGGAAAAAAAGGTTAGAGAGTAACAGAGCAACATTTTCCAGTGAGTCACAGAGGTATGGGGTAGAGAAACAAAAGATCACAATCACTATCAGCTTCTAAACGTGTGCAAAAGGCACCTCTAAGACCATCACATGGTTGCCAACTTAAGAACCCAGAGGACAGGAAGAAGACGACTGAACAGCTGGCATCCCTTGCTCTCTGGACATACCACTTGCATACACACATCCTGGTGCTTAGGAGAATGTGGGTTTGAGAGAATGGGTTTATTTAGAAAGCACGACAGAGAAAGAACAGTAGTCCAAAAGAAAACTTACTCTTAAGTGAAGACCCCCAACCTGCTGCCTCTGTTGGGGCTCCCTGAAGAGGCTCTCCTGATACACATCTGCAGTGCCCTGGGGGTCTACCCTTCCTTGATGAAGCCCTGGCTGGTCTCCAGCAATGTCACCACTAAGGGACTAGGGTCCAATTCAGAAAATAATGGAATTCTTGGGAAAATTTAAACACTGAAAGCATGCTAGGAATGAGCAAAGGCCATGGTTATGCATTGGATAGCAATGCTACTTAAGGTCATATACAAACAAGAACAGAAAGGTTTTGTGACTCACAGTAAGCAAACACCACTTTTTACTTAAAAGTCAAGCTTTCTTAATGGGAATGACTGAAGACTTTAAAATACCACTCTGTCATATAGGATAGAGTGAGAACTTTACTTGATGTGTTCTAATAAGAGTCATTCTGTCAGATAATCATCCTCTATACCCTGGGGGTAATTTTACAGTTCTGACACTGTGATTATTCAAATATAAAGTAGAATTTACTCACTATTATCTCTTTTGTGGGAGTCATGTAACCTGAAAGCTAAGGAAACGGAATACAAACTGCTGGCCAGTGCTATGCAGTTCTCATCTCCAGTATGTATCTATTTTTCAGCTGTATATGTGTAATTCTCCTTTTAAGAAAAGTTTTGGAAAATTATGCTTGTCATAATGTAAAAAGGTAAGGTAAATCCATGATATTATCTTGGAACCAACATGTTCATGTTCTAATTCAATCTGAGCTAAATTTTTCAGTAACATATGGAGCTTTCAGATAGGCAGATTCGTTATCATTGAAGTTACTTAAAAACTAATTTAAAATTTTTGGCATTGTTTTAGCTGGAAAAAATCAAGCAATTCTTTACCTTTTTTCAAAATAAATAGCTTTTTAATTTCAAAAGGATTTTTCAATTCTAAATGTTTAATTTGATGTAAAATTTAATTGGAAACTGAAGCAACTTTATCTCCCATTTTTTCAGGAAGAAAAGTTTATTTCATAAGAAATCCAACTTCTATTTTTATGCTAACTTAGATGTAGGCACAGGGGAAAGGGCACAGCCATGCCAAAATATGGTAGTGATGTAGAGTTTGCTACTTTTTTGTTTTTTCCCCCCAAAAAAGGAGGCTTGTTTTTTCAGGCTTTTTCTGCTTGTTTCTCACATTTCCATTGTTTTGTGGACACTTTTATCACCAATAACAGTAATTTGGTATCACTAGGAAGCACTAGGGTAGAACATGTATTTTAAATTGCAGTTTAATAGATCTGTTTGCAAGTTCTTAATGGTATCTTCTGAGATGGAAATAGATGCTCTAATATTTAATCAAATAAATAAATACCACTGCAGAAATTTGACTACACATGCTAGTTAACTAATTTAGGAAAAAAATATTTTATACAACAGCTTCTAAGCAAGACATATTGGGTTTTCTACTGGGAATAGTAACCTATTCACAGAGATTAAGAAACTCTTGATTTCTTATGAGACATCAAAATATTTGCCATTCATAGAGTTGTCAGAACTATAGAATTCTAACCATTGGAATGATTTTATCTCAACCAACATTTGCTATGTTTCTCTTGTAGAGGTTAACTTGATGTTTGTACGAATTCCTGAAATATAGCACATCCATAGCTGTAGAACCACAATAGAAAGTATGTGGAGCAGATTTGTTTGATTATTGGCTGGTTTCAAGAATCAGTAATATGAACCACAGGTGAAAATGCATAAAATCATAACTTTTTTTTCATCACATTTTGAACATAATCAGAGCAATAAATAAAAGTGCATGGGTAGCAGTATGCGTGTCTGCAGGGAAGAACCATCACGCACACAAACAAAATGTCCCTTTTGGTTTTACCTTTTTTGGGCTTAGAGTCAATGTGCCAATTTTTAGCTGTTTAAAGGCAAGCGTCTTGCCTTGGTAGCTCTCTAGAAATTTTGAGCAGTTAATGAAGAGAGGCAGGATCCTCTTAGGATGGTTCATCTCAACTGACACCTATTTGGAATGAGATGAATCACATCCCTTGGGGTACCCTTCTTTCACTTGTGGTTAGAAAAGAAGCCCATAATACAAGCTTAGGTGAGATATTTGCTTTTCAGACACCTAAAAATATGTGCATTGATTCCCTCATTTGTCATCTAAAATAATAAATCTATCCTAGAAACAGAAATGGACTTTTTTTTTTTTTTTTCTCAATTTAGCAAACTGGCAGCAGTAGCTTATCAACAATGAGAAGAATGAACTGAAAGATAGTGAACCTCAAGAGAAGGGCATTAATAGGGCATCATTAGAGATGGAGTTGTAGTTCTGCTTCTGCTACAGCCAGCCAGGTGACCACCACAGCCAAGCCAATTATTATCCTCTTTGTGCCTCAGTTTCTTTATGTGTGAAAAAGGTGGGGTGGAAAGACAATGGTATTGTACATTAACTTTGAGATTTGCAAGCAACCACTGCGATTATTAAAGCTAAGTGTGTCTGTGCATCAGAAATCTTGCTAACATTAATAGAGTTGTAGGAGATAGTACTTGTGAAGCATTAAGGGCTGGGTATTAACTCTTAAACTTTCATATCCCTGTAAGTTATTCATAAATGATTTTAGTGAAAAACGTTAGGATTATTCAACTTTAAGAAGTATATATTACATATCTGCTAGACAAATGACAGATACTAAAAGTTACCAGCTAGCAATGACTGGCATTTTTAACAGTAAAGTTGAAAAAATGCAGGATTTATGTTTTCAATAAATATTTGTTCTTTCAATAGCCTTGTGAATAAATGATGCAGGATGAGGTCTGTGATTATGTCATTCTCTGTAGGGTTCTCTAAAAGAAATTTGAATGCACAATTACTGAAGCTATACTGTACATTCAAGACGTGATGGTGATTATCTGGCAGCTATATATCTAATCAATTTACATGGGTACTCGCATAAGATTTTAAAAACAGGCCCTATTGCTTTTACTGTAAATGTTATTTATATTACAATAAGCTTTTTTATTATATTGTAATAAGCTTTTGGAACTCAAGTCATAGCTTAAGAACTTGATATGAGAAACAGTATCCAGGTGAAAATAGAAAAAACAACCTGTCACGATCAACAACTAATCAACTCTATGCCAGATAGGGTAGGAGAGAAGCTACAGGAAAGGAGCAAAGTAATAAAATAGTAACACAACTATGTTCCTGTTTGACTCTTCTGTACTGGTGGGTCTTTCTATTACCATCAAATTCTGATTCAAAAGTTGGATTTACATTATTCCTAGGAGACGTAAGGAGCACTTTTTTTGACATGTGCATGAGTTCCTTCTTCACAGCAGCTTTGCAATAATAATTTCAACAGCAAATCCCTTACAGCTGCAGGTTCTCGGAGGGAACTTATATCATAAATGTGTGGTTCTTTTTTTATTGGTTTTAATAGAACCAGAAAAACTACTTAGTATTATTATAGGCAAAAATAGCTTAAATTGTGAATGCTAGCAGGAGGCAGATAATTAGGTGCATGCATGTGTATGAATGTTTGAAATTGAACTTTTGAACTCTCAAGCAGAAGTGGCTACTTGCTAACTGCAACCAGTATGATCTGGTTTGAAATACTGATGACACCTGGACTAAAGTAAAGTGACCCTTCCTGAGTCCTCCAGCTAATAATGAAAAATGGGACAGAACCGCCAGTTAGCAGACTGATCACACAATGTGCTTCTGTACATAGACAGTTTTGATTGAAGAAACCAGAGGGCTAGTAGGTCCAGAAAGAAGAGGAGGTGCTTAAAAGGAGGGCTCCCAAAAATAAGTGGCCTTGAAAAGCAGAAGCGGGCCTGGAAAGAAGAAGGTGAAGATCCTGGCTGGAGGAGAGATCTGGGAAGTGGAGCAGACCCTGGAGATCCAGGAGATGGATGGAGACGAGTGCCAGGGGCCACCCAGGGACCATGGCAGGGGATGCCTGCGACGGCCATCTGCGAGGAGTGGCACAACAGAAGCCAACATGATGTTCTGCCTGACCATCCCAGGCAACGGGTACTGGAAGGGAAGGTGGGACCTCCTGAACGTGGTGCTGGGCCAGGAGCGAGCGAGTGTGAGAACAGGGCAGGGCAAAGACTCTACTCTCCTTTGGTATCAAACAAAACTCCGTATCCAGATCCCCTGCAGGCAGGCATTTGTGGGCTCGCATGTGACAAGTAGGGGGTAACTAAGGATAAATCAGTCAGAATAACCGATCACATTACATTCATTGCCTGCTGGCCTTAGTAATCCAACATATTTATTTATTTATTTTAAATCCTTGAGGATAAGGGCAAATTCAAGGTAGCTTTGGTATGTGTACTGATTAGCAGCAGCTTCTTTTTTTTCTCATTATCTACACTAAAACAAATGATCTCTTACTAGGCAGCCTCTGTATATTTGTGTGTTTCTTATGATCACCATTAACATAATGAATTCACCATGTAAACATCAGGAAGACAAACAAAACAAGTGTATGATACCGCATTCCCTTACTGATAACTATAGCTCTAGAACTATTATTCATGCCCCTCCAGGGAAGGCAGTTTCCCTAGGGGAGAAGCTGCTGTTACCCCAAGGATGACAACAGCCACAAGAAGGCCGTGCTGCAGCTGATGACAAGCAAAAGGAGGACAGGGCTGGTAGTTTCAGGGCTTACTTTCAAGTCTCCTGAAGGCATTTTGGACCTCTTCTGCTGAAGTAATGGAGTACATCAAAATTCATAGGGAATAATACAGCCTATGAGATCTGGCTTAAGACTTCTTGGGCCAAAGGATGAGGAGTTGGGCTTGATGAAACTGTGGCTAGGTAGGGGCAAGGAAGGTGCTGGAAGGATGAGTCCCCAGCCTGAGTGATGCTGATGTTGTGGTGCAAGCATCCATCCTGCTGTTTCTGCTGCTGCGCAGCGACCAATAATTGCTGCCTATACAGGCAGCCTCTTGCCCTGTAGCAACAACAGTAATAAGCCTGTCTATTTTGATGCTCTCATAGTCTCAACTTAGCAACTACACGCTAGCCCTACAACAACCTCTGCCCCTATTTCTTAAAACTTGTGTGCCTTAATTACACATCAAAACCACATTTAAACACCAAACCGTTACTGAATTCCCAGCACTGCATCCTCACTTTATCTTCACTGGGTATTGCAATGGCCTATTCTCCTTCAAAAACATGACCCAAGTGAGATATCAAGCATTATTTTTAAACTGCCAACTATAAGTGTTAAACTGACATTTCAACTCTGTAGACTCAAGCTCAAATGTGTATTATGGGTCAACAAGGACAAAGGAGTTTGATCATTTCACTATTTAATCTTTTAAGAGCGCTTTCATTTCACCAAAGCTATTGTACAGGTCAAAATCTTTTTCCCAGGACTGATATATTAAAATTATTAGTGTCAAACAATGTAAGAAAGTAAAACAATCATCTCTGCTTCTTTACAACAAGCCACTAAATATCCCAGGCAAAAGGAGGAAAAATAGGTGTTGTATTTAACTGAATAAAAATTACATATTTTCTTTCTTCTAGAGAAAATTTAAACAAAAGCACCCTCCCCTCAAAACTGAGCAATTACATCTGTGAAATATTGTGAATCAGTTATGTAACAATAGGTCTAAATAAGGTAAAAATATACGCAAGCAGTAAAAAGTGCCAGCTGAAACTATAAATCCCACAAACATACTGAATACAATAAAAGAGTAAAGCACAAATGATATTGTATGCTTTAGAGATGAAAGAGTTTGAGCAATTCTCCTTGGGTAAAAAGTATCCAAGGAATTGCTAAATTGCCTATCAACTCATCACCATTTCAAAGACATTCCTTTATCTTCACAAAAACTAATAATTATTTTCTCTAAAAGTAATGAACCAGATTCATTTGATTATTTTTTACAGATTATAATAAATATTGTCTTGAATGTATACAACAAATTTTGAAAAAATAATAAAAAGCCCAGTCACTCTTCCCAGTTCATTCCAAAGGCTCAGAGGCAATAGAAATATAATTGACAATTGTATTTCTTCTTTGCCAGTTGCCTGGAGGCCTGCAGGACCACTCCTAATCATACTCAGTATCTCTCTCTTCACAGGCAAATGAAAAGACCTGAACCCATAATGCATCCTGCAGACCTATAAATGCAAACTGCAGATGGAAGCTTGGTTTCATTCACATACACACCTCTTCAAAGCATGTGCTTTTGCAAATTGAAATTCATTAAACTGAGCATGATTTCACTTGTTCTTCCACTGAATTCAGTGACAGCTGAGAACCGGGCATGATGTCCAAATTGCAATTCTAATACTAATGCTCACGTTCTAGCTATGGATGATGCTACCGGGAGGACAGGCTCAAACAAACAAAAGGAGGCATTGCACCATACAACATACATAGTTACTCTGTGGAAGGCCATTATGCTTGAAGTCTAAGGGTAGACTAGACAAGAGCTTGCAGGAAAAATTCCCCATGGATTCCTAAGTAGAAGATATCATGCTACACACTTGCCTAGGGAGTTCCTGAGTCATAAAGTCTATGTCATAGCTGTATATATGAGCATATGACTACATATATGACTATATATGTGTATTTGTGCATGTGTGCAAACATATAATCATACATATGTACATCTATACATACATCACAGATATATATGTTCAATTTACTGTTTCTGGGACATGCTAGATGGTTCGTCTGATGAAAGAGAGACACTTTTATGGTTTTTTACCTGTTTTTCTTTCTGAAGTTCATGACATACACTCAGGTCATTACTAACAACTTTTGCAGGAATTACAGTTGTTTGCAGTATTGCTCATTATGACAGTCATTGTATTGGTGGTGGTGTAGTCCAACTCCTTTTTGCTAATGTACCTTGCAAGCATACACGTGCTGACATAAACCCCTTGGGCTAAAGCAATACTTTGTTGACAGTCATGATTTCTACTAAAAGAGATAGCTATGTCCATGGAGCTATAGCAGTAAACTTGTTTAAGGATGGTCTAGAATAATCTATCTCTCTTTGACAAAATAGCTAGTTAAATTTCACCTGTAAACACATCAGAGCACTTAGGTGCAATAATTTAGTTTCATGTGTTAGGAACCTGTGTCATGACCCCAGTTCATAAATGTAAAGCCAGCAAACACAGAAATCCTTGTATTACCTGTGGGGCTTAGTAAGTCTTTGGCTCTAAACAATGCATATTACATCCCAAGATATATGATTAAGCATACTGAATTAGAAATTCTTAGTGTGATGCATTAACAAATATAGGTAGCAGGTCTTTATAGATCCCTTGCAAAAGCATTCCTGTGGAGTTTAACACATTCGAAATTCGGGATGCGGGGGGTTGTCCATTAGGTGGCACCAAATTTTTCTGTATGTATGGAAACTGTAGGCACCAGAGAAAAGCGTTTATCTGCTAGTAGCTGTCAGGTGCTCTCCCAGATAGTCTCCATTCAGAGACAGAGCCTCTGAGATGGCATTGCAGCCCATCAGCGTGCATCACTGACAGGTATTCATCCGGATAGGAGAGTGTGTGCTTCAGCCCATGTTTAACTAAACACTCTTCTAGTGTAAAGCTGTTTTTATCATATCTACCAGTCTGTCTGCATCGTACTCAACAAGGGTCACTGTGGCACTTGAAGATATTTTCAGTTCCTTCTTTGGATCTTCACTCTTTCCTAAACAGTGGGAAATGTTTGTCTTGTCTCATGCTCTCTACAGCTACTCAATCAGAAGAAAGCCCCTACTTTTCAACTAATCAGTCAGCTTCCACTGTGCGAATTGCAGAGCTATTACTATCACTGAGATAGGCTGATACTTCTAAGAATAGTACAGTGGTCTGTGAATAAGAAGATGAAAGATTGTCTTTTCTTTCTTTAGTATTGTCTAAGACTAAAACTGTTTCTACTTCCCCATTAGCACCAGACATGAAAGTCCTTGCCTAGAATTTTGCTTCCTTTTATCCTTTCTTTCACACACATCTCAGGAACTCTCAGTTCTCTCTAATCAGTCACTTCAGAGCCATTTGGAAAGTATAATCAGTAAACGTAATACAAAACTTTTCTTTATTTAGACATAAGTCAATGCTTATTTCTATTTAGCAGTCCTAAAACTGTCTGTATGAGCAGCAAATGTATGAATGATATGGATTGATTCCACTTCACCCACACTATGACAGAATTAATTTAGCAAGCTCGGTGCTCACACAGTGATGAGCATCGCCTGAAATGACTCATTTCCTTTTACTGTGTCATCTTAAAGGTTAATTTCATGGGGTTCTGTTTAGCACGTTATCTAGTAACTAAGAAATAATCAAACCTTCTATTCATTGAGGTGACTGGTCGGCATTGCTAAATGGCACTGTCATTGCATTTGGGCACGTAAATCATGCTCATCTTTCCCATGCAAATAGATTCTAACAATGAACATGTATGATGAATGTGAATGAGGTACATGGGAGTTTGCTTTTCACCACATTGCTTTCCACACAGTTCTGGAAATCCTCTGCTCTAGCACTAACCAGATCATCCTAATGTCCTCTTTACCTCCTGCCTGCTCTTTCTTACCTTGTGCCTGCCATAATATCGCTAATGTTCAGCCTAACTCTCCAACACAGGACGGTCCTAATATACTGTGCATTTGTAACCTGGTCTGTCTGCACATGAGCAATGTCTAAGCTCGTAGGCCTGGGCTAAGGCAACCTTGGTGCTGTTGTACAAAACAGCAGTTGTCAGGAGTCTTCTCCCGACTCTGATGAGAAGTGTTCAGAAAGAGGGATTGCCTGAGGCTGCACGGTGCTTCTGAAAACTGAACCCTCACCGAACAACAGGGCCCGTGTGCAGTACCAAAACCAACCCTGCTTGTCTGGGTACGTATCTTTGAAGGATATTCCATGCTTCCTCCTGACCTGAGCTGGTTTGGGAAGGGAAGGGAGCAGAAAAGTAGCACATGAGCAAGTAAGAAGAATCCAAATCCCGTCCCTGTGTCTTTAATTACCAGTTTCTTTTTGTAGATGTACATCTCTGGCTCTCTACTCTATCCCTGCTGGCCTTTTAGGAATAAATTTATGAAAAGAAGAAAAAAAATCCAAACAACAGAAAATCCTTTACACTTCCACAGACTAAGGAACAACTATAGTACAAGTATTACTGCTGGACGATTGTACGGTTCCTTCTCATCAGACAAATTACCTGTATCATCTTTAAGGCCTTATGGACTTTTTAAGACTTAATACTTTCAGTTATTAGCATATCCTTTTGGTTTGGCAGCAATGAGTCCCCAGGGAAATGTCCTTTACGGTCACAACTTATAGGCATATGCATAACATTACATAGGAAGGTGGATAAAGCTCATTTTAGATCAAAGAACATTATTATTAAATCAAATTATTAATATATTTCAGTGGAATTCTTCTTGGCATTCAGAAGTAGATATAGAGCTGCAGACTCATTACTCTGTATCTTTGTATAATATTAGCAAACTTCATCACCAAAAATGCAAGTATTTTATCTGTATTTCCTTAATATCAGAAGGCTGACACTTTTTTCACACCGTTTTCATGTGAGATCTTGTTATTACTCAAACTGTTCAAATCCAATTCAAGACCTAAATGAACATGTAGAGTCATTCCGCAAGTTTTATTTTGGACTAACAGTGTCCACATTGAAAGAGAAGAAGGATTAACATGTTATAAACATATGAATAAGCGACTTCTTAATTTGCAAATATTTGTCACATAGCAATACACTAGTGAACAATCTTTTTTGTGAAAGTCAATGTAAGACCCAAAATTTAAAGAAAATTCAGCTGGAATGAGCATCATGGTCCTATAATGGGCGAAGTGTTCTACAGTTTCATTGGAAATAATTTTTAAGAAAGCTACTGTTTCATAACCAGGTGGTTTGGGGAATAACATGGACATGTGCAATAATGCCAGGAAAAAGAAGGACAATGAGATCACCAAACAAGAAAAAGTAACTGTGCTGAACTTCTGCAATTCCTGTTCATGTCAGCTGGGGGAGAAACTGCTCAGCGCCTCTCACTTTTCCTTGACATTTTGCAACATACTTTCCTAGGAAAACAGCAGATAAGAACTTATATAGAGGATTGACTTTGAAGAGGAAAATCACTAAATAGAAGTGTATGCCCAAAAGCAAAGGCTGCAAAATCACAACTCTTACTTTAATTGTATGTCACATGGCAATACTTAATGAGAGAGGCCAATGTCACGGTAGTCACTTCCAGACTTTCTCAAAATTAATGAATTTTTGCTTCACAATAAAGTTTTAATAAAGTCTTATTAAAGTGTTAAGCTTCCTAAAGTCTTACTGGAAATTCCCTCATTTTTATAAAATGTAAATATATATTAAAGTGTAATACATTTTCAATATTTGCCCAATATCAAATTTAAGTGTATAGATAATACACTTCCACCTAGTCACTCTGTCTAGAGCCTGCAGAATTAGTCGTTTGGATGCCCTAGCATACAAAGAATTGTTTTCAGACCATTTATTTTGATTTACTGTAACATAACTGACACCCAAACTTTTTCACTGTGAAGACTTAGTGTGTGTCTTATGTGTGGTACATCTCTCATGTTGCCATTTTTATGCTAATAATGCACAAAGAAGGGAATAGTGAGCAATTAATTTTCATGTAATCGGTGTTGTGAAAGATGGAAGCCAAAATAAAAGTATATGAATGTTAAAAAAACTTCTCACTGGTATCCATAGGAAAAAAAAGCAGGAAATTTTACAACCGAACAACATAAAACCAGACTTCACAGTGTAAATTTTTGCCACTATCAGATTCAGGGGACTACCTGCTGCTTACTGGGAATGACATTAAAACAGTCTTTATAGCCATAAATCATGTGCCTCTGAGAAAGCCACCACCACAATCAGCACAGAAAATAACAACTCAGTGTTTTATCTAGGTTATTCTTCCAGTGAACATTTTAATGTATTTGTTTCCCTGTTCAGTTTTAAGCGTTTGCTACATTATATGGCACTCTGTTTCAGGTGAATTATTAATCTTAGCTTGCGACTGTGCAGTTCAGTACAAATGGCAATATAGTTCAGATCAACTATAATTCAGCTAAGACAAGTCAACTGGCAATGTTTTTTTTTTTTTTTTTGTTTTTCATGCAAGATGCATATTTCGAGAAGGTAAGGATGTTATGGCAGACCTTGGAAAGAACAGGACGTGTAACTTCTTCATGTTTTTACCTAGCACATAATTTACTGTATCTGTACTATCTGTCATGATAACTGAAAACAATGGAATAAATTGCAGGAAATTTAACATAGATGTACTGGGAAAAAAACAAGAATTTGGGCTTTAACATTATTTGAATGCTTTTGAACCTGTTGGTATGATCATAGTTTTAATGAAGACTACGTTAGCTTTTAGACTTTCAAAATATACAAGCTATCCTTTCATGCTTTTCTCCAAGTACTATGGAAAAATGTATTAAAAAATGGTTAGACAGTGTTGAAATTAATATTGTGTCATGAATAATCAATAGTGGATGCTAAATTCTACACTAAGGTTCTTAAATGGGGATCCAAAGGCTTTCATGGTGTTTGCCTAGGACCTGGCTGCAGAATTTTCTTCTGTATCCTCACATTAAATACTGAGTACAACAGGAAGCCTTCTCACAGGAGTGCAACATAGCGGCTAAAGGCAGCAACAGTCAGTGAAGAACAATTCAACATTTAACTATTTTATTTTTATTATTTGTTTTATTTATTTATTATGTATTGTCCTGGTTTCAGCTAGGATTTTATTAAGACTGGAATGGAATTATATATATTGCGTTATTCTAAGGTGTTCATAAACACCACTAGCGTAATGTAGTGATCCAGATTTTATCTTTCTTTCCCACTCCCTCTTACTGAGGCATTTAACTGGTCATATGCACACATCACCACAATGAATTTAAAGAGGGTGCTCTTTCATTGGAAAACTTACAGCTGAGGGTCTAGATATTGTAATTTTATGTCTCAGGTTGAACTGACCAGTATATGCCAGTGGGGATCTGGCCTCGCAATAGCAGTTGCAAAATTATGTATAAACAAACATGGGACTAATTATAATTCAAACCCGTTGCTTTAAAAATCCTTTTCAATGCAATAAAAATCGAGGCAAAAAAGTAGAACTTTCCCAGAAAGTGCCTTCACTAGCACACTAAATAATAGCTTAGGGTTTATCGTTTGGAAGACAGACCAGCTGCAAAACAGAAAGCAAGATCCAATTCAAAATAAAATGGACCCAACTGCCCATTTTTAATGGAATTTAATAGTAAGCAGCTCCATTTCAAACACAGCTCATCTTACAAGCAGAAGTATCTGAGCAATGGAACATCAACTGTGTTGGAAAAGGCCCAGAATCAAGGTTTCCTATTCCCTCGGCAGGTATGGAACCACTACGTTTTCACATAAAAGCAGTCAGGATCAGCTACACCATATATGTGATGACTTGGAAATATTCTTAAAATCTACATGTTTCAAATGCAGTGTGAACCACTACACATACACTGTGTCCTTTCAGAGACTTAAGCAGAGCTCAAACCCTGGAGAACTTAGCTGTTATCTGCCCACGTCTGCCAGACACCAAGATCAGCAGTCTAAAATCTCTTTGCCTTCGGGTTTTTTACATTTTATATCCTAGTTTCCTTTTGCTGTTACACCCAAGAAGAGGAAATGTCAGTACAAGTTGACCTGAAAATGCTCATTCTACCATGTATTGTTCGTGAAATACTCCCATACCCAAAGTAAATAGCTGTTACTATCTTACTGAGTTGAATGTAATTGTCTGCAAAGCCTTGCATTTTGTAATCAGTTAGTACTCTACCCCCACAACCATCCAAATCAAGACTAATTCCATTTTTCCAGAAATGATAAGATTTAAGTACCTGACAAAAACAGTTTGAAAAGTTATGTAGAACATCTTACTGTACTTATAAGGTAATTTCAGAAGTTTTCAAATGGACCATAAAACCCAAAGACCTTAATCGACTTCTGCTTGCTGCTGTATTTAGAGAGATATCCAACAGTTTTACATTCATTTTGGATCTGAGGCACTCTCATTACAAACAATGAAAAATAATATAGATTTCAATGAGTTCTGGCTCAAATATTTTAGGATTTGTATAGGAAAAAAGCATAGTATATCTTCCTGTTTTTCAGGCAATCTTTCAGGCAATAAGTGGATTTTTTAATTAGAAACAGTTCAAAGTTGCAAAAGGACTGATATCAGTTCCTTGCACCAATGTTTAAATGAAATCCAGAGATTCATTTTGATTCTTTTTTAATAGTTTTTTTTCAAAATTTTTTGTTTTGTTGTAATGTGGAGCAAAATTAAGATTTGACACTCAATTTTTGCTTGATGAAATGATTTCAAGCTTTAGTCACTAATAATATAGATAATTTGCAATTCTATATCTTCAATTTCAGTTACATTTTAAGTTGCATTATTACATTACAGGTACACTTTAAGCGGGGTTTTTTCAGCCTTTTCAGATGAAAATGTGAAGTAACTAATTTTACATGGTAAGCCTCAAATAAGTACTGTAGTCAAAACGAGAAATCTGGATAAAGAGTAATAATTTTTAATCAACATTTTGCTCTGTTTTCTGTCAAGTGATATAATCACCTGCTCCTTTCATCTCAAAGAAACCTGAAGATTCCCATACGAGATTTTCCCAGGCGTACCTTATGGATGATCTAATTAGGTTTTGGAATAGAACATGCTTCAAGAAATTTGAAATAAAGTCTCTATGTGGTTCATTGAGAGTGCTCATAGGATTTTCCTTTCTTTAAGGTGACTTCTAAAACATTTTCTGTATTAATTCACAGAATATTCCTATTTTGTAATCTACTATATTGCAAAACCAATTGCAGACAAATATTTTTTTGTTCTTCAGGTTCCTTTACCGTTTCAATGGAATAAGAAAATCACTGTAAGATCAGATTAGGTCAGAGCACAGTACAGCCTAGTTCAGTATCTCCTCTGGAAACAGTTGATATCAGATGTTTCAGAAGTTCTTTAGAAAACCTTGGAAAATTCTGGAATAACTTTCTTACATGATTTTTTTTTTTCTTAAGTACCTCCAGAGATTGGTTGATTTAATTTGAGTAATTTAGGAAATATCTTGGTCTTCTCTATTTCCTCTCTGTCTACTACCCAATACTTATAGAAAACACCGGCTTTATCTATGTGACCATGTCACTTTTAAAAGCACTAAAGTGAGGCTCTGTGACCAAGCATTCCAAATTTGTGTCCAAGCCTTACCATATTACCATGATCAAAGTCCATCTGAAAGACAGATAGTGTTCTAGTCTGAGACAACCCATTTTCAGTAGTCCTTCTTTCTTCACAGTAAATTGTTAATAATTGTTAATAATGTTCCTTATAGTCTTGGAAGAATCAAATGTGCATACACCTATCTAGAAAATACTTTGAAACAACAAGCGCTGAAAGAAAGTCTGCTTGCTGCAGTACCTAGTTTCATTGGCAGGAAAATGTGCGGTTTGTAAGCCTCTCTGCTTCTGGGAAGTGTGTCTTGCAAACAGCTAGCACACTGCCCAAGACACTCAGTGGCAGCGGTTATTTGTTTCCCTGACTTGCAGCAGAACAAACTCTGACTGGGGACAATTCATCTTGGGCCTTGAATCTTTTCTATATTTTAGATTAATACAACACTCCGCAGAGTGGGAAGACTGGCCTAATATCCCTGGAAATCCAGATTTCAGGAATGGGATTGAAGGTTAAAACTGCTATGTGTAGATGCAAAATGTTTTAATGTACTTTTTGGAATCCAAGGGCAGGGGAAATTGTCTATAAGGACATAGCTATATTTAACCTGTACTTCAAGATGACCCTCACTTTGATTTCACTGGATTTTTTTCACACTAAAATCACATCGAACTGCTAGTCTGCTAGTTTCAGCCCACAATAGTCTGCGCAATAGGAAACGGAATTATGGTATTTTTAGCTTCCCAGTTCACTGGGAAGTCACTATCAAACAACACAGTTCAGTGGGTATGAAAAAATACTTTTTCACACCATAACAAGATTTTTCTTCTTGGAATGCCCATGTATGTGAGCCCAAATATATACTGTTCCTTAAAAACAACAAACAAAAACATTCTTGTTTTGTTTTATGAGATATGCTCCAGCATGCCTAATGTAGGCACTTAGCATCTAAATTTCAAGTTGTTAGTAAGCCAGTTCACCTAAAAGAAATACATAAGTTCCCTCTACAGTCAATGGAGACAGGAGGGTGCTTTTAGTGACTTCCACTGGTAAGACAAATTGGGCTCAGTTTAGGTACCGAAGGATTTACGTTTGTCTGGTTTCTTTGTAAATCTGCTACACAGAAGCCTGTCCTTGAAAACAGAAGACAAGAAACAGAGCAACACAGGCACATATTTTTGATGCTCCAAGTTGAAATTCAACTCCCTTTTAGCACCCACAGCAAGTAGTTGTTATGCAAAAGGGCAGGCACAGTTTCTATGTGTCTCCCTGCCTTTGTTATTTGCCCGTGTATCGGGTATAACACAATCCAGAGAATGTATCTCCTAGTCTATCTCTTACAACCCCAGATGGACTGCCTTTGTTTGACTAAAGCTGTAGCTTTATCCCTGAACATCTTGGGCCCAGTAACTAAAACCATCTCTGTAGCTGAGGTTCACCTCTGTGCCCACAGAGGTGGCTCTGTACTCTATATTTTTCTCTCCAGCATTGGCCAAATGGAAAAGTCACAGCCTCCCCCTTGTCACCTCTGCCAGTGTGTACTGGGAATATAGAAACAGGAAATACAACTGCATCTTCTTACGAATCTGCATCAATTTGATTTTAATACAGTATTACACTGTATTAAATAGTTAATGTCTGGCCTGCAACCATGTCTCTGATGTGAGAATGGACAGACCATACTAAAAATAATGAAAGAAGGAATTAAAATCTTTTATGGTGACAAATGAACCTTAATACTACTCATAGTGTCAGAGTGTAGCAAGAGCTATTCAAGAAGAGTAAGCGGGGAATGACTGGGACCCACGGACAGGTGATATCTGGCAATGTCGGAGGCAGAAGATCAAAGCACCCATACGTGTACGATCCCAGAGGAGAGCAGAGAGCTGTCCGGCCCTAGCGGGAGCCGAGGGAAAGCTTTGTGGGCAGCCTGATGACAACGCCGCCGACTGCTGTTTCTGCTCTGCTCAGAGAAACAGGGCTTCAGGCACATTCTCTGCAAGCAATGAGGACTCTTTCCAAGAAGCGCCTGGATTTTCTTCCTAACAGGAATTATCCATCAAGGTCCTGAATAACAACAGCTGTTAAAACCAGTGTGTCTGATAATTACTAATTGCATAGCTCCACATAAATACTTTACAATAGCTAGTAGTGCTTTCTAATACGATCTTAGTGGAATGTAATTGAAAGCTAGTTATAACACCAATGACATTTTTACCAGTGATCTTGTGTTATAAACCATCTGATGAATGCTTTTAGCCTGACCTTTGTGGTTGTTCTCCACTTCATTACCTCTGGAATGCCTGGTGACTGTGTCTGCATCTACTCTCTGCCTGAAGCATCCAGGTTACTTTGCTTGTCTCTATAAATTAGACTTACCTATTTAAGACTAAACAGAAACTCCCTAAAGAGATATTTTGATGCAATTACTTATTTGTTATTAAGAATCCAATTTCCTGGTGCAATTTATACGACAGGGCTTTTCCAGAAAAATTAATTTTCAGCAATAATTGGTTGTTCCAGGTATCTTCAGAGTTCTTGATCATAAAGAAGGCATAATCTATACTAGTTTAGGTGGTACATAACAGGTCTAAATGCAGGAGTGAAAAATCTGTAACTTGTGTTATACAAGAGGCCAGATCTTTACTGGTCCTAATATGAATTAATTTAATGCTTCTTTCTCATCGCTTTAAAAAATTTATAAGTGCCCTGTAAGTTTTCTCCTATCTTCTGCTTTAGATTACATTAAAAAGATCCTGAAATCTCAGTGTATACAGCTGCCTAACTACTTCCTAGATCCAAGTTACTACTAGTAGCTATTTTCAGTGTTGATTTTTATTGCAGGAAAATTAAATATAGAGCAATTACAGTGCTAGGCAGAAACATTACAAACTCATATTATCTGTTTTATCTCATTAAAAGAGATATTCTAGGTATACAAGAAGTTTTCTAATGAAGTATCCTTGCAAAATCCCAGTTGCATCATTCTGCCACCATAAGATTAAACTAAATCTCCATAAAGTAGATGCCCTATATTGTGAAGCAGGGAAAAGTATTATTTTCTAAGTGTGTTTGAACGGCCTCAAACAGATATAGGAAATAAAGTTGTGGACAGTGTTACAGTAACCAGCTTTCACAGCTTTCCATGTCAAACGTTCATACTGCAAGTTTGTCTTCTCCCGTTTCCTACTGAAAGCCCCACACAGGTGCTGAAACAATTCTTATTCCTCTCATACTTCAGCAAATGGCCAAACTGAAATCTCAGTACAACTCACCTCCTACCATATTAAGAACAGGATTGAGACCCCTATCAGTGGGATTGTATATGAAATCGCTAAACCAGCGTGAGAAAGTTTTCTTCTTTCCTTGCTTCGTTCTGACAGATACAAGGTTAATTGTAACCTGCAAGTGATACACTTCGTTGGGGTGTTCTTTCTACTACATTTTGAAAATAGACTTGCCTTTTCTAAAAAATTAATTTCTAAATATTTTGAAGTAATTTTCTTATATGGTGAATGCCCACAGCCACACTTAGCAAGAATGACACTGCACATTTATTAATTATTACTTATTTGAAAGAAGTACAAGGTAGAACAAAATACACGGATGAGAGGAGCACAACTATGCAAGCAAAGATTTACAGCTGATAGGGGGCATTTAGGGGGTTGTTTAGATTAAGTCCTTTCTAAAGAGCTTTAGGGCAAAGCTTTCAACCGAGCTATGGCATTGCCTGTTATTTTGTGCACAGTTCCTTTGATAAAGTCAGTTTCTGCTGGACAGATAAACCTGAGCCTGTAGCCCAGGGGATATGTTGAGAGCAAGCTCTCCTCTCTTCTAACCCCAGAGAATAAGCATGGACAGCACAATAAATCACTAAGACTAACGCTCAGAGAACAGGATAAAGTTAATTCTTTGTTTTCTCCGCTGCAGTAATAAATTAAAGCAGTCAAACTGCAAAATGGAAGTGCAGGATGAGAAGACTATTTCTGCTCATTTAAGACCTGATCCAAAGTTTTTTTGAGAATTTTTCCTTCTCTTCTTATGTTCTTTTTAATTTCTTTTCATCATTTTCTGACTTCATCATGCTATCTACTTTCTGCCAGGAGTGTAATTACCAGAGGAACTCAAGAAGGGATGCTAGCTCTTCACTATCCCTTGCTTCATGGGGACCGGAAAATCTCCTTTCAATGTGATGCCCTGATCAATGCTTCTAATTTTAGCTGGCTAAACAGCAAGCAGCACTCACTACAGTCTTTTACAACTCAGGAAGACCCGGTGCCTATTGCACTTCCCACCGATAGATGACCAAGATCAGTCAGTGTTACACCTGAGCCCATCTATAACTCGGGGATAAGAGAGAAGTGTGGCAAGAGGAGTAGGGAGAAGGATAGTGACTTACTGCTTCTGTTCTGGTTTTCCACCTATTTAGGTGCCCATGACCATTCCAGCCACATTCCATTTTCCCAGCAACAACCAAAGCATGTCTATGATATGATAAGAGATAGTTTTGGTAAGATGGGCAGCCATTACACATGATACTGCCTTTGCAAAAGACCTTCTGAAACCGGGTCTGGTATTGTTATTTAGCACTTGGTGCTACCCAAACTGGCCCAAAAGTGCTTCAAACGAGCTGCAGAAAAATTGTTCTTAACACTTTCTTTCTGCTCCTTTCATGGACTGGTCAATAATCCAGTTTCATGCCACACTGCTCTTCTGAGAGGACTTAAATCATATGTTTCCAATGCCAGTAAATAATATGCTTTAAGATGACAAGGACTTAAAAACTTGAAAAGTTATGATTGGAAACTTGTGGTCTGAAAACACATGAAGGGAACATCCCTGGGGCATAGCTGAGGTGAAACAACTTCTGGAAGTTGTCACTTTTCCCTGGAGGAGTAAGAAAGCTGCTTGTATTCAAAGATGTTATTGCCTAGAACCCAGGAAATACTTTGCAGATTAAACAGTGATGCTAATTTTCCAACAGCCTCTGTCCAACATTGCTTATGCCTAGACTCATCTCAATTATACTAGACAACCAAAGTGCAGTTAATCATCTCCCCAGATTGGCCATCTCCTCTCTAGTCTGCTCATTAGCCTATTTATATTCCCCTCAGAGGAAGCATTGTAGGTACTACAAATACTCAAGATATGTTTCTCCAGTTAATGCAGACTGCATGTCCTGCAAATAATGAAGAGCTGTGATAATGACACTTGGACCTATATAGATGAGGGTCCCAGTGAGCCCTGGGTTTTTCTTCTCTGCCTTCAAAGAAATCTCTCAGTATACATTCTTCTGTTGTGAAGCCTAAGGCTACAGGATGCTTGAAGTGGGCTAGTTCAGAAGCCAAAATCCATACCATGGGGGAGAGCTGTAGAGCATTCTGGCTAAGGCAGACTTCTGGCAGGGCTTCCTGGGTCTGCCTCCTTCTTCACAGAACTGAAGATGGGGAGCTTGGCTGCTCGCTGAAGTCCATGGAGGTAATTCAAATAGGTCTTTGCTCCTTTCTCCTATCACATTCTGGTTTGGGTGGAGAATATTTCCCACTGGTGTAGATATGGCCCTCTTTTGCCTGTCACACCATGATGTTTTGGTACACACTGTTGATCTCATATGTTAGTCCTGGTGTGGAAAGCTATATGGTGGCAAGCGGTGAACAACATGTTTCTCCCCATATTGGCTTAATATCTGTGAGGAAGTGTTCTCTTTGACACTGTGGCCATGGTCCATGGCTTCAGGAGATAATCAGCTGTGCCATCTCATGACAGTCCAAGGGAAGTCTCTTAGATTCACTCTGAGGAATGATTCTAATGATGTTTCTTTGGTCTCATATCAGGGTCTTAGAGAGAGAGGGAATGAGCTGTCCACCAAACATCTTCTTACAAAAGGAAATTGTGACACTTGAACATGTAAGAATACGTAAGACTTTCTACAGAAGAAGGAAAAGAGGAGTGAATAAATAGGGATAAGAGGAATGTGGAGACTTCAGTTTTATTTCCTGAAGGCATCTTAAAGTTCTGAGATTGCACAGTTTTCTAAAGATGAAAGACAGCTCTGACATTCCCAATAAAGACCCACTCGTTCAAAATACTGTCCTGAGGGGAACAGGCCATGTGCCCTGGAGAACTTCCAGCACAATTAAAGGCAACCAACCAATTTGGAAAACTGACCATCTGCATCTTAGCAGTTGAATCCAAGTCTAAAAGACATTGAGTATATTTAAGAACTCATCGTCAGTCTTCAGATGCTGAGGACATTGGATGTGCTTTTACCTACTCTTGGTACCTGCCATCAGGCTGCAGGTGGCTCTTCTTAGAGGACCTTCATGGTGTTTTGAGGGGCAATGCTTCTTGCATCCTAAGGGGAGCAGGTATTCTTCTAGATCAAAACAAGTGCCTAAGGATTGGACTAAGGGGCAGGACACAATTAACTACCACAGAACTCTCAAATGGCAGTGCATTTTCTCTTCTCTCACCTACTTAACAGCTTTAACAGGGTGGCATTATCTTTCATTGTCTGTACATACATCAGGTATTTTTTTCTCATAACATTATTGGACCAGCTTCAGGATGGGGAAGCTTAAAATATCCCTGTATGATGAATATTTTTATTAAATCACAAAATGCAAAATTCAACTGAATTGAATAGCATGTCTCTTTGCTAGCACGGACTGTTTATATATTAAAATTCTACAGTAAAGATCTGTGACTCATGAGGTAGGTGGCATCCTTCTATGTTATGCTAGAAATGTTACATTGTTATATTTGCTGTAAAATAGAAACTGTGGGTGTAATTTCAGTATTTTTAATAAGAGTTTTTGTCTTCACTATATATGATTTTCCTATTTCTAAGTTTGGGAAGATATTATTTAAATGAGACATATATATTAAAAATAAACATGAACCCATAAAGCCTCGGACAAGTTAACAAAAATCTGATCAGTGTCATGGTTGGTGTTGAGTGGAGTGTCAGCAAAGGCAGTAAGCTCACCACAAATCAAGTTCACCATCAGCTTTGAGACCATGCAGGTTCCCCAGAATTGCCAGGAGACTGGAAAGTCAGGGAATCTCTTCACCTCAGTGAATGACAGCTGGCTTAAGCATTGCAACACAGTATGCCTGGCTGATTGAAAACCTGGAACAAAGACACCCATGGTTCACCAGTTCCCAGGATCTCCAGTCAGACTGCTGAAAAGGTCCAATGAGAAAATATGAATGCTGAGGGCATTCAGCAAACTTGTAACAGTTGATAACACACATTAATATTTTATTTCTGTTCTTTACTCTAGGTTCTTCTGTTTCTGAAAAATGTTGGCACTATAAAATGCCATTCACCTAGTAGATTTACCAGGTGGAATATAACTGAACTGTTTCTGTCAACACGAGAGGGAGCCCAGACACATCTATCAAATTGACACAGTCCCTGAACTTGATGAGCTCAGTGGAATGAGTCTTCCACCTCCAGTTTTTGTAATGCCAATAAGTGATGAATCAGAGATATTTTTGACATCTGAAAGCAATTCAAGGTGAGAGAACCAAGACGACTGGTATTTGCCAGTCAGGACTATAAATAAACTTCTCAGCACTAAGACTCCTCCAAAGCTATTTAAATAGGCTAAAATTTTATGGATTGCTATTCCCTAAGGAAAGGAATGCTATCTCTATTTTAAAGAAGTGTGTCATTTCTTCATAGATGCAGTCATGCAGACAGCAGGTAGAACTTTGCCTTCCTTCATAACCACAGTAAACCTATCCTTGTTCCTTACACTATTAATAGGAATTTCAGACCTGACCCAGTGTTTTCTGTTTTTAGAATTAGAGGAATTAATTAAATTGATGGGATTTTTTACAGTGAATCATGTTCTTAGAAAGGTTAATGAGTCAAGATATTAACTTGTAATGACATTAGTATATGTTTAGTTGATGGCTAGCTATATACTCTAATTCGAAGTCACATAGCATTTCAGCAGAGAAAGTGACTCATGATAACTCTATGAATTACTAACATGCAACTGTCATTTACAGATAACGACATATAAAGTTTTCTGTATGTGATGTGAGAGACAGCAAATAACTTGAAAAAGAAATGAAGGCTCTGTTTTCAGACACAACAATATCAGCAATATCGGCAACATTAGCAGTTTGACTGGATTTACACAGATCAACATGAGAATGATTGAAGACCTCAATGGATTTTAGCACTTCTGAAGAGTAGTGACTAAATGTGCATCAGCCATATTTCCACTACAACAAACAAAACTAAGAATGAAGTAGCCAAATATTCTTTGTTGATGTATGACAGCCATCTAAAATAACATAAAAAGTAAACTAGATATAAAGGCAAGATTTAAAAGGTAAATGACAGTGGGAAAGGGGAATTGTTTGTCTTGTATGCTATGCTAATGGTACATTTTGAAGAAAGCATTTTTTCTCTCTGACAGAACATTTAACACATCAATAAAACATATTCTGGGACATCATGTGGACAAGTTCTACAGATTAAGTATGGTGATTTTAATGGTGTTGATTTATGCCAACATACCCAAGTCTAGGATACTTTTATAAAGGTCAGACCAGAAACACGATTAATCATATGATGGGAGAACAAAACAAAGGAATAAATATTTTACTATCCTGTTCATCTTTCTATAAAATATGAATAAATCTTCAAAATACATTATATGAACAGTCAGAAAAGAAAACTGCCATCTCTGAACTTCTCCGGTAGTTATTGTAAATCCAAGATGTTCTTGATCACTGCTAAAATACACCTACGTGGTGAGTGAAGAACTTCTTATAACCTCAATTTCCAGAAAAGTTCCCGACAAGAGAAACCAAAAGACTGGAGATAATTCCAAGCAGTAATTGCTCATCATCTTTCTTGAAATGTCCAATCTCGGGGAAATACTGAATAACCATACTCTCCTCTTTACCTGCTTGGTACTGAAACAATGCATGCATGATCCAGCACAGCTATGAAAGACCTACTCCTTTGTATGGAGGGAGCCAAAACAAATACTGACTTCAAAAGACAATAAATTAAGGTCAATTCTTTCATCATTCATGTGCAATAAATAACACTATTCTATCATTTGATGAATGAGATACCATCCATTAAATATGAATGGTGGAATCAACTCTATAGGGAAAAAAGGAAGGTATTTTTGTTGATACATCTTTTCTTCACTTCAACTTTAAATTGACATTGACATCAGTGTATGTGCACCTTTTTTATGCATACCTTTAAAATACTGGCAAAGAAACCACCAAGGATGGAAAAAGCAGCAGGGAAAACATGAATGCAGGTGACACTGTTTTGTAATACCCACAACATATCTAAACTATTCTTTGTGAATACATTCTTTAATCAATTAACTCAGCGTTTCTATCTGCAAAGTACTTTTGATTTAGTTGTGACTTCTGTTGCATGTTTACTATTCAGAAAACTTATGTGAGTTGAATTCTGCCTGGGAGAACTATTCTTCCTGCTTATCTTCTTTCTTTTGTTATTTTTTTTTCTGGATATCTGCTTTTACTAAAGAAATAAAAATAATTAGTTGAATTAATTAGAAACAAATGTGTTATATTTTTGTCCATGGATAAATTGGCATTTCAGGTGCATACAGGCATTCATATGAAAAAAGGAAATAGAAAATAGTTATACAGAGAAGGGACAGTTTATGTCATTATGGATAGATACAAATTGTTATTAGACAGAATTATCACATTTGTAATAATCCTAGAAAATTAAATGATAACTAAGTTCAATTCATTTCATCTAGCTTTAGTTGCCTAAAGGATGATATGTATTATAACATGGTCTTCTTAAAGTCATTAAATGAGGAAGACACCCCCAGTTCTTGAAACAGAGGACTATGATGAAATCAATTGCCTTTCTGTAGATGCTTCTTTTTCTCTGTTGCCTGTTGAGGCAGGTTGGATGACTACCTTAAACTGGAAAACTGAAGTTAGATCAGATAAATTCAGTCAAGTCTGACTTTAGGGAATTTCAGGAAAAGTTCGTGTGTATAACTGAGAGAGAACTGGATCTGGGATTCACTTTACCTGTGCAACTAAGAAATGTAAGTAATACCACACATAGGTACCTAGATGATCAAGCCAGGTTAAAGATCTTCAAAATAGTACATCCATGATATATGTTGATGATATATGTCCATGATATACAGTTGGACTCTAGCCATATTGTCTTACTCCCAGTACAGACAGCGTGCTGGCATATATTACTGAAGACATGCCATAACGCTGCTCATAATGACAATTCTCTTTGGCTACAGAAGTCATAAAATGACCTTCTATCAGTCCTTTCCTGCTTTAATACTCATGAAGGTTTAGAGGGGCTCTCAGATGCCCCTCACTCCTTGCACAAGATTAAACTTGTTATGCAAGAGAATATGTATATTACAAATAATTGTACCGAACTCCCAACTCTCCTGTGGTTCCATTTTTTGATAATGCATTTATCTTACCCTCTATCAGCTTCCCCGTCTGCTCTGCGTTGCCCCCAGGCAAGATCTTGGCAATGTAAGCTCCAATTTCCCCACTGCTTCCTGGAATTTCTTTCCCACCTACAACTCGGATTCCCAGTCCATTGCCTGTGATCAAAAGAAAGAGAAAACTTTAAACAGAGATGAAGCAATGAATAATTCACTGGAAAGAAAGGAAGAGAACAACTTATCAGAGGTTACTGAAGGATGTCACCAATAACTTCTGGCTATGGTTGGAAGATCAAGGTTAACTGCAGTCCCATCTGCCACTTTCCCGAAGACTTAACTTTGGGTAGAAGTATTTCAGCATAGGAAAAGATCTTGAGTAACTACTGTATGAACGACATCACACAAATAACTATTTCACTAAAAATTACATTGAAGCCAATCCTACCTTCTTCTGACAGCCTTACTGTACTGCAAAGGGACTATCTGCATGGCAAACCTATTTCAAGCAAACCATAATTTGCAGTATTAATTAAATTGCATCAAATTGCCAGAAATCCATGTGAGGTGTAGATTCAAAGGATAGCTTTATCATATGCCTAAAACACGCATACAATTTAGCTGAAAAGTTATAGTAGCTGAGCTTTTAGAATTACATAAATATGGAAACAGAGAGAGATCATTGAGCTCCAGCAGCAAAGCATGTACATTTACATGAAACTGTATTTGGCAGGTGCTATTATTTTTCTTAAATATTTGCTTTTAATTGACACCTTTTACATCAAAGGATGTACAAATTATCAGAATGGAAAAAGCCTAAAATCAGTCTGTGTAAAGCATCATCAATCCTAACATTTTCTCCTTTTTTAAAAATTACAAAGATAAAAACATTTTGATTACTCTGATTATTCTAGCTGGAGAGAAGCGGATCACTAATCTCCCTTATGTACAGAACAATGAGAGTGAAAGCAAAAGTTTAAAAAATAGTCTCATAAAGCTAATCTTATGCATTGCCAATTTTTCATTCTATCTTTTTTTTTTAAAAAAATACTTCCCATACAAGAAAAACAAATTCCTTCCTTGAAGAAAAAACAAAATTTCATCTAAGATGATTCACACTTTGATCTGGGAATATAAAGACTGATTTCCCCACCTTTATTGTAATGGTTAAATAATTAATTTTCAATTTATTAATTAATAAGCCAAACCTGCTGAGTGATTAGACTAATCAGCTATAGGAAGCTCACCACATAATCTCTTTGCAAAGCTTTATCTTTTTAGATTAAGATTTTTTCTTCCTGATGCTATTAGTGTTTGATAAGTCAGCCCTGAGTTTGTTTTAGAAGCAAGATAGCCACATTCAGTTTCTGGCCAAAAAAGTTTCCACTAGTTTTTCTATCCCAGTTTAGTAATTGTATTTTCTTTGTGCCTCAGCTTTCCTCATAATCGCACATTAGACATTTTCCAAATAAGCATTGTCTTTTCTTTCGGAAGCTGCTTGGAGTTCAGATAGATGCATGGATCCTGTACAGCACACTATACAGGTAAGGAAGGCCAGAGTAGACTCATGACTTAAGGGGTTTAGCAGGAATTACTTAACATGGAAACAGCTCGTTCCACCACTGCAAGCCTATAACAAACAAAAACAGGTGGGTGAGAGCAACCAAGGAGGACTAATGGTGAGGAATTAAAAGGAAATATATGAGGATTGTTCTTACAGCTACAATACAGTAATTAGTGTACATAGGTATATTTAATGCACTGAGATGAATGGACTGCTATATAAATCAAGCAGTATACGCTGCTGGAGCATGCAAGACGTTCAAACACAACTAGTGGTGGGGGCTGGTGGCGCCTCAGATGATGGGTACAGATCAGTCTTGGGGAGATGGTATACTTCCATTAGATCTATATTTTGTGACCTAACGTAACACAGTTTGGGTGGGGATTCAGTGACAGGATGACCACTGGTAATGCGCTATACAGAACTTTTAGTGAATGATTTCAGTGTGGGCAGATGGCTGAGTTTCAGGGGTAAATAACCTGGGAATAAGCCATGATATGGCTGAGGGCTAGTGTATGATAAATGGCATGATAGACCTTGAGTTTTTACAGGGGATGATCAACACTCATCGCAGACCAGATCTTTTACTGTTTATCCACCATAGTGTGTAACAGGACAATTTGATTTTGCTATGGTACTACTGGGAGTACAGGTAGGAGTTTTGTACGCATATGTTGAACATAATTCACCTCTAGATTATATTTATAGCCAAGTTTGAGATAGTTCAGATCTGTCATATAAACCCATTTCAAAGTCTGTATTTTTGTTTTACCTCTGTGGTGATTTTTAGTCTTCATACTTTCAGAACAGATAAGAGATGCAGGGAATGTGTAAACTCAACCCTATGACAACATGAACAATAACTCTGTAAGTTACAACTGTACAAAGATTTGATATGGCAAGAATGCCCTCTCAACTTTACTTTGCTTTTTGTCCAGTTCAACTCTGCCAGTTCAAAACCCCACTATGAAACGCTGTGCAGGCATGTCTAAGCATCTTCAGTAGGAGTTGTGAATACTCGGAGAACAGCATGAAATTTGCTAGTGAGTTCCTTGAAAGTTTTGCTAAAAATTTTAGCCAGTTTGGCCCCTCTCTACACATTTCTCTTCTTTTTGTAATTTGAAGACCTGAGAAACATCTTTAAGAAAGTCAGCTTCTTGTAAGACTTTACACCTGGGAATGTAAAGTAATGCAAATATAATGTAAAAAATGTAAATCTTTTTAAGCCTCTTTTTGGACCTGACAAGTGAACAGTTGTCTCTCTTGCTTCAGCAGCAAATTAAGAATTGGAAAAGTACAAATATTTCAACTTGAGGGGGATTCTCTAAAATAAAAATGTAGTGGGACCCATATAATCAACATAAAACAACACCATCTAAATACCCAAAATAATTACAGGCATGAGGAATATAATTAAATTTCTGCTACAAGCTATATCCATCGTGGTAGTTAATATTCCTTTAATTATAAACTTGGTTTGAATGATAATTGATTAACTAAACATATCGCTGTTTGGCTGGTTTCTAACACAAATGATTTGCTACACAGAAAGGATGCTGTGTTTTAAACAATAGCTACATAAGCACTCTGGGACTGTGCTATGGGAAATTCTAACATTATTTGTGTTGAGAAGAGTAATTTTTCAGTGTAATTGGAACAAACTGCATAGTTATTTTAAATTAATTACCTTATTCCAGTGCAAAATTGAAATTTAGCATTAGTAAAGTTTATTTTTCCTGACTTGACAGGGAAAGCAAACCCGCCGTTCCAAGGATGGGTCTAAATGTCATTTACCAATGTTGAAAAATACAGTCTTTAAAAAAATAAGTACTTCATTGCATAAAGCGAATACGTATCCCTATAAAAGCATTTAAATGTTAGTCGATCCTTAGGACTTAGAAATGTGCTCTGCACATTTATCAGAGGACTTCTGATCAAACACTGCTGAAAGACTCATTAATATGTTACAGATCTGAGGCTTACAACTGGGAACTATTAAGTTCAGCAAATCCAATAAACAACTATTCTTAGTATACAACACACACAAACAAGCACGTAGTAACTTACTCTTAACCCACACAGTCAACATAGGGACTTTTCAACATATCAGTAGGACTGGACACTTTTCATCACATAGGGGAGTAACTCTATAGGGTCAGAGTTTTCTCATGATACACTATACTAGTATCTCTACCTCTGATAGCTTAATACTAACAGCATGGCAGAGAGGTGGTTTGTCATATAAATACGTGCACAAGACACTTGATTTCAGAGGCAATTCCATGGATACCTATGCTAGATAACTTTGAAAATCATGGCTGACATATTGGCTTGATTTTGCAAATCTAAGGTGTTTGTCCATATTACTGCTAATAAAATAAATTGTTTTCCATGCTCATATATAAAGATTTTTATTCCTGCCCACTTTGAAAAGGCTTGTGATTTTATATTTGCAGGTTTTAGAGTCAAATGTATGACTGACATGTATTCAGGAGGAGCATGCCTGCTGAGGGACAACCAGGGGCACGGGTATGGGTGTGTTTGCACGTTCTTGTTGCTGGACAAATCACGGGGTATTTCATTTAATTTGATCTGTTTGCACTAAATTAGAAAATTGTATTTCATTATTATTATGTTGCAAAAACATTACTAGAAGAAATATTTTAACTTAAATTACAAGACATTCAATTCCTGGCAGTCAGAACAAATGAGTTACTTTTTGCCCAATGAGCTTTCAGCGCTCTGTTCTGGCTGACAAAGAAATATTGCTTGGATGTTGCTGTATTTTCTCATGTGAAGATACGATTTCAAACGTGTTTATACTGTATCTATTGAAAATATTGAGTTTACTTCTTCTGTTTGCAATGATATTGCCCAGCTTATCACCTTGAATGCAGATAGTTTAAAAATATCATCAATCATAAGCTTTCTCATATCTTTTTCCCTTGTTTTTTGACTCTTTTTTAAAATCTGTGAGTCTTAATTTCCATATTTCCATCTCTCAGACTATTTTGATATACCCAGGCATTCATCTTTCAATTTTAGATTTTCAGATTAATGAACTACTGTTTTCTTCCTTAGAAGACCAGGACCAGTTAACCATCAGAAAGCGAATCACCGTGCTTTGAATGAGAGAGGGCACCTTTCTGAGCTCTGAGTATTGATTTCTATGGAAAATATCTTCAGGAAAACATCTCTTCAAAGGGAATTTTACACATTTAAGATCCAATCCTTTTTAGGATGCTTCAAAGCTAGAAGACTGCTAATTAATTGCAACTGTTTTTACTGATCTCCCAAGGCTGTGATCCCACTCTCCTATCTAATCTTAACTAAAGCCTTAAGATGCACCACACTAAGCAAAAAAAGCTGCCCAAAACCCCTGCAACCCAAAACCCCAAAAGCCTAATGCTAAACTTTAACAAGATAGATCATGCTACTAAATTAGTTTTATACTTTGGTAAACAAACAAATAGGGATACTAAATCATTATAGTTAGCTTGTGAGCCACTGATTTATATAGCTGAAAATACAAACTTAGAAGCTTTAATGAAGATTTCAAGTGTCTAATAAAAAAAGAGTTACTTTTGAGAGAAATACATACTTAGAGAAAAATATTAATAAGATTGAATGGCCAACAGTTTTTTTGCTTTCTGGCAATTAACCTAATTTGTGACTTTCAAAAGGACATTTCACTTTTCATTTCTTCTCCTTCCAGACATCACAGACTGTTTCAGTGATGCATGTTCATTATATATATATATATAAAATATATATAATATATATAATATATATAATAGTATATATATAATATATATATATAAAAAATGTATATTTGAGTAGTGACCAACAACTTGACACTAATAAATTCCATCACTGATGACCTGGCAAGAACCCCTGCAAAAGGATTTTAAAAATTCATCATTCTCCTTTCCTTAATTCCACCATTAGGTACTTTGTGTCCAATTATTTATTCTGAACTAGTGTAGCTCAATGTATCTTAGACCACTATGAAATCGTTTCCACTGTTATATTTTGTAGTGTCACAGTAGCAACACAGCAGAAAGACTAGAAACATGACTCAGCTGATACACAATAATTTATTTTGCTGGAGTAGGCTGACTGTAACCTGAGCTCTGCAATTACGATTTTGTCATTTTTCTCCATTATGGAGATAATAAAGATCAGATTGCTGCCAGTCTGTTGCTGTTGCTCTGGTCACAGGGAAGTTCATGAAATCTTATCATCCTTTTACTGCTTAGATGAGCAGCTCCACTACAGCCATTAGAGCATAAACAGCCTCGATTTCCTGGAACTATTTCAGCATCTAAGCAATGATTAGACTCGCATTTCCAAACAAATGTCAATAACCCCTTACATAAGTTACAGGTTAAAAAAAAAAAAAAAAAAGAGCAGAGAAAAACTGAGTAATCCAGGCACAACAGGCTTTTGCTGGTGTTGGTGGTCCCGCCTTTAAACAAAGGTGCAAATTAAGTTTCCAGGGATGTTTTCTCTTATAATAGTAAATAGAATTCCAGGACAAAATGCACAGACTAATATTGTTTAATCATTAGCTAAGTCCCATATAGTAGCAACAACTTCAACACGGGCATGAGAATTCAGGCATGTGACCCAGAAGCTCTGTGCAAACATTGTTCATGTGCTAACTCAAATATTTCCTCTGGGCTAATTTTTCAAAGTATGAAACCATTTGTCTGTCTAATTAGATGAGCAAAGAAAGTAAAGAAGCAATTAGAATGTACAACAGATTTTCAGTAATCACACATGAGTTTCTGCGAATTGGCGTAGGAAACTGTAAGTATGAGTGTCAGCAGCAATCTGACTCTTGTCACAGTTGGAGATAGAGCTATATGAATTTTTAATAGACTTTTAGGTGACTGAATTATTAAGAAAGATATTAAAAAAATGCTACCGATTTGGATTTCTAAGAGCATACCCTTCAAGACGGTAGTTGAAAATCAATATTTATTTCTATAAAAACATGGTCATTTTACCACGTTTGGATATTATATGCTTTGAAGTTGAAACTATACAGAAATAAAATGGGAAAAATTGAAATGGGCTTAAATTGCAAAATGCACATGAGGACTACAACAAATGTCTCTGAGTTGTTTGAAATGGAAGATATGTTTAAACCTTAAAATAAAGATTGTGTTGTGTTTCAGATCCACAAACCAATGCACAGACATACCACTGAGGGAGGAAAAAACCTCAAGTCCAAATATGGCCTTCCTCACTTTCTAACAATACTGTAAAAAAAAGAAATCAAAACCAGAAGGCTGAATCATAGCAAGGAAGCACAAGGATGACCTTTTTTGGGCAAGGTCCAATGGTAGAAATTAGAAAAATGGATGAGGATAAAGAATGAAAATGAGACATTAAGCATGAAAGATTTTGCAGTGTGCCAAAATACCATGCTATAACAATGAGAACATATCAATCAAATCAAACAATACAAATTCTTCCAACTCGATTTGGCTGTGAACAGAGACAGAACATACTTTCCTCCTGTGTTCATTTACTAGACATTATCTCCCCATTCCTCCAGCCTTATCTAGACCAGACATATGCTAGGGTGCTGGTAGGCCCTTATCTGCCAGAACAATTTTACACCACGTTCTATTGTCTGTATGAAACCGAATTGTCAGCCACAGAAAAAACGACGACGACTGCTCTTTGGAGAGTTCAGACTTAAAAGTCCCGTGAAGAAATGCAAGCTATTTATTTAGATATCATAGTTGTGATAAAGCAATCTGTAAAGTCTGGAGAACAGACGGAAAGGAAACATGACAAAGCAAACAAAACCAAGTTAGATCAGGCGCTTGGAAAGCAGCAGGGAAAGTAATGTGTATAATAAAATCCAGGCTAAATTTTTATTTGCATTATTATTCCTATGCAATTCTCTGGAATACGTAACGTGATGATCCATATCAGAGCTTGGTTGTCTAGATAGGTACAACATTTTCAAGATTGTGCTCAGGAGAATTGCTTTGGTGCTTTCTAACGAAATCAGCTTAAATGAAGTTGTTTCCTAGAAACATGATTAAGCCTACTCAGTTACTGCACTTCTTGGCCATTGGCAGTTAAAACAAAAGATACATGAAGCCAAATCCTGAGCTGATGAAATTCAGATATGTTCCAGTTGTTTTAATAGCACAGCATGGATTTGTATCTGCTAAAAATCTTGTCCAGGGTGTTGCGTAGACTTGTCCAACATACAGTCATGCTAAGAAGGAAACAAGAAACACATTCCTCTCCTTCATTTTGCATTACTTCTCCAGCAATCACAGTGCTGATATTTGGGCAGCACAAAGGCTGGATCTATCATAAATTCTTTTTATGAAGCTGGTAAACTGGAGGGCAGGGTTAAGAGGAAACAGAAACATCACTCTGTCCTATCGCCTACTGGACAGTAGTTCACGCTGTCTATAGGGAGTGCTAATGCTATCCTAAGGTAAGATATGCAACGGTGACACTTTTTTTTTTAAACATACACATAAATGGAGACATAGTGACCTTATTCACTGTAAGCTTATACTCTGGAGCACCTTGACACTTTTCAGCAAAGGCTAGAAAGCCCATTCAGTCTTGGTCGTCTTGTCAGGACTGCATTAGTCAAAACATGATCTGAACCTTTCTCCATCTGTTTTGAATTTTCTCTCCGTTCTTTGTCATAGTGTTCTTGCCCACACAGCTTTATTTAGTGAGCAGGCCTGTATCTAACCACATCCACTCTCTTTCCCATTCTAAAATGGAAGGACTTTTAAGTAAGTCACAAAATACCTTAGATTTACATATCTTAATAGTTATAGTTAAGTGCAGTGGGAAAAAAGATTCTCTTTATACCTACTATTAGCCTCTCCTGTTATAACTTATGCCCATTGCCTCTCATCCTCCTGCCATGTATCAATGTGAAGAGCCTGGCTCCCTTTTGTTGATAGGCTCCTCATTAGTATGGGATGGCTGCTACTAGATGCCCCCAGAAACTCCTCTTCAGGCTGAACAAGCCCTGTCCCTCAGCTTCTGCTTTCAGGGCAGGTACTTCAGCCCCTGACCATCTCAGTGTCCCTCTGCTGTACTCACTCCCTTTTGTCAACAGTCTTTGGGGCAACACTGGCCACAGTATCTAGACACAGTATGACACGTGCTGAGTAGAAGAGGACAGTCACTTCCCTTGACCTACTGGCATGCTCCTGGTAGCACAGCCCAGGATGCTGTTGGCCACCTTTACTGCCAAGGTGCATGATGTGCAGATGGCTGTCTACAGAGACCTCTCTCAAGGGCCTCTTCTGCAGACCTACTCCCTAGCCAGTCGGTCCCCAGCTTGTATCATTGCACAGGGCTCTTTCTCTCCAGGTACAGGATTTGTGTTTGTTCTTGTTCAACTTTACAAGGTTTCTGTTGGCCCATTCCTTCAGCCTGTCTTGGTCCCTCTGACTGGTGCCCCTGCCCTCAAGAGTATTCCCCCAATTCGATCTGCAAATGTTATGAGAGTGTAGTCCATCGCCTCCTCCATGTTACTGATTAAGTTATTAAATGGTCCCATGATAGAGCCTTCTGTGGTACTCTACTTGTTACCTGTCTCCAGGAAAAGCACAGCCCATTAACCACCGCCCTCAAAACCCAACCATCTAATCGGTTGTTTACTTATCTAGTTGCCCAGACAGCCAGACCTTTACATCCCAATTCCAGGCTAAAAGTTAATGTAAGAAAATACCTGAAATCTAGAGTCTTTCTCAGCTTATGGCAATACCGTAATTTCAGTCCAGTTTCACAAAATTTTAAAGATTCTTATGAAGATGAATCTACCATAAAAGGCAAGCTTTAATCTGTTCAGCCAATATGTCAGCCAATCGTTCATGGCTTCACTGTATAAAAAAAAAAAAATCTTTGTGATATTTTTAATGCTACAGTAGTTGCTTTTAGCTCAAGCTTTTTATTAATGTTCTTCTCAATGAGGGAGAAATGTTGGATAGATTTTATTGATGTTTCCCACATAGTATGAGGCAGGCCTGCCATCAGAGGAAAAGGATTTACATAAAGGATGCTCTGCTGGCATATCACATCTTAGTTGGTATGTTATGAATCCGGCATATTAGTGATGTCTTAGCAACTACTATTAGCAAGTAACAGCTCAGTCCCAGGTGAATGCAACGCCCTTTGTTAGCAGTTATCTTAAGATCTTGGACCAAAACTTCAAACCATTTGGTTTTATTTAGCTATTTTGGAAGACGATGTCCAGCTTTTGAAGCTATCTATATTTTGTTAAGAAAATACCAAAAAAAGGCTTGAGGACCTAGTAAGTTCTCTCTACTAGGACTTTGTGTGCTGATCTTGTGTTACAGGCTTTGTATACTGTCCTGGCGTTACAGATTCATACAAACCGTAGACAGGTGTTTATTTATGTAATTAATCAACCTTTTTTTTTTCCCCAATAAACTCCTTAGAGCAGAGCAAATCTGCCTGATATTTGTGCAAATCCGTGCTGGCAATGGTTAAATAGAAGCTACTGCACTCTTATCACTTCCTTTGGGACAAGAGACACCATGGGGAGTGTATATGCCATGGGGAACATTGACGGCTCTTGGTCAACATTTTGAGGAATCTGTAGGAAAGATGATACTGCCCGTGCTGAACAGCCACCCAGTAAAGCCTCAGCATGCTGGATAATTCCTCTAGAAGGAAAACCAAAGGAATATCTCACCCAAATGACTCTCCTGCACAAAGGAATCAACAGATACAGTGTTGTATCTGTCATGAATAGGGAAGAATCTGTGGAACTATAAATTGTAAAATACCATTCTTCCAAAACAAGTAATACCTGAAATCATTTAAGTCTTCATAAAAAACTCTGAACTTTCCTTCTTTTCTCAAAAAAGAAAGACAGTATCTGGTTTTGGTGTACAATTCATTAAAAACATTGTAATATTCTTAAAAATTACATAAAATAAGTGAAGGAATTGTACTTCCTCTGTTGTTAAACTTCAAATGAACTTTTGACTCATTGCTTGGAAAAGATCCTAAGCTGGCAACAGCAGAGACAGAAGCTTATGGCTTATTCTCAGAAGAGGTATCACAGAGCAGCTGTTCAGGCTGTCCCTGGGAAGGATTGCGTGGCCATTTGACAGTTCATTTCTTACAACCACTCAATTTGTGGATACAGGCTAGCTTTGCGTTTGGAAATAGGGAACTGTCCTCTAGGACGCATGTTGAGACCTTCAGCTCATTGCACATGCTCTTTCCCTGATGACATCAGTCGCTCCTGAATGAGGTTAGTAACTGTATCCAATCATTTCTCATCTAAGTTGGGTTTAAACTCATGTCTTTAAGTAAGGAAGTGCCTTAATGCTGTTGTACCCAGCTTAGGCTGGGCTTTATTATAAAATAATAATAAAAAAGAAGAAGGAAGCAACACAGAAAAATAACTTTTCCAAATTTTAAAGAGGGGGAGTTGACAAAATGATTTTTAGTTGTTTTTCTTTTTTTAAAGAATAGGCATAAATCTCCTAAGACTTGGTATGTCACATCTTATTTGTGATATTCTCATTTTGTCTCACACAAAACGAATATTCCTTATAATAACTTGACTACTGCAAAAGAAAAACAGCATATGAATTAAATGCATAGTAATCTACTAGTCAGCTTGTTGTTTGTTGAAATTAACCCTTCAAAATGCAGGTTTTTTGTGACAGGGATAAAGGTAATTTATTTACCTGCGTAGCTTATTCCTTTAAACACCGCAGTCTTCACTTCTGTATCAACAGAATGTTATGATATTTTTTTCTACCTAGAAGAAGCTGTCAAATGAGGGAAATTTTCAGTCTTTTCTGAGAAAATGGTATGTTCTCAAGCCAATGACTACTGCTGTCCAAGATATCAACAAGCAGCAAAATAAATACATTTTTACAGAAAGCAAAAAGACAATTTCTGATCTAACATGCAAATTAGCACTTTCATATATCTTAAACTTTTGCCTCCTTAAACTCTATCTCTTTTAGAAAAATGTGTATTGTAGTGAATATGGGGTCTGAGGTTTTTTTTTTGGTGTGGGGAGGAAATTCATGTCATTTTGGGGGGCCTATCCTCAGACAGCTTTGGCTTCATCAGCCTTGACTGTCTAACGTCAGCTTCGCTCCCTTTCTTGATGAACAGATTTCTTCAGGAATGAGAACACTTTCTGGCAGACTAAGAAAATTTTGCTGAGAGCCTCCCTCACCCAACTTCTTTTTACTGAAGTAACACAGCAAGCAAACATGCAGGCATTGAGTCAACAATACTAAAGTGAAAAAACTTCAGAAACACAGATAACGAAAAGCAGAGGTTTCACTTGACAAAAGCTGCGCCTCACTTAGCTTGGTGCAATGATGCTATGAGACAATCAGAACCTCAGAGTACCCTACCAATCCGCAAGGAACATTTTCTTTGCGGCAGTGACCTGCAGAATCAGAACGTCTTAACCTTAATCATCCTGCATCTAGACTGCCTGGGAGTGTACACCTAGTGCACTTCAAAGACCTGTACAAATCTGTGATTAGGTAAATAGGGAATGGAAGGCAATCATTCTCAAAATGTTCCAGCACCCTGCTCTGGGAAGTGCATCCAACTGAAACAGGCATTTGTCTCTTGGCGATGAGGAATGATATGGTCCTTTACACAATCAGTCCTCTACAAGTCTTTTGATCGTTCTATAGCTTCTTTGTACATAAGCCATATGGGTGCATCTCATCTAATTTAGGGTCTCTACAAGACAAAAATTGTAATCTAAGTTAGTCACCTCATGCTCCCTTTATAATCAATAGAGTAAAAGAGTCAGATCCAAAAGGTGATTTATTAAAACTATTTCAACCTCCAATTAATTGCGCTTTGTAACTGCCTCATTCTAGTCTAATTATTAAACTTATGCATATTTTTGATAGCCAGTATGCAGAGAAGGAAGCGCGGGGTCTTCATTTTCCTCTGAGAGCTGTTAAGATAATTTATGCCTCACCTGTGAAGTGAAACCTTAAACTGACTTTTCTGCGGTATTAACTTTTTCTAATGTCCTTGAGAAGTTCTATCACCACTGATATGCATCCCTGAATGTCTCATCTTCTAGTTCTTCATGAGAAAGTGCTGACCTGAATTTCTTATCTCCAAAACAGAGAGATTTCTGGTTTGGCTTCTGTGAATCTCATTCTTACGTGCCTGTGTTCCTCTTGGCTTTCCATGGGAACCTGCGAGCCTGACTTAACTCTAACATTCAGTGTTGCAGTGATCTGTGCAGCCTTTTCTGCATGAGAGCTATGAAAGCACATTGGACCTTTATAACCAGTAGACACACTGCCCTCTCAATTACCTCCACTCCTCTTAAGATCTTATTAGATATCCTTCAACAGATGTTCACACACTGAAAAATGCATAAACAACTGAGCTGCCAAAAAGGGTTCCCGGAAAGTATCTATCTTAAATAGACACACTAGTGCTTTTCAAATTAAGTTAATTTAGAGAGAAGGTACATAAACATGGAATATATAGTCTGTATCTCTACAAAATGTTTCTGACAAATACCAAAATTTGTTTGTGATTTTTTTTTTTTTATTTAGAAAAGCTGAATGGTATTAAGTTCTTTCCAAGATTGCTATTAAGACACAAACAGACATCTCTCCATCCCTTTATTTCCATTCCTGTCCTCATTTACTGCCATATGACCTCACTGGAAAACCTCTGATGTTGTCTGGCTGTAACAGCTCTGTCCCTTTCTGTTTAAGGGTTTTTACCTTCTGTGCCACATCTCTGATAAGGACAGAGTGTTTGAGGGAATGACGGCCATTAATTAGGGATTAAATCCCTCCCCAGTGACAAATGAGTGTTAGAGGCGGGTATTGTTTTTTTGTGCAAAGTATTATCTCAGTTCTTCACAACATCGAACCAAAGAGACGAGACAAGTAATCCTCTAAGAAAAGAGCATGAGGACAAGAGGTGGGTTACACTTCTCACCCTCTGTCTTTGACTACTGTATCACACTCAACACAGACTGTGACTATATTTAACATGGCTTTTAATTGATTAGTAATCACATATTCACTGCACTTCAGTATTTTGTTGTAAGAACAGACTTTGCTGAACTTGCAGGTGAAAGAACCCTAAATATATAGGGTTATTTATTTAGAGACTATCTATAGCAGTGAGGGCTTGATATAGGAAAACACTTCTAATTCTCTTCCTCTCTCTTGGGATAAGTACCCCATGAGCTGGCATGCTGCAGAAGCGTAGCGTTGTGTGCAGGAATTAATAGTCCTTACGGAGAGTATGAGGCATCTCTGACGTGTGTGCAGTGTTACAGCTACCCTGTCGTCCTCTTAGCAGTTTCACTGACATCACTGCTAAAGTGAGATTAGGGACAGTCTTCTGCCCACAGTCTAATTCTCTTCTTTACTATAAAGTTCACAGCTTTTTCTGAATTGCTTCTCTGCCTTTTATTTTTTCATCAGAATTGAAGAGGATGCTCCACAACACAGACAGTCTGGCTGCTCAAAGGTACATTTTGCTCCCTGGAAACACAGAATATCCTGCCTTTGGAAAGGGAAGAATTACTTGTGACTCAGCCTAAGTGAGGGAAAGCAGCAAAAATTACCTTTGACTGAGTGCACTCGTTGTCCCTGTACACCTACTGAGATTTGTCTGACTTGCTGGATTTGCACCCAGTGTGTCTAAACAGCTTTCTGATCAGGTGTAACATAATATAGGTTTTTATCTTTGCAATATTTCCAAAGGCATTGCCAATGCTTTCATTGCCTTCAATAGCTGTGTCCTCTCTTCACTTTTTCAAATATAACTATGATGTGTTAAAAAACAGAAGAGAACATGCTGGCGGTATCAAACAGTGCTTATGCTGCTATGCTGAAGGATCCAAAAGGAACAAGGGATTCTCAGTGAAAATAAACAGTGAGATTCTGGAGCATTAAATATTGCTACATTATCATTCACTGATCACTGCCATCATTGCTTTGGCACCTCAGCATAACCATGATGCCAATTCTTTTTTTAAAAAAAAATGCAAATTATTAATCAATATCTGCAGAGAGAATCCTTGGCAATTCCTTCATACCTATCAGCACTGCCTGAGGAGGGGACACGATATACCTTGAAAAGAAGAGCTCTGAGTTCTACATGATGGCACGTGCTAAAGAAACAAGAACCCTCAAGAGAGAGGCCAGCTAGCAAGTATACATTTAGTTTTCATTTAGAACTACTATTTTCTTGCCATCACAATTTTGGCCCAGTTCCTTGTTCCTTCAACACCTCATTCACATGCTAAAATTTTGCAGTAAATGTTTTTGTGTGCAAAATTATGACAGATTATGTAAGAGGCATCAAGGCATCTGTGCCTCAGAGCCAGTATTCATTAATCAAGAAAGCGAATAAACAGAATGCATGTGCACATAATACGTAGTGATACAGCCTGAATTTTAAATGATTTGCGACTATTCTTATTATTGATATTCATAATGTGACAAGTTGTGGATCCATAATCAGGCAGTAACCTCCGCTATGGTAATTATGTGATGAGATCTATGGAATTCAAATTATAATGGTGATATTAGGATGAAATTCAAGCTTGCCCTATGGTTACAGCTGTGGGATAGCCGCGTACCTGGGCTGACCCAGCACATTGAGTCATTAATGCCCAGGTTGGCCCAGGGATTCCCCAGTAAGACGAGGTGATGGGCTGAACCACTGGCCAGCTTCCCAGCAAAACAGCTGTTCGACAGTTACAGGAGTTCTCCAAGTGGGAATTGTGGACAGTTTGGGAGACTTCCCCAGGTAGCTCCTGCTGTGCACACACCAGTTAAGATGATACTCTACTTGTATACTTAAGATGTGTTCATTAATTCCCTGAGAGGAGAACCTGTCAGTCTCAGGCATCTCCCCAGGCAGCTCCTGCTGTTGAGATGACCAAACTGCACACAGATCATTTAAATCATCAGTAGAAACTGTGCAGAAATGATCACATAGAACAGGCTTTTGTGCACAGGTAAGGCAGAGGATGTTTTGTACATACTGTAAGATAATCAGAAACAACGGACCAGAGGCCAGCTGGCTTGTAAGAATCCGGCAACACAGCAGTTCAGGGAGTCTCATCCGCTACAGCTGAAGATGCTGCTGCAAGGATGGGTGCAACAGAGACTCCCATCGCCACCCGGACAGTGACGGGCTGTTCTCTTTGGGAGATCTGACTCCGCATGTGAGCTTTATTCAGGGATGCTGGGTTTTTTAACATACGCTCTTCCTGTGCCTATGCAACAAGTATAAGGCAAACAGTTAAACAAAATGACTCAACACCTCATTTTAGTACTTTTGATAAGAAAGAGAGGGGGAGGGAGAAAGGGAGAGCAGAAGAAGGAGAGGAAGGGAAGAAACAAAGAAACAAAGAAAGAGAAAGAAACCAGCCAGCCAACCAACCAAGCATGGCATCTAGATTAATATCCAATAATCTTGTAGTGAGGTAGCTGTGGTGGTATAAGACTATATATCGTTTAATTCATCAATATTTTAAGTAACTTTTGCTGTATAGTAGATTTCTAAGTCAGCCTCTGATTAGTAGTCATTGTCTGGTTAATAAACAAAGACACTTGCTATTAGTTTGCAGATAATGGTTAAGCAAAATTGAATTTTTAAAAAGGTGAACAAAACCCGTGTGTGCAGCTCTGGAAGAGGCTATCTGGAAAGCTGAAGGCTAGGCAGAAAGCACTGCACATTTAAAGAGAGTTTCTGTGTACTTTAGACACTGAGAGGGGGAGGAAGGGAGGTATGAAGTCAAGGAGTTATGGTACTTCAAAGATGTACAAGGAGTGAAAAATACAACTATTACTTCTGCCTCAGGTCCTCCCTGTTGGTACCCTATTCCACCTTTGACTTTATTCTGTACAACTTGCATTTAAGCCTTTTCATATTTGTAGGGAAATCTGCAAGTACATCATATAGCATGTACATCATATAGAAGTATGTCTGTGAAGGTCTCCATGGGTGTATCTGGACTAAAATCCAAAAGTATGACTGTAGCCTGTAGACACATAGCCAAGCTTGCTTACTCCAATTAGAATTTAGGCACAATATAGCACAGCTACAACAGCGAGAAATCCCAGTGTGGGCTATGAAACCTTAGCAGGATCCTGAGTGAATATTTGATCCTGCGTGATCTCATGCTGTGCAGGGCACTAGTAAATGGGAAGTCAATGTCTACAGCTTGGTTTTCCAGTCATTGCATTTACCCTGATGCACAGTATGTTGCTGTGGTTGCCAGCATGAGATCTAATCAAGAATTTGGAATAGGTATTTTACATTGCACGAGGGTAAGTAACTTTACATAGGAGAACAGGAGTTCAGCAACATTAAATCATAAGTTATACACAGTTGTGTGGTTGTAATTCCACTTGTTCTTGAGTAAGAGAGCAGCTTGGATCACAGCATTACTCATCACCCCGCAAGGCAAAATTCTGCACCAGGACGTCACGGAGCTCCTATGGCCTGCAAGCGCCCGGGGCAGCGGAGCCTGACACAACAGTGGACCTGGCGGCTTCTTTCAGACTGTGCTGTGTGGGTGGAGGGGTCTTTATGCATCCCGAAATCACCAGTGGGTGTTAAGCTGACTAGCAAGAAAATACCTCATAATATATACAGAACATTCATTTAACACCCTAAATATGAGGTGGATACTGGGGGTGGAAGTGATCAAGATTTTACTGCCAGAAACCCTGTGAAAACAATATTTAGCAATTCAAGTAAGTTCGTGCCACTTTCTACTTAATGCTCGAGGGAACACCAGCGCTGGCAGTCAGTAATTACTTCTGTGCAGAAACAGAGTTTGACACACACTATTAGAATTCTTTAAGTGAGTTAAAAGAAAGTCTGACGGTTCCACGACAAAACCGCTTAAAGCATGTACCTCTGAAAGGAGACAAACAGCATGTTAAAAAAACTTTGAGTTCCTTATCAGTATTAGATGTGAGAGACAGTGCAATTCCAAAAGCTCAAACAGTCAGACCTTACCTGTGCTAGATCTTGTAACTGGCAGCCTTTTACAATGTGATACAGGAAAACATCACACTGCGTTCCTGCTCACAGTCCGGGAGGTGAATGAACGTAACCTTTGCCACCTTCCTCTCCTTTGCAAGCAGACTCAGACTTACACGTACATTTGTGTTAGCGTTAGGGAAAAGAGAATAAACCTGAAGTCCTGTGATAAATGTCTCTATGTGAAGGTACCACAGAAAAATGGGATCTGATGGTTCTGCTACCCCCCTCTGTAGAATAGTTCCAGTACAGAAAGAATAAAATTCTCGTTTCTGTACATGTTGAACACCTACACAAGCCTATTTTATAGAAACTTCTCATACAGAGAATATAGAGTTATATAAAAAGCAACAGCAAACCAGACTGCTCATATGTATAACACAACAGATTTTCCCTCTGTTTTTGATGTCTGTACAGCTTATGTATCTTGAACAGATGTTGTGACCTTTTTTCTGCACTGCTGCTTTCTGTTATAACCAACTAGCAAGACTTAAAATGACCGCTGAATTTCCTGCTGCATATGATACAGGAACTATTTTTAATACTGCAAATCTTTTGCATGATTCATGCTAATCAAAATAATTATCATGTCTCGTAGAGGGTTGCTGTTTTTTACCTGAAACTGTGTGATCCTTTGGGTCTCTCAGTAGTTTGAGCCTTGCATGAGGGAAAATGTACTGCAGGGGCTTCCCATTTATCTGAGGAACACAAATATGCATGTCATAAAAAGATAAAACAACTTCAATTGTATCAATAATTTTCCACAGTTGAAACAGAAACAAGCAAACAAACTTATTTCATCCAGGGAAATATCACAACTTCACAATTCAAATACCCGCCCCTCGCCAAGTTTCAAGACATTTGTCAGACTGCAAAATCCTTCTGCAGGGGAATGAATATTTTCTTCCATAAAGCCAGATTAATTTTGAATATGGCTTTGGTTCTGATTTTTATTTCCTAATGACTAGAATGTGGTCCCTGTCCTCTGTAGCTTCTCTTAACATTAATCCTTTGCCCAAGTGATGTTCAAGAGAAGAATGAAATTAAATATAATTCCTGTAATTATTATAAAATCCTGTTCATACAGACCTAAACAAAATGGCGGTTGAATGTGTAAACAGCCATGAGTTACTGCTTTACTTTCAGCAAAATCACATATTCCAATATACCTCCTGTCATCAAATTTCAAAAGCTTTTTGAAAGATCCAACCTAAAACTTTTAGGACTACATTTTATATGAAATGCATCTCTACAACATGCACTAGAGCCGTTTCCAGCTGGGCTGATCCCACCTGCCCCACGACAGGGGCACAGGAGGGGCCATGCAGCAGGGACTAACGCGCTGGCCAGGGACAGTCGTTGTGAGTCCACACCAAAACACCTTTGCAGAAAGAGCGTTGCAACACTTACACATCTCACACCTATCACACGCCCTCTTTGCCTGCAGTTTTGGTCTTTTGGAAGCAAAGCAGAATCCATCACCTCCCTGCCACGTTGGTGCTGAGCCTGAGCACTGCACCTGGACTGAGAGGAGAGCGCGTGGCTGCCTGTGACTGCTCCAGGCTGAGTGTCAATGGGATGGGACCCGGCGGAGGCAGATTCAAGGAGCCAATGGGACAATATTAATCAGCATGATAATGCAGCAGCCTGAGTGTATCAGCAGCCTGCTGCCAAGAATTTATTACTATTATTTGTATTTAAGTAGCATTTAAAGGGATTAAGCCTCTCCTGAACTAAGCACTTCAAACCCAGTTTCTGCCCTGGAGAGTTTATTATGTTAATGGATAGCACACATAAATGACAGGAGGGGAAACAGAGAGGTCAAGGGACTCGATTAGCTCTACCCCACAGTGAGCAGAAGAGTTTATACATCTTCTGTCATAATACAGTCTCTTATCCAGTAGATGACGTTGCATCTGGAAGGCTGAAATCCTTCCGTAACACACTGAGAGCAGTATTGACTGTAATTAATCTCAGAAAAAAAGGAGATAAAGGATTTGGTAGTGGAAAAGTACTCCAGAATAAACTAGAACTTGAGATCAAGCAAACTTTAGGATTTATCATGGAATTTTGCCAGGACATAGGGTCTAATACTACCAGAAGTGTATGAAGTGCCCTGAGACTTACACACTTATAAATGGATAGGGACATTGCTATGTTTTTAATGACATTATCAGAAATTCAGCAACTGTAATTTAGCAGTAAAAATAATGTATTTGTCACCTGCAACTTACATAAAATTGTAAAAAATCTGAAATAATGTATCTAATTTTATTTTTAATTAAATAAAAAAGAATACAAATTAATGCAATTCAAAAGAAGCAGTATGAACATACTTCAAGATCCTTACCTGGGATCCATTTTGGTGGGAGGAATTCAATTTAACTGGAGAACATTGTGGCTCATAAACTTAAATTCACATTTTTTTAATTGCTCTATCTTATCTTTCTTTAGCAAGATTGCTTTTTTGAATAAATAATAATCCAAGAATATTCAATGCCATATTGTACCTGATTTGCTGACAAATCTATCAGGAAATATAGACCATCTCCTACTTTAGTTTATTACTTCCTCATGACTTGCACTTCCAGAATTTTATGGTAAGTATAAATCTTAGTGATTTATATACTTATGAATAAAAGCATTAAAGTTTATTAGCATTCAGGATAGCATATTATTTTTTATTGTTGGTGGGAATCAGTACTTAAATTGAATATGTCATTAGGCATTTACCTTCAGAACAGTATTTGTCTGAAAGTGGGAGAATAAATAGGAAAAAACAGTGGTTGCTCTAAACAGATGATGGAAAGGCCCGTTACACTGTTTTTGATGGTTTTACTTTAACCACTAATGCCCATATTTATCTGAAGTCTCCTAGTATATTTGAAACCTTGTAGAACACAAATTATTTTGTGTTTCCGAGTGTTCACATCTAGCTTTCACTAAAGGTGATTTCCCTTCACCTGAATATACGCCGGAGGGTCCTTCTAGCTGATTACTGCCCCACTTACCCCCGTGAAGATACAGAGGGACGCCGCTGAAGTCACACAATCACAACAGCGTAAATCTGAGCTACGGCACAGATGGGGCAGTCCCTCCGCTGCAAGGCTGCACGGACGGAGGATGTGTCAGTCCCCAAGCCCAGATTTAGGTCACAGGGCAAAAGGTGACTTGATCCCGCTTATTTGCTACAAAACGCACAGAATCCTGCCATCTGTCCTTGCCACGGAGATCCTTTCCGCACCTTTCTGGGAGCATTCAGTATACTCGAGTAATAATTCTTGCAGTTCAGCACTGGTAATGCTGTCCTCTTCTGATCAGAGACACATTTTGCCTCTCCAGTGTATCTTCCCTCCTCCTGCGCTCTCTGAGCTGACGGGGGACTCAGGTCACATTTTCCTGCACATTACTCAGTGGGCCCTTGCAGGCTGCATCCCAGTGAGTTACATGAGAACTGGAGTATAAAGCATTTCCTCCAGGAATTTAAGCACTGGTCATGTGTTTCATGGTATTAGTCAGCTCAAAGCCCCTCCAAAAAATGGAATGAGTGGCAAATAAATGTGCTGAGGTTTTCTAACACTGTTACAGAAAATCAGTGTAAATATACACTTAATTTTTCTTACAGTTTTTGTCTGACAAAGAAACTCTATGGAAGCCTCATAAGGGAATTCTATAACATAAAGAGGATAATTAAGGAGAGTAAATTTCTTTAACTTTTTATTTAAGTTTAAGCACTAAAATGCATCAAGTGTATTTTAGTATTCCAGCCAAAGTCCGTAGCAACAGCTACAAGGTGTTAACTGGGCTTTGGATAAGATCAACAGAGCCACAGTAATTTCTGTTTTTAAATGGTGCTGCACCTCCTCTTCCACCAAAATCTTAGACAGGGCCTGATAAGGTGATTCACAGCAGCTACGCCTGGCTCTAGTCCTTTAGGATATACAGTCTGCAAGGGAAATTTTATCTACATCCAGGAACAGGACGGTGGATGCTCAAGGTGATGGGTTAGAGACTGCCTACCCTCATTTTTGAATAACACAGGTACTTGCATGAGTGCGCAAGCCCTGTGAAAGCTGGCACCAGGGATTTCCACAGCTAAGGTGATCCTGCGCCTTTGAACCGCTACATCTCTGTGCAGAGCAAGAATGTGAAGTTCTCTGGAAATCCTAAAGGTGGGAAGTTCTCTCTACTCATAGATCCCTGATGACAAAGATATTTTGCAAAAGAAGTATTGAAGAAAAACTTGACAAATACAATGTTCCTGCTCATTAATAAATTGCAAAGTGAGTGGCCTTTGCTTCCGCAATTAGTTCAGTACAGAACTCTGACTTTTGATTTAGAAGTCATTCTGGCATGCAGTGAGAATAACATTGCTGGGTGACTAAAAAATGAAAAACTGCTAAATTCCCTCATGAATTACAGTGAGGGGGTGGCTAACAATTCACTCATTAGATTTGATATTTTAACAATTACACAAAATCTGGAAATGTCCTATTTCTCATCATATTTCCAGAGAATCTGAATCACAAAATGCGCCCCCCCCCCCCCCCCGCCTCAAACAGAGAAAGCAGTTTACTACAAATTAAAATGAAATCTCCTTGCTAGTTGGAAAACAACCAAAACTAAGCCGTATGGACTTAAAGGTGGAACAAAAGTTTGTAGGTAGCCTTCTGGATCTTTGTCACAAACAGTATTTTCTCATTTTAACCCCATTGTTCACCATATGACCCATTTTTAAATAATTTTTAAGTATTTAAGTGTCCCTAAAAAGACGTGATTTAAATGGAATTTCAAGGGAATGGTACAGATCCGTGAACCGTGACAAGCATATACTTTTTGAAGGCCTTTAGAAATAGGGAATTAACTTTCAAAAGGTTGCATGTCTAGAGCCCTTGCCTTCTTTTTGTGCTTAGAAAAGTGTTGCCAAAGTGAACTGATGATGATACACTGATATTATGATGAGCTTGAGATTTTATTATTTGTTTGGGGCTTAAAAAGACCCACCTATGATCACTGGAAGTTCCGTGTTTTAAACCCCTCACTGAGAAGCTACTTATCTCCTGTTAATGTACTCTCACTGTCCACCTCCTTGTCACGACCTCTTACTCCCCTGGCACCTCATCCTACTGTTCCTTCCCAACCTGTTTGCAATAGCCAGTTTAGTTCAGGATATACAAATAATTTTCACAGAAAGTAATCACAAAAAGAGCCTTGATGTCTGGAGATTTAAAGAAGTTGCAGGTCAACTGGCAGCGACTAAGCAAACTGTTGAGGTCAACAGGGATCAGTGAGAAATCTGCAATAGATTAGGTATTGATTAGGTTTAAGCCATGTTTACCCTCCACAGGTAAGCAGTTCAGAATCGCTATATTGGGAAACAGCTATTAAAATACTAAACTGCACTGCAATTTAATGTGATTTAAGAATACTATGTAGCACCACAGAAGTTGCTATAGAAACAAATATATTTTAATATTAATAATACAGTATATGAGCTTAATCTGCTAGGTTATCAGAAATCCATGGAAACCTGGAAGTTCAGGGTTGTCACTGCTGCATTCTTGCTTCAAAAGCACAGGGCTGTGCTTTATTTATTACCTTGAATTGTACAAGCTCTGCAGGATGCAATCAAGCAGTTCTGATTTCATCTAGTAAAGAAACTGATGTTTCACTAATGTGAAACAAAATCTTCTGGAATACAAATATCATAGTGGTCAGTAAAATATTGACATTTTTTACAAAGAAGAAAATACAACTGGAAAATTTACCATGGATAAGTGTACTTGGAAACTTTGACTGATACATTACGAGCAGATGAGTGCTACTGATGCAAATATTTCCTTTTGTGGCTGGTTTGCCCTCAGTACAGGATATTAAAGGGGTTACAATGGCTTAATAACTATGCTAACTAGGAAACTGTCATCCTAAGTGATTTCAGGAAAGCCTCTGCCACAAAGCAAGCCCTGGGTGAAGGTGGTCAGGATGAAGAAGAATTTGCCATTTTTGACTCCAGAGTACATTATGCTTGGACACTACAGCTCTCTGTGCAGAACCGAGTTGTGGATACAGGAGACAGACAGCGTGGGACAATGATTTCAGTGACTTCTTTGTTACAGAAGAGACAGGACTGAAAAAGCCTTTAGGGAGGGTTTACTTTGCCTCAGCATACTCATTGGCCTGAAAATTCTTTATTTTTCTTGACAGCTTTAAAATATAAAATGAATGCTAAAAACCAGAGATGTTAATATTGATTTACTTGCTTCTATTGCTAAGTGTTTTACTTTCAGAATTCAATGTGGAGGTAATGAACCTTTTTTAAATGGCTCTGACCCTTTTTACCTTGCCTTCAAGTAATTTAATTTCTGGATGTGTCTGAAAATAATTTTTTTTTAAAGTTTTCTCAAACAAATGTTCACAGAAGATATTTAACATACACAAGCTCTGAGTGACATTTTGACGAGGTAGATGATGCAGAGTTAGTGAGAACTGGCATTTCTCTTTTCTGCAGATAGATTGATACTATTTTGTACCAGTGGGTGAATGACAGTAGCCAACTTGGATGGAAATAGATGAAGAGGGAACTGTTGTAAAGCTTCTCCTTCCACATCAATTTTCTTCTGCAGAGGCTTTACATGGCATCACACAGAATTATTTAGAACATGTTCACAATCCAATTTCCATCTCATATTTTACAAAACCTTAAAAAAAGCCTTTGGCAAGATTTTAAATGTGGTATCTCTATTTCCATATAAACATGGGGATACCACAACAGCTTCGGAGAGAAAAAAAAAAAAAATCCTTCTGGAAGTAATCCAAGAAATCAAGAACTCTCAGGACCCTTAACCTTCCTCCCAAAAAATTCTGATCAAAGTCTTTCGACTGGTGACAGTGCGGTGCTATTTATATGACAGAAAAAACAAAGATGGAACCTTTGTTACTAGTAACTTGCCCTGCGACTGTTTCCCAGGGCAAAAGCTCTAGAGTGCTACAAGTTAAATACATGCTACTGACCACCTCCATACCTCAGAGCAGATAACAGATATCACGGATAACAGTAACCCTCTTCTTGGAGAAACCTGATTTTCAAAGCAAATTTTTAATTTTACATCGTGATGCGGTAGGGGTCAAATACAATTACATATGCTCAGAACAATGCATGTTTCTCATGAGGATTCAAGTGCTCAGATAGGCAGACTTTTTATCTATTTCCAGTGATATTAAGAGCTGTGAAGACTATAAAACATCCTTTAACCCACAATGAAGTTGGTTCATAGAGTGAGTTATTTGAATAGATTCTTGTAAGACTCGTATCGTGTAAAACCCTCTTTCTCAACAAGAAATGGGTAGGCTCAGTACAACCTAGGCTGTGTAAATCTCAATATATGCTAAACTAGAGATAGGAAAAGAGAGAAAAATAAAAATAAATGACAGTTTATATTGTAAGATATTTGAATGCTTGCTTCTTAAAATCTGCATCCTTACTTCATAAAACCTACTTCTGTTGTCAAAGGTCAGTGAAAATGCTCACCAGCAAAAAAGTTTCGAAGGCTGCATGACAGCAGGTTATCCCTGTTTGTATGTTATCTGAGGAATTAACATGAGCAATATAAGCTATGAAGTACCACAAAGGGGCCATGCAATACCTTCTCTTGCATCCATTACATCTCATGGAAAACAGAGTATAACTTTAATCAATCAGTAAAAATGATAACTGAAACAATCAAATGAAGACCTTAAAAATTTGAAATACATAAAATTCTTTAATATAAAGAGGATATGTGATGGTATACTAAGGTGAACTAGATTTCAAAGTCGGCAAGCTTGAAAAGCAGAATATGGTATTTTTCTTTCTTGCTAGAATAATGAAACATTCTAATTATTAGATTGATAAAAGTCTTGCTGATTGATCACAGACTGTTGGGGTTATACCAACTAACTAAAAGTGGGAGTAAGTGTCAACAGGATAAAGCAACTCTTTTCCTTAAACTGCTAAAAGAAGGGGCTTGAATTTGGATGGAATAAAGCTGATAAGGTAAAATGGGACTGTTTTCTTTTTTTTCTTTTTTTTTTTTTTAATAGGAATACCTAATGCATAGATAGTTCTGATTAGCAGATTAACTCCTTTCAGATATGTTTCAAAAATCAAAAGACAACCTGCAAAATTAATACTGAATTGCAGACAAATGTTACTCTAATTTCATCATCAAGTACTGATGACAAATATAGGTTCAACAGCACTTCAGCAGAATGTAGCTGGAATTTGATTAAACCCGTAGTCCCTACACTATTGGACAGTATGATTAAATTGTCAAACATTTATAAAACTAAAGGCACAGCTTACTTGACAGCTTACTTGATCTTGGTGTTGATTTGGTGGTCGAGAGTGGGACAACTTCTCTGGCAGCCTTCTGTCGAGGCCATGTCCGTTCTCCAAACGAGACTCCCTGGGCTTGTCAAACCAATCTGTTTCTTCACGACGGAGATGATAGGCTTTGAAAACCAAGGACAGGTCAAATGTTCTGATCCCGTGCTGGGCAAGGGGCAACAATGCGCATTGTGCATAGCAAACATGCATAGTGCTTACTAATTGTCCATGCAGCTAAAGCAAAGTTACAGGTGAGACTTGAGACACTGAACTCAGGCATAATTTAAATGTAAGTGATACAGCAAAGTGAGAAGATTCTGTTTATGCCAAAACTAGGGGTGTTAAATATCAGAAGAAAGCCACTGCCTAGTGCTATAGCCATTTCACTCCTTCTGGAAGCTCGGAAACACACTGCAGATTTCACACATTTCTAAATTGTTCGATGAAAAAAATTAGTCAAATTAGTTACTTTGCAGTAGACTAGGGGGAAAAAAAACCAAACAAACCCAAACAAAAAAACAGCTCTCAAAACCCAACCTCCATTAATTCCCAAATTTCTGAATATTTTTCAAAATATTTTGGAAATAATCTAGAACTACTTATAAGCAAACTGAAACTCCTTTATGAAATCAGTATCATCCCAAATCAAAGAAGATATGAAGCAATCTACACTCTTTTTAATTCTAAGCAGAAATATTGCAAGTGTTCTCATTTTGAATTCCATCCCCCGATTTTGCAGTACAAACCTTCTTTGTGTGTGGAAAGTTAGCTAGAATGTTCTTTCTCCAATAATTCTATAAGACTAATGTTCTTATATTTGCAATGGTTTTAAACCTGTATAAAATCTATTGTGTTGGATACCCTTTGGGGATCAAATAACACCATTTCATGGAAATCGGTTTTGCAAATACACATGTTTATGCCTACTGACTATTGGGTCAACTGACATAGGTTTCACTCCATTGGGATCAGAATCGGCTCCTATGTGTTTAATAATATTTCCACTATAAAACATACAGATTTTCATCTATGTTGCCCATCAGTGTAAACTAAACCAATGAGCAGCTAATTAGAATGTAATGAAAGTTTGAATTTTATGCTTTAATAAGCATGATAAATTTAGAATTCAAAGAAAGACAATATTTGTTTCAGCAAAACCACCAGACATCGCAAACCTTAAATAAGGTCAGTTGTTGCTATAGTAACAAGAGTGAATGCAATTGTTCCATGACACAGGAGAGAATTTAAAATGCGAAATGGTAGTGTGCATAATATTCTCTATGTAGTTGTTAAAGTAAACATAATCTAGTTGGTTTAGCAAATAATTTGAAAAAAGTTTAATGGGTGTGCTGGTTTTCGCTGGGGTAGAATTAATTTTCTTCATAGTAGCTAGTATGGGGCTATGCTTCGGATTTGTGGTGAAAACAGTCTTGCTAGTACAGGGATGCTTTCCTTATTGCTGAGCAGTGCTTACCCAGAGTCAAGGCCTTTTCTGCCTCTCACCCCACCCCACCAGCGAGGAGGCTGGGGGTGAACAAGAAGCTGGGAGGGGGGACAGCCGGGACAGCTGACCCCAACTGACCACAGGGCTATTCCATGCCATATGACATCATGGTCAGCATATAAAGCTGGGGGAAGGAGAAGGAAGGTGGGGACATTCAGAGTGATGGCGTTTGTCTTCCCGAGTAACCGTTACGCGTGATGGAGCCCTGCTTTCCTGGAGATGGCTGAACACCTGCCTGCTGGTGGGAAGCAGTGAATGAATCCCTTGGTTTGCTTTGCTTGCGTGCACGGCTTTTGCTTTACCTATTAAACTGTCTTTCTCTCAACCCGCGAGTTTTCTCGCTTTTACTCTTGCGATTCTCTCCCCCTTCCCAATAGGGGGGAGTCAGCGAGCGGCTGCGTGGTGCTTAGTTGCCACCTGCAGTTAAACCACAACAATGGAGTAAAAAAAAAAGTTGTGTTTTTTCATGACTATTTTATTAAATTTCTCCAAAAAGAGAAGTAATATATATATATGCGCATGATTTTTGAAAAATAATATTTTGTATGTGGTAAAAACAACCATCCTATATTATATTAGGCCTTTGGATAGTTCTTAATCTTGGTTCAGATATTATGCAGTCTCTTCCTTCCTAACTGTGCACAAATTTAATCTAATATGAAATGGTTTGAAAATATTGTTTAGATCAGCATACAGGAATTAAACAGAAACATTATTAAAGGTTGATGCTGATCTGGCTAGTGATTAGTTATTGATTAATTGCTCTCAATAAACCATTATGATCTCATATGCAAATCCTTTATTCTTTACACATTTATACCAATTGACTAGTGCCTGAGTGTACCAGGCTGGTTCATAACTCATCCTGACAGAACTTCTCACTGAAGCTTACATGAAGAGCCTAATGCATTTTTCTGATCCCAGATACCAATGCTGACTATCACAATCTGTGTCATTAGCTGAGCAGAAGAAAGAATGATGTTTTTTTCTCCTCCTGTCTCAGCTGAAATAACTTTTGCTGGATATCTTGTTTAGAAAAGCTAGCACACATGTAGAATCCCATACTGCAGTTTGGACCAGCCTACTTTTTTATCGATGAATGTGCATATTTTATATGAAATTAAAAAAGGTATGTATGTATGTGTGTAGACACACACATGCCACATTCATATGTACATACAAACACAATTGTTTTTGGCTTGATTAGTTGGGATTTGTTTTAGCTGGAAACCTGAGAACAGCCAAGATGAATCACTGACAATCTTAGAGGACACGTCCTTTTTTCTAAGTAAGTCTAACTATATGCAGCCAGATGGTTCCACTTGTAAAAAACTCCTGCTGGAGTCAATAAGGTCCCATGCTGTTAACCGCACACACTTTAACAAGGTGAGATTGGACTCCAGGCTGTGGAGTCCAAGAACCTTGATCAGAGAACTAATAGTGATCGCTGTAAATCCCACAGATGAAAAATTATAAAGGGTCAGCTGTGTTGTAGTGATCAGTAGAGTTGGTAAAGTCATAGACGCATAACAGACACTACTGCTGTTGGCAGAGTGCAACCCTGAACCTTCACTAACTTCACGACCTCACCAGAGAATCAGTAGGGAAGACATTGTCTGATATTCTCAAATGGGGGGTGTGTGGTCAAAACTCAGTGTACAGCTTAAATTTTCTTCATGTCTTCATACCTGAATTTTAAACTTCTAAACTCTACGGTAGAATTAACAAATTAGCATATAAAAGAAAAAAAAAAATCCTTTAGGTGAGAAAAGGTACATTTTATATCTACTCAGCTGACCTGTAGGGACTACTTACATTCATAAAATTGAGCACTAGCTTCAGCATCCTGGAAAATGAGTATCTATCTTCAACATATGTACTAGTTTGTGGAAACCGTGGCAGCTGTGGGGTTAATAAAGAGCTATTTGCTGGATCAGAGCTTTCACGGTACTTGGAACCCTGAGAAAATACCAGGTGTTTCAAAAGCTCAAAACACTATTTATGTTCAATGAACCTCTGGATGTTGTGCGCTTTTGACACTAAAGTAATTTTTTTTAACCTGTTTGAAGTTTGGAATCCTAGTATAGGTACTACTTATGTGCTGAAGCATGGTTTTAAGATTTGTTACAGTATGTAGGTGTAGTCAGTGTAAAACAGAAGGTTTGGCCTCAAAGCCCTCTTTGTATTCTCTTCTGGTATTTGTTATGGAATGTGACTTATGAAAAATGAACAGAAAGTCAAGCACATCTCTCAATCTGAATGGAAGAAAAACAATTTAAATTTAATACCTTGATTTATGTTCATTTTTAAAAGTCTCTAAAGATGAAAATTCAATCTTTAGCACAAGAAGAGTTTTCCTAAGATAGTGCTTAAGACTGATTTCTTTTAATGAAAGCTCATCAACACTATGCAGTAGTTGTTTAAAAAAAAAGAAAAAGCAAAGAAAATGGTGTTAAAAGACTGGATGCAACGGGCCAGAATAGCTGTCCACTGTCAGGGCACTACAGAGAAAAGTGCAGTCTGGAGAAAAGGCGGCCATAACTTTCTGAAGAACTGTAATTGCTTCTTTGGAACATTTTTTATCTTACATCCAAATTGTATCAATTATTTTGAATTCAAGTTACTTGCTATTAGACAGCATATTTGAAAATAATGTCATAAAGTGTTCTGATTTCCCAAGACTTTACATAAAATTGTGCAAAAATAAGCTATTTGTGAAGAAGCAAAAGCTTGATAGAAATTAGAAAATACTGCTGAAAGGGGAAGCCCCGGTATTCAGGGACATATCAATCTAATAAGGAACATGTGAATTGAGTTAGAATATTTCTGAAAGAGTCTAACTAAACAGAGACAAAATTAAAACTGAAACATGTTCAACCTGTAACGTAACATGTACGCCTTGTACAAATATATAATGGAAACATAATGCACTGTACTGCAAATATAATTCCCTCTGACCTGTTTATATGAGGTAGAATAGCACCAAATAGGCTTTTTTTGGTCCAGTTTGGTTCTCAGTTCTCAGAAGTCCTGTGTCTTTCACAATGTGACCCTAGAATGACCCTTAAAAGTCACAAGTTGCATTGAGACAAGAGAACATCTACTTATTTAAGAAGAATGATATGAGTTGCAACTTGGGGAGTTCCTCTCAAGTGCCTTCAGATTTAATTATAGGACTCTGTGTGCTAAGAATTTAACAACAGTGAAAACACTTGAACTTCTGATAAAAATCAAAAAAGGTGATGATCCTGAACCTCTCCTGAAACACAGACTTCATGAGGGGGTTGTAAATATCTAAGAAATATGAAAAGAAAGTTACAGAACAGAACCCTTCAATATATTGTAGTATCAGGAAGGCAAAAGGATTCTATTTTCTAATGCTTATGAAAGATTCAGCGTATGTAAAAAAGCAATAATGCAACAATGAACATTGCAGCTAATATAAACCTGCAAAATAAACCATACTACTTCATAATCATGCAAATGTGTCTTTTGAGACAATCATTGCCATCTACAGACAATATAGCGCATGCAAAGTCTCTTTTATTGTGCAGTAAATACACATAAGAAAAAGTTAAGGGAGCGCATACAATTTTTAACATATTAATTTCATTTTCTTTCAAACTGTCTTTATGATTTTTAAACAATTTAGAATATATTAAGTCTGAACTGACTCAAACAAAATTGATACATAACTTGCAATTATTTAGTACTCAACATCAGCTTTAACATTCTGCTGTACTTATTCAGAAGAAACATTTTTAATTGCACCATTTATAATACATCAGAAAGGTTCCTTTCATGAACCTAAGTGAGATAAACTCTTGTGCTTATTTGGCAGACATATTGTACGGGGTGTATATAAAACCAGCTATGCTGCATAATCCATCAATAGAAGTAAAATACTTTATGCAAGTTTATTGAAGGGTGAGATTGTCTTGCACCATCCAAATGACAAATTATATCTTACATCATCACAATTCTGAATGCACAGAAGTCCACATGACAGGATGCTTTCAACAAACCACATGTAGAACGTTACTTTGCTGTCACGTTAAGCTCTGCATGGTTCTAACATACAATATGTACTTAATGAACGTACTATTTCTATATAGATGCAGATCTAAAGTGGTGCGTCGGGAGATGGAATTATCACTTCTTGAATTCTGTTACGAAATTTCATGCAAATAAAATTACTAGAGTTTTTAAGAGATTTGGGAGATTATTTCCAAATCCCAACAAAAACTATTGCAAATAAGTTCTATGATTGACAGTCACTGGAGAAGGCTCCACATAAAGACTGATGGTAGGGTCTGTATTGTACATGGAATATTCTACACAGCATCATTAGAGAAGTGGACATCAACAAGTGAAAAGGAAAATGCACAAGCAAACCAAAAGGAAAGCAAATCAACAATACAATGAGCATGCTGGAGTAGCTTAACACCATCCAGAAACTGCTGTTAGGATAAAATAAAAAATATCAAATAAAACAAAACAAATCAAACCCCAAAAACATAGATACACAGAAGATGCACCAAGGAACAGAAAAATGAACAAGTCTTTGAAGTATAAGAAAAATTAGACACATGCATAGAAATGAGGATTTGCATTGTGATAGTAAGATACCAGTCTGAGGCCTAATTTACCTTCACTGTCTGACATGGCATGCTGGAAGTCATCCATGATGAAGGCTATATCTCGATCATAGCCTCGAGTCCGTGACTCCTCCCTCATATGTTGCTGGACCTCAGGTAATGAATGGCTCGATCCAAACTGGTCTCTGGTATCTGCAGATATTGGTGGCAAGGGTCCAGCTGCTGCTCTTGCCATTCCCATTGGCTGGCCAACGGGACTTAGTGGGCTCTCTTCCTCCGAGTTCTGCGCTACTATTGGGATCCTTCCCCTGCTTTGGCTAATAGGTAGACTGGTGGGTTTAGTTCTTCCAGAAGGTGCTGCATGGCTAAAGGAAACATCTAAGGGTTCAGCTTCTTGGGCTTTCAGTCTTAAAGAAGAACTGGAAGAATCCCTTTTCAATGACAAATCGAGCCCATAAACTGAGGAGGGTCTAGATGAGGGCCTAGATCTACTACCACTGCTATAAGACTTGTCTGCTTCATCTTGTAATGTGGATCTCATTGTTGGACCTAGTGCAGTCCCAAGGCCTGCTCCAATGGATGAAGTCAGTGGTTGCCCCATGTATTTCTGTTGGTCAGTGATGTTTTTTCTAAGGCCAAAAGTGATATCATCCTGAAGAAGCCTTGCCCTAGTAGTAATTCCCCCAAGTGTTGAAGTGCTAGAAGTCATATAGCTTGAATAGTCAGGCTCAAGGTCTCTGCTTTCTTGGATAGGTGAAAACTTTGTTAGTTTGGGGTCTATCAAAGCCTTCTTGTGTTTTGACTGCTTCTGGTAAAGGAGGGCTGCTGGGAGCTGCTTAGCAGCCTGTTTCTCAAGAGTAAGCCTACCTATGCTATATTTCTCCGATTTCGGAAAATGCCTGTAGCTGCCCTCTGCGTGGTAATACTGTGACAGGCCAGCCAGATGATCAAGACTTTCTGCACCTCTACGGAACTCTTGTTTTATCTGGTGTTTCAGAAGCTTGAGCTCATAAGGGTCCTCCATTGGGTCTTCATCAGCTTTAACATAGGAATGTAACCTAGAAGAAGTCTGCAGTGGTGCTAGGAAGTCTGACACTTCTTGTGCTCTCCTGGCCTCGGTCGTCCGAAGCAGTCGATCTGTTTTGGTCAGATCTTTCTCATGGAGGCTAAAACTGGAACCAAGTGCTCCTGTTCCTTTAGTAAGTTCTCCTATATCATCAATCAGCACATAATTTCGGGGTGTATGGTGGTGTTCTATATCTGCATAGAATGAATCTGCAGATATGCTTGATATAGGGCTGCTTGCTATGCTGTTTCTCTCATCTAGTCCTATCCTTAAGTCCAAGGTAGAGTATTTACTGCCCAGCTGGGAAACGGCATAATTATTGTCAGTTGAAACTGGTGCTATCATGAGAGGCTGATTACGAATTACATCATAGTTTGTTGTTATCTTAGGCTCCAAATATAATGTGGTTTGTCTTGGCTTTGGCTGTATTACCATCATCTGTGATGGGAGTTGATATGACGGCTGTTGAGATGGTGGAGGTTGAGCCTGTGGAGTAAAGGACATAGTAGCTCCTGTTTGGAAAGCTGTCTGGGTCTGATAGGGTGAAACCTGCTGGTGATACAAAGGCTGCTGTTGTTGGTAATGTGATTGCTGTGTGAACTGAGTTGGTGCTTGAGTTGGCAGGGCAGGAGATGAATACTGATATTGAGCATATGGGCTTGTAGCAGGGGCAAACTGTGTCTCTGGTTGGGTTTGTGGTGGCATAAACTGGTTAAATTCTGTCTGGGGTGCAGTACGTGGTCTTTCCAAGCCGTGCTGAGTTTCTATTCTGGTTGACCTGGTATTATTAACTTCACTGTCTGACATATAATCACGTTCTTCTGCTACTCCTTGGAGATAGGCACGCTCTCTCTTTTCTCTTTCTTTTAGTAAGGCTTCTTTCCTCCTATTAATGCCCATTTCTAAGTATCTCAGCTTGGCATCTATTTCTTTTTCTTCCTCATCTAGCTCTGCTTGCTTCTTCCTAAGCTTGGCTGATTCACGTTCAACCAGATCCAATTCCCTGTCTATATCCTGAAGAATTTTGGCTCTGGCCATAGTGTTGGTCCTGCAAATCCTTCTGCGTGAAACTGATCCCACAGAAGTATATGGCGACTGAGTTCCTGCTGTTCCTTCCTCGGGGGGCGGGTTGGGCAGAGTTCTCTTCACCTTCTTTTGAGTGCCTGATGGGGTTATGCTTGAAGAACCTTTTGTCTGCAACAGAAGAAACAGGACTGAATCACTATTCTGGAGGCTTGATCGCAAATTAATCACAAGCTATTTAAATTATTTTCACGGTATGGCCTTATATCTTAACCACATACTTTCTCTAAAGGAGCAGAAGCTTGTGGTATCTGTGAATAAGCAGCAGAAAATGGCATGAAAAAATGCCAGCAGTGTGCTAAAGGTCAGGATAACAAGCAACCTAATGCAAAATAAGGGTGATGCTCACTAGGACTTTGTTAAGCCTTTACTTTATATTCTTGAAATTGAATTGACTGTAATTTAAAATTTTGGTTTTTTTTTTAATCTCCGTATGCTTATATATAAACATATACAATACCTGTAGGTGTGGGAGGGGAATATATATAGACCCATGCATGTCCCTTTTATAGAACATTTAATTGAAAAAATATATGTATAATTATAAATGTACATATATCCATATTAATATATAAATATATGTATAATCTATACAATCAAATGGAAATCTCTGAGCCAGACACTGAGTGCATACTGAGCAGCTATAACTTGTACTGAAATCCAGACACCAAAGCAGGACTTTCTGGTGCCAACACACTTGGTACAACAGGTAGTTCTTAGTCTACCTTATCATTTTTGCCTCACCTCTGCTGCTACATATACGTTTTCAAGGAAGATTCTTGTCCTTTACAAAAGTAGTGTGAGCTTTCTTCAGTTCATTGAAGACTTTCCTAAATGAAATTTGTTCCAGTTCCAAAGCTAAACTTCAAAAGTTTAAAACTTCAAAAAAGTTAAGCAGTATAAAAATATAGGAATCTAGTTCAGTCCAGATGTCCAGACTTCCCCACAGTTAATGGCAGAACAGTGATTCACCCTGATCTAGAAGTATCTACCTTAGGCTGATGAGTCATTTTTTGGAGGTGCCTGTCTCTCTTCATCAACTAGGAAAGTAAGCAACGCAACTGGTTATATGCAATCTAAATTGCACCCTAAATTACGAGGGTTTTTGAAAGGTTCCTTTTAGTTTTGAAGTAAATTTAGGCTCCCACAAAATGTAGATACATTAAGAAGTGGGCCTTGAATGATTTTGAAATTGTATGCTATCTCCCCAATAGCTTCTTATGAATTTTGCCTTAGTGAAGAAAAAGGGATTGGTCTATACACATACACTAAAAATAATCACCTCAGCCATTACAGAATGCAGCCATGGTAAAATAGCAAAATATGGAAACACTTTTAATAAGGGGAGTGAAAAGAATATTAACCAACTTGACTATTCTGCCTCTGCAGGCAAGCACAGCACTTTAGCAAGCATTAATTGTTATTAATTACAAATGGAATTTCTTCTGAAATAAATGCTACTTCACTCAGATAAGAAGTCAGCAAGATTAATTTTAATTAGGAGTTTAAAAATCACTATTTTCTCTGTTTATTCTCATATGTCATCAACAAATTGTACAAGTTTTTAAAAAGTGTTCACAACCCTCTTTTGCTGCTCCCCTGTTACCTAACCTTAGCAAATCGCAATAGTCAACACATCATTTGTTATGGATCTTTAAAGAAACATTCACTACCTTTTCAAGTGCCATTTAAGCTCTTTTCATCCTCTTCATCTAAATTCCATCAACTTTTACATGCTTCAGATTTCAATATATGCAATTTAATTTTGTTTTCAGCTTCCTGTGGCCATTTCCCAAACCCATGTTGTGTCAACAAATCAAAGAAACTAATTTTCTCTAGCTCAGTGTGTACTTATAATCAAAGTGAAATTAATAATCTACAGTAGGTCTAGTTGGCTATTAATTTATACTGTAAATTCAGTCCAATGCCACTGTTATTTCCCCCTCCCAAAGTGAAACAGCAATCACAGATGGTGAAGCAGTCACAGATGGTCACTGGTATTGGGGAAGAGCTATTAATAACCCACTCATTAAAAGGTCTATAGTACTTTATGCAATTATTATTTTCAGATGACAGTTAAGTTAGTGAAGAATAAATCCCAATGTCAGCTTATAATGCATTTTATCAGAGAACATATCTTGGTTTTATATTTTTGTCTACATATAAAGCAGCTCAGACTAGTAGACACTACAGGAAGAGGTACCACTTGCTTTTGAAAAAGTATTGATAAAGTCCAGTTCTCAGCTGCTCTTCTCACAAAAGGCAAGTCTTAATTATTTTTACTTGATATTTACATTGGGATAAGAAAAAATAAATGTGATATTTTAGTACTGTGAAAAAATCTGTGCGTTTTTTTCTTCTTCCCGGATATTCTCATCATCAGTTGTGTTAGCATGCTACCTGAGAACTGTGTTAATAGATTTAAGGGAAGTTCAGCTGCAGTATTTTGGCAGATAACTTTAGAGTAGTTGTTAAATTTAGTTTTTGCATTTCCTTTGAAGTTGTTAACTAGCAAGGAAAAAAGACAAGCTAGGGCTGATCTTCCCCTAATTCTAATATCTTTACCACAAAGAATTGGGAGTTGAAAGAAGTAATTGTGCTGTTTAGCCCTATCCCTGTATTTTTGGTCCCTGTAACACATTTCTAATGTTATGCTCATTTTAGGTTTAAAGTATCCAAAGGAAAGATGGGGCAGAAACCTTCATGAGACTACTCTGGAGCCAAATAAAAAAACCTATCAAATACAGGCAGGCATTCTTAGCCCTTACAAGTACTGGTTAAAGGTTAGGTTAGATGTCAAACAGGTGACCTTAGCAAGCTCTCTGACTGAATAAGCCATGAAGTTTTCTACCATATTTTATCACATTTTCCATCTTATTCATTCTAACCCTTTTACTTCTAGCTATCTACTATCACCCTCACTAATTTTAAAAAATCATTCTGTATTTAGCAAATGATCACTCTAAATGCTGACTGTAAGTCTCAAGAACTAGAAGTAAATGATTCTGCTTCTTGTTTTGCCACGACAACCTTATAAACTTTATTACTTTATTGCTGACCCTTGTGCATGGAGAGACTTTCACAGCACTCTGGGACATCCCTTCAGGATGGACATAATGGTAATCAGATCCGCTTCTGAGGCAAAGCTGACCTTGCTAAAATAAGCCCAAAGCTTGTGCTTGAGATAAAGCTACAGATATGTTCTCATCAATACTACAGATTAAAGAACTGAGGAAGAAACAATCTTCCCCCTCCCCCCAAAATTTTTAAGCTTAACAATGTTTTGATAGCATAGATAGGAGAAAGCAGCAGTTCAGTCTTGCAGTGCAGTGACAGGATAACATCACAGTGATGAACTCAAAACACCGAGCTGAAGGTTGCATGCAAACAGATTTAGCAAAACCTTCCTTTTTGCCTTGCCAATACACATTAGTCTTGATGGGCTTTATCTCCTGAGTTTTAATTTTAGAGGTCATCTGAACAGAGGCTTGTGAACCCTGTTAAATTGTGTAGTGACTTCGGAATAATTCCTTTGAGATGACCATCCTATTTCTTGCGAATCTTTGTGAAAATACTTTTTTCTACCTACTTTTGTCTTCTTCAATTTGATGGCATTGCTGACGAGGCCAGCAAGACTCCGACCCACTATAAGAATCAGTCAAGTACTAGGAAATGCTCATAAGTTCCACTGCTTTTTATCTGTTTTAAAGAGATAGTTTGAGGGACTGAATGGCTTAGGAGATCCGTGATGAATTTCTACCTCTAAACAGTGTATTTGATTCTAGTTACTCAATCTTTCTCCTCCTCTTCTCAACTGAATTTGTTTGAATATGATACAGTGCTGTTCTTGCATCCTCCTCTCTCTGTGTTAATCTAGACGTGCTTGGATATTAGCTTCGTTTTCCCAAAGAACTCAGCTATCACATGTATGCTAGAGGCATACAACTCTCATATTTCTTGCATCTTTTGCATTTTAGTAGCAAACATGTAACCCTCATTATTCATTGTTCTTTTAACATTCTCTGTGATCACAACACAAACTTAAACTTCTTCTTCTATCCTCTTAAGAGCTGACAAAGAACAGTTAGAAATTTTGGTAATTCATTACTTTAAACATTCAATTTACTTCAAAGAACCTATGAAAATCAGTTATCATTCATTAAGGACCTTTCGGTAGTTTAACAGTATCTTTAACATTGCTTGTAAATGAAACTTAATTCCAAAAGATACTAACATAATACACTAATATCAGATTACTTCATTTTAAGTATGGAATCCTTAACTTCATCTTCTTATAGGATGCAGAGAGAGATACTGGACAATGTTTTGTAGCTTGCCCTGTGCAAAGAAATAGTTTCTCGTGTAAGTTTTTGTGGACCCTTCTGGTCTTAATATCTATTATGTGGTAACCACTGACTCGAGGGGACCAGCTTTGTTAACCCTTGGTGACAAACATTAGAGCAAGAATATTGAGAAACTCCTCTCCACTGCCTAAGGCTGACACGGGGTCACTTTTATGGCAAGAAGAACCACAAAGTGTGGGAACTCATCTCTGAAGCCAAAAGGTAAAGGCAAGCAGATGAATTGTGCATGGTAAGGAAAATATACTAAAACATGTATTTATAAAAGCTAGTCTCATCAGCAGTGCTGAGAATAGAGTAATACATGCTGTGAACAAATTCTAACCATCAGTAAAACCCTATCAGCCAACCAGTACTGCCTTTCCTCATGTGCCATTGCTGGCAAGGGGAGTGGAAGATGAATTTGATGAGCTGAATTTGGCCCTGTGTATGAGAGGGAAATACCCTGCTTCATGAGTAATATACTAGAGCTTTCCTTTAATGTAACTCTTGTCTTTTTCTTTTCTGCACGTATTTTGCTCTGGGGACTGAGCAGTCAGGCAGAAAACTAGTTTCTAAATCACTACACAGCAGCACTGAGATGCCAGTCAGTCTGATTTTCCTTTTTTTTTTTTTTTTCCACTCCTTTGGTGGCTCTGTAAAGATAAACTTCTCTTAAAACCAATATAAAATTTTTAGAAATAGTGTATTCCAAAACAATAAGCACTTTTCAGAGTTTTTTTGCTTTCATTTGTGTCAGTCAGAGAGTCACTCATACCTCCTATGAGCACTTCTGTACTTCCCATCCTCTTGCGCCTTTCATTTTCTCTGTGAAATTGTTTGAAATTGCCATTTTCACTTCAAATGCAAGGGGAACAGCACAGTGCACTTCCTAACAGCTGACGTGACATGAGATATCAACTTCTTTCCTCATTTAAACACATAAAAGGCCATATGCTTCTTTTGATCTCGGGGGGAGAAAGGAGAAGTTCAATGGAAATTTGATATGCAAACTACAGACAGATGTGGTCCTTACACAGTGATTTTCAAAGGGATCTAAACCTACATTTCATCTACTTTATGTGAGTAGGCGTTAATAGTTGTTTTCAGGCGTTTGCATAGAAGAGGCAGTTTTACACAGACTAACTGATTTGTGATTCATTTGGAACAGGACTGACAACTTTTGCCTATAAGGGCAATGGGGCAATTCCCTCCTCAATTTACACTGGTAAAAATGAGGAATAACAGTTTAAATCAGCAGAAATACATCAGTGGAAAATCAGTTTGTGAGAAGAATGAAATCCAATGTTTTGAAACTTTGACTTTAAATACTGTAACTGGAACACTACTCCATATGTGTGCATTTAACTGATTTAAGACAACATACACATTATTCACAATCTTATGTTTTCATTTCCTCAGCTTATATCTACAAACAATATCTATACTGTTTGCTTTTTCTGCCCACTGAAGACACAGCAGTTCCTTTATCCATTCCCCTTAGTACAATTCAATACTGTTTGTAATTTTTTTTCCATAGCTTAAGCCTTATACAAAAGGGAAAGATTTCTGACTACCTTATACAGTAACATTAACTTCAAAACTCACCCGAAGACAATTATTTTCTTTTTTATTCTTAATTTCTTTTTGCCTCTGCTATTCTTTGCTATTTATCTTTGTAATCATATTACTCATCTTTGCAAAGTGTTCTGGGATACAAGGTTATATAAGAGATTTGCTGTCCAATTATATTAAATGTATATAGCATTACATGTATCTCAGTTACTTTACAATGGGGAAAAAAATCTCTGGCAGATTGATTCAGACAACGGGCATCTGTCAAGCTAACAGAAAGAGTCAAATTGTCAGAGTTGAGCACTGCTTCTGCACTGAAATCTCTGTACCACATGGGCTTAGTATTTTTCCCACAATTCAATCTCTGAAAAAGAAAAAAAAGGAAAAATAGGGGAAAGGAAAGGGAAGGGAGAAAGAAGAGAAGAAACAAAAAGCCCTGTCCTCAGAACAGAAGAACAAGGTCAGAATTTCTTCTCTGAATGATAAATACAGATTTCATACTTTGCTATAAACAGCCTGAAAACATTGCAGGAAATATATAGCTGGTATGTAGGCAATACCCACTGATGCTTACTAAATGTTTGTCTTTATATTCTTTGTACTAAAATACATTAAATATTCTCAAGTATTTTATTTATATATCAGTATATTAAAAACTATCAAGGGACTTCACAGAAAGAAAATACTATTCTCCCACTGCTACAATACTGTGTTTTTAGTACCAACTCCAGTTAGTACTCTGAGTGCTACAGTACTATCGCCCTAGTCCAGGACTGAAGCCTGAATCTGATACAGAATTCAGAATAAATGCTTTTGTCTTTGAATTAAAAACGTTCCTCATTTGTAAATTATTTACGAATTTTAAGAAGGTAGTCCAATTTTTGTTCCAAAGAAAAAAGGATCCAAATGAATGGATTTATCTAGATGCTATCTTCCTCATGACTCATGAAAGTTTCTGCAGAGAAGGTTTCTGAAGCATATTCGCTTTGACAACCCAAAAGATTATGAAATAAATGACAAAACAAAGGATAAGGTATATGGAACTCTATGTAGTGCATAACAGCAAGTTGGACAACAGAAAGATTCACTGTCTGGAGAAACACTAATGGCAAAGCTAGAATTGCTATGAGGTAGGTGCTTAACAAGATTAAGACAAAGTCTGTAGATTCCTGGTGACTATGTACTCTACTATAACATAGTATACTACACTATAACATAGTGTTTCTTAATCAATCACCACTTCTTTTTTCCCCTCTATTGCTTCACTGACAGTCTAAGAGGCATTTTACATAAATACAGAACTGTAGATACTCAGAACTTCTCAGCCTAACCTGTGAGAAGTTATCAAAAGTTCTATGAAGCGGCTGGACCATTCAATGCCTCTGCTAGGTTAAGATACCCATATTGTTTGCACATGATGTGCCTTGTCTCCAGCACAGCCTGGTTTTGGATTTGACTAACTAATGGCACAGAACTGTACCTCAGTACTATATTCTGATACAGAGGTGATGTGATTCTGCCATTGGTAATTCAAAACAGTTATATTAAAGGATATTGTACGAAAGTATTAGTTCTTAACTTTGGGATTAGTTGATCATGAAGCTATTTGTGGCAGTAGGAAAAGACATCAGTCATCTCCACCTTGGAATGATGAAGCCCTTGGAATAAATGTCTTTGCACATAATGCAACATCCTCAGCATGGGCTCATTCACTCATAGTAATTAGTAATACACTGTTTCTCATCATGTAACGCACAAATCCTTATATATCATTCCTCTCAGAATAATAAATTTTATTTGAAACTCAGATCTCATCCGTGGAAAATGTTACTGGATTATAGAGTCTTTTCCCAGTCAAAGAGAACATACTTTAAATTCTCTTCCTTTGCAATCTAACTAAGAATCCTGGCCAGAAAACACTGGTGAGAAAAATTCAGAACAGTTTATACTTATCAGTAGGATATGCATATGCTGAATTAACACCATCTGTTTTCAACTGATATCAGACTACTTTGCAAACTTTCAGCTACAATAAAAAAAAAAAAAAAAAAAAAAACACCACCAAAACCCCTCTGTCTCTGAAAGAAAGGAAATATTAACCTTGTTTTACAGGAAAAAACAACCAAACAAAAAAGGTGTGAGAAAATCTTGGCTTTTGCTGCCTCTCCTTCACTACTGCCTTCCTCCACAGAACAGCAGCTGACGAGACTCCACATGCTGCGCCACAGCCCTTGTTTATTCGCAAGAGTGAGGATTCATCTGCCCAAGTGCAGACATAATGTACAGGCTAATCTGAGCTAGTCCTCCAGACTACTGAACTGAAAGAAAGTGCAGTTTTCCTTCAGCTCACTCCATAATCACACCTGTTTCTCTTACTGGCTGTAGAAACAGCCGCATGTAACACAGATGTCACCTGTAAGTGTCTCGAGGCAGAGGAGGTCAGTCCCACTCCTAGCAACTGCAGCAGTTTGAATTCCTGCTTTTGGCTCCTCACGCGGGATCTGTTTTGTAGCAGAGTGTTAACCCTTTTCTCCATGCAGGAATCTTGCCACCTTTGCAATTCTTCAGAAATTACACCTCTCCTCAGCAATCAAAGCCTCTGGGCTTGGCTCAGTTTGATCGTTCAGGCAGTATTTATTTTCTTCTGTGCTCATGATGCTTTGCTTCCCTGGTCTAAGATTAAAGGTGGCAGAGTGAGCGAAGCCTTGGTTAATCACTTTCTCTAAAATGTGTTTCATGCTGGGGAACAATGGCCACGTAAGTCCTGCGTAAGGCACAGATTAGACAAACTCACCAAGCGTCTAACTACTTAATTCAGGCCTTTCTATAAGCATCACAGGTAAGCTTTCTCTTCGTCTTTCCTGCTCGGCCCTGACTTCATCCATACTGCTGTGCACCTGCAGTGCAGCCTGCGTCAAATTTCCTTCCCTCCCTTTCCAAAAGTGCCTTAAAATTTACAAATGCAACACATTCTACTGTAGAAAAACATACTTCTTACTCTGCTTTGGTACCATGTATAGCTCTGTAAGGGTTTTCAAGTTCTGCAAGGACCAGTAGTCCTTCATGGTGGTTACACTGTTGTCAAAATCCTAGCATTGCACACTGTTAGAATAGAAACAAAAGGCAGAATAGAAACAAAAGGACATTGTGAAACCCTCTTTGGTCACTGATGCCCGCCTTCCAGGCTTCACTCCATCCCAACAACTCCCCAATTTTCTGGTCTGCAGCAAATTCTGCATAATCCCCTCTGCCTCAGATGGACAAGCTGCTTTCTCCATCAGCTTGGGTTGTGTGTCCATTCCTCTTCCTTCTCTGCAGTTTCTCAGTATCAGCCTCAACTTTTGCCTGAAATTTTTTTGTTACCCCTCTCCCTCTCTTTTTTTCTCAAGTATGAGAACTCCCCTGAAAATATGCTCAGTTGCTCCCAGGGCAGGAGCAATCTCTCTCTCTCTCTTTCTCTCTCCAGAAGCTTCCAGCCAACCCAATCCTCTCCCTTTTTAAAGGAATGTAACTGAACCTGACAACAAACACACAGAATAGATCGTCTGCCACAGATGGCTAAACTTATGAAGTGTGAAAACCACTCACAGTATGTCCAGATTTTCCATTTCACTTTTTCTACAGTGAGAAAGTGTACTAGCCAGACCACACAAAACCCCATATTCCTGTTCTTATTCACACATAAGAATGGCATTTCCAGTTTGATATAAACCCATTTCCAAGTGACATAAGTTAAACAAAACCAAATTAACTCCTCCTCCCACCCCACCCCAAACCTTCAAAAAGCCAACTTCTCAAAGATGGCATTAATACTCAAATAAACATGTACAGATATTTGTTATGCCGATACAAAACAGAACACCTTCTTCTCACGGAAGAAAAACAGCTTTCACTACGTTATCTGTTTAAATTTATACCTCCTTTTTTTCAAATTAAAAAAAAGTCTTTTAAAAGGCATGAAACCATTTTTTCAAAGTTTACTTTTTTCTATTTTTCTTGTATATATATTCTACAGTCTGTTGATATTACACCAGATTTAATCCATGGATCTGGGAAAAACAAGTGGCAAATGTCTCATCATTTGAGAGTACTTAAGAGCACCAGCTCTTCACCAAAGACATCCAGTCAAGGCCCTCAACTCAGTCTTGATTAGCACAACTGTGAATAAAACTGGGAGAAAGTCCTGATTTTTAGAACAACCTCCATCTTTTCTTTTGAAGTATAAATGGACATAATTTTCATACCTGATTGCTTTAACAATTATTAAATATGGTTTATATGACTAATACTGAAATCTAGATTCATTTTCAGAAGAGGAAGTGTTCCACTCCTGGATAAATTCAATCAGATGACAGCTTTGCAGGCAATGTGATATTTAATCAAACTGTGTAGGGTTGGGGAAGAAGAAAGCAGTAACCTTTAATGAATTTTCTTCCTACTATTTTAATAGCAATTATACCATTTTAGAATCATGACCTTCCTCTTCCCATTTCTGCTTACTGTGACAAGCAGGACAGGAAGATAGAAATTTGGCAAGCTTACTTTTAAACACTAATGAAGTTAAAAATAAAGAATAGGCAGCAGAAAAACAGAAGTTAATGTGAAAGATGTGCCATTTGCAGTTTCTAAACCTCATTTGTGTCAAAAAAAAAAGAAGAAACAGAACTTAAAACCATTTGCAATGATTCAAGAAACCACATAAAAATGAAAATTCTTATGGCTGACCTGGAACCTAGGATATACTTTCACTGCAGATACAAAAGGAAAAAGGTTCTTTTTTTCCCCCTCATTTTCAGAGCCCCTATTATTCTTGTTCCAAACCATTCTTTGTCCACCCCTGCCATAGGTCAGAGTAAATCTAAAAAAAAGTAGCTCTACTTGATTACATGCATATGGACTATACCAATTAACCTAAACATGTAATGCACAGTGAGTTTTACTACAGAAACATAGGAAATTAACAGTAAAAGTTGTTTACAAGATGAATACACATTTGAGTTGGTTCTCCTCTCTGTTGTTTTTATGTGTTGTTCTTACCGTTTTAAAATTTCTAGTGACACTAATGAGCCTGAAGTTGATTTTACAGAATAAATCCAGAGATTAAGAAGAAAAGAAAATGAATGAAAGCCTGAAATGTACATAATTATTCAAATGCACATTAAGAGTAAGGGCTGAAAAATTAGTCCAGACCATCCAAACTGAATGGCTACTGAATATACTAGTGACATTTTAACTTCACAAGATATCGGGCTTTACAGTCATGTCATTCAATGTTCAGATGTATTCATGGAAAGTTGAATGATTGCTTTGAAGTCTCAAACAGTCTGATGTTCACTGTGGCCTGCAGCAGCCTAAGGCACAGTGTATGGATATATCTTCTTACATACAAGAAATGGCAGGATTTATGGGTTGAAAGCAGAACTGTTGGGTGCAAGTGTGGTTTGTCAAAGATGTGCTCCCTAAAAACTGAAAAAGACAGTTGTGACTAACGGTTTTTAGCTGGTGAAGATGTCAGAAGAAAATGTAATACACATCTCCAACACAACAAAGGTTTAACAAGACAGTATTGCACAAAACAAGAACAGTGAAAGCTTTACAGTACCAGGATAAACAAGACAAGAACACTTATTAGTTAATATTTAGTTGGAAAACAGGAAAAAATGGGTGAGTGTGAAAAGGGTCCTCCTAAACCTTCATTGCACAATGCTACCACTGCATGTCACAATTAAGAAAGAACTTCAGCTAGGTTTATAAAATTCCTATGCATATGAGGATGCACCCCGATATCCCCAAGGTAAGAACCACCCTGGAAAGAGGCCTTGGCTTTCCGAAAACAGCAAGGCAAAGGATGGAAAGACAAGAACCACAGACTTTAAGCAGCTCATTTCTGAAAGTCACCATTCAGTAACAGGCCACAATGGTATGTTTAATAGTACTGTAGAGGTGAGGAATGCCTACCGGAAACACTAAATACCTGGACGTTAGCCAATGCTTGATGTAGAAGAATAGTTTTGGTCATCAGTTCATTTATACGAAGCCTATGGGTGCAGGGTTTTTGTTTCAATTTTTCTCATTTCAAGATAAATCTGTTTTTGTGCAAGTCCTAAGATTATTAGCTTTTAAGACCACCTAGATCTAAATGAGAAATTTAATAAAATTATTTTTATTTCATATTTTGGAAATTATGAGTACTTTTGCTATTTATTTAAGGCAACCAAAGCAACATTGCTTAGCTGCAATATTTTGACTCTGCATCAAAGTTAATGCTTAAAGGAGCTCAGGCTCATTAGCCATTAATTTATTTGCCTCTGAGCTAAGACTGAAAGGTTATTGTTTAGCATCAATCATTTACTGATTTTAGAGCCTTGGACTGACCGGGATAGAGATCATCAAGTCATCTCCCATGATGAAGATTGCTGCTATTTAATTTCTAAGTCATCAAGGCAGGGATGTAAATGGTTTTTATTTCATTTTCAGATGACAGTATTTATGTTCATAGATCTTTGATAAGTTCACAAACAAAAGTAAAGAACCTTTCTATAAGTATTACAGAACTTGTAATACGTACAGAACCAGCTGTTCGTATTTCAGCAGGAAACATGAAATCCTTTAATTCTCAGATCTCTCTTCTGGTATCTGAATGCACAGTAATCATTCTAGTACATTGCTGTACATAGAGCAGACAGGAGCCAGGCTGGCTGAACAGTGATGAAGATTATCTTGACTGACGAATCATTGATGCCATTTACCTCGGCATGCATTATCTATGAGCTCTGTGTATTAGTGCGCAATTCCTTATCGTGTTGTTTGAACATCAATTTACGCATAAACACTAAGCACTAAAGTCATGATGAAACATTTTTCTTTATCTGCTCTGCTCTCTTTCTGGAAAACACTAAATGACTTTGTATCTGACCATAGCCAACATTTTTAATCTAGTCTGCTTTGCTGCCACAGCATCGATTCCTTCTTATAGCATTTTACAATTTATATATTCATGAAATAGAACTACAATGCTGTAATATAATAATAATTTCAGAAATGTACGATGACAAAGAATTAGAAAATGGAATACATATCCAATATATTTTAGCTCAAAGTAACATAATAAGAACAATGGTTTTTTTCAGATTTTAGAACAATTAAAACTCAGGACCAAGTCAGGAGGAATGCACTGGCACAAGGGTCTCCTCCAAAAAGAAAACCTTGAGCTCTTTTCAAGACTTAAAAAGAAGACTCTGAAGAGGAGAGAAAAGGTGCCATTACTTTCTTACATGCGCATAGATCTCAGTCAGAACCTAAGATCAGTCTGTTCCATTCAAGAGAAATTTCCTTAACAGCTACGCTCACGTAATGAAGCCCCAAGAGCACACAGTCTTCCTATGCAGCAGTTCTGAAAGAACACTGGAAAAGCACTGCATCCCTTTATATATATGGGTCATATACATGAGGAATATACTTTTTGTCCTGTGAAAAATCATGTGTTTATATGTAAAAAGTATGTGGGGTTTTGTGCATAATTCTCTAGCTCACCCCAGGAAGGGTAAGCACCCAGTGATCCAAGTGATTTGGAACCTGTCTGGTTGTTCAGAAACCGCTGTGCTTGACACTTTGGAAACACTGGTGGTGGCCTAACCACTCATCCGTGACAAACATACAACATGAGGAAACGTCTGCTGCAGACTTCCTATATGAAGTGGAAGAATAGGTTCAGAAAAAAACAGAACTCTGTCTCACCACTTTCCTTAAAGCACTGAATATTTGCTAAGCTATAATAACTATGTATATTTTCAATTCTGTCTTCAGATTAAAAAAAGAAACATTTTTATGGATAAAGAAAATGTGTTGCATTTAATAGTTAGCATTAAGTAAAATTTTAAAAGAAATATTTTGTTAGCTTTCTGGGGGTAAGCCAACTTCTATTACAGAGGACAACACCCAACCTCAGAAGCTGACTATCTCATCCTTTTCTGAAAATATATGAATTGGATGCTGTCATGGAGAAAAGACTGAATTAGATGGACCTTGATCTGAAATTGTGTTGCAGATCCTATCCTCATAAAACCACGTTCCAATTGTTGAACTGCATGTGAAAAAAACCAAATACCTGAAAACCTTCAACTTGTTCTTCAGTCTATTCTTTCTGTATGACCCACTCAGGGGAAACTTTAAAACATTGATTTCAATTTGTTCTTTCTCAGTTCTCCACTGAATTTCCAAACTACATTCAAACTCTTGAATATTCTGAACTGCAGGAAAAAATATTTCCCCCACAGTTCTTTAAAAAAGTTTTGGAATTTAAGAGTAAATTATTAGTAATACTGCAACTTTCAGCAGAAAACTCACAAGTGATTACAGTGATTTTCAGATAGAAGATCAGAAATATACTGGTATTTTGAAGCCTTTGCATGTTTCTCCCCGTTACATAATTACCAGCTGTTTAGTACAATGAAGTTAAAACATACTTATTTCAAATTTCTATGCTTTGTGAGCAGGAGACCTTTCTTGTTTCACCTTGTTTCTTAATTTATTGCTTATTCCAGTGTCTGTCTAACATAGCATATCAATATGGGTAAATACATGTCAAAATAAGTTACCAGAGACTGATAAAAACAGAATCACAAATCTGATGCAAAATGAGACTTCTGCAGTCTCAGCTATTCTATTAGTATCTCCAGTTCGATACACACATTCAGAGCTATTCTGTATATTGAACCCCTTCTGTGCTTTGAAGCAAATGGAGCTGATTATCTTCGTCTGTCACTTCCCACCATTTACTTTATTGACTGTATTGTCAATACTTCCAGAACAAGTCAGACAATTGGAAATTCTTCTCCATTAACAAAAACTTTTTTTGTTTTTCCAAAAATATTTCCAGTAGGATCAGAACTAGAGGGAAAAAAAACACATGCCTGTTTGTTTGGTTGCCTTTTTTTTTTTTTTTTTTTTAATATGGATAGGAAAAAATGTGTTTCAGGAGAATCACTGTCTATTTTTTCAGCTTGCCAGCTGCCAGGGCCTCATTTTCACTTTCTCTCCAAAGGCAGCTGGCAAACTATCACTTTATTTTTTTTTTTCCTTACTATACAAAACTATTATTTCTTCCTGTGCAAACTTGAACTTCTCGAATATAAAGTTCAGATTTAAAGAATATTTTCTACTAGAACATTTCCAGTGGCATTATTTCAATCATTTAAATGAACAGCCTTCCTCCTTGTTCCCTGCATTGCATCTATTTGGGGGATCCATTTTTTATAATAATCAGAACAGAGAAATTTTGTTTTAAAGAAAGTGCAAAAAAGCCTCCCCATATTAGAAATGGTAGAATAACCAGTTCAGACTAAAAAATTCTAATTTCTTCAAGACATGATCCACGTCTCACTGAATTAACAGAGTGTACCATTAACTTCAGAGAATTTTATATGAGTTATCTAGTTAATGTCTTCTACAACAATCCCTGAGATATAAGCACAAGCCTCTATGGCTTGAAAAGTCAGTGGAAATACTCAGCTCTGAACTTAAGCCATCATAATAGATCACAAAGGGTTGAGCAGCAATGCTGGTTTAAAGTATTTCCCTCTCTCCTACTACTCCTTATTTCTCTTTCTGCATCCTCGGTTGTGCCCGTACACGAGAATAAGCTGGTAAACTGCAGCAGACACAATACTGCTGCTAAAACCAGTATGTAGATTAATGGGGGAGTAAGTCTAGTACTGTTAAGGAACCGTTAATGTGCATTATCTTGCATAAAGTACAACATTAATATAAGACTTCTAGTTCTTTAAGTAACTTCTTTAGAGCCAGTTTAGGTTTTTCTACATAATACTACTTGAATTTTATCATGAGCTGGACACATATCTGTTCTCCTGGACCCATGCCTCTTCTCCTTTTCCCACATTTAATTTCAATGTATCATCTTTTGAAGTTTCTTTTTGAGCTTGACCCATTTGATGGCAGTTCTCTGTGCCTCTTTTCTGATAACATTCCCATCCTTGGTGGTTAAGGTGGCAATTTGGCTGACATAATAACACTGCCAGAAACTGGTATGAATAATAATGACATAAAAGATTCATGAAGCCAGGAAACATGCTTTAAAGTAATGACTCAAGGGGGAAACTACAGAAGAGAAGTGACATGAAGATACATAAAAAGAAGGAGAAAAGAATACAATTCGTAAATGAAAGGAGGAGAGAATGGAGAGAAGGAGAAGGACTAACAAAAGTTTGAAGAATGGATGGAGAGGTTACACAGGCTGAACAAAACAGGAACATGTGCATATCCAGTGTGAACTGGATGCGAATGACTGGGGAAGTAATAAGAAATAGAAATGAGGTGATCATTTTCTTCTTAATTTATTTTCTACCTTGTACTTAGCTTTCTACATTAAGCACACATACAGATAATTATAGAAAACAGAAAAAACTATGATAAATTTTATTATTTCTTTTTTTTTCTTCAGTTATACCTCAATCATTTATCTTAAATTTTATCTGCCTTAAAACACACATATATTATGATATATTTATTATTATAAAATTAAATTAATAAAATGTAAGACCTCTTCTAACAAGCATTGCTCTCCTGTTACTTGGATATGATATTTATGGATTATCAACAAACTTTTCTATTTCAACAGGATTTGAAAGACAGATCCTCATCTGAACATGAAATTATTTGCTTAAACATACTATAAGCACTCAATACTAAGTAGTAATGGAAAATATCAGTATTTCTTCAAGATCAAGGGTCATACATCTCAAAGATCTTTGAAGAATTTGTAAAATAAAGTAGAAATGAGTCAAAACCATTCTAGTTCCAGAGTCACTCTTCTGCAAGAAAATTTATAGCTATTTTAATACAGACATTTGCTTAAAAAATATTTTAAAAAAATTCTTCCAAAATTGAGGAAAAGATTCCAACATCAAGATTCTAAAAATCATATTCAAAGAAATTCCAAAATAAAAAAGCATTAATGAGTGCCAACTTGAATTTGGGATGATGCTGTAACATAGAAGTGTTTTGGCAGTCCTCCATCACTTAGCCTTCAATTGTAGTTTCTTGTTATTTTTGTATAAAACATGGGAACCCTTTTAATTTCATATTTTTGAAGGAAATCCCTCACAGAGTTGTTTTACAGAATTCTGTCACTGGATTTTGGGGATCTTTATTTCCAAGCCTAGTTTTCTGTAACTTGGGAATGAAAGAGGCATTTTCTAATCTGTCACTTAGAAATCTAGAATGTATTTATAATAATAGATTTTCTGTCTGTAATGATGACAGACATTGAGGTGTTAGTACCTCAGAATTTATATACCACTTATGCATTACATGCCCATAAACAGATACTAGTTTTTACTACAAAAGGATGGTTTCTCATAACTTCAGTGTTTCAAAAACAACATCTAGAAAAAAAGGAGGAGGTTTTAGTGGCAAAAAAAAAATCCAGCAATTTCCCAAATTACTCCGACCTAATTACTGGGTTTGAGAGCTTAATGGGGGGCATAGGCTAGTGTTTCCTGAACTGCACTGTGTATTTCTTTATAAAGCGGCATTGGAAGTGCTTGAGGGAACATAATCTGCTTCTGAAGTGAAGCAGTAGAGCAGTGTGAGTGTCACTGCACTCGAGCTAATGAGAAGAGCAAGGGTAACTAGAAGAGCAGGACTCAGATGGGAGAGGTTCCCATACTCTTCCCATCCTGTTTTATATCCACTCAAAGCATTAAAAGCCTTGGCTAGAGAGCCCAATGTAGGCCCAGTAAGATGGACAGGGCTTGAGAAAAGTGGCTGTTCTGTGAAGAGAGGCTAAGGGAACTGAGCTGCTTTACCTTGGAAAAAACAGCTAATTGCTGTCTTCAACTGTCAAATGCAGCACTACTGAAAACAGAGACTCAGACTCTTCCAAGAGATGCACAGTGAAGGACAAAAGGCACAAGTTGCATAAGGGAAATGAAGCCTTCTTCACTGTGAGAGCAGTGAAGTCCCAGAACAGGATGCCCAGAGAGAAAGTGAAATCTCCATCCTTGGAGATTTTCAAAGTTCAACTGGAGAAGCCCCCTAGTCATCTGATCTCACTTTGAAATTAGCCCAGCTTTGAGGTGGAGGTGGGACTACATGGCCGCCACATAGTCTTCCCAATCTAATTTGTTGGTGATCCTTTTCTTAGTCACTGTGATGGCTGAGGAGTTTAGCTAGTTAATGTTTGCAAAACATAATACAGGCACCAACGTCCTGATGGATTTACTGCCAAGATGCTGTGGAAGGTGTGAAAGAGTAGGGACTGCAGTATTTATTTTTATTAAATAAAAGCTTCAATGTAGGCAAGAATGCTCCATAACTGCAGTGCTGCTGAGATGAAAAATCCTGTTAGTCATGTTTGCAAAATCCCTCCGGAAGAGCCATTTGCCTTTTTACATATATTTTTGAGAGAGAGAGAGAGAGAGAGAGAGAGAGAAAGTAAAAATGTTACTGTTATAACACCATCAAAACTTTCTCTTTTCTTTGGTGAGCTCTTGGGCCAAATGACGAAGAAATGGAAAAAAAGATAAAAATGGGTTCCTCTGCCTGGGTTATGGTTCTCTCAGACAAGCAACGTTCAAACAGGCTGTAAGAACATAAGGACTTGGAGCAGCCTACACTACTGCTGTCAAGAGAATGACTTTTACTGCCTAAAGAAATATCTGGAGGCATTACTATAAAACTTTCTATACTACTCCATCATTGATCAAGTGAGCAAAGGACAAACTCATTGACTCCTTTCCATTCTTCCTAGGAGGCCATGATATTTCTGCTGTGGATTATAACTTTGGTGACATAAAAGGATTATCAATATGATGTAAGTGATTAACCCAGACAGTAAAATTTCTGAAAAAGACAGTCATTGGTTCCAACTTTAACTTAGACAAGAAGCATAATTTTATTTCACTGGTGCCCTCTTACATCATGTATCTACAGCAAAAACACAACTATGAATAAGGTTACAGAAAATGTGCTCCATAAGCTTATGAAGTGAATAGTACTTCCAAGTTATCTTATGATTTCCTGAGGCTTATGTCACTGTGTTTTATTAATGCTATACAGCAACTGAAAATACACACTGAGTCTCAAATTAATCTTGTCTCTATTAGGCTTAAATTTTAGGTGGGTAACTCTCATTCTGATTCACCCTGTCCATCACCCTTCCTATCTTTTCACCTCTGGCAACTGCTAACTGTCTAAATCAAGCAGTTATCCAGATTTACAGAAATCAGGATGGTTAAATTTCTCATCTCACACACACTGAGGAAATGCCCAGCATTCAATCCTCCTTCAGGCCTTCCTCCATCCGAGTTATTTAATTTCAAACCCTGCCTTTCCTTTTAGGTAATGGTTAGCCCATTTAGCCCGTTTGGCATGTATGATCCTATACCAGGGAAAAGGCTTGCCAGGCAGTGTAAGAGCACCAGCACACTCGATGCTTGAGCTGGATCTGGCATTAGCAAACAGCTTGCAAAGAGAATAAGGTGAGATAATAAAAGCTGTATTTTGATAGGAACCACTTAGATTGAATGAGAGAAGGTGTCAGAGAGAGACCAGCTGGGAAACAGAAGTAAGGTTTAGCAAGGAGATTAGAAAGAAGATATGGACAGATGGAGAATGTGAACAGAAATTGAACCGAGACCCAAATTCAGTCTGTACAAAATGCAAGAAGTTCTGGAGGAGAAGAGCCAAAAGGCAGGCTTCCTCTGTAGTCTCATACGGAGGGAGAGGAAGAATATGAAGAGAGAAATTTCAAGCTCTGCATCAAAGTTTCAGAGATGTCTAAACCATATCCTGTGAAAATGTTTCAGATTTACCCCTGTATTTGGAGTTTCTAAATGGCTGACTTAGGCATCACAGCACTGAGCAAACTGGCTACTGTTAATTCCTGTCTCATATCTTCATTCTAAACGCAGAGACTGTAAGCACTTACCATACCATTATGGATCCCACTACCTGAGCTGAACGTTGCAGCACGTAAATAACATTTTTGTGTTTCTGAAAAAGTTTACCAGTGTTCAGCTCCTTCTTGGTAACAAAACTGGAAATTATTTGGAGAAACTGAACTGAGAAGAGAAGTACAAAGGAAAAACTATCTTGGCCTCTCCAGGTCAGATTCGAGAACTGTTGACAGGATAGCTTCTGAAAGTCTGAGTTGGTGCCAACAAAGCCAACCTTGTTCTGTAAATAAGAGGGTTGTCTGCACTATGATGCCCACCTGTCAGCAGCCATTCACCTTAAAAGTATGCTGGGAGAAACTGGAAACTATTGGAAAGACATTTTTTTTTTTGTAATGACATTTCAGTGAATTAAATGAACATTACTTTAATCTTTTTTTTTTTTTTTTTTAATTGAGCTTTGGCACCTAGAAAACAATTTATAATCCTAACTTTAACTGAATCATAACTTCTGTTGTGCAGAATTAAGAAAAGGAAACTAGTACATGTGCAAATAATCCACTATTTTTAATGAGAGAAAAAGCTGGAAATAAGAACACAGAAGACTCAGGCGACAGGCTTTTCAAGAGACCATGGGATTCACCTGACCAAAGGCAGTCTCGGTCATCTAGAATCTCTTTGCAGTCAATGGAGAAATGGGTGGGATTAATCATATCATAAAGTACAAATATAAAACCAGTAGATGAACTATTTTTCCCTTGGAATATTTCTGCCTGCAGACTATACCAGCCATCTACAGTGACCAGGTCAGGTGTGACTTTACACCACCAATATCTAACATTAAACATGATCTTTCCAATCCTTCATACCTTAACTAGGTAGCCTGTGTCCTTGTGTCAGTCAAGGAAGATGCTAGACCTCTAGGCTTCTGACGAGAAATGTAAAGAGAGGAAAGTAAAATGGGGAACAAATGCCACTTCAGCTAAGGGACGGAAGGAACAAGACAGGTGGCATTTAGGCTATTTGATTATGGACCTATTTTCTTTGTCTCAGCTTTCTATCTTTTAAATGAAGACTGTAGCACTGAGGTTGTTCAGATTATAGAAAGAGCTCTATGTGATCTGAGTGGTTAGTTTACTTGAGCAGTCTGTGACAAATGCTGTATCAATACAAACTGACAGCAATGATGTGGATGATAATGTGTAAGAAGAGCCATGAATACTAAAGAAAGTTGTATTTAATTCTAGAATTCAATTTTTGAAGATAATGCTATTACTTATACTGCTCAAGATATTCTTGGCTTGGAATGGAAATCAGTCATGTAGGCCATCTATCCTTTTGTGTTATTCCCAATATTCAGATATAACATAGTTTCACTAAAATATATTGATTCTAAGGAATTTGTGCTATTGCAGTTATAAAGTTTTTTTTCATATCTACTAAATATCACAGGCCACAAATTGAGATAATCCATCTCCTGCCTCCGCTGGACGTGAAGAGTGGTTAGTAGCTGTCCTATTTACAATAAGATTTAACACACTGAAAGACTGTTATCCTGTCCAGCTTTAGTCTTCTTTCTAGATCAACACAGCCAGATCCTTCAGCCTTTCAACCAATGTCTATGTCAATGTTGCCTAACTCTTTTATCCCTTCTCTTTGGCTCAACTTTCATTTTTTTCAGTCTCTCTAACTCTTAAGTGGTGCTGACCTAAACTGCATGTAGTATTATAGCTGAAGTCTCACCAGCCACTGAGTAGGGTAGAACAATTACAACACTTACACATCCACAAGTTGTCAGCATTTCCCAAGAACATCACTGCCTTTCATGCAAGCACTTCATATTTTTAAGTCATATTAAGTCTGAACTTTTGCTACTACACTTGAACGTTTCAGTACTGGTATTGCCTAAACAGCTATATTTCTGAATATTTTTTTTTTTTTTTCTTTTGTACCTGTAGTGTCTGTATGATTACTGAATTTGATTTTGGAACATTGCTCTGAATTGCAATTCTACTTTCCAAAGTAATTGTGTTTCCTATATTGATCTGCAAATGCTATATGAGTGCTTTATCCATACCCTAAATTGCAACTAAATTATTAAAGAGTCAAGCTTATGACAAACCCTTGTTTGACCCACTTAAAACTGCCTTCCAGTTTGACAGTGACCAATTTGACTTAAGATATCTACTTCCAGCTGGAAGACGGAAAGTAAACTTCCATTAACACTCATGCAATTGGCCTTGGCCCATCAATCCAGCCTGTCCAGGTCCCTCTGTAGAGCCTTCCTACCCTCCAGCAGATCAACACTTCCACCCAACTTGGTGTCATCTGCAAACTTACTGAGGGTGCACTCAGTCCCCTCGTCCAGATCATTGATAAAGAAATTAAACAGAACTGTCCCCAACACTGAGCCCTGGGGAACACCACTTGTGACCGGCTGCCAACTGGATTTAACTCCATTCACCACAACTCTTTGGGCCTGGTCATCCAGCCAGTTTTTTACCCAGCAAAGAGTATGCCCATCCAAGCCATGAGCAGCCAGTTTCTCCAGGAGAATGCTGTGGGAAACAGTGTCAAAGGCTTTCCTAAAGTCCAGGCAGACAACATCCACAGCCATTCCCTCATCCACTAAGAGGGTCACCTTGTCATAGAAGGAGATGAGGTTAGTCAAGCAGGACCTGCCTTTCATAAACCCATGAAACACATAACTTGTTATCTGAAAATTAAATGTGCCATCACTGAAAGCAATATTATCTGGATACTTATTATTATGTGATTAGCTGCCAGGTTATTTTTCAGCCTTTCACTTATAATAGATTAGATAAAACATTGTAATAACTTCCTATAAAAGGTGCTTTAAAGAATAAAATTATATTTAAAGCAGCAGTTCTAAAACACAGAGACATAATTTAATCATCTTAGTCATAGTCTCCATAATCTTTTTTCTCGAAATGTTGTAATAAATATATTTTTCAATGGAAGAAGTACATGAATGATGAAAGTGCATTGCCTGAAGGAAAAGGTATCATTTCATTGTAATCCTTTAGAACGAGAACAATTTTATTCTTACCCTTTTAGTCCCACTGATTGCATAAGGATCAACTTTTTTGATAAACTGTCATAAAAAGAAGCCTGTGAAACATATACATGAACACCTGAACACCCTTTTCACCTGAAATGTGCATGAATGCAGACAAAGACATAATCCTGAAACAAGAACTATTAAAAAAGTGATGGGATATTCATCCACGCAAAAAGTATTCATATGCACACTCCATTTCCCTAAGGTAGTGAAAGACCAATCTTTCATTTCCATTTCATTCTTTTATGTTCAGCTCTAGTAAATTCTCTTTTCCAGAGTGAGCTGTTTCACAAGTTTTTCTGCACTGAACTTCATTGTTTTGAATGACATAACTGATGCCTTCAACCCTTCCCTTTTTATAATTAGGCAATTAGGAGCTCTCCAGTCAGGAGGCACAAAAGGGGTACACAGAGAATTAACAGACAAGGACTTTCGCTGTTGTGGGCACTGTACAAAGAATGAAAAAACAGTCCCAGTGCCAAAAATATTTTAAAGTTGAGGAAACATCTTACTTTGATACTGAGCAGGATAACCCAAAAGCAATCCTGTATTTAAACTCAAGTATAACAACAATATGTTGATATAACAACACAGTTCTGTAGCTGAAAAAATGTCAACAAGGTTTACACTTTGTCAGCAGTGACACTGTGTGTATGCTGACTTTCAGGAAGAACTTCTGAGTGTGACAAAAGGTACAAAAGAAGAAATCACTGTCCACTCTTTCCTGTGCTTCCAAGATGTTGCGGTCCTAAAATCAGGTTCTCCGCTCGTATAAACAAACATAGCCATGCTGGAGAGAATACTAAAAGTCTCATGGACACTAGGAGATCATTTAGGTCTTACACTGCAAATCCCTCCTTCACAACATAACTGGACTGAGTAATTGAGAACTGAAACTGATATAGCAACTACAAAAGCAACTTACGCACATACTTCCAGATGCTGATGAGGTCATTAGATTACTTTCTGTAAGTGTCACTCTAATTATTTTCTTTTTTTGTTATATATATCTCTTTTCCTCTTTTAAATTTCATGTACCTACTCCCTGCCTAAGCTAACTGAACCTCAGATACCTAATTAACAAAACTCTACCAGAAAGAGAGGGTATAACAGACTTCATGCTTAACATCACATCAGAGCTGGAAGCAGCCATGATGGTCATGGGAGGTCTACGGAGCAGCTTCCTCACCATATGCCATATGACACAGTTAGCGCAGTCCACTTTATAGGCAGGGTAGTTTTTTACTTTCCTTGCACTTGTCTATTTGCACCTCCTGTTCCATAAAAATGTCCACCTTATCTATTTAGACTGTGAGTACTTTGAGACATGGGCTATTTGCTGCTTGATGGCTGCATGCTAATAACAATATAGCTCATTACTGTTTGGGCTCAAGGCAAAATTGTAATAAACGTGGGTAAAAAACAAACAACGATGTACAAGCTCTTTGTTTCCATGTCTCATTAATGAATACTGTATGTGTTCAAACTCTACTGTAAAGGCCTTTAAACAATCAGCTGTTTATAGAATTTATCATCCATGATACAAAGTATACAATTCATATCAAATATATATATATCTATGAAATAAGCGAACTGAATAATTTGTCCTCAGTAATAGTTTCACTGCACTGACAGTTATTTTACAATATTATACCTGCTCTCCAGTATATAGTAGAACCCAACACTTTCTAACTCGTGAGCAATGGTCTTCAAGATGCTGTTCCAAACCCTCTACATGAAACTTTAGTGCTCATGCTACAGTTTCCCCCACTATGCTAATCCTTCATTAGGGAATGATGTTGATATGGAGTGCCAATGCCATGACTACAGTTTTGCCTTCAAACTTCCAAGTACTGTCTTCCAAGCAGTAACAGCACAGGAAGCATTTAATAACTGCACAAATACGTGAAGCTGCAGAAACTGCCTACAATAAGAGCCTTGGAGGGTACAACCAGATAATTCTGCATTTGAAAGCCACCACAAATTATCAAACACAGAGAACAAACCGTCTTCATTCTACCTAGCCTGTACTAATCACTCGCGTATTCACAGATAACTGAACATAAAAGATAAAAATTGCTGAAGAACTCGAATGGCAACTCTTCCAGAGCTCTGACAAATAAGATACTGACCCTGCAACTGACAGAAGAGAATGCACTTGGACAAAAGGACAGCCAAGAACATGTTAAATTATAAAGGTATTTTTTTAGCCAAGACTTCTTCCTCTTATTCATAAATAATGGACTGATTCCCAGATCAGAATCTTACTACTCAAGGAAAAGGAATACTGCAGAAACAAGAAATTTTAATCCTGATGATGTCAGACTTACTCAAAATTTCCTCCTCTGACCCCATTAAGAAACAGCCCTCAACACTTTCATAACTTCTCGATAATCCTCCTTATCCAAAAATAAAAACAAACAAAAAACGGATTTGTGATAGGAGACCTTTTGGTCCGAGAGAGATAAAAGATGTACACATTGGGACACAAGATTACCCACAGAATCACAAACGGCCAAGAAACCTCACAAGGGTCAAAAAATACAGCTAACTAAGGTAGTTATAAATCTGGTGTTAGCTGCCTCTCAGAAGGCACATGCAGTACTTTCAAGGAAAATGCACTACAGACTGTGCCACAAGAGCTGAGTGTTGTACGATTAAAAAGAAAATGCTTTTCATTTTCTGAAGAATTGGCGGTAACCACTATATTGGCAATTAATTGCCATGTAAAACATAAAGTGCCTTCCAAATTCTGAACAAGAATTCGCTGTGGATTTTTTTCTGAATCTTAGTAAGACTGTAATATGGATTCCTCTATTTCCAGGCAAAGCACTGAAGCAAATAACCATTGCTTTAGACAGCAGACATTCCTCGGGACCTTTCAGCAAGGTGTGCAAAAAGACTACATACACAGATATTGCAAATGAGTGTGTCAGCCCTCATGCTGTACTGATAGCTGTAGAATTGCATATTAAAAAAAAAAAAAAAAAAAAAAAAGAAAGCAAATACTTCTTACCATGAAACCCTCAGTGTACTGAAACTGAGCTCTGGAACTGTCTTCTGCTGTGGGACTCAGGGGCTTAGGATCAGACATAGAGCGTTGCATCATCTTTGCTGCCTTTGGGCTTGATGGAGGAACCTTGGCAATGTCAGCATGCAGCATCTTCTGAGGGCTGAGGTCATCAGTGATGGGTTTTTCATAGGGTACAAATGCTGACTCTATAACTTTGCTTGGTGAAACAGGTGAAATGGGTGAATAGAGAACTTTGGGAGATTTGGGAGGGGAAGGGACTACCTGCAATGTGGAGTCTGGACGAAGGTGGGATGAGTACCCTATCTCTAATGGTGTTGGGCGTTTTTTATCTTTCTGAGGAGATGAAGCTGACAGATATTGGGGACTTTGCGTATCTGACTCTGTCTCTGTTTGACATCCCAAACTTTCTCCTTTATATGTCTTTTCTGGAGCTGAAATGTGCTTTATGATTTCAACCTTAGCATCCAATCGGGCCCTGACTGAAGGTGTTCTTATTGTTCCTACAGGTTCTGTTTGTACTGAAATCTCTGCCACTGTCTGAACTGCAATACTAGATACTTTGGAGAATTGTTTAGCTTTGTCTGCCTCAGTGGTACTCTCACTGTATTTCCCTACTCGAGGCTTCCTTCTGGATCTGCTAGAAAGATCCCATTCATCTTGATCTTCATCATCTGTCTGAACACTCGTATCAACACTCTTCTTACTTCTCCGTCTCCTGTTTGTGTAACCTCTGTCTGCTCCGTCTTCATCATCAGTTTGCACTCCACTGTCCACGATCTTTTTGAAGCACCGGGGCTCTTCTTCCAGGGTCTCCTCAAGCTCCTCATATGGACCACGTAATTTTGGCATAGAACTTCTCTTTTTTAATTGCTTCTCCTCTCTAACATCAATATCCTTTAGAGACATTTCTGAAACAGAGCTTAGGATACCAGACCTAGGTATGTATTGGGTAATGCCATCAGACTGAACTGTATACCATGTTTGGCTTTGTGGAATTTCAATACCCAGCACTCCTGAAGCCGTAGTGGTTGCATCATCAGTAGGCCAAAACTGGCCATTTTCTGTGGTTGCATACTGTCCTTCCAAAAGTGTTTGATCTGTGGTAGTTTGTGGCGAGCCAGTTCCTGAAGGGTCATAACCATACTGATATATTTGACGAATTTTTTGCTCCTCTAACTGTTGGTGGAGCTGCTGTTGAAGTTGTTGGAATTGTTCAAGCTGCAACTGCTGCTGGGCTAATGTCTCCTGCCTCATCATAAACTGAGCTTGTCGTTCCTCCTCTTGCTGAAATAAGAGATGATGTTTCATGGATTGCAACTCCTCAAGCTTTTTTTGCACCATAAACTTTTCTTGTTCCCTAAATCTCTGAATTTCCTGACGTTCCCATTCCAGCTCTTCTGCAAAGCGCTGCTGCTTAATTTTCTCAAGCTCAAGAAGTTCACGCTCCAAATCAAGCTGCTGCTGTTTGCCTTCTTCAGGGGCAATGAGAAGAGCAACCTCATCTTCAATTACATCTGTATAAACTTCAGATGCTGTAGTTAACGCTGGTATCAAGTTGGTTGGCTCAGTAGTAATAGTTTCTATAGTAAGAGGTGGTAACCCTGTCTCCATATCAATGGCAGTAATTGCACTATCTTTTTCAGCTGCCACTGTTGTCAAGAAACTGTATGATCTTGGGAGCGGTTGATTCTGTTGCAAAGTTGATAAAGAGGGCACCGAGTCAATTGTTTGGAGGGTAGGTAAATCTCTGACAGAAGTACTGAAAATAGAACCGGGTTGTGTAGTGATGGCAAATGTGGATGGGATTGGAGTTGCTACTGAAGAATAAACAACACCATTGGATGATCTTAAAACACTTCCAACGCCAAACTGGGAACCCAGAGATGATACCATTCTTGCTTGGGAATACTGTGGTGTACTGAGCCCGATGCCAGAAATCACCTGCCGAGTCTCTGGATAAGGACCAGTAGTCTTGCTTGAGTAATCCATAACCTCACCTGAAATTACAGGGCAAAGTTACAGTCCAGTCCCACAAAAGAATGCTGCTTTGTGGATTCTGAAAGTCATCCCATCTTGATGAATTAAATGGGGAGGGGAAACTGCATGCAAATCTTCAGGTTAATGATCTACTTTAGATGTGAAGGAAACAGCATTTCTGAACATGCAGGCACATGCAGGCACCTCTGTGCAAAACACATATGTAAAATGAAGAAATGAAAAACATGTGTAATCCAGAATAATTTGTAACACTGTCCAAAAGAAAACAAAACAACAGAAGGAGGGGAAAAATAATTAAAAAAATCATCCTGAAATGAGGTGAGGAACATCAAAATTATATTTCAAAGAAAGATCTGCTGCTGTGTCATACTGACCTGTAGTAACTCTTCCAGAAGTAAGATCTACTGCTGCATCAGTTGCCCCAACTCGATAATCAAAACTATTCTTGCTTTTGTATGCAAACAGTCCAGCTTCTGATAAATTTGTGTCAGACATAGATGGTTTCATACCTCCCATTCCTCGGTAGCCATATGACCCTGAACGATCATACTGATAATGGTCATCTCTGTAACCAAAACGATCTTCAGGAAGTGTAGTTGGTGGCTGCTGTGCTGTACAGCTCCTACCAAATGGCAATTTATAAACCATATCACAGCAGACAGCTCTTCTTCCTGCAGTCAGATCCACAGGCTTTTCATCATCTTCTATTACTGTTGTTATGATACCTGAAGTAGTTTCATCCATTGTTACTACTGTTCTGTGGGATTTTGTAGTGCTAAGGTCAACTGCTCCACTCTCCATCGGCTCTTGAGAAGTTGAGAGATCAGTCCAACCATTTGTCACACCAACAGGTGGTACAGTAACAGGCCTTGTAGTAGCCCACGTCACTGCATGTGTTGAAGTACCTAGGGATAAATTTATTGGCACTTCATGTCTACCTGCAGAGAATGCCTGGCTGCCTGCTACTCTGTATGCAGGCTCAAAATGTTTTGATGTTGTTAGCTGAAGCGGCGTTGTCATCGCATGTCCCAGATCCACAAGGCTGTCTGTACTGGCAGTGTAGCTTACAGTGGCAGTGCAGGTCATTACAGTTACTGTCTCAGTGACGACAGACAGAGAAGGATCGGCAACACACGCAGTGCTAAGATTTATTATAGCTGGCTGGACAGTACTTACTGGCCGCCCACATGTATCACTTGCTGGCATTTGCCTTCTCACGTCCATGGAAACAGCAGACAGATCCATACAGCTGTCTCTCATTTCAATATCCATCTTAGTTAAAGTGCGAAGATCTATGACATCACCCAAAGGATGGAATCTTCCATTCTCTCTATACCTGGGTTGATCTACTATATGTAGTGGCTCTGGAGGTATAGTAATAGCAACACTACCTAAACCAAAACCAGGCACTGGGCCCTTACCCACAGACACTGTGGTCTTGGTTACCTCTGTTGTTACTACTTCTGGTTTTGAACTAGGTATTTTTTCAAAAGTTGATTGTGTTGTGACAGGAATAGTTTGCAAAGCACCTGAAATATACATACTCTGATCTGCCATACTTTGAATTTCCATAGTTTTCATGGATGGAGTAAAAATTGGCTGCATAGGCTGGGGAATCTGTTCTTTAGAAGGTGCTTCTAAAGGCCAGCTGGTAACAGCCTGACTAGTTATAGCTTCTGTGGGAGTTCCAGGCTCAGATGGCAATGTGATGACAACATAGGTTTCCTGTGAGGGTTTTGTCAACCTTGGTGAAGATTTGTTAGAGTGTGGAGACAAAGGGGAAGTGGGAGACGCTATTTTGTATTCAGCTGCAGAGACCAAATTCAGAGTCATACTTGAAGTCAACGACAAACCTATTGGTTTGGGCTGTGTTTCTGCTGGCTTATGAACAGCTATTGGGAGCGGAGGAACTGCTGGCTTAGGAGCAATTGGAGGTTTAGTGACTTCAGAAGGCCTGTGACTGAAAACAAGCCCTGCTGGAATGGAGGATGGTTTGGGTGGTACAGGAGGTGGTGTTGGGGTGTATGTTTTTGTGATAGGTACCACATGATTCTTTAATACAGCTGTGGACTCTAGCGTTGGAACACTTGTGACTGAAGGTACCACTGTGGGAGCTGTTGCTGCTGGGGTCTTAATTTGTGACTTCTTTTTGGGATAAATGGCTGGCTTGGGTAAAATAGGTGGAGGTAATGGTGGTGGAGGAGGTGGTGGAGGAGGAGGAGGCGGGGGTGGAGAAGGTTGTGCAGGAGAATCCAAAGAAGAGCTTCTAAAAAGCGAGAATACTTTGGATGTTACAGCAGGAGCTGCGGAAGGCACAGAGACCATGCTGGTCTTACTTACAACACTGGGAGTAGGTACAGAAGATGTTTCTGATGCAGGCTCTGTAACTGGTACTGACGCTATACATACAGGTGGTTGCTCAGATGTAGCACTAGTCAAATTAATCCTTGTCATATCAACACCCAATTCTTTGTGTGAATCTTCATGATGAATTTTGACAATGCCAGCCTCTACTGTACTTTTCATTTTTCTAGCTGCTTCCTTTTCTGCTTTGGAGGTATCAAAGGTATCAGTTGCATATTGCTTGGGTTTTATAACTGTAGTTGCCACTACTGAAGGTGCAGTTTCAGGCAAACAAACTGCAGCTTGATCCACACTTTCCATATCTGATGCTATAGATGGCTTTTTAGTGGCTTCGGCAATAAATTCATAAGGCATGCTCACTTCAGAGTACTCTTTAGTAGATGTTAAGGGAACTTCAGTTATTATCCTGACACCTTCAGAATCTGCTAGTTTACTTAAAGCATCTGCTGTATCTACATAACCTGTCGTTGCACTATCTATAGGCGATGAACTATCTGTGGTACAAACCGAAGATGTGGATGATGTTAAGGAAGCTGTATCAGAAGGTAAAACTGATGCAGCACCTTCTGATGTCTCAGAGTATGTCAACATTGATGTTTCATGAGAAATTATTTCTTGAATTTCTCTGGCATAATCTGTTAAGTATTCATCTTCAATTTCCTCTGCTGTAAAATGCTGTGTTATTTTAACATCTGGAATAGAAAGTGCTGTGCTACTGACAGGTGATACATCTGAGATTGCTGAAGTAGTGCTTGATGTTAAAGATGTACTATCGACTATTTCTCCAACACTAGGTACCTTTGTATCAGATGTGGGAACGAAACCTGAAGTAGGTTGTGTTGGACTGGACCCAGGGGTTAGCTGCATTCTCTGTCTTTTCATAAGCTCTTCATAAGCAGCTTCTGCATCTAACAACTGCTTTTCCTCAGTGGTGGAAGTTACTGTGCTGTCTAATACAACTATTTCATGACTTTCTGGGATAATATAAGAACTAGAAACAATATCTTCTTGAGGCACAATAGAATGTAAAGTCTCAACACTATAGTAGTCTTTCTGTAGATCAGTAATTTTCTGTGGCTCTTCATAGATCTGTTCTGAAGCTCTTATTTTTTTCTCTTTTCCTCTCTGTTGTATATATTCATTGCTCTCATCTTGTCTCATTACAAGATTAGTATCAATAGTTCCATTGTAAGTATCCTCTACTAAAGATTCATAAATATAATCCTCTATTAGCATTCCACCATATAAAGATTCTTTTTCAAATACTTCATCTTTTTCATTTGAAATTTGAAATGGCTTGGACTTATGGGTCTTATGCATCATCTCCTCATATACCTCTTCGGCACTTTTCAATGTCTTTTGAACACTTTCTTCTTTTGGGAGTCCAATTGGTTGTTCATCTGTTGGTGAGTATAGAGAGACAGCAGTAGGCAATTTGTAAACTTTTTGTACTTCTATTATTTTTTCTGGGCTGATTTCAAATCCTTCAGGGTCTGACTCAATACTAGGTGAATATTCAGAACAGGAAGATCTGTGCAGCTCTTCCATTTCTGCTGCCTGTCGTAATTCTTCTGTTGGAGATGCATCTTCAATGGGAGAAAGATTACTTGGTGGAGTCTTTGGACGTTCCCTTCTTCTCTGAGCTCTTAGTTCATCCTTGTCCTTTTTAGATTTTTTGCTAGAACTTTTTCTTTGTTGCTGTTCTAATTCACGCTGTTTCTCTTGTTCCTTTAGCAGTTCTTCCTCTTCCCGTAGTTCTTCTTCTTCTGAAGAATCTTCAATAGTTGGAAGAAGAGGACCATGTGACCGATGCCTGGCTTTGCGCTGTTGCTTGCTCTCCCCTCCCAGTTTTTTGTGACTAGGACTGCTGTCACTATCTTCATCAAGTGATGACACTGAAGTAGGAGATGTACCTGGTGTGAAACTAGAAGCATGTAAACTAGAAGACCCTTCTCCTCTAGATCTATCTTCTGGTGAATCTGTAAGACTCTCCATCTCTAGCTCAGGCTCTTCATCAAAATACAACATACTTTTCTGTTGTTCAGATGCCTCAGAATATTTGTTTGTTATGGTACTATTTAACTCTATTGTTTTGAAACGCCGAAGGCCTCCTCCTCCAGTTACTGCAAGTTCTTCACCGTCTTGACTTTTAGTTTCCCTGTATTTTGGCTCTGGGCTTTCATCAAAAGTCTCATCATCGTCATCGTGCCATGAATGTCGTCTTCCTGCATCCTCATCATAGCCTGCACTACTTTTCCGTGCCATTCTTCTATGTTTTCCAACTGTTCCTTTGGCTTTGCTTTTCACTTCCTCTTTCTTTTGGCTTTCAGTTACACTGATCTCTTTGAGTTGACTTCTAATGAATTCATCATCTTCAGAAGCTGAGGCATCTTCATCAGCACTCATCTCTATAATCTGTTTTCTAATGAAGTCTTCCTCATCACCTGATCCCTGACTGTCATCTCGTTTGTACTCATCACTGCTTGAAGAACCAACACTGGCTCTTCTTTTTCTCCTTGGGACAGGTGAGTTTTCACTCTCACTGCTGTCTTCCACAGAATCATAGCGTTGTCTTCTTGCCAATATGTCATCTCCTTCCTCTTCTTCCTTGTAGTCTGCCCGGGAGGAAGCACTTCCTTTGCCATCTTCTACAATGGTTCCTTCACCTTCTTGAATAGTGTCTAAGTCTTCCTCATCTGAACTGTAAGATTCCGGAGTGACTGGCAAAGGCTTTGTTTTATGTTGATCCTTTGTCTGTTCACTGTACGTTTCATAAAGCTCTTTGCTTTTCGCAGATTTTTCATCAGAAAGTGTACTTGCCTGAGCTTCCAAAATAGACAGTACCGTACTTTCCAATTTAGCTAAATCTGAGGGGCTTGGTGGACTTTCTTGTGAAATAGTGTCTTTTTTATTAGATTTTCTGAGTAAATCCTTTTCATCACTGGGGATATGACTTGGAATTTCACCAAGTGAACTTGATATCCCATCAGAAGAATACCCGGTGTCACTCAGACCTTGTGGACTTTTCTGTTGCTGAGAGCTTGATGTGTCTGATTTGTCATCCTCCTTTTCCTAGAAAAATAAATACATATGCGTGTGTATATATTTATATATAAATTCTTAATGTCTCCAGCCAATGACATACATGTGATTTTTTTTCTAAAAGATGAATTAATGTCTCAGATGAAAAATTATGATGCCGAGAAGAATTATATGAAACCATAAAAGACTGAACACTAATTTTGTTATTCAAAACTATTAAAATAATACAAAAAGTTCCTCAAATTTTGACTTTTTGCATTGAATCTAACTATGCCTTGCATGGCTGTCCACACTGGCAACTGATTTTATTTGCTGTGAGATGATCTTCTATTTTTCAATATAAACAAACAGTGTATGTAATTGTTTTCAGAACACTTATTAATGATAATCTACCATTTGTTCTCATATGCATGGGACAAGTTGTTTGGGGGTCAATTTAAACGAACATTTTAACTCCCTATGTTTCAAAACTGCCTACATAGTTCTAGATACAATGCAATATAGCTTGCCAAACGCCAGCCTGCAGTATTTCTGGGTGCTGCGCCTTTTTTTGCCCATTTAATCTTGTATAATCATTTAGCAATATGTCAATCTTCTCAAATTTTGGGCTTATGGTTTCATTTTGTTGATTTAAGTGTTACACATTCTAACATGCAATGGAATACATGGAGTACTGAAGCATGATTTAATGCAATTTGGAATGTCCCCATATCTACAGTTCGGCACTGTACAAATATTTTCTGAGTACTTCATGAAAAAAAAAGTTTCCCCGTAAATTTGTCATGCAGAGGTAAGCTGCTGGTAGGGAAGTGTGATTGCAGGGAGGAAAGCACAATGGTCAGGTATTGATCAAAGGAAATAAGGAAGCAAACAAGGCAGGCACACCTGACTGAGCATCATAACCAATGTTTTCCTTCTCATCCCTAATTAAACACCCTTAGTCATTCTCCTAGCTTCCAGATCCTTCTACACCATTCTGTATGACAAGCACCTCTATCTCCTTCTTTAGATAACAAAAATACCAAGAATATCCTACATCAAGTATTTCCACGCCAGAGTTGCCCTCCTGCTCCTCTCAACTGTGAAATGCTCTGTACTTAGAGAAAGTACCTCACCATTCGGCTAACAAAACAGCTCACTCCCCAAATGACAGGTCATCTTAGCTGTCATCTTAGCTGACAATCTTATGAAGTGTCCCCACCTCCCCTAGTAATTTGAGAACAAGCATTCCGAAGTCTCCTGATTTTAAAAATATGATGTGATCTTCATATTTGTTATGGCCCTCAATAATACACGTAGGTAGCATTTATCAACTTTGCTAATCTAAGTCAAGGATTTCTCAAGTACAGCAAACCACTTATTTAAAGCTTTAATTTATCAACTTTCTTGGCAATATGCTCAGTTAAAAAAAATACTGTGGAGTAAATATATTAAGAAAATTATGACAATGGTTAATTATAAAGGTACATTCACACTCATGTTAAGTTGCTAGCAATTACAAGTGTTTTCAGAAGTTTATTCCTGCTAAAGTTATATTTAATGCCAAAATATCATAAACCAAATATTTGTTATTGTCAGTTATTTTATTTTTAAAAACCAATCACATTTTTTCATTATTTAATTTACATTTAAAGTACCTGTTACAGCCTATATACATATCACTGTGCACATAATCCTACATTAAAACACTAATATTAATATTAATATTACAGTAACCTACTAATTAATATTTTACTAAGTAATCTCCATTTCACAGGTGTGATTTATTATACGCTTTGCAAAAGCAAATACTACCTTGAATATAAACTACATCTGTTCTTACCAATATTGCACCCAATATGATAAATCCAAATATCTGATATCAGAGCACAATCCATTGCAATTAAAAATAAAATATGAGAACAAATATTTCTACGGACAACTCTAATGATAAGGCTGTGATTAATATATAAATATGGAGAAACCTATAGTACTCCAAACAACTTCGGGAAGTCATCACCACTTAAACACTTCAGCACTTATTATTCTGAAAAATGTGCTCTTGGATATTCTCCAGCCCTTACGACAGAATTATATATACTCTTCATAAAAAGCCAGCAATGAAGCATAGTTAAAAATTTTAGGTTTTGTGTATTACATTTACATTTTTGTTTCCTTTATTAAAGAAGAAAGTGTTTAAAGGGTATTTATTGGGCTATGTTTTAAAAAAAATACACATTTCATTAAAACCAAAGGATTTTTCCATCTAGAAATATCATGTCCCTCCCTAAAATTTCACCTATTGATTATTATTTTTTATTTTATTTCCAGTATGTTCATACTTATAAAGACATACCCAACCAAACACACTGTGATCAATTTAGATGAGCTACTAGAAAACCCAAACATTGCTCAAGCTCAGAAGGTTTCCTAGGAGCTGATGGACAGACTGTGTCCAGCTAGTGAAAGTGAATCTGCCAGATCTTGGTCCTCCACAGGGAGATGAAGTGATACAGCGACTTGTAAAGCAGAGACAGAAGGTGTCAACTAAACAGTTAAGCTCAGAAACAGGTAGACAACAACTGGTCATGGAACAACTTTAGCCATTCTCCTTGTGATTTGCGATGGTGCCATTATCTGTGAGTCCAATGTGTAGTACCTACTCGATGACCCAACTAGAGGAGATGGTAATGAGTATTGCTATTGCCCGCCCTGTTGCTGAACCTCAGTGTATGCCATAACGTCACTGCTATGAGTAACAGGTAACTGAATATGGGAAAGACCACTATTTGTACAGTAAGGAGAAGGAAAAGATCTACAATAAGGCGGGACGTCTTTTATCACTAGAAATAAATGTGATGAGAAAATTCAACTTTCTTTTTAAGGCTACCACAATATGAATACATTTTCTATCATTTTGGTATATATAGTTGTCTGCCCTGTGATACATCATGTAAAAATTATCCTGCACATCATGTTTCGAGATCATATGCATGTAACTTACAATAAATAATATTTGGTCTTTGTACTTTTTTTCTCTATTTCCTACAGCCTGAGAAGATATTGTCATTAGCTACATCTAGTCTTAAATGACTGGTAATTTATTTTCTACAGGGTTGGCCATCACATACACAAAGACAGCATCATTGTCAAACTTGTAAACATGCCATAAACGTAGGATTTTTAGAAGAATAACAAAACATTGCAGAAACAATGTTGCTAAGGATCATATACATATTCAACAATTCTTGGAGAATGAAAAATGTATTTTAATCAATAAGAAAAAAACTCGCTTTTTTCTTGTAAAGTAGGAATTACTTTGGCATACGTATGAATTACTGGGCTTTTCTGAGTAGCTGAATGGCATTTTTTCTGAAAGCTTGCCTACTGTGAGTTTTTAATACTGGACAAATTTAGCTCTAATACAGACATTGATGGGAAGATCTTATTGAGAAATGAGGAACAAGGAGACTTATAAAACCTGCAAGCTGGATAAAACTGTTTAAAAACAGCAAATGCAACCTCTTTAACTAATGGCAAAAATGATCTAATGTAGGATGTATTTGTACTGTTCTAGTGGCATTTCTACAATGTAAGTGTCACTACATCATACAACTATTTTGCATTAGAAGATTTTGCTTTAGAAGTGTTATTTATTCTTACACTTCTGCATTTTTAATATTATTATTTGAAAATATAAAACTTAGTGCTTTAAAAAGCCCCACTGGTTATCAAATCCAATCAGAACTCTATTAAAAGAAAACTGTGATTAAAAAAAAAAAAAAAAGTCTTGTCAGTTTCTTAAATTATTTATAGCTAGCAAGATTACATTCTGTTGCACAGAACAGAAATTTTATTTTGCAAAGAACTCATGATTTTTAAAAGGTCATTCTGTTTACAGAAGAAGTAAAGATATCTGCATTATCCAAAAAAAAAAAGTTTCAGAGAGTGAAAAGACGACTTTGGTTGACTAAACTGTTTAATCTGTATTTGAATTTCATATTATCAAAATGAAACATTTTATTTGTGTCCAGAAAAACTGCTTACAGAAAAGTTTTTTCCTCCTTATTCTGGCTCCCTGGTCTGTGTTTTGTCATTAATGGCATGTGTTAGAATAATGATGTCAATTCACAATATATTAATTTCTACCTGGCTACTCAACCTAAGCACACAATCATTCCTCAGCAAACATAAGAAGATAGTAATAAGGGCACTTATACAATATAGCTGATGTGTTGTAAATATATGTCCAATTTACACCACGGTAATGCGTTCATGTAGATATACTGAAATACTTATATGTTAATTTGTGAGTTCCAAGATGACTGCTTTATACTGACAAACTGTATGTCCAACATGTCTAGGCATCCTTGTTAGAACAGCTAAGTGCTATTGCACATGTGAATAGTCAATATTACAATACGGTTTCTCAGGAAAAAGACCTGTAAATCACGAGCAAGGTCAGCTTATTCTTTAAAACCTTTAAAATCTTTTTGAAGAAATTATAGTTTAAAATATTACTGAAAAAAGAATGTTTTGAAGAAAAAAATGGCTTTATGATATCTTAAATCATACTTTGAGACCCAAATATTCAAAAATGTTTCAATATTTAAGTCACTTTTGTTTCAAAGGTTGACAGATCTCTAAATACAATTGATATCTGTGATTTTCCAAGGATCATTCTACAGATTTTACTGAATCAGAACTTTAGCCTCTCCATGTCTTTAGGAACTTGTTGAAGTGTTGCTGTCTTTTTTTTTTTTTTTTTTAGTGAAAAATGACGATAGTATTATTTATTTCTCTCATTAACTAAAGAGTTAGTAATTACCATTTGCACAGATTTGGATATAAAATGGCACCAGCAGTTTGTCAAGTGCAGAAAGTATTAGGTTTTCCCTTGCATCCCTATTTAAAAATAACATCTACCCTAAATCCTTCATATGATTCTGTCTTGAAATACATGTAAAATATATTCTTCAATGTCTAGATATTGGCCTTTACCCACTGAAACAGAATCAATGTGTGATATACAAATTGTTATCTCCTCTTCCACTTCTGTCACATGCTCTCTTGGGAAGAATTGTATCTAGCAATGTTTCATGTACAGCACAGAGAACATTAAAACACTTCAATAAATAAAAATAAATAAAAAAACAGAGTTATTTTTATGAAGTACAAGCTAGGTGAGGCACCACCTTTATTTTGAATTCTGAACAATTTGAGCTGCTTCTTATTTTTTACTTTTCTTAGGATTTTTCCAAGGAGCAAAAAAGGGTGAAAAAAGGAAAAAAAATATATTTGCGCAAAAATAGCTATTTCTTTTTCATTAATTCCATTTTCTGGTTTGTATTTCAAAGTGTTCTAATTGTAAAAATACTTACAAGTAGATATGTATGTTGTCTTTTTTTATTCATTAAACTTCTGCTTTACAAACTAAGTGTGCTCCAAAGTCTGATAACAAGAGCAAAAGAAAGGTAATCCCTATTTATGGTATTAATTCAAGAAGTCCTGATTTCAGTTAGAAGGCAGCGGGAGGAAGTAAAATATAAGTGAAATAAGAGTGGAATATATGTGTGTGCCACATTAGAAACCACTACTTAATCTACAATTAAAATCTGTCGCTATCAGAGATGGAAATTCAATATATGTATCTTAGATTTGTCCAGAGTATATGTTTTCACCTCCTTATAGAACATAAAAATGAGCAGACAGGACTGATACTAGCATGTGATGAAAATTTTCCCTTACAAATGTTTTTCAACAGAAAAACAAACAAACAAACAAATTTTTTAACAACAGTTCGAAGTCTATTTCTTAGGTTTTCTGATATGAATGAAAAAAAATTCCCAGAAGCGACATTTTGTTAATTAAGCCTATGCTTCTTGAAAAATCCTGCAATAGCGTCTTATGTTTGATAAAAGATAATCAAATTGATATACAATTTTCTTTAGATCTCCTTCTTGTTTCTTCCAGAAGGGAGGATTTCTGGCTATGTTACTCTGAGCATAAGTCACAGATTCCCTTGGTACAATCAGGGGACACCATACCTCTTGATACCATCAAGAGGAGGAAACACAGCATCTGATGGGAGATATATTTCAGACAGGAAACTTGGTTTATAAAAGTAGTAGTATTTTCCACAGCAAAATTTCTGAATCAGAATATTTTTCTGTCCAAATATGTTGGTTATCACGAGGAAAAAAATAAAACAAACAAAAAAAACCCTTGACCTTTTTGACTGGCATTATTTGAAAACATAATTTTGGCAAAGGTTAAACACTTTTCCTAAACTTAATCCTACTTTTATAACATAATACTCAGCATCTAATTTGCGGTGCTGATATAAAAAAACATCAATTTTCATTTCTCAACAAATTGCGTATATTACTCACTTCAGCTGATAAAGTGACTTGTTGGTGACTTCACATCCAGCAAATGTATTTATTTAAGAAATGTAGACCTCTAGTACATGCTATCATAAACTCATCCATTCATCTGACTTGAGAGCCCACCAAGAACTTTACCTAAAAGTACTTGTCCGTATGAGATAAGCAAAAGAAATAGTAAAAAGATGTAAAAAAACTTTAACATGCCATGTTCAGGCATCACAAAGTATTCCTCAAATGTTTATTATATTTTGGTATTGCAAAACACTGTATACCTTACCATCACAGATTATTCCCTTTTGGGATTAGGAACTATGAAAACACTCCAATTTCAACAATTAAACTCTAAAGTGCAGAGAGACTACAGAAGCAGGTAAATAAATCAGAAATATTGGAAAAATGATTAAACAGGAACTTTACCTTAGTTTCAAAAGTTTAACTGCTTGAGACTGAAAATCATGCAAGAAGTATTGAAAAGTTGCATGTAGAGCACAGGACCAACTGATGAAACTTTAACTCAAGGAGAGTCATTGATTTTATCTTTTAGAATCATCCCATACCAAGAATAACAACAAAGAGCAGGAAGACATAAAGGAGAGGGTCTGTCAGGATCAGATCCTAAATTGCAGCAAGGGAGAAGAGGGGTGGGAGGGAAAATGTCACTTACTGTTTTTTCTCGCACTGCTTCCACGTGGTCAGTTCCTGGCAAAGGTGCTGTCTGGACAGGAATTTCTTCTTCCCGAGCTTTTTCATCTTTCAAAACCATCTGTGAAATACCAGTTGTCAAACCCTCCTTCTTAACATCATCTTGCTTCTTAGCTTGCAGTCCCTTATAAGATGCTTCAACTTCTGCTTTCTTTTCAGCAACATGGTCTTTAGTCTCAGCTGTAATTTGTTCTTTTTTGTCCTCTGGATGTGGTGTGCTCTTTTCCGGGAGCACAGGTTTTTTATCTTCCTCCAATGTGCTTAGGGGTTTCTTTTGGTCTGAACTTATTGTTGCAGGAATTTTATCTGCTGAAAGTGTCTTTGACAGTTTCCCTTGCTGAAGTTTTGATTCTTCTTTTTGAGCTTCCTGCTGGATTTTCTCCACTGATGAAGTTTTCGTGATTTTCTCATGTTGAAGTTTTGGATCTTCTTTCTGAATTCCATGTTGGATTTTATCCACTGAAACTGCCTTTGGCAATTTGACCTCCCGAAGTTGTGCATCTTCCTTCTGAGCTGCAGGTTGGATTTTGTCAGCTGATAGTGCCTTTGCCATTTTCATGTGTTGGAGTTTTGGGTCTTCTTTCTGAACTCCATGTAAAATTTTGTCAGCTGAGGGTATCTTTGCCAACTTTGCCTCTTGCAGTTTTATGTCTTCCTTCTGAACTCCATGCAAAATTTTATCAGCTGAGGATGTTTTTGCCAGTTTTGCCTCTTGAAATTTTGCATCCTCCTTCTGAACTCCATGTAAAATTTTATCAGATGAGGCTGTCTTTGTCAGTTTTGTTTGCTGGAGTCTTGGGTCTTCCTTCTGAGAAGCACGTTGGATTTTATCAGCTGAAGGTGTCTTGACAAGTTTTCCCTGCTTAAGTTTTGCATCTTCTTTTTGAATTCCTTGTTGGATTTTATCAGCTGACAATGTTTTTTCCAGTCTCCCCTGTTGAAGTTTTGGAACTTCCTTCTGAACGCCTGGTTCTTCTTTCGGCTTTGCTGCTGCTGGAGTAGGCGGTGTGGAAGTCTTCTGAGGGGAATGTGAGGCAGCGGGCACAGGCTGTTTTTGAGGAGTAGCAGGCGGTTTGGATACCGGCTGTGAAGGGCCTGTTTTCGGAAGTGGCACCTTGCCCATATCCCCAAGTTGTCCTGACATTGCCCTCTGGGTCTGGCAGTTTAAGCACAGCCATTCCTGTACCTGTGATACAACAAACATATGACGTTACTTATTTGAAAACTTAACTGTAAAATCATATGGCGTTTTCAACTGGTACAGTTGAATACTTTTAACCTGAATGCTATGCACACTGAAAGGTTATTTTCTTTGTTTGCTGCTCTTGCAGGAAGATCCGTAACACCTTTCTCACAGAAGCAAAGCATGAAAGGTTCCAGAAAGCCAAGCTGAACAAATATAAAATTTACTGTGAAAACTAACAGCAATTATATTGTTCCAAAGTATTGATGACCTTTATGTACAAAGTTTGCTGATATATTTCTAACATCTATTGTTTTCTAAAGCCTCTATAATCTATCAATAGTTCCCTCTAATTTTGTAAATCTGAGTAAAAGGGGACTAACTGGGACTCATGGCTCTTTGTGTTTCTCTTCAGAAGTTACCTTCCCCTCTTGAATTTGTGTGTATGTATCAGCATATCAATTTAATATGGCTGTAACCCAAAAGGAAGATTACCCGTCTGCTCTCTTTACTGCTAAATCCCTGCTGCACACTGGTTCCTTTTACTCTTCTTCTCAGAAAATCAGAAAAAAAGGACAAATGCTTATATCTGTGCAAAAGATCTCGTTGCCAGTTGCCTAGCTACTACATGAGAGGAGTAATCAGACTGTTTCCAGCGGGATTTGGGGTATAGTTTCTTTAGAATAGCAAAAGGAAATTTTAAACACAGAAAAGTACTGAAAGGAAAGAAAAAGCCCAGAATCTTCTGGATACTAGAACAGATAATGAAGCTCTACTTCACTAGTGCAAAATGAGCTTCACTGGAGGATAAGAGGTCTATGCTGTACATTAAAGTCTTTGTACGCTCGTTTTTAACTTCTTTTACTGTGACGATGGAAGGTCTCAGCAATTCAGTTATTGCATTTCTCTGATTTAGAGAACTTAGTGACCTACTGAATATAAAGTACATGAAAAACAGCAAAATTGTTCTGTTAGTTATTATAATTATTATAATAATTATTATTTTAGTAATTATATAGGTAATACTGCAGATAATATTAGTATAATAGTATGGATGAATAATCAGTTATATACCATTGAATATTTCAGAATATCCAATTGTATATAATCAGTTGCCCAGAAGATGTGGCATTTAGTCAAAAGAAGGGGTATCTGGCAGAAGTGTGCAACTCCAAAAACATATTAACAAGTACTACAGCAATAAATGAGGTAACACCAAAAGCAGAGACTGGAAGTGCAGCTCTGGCCCTGCCAGCAAAGAATGCCCAAATGACAGGGGTGTAGGCACCAGACTCCCTCCTCTCCTTCTGATTCCAAGTAACTTATCTTTTTCTGTGTAAAGAGGGGACTAACTTCAACAAATGCACTGGCAGGTTTTCCTACCAAGAGTACTTAACACTTGGTGATGCCAGCATATTGTCATTGATACAACATTTCTCACAGAGTGATAAGGGTTGGTCATGATAGGACCACAAATGGCTTTTCAAGATAGTTAACCAGAAGTGAGGCATCTCTCTATTCATCTCTAACGATGGAGCTTATGTGCTCAGCTCTCACATCCCAACCAGGATATTTCTGAGTGCACTGGTGCTTAGTAAAGTTTCTGTACACAGTAGGTATGCCCAGGATACTATGATTTTTGGTGTCTTTAGAAATTAAGCCATTTTGTGATTAGCGGGTTTCAAACACTTTCTGGAATTATCTAAAATATACCAAAACCCCAATTTGTGAAGTCTATCTGCATACTGCAGATCCAAATCCCATTATTAAATGGCTTTACAATTCTCTTGTTTTTTAATTGTTTTTAAAATAATTGAATCGCTACTGTGATGCTGCCCTTTGAAAAAATAGCTGATTAAACTAATAAGCGAAATATAAATTACAAGAATTGGAGATGAAATGATAATTGCATGTGAAACAAAATTTAGTAAGAAAAGCTCACATGGGCTAATTTTGTTGAAACGCAACTAAGGAGAGGCTATTTAATGTATAAAATAATATTCTTTGTCTGACAAATTTTGTTTCAGGCACAAGAAATGCAAGAATGCATGCATTATCATTCAGGTCATCGAACAACTGCCTTGTGTGTTTATTATTCTACTTTTGTAGAAAATGACCAAACTAGTGAGTCTTAGTAATTGACACAAATAAATATTTATTAAAAGTATTTGGCAATATTGTCCCAATAAATGCAGTTATCGACTGAATCAGCTGTCTCCAAATGCAATGAAGCCCGTAATAGTTACTATACCCTTTGCAACTCCAAACTGAGTGCGGCTCTGTATCAGACTATTAAATATAATTTAGATTTAGTTTTTCTGAGGAAAAAAGCATTAAAACCTAATCCTCCAGGGAAGGTTATCATCCTCTATAGGACTTAAAAGTGCTCCAACTACACATCATTTGTCTGGGAAGCACTGATTAAGAAATACAAATACAAATAACTTATTTTTTGAAGAATGTGTAAAATATAACTTAGTTTTCTTGCAAATATTTCTGTTAGAGGGGTTTATCTGTAATTTTTACTATGGTTCCCCCTTTTTTATGGGTAGCAACATTTTTCTTCCTAGAAAACAATATTGGAAGCCATAAATATGTTGTGAACTGTCTTTTATAAACTTAAAATAGAAGTAATACACCAGCAAACCAATTTGGCCCATAGAAAATCATGATGCAAGTATTATCAGGTGTCTCTAAGTGACTAAATATACTAGATAACATTTAGCATAAATAGACCACAGAAAAAAGATGCAATTTCATAGTATCCTTGATTCTTTTCTCATAAAGATTGTAAAGACCACTACACAAAGTTGACGAGATCATTATAATAGATCAATTTTTTTTTTAATTAAATGTATTGGAAGGCCCAAAAGCTTTTAGACCCACTAAAAAGGGGGCAGGTTTTGCCTTCTCTGATCAGCTTGACAAATACTCATTTCACAATGCAAGCAGAAGTAATACCATTGTTATTTGTGCTAATACAGTTTCTGTCAGCATGGGGCATGGGAATAAGACAATATGTAAATGTTATTAAGCTTTTCAAAATCTAGCCTCAACCATCTTTAATTTCATAAAAACATAATTAGTGGCTTCTACCATGAAATAATCCCTGGTTCAACAGTTTGCTGAATTACATACATGCTATATAGATATTCTTAAAGAACATGTTACCTTATACATTAAATGCACATGTTCTTCTCACAGTACCATTTGTTTGTGACATAATTTCCATTTATTTCCTTATAATATATCCATACCCAAATTCTAGGGTCTCTGTGTTTGTTTCTTTTCTATACACTTACATTTGGCTCTTCTTACTTCTCCTAGCTCTGCTGGTTATGCAGATCCCATTTCGTACCTCTTCAGCTGCAGCCTACTCACTGCTCATACACTTGCTCCTTCTCAGATTCAACAAGTCACTTCCTTTCCCTCATTTAAATCCTTCACAGACTCAGTTCTCTGAACTGCCTATAATAACTTAAGCAACTTTAGTAATAGTATTAAGTATTTAGAAACCAAAACAGTTACCCAGCCACTCTTTCCTCTCAGCTTTGTTCACTGTCCCTATTCAGTCTCTTTTCCCTGGAGTAAAGTTCTTCAACTCAAGGACTGTGCTTTGTGCTGAGCACATAGTAGAACAAGTCTCTTAAAAAGGAAAATAATGACAATTAACATGAGCAAAGGAAGGTGATGATGAGCAAACTGGCAAACTGCACTAAATCTTGTCAAGAGATGGAAGTCCCAGTCTTGCCTCCCTGCCATACTGATCAAGTGATGCTAGTGAAATGACCTGGAATTGTCCAGATATGCAGTGATTTAATGACCCTCGCCATTGTCCTCTTGGACTTTTGTTATATCTGCATCTATTTACCACTTTATTTTTTAAGCATTGCTATACAGGCATGGCAAATACTTCTCCCAGGCTATGTGTTTTAAATTCCAATCTAAGTTTTTATAATCATGTGGATATTTCATCACAAAAGAGTCTACAAAAATCTTCTTACATCACCAGCCCTCTAGCTCCCGATTCTCTGTCAGGATGGTTCTCTGTAAAACCAAATTTTGTACCATGAAGTCATATGCCTCAGTTTTAGACTTGTCTTTTCCTCAGTTAACCTCATGCCCTGAATGCAAGCTTTTCCCTAAGGCTATCTTTTCAGTTAGCCTGTCAACGCAAATTTATTAGGACTTGGGAAATGGACATCATCTTCTTTCAGCAGTCTTCACTAGATAAATCTTCTTAGTTCTTTACAGAATTCTTCACACCCTTTGGTTCCTGAATTGGCAGCAGACACTATTATTGGCATCACAAGTGATACTAGTGTGCTTTAATATTCTGAATCCATGGCTCTCTCCTTACAACCCCATATTGCTCGACAGAGCAAAGTAGCTGTGTCACAATGTTCTCCTCATTCAGTTTCGTAATAAACAAATGTCAACATGAAAAGGGCATACATCTAACATTCATTGTGAATGTCTGTTTTTCAGTTGTCATGCAAGAGCTCAGGCATTTCAGTTCCTTTGCTTTTGTATTCGCATACCACAATGTTAGGTAATCTGAAGTTGAAAATAATAGGTCAACTATTCCATCTCCCTGCCAGTCAAGGACTTTTTATTGCAGTATGTTGATAAATTCATTATCCACTCTTGGCAAATGCTAATTGGTAAATTAGAGTTTTTCTCTAACTGAAAGTAACTCGAAGTACTTTATATACTTGTGAAGGTGAAAATCATAGAATCATAGAATCGTTAAGGTTGGAAAAGAGCCTTAAGATCATCAAGTCCAAACATTAAAAAAAAGAGGTTAAAACAAACGCTTCTTCCCATAAAACATCTCTAAGTTACTTCAGAAGGCAAATACTCTAGTTTCATTTAGATACCAACAAACTACTTCCTTTGTCATGGTTAGATCATATCTGTATCCCTTCCTAGTTCTTCCTCCTCTCTGCTCTCAGTAAAACAAAATCATAAAACCAACACAGGAATGAAAAAAGCATTAAGAAATAAATGTCTGAAAAATTAATATCCTTCTGATTTCATTACCTAAAATAATCACACTGCAAAACAGAATCTTTATCAAAAAACATATGCTAATAATAAAAAACTGAATATCTCTATGAAAAGAAAAACACGCTTTTTCTCCCTAATTACCTCATAAACAAAACACGGGGAGAAGCAATGCAAGCAGTCACTAAAGTATTTTTCTTATTACTCAAATCTGCCATCTTCTTTTTTACTAAGCATAGATTTGAGTATGTTTCTTAGAAAACACAATAAACATGCATTTAAAAGTAAGACATCTCTGGCATAAATACTAATATAAAGTAGTTGTTCTGAGACTCTACAACAGTTTTACCTTGGATATTTATTTTTAATTGATTTGGGTTTTATTTTCACAAACTTGTACAGCATGTTTCCAAGATCTCATACGAATAAGCCACTTAATGAAATAATAGAAAAAGTAACAAATAGCGCACCCAGAGAGGAAAAGCAAGCTAAGGAGCATAGCAAACTCCATCTGGAAGATCAGAAAAAGCAGGGATGAAGAAAGAATTTCCAAAAATTTATCTAAGTCAAATTCTGCGAAGGAAATTTAAACAAGCAACAAAATATTTGGTATCCTTGTAGATAAAAAGATATCTACAGTGTAGTTAAGATTGCTTCAGAGGTAAAGGTATGGTCCACATAATATGTGCTTTAATCTCGAATTTTTATAATAGTGAGATTGAACACAAGCAAATGTCAACAGGAAATGAGCACACAGAATAGAAATCATCATATTGGATGTGGAAATGCATGATCATAGTCTAATAGTACTCATTAAAGTATATTGGCATAAGAAAGCCAAATCAAGCAGCTATGAGATATACATAATCCACTCAAACAACACACATACCCATAGTCAACTCACATCCACTTTTATTTAATGTATAGCTGTAACTACAGCTCTGCCAGTTCAATTCAAATGTTTACAAGGTTTTAGAAAATAATTTGAAAGAAAGTTGAATTGATCCTTGTGATGAAGAGCCATATACTAAAAGGCAATAGGGGTTTACTGGAGGAAGACTGTGTCAGATAAACCTTGTATTTTTTCCTTGGATAATATCATTTATTCTACAGGTAAAAATAAAACTATTATGTGTTGAGCATACCTGGATTCCAGAATAATAACTGAGCCTGTGCCACCGAGAAATGATTAGTCAAATTAGTAGAGATGTGTCAAGAGATTGCCAGGTAGAATCATAGAATCGTCAAGGTTGGAAAAGACCCTTAAGATCGTCGAGTCCAACTGTCAACCTGTCACTGCCGAGTCCATCTATACCATGTCTTCGAGCACCGTATCTATCCATTCTTTAAATACCTCCAGGGATGGAGACTCAACCACTTCCCTGGGCAGCCTGTTCCAATGCTTGACCACCCTTTTGGTGAAGAAGTTTTTCCTAATATCCAACCTAAACCTCCCCTGGCGCAGCTTGAGGCCGTTTCCTCTCGTCCTATCGCTTGTTACTAGGGAGAAGAGACCGACCCCCACCTCCCTACAACCTCCTTTCAGGGAGTTGTAGAGAGCAATAAGGTCTCCCCTCAGCCTCCTGTTCTCCAGGCTAAACAACCCCAGTTCCCTCAGCACTCATCACAAGACTTGTGCTCCAGACCCTTCACCAACTTTGTTGCCCTTCTCTGGACACGCTCCAGCACCTCGATGTCCTTCTTGTAGTGAGGGGCCCAACACTGAACACAGTACTCGAGGTGCAGCCTCACCAGTGCCGAGTACAGGGGCACTGTCACCTCCCTGGTCCTGCTGGCCACACTGTTCTTGATACAGGCCAGGATGCCAGGTAGGGAGAACACATCTCCTACAGAGGGAAATTACCCGACATTCTTCTTAAGTTTTAGTTACTTTTTTTATGTTTTAGTTACTTTAAAGTATATATGTATTCAGGCTTTGGAAGCCTTCACATCCTCCTACCCTGGAGAGATATATTGTAACATGAGGCCGGAGTCACTCTTCCTCCTGCGAGGTCCCTGTCCTGCTCGTCACAGAACAGCTGTTTTTGCAAACAGGAGAGAAGGAACTCTCAGAACCTTCGGCCCAGAGGTTCAGATGTCTACAACGCAAGACCTAGGTTGGTACAGCACAGCTGTGAGTCCTCAACTCAGTTTTACTAAGAAAAAGGCTGTTGAGATGTGATAAGGGGTTTGAGAGAAAGCCAGGTGATGAAAGAAAGTTAAAACAAACAAACAAACAAACAAAAAACAAGAGCAAAACCACAGAGTGCCATTGGGAGAAGAATTCAAGAAGAAAAATACTGACATGAAGAGGTATAAAACAAAAAAATACACCGAAGTGGATGGCAGCAACTCAGCAACAGCGACGGTCGGTTGGTCTGTTCCAAGGAGAAGGAGAAGTTGACGCTTCCTAACGTGACTGATGATTGCCTGGCCAGCAAACCTTACTCACTGAGGTGGTGAGTATATCAATATTAACAGTTCTTCACATGTATCTGTCTGCTGTGTGTATTCATCACCAAATAATTGCTCTGTACTCCTAAAGTCTGTACATCTTCCTTGCTAAGTCCCTCTGCATATAGTAGACATTGCCTGAACAAAACGACGCAGGCAGGGAAGGTTACATTCCCATCTAGAATGGGAATGGTGGCCTGAGCATTTCTTTGGGATATCTGAACTACAAATTCAAACCCCACACAGACTGAGGACTCAGATCGCCTACCTTTAGGGGAAATATTCAAATTGCTAGACTTACATGTAAAAAAGTTACAACCACCATCACACAGAATGACAGAGGGACATAGGTATTCAGAGCGTGACCACCAGATCAGACTGTAGATCTGGCAGGATTAAAAAATACAAAAATAAAATATAACACACACACCCCCCCCCCCCTTCTCTATCCAAAGAGTGTTGGGCAGGAGATGACTGCCTAAGCAGCCAGCTTGGCAGAGACAGGGTCCACAGTTGAGCCTCTATGGTGTTCAGAATTAGGAAAATATAGAAAAGTTTTCATAGATACTGTGTGCCTGTGGAGGTCACAGGCAGTTTTCCAGGATCATTCTCCTGAATTTATACACATAAATTTTGTCTAAAATGTCACTTAGAATCTTGAACATGTTTTTGGATTTCACCCCAAGTGGAGAAAGGATGTGCAAACAAATGCTTAGTCAGATGGCTGGTTTTTGGAGAAGAGGTTAGAAGAATATGGCTAATTTAACCGAGGGAAATGAATCCCGCAAATATGACTTATATAGGAGGAAAGGTATACTGGCTGCAAACCAAATGGATATAAATTGGCCATGGATAAATTTAGGTTTGAAACTAGAAGACCTTCGTCGCCATTAGTGATTTGCAGTTTGGAGTACCATACAATAGGAGTGATGGTACGGAGAAATGCAGCTGATTTCAATATATGATGTGTCTGCCAACAAAATCACTCAATGATTCATGAAATCCTTCCAGCTTTACAAACTGCATTCCTGTAATAGTACTCGTGAGCAGAATGCACTATATTATTAGCATTAAAGAGATTCATAGCATTTAGCCGACTTTAAATGTCAAGCTATCTTTCAGCCACCAAAGAGAGATCATAGAAATCCACAGAAGCTGGTTCAGGTAAATGTAAACCGTCAACTTAAAACAAAAACCAGCAAAAATTCCTGCAGAATAAAGAAGTTTGTCAACAGAAGGAGGAAGGGATTACTTTTTTAGTTTGAGAAAGTTTTTTTTTGTTTGAAGTTGCAATCAAGCTGAGATTGTTATCTGAACAATGCAAAAAGATGACCTGCTTTTATCTCTTTCTCAAATAAAAGCTTTCAGTATGTGATTGAGGAAGACCAAGTTACCTCAGTGTCTCAGATTACTGTCATTAATTGATAAGCTTACTTTTAAGCCATCACAACTATGAAATAAAATAAGTTATATTTTCAACTGTTTTCATTGCAGAGCTGTGTACGTACCCAGTTACTACTCCTTAGGTGACTTATCGGTGTATACATTAAAAGTCACAAAAACTGACATGACAAAAAATGTGTTTTATATATTTATTTCTGTTGCCACTGGGAAGCCAATATAGCAAAAATGAGTGAGAGACTCTGTCCTGTTTTTCCCGTATGCATCAGTAGAAATATTTGCTATTTGCTTCCTGGCTGCTGCTGTGCCTAGCTACCGCAGACAACGATTGCTATCCGGGCTTAGGCAGCTCAGTTATGGTATATTCACAAAAGTCTCACAAGACTTTGGTCAGTGTGTTGGAAGGTACATATAATATCAAAATAAGAACAGAATCAAGTTTACTTCTCTTTATGTCAGCTTTGAAGTGCAACAGAAACCTAGAACAAAACAAATGCCAAAAAAATGCTACTTAAGCTTTGCCTGTTAAAAGGCACTGCCAGTGACAGTGCTGGTATTTGTTCTGAACTGGGATACCTCAGCATATAGCCTGCTTGATGAGCTGCCATTTCTGCATGCTGCTGTAAGGCACTTTACTTTTTTTATTTGGTGTCTGATGGGCAGCAATAAAAGTAAAATCTATTTTATTCTATGGCTGCAGTCCACAATCTTCTGTCTTAGATTATGGGAATTCTAATCATTACTGAAGGAAATAAAGCAGTTCTAATAAAAGAAATCTTAAATTTCTGAAGGGTGTTTTAGCTTGCCATCTTTAGAGTAAAACGTTTTGGAGTAAAACTGTCATTAAATCTCTTAAAAATTACTTCTTGATTTTTTTTGCTTTCAGTTGCTTTATGCGTCTTCCAGCATCTCTTAGTGGCAATATATTTCATGCTTTTAGAGGGAGAAAGAAACATTCCAGACTATTAGAAGACATATTCAAATCACATAAATTCAAGTTTATTGGAATTACTGTATAATTATTCAGTGTGGTCTAACGGAACACTTACTCTTTAGGCTGTTAAATCTTACTTGTAGCTTAGCATTGTTCAAAACACTGGTGTAGGCACTACCTAAGCAGGTGAGAAAGCAGGATTTCTGCTAAACTGTGGATGTATTGCGTAGACATTTGCAATTGCGGTTGGTAACTTTTACCTTCAATGGAGAGAAACAGGAACATTTAGAAGGCAGTTAATCTCACCTATCATAGGACATTAGATAAAAAGACTGGCACTTTAAAAGTGCCTGTTTATGTCCACTGACTATAGGGCAAGAGTGTAGCTGATTGGACCAGTTACTCATGTCTACAGCTGACCTAGCAAATATCACCTTGATTTTTGAGCTGGAAGAAACTGTAACAAATAAGAAAAGAATAAAGATATGGGAGAATGCACAATGGCAATGAGAGAGCATCGACCAGTACACTGGGTGCATAGTTACCCCCCAAAATCTGCTCTGGAGCCTTTATCTTGAATGCTGTGGCGATGCACAACCACTATTTGGATCTTCCCCTCCTTTTTGTTTTTCCTTATCCTTAATGTCTTCCATTCAAGTTTGTTGCTCACTAACAGAATCTTTCAGGGACTCTGAATTTCTGAAAAACACATCTCGGATGCTGGACTGATAATGACAGCGTAAGAGCTCAAAAAGGTGCTGAACAGTCCACCTATGTTTCTAAAGTGTTGGTACATCCCAAAAAATTCTTCTCTACCTTGTTATTATCCTGTCAAACAAAGACTGATGACCTCCACAGGTCCCTTTCAACTGCAACCATTATGTGATTCTGTGAATGTGCTAAAAACTAATACCCTAGCACCAGAAACTGTAACATTTTATTCAGTCAGAAGGTTTCAAAGGATACCCACTAAAATCCAAAATCTTAAATAAACAGGTCTATTTTGTACAGCGGTAGAGCAATCAGCAAGTTACTCCTAATGCCCTAAGATTTTGCTTTGGCTCCAGAAAAAAATGAAAGCACTCATGGAACTTTGTCAGCTGCTTTGTTGTCATTAATGATCCCTTCTTTTTCTTCCCCACCAAGTGTTAATGGAAGAGAGTTGTAAATATTGCAACAGATTACCAGAAAAGTACAGAGGAATCAGTGTTTCTCCCATGTGTCGGGAATTATCTGCTCCTTAATTTTAATAGGGTTGGGACCGCTGAATATTCCACTCAATTATGAACAGATGAAATACAGAATATGACAACACAAGGATGACCTACTTCCTCGAGTGCTGACAACTCTGAAATGTGTATGCCCTTACCTTACTTCAAGATACATCCCAGCGCCTTCAGAAAAAGCTCAAATTGTGTGTCTTTTTAGCAACTGCTCTGTTGTTTGGGAATTTGTATTTAAGTAATTAAATTTGATAGATAATGAGACTTTTATGTGTATAATGTCTGTCTATACTTTAATTTCCTTTAGTTATTTTGCTGAAGTCCCTTAGAGGCTTAGAATTATGTTGTCCGCACAAAAATGTATCACTAGTGTATACATCATCATAGATGCAAAAGAAGCAAAACTGTCGAAAAATAACTGCTTTTTTATTGTGGAGGGGAACATTACTATACTTGTTTTTACTCTGCATCTAACTGCACTGTCACGCATTTGTTGGGTTTTTTCATGCACTGCTATAACAAGATGACTAATAGTCCTCCTTTGTATTGGCAGGTTTAGCTGTAGGAGTGCTGTTGCCCAAAAGAAAGGATTGAGCCTTCCTCCTCAGTCTTACTCACACAGAGAAACTCCCATCAAGCATTTTACTGCCTCTGGTAACCACTTCTTGTGTGGCAAAACCAACCCCAATGAAGGAAAAAACAACAAAGTGGATATGGGTACCATCCAAAGGCCAAAGAAGTCAAAGGAAGGACCTCAAGTACTTCAGTGGAATCAGAATGATTAAGATCTGTGTACAGTTTGAGAAATTCTAGATTACAATGAAAATCCACAAACATTATCTGAAATGGTATAAAGCTTTTTTACAACTGTGCAAGGAAAAGATTCTGAGACTGTAGCTCCTTTAGCCAATTATATATCATACTTGCAGTGCCTGTCACAATAACATTGAAAGATCTCCAGGTGCTACCACCATGTAAATTTGTAACAATACTAACCTCTAATTGACACAGAATGATACCCTGTAAGCCTATGGGCTGAATGTTTTAATTAGCGAATCTATAAAATTGAATTTAGGAAAGCCTGTTAATAGTCAATGTTCTGTCAAGGGAGGGTTAAAAAAGTTTCTCCTATAATAAATATCCTCTTGATTTTCCAACTCTACCAAAGATTCATTAAAATATGTATCCCACTCTTGATTTCTTTAGTTCAAATGGAGAGTATCTACCTTATGTACATACTTTATGTTTTTACTTTTATACACAAACTTACAGACTCTACACTATGGCTTTGTTTTAGAATACATACTACCGTCTATTTATTTTTGTATTTCCAATATTAATATCTGAAAAGTTAGATATGTGGAGTGGCATTTAGTTTGGGGTATTGGGTTTTCTGCTAAAGTCTACTATTCCAAGTTTTTTTCAGAGTGCTTCCGCAGTTAACTGCTGTCCTCTAGTCAAAGAAAGAACCCATCCCTATCACCCCAAGTCAGTGTACCCTTCTTTCGCTGTGATGAACTCCATAAATGTAAGCAGATCCATAGGCGAATCGGATCTATCCTTACTCACACCACAGTTTCCTTCTCTGGCAGGAAACTATGCACGCTCAATACTGCAAGCTATATCAGTAGTCACAGGTATTCATGATATTGCCTTAAAAGATTATACAATTTTTAGAAACCAAGAAGCCAATCAAACAAATAAGAACTAGATTTCTTTTACAATTTATTTTTGTTTTTTAAGTCCTTAAGATCTTTTTGAATATTGACTTTTACAATAAAATATGCATGAAAATCAGATGTGGAGAGCTTTCTATCTTTACACATTAATGACAATACCATCTTCACATCAAGCAGTCTTCTAATGAATGAAGTTCATCCCAGCATGTTTTCAATATTATTTTGGTATCTCACTTTCTACTCACAAAGAACACTGGCGATTCAGTATTTACTTCCAGGATAAGAACATAATAATTACATTCATAAACATATTTCAGCACATATCTGACAATCATAGTCAGACGACAGCTGTTGCAATGACATTCTCTTTCACAGGTTCTTGTAAGGAGATTCTCAATTAGATGACTAAAACAATTTCCATTTACTTGCAACTGCAACAAATGAAAGTGCTGTTGTGGATTAATTAAATAGCAGTATATGACCTCCATTTACATTATTCTTAACTTGCTTTGCTAGTATTATTGTAGTTATTCCATTTAGATCATACAGACCAAAGAAATCCGAGGTTGTGTTAGTGTCTGAAGTAATAATTTTATAGTAAAAGACAGTTTTTAATAACTGGATATTTACAAACTAGTTTACCCTGAGCTTTAAAAAATGTTAGGTTATTGTAATCCTTGTTGGCTGTATGTAAATGTTGAGTAGCCCCAGTATGCTACCTTGTACCCTTTATCATAACAGTCTCAAAGAATAACAGTTTTCTATGCCTTCTAGCAGCTGAATTACTTTTCCCCACACAACTGGTCAGCAGAGAGCACGAGTATTCCCATCCCCTCGTTGCTATTATTTGTTCTGAACTGACAAAATGTCTAGTGTCAGGGATGGCACTAAAACAACAAACAATTCCATCCCCCGAAGAGTTGGCAGTCTGTTCAGGCCTGTGTTCAATGTTGACCTTTTATGGAAAGTCTCGAGGAAAATCATTTTTGTTCTCAAACTAGGGCTTAGCTATGGAACCAGATGAGATGAATTCTGTAGTAAAAAGGAGAACTGTTCTTAACGTTACAGGGTGCTTCGTGCTCAGCGGATCTTTATCACATCTCAGAATCTATATTTGAAGATAAACTACAATATAACCTCTTTATCTGAACCTTAATGGGTCATATTAATAAACAGCTCAACCATCCTCTGTAAAATCTTTTTTATTTTGGTCATCCCCAATAGAAATACAGAGACAACTGATATACATCATTATTCTGAAAAGAGCGTTTTGTTTGCTCTTGCAAACCAGATAATCCTAAAACTAACGTGTAGTTCATGTCAACAATATACTTTGCAAAAACAATAATCTCTGCTAAGACAGATTGAAATGTGTCTGCCTTTTGCTCATATTTAGTCTATTACTGCATGAACAGTCCTTTTTACGAAGAGGGATCTGCATGCTATTTCACAGAAGTGGAAGTGGCTGATCTACACTCCCAAGTGAAATGCTATGGAGAAGGACGGAAATACTTACTTAAAGAATAGAAGGTTTGTGTTTTGTTTTTTTTTTTTATTTGCTCCTGGCTCCATCCAATCTCATCTCGCCTAAATTTTAATACTCAAATGAGGAGCTCAAGTTTTCACCCTGGCTACTCAAATTCACTCACCAGGCTATGGGACATTATCTCCAGACATGAACACCACTGGTGGGCGGACTGCTGTATCTACTCCTGATTAGGGAGAGAGCCTGCCGCAAACTATGCTCCAGTCAAACCTCACTTCAAGGATGAATTTGAGATGTGCTGAGACCCTACCCTAAAGTCCGAAGATAAACTTTTCTTAAAATGATAGCCTGAACTAAGGTCCTTAATCTGTAATCTGATAGGTAAATAAATGGTCTGATTTTCAAAGCTCTAAATACCTAAAGACACTTCCACACACTCCCACTTTTCAGTTAATTTCTTCTGTTTGAATCTTACTTTAATCAGAACCACAGTGTGCATATCTGTTTCATCACTTATATTTATTGTAAATTGGCTTTATCATTTGAGTTTATTACCATTTAGTGGTGATTTATGTATAATGTTTGCTCTCCGTGTTCTGTGACTGATACATGAATCCTTTCAGGGCCTGAAATTGAGGGGGAAAGGCAAAGAAACAAGCACACAGAAAGACTGGGGAATAACTCATAGTCAAGGAAACAGACTGTTCTCAAGGAAGAGAGCACAGGTCCAGCAAAAAGTGAAGGAAAATCACTTACCTGGCTTTGTAAAATTATATTAATCATTAACTACAAATACAGTAAGAAGGTTGCATATAGCCATTTCCCGATATACTGGCAGCTGCCATGGCAGTAGAGAGATAATAAAGCAAACAAAGGAAACAGATGCTGTACTATTACATCTGGGCAGAACGACCACGATGTTGTGTGATACAATCCCTGCTGAGCAGCACATACACCTTGCAGCAACTTCTTGAGCTCTTCCCAAGGGACATCTCTCCTAAACACCCAAACTGAGGAGAGGAAAACTGTACTGACCTCCTTGCTTTAAGATCACGACAAGGGCAGTATGAAGAGATGGCAGAGCACAGGAGCACAGAAATAGTCACAGCTGCCATCTCCTACAAAAACACTGGCTGGTTTTGCAACATATGGGCCAGAATAACCCTTAGTCATTAGATGTGCCCATTTTCACTGATAAGACACAAGTTCCCAAGCTTCCAGGCAACGCAGTCCAAAGTCCAGGGACAGGCAAAGGGAGAGCTGAAGTGAAGGTGCAAAAGGGGAATACCAAGCTTTTTTAGCATCTTGGCTTCTGTCTCCTTTGAGATTTATGCTGATTATGTCTCGAGAAGACTGTGGTAGACACAATTTAACTAATACTAATCTTTCCTTCATGTCCTGCTCATTGATTTTACCTTGCACTTTCCTGCCTACAACGTTGCCCTCGTACAGCCACACAATAGGAAACACTGGAAAGACTGTCTGAAAAAGGAATATGCCATTTAGTCAGCAAGATGATCTTGTCAAACATTGTAACTCAAAAAAGGGGAGCATGCTGTGTACTTCCATAATTTGGCAAATATGTACATGAAGGATTAAAATAAAACATTTTTCTTGGAAAACTTCAGACCAATATTCATTAAAATTTCTTCTCAATATTTCTTACAGAAACATGCTTGCAATCTGTTTAAAAGTATAACATACTGTGATGCTACAGTACGACTTAAAGCAGATGTTTTCTTGGTGTTTAATGTGCAAATAAATCCTATATACTCCAGCAATCCTACATTCTAAGCTTGAGTCTACGTTCAAGAGACACTGTAAGTACAATTATGGAAAGAAAATACCAAATAATCTAAACCCATGTAAGTCTGCCCAAAACAAATGTACTGATAACTCCCAATATAAATATTAGAGGAAAAGACAGTATTAAGAGTTTTAAAAAGAAAAGTTTTAACTGCTAGGAAAAAAAAAAAACAAAACACACAAACCAAAGCAAAACCAGTGAAACGAGGAGACTTAATTTTTCTGTCTCGTTACTGTTATAAATCAGTGGTAGCTCCTTGGAAACAAATAAGGGTAAGACCCCAAAATACTGAGTTGAACTATGGTAAGAGTACTCAGTTTCCCAATGGATTTGCAATGCCTGGTAATAGACACATGGATTATGCTGTTACCTCATGCCGAAGTTTCAAAGTCAGGGTAAAACCTCAAGCTATATCATCCACAGACTCCAAGAGTGCATTCATAAAACGGAGCTTTTAAAAATATTAACCTTATTTGTATTTTATGATGAAATATTTGTTTCTGTAAGACCAAATACATTTTAATCAAAACTCCACAATTATTTCTAAAGAAAAATACCAAGTGTTTCTAATCTCCTGGAATGCTACATTAATTACTTGAAGATTATTTGTTTTAACCTTGTAAAATTCAGTTTTTCACATGTCTCAAAATACACACTGCTTTAGTGTTTATGCTTTAGTGTTTAGTGCTTTAGTACTGCTTAAGTGATTATGAAGAGGGAAAAAAAAAATCTACACAGATAACAAAAAATAAAAGTGCCCCCGAAATGACCTCCCTGCAGTCCCTAGTTGCTTTCACTGCTTTTTGCTATCTCCAGAAGAATAAAGAATCCTCTCAAAGCAACTATGTTAGCTCAGCTTTAATACTAATTACACAATTACTTAGCTAGTTAAGATGATTCAGAATTTCTCCTTGATGAGAAGTCAAAGATTCCTCTCCACATCTTCAGCCAATTGCTCCAAGATATTAAATTTTTCATGAAAAGGGCAAATCAATAATCGTACACTCATACATGTATGAGTGATACACAGATGGACATTCACACGCATACACGTGTATGCAGAACACTGTAGGAAGCCAAACAAACTCACTCAATATATTCATAGATTCTTATGGCCAGAAGGGGCCATTATTCTCAACAGATTTGATCCTTTAAAGCCAAAATTAATCTAGTTTCACCAAGAGGTTTCTATTCTCAACCTTTTAGCATTTATTCTAGAATGATATGCAAATTTATGGGGGAGGAACTTCTCCATCTTCAAAGTTAATTGTTTCAATAATTACTCTATCTGTAGAAAATTTTTTTACATGTAGACTCTTCAATGACACAAAAAATACAAAAAAAGCTAGGGAAAATATTAATTTTTAATTATATTTGTCTTTCTAAAGAGTCATATTAAAACTTTAAAAAGTTAAACTTTAAAGGAAGTATTGCAAGACCAAAACTCATGTGATACAAGCTCAGCACTGTCCTACATATAGACGGACTATAAATGTACGTTACACTCACAGTCCCTTTTGGCAACAGATATTGCAGGTTTTTTTTCATGAAAATAGCTTCTGTTTTAAACTAGACAAAACTCTACAACAATAATGCTAAAAAATAGAATAAATATGGCTGTACTTATTTTGAAATCACACAATTTCCATTTGTATTTTAAATCATACTTATTGGTTTTGTACCTTATGTCAGATTTAACAAACCTTATTCGTTTGGTTAACATCACATTTGTATCATTCTCACAATGTTAGCAGAAACTGCATGGAAACTTAACTTTTATCTTGAAAGCACAGCCTGTCTTCAACCGTGTTTTAAAAGGGTATTTGATGCTAAAATGTCCTTAGTAAAGCTTTCAGATATATTGCAAATTGTAGAAAACTTTCATAAATATTTTAAAATACTTTGAAATTAAAATGTTACGGGGTTCTAAGGTTAACTGCTCTTTTTACTCTATTGACAAGAACCTATCTGCCCTTTTGCAAGTAAACCGTTCTCTTACTTTACTTCTACAACCAGAACATTAACGTCTGTCACAAAAGTGAACAAAAATTTTAATTCTCCAAACCTTGAACTGAATTCTACCTTTTTATACCTTATTAAAAAAAAAAACAAAACAAAACAAACAAACAAACAAACAAACAAAAAACCAAACAACATAAAAGAGCAAATAAGTAAATAATAGCAACATTCATTTGAATTTTCACAGTCAGCTTTTGTTTCTTCGCAGTTCCCTGTGTGGTCTACAATTAGCCATCTATCAAATGCGTTGCTGTTATTCAGAATAGACTGATCTTATTTTCTCATTGAAAGTCAATTTTCAAGTCTTAATTAATCTTGAAGCATTTGCTCACCCCTTGAAAACACTCTTTTAAAGAACCTGTTTACATCATAGATAACATAACATGATGCAATCTTCCAGGATGAGTGATACTAATGTCAGCTTCTAATTAATCTAATTATAGGTTCCCTATTAAGTCAAGAACAAACATCTGGACATAAAAATGACAAAGAAGTTAATAGCTCTCAGTTGTCTGACGAAAAGTCAAAAGTAAAAAAACCCCAAAACACCAAAATTTCTTCTTTCGTAAGATTTCTATTACTTTCTTTCTTCTCCCCTTCTCTTTCCTCTCTTGCTAGTGGGGAGGGGGGGGGAGAAAAAAGAGAAAAAGGAGGAGAAAGAAGAGAAGCTGAACAAGAAAAGAGTCAGCTGGATTAGACACGTCAGAAACAAACACACAAAATGCATTTTTTTTTTCCTGGAAAAGGGTTCTTAATGAAAAAAATGTTTCCATCTCTGTTCTTAGGCTATGACAGTCGAAATTCAGCCAATGGAATTCAGGTGATTAAACTAAACTGAGGGTCTTATCCAGATAGCACCTCCACTGTTACGTGTAAAAATCCTGAGCAAAAAATTTTATGTAATTTTATTCCTCTTTAGATACAGATCCACAGTTTTCTCTGCTATTTGTAACCTCTCCGCTCTCCTTCGGATATTCATTTAATGAAATGGTCTGAAAATAATGAAATAACACCACTTTACAAAAAAAGAAGTGGAACAGGTTATCTCTAAATCTCCTTATTTTTCTAAAATTATTACAATTTTCCAAAAAAACCCCCAGCCTTTTGGTAAAACCATTCAAAACAATTGTTTAGTTGTTGGCTTTGTGGCACCTGAAAAACTTAGCTAGTTTATTGTCACCTTAATTCACAATTTATAAAACAAGGATATAATTTTTTTACATGTTTAGTCTGTTGGTTTTTTTTTTTTTTTTTTTTTTTTTTAAGAAAGATAACTTTGGAATAGAAACTTACTCATATTTTTATGCAACTATACAGTTTAAATTAGGAATTCTCATTTACATTCTATTTTTTTTTCATCATATATATCATGTAAGCCAATTAATAATAAAAAAAAAAAAATCAAAGCAACCTTTTTGGTAAAATAGGCATCTGCCTGAATTTAAAAAAAAAAAAAAAAAATCAATCATGTTATATATTGTTAGAAATTTTAAATAACCACAGCCAGCAAAAGCCTTTGTAAACATGAGTTCCAGAGAGCTGCAAACATAAACGCATGAAGAGTATATTAGAGAGATCATAACTCCAGATGTGTGGCACAGAGAATTCAAATTTCATTCTAAAACATAACAGAAATTATCATATCTATATTATAGTCTATGTAATCAATTCCAAAGCCTTTGACACTAGAATAATACACAGTGTGCTTGTAAAATGAACCATTTATGGAGCTCTCTTCAAAAAAAACATCTCTAGGCAATGAAGTGGAAAGTTCACATCTGTCTTCAAGGACAGAACTGGAAGCAGTTTCTAGGGTGCAGAAGTGAATTTTTGTACATCAAAGCAGTTACAATTATGTCCTCCAATAATCTGCATTTAATATAAATCCAGTACTTCAGAAACAATCTTTTTTTATTTAAAGATGGCACTTGGATACCATCATTCTAATTATTCTGCAAGGACAACTAAGCAGATTTTTTTTAAAAAAGCTTGAATTTTTACTGCTGTGTTTTCACATATTTTGCAGCATAAATTTATTTTTTTCTGTTTCAAATACAATTAAAATATAGTTAAAGCAGTAATTCCAACACAAAAGTGTTTAATTACACTGGTATCTGTAAAAAAAAATAAATTTTGTGCAAATAATTATTTCAACCGACTAGTCATTCCATAGTCATGTTTGAGAAGTTAAGCCATAACCCAAAATGCCTAGCTAGATTCATAAAATTCACGATTCATGAGTTTATTTAGGAGATATTGTTGCTGGTTGAACATTTACCTGTGTAACCAATCTGACAGACTCATTTTATCATAGTATTTATCATTGTTTTGCTTAAATCTCCCTGATTATGCTACACTGCCACTTAGAAAAAACATTATACTTCAATGCTTCCTTAGCTACTTTTCCATCAGAGTCAAAAAATGTACATTACAACTAAAATGTATTATAGATAAACTCTAGATAGCTCAGAAATTACTAGCTCTTTTCAGTTCTCTCTTTCTAATGGATTATTTGCCCAATAAATCTTCACTGGGCATTGCATCTTACAAAACTAATTTGTTGATATTTTTCAATAAGTATGCTGTACAGTATTGCCAAAACATTCCTTAGAAATGACTCATGAGAAAAGTATTGCTATCAATAATCATTAATGAATTTTATTGGTGATGTTGATCATGTCAGTAGGAAAACAAAGCCACATCTGCAACAACACTGAGTATTTTGGGACAAAAATTTATCTATGTAATTGCAGAATAATTTGTGCTGAACAGAAGTCAGAGAAGAACTGTCTGGTTTTGTTTGGTTTTATGTAAAAGGATTCACTGACTCAAATCAATAAACCGAATGAACTGATTTAACAAGCACACGCACAAACAAAAGTAGGAAACGGTCTAAGAGTTTAACAAAAATCTGAATAAACCAGCAAAACTCAATAATTACAAAATTTGGGGAAAACAGACTGTACCACAGTGCAAGGCTTGACAGGATGAGTGCTCACAGACATCCCTGAAAAGAAATGGGAAACTCAGCTGCTGGAGAACGAAGCACAACAAAACCCAGAGGACCTTGGGCAGCTCCAAGTTACCAACCAACAGCCTTTACTTTCATGCCATCGATGAAGATCCTTCTCACAAAAATGCCGATTTAAAAAAAGGGGGAAAAGAGTGCTGCTCTGCCTGCTAAGCCATCATGCTTCGGCAGGTAATTCCTGCTACGTAACAGCAGCAAGTACGGCAACAAAACACTTTAAGAAAAATATGGACCTGGAGGACTGGCTAATCTGCTTCCACAGCTTCCTCTCTAAACCTGATGAACCCTCTAGGAAGTTGTATGTTTGCTAGTTTGATCTGAAAAACATGTCATTGTGAATCTGTTGTAAAAGCTTACTGTCTGCCAAAGCATGGGGTTGAAAACTGATGCCCAAATATATTTTTTTAAGAGCTTCTTCTTAATATGACTCAGTTTTAATCAGTATGTCAGAAGATGAATCCATTTTGTCAAAAGGACTATCCAAAGCATCTACGCATGATAGAGCTTTTTGTGCAACCAATTAGGAAATAAAGTCGCTGAGTTTCCAGAATTATTTGAGATAAGAAAATACGTCCTACCCGGTCTGAATAAAAAGACTATAAGTAAACAAAAGACTAGAATGAAGCTCTAGAAATTATTAAAGTAATATTGAATATCAGGCAGTACTTCAAACTCAGGCTACTCTTCTTACACGCCACTCAACAATGTGAATGCAGTTTACATTTGCTGCAATGATGAAAGGCATGAAATATTTCTAAGATGTCTTCTTGTGAAAAAACTGCACGACCACATCACGTTTTTATGAAGTGTGCATATTTCTAATGAGACACTAAGAGACGGCCAAGTGAACAAAAACCCACTGCACAATGGAGCGGACCAAGGGACCCTGGAAAATGTCATTTGAGGGCAACAGTGAGATTGCATTTTAGGAAGCTCAGAGAATTGGTACATTTTTTGTGCTATCTTCTGTTCTCATTACAGTTTGACAATTTTCACCAGAACAAATTAAGTTTGTGATATTTTCTGTTCCCATTACAATCTACGTGATAAGAATGCATTATAAATTTCCCATTTTCTATCCCTTTTACAATCATTGTTACAAGAATAAATGATATCAGTGTTCACGGCTGATAGTTTATCACTCTGTGAACAGATCCACTAGATAGATAGATAAGCAGTATCTGACTTTAATCTCACATTTACCTGGTGAGATTTACAAGTGTCATCAGTAAAACTGAGCCCTTTGCAAATTTATGCAAATGTCATGTCAGATATAAGTAAACATGAGGCTAATCTACAGAGTTCAGATGCAAAAAACCCCAAAGAATCTGGTGCAGCAACAGATGAGGTGGGAATAAATAATATTTATCTCTCTCTTCTTTCGTCTTTCCTTCTGATCTAGGCCATTTATTATAAATTCTACTCAGTTTCTGCAGATCTAATTTATGTTTTCTAAAAGATCACTCTTTCTCCAGACTCCACCATTCTTTCTCCTGTCCTACACGGCTGATGATGTGTTGCATTAAGACAGTTTGCTCATCTCAGGATGTCAAAGTCCTGCTCAGACTTTAATTCATGATGCTCATAAGAAAAAGGTAAGAACCATTACAGCATTCTGTGGAATAATCAAAATGTAATTGGAGAAGTTATGATTTATTTTAGACCATACAGCGAACCAGACGCAAGCCCAGAAGTTGACCTCTAGTTCAATGTCTGTATTTCGTCTTCCTCCCTGCTCACATTAATTTTGAGGAAATCCAATTTTATATTTTGGTAGAAAAGGGAAACAAAGGAAAAGCAAATGTCCCAATAATTTGATGATAAATGTTATAAACTCCTGTTTTCTAAGGTATTCTGGAAAAGTGTCAGCTAAGAATATATAGATCATTTCTCATCCAGGAATGTGACTCTTACTAAGGCCTTTCTTTAACTCTATAGAGGGAGAGTGCAGCCATTCTAAATAACAGGGTTAAAGACAGAATTTGCACAAACTCCAGTTAGCTTTCTAAAAATATTTTAATACAATTATTATTTCCACACAAAAAGATGTCTAGATGCTAAACGGTATCCAATCTTAATGTGGCAAGAGCGTTTGCTGACTTATGCAATACACATCTAGAACAGAAGCACAGCGGTGACTGTAGTCACGTTCAAAAACTGATGATGAATTTCAATGCACATCAGTAATTGCCATTGGAAAAAAAAGTCAATAAATCATGACAGGCATCTTGAAGCTATGTGTTTCCCATAAAACTCATCTGAACTGTTAAAGAATCACTGTGATTTAAGGTAGGTCTGTTGAAGTTCACCCTAAACAGACCACTTTAAATTAAGATTCAGGATGCTGTAAGGTAATGAAATTGTTTCCTTTGCAGAACCTGTGAAAAATAAGATTGTTTAAACCATGGAAGGATTAATAAGTCTTCCTCAAATACGGAATGCTTTAACTGAAGTCCATGAGATCTTTTCAGCCCACAGTGGCTAAAGAGAACATTTGAAATGCTTTGTGTGTGTGTGTGTGTATGTATGTTTGCTTACATGTGAATTTTAAGTTTCTAGGTCTGTAGGCTAGTAGTATTCACTGCAAAAGCCACCCAACGTTGACAGAAAAATTAAATATTCTATTTTTATACCTGGAGTCACCATAATCTTAACTGGAATAATCTCAATTTGTAAGTAGTTCATTCAGCAGATCCAACTATAGTACTGAATAGAAAAGATGGTGGAAAAAATTAATGTGAAAGTCCTCGAAAGACAACCTTTGAAGGCTTCAAGGCTTCATTTTCTCTTCTCGAAAATCCAAAAAAGAACGAAGAAGCACAGAACCGTAAATCTATCTCCCTCTCTTCAAGTGTATAAACAGCATCTCAGCTAAGAGTCAGAACAGATGTCAGTGGGACATTAATCTCACCTGACTTGAAACACCTAGCAGAATATATCTGAGCTAGTTACCCTAAACTAATTTTACAGTGTATGAAAAGAAGCATGCATTTCAAGAACGCAAGTCATTGTCTTATTTATCTGTCTTAAAATTAGATACAACACAGGCCTAAAACATTTTAAGGGAGAAAATTAGACATTAAATCTGTACCCTGCTGAGCCATTACACCATTTTATCTCAAGAGAGGTACAAGCCATGTTGTTTGGTGCCATCAGTCTCCCTTATGTGCAGGGCTCCATGGCCACATCTACAAATAAATGGGTTGGGGTCTGTTCTCTTTCACTGAGGTCAAGTAGCACAGCAGAGCTCCTGTCTATATGGCTTTCCTAGCCCTCCCCCTAAATACATTTCAGCCAAAACCAGTATGACTTCATCCAGACTGTCTGTTGGGAATATTTTGGATGCTATTACGCAAACTATGACCATAAATTGCCTGGATTTTGAGAAGTTGGTACATGCTAAAAACATGCCAGGGAGCATGCTAGCATCACCAGTATGGACAGCTTCAGGCCAGTGCTTGTTCCACAACTCATTAGTTTACTAATAGTTTATATTGCTTATGGTCTCACTTTATCCACTATGTTGTGTGAAAAAAATATTTCAATACACCTAATAACACTTTTTTGTACTATTCCATTAAATATTTCAATGTATTCAGGAGAAACCTGTTTTAAAACAGACTTTCACTGAAGGAAATTGTTACTTCTGACCAGCTTCAGCACTGTGGCTGAAATAAAAACAGATGGATTCCCCCTTCTAATTAAAGAATAGAGTTTACTTATAAATGAACACTATGAATGATTTCACTCAATATTTTATTTGCCACAAATTAATGATAAGCTCTAAAACAGCACAAGGTGGATCACAGAATCATAGAATCATAGAATCACAGAATCGTTAAGGAGTGGCTTATCGTTAAAGAGTGACATTTGGTCACTAACCACAATTTGCAAATGATCCCATATAACGGAAAACAATTAATAGTATGAAATTACACATGTAGAATCACAGATGAGCAGAGTTGAGTTGGAAGAAGAAGAGAAATGAAAAAAGTTTCTTGCAAGTTTTATATAGGTTCAGCTGGAGAAAAATATTTTTGTAATAGAAGGGACACAGATGCCTTCTAACTCTTCCCTGAAGAAACTAAATAATGTTATTTTTGTAGAGTGCAGAGATATGTGTGTTTGAAAGAGTGTATGTATACATAAGCATGTGACTTATTTGCTGGTAATCTAGCAAAAGGCCCAACTAAACACAGACTAGATCCTCGGAAAGACAGACAAACAGCTGGGTAGAACTGGAGAAAATTTCAATTTACAGAGAATACATAATTTGCCATGAAGTTAAATTACACTTTTTCAAAGCATTGCTGTCAAGTCCATTTTTAATATTAAGAGAATGAAATCTCAGGGTTCATATATGCAAGATATGCATTGCAATAATTCTGCTAACTTAATTTTTTACTTAATCTACTTTTTAAAAAAATATTTCTATTGATTCTTTCTATTTTTTACATAACTTAAAGTCATAGAGCCTTCACTCAGTTTTATCCATGTTCTCTCAGTAAAAGGAAGAATTGCTAAAGATTTTTTTTTCCTGATAAAATTTCCTGTACCATTAAAAATATGGGAAGAGACAGTATACAGTTCTCAGCAGGCCAGAAAATACAGCATTCCTTTATGAAACTGAGTATCTTGGCAAAAAAATTCAGTAACTGTTTGGGAAAAATGCTGTCAGTTATGAGAGAAACTAAGCCTTATACTTCTACATTACTAATTCATGTCAACAAGTCTTTTACAGTCTCTTACATAGTTATACCCAGGTTCTAAAACTTATGTATATCTTCTAAAATCCGAAATAGTTTATGACAAGATCCAGCAATACTTTCCCAGAACAACTTCAATAATCTGCAGTTCTAAATCATCAGCTACCTCCTTTACACTCACAGATTTGTTTTAGATATACACTTTTCAAATAAAAATGCTGTACGTTTATAGAACAGTGATGAGGGCCTCATTCAGAAAGGTGTCAAGGCATCCTCTGCCTTCCAATCCTATTTCAGAGTGGCCAACAAAGTTCTCAACTGAAAATTAATATTAGTCTAGATTATTGCCAAACCAAGCTTGTAGGTTGCTTCACATGGTATTTTGTCTCTGACAGTAGTTAATATTCAATGCTTCAGCAAGAGGTGAGATCATGTACTGGTTACTCACTGCAGGTTAGCTGAAACCCTGAAACACTCACATTTATGTCTACTTTTTATTGGTAATCATTGTAAGTTCTTAGACTTCCTTGTTGTTCAACCCTTTTTAATTTTATAGAGATTTAGTCTTATGAACAACTTTTAGAAATTAATTACATACTCTAATTTCATGTTTGTGAAAGCATATTTCCTTTGATTTTGAATGTATCATTTTAACACTAAAGCTTTTCCATCATTCTCTGTTTCTAATTTTTTGCAAGATCTGGAAGTGAGAATCTTTACTAAGTTCATTATTGTAAACAATTATCTGCACTGAAATGGATCAGAATTTTGCAATTGGCTCTAATTATTATAAGCACTACTTGAAATCAGGATTTGGATTTTGTGGATTTAATCTATCTTTAGTACGTGCAAATTTAAGCCAAATTCAGGAATATATCTTTAATGACACAATGAGAAGTACCAAATGGAAAAGACAAATCATATTGTTTAGTTTAGCTCTGTAGTACATGATAGTATAGAAGAAAATCTACACTCAACCTGTACAACTACAATTTCTATTAGAAGCAAATTCTGCTATGCAGAAAAAAAAAAAAAAAACAAACAACAAAACAAAACACAAACCCCAAAACAACACAATGAAGAATAGTAAAGATGATAACCGTGGCTACCTGCCTGCATGAAAATATAACAGGTAAAGGAAATTTTCAGTGATACTTATATATAATCTGGAAACCTGTCAATTATGAACAGTGAAGAATCCAATAAACTGACTAAACACTTGACAGTGTCAACTAGTGTCCATGAGAGTTTAAAAACACTCCAAGAGGGGAAGAATCTAAAGCTGAACAAGTAAAACAAAAATTTCTGAATTTCCAATTCTAGATGATATTTTAAACTGATTTTTCATTCTCTATTGATTAATTTTACTATCTCTAATTATTCTGCAAAATTAAGGGGAAAAATTACAAATATTTTAGAGTCCCTTTTTCAGAAGCATTCATGTATTACTTCAAGTCAAGGAGCCTTCAACCCCAGAGCATATCTGTAGCATAGGCCATTTCTGTAGATGGAAATTTTGTTTTATATTCATTTTTATTCACTCTTCTAGGACAGCAGCCTTCTTGACAACATGCTGGTTTATCAAGCTAGTCATGGCTCATGGAAATTAAGTACATTAAGAAGTTCAGAGGTCACTGAAGTTCAGAGAATCAACCATGTATTTGTTAATAGAATTGATTCTGATTTAAGGTAAAATTCCAACCAGCTTTACAAGTATAATCAGAGACACGCAGGCATCAGCTTGTGTTCTGTGTGTCATTACATGAGATGTAACTATGGTCATGAGTATACTTAAGAAATGAGTTAAAAATGATAATAAAAATGGCCAAATTTACTATTCTACATCATCTAGTTCCCTTTTAGGGTATAACTTTTAGAATATACCGCTATTTTTCTACATAGAACAATAAGCACTGAAAACATTTGGACATGTACCTTTTCTTTATCTGTCTCTTATGCATGCAAATGGCAATGCGAATGTAGAAATCCCATTACAAATCAGAGCTAAAGTAGTATATTCTCATAACACAGAAACTGCAGAATCCAGTCGCACTCATAGCATTCATAATCAAAGGTGCATCTGAACAAATAGAAAGTGTGATTAGGTATCTTTGAAAACTGTTTGGTACCCAAACTGCATAGTGTCTTACTGATAGAGTATACTGAGTTTTTTATGCATGACATGCCACAAAATGCAATTTCCCAGTAATTAATAGGAACAGAACCCTTAGTTTCAATAGGAAACACTCCAAAGAACTGACTGCATTCTAGGGAAAGATTAATGTTTAACACCTCCTTTGTTATCGCTTAGACAAGTTAAGGTTTTTGCTTTTTCTTACCCCTATGGAAAGTGGCTGACAGAAGTAGGATTTCACTGTTTTAGCCATCTGCTGAAATGCCTTTAATGAAGCTTTAAAGAGTAATTCACACATTTTTCTTGCTATCGAGATAAGGTCAGAGGAAATCACTTCAGACCGGAGAAACTTTTCCTCGTTCACTTCTGCATGAGGTAAATTAGATCTAAGGTTTCCTGAGGTACAACAGAACTGGAATCACTACCCTATTCATGGAGATGCACATGCCTTGAGCCACTCTGTGACACATTCTCACCTGAATCATTTAAAGTTATACCATAAAATGTTTACTCATTGACATGAACATAATCCTAAATGTGTCAAAAAAAAGGGTTGATTAACATATGTCTAGTTCCTATGGTCCAATAGAGGTGAATTCTGTGTATGATATATTTTCCATAAATAATTCTAACTATCAGCACTTGCTCTAAATGTTCAAGAAATGACTACATATTAACACAGACTGATGTTTTTGAAGTTAATATTTTTAATGTAATTACTATGGTATTTTCTTACTATTAGATTGCACAATGTAGTATCTCAAAGCCTTTCTTGCAGACTCAGACTAAAAATCTCCATAGATAGTATACACACACAGAAAAAAAAAAGAGTACTAAAGAATAACTTAGCTCCAGGATGTTATTTCTTGAACAATTCTTCTTGGAAAAGTGGAACTTTACATGTTGAAAGATCACCCTGAACAAGAATATTCATCAACTTAAATTTTCAAGCACTATGTCAGAAAATATCTCAATGCTTATTCACCATGCCCAAAATTACCTGGAGAAGCATATCACCTTTAATAAAACGTTTGTTAGGAAAGTGTTCTTGGACTTTCTAGTACGGACAATATCGAAGAGTGCTCATAGAAATACAGAAAATACTGATATCCAGAAATTTAGAAGAGATATATAGAGCTATTGAAGATATCAAAGAGCTACATTTACATTTTTGAATGCAAATATAAATTTTGAATTAATTTTTTACAGTGTTAATTATTTATGCAAGTTATAATCTTAAAAAAAAGAAATTAAAGTAATCCACCCCAGACTTCACAGAAACATGAAGAATCAACCTTTGCCTGAATCAGGTAGATAATAAATATGAAACTGTCCCTTCTAAAGTGTTCCAGAATCTCTGATCTGGGAATATTTTGTAAATGTCAAGAGATTAGGGTAGTAAAGAAAAATCTTCCTGCCCAGTTCCAATATGAACCTTTCTCTAATGTTTTTAGTCGTGTCTGAAGTTTGAAATCTTTTTGTTCCTATGGAGTAGTTTTTATAATTACTGCCAAGACGTAATCTTACTTTCTTGTTCAGCCAGAATTCAGAAAATATTAACTCACTTCCACTCTAGAGAACTTATTTGATGTTTATTTAAGCAGGTAATTTAATTCAGCAACATTTCCATTAAAGATAAAGTCTCTCACTCACTGACATGCACAGAAAGAAAGAAAGAGGAAGAAAACAGTGAGAGGAAGAGATAAGTGTAATAAGAATTTCCATTTCCAGAAGGGTGTTACGAAAGGCACTGATTAATCTCACGTGTCTGAAGTGACAGCCAATGTGCAAAGACATGATTGCTTAACATTGATAGAAACTGTCAACCAACAGGACACTTAAGGAATCTTTTTGTGGTGCTCAAAGATTAACTGACAAAATGCTGCATGGGGATGGAAAATGTGTATGTTCATATAAAGAAACATAGCTCCATGTTAGTGCCACTTTTTAGAGGGAAAATACTTTGAAATAAATAATCATAGTGTAAAATCTTCATATTGCCAGAATGTGAACAAACCACAAACACAGAAGTGCAAGACACCACCTTTCACTGTGGGAAGTCTTTTTTCTTAAAAGCATACATAAACACAGTCTCTACACTGTAAAGACCTTGCAATGATTATGAGACCTTACCCTGCCTACAACCAGGAGAGGAGAGGGACTTGATCTGAGACTGTGACACCTAAATGTTGTTTTCACGTGTTAAGGGTGGCATTCAATTGCTTGAATTTGGGGGTCAGTGCCATTTTAGATGCCTTACTGTATCCTGCCTCACCTATGCCCAACCTTTTTATATACACTGCAGTATCCAAGACACCAAAAGGAGCTGGAAGATATGAGCCTGTATCTACAGGAGACCTGTGCCTTCTGGACTGCAAGCAAGAAGCAAAGAATGATACTCTAACATGCTTGAAATGGTATTAGGTGCCTATGTTTAGCCACCTAAATCCTAGTCTAGTTTTCTGAGTTCACATTATAAAGAACTCACACTAAAAGAGATCCTTAGTGGCATCTCTCTAGACTACTTACCTGTCTCTTTAGGCTCCATTAGGTGGACTGACTGGCTCTTCACTTAATGTAATAGGAGGCTGCATACTTACTTGTAGGCAACTAAATTTAGAGATAGTAATCTTTAACTGAATTCCAGCCAGTCTCAAGAGCCACAGTGAGCCCCAAGAAGAGAACAGGAAAACTCAAAAGCTGATCCAATGTCCTAAGTTCCTGCCATTTCTTCATTGACGTTTGTATTAAAAAATATGCACCCACTGTAGTACAACCTGTGATTTCAAACTATTTTTAATATTAAATAAAAATCGTAATAACACTAAGAATTTAAAAGTTTCAAATATAATTTAACATAAGAATAAACAGAAGCCAGTAATGCTCTTACAAATCATGACAGAAAATATTTGGCAGATCTAAAATGCAATCTCACAGGTCATACTATTCTTTCGTCTAAAAAGTAGTTACATTTCCTATTCAATTTCTGTTTATTAAGAAGTAGTGAAAAACATGTGAGAAACATCATAAATTATAGAAGAAAACTCCTACAAGTATTTATATGCACGGATTCACACACATCAGTGAACATAATCACAATATGGTGCTTAACAAACAAGACTCATTAGATAAGCTTGTGTAACTATCAGCATGTGCACTTTAAGCCCATTCCATTGAAAATTAAAACACAATAGTTTATTGTGATTACACTACTTCTACCGATGTTTAGTCTAATGCATTTTAATTCAAAATGAAGCTAAGCTGAGAATACAGCTATAAGCAATCAAGTTACGGCAGTTTAGCTTCCAATGCAGCCACACCACCTGAATAAATGTTCATTTCCATTCTGCCTGAATTTTTAAACATGTGGTACATTCATATTTTACGTCACATTTGTAACAATTAAAGTTGTCTTATCATCAGTTAATGCTGCTCAGATGACATGAGCTAACTCATGAAAATGTGATACTGATTTGTCACCGTTTAACAGTGGACATTTAATATGGGCAGGTACTACAGCTCAGCTGACCAGTAGTTTGCAAGCTGCTACAATTCAACTCATACCCGATCATGTGTTTGAGCACATTTTAGAACTTATTCTAAAGTAACTTAATCCTTTACTAAGCAATTACTTTAAATAAATAGATCAAGTAAAAGAATTGGCTGAGTAAAAAAATAAAATTAAATATGAGAAATATGGTATGCTGCATCAAAAACACTATTCTGTGATGAAATCGTAATCAAACAATTGCATGCTGATGAACTGTAGTAACAAAACTTAGTTATCGAGCTCCTTGAGGTATCTATAGCTTAATTAATATAGCTACTGAACCTAGAGGTGACTTAGGATCAATACAAACTTTTTTGTACCAATGGAGTTACCAGCTGACATTATAGGTCATAAAACTGCTTTGGAAACAACAGCAAGGGGATTTGGAAAAGGATGTGATCTCATGAAGCATCTCTGTTAAACACTGGCAATACAATTTGTCAACATATACAAGCAACAGAGAGGTCCATTTTATATGTACGCAGGTATTTTTTTGGCATTTCAGCATCAACAGATGTCATGAGGTAAGGAAGCATGTGGCATCAATGTGGCAATTCTGTCTTAGAGCAGAGAGAGTCTGCAGAAGAGCTCTTGTAACTGCCTAAACCCACATTCACTTGGCACCTGTAATCTAGTGTAATGGTCCGACCAACTTCTAAGTAGGAATAGTGCCATGATAACAGATGGATAAAGTGTAGGCAGCAATAGGAGCATGTACCAGCATCCAGTGTTTTTACTGGGACTTGGAAAACCTAGCCAGGAATGACTCAAGTGACTGAAATAAAAGCCTATGGCCAAGATGGCTTGCCAATGGTAATTCAGCTCTTGCCTCAGTTAGCATTTCAAAGTACATATATTCTGCAATTTCTAAGTTAGGGATAAAAAAGTAGGAAAATAGGCTGCATAGTAAATATAGGGGACCTTGGGTTTTAAGTCTTATCTGACATGAAGGCGTCTGCACAAGTCTGCATAGGCACTGACCAAGCATTTCCCGATTCTGCTGGCAGCTCTGGGACTATTGCCGTGGCTAGCCCATACAAGTCGGAAAGAGCCTGGTAGATCTTTATTTACAAGATTCCTTGGGGTGAGTAGTGCTGTTTTATCAGCACTTTAGTCATCAGTGTAATTGCTGAGCTTGCCCCTACTGTGCTACGGATGAGGAAGGCAGGATGCTATTTTCAGAATTCTGTGAAGAGATATTTGTGTCCCTTCACAAAGTGGTTTTCCACCCCATTATGTGAAGGCTTTTTAGACTAGCAGGAGGAAGCCTCTAATAGCCCTTGTGGACCACAACTGGCTGGAATGTCAATAGGGTAAAAGATTTTCTACTCGGATTTTCACAGTCTGGTCATAGGAAACTGTTATAGAAAATTTTCCTGACTCTTGCATTCAAGTTTTCAACATTAAATCGAACAGAACTGTATCCAGACAGGGATCAATCGATCAAGCCAAAAAGAACCCAAGCAAAAGAAAACACCTCCTCAGCAGCGTCTGCTCAGGGGGCAGGCAGCTGTGAGGTTATCTCTGCACAGGGAAAGTGCTTGTTTTTTTCCCGCCAAATGCAGATCACTGTTCCGTTATATGAAGGAGATCAGGAAGCTGGTCTCCTTCCATAGTTATCTGTCTGACAGCAGTATATGAAAAAACAGGGAATGAACTCTGCCCTGGAAACAGGACTTGCAGAAATTAAATTTGCGTGTACCTCAGCATCCAATGCAGCTGGAATTAAATTTCTAATAGACTGTAACCAGAACTCTACAACACAATAAAACAGAGAGGCATGGGACAGAGGAAGGAAGAGCAAAAGAGTTACTAAAACTTGTACCAAGTAGTGTCCTCAGAGAGCATACAGGACATTTATTATACAAATTTACCTTCCAGAGAGTTGTTATGCTACAGCACAAGCTCACCAATTCTTGCAACAATAAAGATACGACACATGACATGATACAACCAAATACCATATTTTAGTGTCAAGTCTTAAAATGCCCTGCTGCGAACTTGGAAAAAGCTCCTGTCCTCTAGTATTTGAAATAAGAGACTTTATATAGCTCCTGTCTGCTAAATGAGAGACTTCATATAATGCTATAACTAGACTCTGATGCCCGCTATGATCAAAAGCTGTCTTCTCTGACATGGGCTAATATCTATAAAATAAATAGAATATATGCATGCTATTTACTACCTAGACTCAGAAATAGGCTGTTTTCAAAATAGTATCAGCATCATGCTTTTGGTGTTGTTCCAAGGGTTAGACTGACTTAAGTTCAAGAAAGAGAAAGTATTGATGATGGATGTGTTAGGTTAACAGTTGGACTCGATGATCTTAAGGGTCTTTTCCAACTTAAATGATTCTATGATATCTTCCCATATAAAATTACTCGACTCATTAAGTAAAATTCAGTAAGATCCTGTTATATTACTTGAGTATGATAAAGCAGAGCTCATAAGAACCACTACCACTACCTGTGAAGTATTATTATAAATGAACACATCATTAAAGGGACACAGAGCAATAACACCTGACAGCAGGTGACAAACCAGGTATCAAGCCTTGTAGCTTTCTAGAAAGGCTACATGTTTCACTGTAGTCTGGAAAAGAGGGAGAGAGGGACCAGAAGGAGCACCCTCTTAAGAGGTTCTTAAATTAAGAATGCCTCTGCTTTACAGGGAGCCTAAAAGGTTCCTGGCAAATTCAGGTTTATTTAACAGAAGTTCCTTCACTCTATGGAAACTTCTAGAGAGCAGAGATAAGCCAAGAATGTCTGCCATGGACAGCAGTTTGTGATGCTCGGGTATTTGATCTGTGTCTGCAGGGTAGTAGCACCCAGCAAGCATTACAAGCCCATCTGTTAGCTGAAATATTGCTGTGATACCCAGGAGAAGTCCTCATGTCAGGGTACGTACAAAGGGCGGTTTGGCAGTGAAGGACTGCAACAAGGCTTCTGCGTGGCATGCAGGGCTCTGGGTCCAGAGGGAGCTGTTAGTTCAGTGAAACACATGCAGAATTGGTGACTTTGGGGTTTCTTATAAAGCAAGATTATTTATTAAAAGGTATTCTGTTACTTACATAAAGCAAGACATTAATAAGATCAACACTGTCTTGAAATGTTTCTAGTGATTACAGCAAATTCAAAACCAAGCACATTTGTTTTGAGTACAACAGATTGGCCTAACGCCAACAAGCAAAAAACCTTGTCAAATGTTGGCATCATTTCATTTTCGTAACTCTGGGATCCTTCCCTGGATGTTTAATCTGATAATGGCTCAGTAAATGCTTTCTTCCATTCACCTGATGACAGCTTCAGAAAGCCAGTGCCTGTGTCTTACAGGGAATCCAAAACGATGCCCTGAGGACAAAGAAAATGTCTAATCTCTGCATCCAGGTTCAGGCAGATTCTGGTATGATTCAGATTCAGCAACCACCTTCATGTTCTGCAATCATATGTCACAGAACACATGTATGAGAGAGGACTAGGCACATCTAGCATGATTAGCAAGTCTCTCTCCTAACGAACTTTTTTTTGCATTCTTTAGATCCTAGGGCACAGACATGGTTGACGCATCAAAACCAAATCCATTTGATTTTGAAGTGTCCATTCAGAGCCCTGAGGAATAGGGCAGGCACAGGTTACGTTGTCCGTGGCAAACAAGTTGAAAATTTTGTTTCACGTGTTCCAGAGACTTGATCACTAGTTGATTTGGAATACGTTGTCACAGAGTCATGGGATCTTGCAGGCTTGAAGATCATCTAGTCCAACCAAGGTTTGCCAGACCTTTATCACTCATGTTGTTCACAGAGCTTCAGCTCACACAAAGGTGAGACAACAGTCACCTGGCCACTAGACAATTGCTAAAACAAATGTCCCTTGAGTCGAAAACCTATGGTCTTTTACTAGTTATGGCAAAAATAGTATTTGCTGGGCTAGAAGGCATAGCTCTCTTCTGTTTCAGTTCTGAAATTATAATAGATTTAATCCTTTGGGCACCGGAGGAAAATTCGGTCTAACATTTATTCTATCCAGTTAGAAGACTTTTTAAAAGGTCTTTCATTGCTCCTGTTTTAGTACCTCAGTCGTCTTCCAGGGATGCATAGGATGATGCAGGTCTCTATACTGGATCTGCGAGGGGGTGGAGGGAGACAGAAAGCTCTGGACTGATCAAGTATGGGTATTCAGTACTATCACAAAGGCCAATAATAGTGGGCTGACAAATTTTCAATCTTGAAAGAAAAGATGGGCTGACCCAGACTGCAGTCTCCTCCTCTTCCCAAACGTGTCACTGATTGGACTCAAAGGTATTTCTTCGGCCAAGAGAGAAGTTATAGGTTCGGGCTTCTATCCTCATGCATTGAATGTAGATTATTTATGCAACTGAAGTTGAGCCCTACTGTTTACTGTGTACTTATGTCTACATCATCCCTTCACATGACATCAGAGTGAATACTGAAATGCCAGCAGAGGTCTATGCACTAGCACTGGCCCTTAAGATCAACAAGAGAATCTACTGTGTACCTTGCTACACATTTCAAGCTACAGAGCAGGGACACCAATGCTGTTCACCACACATTCTCCTCCTGCTTTCCCATTTGCGAGGAACCATCCTTCCAGGGTCGGCACAACCCCCTTTCGCTGCCACAGAACTCGCTCTAGGAGCTGAGAGCATGTGTTGAGCTCTGACTTCAACCATTCGTTCACAGCTGTCTCTCAGCCAAGGTGGGGCTAATTGGTTAAGGTACTTCAATAATCATAGCTAGGCTATAAATAACCACAGGATTAGCACAGGCTTCTCTAATTCATTTGCAGACAGTATAATAAACACATGCATGAGCCTTTGAAGTCTCTAGATGCCTCAGGAATGCAACAAGCATTTCTTCTGATGAAATCCACCATGTTATAAACGCAGGTTTTGGAGGGAGGTAAACATGGCTAACTTGGGGAGAAGGGAATGATGGAGATTGTTTTTATAAGAACTCCCTACTTTATTTTAAAATAAAGATTGCCATTAAATGTGAACACATGCTAATCCTTAACTGAAGGAGTAAGGAAATAGCTTTCATTGCCTGTAATGATACAAGATACGTTCTATTGATTTGTTCATATGTTTATAAGCTACCGGTTAGCTATTCAATATTCTTTGCCTGTAACGTTTCTACCAAAACAGATGAAGACATGAAGTTCAACGTTCCCATGGGAATTCTTCAGGGAGGAGTACTTTCTTTTGCATGGAAAAACAGAAGAAGAAAATTGGATAAATTAAATAAAATGGCTATTAGACTGCAGATGACTGGAATAGCTTGTTATAAATCTTTTTTCTATATTAAAAAAAGAAGAAAAAGAGAGAACAGTGAAGAAACAGAAATAGTAAATCCAACAACACTCACTATCAGGTAATATTATTAACTTGAAAAGCTAACCAAGGTTGAAGAAACTCAGTAGTATCTATGGTTACACTGCCTACAAACCACGTGGTTACAGCTGGCAATTGTAATATAATAAAGTGAGAAAGTATGGTGGTAAATCATCAGGGAGAATTCTAAATTTTTGGTTGGCTTATGTTTGGCTCTTTCCTGACAGCAGATGGGACTGAGATAGCTTTGTTGCTGTGACTTTGATTTGCTCTTAAGAGGCAATTTCTGGATCCTTAAATTTAGCCTTCTGTATACTGAAGCATATGCTATACTGCCCACAAGACATAATTAATCTGAAATATACACAGCTCCTAATCAGTGCTTTTAGTCTTTCACTAGACTGAAATCATTATTGGATAGTACATACAATTTTGAGAAAAATACTGCTTCTGAAGAGGGTCAGATGTTCTTTTCTACAGCTACTGCTTCAGTTTAACTGCATACAAATACTGTACAGACTGAAGTAAGCATGGTAAAACCTATTAAGGAAGGGTTACATATATATATATATATATATATACACACATACATGTCAGAAGTAAATGGAAGAGACGAAAAGTCCCTTGTGACCTCCTCTGGAACCTGTGTAATAAATTTACTTCTGCCTAACTCCGTGCCAACAAAAAGTAAAAGCATATCCTGCTCAAGCACCCCCTTTTCTTGTGCTCAGAACACAAGCAAAATTCCTAGAAATCAACACCGTTTCTCATGTTTTCCATATATATGAGCATTACCTAGAAGTACTATGGGAGAACAGATATATATATATGTTACTGTATATAAAGAGAGTGGGAGTAAGAGAAGGCCATAATATGTGCTGATTTTTTCCAGGTTCTATCAATAAAAAGGAAAAAAATAAACATTGTGTATACTAAATCAATAAATCTATGTATAGACACACAAATACATATAAATACACACATATACATACTTATATATGTGTATATGTATACACACAAACATATAGCTTTATTATTTTCTTAGCCACAACAGGAAATACAAATTAAGCATAATATTAAAGATTCTTGTATATATTTCTTGAATTGCAATGGCATGAGGCCAGTTTGCCTTTGCAGCTACGAAAATGTGAACTCAGAGAAGCTCTTCTTGAAGCTGTAGCTTTAACAAATAATTTCCCTAGGTGGTTTCTATAATATGAAGCCCCCTCTTAATGCTTTTGAGACCTCTGTGGCTTTCTCAGATCTGAAATTACCCCAACATTCAGAAGTTACTAAGGTCTGAGGTTTTCTTATTCCATTTTAAAGAAGAAAGTGATGAAGCTTGTATCAGAAGCTTGTATCCTGGCTTGTATCAGAAAGAGTGTGGCCAGCAGGACCAGGGAAGTGATAGTGCTCCTGTACTGGGCAGTGGTGAGGCCGCACCTCAAACACTGTGTTCAGTTTTGGGCCCCTCACTACAAGAAGGACATTGAGGTGCTGGAGCGTGTCCAGAGAAGGGCAACAAAGCTGGTGAAAGGTCCAGAGCACAAGTCTTAGGAGGAGCAGCTAAGGCAGCTGAGGTTGTTTAGTCTGGAGGAGACTGAGGGGAGATCTTATTGCTCTCTACAACTACCTGAAAGGAGGTTGTAGCGAGGTGGGGGTCGGTTGGATGTTAGGAAAAACTTCTTCACCGAAAGGGTAGACAGGCATTGGACCAGGCTGCCCAGGGAAGTGGTTGAGTCCCCATCCCTGGAGGTATTTAAAAGACGGGTAGACGTGGTGCTTAGGGACATGGTTTAGTGGTGGACTTGGCAGTGCTAGGTTAATGGTTGGACTTAATGATCTTAAAGGTCTTTTCCAACCTAAATGATTCTGATTCTATGATTCTAAGCTTTGAATGCCAGTTGCGCTATTTTCCACACCTGCATAAATCTGTTGCAGTTTTTTCTTTAATTCTACAGTATGTAAGATGTGAGGTGAGCTATGAACAAAGAAGAGTAGGGTTTCTATTACAGTCTAAATCAAGATACTTGACGGTATTGCAGACTAATTGTTCATCTTCTGAAACTGTGATGGTTTGTGTTTTCCTGTTTATTTCAAACAATGTGCTGTCAAATTTATTGTTGCAAGTTAAATGTGATTTCAGTGCATTTATCAGATAGATACATTCATAGCATTATCAGCTAAAATGCATTAAAATCCTATGGGTCTTTTCACGTTATGGCTCAAAATCTGCAGATAGGTGTGGATCTAGTGGATCCACTCATAAGCTTTACCAGTGAAGTTGTTTACAGCAGTTCTTAAATGCCTGCATTTAACATTTTGCACTGACTGTGCTATTCCTATAATCTTTATTCTAAAGACCCTGGACTTTCTCTTTGACATCATAATATTGAGGATATTCAGCCATTGCCTCCAGCTGATGACACCCATAATTTAATTCTCCCTCTCTGCCACAGACTCTCCCTGTTAACACCCTTTTTAATAATTCTGAACAATACCGGCATCCTAGCTCTATTTTGAACTCATAACCTGGCCAATGTGGTCAACTCAGAGCTTCCTCTGGAACTTAAATTCACATCATGTTTCACAGAAACAGCATCTTCTATCACTGAACTACACTATAAGGCAGGATGCAAAACTCTTTGAGCCTAATCCAGCCCCTTATGCAGTTTTAAATATATACATATCCTTAAAAAAGATTGCTAAAATATTTAGGAAAGGAAATCTGATAGCCTTCCAAACTCTATTTTCCCACTATTTGAATATCTTTGTAGCCAGATGATTTCTTTTCCTAATATTCACATCAAAAAACGTACCAGGTCCCTTATTATCCTTTCCTATAGCAATACATTGGATTTCTCCAGAATGGTCTTCTACATATTGGATGACAGCTCTTATGTCTCCCTACAATCTTCTCTACTTTTGAGCAATCAAGTCGAATGATTTTAATCTTTTTTCATAGGCCATTCTTGTTATTCACAACTGCACTCTCTCTCACTGGTCCATACCTTTCTTAAAGCAGATGTGCTCAAAAGAGGGACACAAAATTCTAGCTGAGATCTTAATAGCAGTGAATGCAGATGAAATAATAGCCTCCTTATAGTGTGTCTCTCTTAATTTAGCAAAGAGTTAATTTGTTTCCTTTGAAACCATATAACACTGTTAATTGATATGGAAGGCATGATGCATTATAACCTTCAAACATTTTTCTGCCTTCCTGATGCCCAGTGATTTTTTTTTTTTTTTTCCCCATGTATTTGCTATATTTCTTCCTACTAAAAGCAGGGTTTTGTTCTTGTCTTTACTGGATTTATCTTGTTGGTTTTAGACATCATCCCATTTGTAGCTGTATTAGGAATTCTAACCCTGGTCTTCACAGCATATGCAATTCTTCTTAGCCTTACTTCATCTTCGGTTTCATACCTGTACCCTCTCTATCAACGTCAGTAATAAAAATACTGGATTCTCACTGAAAGTATCTCAGGCTATAAATTATGCTGCTGCTTCGTCAGTCCTGCAGGACTTTTCCTGTCCTCCACAGAGGCTCGAAATAATCACATACAGGTCAAAGACTATTTTGGATGGATCTTTAAGTACTCTCATCAAATGTTTCATCATGACCTACTAAATGAAAATATTCACCTTTTCCTAATAGTCTCTAGCCTAGTCTAGCCTTATTCATACTGAAAATTAGCTCTTTCGTTTTTTGTTTAAATTAATGTGATTAAGCCTCTGTTTACCACACTTGTAGAAGGGACAATGAGAATTAATGTGCCACAGATTGCTCAATAAATGTCAGGCAACTGTGAAAGGACTTTTCAGTGATTATTAAAAACAATACAACCTAACGTAACATAATTGCAAAGGTCTGTAACTCCATGTCTCTCCATTTTTGTGATTTCCATGAAGTCTGATGGCTGCTTATGCCTCACTCCTCCTTCCCCAGAGACTGCATAATTACAAGCCTCTTGATCGTGGGCTGTGGTTTCACCTGTATTTCTCTGGCAAAAACACCAGCCCAAAAAGCCTCTTGCCTTCTCCTCCATTTACTCAAAAGTTTCTGAAAACAGATGTGGACTTGAGTAAGGAACTAATATGGCAAAAATCAAATATTTCCCAGGCTTAATTTTTATTAGGATTGAGGAAACTTTCCAGATCATCTGATGGCCACACAAATAGTTGGGCTAGTACAATTACAAGGGTGGATATGGGACAGGAATGAGCAACAGCGAACAAATGCCACTTAAATCCCTGTAAACAGCATTGCCATGAAATATAAACCCCTTCCCTTGTTTAGCAGTTCAGTACTTGAAGCAGTACATTTACAAGAATTGCACTTGATTCCACGAGGTTTCCCTCCTAGCCAGTGGAGAAAAATAGGCATTTCTAGGTCACAATTTTTATCATTGGAAAAGAGGCATACAGAGAGGGTCAAACTAATACATCTCAAAAGTACCTATTTCTTTCCATTCATATCATGATTGATCGAATCTAAAGTGGTTTTGCAGCAGGCATGCTCATAGTAGTGTCTCCACTAGCAAAGTGCCTTCTCTGTTTGAAAAGAGAGTACCAGAGCTTGTACTGCAGTTCTGACTCAAGCATCCACGCAAGATACATAAAAATACACTCCAAAAAATATAAAATTGATTTTTTGTGATTCTGCTGGTGACCTTAAACTAATGTGATATTCATATGCATATAGTTCTAGAACTTTCCAAGTTTACGCATTTTTCTTCATGTTTTTTTAAACTTTTCTCTGAAGTTGAATATCACCAAAACTTTCTTGGCTTCTTCAGTCACGGGTTAAATTATTTCAAAATCTCACTGATTTATGCTATTATTCAGTTGTTAACAGTGCTTTAACTGAACAATTTACTATTTATATAACCAAATTTGTGCCAAACTACTGCGTATAAACATAAGTCATTTAAGATAATTAAATTTCAAGCATTCAGTATGGTTCAGTTCAGTTCACTGGCCTCAGTGGCTATTCAACTAATAGATTCCAATGCATATGAATAAAAAAACCCCACAAAAATAAATTCATAGTTAATTAGAGAATAGAGCAGTGATTTTCAGACCTGCATCTATCTCAAAAGCCTTTTCCCAGCTACAGAACAAATTTTAGTTTTTCAGGACTGTATCCAAAACCACAAAGAGAATAAGAGAAAATAGCTCTTTTTTTTTTCCCTGCTAATACAATATTCCTCATGTTTTTATCAACAAGAAAATCCTGTGGCTGCTATCCTAGGAAGTCTTAGGAAATATAAATGTAGCAATCAGTAGAGCTAGTAAAAAAATTAAAATCAGGTACTGTCCTCTAAAAATCAGTTTTATGCAAGGAAATTTTAAACTACACTGATTTATTATGAAAAGAAAAATAAAATATTATTTCCAAGTTAACTTATTTTATTTCTGTCCACCCAAATTAAGAATTTTATTTCATATTTGTGAGCCAGAGCCTGCCTGACTTGGTAAGAGTTGAGGGTGCAAATTTCAGTATCATGATGCTTGAAATCATATTCCCTCTCTTCACCTCATATTGTGGAAATTGATTTAATTTTAATTCTTGACATAACATAGAATTTTTATTATTTTTATTTTGCTATGTCAACAGCTTTATTTTTAATTTAGCTTGACACTGAATTGTCACACTTGATCTAATGCAGTCTCTTGGACGAAATCTAATTAATTCAGATGCCTCCTTCCTCACCTCTATCAGCTACTCTCCTGGGCTGGACTCCCTTCATAATGACAGCGCTTTCCACAGCTTCTCTTGAAAGTCCCATTGCATGTACCTGATGATAGGAAATATATCCCTGGGGGAGATGATAACATAGAGGTAATTTACAAACTATTAGGAACTTCTGTGAAAACCCAATCTTTGACAAGGCTGAAGGAAATCTGAAAGTAAAAGGAAAACACTAATAATCTGAATACCAAAAGAATACCAGAGACATTTCAAATGTGACAGGATTCAGGGACCAAGTCATCTTCATCTCTAGTTTCTTTAGTTCATAATAATTGTGTGAGATTCAGGTTTTACCATACAGTTATTCTTTGATATAAATAGCACCCATATCAATTTCCTTTCCACATCCCAGTACACCTCATTATGAAAAGCACCCAAGAAATCTGAGATCTTCTCTTTGCTCTGAGTTTCAACACAGTTGAATAACTACTGCATCACATAAAATCGATTATTCAGTTTTCAGTGTCATTCTTGCATTACGTACTTGAATTACTTTTCCATGTTATGTATATACTTTTCAATGTTCAGTACTTTATGTACTCTTTCATCACATATGATGCACAGCCCAGCACGTTGGTTTCAGTAAAATGCACAGCAGAGAGAAGCTTACTAAATGTCACATGGATATCCAGGTTGGATTTATGTTCTGTTTTATAAATACCTGTTGTAATGATTTATGCTTCATGTCCAAAACAACACTCACCCCCCATAAAAATCAAGGTTTTTCTAGTTATTCTTAATGCATCTAATACAATAAGAGGAATTTTCCAGAATCTAATAAATAGAAAAAACCTATGTTCTTTTTCAACAACTGGTCATGCTTGACTATGGAGAGGGAAAGGCTGAATAGTCATAACTAGATTTAAAACAATTCTGCACAGCATCATTATAGTAATAAACAGATCTCTCTCTGCACCTGGAACAGTAGACATTCACACTCAAATTTAACACAAAGAGGTAAATACCTAAGTACTAATGCCATGCAGTTACCTGTGCTCTGCTCCGTCACATTTCCCCGCGGCACCGTGCCGGAGACATTCGGTACTACACGTTCTTGTAGTGGGAAACCAAACCCAACCCAACCCAACACCGGAGGAGTTCCCACAATGTGATGAGCCAGCAGTTACGCAGGCCAGGGTATTAAGTAACCAGTGCTGTAGCATCACCACTCCAGGATGGCCACTTGCAAGGGTGGAAATTTCTTGGAGAACAGTTTTGGTATTACAGAGACTGAGGCCATGGCCCACCTTAGTGCAAAGTCTGCCTCTGTCCTCTTCTTCCTAAGCATGTAAGTGTTGGACCCCGTATTTCTGATTAATTTATAATAACAACTTACGATCATCTGTGAAGCCACAAGTTAAATTGAATCCTGCTGAAGTAATAATTACTCAGTTCCCTCTTTCAGGTGCTGATCAATGGGAACTCTCTTCTGCAACCAAAAGGCATCTTATTTTAGGGTAAATCCTATTTTTCTGAAAAACAAAAGCTAGAGGGCTGCTAGGATTTCTAATGCATCTCAGATTAAATCAACTTGAAGTAATTTTAGTTTTAACTAACAGGCTTCCAAAAAAAGGTGCAATTGTAAACATGAATAAGTGTAGCATTCTCTGAAGAGCTTAGTGATGTTCTGTCTATGCCACTGTAAAAACAAAATCAGCTTTTAAAAGAATGTTTCTTTATTTTTCAAGATTTTTATTAATGTTGGAAATGTAATTTTCTCCTTAAACAAACAATGCAAAATAAGGATCAAAATAGTCTAAAATGGAATTTTAACATGTCCAATGTAAATTTGGTAAAATTACTGTAAATCAACAAAGACCATAGGTAACAAGCTAAAGAACTGTGACATTAAACCAGGAAATTCAGTCCACAGGTTGAAGTAAAAATGCTGAGAAGTATTAAATGAAGAGAGAACTGTGTTAGATACAGTACTTACAAATGGAAAGCTAAAAATATCAATTCTATTGTTGCCAGCTAATCAGGAAGAAACATGAATTCAGATTCTAAGCTGGACATTGAGCAAGTCAAAATTACACAGGAAACAGGACAAAAAATATTCCAATTGGAACTGAAATTGATAGTTAGAGTTGGATGCATGATTCAGCAGCCTGGTCATGGGGCTACCTCATAACATCCCACCAAGTAAACATTCTGCATTTCCTAGTATTTGTCCTGGTAATGAAATGGTTTGACTTCCATAATATTCACGAGAAAAAGTGCAGAAAGCAATGTCAAAACCAAAACAAACTAAAATCACAGTAATTGGAGAATGTCTGTGATAATAGATAATATTGACACTATTTGGCAAGACAACTGTGATTATCATACAGCCTCTGTTCTTACTGCAAACTGACACAATGAAGTGAAGAGATGAGCTGAAAGACTTGCATTGCACGGCTAAAAAGTGTAAGTATGAAGACTATGAAGTCTAAATAAATCAGTCTTTACTAAGCAGGGGAAAAAGCACTCAGAAAGATGTTTCAGAAGCAACTTAGAAACTTCTGAATCTGAGCCTTAGACTCAATTTCTAGGTAACCTTGGAAAATGACACATAAGTTACCTAGGTATCATTAATAGATTTTATCTGTCTTAATCTCATTGAAATGTATTCATTCACTGCCTTAAGCACATTCAGAAACAGAGACTGGAACATACTTTTTGCCCCTTGGGATAAGTAGTAGAAAAATATATGAAAGCAGCATGTATTAAAGTGGAAGGTTTGGGTTACATGGTAAATACATCATCCCCAGAAAAAGATTAAGGAAAACAAACAGGAACAAGAAAACACATTCACATTTTGTATTTGTGTGCTTATGAAAACTGCAGAAACTAGCAAGTAGCAACTAATTGGAACACAACATGATGTTTTGGTAAGCTGCAATCAGAATAAATAAAACTTATAAAACTGCGACCTCCCTGTGACATTCCTGGCTTATAAGATTTTTTTAAGGGTATTTTTCTCTTGGCTGATGAAGCTTGGACTAAGACTGCCAAATCAAGGGTCCGTTTTCAGTGAGGGTGCTGGTTGAACATTTGGGAAAACTGATCTGGGTCAGAGAGACTTTTGCAAAAGTTTATGAGTGGACAGCCTTTATATTGTGACTGAACTGAAATCATCAACGTTCTGATTTTATTCGGAGTTTACTCCTCGTGCAGTCTGCAAATTGTCTTGGCTGATGTATAGAAAAAGCTGAAGCAGATTTTAGAACGTTGTTTTTTTTTAAATGGGAAACCATCGCCACTGGTGTCAATGAACACTGCTGTTTTGTGTACACCAATGGCTCTCAGACTTTGTACACTAACACTTTCACCTCTAAATATTTTCTGTCAATCACCTTACATCTCCATGTAAAATTTAAACACAGCACAGACAACACAAAGAAGGGAAAAGATATGGATCCAAAGACCTGCTACTGGTCTACTGTTACCTGTTACTATTGGGAAAGATATTTCCCAATGCGGACTGCTCTCTATTGACCAAAGTGTCTCTAGGTTCAGACTGGAAGCATTGGTTCAGAGCTCTGAAGCTGAGCAGCGCTTCATGCCTTTTATAGGCCAGACCACTCAGGTGGAGGGAATCCTTGCTGGCAACTTCGTCTGCACAAAAGTGCAAGAACTAAGGCGCAGCTGCTGTCTGCCTGCCTGAGACTTCAGGATCTGGCCCATATGGTTTGTTTATATCTGTTTGGTCATAGTTTGGCTTACCATCTTTTTCTAAGAAGGATGGTGCTAATATCTTACCGCTCCATATTATGAATCACAGATAAGCGTATGACCATTTATTCTCCCGTTATTCATTTCTGGTTTGTTTCATGAATAGGCAGAACAGGGCAATTTACAGGCGTCCTGCTTCTGGGTAGACTGGAGGACACTCCGGGGCAAAACGCTGCGTGTACACACAGAGAATCTCATCATCACTGGCTTATTGGGCAGCAGCCAATTTATTCATCAAAGCACTCAGCTTTACATCTTTTTTAATATTCTATATGGAACAATAAAACAGCAAGACATTTGGAACAGATAGCTAATGGTTACCTTTTTCTTGGTCTAGAAGATTTACAACTCTGTTTAGAAAATGTTTATGTGTTCTAGGATGCAGAAGAGGAGAAATTAATTGTGTCCCATATCTGCAAAACTCGGAAGTTTCCAACACATTCCGGTGAAAGACATGAAAGGTACCTGCAGTATCTTATGGATAAAACATATTCTGCCTCTTTGCTTGGGTTTTTTTATGTTCTTTGCTACATGGAGGTGGCAAGAAACTAATCCCCCACAGAAAGCTGAAAAACATTTCTGATAGCCCTTGGACAACTGATACTAAGAAGTACTGTGCAAGTGTCAGTTCCACAGAAGTCTCCCCAACCACACAAGGCTGGCTGTCCGGCTCTGATGGGAGACACACCAACACAGCTGCTCACTCACCCTCCTGTCCCGGTAGTACGGGGGAGAGAATCTGCAGAGCAGAAGTAAGAAAACTCCTGAGCTGAGATAAGAACAGTTTAATAATTGAAATAATGGGAATCAGGGAGTCTTGGTTGGTGCAATATTGCTGCCGGTGCACCGCTGTGGTGGCGGCTGGCACCTGTTCTTCTTCGACCCTCGGCAACCCCACAACAGAAGGGTCCGAGAGACCGGGCAGGGTGGAGAGCTGTTTCATTTCCTCCATCTCCAAGGCAGCTATACCAAAAGCCCACCGGTACCCTTCTGGGTCCTTGACATACCCTCTCCTGAGGCAGTCTATGCCAAGGATGGACGGAGCCTCTGGGCCAGCCACAATGGGGTGCTTCTGCCACTCGTTCCCTGTTAGGCTCACTTCATCCTCCAATACAGTCATCTCTTGGGATCCCCCGGTCACTCCAGAAATACTGATGGGTTCTGCCCCTTTATAGCTGGATGGCATTAGGGTACACTGTGCACCGGTGTCTCCTAGAGCCTTATACTCCTGTGGGTCTGATGTGCCAGGCCATCAAATCCACACAGTCCAGTACACCCAGTTGTCCCTTTCCTCCAACTGGCTGGAGCCAGGGCCCCTCTAGTCCTGGTCATAGTATTTGTTACTCACTTCTTGTAAATACGAATCGGGAGTTCCTTCCTTAAAATCAGGAGTAAGATCAGCCCTTCTGCTCTGTCTGAGGAACTGCTCACTGGGAACTGGAGCAGCAATTTTCCTGGAAGAACTCCCTTGTGTGATTGTTTTTCCTTGCAACTCACATACCCATGCTTCTAGGGTCGAGGTAGATTTTCCATCCCACTTCCTCGTATCCTCTGCATGGTCACGCAGGTAAAACCATAGGGTGCCCTGTAGTGTGTACCCTCTATATCCTCTCTCTTGAGCAGAAGGACGCTGACATCTAACAGCTGAGATAGATACTGGTCCGTACAGGTGGAGAGTAGAACCTATCCTCTTTGAGTTGCTGGACCTCCTGGGACAGTTTCTCCACAGCCAAGATGAGGGAGGAAAAGATGCTTTCTTCATATTCCTGGAGCTGGCTAGCTGCTTCATCCACCGTTGGTGCCTCTTCACCTTTCCAGCTCAGTATTGCCAATGAGTTGGCATACGATGATGGTGTGCTGCGTACAAACTTCCGCCACATGGGTTGTGTGCACTGGACTTCATCTCGATCTTTGGATAACTGCTCGTTATTCAGATCACAAGAAATCACCTCCAGCATGGCTAATTCCCTCAGGTACTGGATACGTTTCTCCATGGTGGTCCATTTGCCTGGGCAATATATAACATCTTCTTTGAAGGGATATCTTTCCTTCATACCTGACAGGAGTCGTCTCCAGAGGCTGAGGGCCTGTGCCCCTTTTCCAATCGCTTTGTCAATGTTTCCTTCCCGAGAAAGGGATCCCAGCTGCTTGGCTTCTTTACCCTCTAATTCCAGGCTACTGGCCCCATTATCCCAGCACTGGAGCAGCCAGGTGACAATGTGCTTGCCTGGATGATGGCTGAAATCTTTTCACGTATCTCACAGCTCACTCAAGGATAGGGATCGGGTGGTTTTCATCTCGTTTACGAGTTCTTCCTCTTCCTCCTCCTCTCCTCATGATGGCCCTGCTTTTTCATCATCCCTTTCTAAACAAGCTGACTTTCACTTCCAAGATTTCTTGTGTATAGGAACAACTGATACTGGCACGGGCTGGTTCTCTGGTTCAGCTGCAGGGCCTGTCGCCGGGGTTGGAGTAGCCGCAGTGCCTGTCGGTGGGGTCTGAGTAGCTGCAGTGCCTGTCACTGGGGTTGGAGTAGCCACAGTGCCTGTTTTGTCATCAGATCCGGAGACCTTCTCTTCCCCTTGAGGGTACTGAATAGCGTTGAACAGGGCTGGGTAGGCATGGGCCAGGCCCTAGCACACTGGAGTGATCTGTGGCTCCCTAGAATTGCCAGGGTGACAGCATACTTTTTCCAAATATTCTATTAATTTTTCAGGATTCTGCACTTGTTCAGATGCAAAGTTCCAAAACACTGGAGGTGCCCACCATCCTAGGCATTTGCCCATACTATCCGACACACCATGCCACTCATAAATACCCAGCCTTGGGGCAGATCTCTGGATGATATTCTTAAATTGCTTATTAACCTTACACAAAACTGAAACAATATTCCTAAGAAATACCAGTAGGAGTATCTTGACTATCCAAGGACGTTCAAGATACTGAAAAGTTACTGTAATGATGGAGGAAACATCACAGAATAAGGTAGCAAAGGTGCCATTCTGTACTTCCTTCATGAAAAACTTCTCAGAGGAAGGGGTATAATTGCTAATTGTCTCCATGAGGTGGTACCCAAAGTACAGTAATGGCTTCACTACAAAGCTAAAATACCAGATTAAGCTCAAGGCCAGTGTTTTAATAACAAATCTCCCAGGCAAAACATCACTAATCACTGCAGAGCACTGCAAACTGCAAAAACCAACACCAATCTTTAACATGTACAGCAAAAAAAAGAGCATGGTGCAGATCAGATAAACTAATATCAAGAACAGATGAATCAATATCGTGACCTGCAACTGTTAACAGATATAGATTGCTTCATACACTCTGGTTAATCTGTTATTATCTCAAACCCCTTGAGCCCCACATTGGGCGCCAAAAGGACTATCATGGTTTAGCCTCAGTCGGCAACTAAGCACCACACAGCCACTTGTTCACTCCCCTCCAGGTGGGGTGGGCGAGAAAATCTGAAGAGGAAAAGTAAGAAAACTTGTGGGTTGAAATAAGAACAGTTTAATAAGTGAAATAATAATAATAATAATAATAATAAGAAGAAGAAGAAGAAGAAGAAGAAGAAGAAGAAAAAGAAGAAGAAGAAGAAGAAGTTGTAATGAAAAGGAAAACACAGAGAGAGAGAGAGAGAGAGAGAGGAACAAAGCCTGGGAAAAACAAGTGATGCAACCGCTCACCACCCACCAACCGATGCCCAGCCCATCCCCGAGCAGCAGTCACTGAACCCTGTCCAAATCCCCCCAGTTTATATTCTGAGCATGACGCCATATGGTATGGAATAGCCCTTTGGCCAGTTTGGGTCAACGGTCTTGGCTGTGCCCCCTCCCAGCTTCTTGTGCACCGGGCAGAGCATGGGAAGCTGAAAAGTCCTTGACTGGTGTAAGCACTGCTTAGCAACAACTAAAACATCAGTGTGTTATCAACATTATTCTCATCCTAAATCCAAAACACAGCACTATACCAGCTACTAGGGAGAAAATTAACTCTATCCCAGCCAAAACCAGGACACGTGTACCCAAAGTTTATCCCTCACATGGGTCAGTCTAACAAATGGAAGAACTGGAGAGTTAGAGAAGGAATAAGACACTGGAGTTCTGCTGTGGGATAACTCACCTGGCCTACCACCACTGCCTCAGATGGCTGAAGGTCTTCTGCAATGCTGAGTCACATCTGCCAGCCCAATTATTTGCAGATAATTTGGATCACTGAAGAACCTCAAATAGCACAAGATGCCTTTGTTGGAAGCTCCTCATCAGTGGAGCCTAGAGAGCAAATTATTTGATAGGATGGTAGGTATCTACCCTAGAATGGGCTGAAGAGCTTTCCAAGTTTGGTGACCTGTGTTAAATGGATCTGTACTGACTATAAAAAGAACTTAGAGATCTTTTCTAAGTATATGTGAAACAGAGATCTATTTTTATATGAACATTCTAAACTAACATCTAACATTACATATCTGAATCTGGACATTGAACTGGATCTCATCCTATGCACCACTGTGGTGAGTAACATCATAAGAGGGAAATGATGCACTCAACCGGTTGGTTGAAATTGGCTTGCTACCTGCTGTTTTCACAGTATACAGAGCCGCAGACAGTATTAAAACCAACCAAACAAACAAAACCCAAACCAAACACTGCATTTTAATGTCTAATGAGAATCAGCAAATTTGAGTAATAAAAGCAAAAAAGCTTTCAAAATGAAAAGTTCTCTGAAGCAAATTTTCCAGGGTACCCAGTTGGAAAAATGCTCCCAGCTGTTTTCTTCCTTATTACTATCACTAGTCAGAAGGTGGATAAAAAGGGGAAATGGTATGTTACCATAAATCCATGCATACAGCAATAAATCGCAAGGTTTTCCAGAACATCTCTCTCAGATCAGCATTTCATAACAGAAGAACAGCATCAGTGACCACTTCTCAGATTTACAAAAGGTCGGGCACAGACCTGGGCGAACTGACCTGGCTAAGAACATGGCATAAATTAGTGGCAAAGGTGGGAATAAAAACATTCCACTTTTGGGTTAGCATTACAATGAACAAGTCTACTATTCAGGCTCCTCTGATATAGTTCAATACCAATCCACCCTGTCACAAGACATCAGCTGGGAGAAATAACTGAAAAAAAGGAGAAACCACTTCTTTTTTTCACCATTAATGCTAAATGCATGAAGCTCAATGGAAGGCTGAACACGAACTTTGACTTTTGGCTGGAAGAAATGGAAGTCAAAAACCTAATTAAGTTTTCTTCATAATACTTGCCTAACAATGATGCACTTAAACAGTCCTTTTCATTTTCAAATTGCTTTGCAAATATTAACTAAATAGTAAAAGATGAAGAACAGCATTTTAAGTAACAAACACGGGATGAAAATGAAACAAACAAAAAAAAGATACCTTTTTCTGCAGTCATAGTATCTGACAAATAGAAGTGATTTTTAATTACACTGAATGCCTAGTGATTACAAATTACCATGTATCAGTTATCAAACAGCTTTCCCTACTGGATCATAGCAGTTACTGAGAAAATACAGAGAGCAGACATTTCAGATATAGTTTATATGTCCTCCATAAGATATTTCTGATTGCTTTTTCTCTACTTCTTTAGTAACAATTAGTCACATTTTTTGATTTATCATGTAATCAGGTTTGTATTTTAATGTATATTCACAAAGCCCAAAGACAGAACACGTCCACAAAGAAGCAGGGGTTTACAGACCTATTTTATACATGGCAAAGCAAATTTTCATAGATACAAATATTAAATCACACATTGTAGTAAAAGAGATACTAAAATATATCTGAAATGGATTTTTAAATTAAATAATGTAGTTAAAAGGCTACAGAAACAGTTTTTCGTCACTTCTTTTTCTCAGTGGAAAAAAATGACTGATTAATACATTTTATTGATAAAGCCTTCCAGCATCCTCAAGATACAAATTACATACTTCTTTGCTAATTAAAACTTGAAATAAAACTCACAGACCTTACAACTGCAGACTGGAATTGTTACTAGCATCATGCTTCTATCACATAACACAAGGATTTCAAAGTAGTTTCATATAAATGATTCACATGTTGGATATATCTGGTTTGATCTTGGTGCTCCAGTATAATATATCTAATAGATATTATAATATATATTATGTTCACATAATCAGTGAGAAATTTTGTGTATCATCATCTGCTCCACTTCAAGAAAATTCTAATTACTCAGCAGTTTTCTGACATCGTGTAATTTGATTGTCTTCCTATTTTAGCAACCGATTGGAACATTGTGGACACAGAACTGTGGATCAGGATTTATTGTGCCAAACCTATATAGAAAATGCTCATCTTACTCATTAAGAAATGGACTATATTCCTGATTTGCCCCTAAAATTATTTCACCTCCATTCTACTTCTAGTAACCATTTTGGTGCCCATTTTAAGCACATGAAACCCGAGTTTCTTGAGTTTACGCCTAATACACATTGCAATTTGGCACTGCCTCACTTGGCTGACCTATTAGCTTCTTATGACCACCTAGCACAATATGTGCCTTCTGAAAATGGTTGGTAGGAGAATGCAAAGAAAGGATACAAGAAAAGCATACTTAAAAGTGACATTCCTCTCTCGTTCATATAGCTTTTCATTTTACTTAATCACAGTATGCTTTTTCCTGCACTGAACCGCTTTTAGCAGAGTGTCTCTTACCGTATTTTTCAGGAAGCAAAATAAATTCTTAGGTACTAAAATAAGAGAAAGACTGACATGATTTTTTCAATGAGTTTTGGAAAGAAAAAAATACTTTTCACTGCAACCTAGAACATTCTAGAGGGGATGCAGCACAGCACAGATTCCAGAATTTATAGCATTTTCCCACGGCACATTACTTTAGGGTCAGAAGAAGAAAACACCACACTGAGATGATGAATCACTGATTATTTTAGCATAGGCATAGAAGAGATGGGTGTTTCCTTTACTGAACTCCCATGACACACTTCCCTGCAGCATGCAGGGTCTAAACAGCATCTGAATGAGGGTTATAGCAGTCACTCTGTAAGCACTTTGCTGATCCTGCTCCCACCAGAATCAGTGGCCAAGTTGCTGCCAAGTTCAAGTTCAGGGTGTGCATGCTCACACGCAGCTGCAGGGCCTCGTGTGAGCACCTTAGTCTCACAAAGACTGAAATACCATCCTCACAAAATCAGAGCTGACGGTTCCCCCAAACACTGTTTAGAAATTACTCTGGGTTGCTTGGTAAATACAGGGGGCGTGGGGGCCACACAACACTGCTGCCCTTTATATGTCTTAAACTGTTCTGCCCAATTGGAAGGCTGAAACAGCAATGACTTCTGCACCAAATATGAAAAGTTATTTCTGTTACATTTAATTTTGTGAAGGTTTTGAAGTGAGTCAGCAGAGGGACCAAAATGCTGAGGGATGCAGTGGTGGCAGAGACTAGACACAACCTAGACAAGCACCAGGACGTTAAGAAAAGGGAAAAGGGAGAGTGGCTAACTATGAGAGAAGACTGCTTCTTGATGCTCGATTTCTATCACATCCAGGGAATAAGCATTTTGCACAACTTCTGTGAAGACAGAAGACTCCATCAGTGCTACCCGATTTATCCTCAGTTCCTTCTGGTAATGGAAACAACTTTCAGCATCCAGATTTCTACTTGACTTATGTAATGTTGGTTAACATTTAATGTATGATGGAAGCATTCATTAATATGTATTATCAATAAAAATTACCATTGCTGTTAATTGTTTTTTTTTTAAAACCGATCTCAGTGCTCATAAGTGAACTAGAGACTACAACACTGAAGGACATTTGGAACTAAGAATGACTAACACCCAGAGTTACTTTGCCACAACTTCTTTGTGCATCCCAAGCTACAAATCCATATATGTATTTCAGCTAATGGAAGGATACTCCCTCACTATCATGTTCCCATTCACTTGTTTCAACATTGCAATTAAATGAAGGAAAAGGTCAAAAATGTTCAGTGTGTGACTCCAGCCTGTCTGTGTATCTGTAAAGTCAATACCAGCTTCTTTAGGTGTGAGCATTACTTATTAACAAAGTTGATTCCTTCTTGAAAATAGGAGAAACAGCCAATTGTGGCACAAATAATGGAATGAGGACTCATCCTCAAATCCAGAAGCTTCACAGGTTAGAAGAATATTCACAAACCCCTGATATATCAGATTTCTCACAATTATAAAATCACATAAATCAATATAAACTTGATTTAACTTGGTGTGTTTGTTTATTTTAAAAACTATTAATTGGGGAAGGTGTTGCTCATTCAACCAGTTTGTTGTTACATTTGTAATAAACGTATAGTCATTTAGAAATTTTTTTTTCCTTTCTTCACTGTCAGTCACTATTTACCATTTTGCTGTTCAGCAAAGAAGCTTTTGGAATATTTGCTGTCAAAATGAAACAACTGTACCAAAAATTATACTGGCACAATTGTAATGATTACTGCCTATAATCTATATCTGTGCTCTAGCTGATTCCTTACTAGTCATCCTCAGCAAGCATCAGCCACACTACTTCAAGAGTAAACATGGTCTTGCTTTGGAAAGATAAAGGGTAGAGAATGAGAAGATACAATCTCATGAAAAGTAATATGTAACAGGATAATTTTTAGTAAAACAGGAAAAAATACATCAAACCTGTTCCTCTTTAGACAACCTACACAAGGAGTAAGATCACCACCATAAGTGGACTTCGACTATGTACAAGTGCCAGTGCAGCTAAAGAGGTTTCTTCCCTTATAGAATCTTCCCATAACAAGAAAACAAAATATTTTCTTCTAATTTTCCAAGGAAAGCTCTGAATGTCAAAAGAAAAGTTCATAAATTAAGTATTCTAAAACCAAATTTATACTGTTTTATTCTAATATGCTTTTTACCATAAACATACTAATTCTTGGCCTAATCCACTTATTCAAGATTTTTGTCTCTTCTGTTTAAATCCCTAAATGCTTCTTTTTCACCGTTGGTTAATTCTTCACAGTACAGCTGCGCATAGAGCCCTATGGACACTACTACACCTCACAGAGTACGAAGATCTCTGCCACAAAGCCATGAATCTAGAGATAAACTTTTAAAGGTAGGGATTTACCATCTTGGCATTTACTGCTAAAAGACAGTACAAACTGCCTAAGAAATTAAAACTGAAACCCACTGTTTTAACTACTGAGATGAACCTCTTCTCAATACCACGCTCTTTCTTTCCCATTCTGTCTTTGCAATGCAATTTTTGAATAATCAGCAGTTTAAATACAACTACCTTAAAAACGTGTTGTCATACTAAGAGGGCGCTTTAAAGTGTTGTAATTCTGGGAATTTAAGAGAGAGACAAAGAGGGACTGAAGTGCTGGGAAATGAATAATCACACCTTAGTGGCGCTTCCTGTCCAGTCAGTTAAATCAGTCCTAGTTCAAGAAGCACCATGGCCTTCAGCGGCAGATAGTACATAGCCAAAATGTGGTTAGTACCTCATAAAGCACGAAAACATTTGAGCTATTGCCTGTATAATCTTGCATTTATGACTTCATCGAATGCTACAACTGAAACCGATGCCTGTCGCTATTGCAGGATGACTCCAAAGAGTCGAGCACACAAGAGGCAACGGGCACAAATTTAAAGGCAGGAAATTTCATTTCATCATAAGCAAAACCCCTTTTACTCTGAGTATTGTTGAACACTGGCACAAGTTGCCCAGAAAGGTTGTGGAGTCTCCCTCCTTGGAGATATTCAAAACCCTAATGGACATGGCCCTGAGGAACCTGCTCTAGTGACGCTGCTTGAGCATGGGGTCGGACAAGACGACCTCCAGAGATGCCTTCCAGCCTCAGCAATCCTGTGATTCTGTGTGAGAAGGTATCTAACATACAGAATAAAGACTGAGTCCAGCAAACTCTTCTGCAATCAATGTTGGGGTTTTTTTTCAAACATAAGTGAACACGGGGAATTCAAGGAAAGCACTCACATACAATGAATTACTTACAGGTGTTAATTTTTTGCAGGATGAGGATAGGTTTGGGACTTCTAGAGGGGTATTGAAAATAATGTGATATTGACTTACAAAAGAATTTCTCTCAGGACAACCTGCAATTCCAGCAGTGGAACAAATTAATAAGATAACCATTCTGCTAAAAGAAATTGTTCCCTTGTAAGTGTAAATCAGAAATAACTTCATACTAGTCAATTAAGATAGATACACAACTGTGGAACTAGGTTAGTGTTAGGCATCTTTCTGCAAGGCAGAAACTGTCTCCTTGTCACCCAATTCAGTGCCCAGTGTAACATCCGAATCTTTTAAAGCCCTGGAAGAGCAACTGGCCTGTCTCTAAGAAAATGACACCCAGGCACTGGGATCAGCTCAGAGGCTTGCTTCCCAACGGGTGGATTTAAATACGCTTGCGGTCCAGATAAAAGGGAGAATGCTAAATGCATGCCTCTCGGGACAGGATGCTCCCAGGAGAGCAGGCCTTCAGCATCTTTCTGTAGAGATGGCTGAAAGATCATTGATGCTGCCGGAGTGAAAGGAAGATAAAGTTTTTCTGCTGTTGTGGTTCACTGCTCAGAGGTGCCTGGCTCTTTTGCTAGATGGGAAATGAGAATTGATTGGAGATTCCACATTAGGTGGCTGACTCCATGTAGAAGGGACACCAGAGGTAAGACCATCCTTCCACCAAGTCTTCCCCAGCATTATTCCCTGCTGTCTGATCTCAGTGACTGCCTGAAAAAAAAGAACTGTGGAAGGATGGTTATCCTGCTTTTTCTGTCATCTCTTTCTTGTATGTACCATAACAAAAAGGATGATCTGTAGGGCAGAAACTAAGCCCATATTTGCACAGTTCCAAAAGTGTACCCCGCCAACAGGTATGCCAAAATAAATAAGAATTCAGTATCTAGTTTATTTATCACCAGTCAGTGGGGTAGGGGGCAAAACATGGTGTTTACAGATATGCAAGATCTTCAAAAAATGAATACTGATGTAAATTATGTCACATCAGTGCTCAGGGAAAATGCTGCTAAGAAAAATCAGAGCAAAACCGAAAACATCAGTAACAAAGGCATCAGACTTTTCCTGTGTAGAAAAGAAAGAAAGAAATACGAATCTCTGCCTTGCTTATGGTTTTAAGAGTGGGAAAGCCTCTCACCTTACTTAAAATCACAAGATGAATGGAAAAAACTATAAAATCAATGTTATGGAAATAATTATTTTATTTCATTTTGTACTTATGTTATATGTCCTTCAACAGTTTCTCTAATTCTTTAGGCAATGCGAATATTTGTTGCAAGTTGCTTATCTCACCAATATGAAATGGAAGCAAGACTTATGCCCTTGAGACATGAATAATAATAATATTGAACATCTGACTCAGTCCACCAGGGCAGTAATTTGGTCAGGAGTAAAGAAATAAAATCAGAATTCATAAAGCACTAAGAGAAAAGCAGAGAACTCAGCCACGCAGTCTACAAAATATGCTTCCTGTTTCCATGCAGATTTCAGTTTAGCTCTCAGTTATTTAGCACATGGAAGTCTTAAAAAAACCCATGGTGTAAGTAACAGCTGTGGGGTCACTGAAAAGCTGGGGGCTACGTTACATAAAAGTTGGCTATAAGATGAAAAAGCAGGTTCTGATGTCCCTCCAGTACTTTTTATGAGTTATCTCTTGAGATTTTAAGACACCTGAACTCCTTCTCTGCCTGAGGAATTATAAGTGACCCGAAGTGTATAGAGTGTGTGCATCTCCTGACAGAGACCAAAACTTCCAACTGTGAAACATTCGCAGGGAGACGTCAGCCTGGTTATCCGTGACTGAACAAACGCGTGTGCCAACAGGTAGATCATCTGCTCTTGTTTTTTGGTGGTTTGTTTTTGTTTTTTGGGTTTTTTTCCTATTTCAATTCTTTTCAAGAAGCATTTGTCACAAATACGCAGCAAATTAATTTTCCATCTTAGATTATAGGATTAACCAAAAAGCATTATATCAGATAGCCTCAGCAAATACAGCAGTTTGGACTAAACTAAAATTTAATCTTAAAGGGTCTTGCTGATATAAGTGGATTGCGGTTTACACCTAACACATGGTAGTTGCTAGTAAACTATTTTTCATTGTTTCTCGCACACTATTTGCAGGTGAGATGTGGGAGCGTGACAAGCAAGTTTGCGGTGCTAAAAATATAACATCTTGGGGGAACTGACAGATTCCATGCCAGAATCCATGATTTAATAAAATAGCTTGCACTTCCTTGTATTAATGTTCCAAGTGGAATACAGTGCCACAATACAAATTCATTTTTCATATATCCAACATCCCTCCCTGCCAAGCACATTTCTTCTCTCAAGCTGACATCTTCTGTACTTGAGAACATCAAAAAGGACAGTAAAAAGCATTTGCAAGATCACATTTCCACAACAAGCTTTCTACAGACTTCATTCTGAAGCACAAGTCTGCATGAAGCTCTTGTTTGGTTCAACTCAACAGCCTATTTTGCAGCTCTGACTCCGCTGGTTTAACTGTGTGACTCAGCCAGCAGCAACAGAACAGTTTGGATGCTACCAAAATGAGATTCACCACAGTCATGATTTGTTGCTTTGTTTCTTTTTTTTATTTTTACCACTGTAAAACTAAAAGACACCCTTACTGTCAAATCCATCTTTACATTTTACCCCCCCAAAAAGTAATATTCCCCTGAGGCTGGGATCACCTTTAGGTGTGACAGTCAATCAAGTGAGTAATAAAGAGGATTAATGTAATTTCTATCACAGAGGTGAAGTTATCTTGGAACATAAACATCCAGGGGAACTTCAACTCCTGCACAAATTTTCCATGCAAGTTAGACACTCTATCAAGGTTTCAGAGGCTTTAACTGTATCAATTTAGGTAGAGCCATAACAGTGTCTCCAGGCACTGCAATTCAACACTTGATGTCATTTAAATGTTAGACAGATCACTAGCCTTAGTTTCTGACCATGTAAATAGCATCGTCTCAAGCAACCTCCAATGGGGAGGTTGTGGGAGTTAGCCTGGGCCAGGTATGGATGTGACCACTTCACTTTATTGGGTGAAATAGTTCAGTTCTAGGGGAGCGTGCCATTTTCCGCCAGCAGGTCTCAGCACCTTCTGGACATACTCAAATCACCTGTATAGATGTAGCTGAAGAACTGACTCATAACCTATTCTTAACCCTGATGAAGTAATGAGGACTTCTGCCACGGAAGCTAATGGGCTGTGATTTTAGGTACAGCCTTGCCAAGGTTCACACAGTGAGGATATGCATGCAGCACCCAGCTAACGCTGCTATGCTGAGACCCCATCACCCGAAGCCCAAAGCCTGGTGCCACTGCTGCTAACCCCACTTGGTGTCCCCACACACCTGCTGCGGCTGGTTGTGGATCAACTGGCGGCTCGCAGCCGGCAGCACCCAGAGCACGAAATAGGCAGGGATGGTCCACTGCAGCAGAGGAAATGTCCCGTAAAAATGCACGTTCCCCGCCAGCAGCCTAACACTAAGGATCTTCCCACACTGCTGGACTGGGCCACAGGCACGCTGGTGATCTGGCCTACATAGCAGAGCCATGGCTTAGCTTTCACCCCTGTCCTGTGGCCAGATGAGAAACATTCAGACAGTGGATTTCTCAAAAGCTTGAAGGATCCACATACACCAGCTTTCCACTCTGTAAATAAATCACTCACACTTCCCCGCCACGATAATGCACTGTGAAACCAAACTCAAACTGTTTCCAAGACATTCAGATGCTATGTCCACCAGCAGCACATAAGTCTTTACATAAATAAAATTAATTTATCCAATGCCATAGAATGAAGCTACTTGACATTAATGACAAGGAAACTTCTTATGAATGACTAGATTTTGTAAATTAGAAAGGAATAAACTCCATTAAAATATGGCTATCACAAATTGTGCTGCATTTATTTGACAAGTTAGAGCTCAGTAATCTGGCAGATATGCTGTACTACATTTTGTAAATGCAATTAAGCCTGAGTAGTATGAGACATCACTACAGCATCTGCTACTAAATCCTTACTGAGGGCTGTAAAAGGGAGACAAGGATTTCTTTTCTTTCCTCCCTCTCTTTTTTTGGGAGATTATAAAGTGAACTGCTTAATGAAGTGCAGATTATCATTATTTTACCGAACATAACCGTGACACAATATTTACACATAATTAATTTATCTCTGACTTTCCCAGCCATAAAGAAGCTCAGAACACAGGGGAAATGGATGAGGAAAAAAGAAAAAAAGAAGAAGAATTTCAATTTCTTTGCCATCTTTTAGGGCAAAAGGGAGGAAACCGTGGAGAAAAATACCCAAAGTTAGTTGCTGGTTGCAGAGTGATCACAGTGATGCTAAATACAGCTCCCAACATCAGGGAACTGTGCACAGATCTGTACAAGGGTGCAAGGGGGGAACCCAGCTGCCAAGGAAGCAATGCAGCCAGGCCCTGGATCAGGCCAGCATGTTCCCCTGGTCAATTCCTTTGTCATTCCAGTCACTCATCCCTATTCATGAAACTGAGAACATATCTAGTTTTTCTCATACCAGTATCTCCTGTGCTGTCCAATCCTCTGGATAATCAGAATCGATAAGCTACCTCATGAGCATCCTCAATTCCAATTACCACTGAAGAAATGCGGAAGTTGAATTAAAACTTACGAATATCAAGAATGAAAATGAAAACAAACTAATATTTCTCTTATTTACCTTCTAGATCTTCCATCACAAAACTGGGACTAGAAACTGCATGAAGAATATAAATAAGAAGTTCACATTCAGTCTTTTGACCTTGGCAGCCAGATTTCCCTGATGCTCCTCAGAACCTGCAACATATCTTCAGCATCCCCAAAAATGCTGTTGTCCCAAACGCTTTTAAGGACTGTCATCCCTGATTCTCTATTGAGAGCTAGTAGTAAACTGAAGTACCTTTTCTCCTTTACACTTTAAATACAGAGAGGAAATTTAAATCTGCATGTTTAAAAAGCTTGCTTCTGAGATATAAACCTCACCCCATCAGACCTCAGAAAAATTTTCATTCACAGCAGGCCATATCAAACTATAATTAGTTTAGTAAAAAATCTGTTAGGTGTTGAATTTGCCTTTAATAAAGAGGTTGCTCCACATCTGGCTAAATCCTCATTACAAACCAAGTCTACTTGGGAGTGAGTTAAAAACACACATCATGATTAGGTGTCAAATTTATGATTTATAGGACACATTTATGGGAAAGGTGGATCTCTGATTCAATTGCCAGGGAGTAAATAGACAAATAAAAACATATTTGTCATGAAATAAGCATCGTTTTTCAGGGTGGAGGCAACATCAGGATGAGACTTGTTGATTCCTGAGTACCAGCTGACACTGTGCAAATACCCTGAGAGCTTTTTAGCTGAAGGAAACAGGAAAAAATACATGAAGTTAAACTTGAGAACAGGTAGCTATCAGCTGTGGGGTAGTTGTTTATGTTTGAGCATCTGTCTCTAAATACAGCAGCTATCCTATCAGTTTTATATTTTCAATAGTACATATTCTTTATGTTTGCCTTAAGTAATAGTGATGCCAGTGATGTTGGAAAACTACAGTCCATCCCTCAGTCAATCAATTCTAACCAGGGGGACTGGTCCACTCTTTAGCCTCTCAATACCCCAAACACATGGTCTCCAAGATGCTGCAGTGTGCTCCTCCACTAATCTGCAAGGCATAGTTTAAAAGTCAGTAAAGTAGGATATCAGTTTTGAAGCCACACATTTGAGTAGCAAGCATTAAACAGTCTTCATTGCATTTAGCAGGATAGCAGGAAGACCATCTGTATAGATGAGGAAAACTGCCTTCACAGCAAGTACTCCTGTGCTTCACCTTCCTGTCAAATCTCTCCTCCAGACTGCTTCGTTGTTTTTCCTTGCCGCCTTCTTTGCTTCGCTTGGTCAGTTCTTTGTCCTTCCTGTAGCTTGTGAGCAGGGTAACACCACCAGCAGCAACACTGCTCTCCAGCTGAACAGAGAAGGGCAGTTCCTGCAGCCCTTGGCCCATCCCCAATTGTGCATGGTGGAGCAGAGAGAAGGAAACAGAGGAAAGAAAACTTGCTCAAACACTCAAGAGAAGGGAGAAGTGAGCGGAGCTGCCACTGAGCTGCTGGGCCATCTGCTCCCCCTGGCCTAGCTCTGAGAAAGGTGTAGGCGCAGAGCTAGAAGGGGAAACAGCGCTAACTCCTTCACCTCCTGAAGCAGCTCTGATTCACTGCTGCAGGCAACTGATCACCCAGGAAGATTGCTTCCTGTAAAGGAAAGAAATTCGAAGGTCTGTACTTTGCTGAATTATCTTGTAATTGCTTTTATCCTAACAAAGAAAGAAATGTAAACCAGAGAACAATCCTGCACGAAAAGGACTTTCTGAAAAAACAGGCAAACTAGCTCTCTATCAGCTGATTTTCTCTAGCTCAACAGGAATATAAAGGGGTTTTGTGGTGGTGTTTTTTTTTTTTCCACATGTGCACAGAGATTTATTTCTAGCCCTACATAGCTGAAGGTACAATTTTCACTATGTGAACTGCCTAGATAGTTCCAGGAACACAGAAGAGCAGGTCATCACATTATTATTGCACAGAATACTTCATAGAGGACAAACTAAAAGCATGGCAGGGAAAAAAACTATGCAAACTTCTTTTTAAAAAGGTTTGCCTATTTAAAAGCATGAAGATTGAACAGGAGGTTATGAACTAGATATTTCTAGTTTCCATCTGATTCTTGAATTTTGCAGACATAAGCAGTATAATAAAGGAGGAGGAGATGAGGAAATAATGTCAGCTTCTAAAAACCACATTGTTTCTTCTTGTCTTGATTTATACAGAAATCCAAATATAATAATATACGGATTCCCTTAATTGTAATTAACAGGGCAGAGGTTGTGATTCATAAGGGTATAATTACTGTATTTTTCCAGAAGAACACAAATGAGAATAACTTTGAAAGAACAGAAGAAAAAAGTATCACAAGAAAAACTGAATAGAAAGAATGTAGAGTACTATTCCAGCTCAACAAAAAACGACAACGCTAATTATAAATCATGCAATTGCACAGGAAAGTCCAGTTCACACTCACACTAATTAAAGGATGTCTTCATGAACAATCTAAAAAGCCATCTGAAATTAAATTTTCTTAAAGGATTAAAGCTGCAAAAGCAATGGAAATACTTAGACCTGAACAGCAAACGGCCAAAGGCACATGATGTTCCAGAGCAATGCAGAAAAGAGAAACGTCAGAAGCATTTATTTTTGAATTCCTTATAAACAAGCCAAATTGGAAGGCAAGATACCTTCAGTTTACCCTAGCACACAGTGTTCACAATCGTTTCCCTTCTTTCAATTACTATATACCATTAGTACTCAGTGAATTAGATTGTTTCAGATAAATTAGCAAAGAATTCAGGTGTTAAAATTAGACCCGCTGAAATAATTATTGTTCAGCTGGAAGACTGCAACTATACACCATAATGTGTTCTGTAAGCACTATTCCACTTTTCAGTAATTAAATATTCATTGGACTACAGATAGAGACGGACTGACTCGGCAAGCCTAAGGGTTCAGAGACAGGAGATCAAAGCTCAAACCTTTGCTCCAAATAAGGCTTAAATGAGATTTGAATGTGGGATTCCCTCTGTCCTGGGGAATGCCTAACTGCTTGGTATTTGGGACTATGAAGTGAGGCAACACTGTTATTTCAGCTCCTGAGAGCAAATCAGCTCCTTCTCCTGAGGAACTGAATCTTTTAACAGTTGAGCTTCCTCTATATACAATTTCAAGACACTGTTCACACTACTTCTAGCCTAGTAAAACAAATAGTGTCATGGAACATCGCTAGACAGACACGCATCCCTACACGGCTCCCTCTTGCAGGAGGATGAGCAAGTTTACCTGTAGGGATGAAACCTGTGCCATGCAAGGCCAGGAAACGGGCTTCAGCAGAGATGCAACTTCAGAGGCCACAGCATCAGGCAGATTTCTTGGAAGCACCGAAACCAGCAAGTAACTACATTCTACTTCACAGCAGACATATTCACAAGCGAAATGTCAAAGAGCACTGGAAGGATTTTGCTGGTAAAAGTTCCACCAGCACTGAAACCTGGGGAATTTGGAAGACGACAGTAACACAAATTTGCCCAGATTAGACTCTTTAATTACAAGCAGTCATCCTCAGCAGAAAGGAAGGCGATCAGGAGAGCCTGATGTCCCATGACTGTTGTTTCTGAGGCAACTGATGTGGTCAAGAGTTTTCAGACAACTAAAGGAGAAAAGAATTACTATGAAATTAATAGAGATGTATCGTGTAATGGGGTGGGAGGGGTGGGGGGTACAAAAAGAAGGCCAAAAGAGAATTTGCAAATGATGTGGCATATGACACCACACATGGAACCTTGTCTGAACTAAAAAAGACAGTCTTATAATTTGCAGAGGATAGATACATTCCTAATAAAAATGAGATTGTAATTTGGATCAGTAAGAATATAAAACAGAGAAAGAATAGTTCCAAGTATTAGAATCAACCCTTGATAAAGCAAACTAAAATTTAACAATCGAAAGAAATTATGTACTAGAATTAGGCTTATCACAAATGACAACACTTTTGCATAGGACAGTATCCGAAATATCAAAAAAAAAAAGACCTGAGGCAGTAAGGCAGGCAGAGTTCAAAGCAGTAGCACAGCAAAAACAACACACACAGTTGCATACACTGTCAAAATGAAAATAAGCCAAGAAAATGCCCAGGAGATACAAAAATTTTGCAAATGTGGTCAGCACATATATAGCATAGATGGGAAAAAACACAGTCTTTTTTGATCAGCATTTTTGTAAGAGTAATACATGATGTTGTGAAGAAAGTGGGGAGACAGAAGACAAAATAGACAAGCGGATCGCAGCTGACAGATCAGACATTCATGCCTGCCAAGGTTCCATATATATTTGATAGTGTATGTATGCATGTTGGGAAACTGCAGCAAACTCAGGTGTTGACATTGCCATTTAAATTTAGCAAATTGGACAAAATGGCAACACCCCCCTCATAATCCCAGAGGAAATGGCATGGAGGCCCTTTCAGCCTACAGCTTTCATTTGGAAGATCTCAGAAGGCACTAACCACAGCAAGATGAGAAAATGGAGGTGCTGCGATAAGAGGATTCACAAGCTCTTAATATTTAATTTTCTAGAAAAGCCAGCAGGCCCAAGCAAGACTGCTTTAAAAATTAATCAAGCAACATTTGTGAGCTGAAGTCAGGAAGCTACTCGTATGCTCTTGAACTTGGCTGTTATATTCATTTGATCTTCATTTAGTTTTGTACTCTTATGGATTGACCTCACCAGACCGAACCTGCGAGAGGTATTTTGAGGCTCCTGTTTGGCATATGCAGGCACTGAAACAAGAAACAAATACGGTCTTATTCTCAAAGGCAAAGAAGGAAGCCTGAACAGCACTCAGATAAAAGCAGCTTCAGAAGCCGCAGTAGTTCATACACGGACTGCACAGGGCTTGGGGCTTTCCCGGAGGGTGAGAAACATAATGGTAAGGGCCACCGACTAACTGATTCCCTGCGCTAGCTGTGTGACAGACTCCGTGTGACTGCTAGAATGTTCCAAGGAAACTCTCTTAATCAAGAGTAATTCTTGAAGAAAAAAAAAAAAAAAAAAAAAAAAGAGCCTTGCAGGTACTCTACAGCCACTTTAAAGTAGTTTAGCAATTACAGAGTAATGATTGTAACGAGGTAAATATCCCTTGTGGATCAGAAAGGTTTTGAGTTTCATGAGAAGTGTGCATTTCTAAAGGGTTTTTCTTGGTTTCAGCCTCTCTCTAGACAGGAATTAAGGCTAAATTCGTAGCAGCAATGTCCTATAGACTAATGGATGTCTGGCCTGAGAAATTAAAATCTCTAGTCATTCTGATAATGGCTTCTGCTTATTTCATTATAAAGTCTGTATTATAATGTATCTCAGAAGCTATTTTAGCATCCACCACATTTTTCAAACTGCCATTAGTAAAAGATAAGGAGAAAAAATTTCCAGTGCATTAAATCCAGACACTTACATTCCAGAAAGTTCCTATAAGAGGAATATTCCTGGCTTTTCTGTCTTTAGAAACAATAAGCATTGCAATAAACAGTTGTGGTTCCTACTGAACAAATTCCTACATTGAACCAAAATTTACTCATTTGCAGTTAACTGAAACTATAATAAAGGTAAGCCCAGGAATTTTTCAGTATTTGTGAGTCTTTCATTCTTTAGTTTCTTTATTTACATGAGAAAGCAGCTTATAATTATAAAATCTTGTAGCTGTTTGAGGATGATGGAAGTGATTTCTGCATCAGGCTGAAATGGATTCATTTCACTTTATTTTCATAGCATCTGAATGCTTTTTGTAACGTTACACAACATGACATCGACTATTTGTTTCTTCATCTGCTGCCCTGGAGTCCAGTGGAGTCCTGTATGGCTCACACATCATATATAAATGTGGTTGTACATTTATTATTTTCTAGGAAAAGGTGGTGCAATGGGTGACAAGAACTTAATTACCATGGACAATACATTCCAGTATTCCGTTCATGCCTCTAAGAAAGTGCAAGGTCATGCTCAGGCAGTATGTAACTCATTATAGAAATAACTATTGTATCAGAGAAAAAAAAAATGAGCAAATCAATCAACTATGTCTTTTGCTGATTACCAAAATATCTTTGAGCATAGCTCCCGAAAGAATTTTCTTTTGCAAGTATTTCACCTTGCATGGTTTTACTGTTTCTTCAAGCATAATTATAGCAGTGTTTGTGAACAAAGCATACAAGGCACTAAATTTTTACCTGTTCAAAATATTGGCAGAAATTTAATATAATACAGTCTGACTTCTACCGGCACTGATCTGAGGAAATGATTTCCAAATTCAGCCTGCAATACTATGGCATCCCACTTGTACACAAGTGAATTCCAAGACAAAGTGTTATCATTTTTCACATGAGAAATTTATACCAATATTATGGTAGAATATAATATTAAACTATCATACATTTTAGCTCAGGAGATTATTTAAAAGGAAACTGTTGAGTCATATTATGCATTTTGACCCCTCTTACCTTTTTTATTTTGGCTTAAAGTTACTGACTTTTTATTTAAGATAACTTTCAATTACTTATTAATAATGTTAGAACTTGAATCATGAATTGTCCATTGCTCTATATATGCTAATGTCAGCATAGACCAACTTGTGTCTTCATAACTTTCCTATATCCCCAAAATCTCATCCCACTATAGTGTCTTAAATTCACTGTCATAAATTGTGAGTAGAAAATGCGGAGATCAAATTCAGTGCCATGCAGCGAAGAACATAATTCAGTCTTCCAGGAGATAAGACTTCAGTTTGGCACCGATCTTTTCCATTAACAACAAAATCTTTTAAGCAAACCTAGAGTGGCTTTATCTGACCAAATGTGTAGCATCAGAGCTGGCTACCTTTGACTCCGCTATAGTCACTGGAGAGGTGCCATTAATTCAACTGATTTTAGATGTCTACTTCAGGACGAGATAAATAGCACCCTTTCTAAAGAGCCCTGCTTTGTTCCACTAAGCATGCAGGTATCCTCAAGTGACTAACTGCAATACAGATATCGGAGATGACTAATATTAAGTGAGATGAGTTCCTCTTGCTCATACCCACCTTCTGGGGTGATACAAAGAGTATCACAAAAGACATTTAATAACAGCCATTACAAAGGGTACGATCATCATCAAACCAAAGCACTGCATTAACTTAGTTTTTGCTTTTGCTTGCTACCCTTTTACCCCTGGGAAGTTGCCCATTTCTTCTGACTCTATTCCACATTCTTTAAAAAAGGAATGGCACCACATTCACTACAGCCGTACAAATGATTAAATATTTGGATAATTACCTTAGTTTTAAAATGTTGTGATCCAAAAATTTTAATCATAACACCATTATTTTCTAGGACTTGATAAAGATACTGAAGAATTTTTGGCTGTTTGCAAAATAGTTGGGAAATGAGAGGAAATGACAGCTCTCCCACCTGAGAGCGAGCCAGAGGGCTTACTGGCAGCAGAACCCCTCACCTGCCCTTCACACCTCCCTGGGGCGTTCTGAGAGACAACAGGCACTAGCTGAACGTGCAGACTTCTGATATAAGGAAAATCTTTTCACGCCCTGGAAGATGTTGCCCAGAAGAACTGTGGTATCTCCATCCTTGGAGACATTAAAAAATTCACTGGACAAAGTCCTGATGTAATTGTGAGGTGGAGAAGAGGGCTGGAGTAGAGGACCTCCAGAGTTCCCTTTCAACCTCCATAATTCTGTTGCTGTACTGAGCAGTCATGCTGTGGAATGGTGACTTGACATTATGAGAAGAAAGCTCAGAAACATCCCATAACTACATTACACTTCCTTAATGAAATAATTTGACGGATTAGTAAAAGTTCTGATTTACGTTGGCACATGAAAGTAGATTAAATGTATCAAACCTGATAATGATTTTACAACAGTTCATTTGTAAAAGGGTAGCATTTAATATGACAGAGCTCACAGTGGAAAGGAAAAGCACAGCCAAACAGTGAATCTGTGTTATTGAAAGTGAAGAGTTTAACCTTGGTATCTTTACTGACATTAGTAAGACCACAGAAACAAGCTTTGACATAAGAGTCTAGTCTGCACGAAATTTTCACAGACCACAGCAACCTTTAATAACATTTTGTGAAATTTAAATCTCATGCCATTCCAAAGAGTATTTATTTAGAGCAGAAATGAAAGGATGGCTTTCTTATTATCCATAATTATTTTCTATTCTTTAGCTTCCTATAAAAATCATTTTCAACAGTAAAAAAAGATTTTACTTCTGGAAGAAAGCACAGAGACTTTAGAATAATGATTTGTATTTGATTGATAGACTCTTTCTCTTACTGCAGTCAATGACATTTCCATACACAGGGCTCTGACAACATTAAAGGAATTAAAAAAATAAGGCTTGTGTTCCTTCTGTTTTTCTATTTGCTAATACAGTTTTGTAAAACCTTTGACTTTGACTGGAAAACTAAATACACTGCTTAGTCAAACATTGCACCGGTTTATGTATTTTGCTTGGCACCATTAAAAGCAATCAGACTTTTAAAGTGCACAATTAAAAGATGCATGCATCTTTGCAAAATGGGGACCTATACCGGTTCATACTAAAAGGACGGATGGTCTTCATCCCAGTGAAATTCAACCTCACTGATTTTGTAGAAGAATTTTTCCACATGGCAACATTGGATAGAACAAGCTAGATCCCTTTAATGACAACCAAAAATACCGTGCTGGTATGCAGCTGTAAAAAACCCACACAACAGCTTCTGCTGGAAAAAAAAAAAAAAATCATGCTCCGTTTGCAACTTTTGCATTACTTGTTTACAGGTTATGAGTTATAAATGACTTTTGTTTCTTCACTTGCCCTTACTCCCACTGACATTTTTCTGTGGCTCTGTAGTTGTATTTTCATTATGTTTATGCACAGTAAAAGGTTTTCTGTTATTTTAATCTTTCTTGCTTTTGGATGAAAGAACTGTTCAAACCATGAGACAGACACTGAAAAATCAACTATTCAGAAAGAGAGTGCTATCAAATGTTCACAAAAGTGTATAAGTGTTTGCAAAATTTGGGCTCAAACGTACAATACTCCTAACATTAGAGTAGAAAGTGCTCACTACCTGGGAAGTTGAGTAGAGTGGCTGAATCACCAGGAAAGAATAAAAGAGGACCACTTGGTGATCTGGGAAATGAAAGATATTCTAAGAATAAAAATAATGTTCCAGGAATAATATATATATGTATATATTAAAAAAAAAAAAAAAAGAAAAAAAGGAGAGAAGAGACACTAAGAGATATGCATCAAAACAGTATGTATCCTTGGTTTGGAAAGACCAGGAATACAATTTCATACGGGTTTTATGATTTTTTTCTTATAATTTTTTTTTTTTCTAAAATAATGATATAAATCAGAGAACTGAAGCTCAGGAAATAGTTTCTATTTTCTTATCTATTCTGGAATCACAAACCTCTTCGTGCAGCACAATAAAAAGTAACAGATTCTCTGTTGATATAAACTGGCTTATTAAACCAGTAGGGCTCACAATCTTCACAGAGCAACACATTCTTATGGGTTAGACGTGAACTATATGTTATTTTAATGCTAGTTTTACTTCCATCAATCCAAATGGGAATAGATTGGGTTTTTCAACCTTCAAGTCAAAACAATAAACCTGTCCACCTTACTGTGAAAAATTACAGAGGTGATTTCAAAGTAGAATTCAAGTCATGAAGTTTATTTTGAACTCTCTTCATTAAGCTTGAACAAGTAATGGTTGCAACATCCACCTCCAAATATTTATTACAGTCATTTACTATGAGCTGAAAAACATCATTAGTAGTTTTGTAACCTCTTGCTAGACATTTTTAAAGAGATCCATCATAGGCAATCTGTAGAACAGAGCATGAGAGTAAGGATAATTACCAAGAAGAGAAGAACCACTGGAGTAATTGAATGCTGTTTGAGACATTAACGTACCAAAATACAATAAACCTATTTCCCTGTCTTGTTTCATCACTGAAAGCATGCCTATGTACATGTTAGCTGTGTGGGTAATCCTGTTGGTTTTGGTGGCATAGAGCTATTTGACTGAAGACAGTATATCGATGTTAATGGAATTGCATCTCATTTTCTTAACTCCTTTATGCAAATTTCTCATCTTCATTTGCAATGTTAAAAGAAACACACTGCTATATGCAGTGCTATATGCAGTATGAGCTATATGGAGTATGAGCTACTAACTTCAGTAGGTTTTGAAATGTCTTTAAATTAACAAAAATATTCTTACTGTCTTCAACGGACAGTCAAGTTAAAAATGTAGTGTGCTGATCCAGAGAGGTACTGAGACTTCCTTTGATTCTTCTTTGGAAAGGAAGGAAATAATAATTTATTTTTTTTTTTTTTAAGTTGTCATTATATGTGCAACAAAATGCCTATGAATCCTTATATCTGATACAGGAGAAGCAATAAACTCAGTAAGTTACCTTTGACAACTTTGAGATTTTATGCATTTGCCCATAATTCTTCTTCCCCCAAGGGATCAGCACTTGCTGATCTAAAAAATCTTGAAAACTAAAATGAGAATTTACTCACAAAATGGCAATTCAGGCTCTCATGCTGCTGTTCTGAATGGTTCATCACTTTGATTGCTTGGGGGGAAATATGGTATCTACAAAAGTTCGGTGACAGTTTGTTGATTTAATCGTAAAACAAAATGCAAACAATTAAAATCTAGGCCTTGAAGGAACTCCTTTGTGGATACACATGTGCATACCTTACTAATAAAAACAGCCAGTGATCATGGCCTGATGCTGTGCAATGCCAGGAACCTACATCTGCCAAGCCCAAGACGATTAAAGTGCAGAGTGCCTCAGCACGTGGAAAAGAAAGAGAGGAATAAAGGAAACTCTTTTTTTTCTAGGTATTTTCTCTCTTCCTTTTTTTACTTGTCTTTGATCTTCCCACTATTGTCCCTTCCATTGGTCTTTCTTTCTGGTTTCTAAATTCCCCATCCACTGTATTTTTCTCATTTGCTGTGATCATGCTCATATATGATACTCTCCTTAGCTCTTTTTCGGTCTTTTTTGCATTCTTTTTTCCTTCTTCTGAAACTTTAGCCTCTGTGCCTTCTCCTCACTTAAAACAAAATTAGTGTACAATTTTTATTTTTTTTTTGCCTTGGTTTAAGAGTTTTTAATTTCCTTTCCCTGGTGCCTTTTGTTTTCTCTATGCCTCCCTAAACACCATCTGCTCAACTAATTCGATTGAACATACGATCCTGGTGCCTGGGTCTCCTGTTGTACCTTTACCACTCTTTTACATCTCCCAGATTCAATGGAAATATTTTCATTTGCAATGGCATTACTGAGAGCACAACCCTAACAGATGAAACACTGATTTATTAATTCATCCTGTTTGAAGCTGTTCTACTTATGTATTCATGGGACTAGAGAACGACTCTCTAGCCTAGAAAGGCAGGAGTTAGCAGTTCCACTGAATATTCAAGTACTTCCAACAGAAGAGGCAGAGGTTATGTCCAACCAGCTAAATCATATGGGGAGAAGAAGCGAGCACAGGCTCTATACTACAGTGGTTAATAATCTGTATTTGCTTGCTGTGTTTTTGGCAAGAGGCAGGTGTGGATCAGGGGACTGACCACAGCATGTACTGGTCCCGATAGGCAACTGAATAAGGTTTCACTGCCTCTGGCTACCTCCAGCCTACACCATCCTTCAACACTGTCCCGGTAAGCTTTGCGGCCTTGAACACCTCAACATGTTCTCATACACCATCATACCATAAGGTACAGAACATATACCTTAACATTTCTGCCAGAAAACCACCAACACAGTCCTCACACTACGTAATGCACTTTGAAAGGAACTCCTGGAAGATGAGATCTTGGTTTGAATCCAAACTTTGAATGAGGCAAAATGATAGAAGGATGTCTGGAACCAAAGTCTTTAGAGGTACAGCATAACACACAGAAAAATACAGACTTTTTCAGAAAGTTTCATTAATCTTCCACCAAAGGGTGTCAAGACAGTAGGAAAAGACACTAATTAGTACTATATCATTATCCTACTTTCTGAAAGTAGAAAACATCTGGAATAGCTTGCCAAAATGGTCGTTTGGCATATTTCATTGATTTTTTTAAAATAGTCTCCAATTATTCCTTTTAGAAATAGTTGGGTTTTTTATTTAAACTCAACTAGCGTTGGATAAAAAAGACACAGTTTAAACTGCACCAAGTACCCAGAAATCAAATAATCAAGTTTTGTAAAACTGATTCAATATTTCTCATTTTAAAATAATTTTAATTTTACTTTATAAAGAGGTCTACATGCAGTGTATTAATGTGTTATTTTTACCCCAAAAAGCCAAAGTTTTTATTTCAGCAAACCGCATAAATTCAAGATGACAAAACCAAGAACTGCATGTATATTCAGTAATTTACTTCCATTATGTCATAAAATGGGAAGTTAGAGAGTAGAAGAATATTTTCCTTACGGCAATCACTTAGTGTTTTGACATTTCTAAAATGGGACACTTAACAGCGAGTAATACTGCAGAAAATATCCTCACAGAATAATAATCAAATCAGAGGGAAAATGAGGTGAAGTGTGAAGGCCTCAATGCCATGATTTGTTTAATTACATTTTTTATGAAGCCTTTTCTTCTGCTCTGCCAGGCTGTATAATTTCTTCACTAAATTTTACATATCAAACTAAATTTATATGTTAGATTGGCCACAATAGCTTTCCTCTACAAAGGTGTAACATGGCCCTGTTCCCGTCAACCCTGAAATATAAAATGAGCAAGGAAGAATAGAAGGAAACTAAGGAGGGGAAAGAAACACGAATGAAAGATGGGAGAAGAAGGAAAGAAACTGAGGACATCCAGGAAAAGGGGCAGAAAAGCTCAGATAGATGGAGGTAAAGAGACCATTTGAAGGGGGTGCCAGAAAAATTGCATCTTCCATAATGGTCCCTGACTAATGAGCATTTATTGCTGTGTTTCAGCTTTGATCTTGGAAGCTTACAAATGTAGGGGAATAGTATGCATTCGTCACTAGCAGATATTAATTACAGTTCATTCCACCCCAGCATACACTTGCCAGACCTCCCTCTCTGAGTGATCTGATGGATATACACTCACAACGAGCGCTTCTGGTGCAATCAGCTGCTCATGCAGTAACACGTGCAACCCAATAGTGATTCCTAATACTTCTTCATCTTCAGAGGAGAGGATTTAAGGACAATAATGGAAAAAGGGTATGGGAAGCTGCAAGTGACTAGGTAGGGCAAGAAATTACATTTCACATATAGCATGTCCTGTGGAAAGTAGGACGTACAACACTGTGGTTAGAAAACCACATATAAAGTTATAAAAGCCAAAGAACGTTAAAGGAGCAAGAGCAAAAGAAATATTGAACCTGAGATTAAATGTGCTTCCAATTGTGTTGCACGAAGGTTGAATTTCACTGATGAAAGCTTCTATCAGATATGTATCTTGGACCATGACGCAGCATCTGCAAATTTGCAGGCTATTTTGTAAGTATTTAACATTCTTTTGTCCAGGCAATTATGAACAACGTGCTGTTTAATTTCTAACAATATCCCTTAGGAGATCCTCAAATAATTATATTCAAATAGAAAAGTTCCAAGAACCTTGTTTGCCAATATTTTAACTCCCCTGAACAACCAACAGTATGCTTGAGAACTTTACTCATAAATACCACTGGACAGACCCTAGAAGCAGCTAAGGAGGGGCATATCCACCTTCAGCCGCAGAACCTTATTCAGGAGGGACTGCATAAGTTCTCAAAGCCATGATTTTCTCCACTTTCATAGGTATAGCCACACTTCTAATAAAATTTTCTTCATGGCTTATTTTTCAGGTTTATACTTCTGTTTCACCAGATCGGAACTTCTTTTACATTTGTTTCTTCCCTTATTTCTTTGTTTCAGTTTGAACTCCCAAATCGAGTATTTGGTTCCTTGAATCAGTTATCAATACAAATCCAAGCAGCATCAGAAATTCACCAAGTACCTGTAACATTTTTTATTTCTGCCACACCTTAAATATCTGCCTGGTTGGGTACAGATGCCAATCCTAATACCTTCTTGTCTCTACACACTGCATCTTATATGTATAGGCAGGGCTATCATACATGTTTCCTCATTAAAGTCAGAGCTGTCTGTGGAAAATATCCGAGTCCGATGGTAGAGTGGATGTTTGAACGCCAGGCTCCTGCTGCCATGGACCATTTCATATTTTCTTCACGGAGAGAGTGGTTAGGCACTGGAACAGGCTGCCCAGGGAAGCGGTACAATCACAGTCCCAGGAAGTATTCAAAAAACGTGTGGAGGTGGTGCTTAGGGACACGGTTTAGAGGTGGACCAGGCAGTTAGGTTTAACAGGTCGGACTCAATGGTCTCGGAGGTCCTTTCCAACCTTAACGATTCTATGATTCTATATCACACGCCCCTTTTCAAGATTTCCAACCTCATAATTTGCTTTCAGGCATTTTTGCCTCCAAAATAAATTTCTTTTATGTTGTTTCCGGAAAACAGACATTTTATGGGTAGGTATCTGTTGTAACCAGATTTTCATAATGGCTAAGTGCCCAAAGCAGAACGGCAAGGCCATGGATTTTGCTTCCTGGGAGATTTATTTCTCATTAACTTTTGCATGATCTTGGGCACATTTCCTGTAATCCAAGGCACTGGCTGAGTTCATAACTAGCAAGTGCTCTGGTAATACATCTTTGTGCTTTTCTGAGCACACCAGAAAGGAAAAAAGAAAAAAAAAAAAAAAAAAAAAAAGAAGAGACATTCTAAAAAGGCGAAGGAGAGTTAGATACATTGTGTAAAGCAAGATCAAGATTAGTTCTGCTTGTTTGTTCAAACCAGCCATGACGATGAAGGGGAAGAATCAGCTAGGTGCAGAACAGGTGGCTCAGTTTACCTTAGCTCCCTGATTAGACAAGAGGAATGAAGGGGAAAAAAAAGCAATTGAGCAAGATACATGCTGACAGGACACCAATTAACAGAAATAACTTCAGTGTCTAAACACAAATACAATGCTGTGTAAGAAGAACTTTGGCGGGGTGGGGGGCCAATGAGGAATGCAAAGAGAATGGAGAACCCACAAGACTTGCATGTAAGCATGTGAAGAAAACATTGATAAAATCTTAGCTATCTAGTTATTGCCACTAACAAGCATATGTTTGTTATATTTAAATATACTATGTGCTGGAATAAAAGCTGTTATACGTATGGCAAAGCTCTACAGATACATCTAGTAAGGGAAAATAATTGTGGGGAACATAATTAAAACAAGAGATGATGTTAGCAACATGATGCCAGTTGCTTAGAGATCAGGAGTTAGTTTCACTCACTAAAGACAACAGAGGTTTTCATATATACATCAATTAGACTTTGATTGTCATGATAAATATTCAAAGACTTCCTGCAAATGCCTTAATGTAAATATTACTGAAAAACTACATAAGTACGTAATTCTTGTAATGTGAGATTAAGACAAACTATCACAGACACTTAGTGAGGACCAGTAGAACTAGTACATCATTTTGGACAAAAAAATAACCTGTACTACTGCTTTTTCTTTTATATTTCGTTGTTTGTGACTAATTTTACCTTCTACAGTGTAACTCCTGCTGGCATAACTGTATCTCTCTCACACATTTTCTATTACAAATACCACTTTTTTTAAGGGGCTCACCTATTCATTCACGGGTGAAATATTTTCTTGAGACTTTTCTCACTTAAGAAAGCTGCTTTAGTAAGCAAAGCTCCTCCTAAGCCTATACTAGCTCAAGGTGGAGCCTAAACTACCGTAGCTCCACCTCAGGTGCTCAGATATTCTTTTTCTTACTTATTTTTCAGCTTTGCTCTATCTTCTCCAAAGCCAAAACCATTAACATCTCTGTCTACATGTAATCTATTAGAAAGTAATAAAATATAAGTTTTCTTTTTCTTTTTTTTTTTTTTTCCTTCTTCATTTGTCACCTTAACTGAAACAGTGATCAGCTACTAGCAACCACCAGGGTCTTTGTTGGGAAAGTAAAACAAAATTATCATCTGCCTGAACTCAAGAGGTGCCAGCCTTTACCATCCATTACAAAACAAAGTTGTGTATATTAACATCTTATTTTTATTACAGCTTGGCCTTTTTATCAAAATATACCTTCAGTGTGTATTAAACAAAAGGAGAATTTAGTAGGAAAAGCCTTTGCATAAATATTTACATTGCAGTCCGCAAATAACACATGGAAATTCAACATCTAGACTAAAGCCTTTGCTCTTGAGAAGAGTTTTAAGAATCCTCTTGATCTGAAGATTAAAGAAGGTCAAAAGGAATTATTTGAGATTATCTAAAGATGGATAGTCTAGAGATGGATTTGTCTGAAATTCTGCAAGGAGGCAATTTGCAGAGAAGTAGTTGGATATTCATCTGTCCCTCCAGGATTGAATAATTTTGGTTTATTTTGCTTTTTTTTCCCCCACGAAAGAGTAAAATAAGGGTGGGGAGGGGTTGATGGGGTTTTATTGGGGTAAGGGAAGACCAGTAAATGGTCGTTGTGGTCAACATGGTATCTGATTCCTCCAGTTGATTATACACTCTCACTAAAACTATAAACTAAGTAAAGCACCAGTTGAAAATATTCTTTAGAAAAAAACAGAATGGTATTATTTTTAGCTCATAACTTTCCATAAATAAATATGAATAAAAATTACTGAAAAAACTCCCATCTGCATCTGTGTTTTGAGTAACATCACAAAAGAAGGATGCTTTTAAGAATCCTGTCAGAATAATGTTCCATGTGAATTTCAGAAGTACAAAGATGTCAACTAAATCCCTGTTTAAACTGTAAGCAAACAACTTGAGTTTATGTATCTAAAACATCTTCTTGTAATTTTATTTTTTTTATATTTAGGAGGAAAAAAAAAGAAATTAATCATAATATGACCTACAATAGACAAGTAATGGAATAGATCCATTAACTGAATTATTTAAAATTCAGTTGGACAAATGTGCATATTGGTTATATAAACCAGATGGTACTTCTGCTATACACTACTAGCACAAAGTATATTTCCCCCGCCTCCTTCAAAGGTGATACTGAATAAAATTAGTGATATGCAAAAATAAAAGGTCAGTGTCTGCAAAACCATATACTTTTAAATAAGCTGAACTAGCACTCTGCTTCATTTTTTTTCTGAGAATGTATATTCTAAGCATATTCATTATACTCTGAAATCTGAAGTTTTGAGCTCTGTGGCTTTTAAGTGCTTAAAAATAAACTATATTTCTGAAAATTCAAATCTAGAATTGTTAGAAGGTCACAGAAACACCGATATGTTGGGTTTTTTTTTACCCCACAATTAATGTATTGAAGAGCAATTCCAATTTTTGATAAGGACAGGTATTAGCACAGTCTCGAGTAAGCTATTGCTAATATTGTCCTGAACTGTAAAATTTTATCAAAGACAGTAAAAATGGTTAGGTTAGGAAATGTATCTTTTACATAAATGTTCGCAGATAATCATTCTTGGTAAATGAAAGGACTGAAATCTGTTCTACTGTTGTTACTCTAAAAACTCCTGTAGTTCAGTGATGTCTCCACAGTAATCTTCAGGACCAAAGAACTAACCCATCATTACTACTGATGTTATCCGTTAGCCTTTTCAGGCAGAGATTATGAGTTAAGATCACAACAAGTGCCCTGGCCTCCAGTTCTGATCTGCAATATGAGGGTACATAGTAACACCCACTTTTAAATAATCTCCATGCTGATTTTGTAGCTGTGTACTTTGATTTTGTGAGGCGGCTTAGGCTGAAATAACGTGTCCATGAGGGGCTACCTTGGTCTGAGTTTTCCCACCTGCTTCCTTACCTGAACACAAGATTTGAGGCAATTAATATGACTTGGCTGGAGATTCAGTGGTAAAATAAGTATATTGAGTACTTTTTACTACAGGTCAAAGCAAGTATTAATTTTTAAGACATTCAAACACAAACAGCATGTGTGCGTGTGTGTGTGTATACAGGCTATAATATACTATTCATATACATTAACACACAAAATCTCTTTAATAAAATCCTGGACCAGAGATACTCCCATGTATCAGCTATAATGATATAGTTAATGCACAGCCCAACAAGACCAGCATCAGTTTGTACATATAATTTAACAAAGCATTTGCACACTCCATTTTTAAGTTGGTTTTTATTTCCAGCTACAATCTTCCGTCTTCACTCTGAATCTTATGGATTTCGTTTGCCATGTATTTGCAAGAAACTTTCTCTGAGTTAAACTCCATTTCTATCTAGTCTTCAGTCTGGAAATGTATGTGGATGGGTAATATCCATAGAGCAAACATAAAATAAACTAAAACAACAACAAAAAGATAAGAAAAACAAACTCCCAGTCCTGGAGCACTTGCAGTAATACAGACATTATGCTTCATTAAAGAAGCAGTAAAAATATATTGTCCAACTTTATGTCTTGTCCCTATAGGACTTTTATTAGTTTTCAAACTCATGTTTTATAAACAAAGCAAAGACTTTGCAAAGGAACAAGCGCACCATTTCAATTAGTGCATTGCATTATTCCCTACACCTTTTGTACCACAATTTCTTTTTGGAAACTAACAGAGAAGCCCACAAGTAAATAAGACTTACAGAGTAAGCAAAGGTTAGTTTGAACTTCCCTCCAGCTATTGGGAGCAAAACAGGTCAATTTCTCAAGTTTTTTACTCTAACAACATATTTAATACAGTGAAGTCAATGAGATAAGTCCTTCTGCCAAGAAGCCATCTTCTCTTACCAACACGGAAGAATTAGAATGTTTGGGATTTTTTTTTTTTTAAACGGCCAAAAATATCAATTAACTTGAGCTGGACATAACTTGAGAAGTATTTCACCTGCTGGTGAAGGACTGCAGTAACCATTCTTTCCTTATCTCTATTGACTAGCAGAATCATAATTATTATTGGAAGGGAATGAGTGTGAGAAAACAGATATTTTTAATTCATCACTGTAACATTTATGCTTAACAATACAGAAATGTACTGTCCTTTACTCAAGACAGATGTTGGTTATCTAGATTAATCTGCCATTCGAGAAAAAGATATCTGTAAGTGGCAGCAATTCAAAATGTCTTTTGAGCACTCTTATTTTTAAAAATTGATGATCAAAGTATTCAAAAGTGTCTGCAATGAAATTTGTTTAATATATGCTAATATCTCATTATCTTATGAACCTTGCTAATATTTCCTCATCCTTCAGTAAATTTAGTTTGCCTAATTGATGAGCAGGGTATAAACTTAAATTTTAAAAATACTCCTAAGACTTTTCCAGTGTATACACAGGCATAAAATGAAATGGGATTTTAATTTTGGTATCAGGAGTACATCATTTTCTACAAAAGAAGCAGGTGTGCTCATCCTATCTTGCTTTCAGCATGCAACAGTGACCACTTCCAAAATGTGAAGTGAATTAGAATTGATCAAAAAAACACCAGCAAAAATCTGTCATTGGGGAATTTGTTTTCAAGCAAATTTGAAAGGAAATGACAAGACTTTTAAATTTGTTGTGAAATAGAAATATCTTTTATTATCTATCTTCATCGTACCTTTTTACTGCTAACACTCCAAATGAAATATTATTACCTTACCTGACAACACTCTCTCACACCAGAGACCATCTGTAAGAAAATCTAATGATTTCTCTTGACCTTCTTGCCTATCTGAAATTTCAGTCAAACTGACATTTTAAGTTTGACAGAACTGGGTTTTCCTACAGAAAACAGATCTTTTTCCCAAAACAGTTCTAAAGGAAATGTAGAGGAAAACACTGAACAGTTATGGGAGAGCATCTCCAGAGGGGGATGTTCTCCCAACATTACAATGAAAACAATGTGAATTTATAACCCTGACTGTTTATTTTAGTAGACTGTAGTTGTTTTAATGGTGTCTCCTTTGACATATCAAATCTAATCTCAGAATCTGCAGAAGAAAAGCTCTGTGGAGGAATCTTTTATAGAAGGTGTATTTCTTCTAATTCATTTTAGATTTTCATTTTACCATTTTATCAAATTTTCCTCAGTCTTGAACTGTATGACTAGTACAAGCAGAAAGTTTTGTCTATCACCTAGCTAAGCAGTGCCGTTCTTTCCAGTTTGTTTTCTGTTGATGGAGGTTTCAATGACTGGATTGATCTATATCATATATATGGACCTATTTCCCAGTAACAGACCATCACCCTGATCAGCTGGAGAGGGGAACAGGATGAGGCCACTGGGGCCACGTGTGCCTGCGTGAGTGCTGTGCTTTCTGTCAGTGGTGATCTGGGCATCCAGCTGTTTGTGTTTTTCTGTGTATTGCATGTATGTGTTTGTGTATGTACCTATTAGGAACAGATGCTGAGCCTCGCTGCTGGCTGGACCTGGGGACAGGGAGAGCCGTGTCAGCCTCCTTTCTATTGGATTCCCGGATTCGGCAGCCCCTAACAATCTGCACAGGTTTCCTCTTCTTTCACATTTTTGAGACAGTAACCAGAAAACACTACATGTTTTCAGGCCAAAATACTTCACTGATTTATACAATAAGATTGCAACAGACCTTATATTTTCTTGCATCATTTTCCTTAGCAACTCAAGGGTACATTTGTATACCAGGCCAAAAATTTCATTCAGCTCTCCATTATGACATCTACAGCTTTCCTCCTCTGGCTGCAGAGATAATGAATATGTGCACACAGACACAGGCATGTGAGCAAAGAGCAATCAAAAGGGAAGCAAAAACACCACCATGAAGTTCCAGTCTGAAAAGTGCCAATGCATGCCATTGCACAAGTTTTACCTAGCGTATGAGTATTGATATCAACATGTAAATCCTGTAATCTAGTTGACCCTACACCTATTGACTATTTTGGAAATATCTTCCATGTTCCTTTCTATTAACATATTTTGAAAACTGAGAAAGTTATAAACTCCAAATATAGAAGCAGTTATTAGATTATAATGTACAGAAGCATAAATTAGAAGACCAAACATTTTAAAGTAGAAACAAATCCTAGCAGGTTATCTTCTTTAATTCTGATTTTATTTTCAGTGTTGATACACTGGTGAAAGAATAGTTGAATATACAAAAAAATCCCTTTGCGTAGGGACTTCTGTATCTCACTAGATTTCAAATCTAGGAAATAACATTCTATAGTTGGAGAAGAACAATCTCAGAATTCATGATGAAAGTAAAAAAAATTGTGTTTGATTTAGTCACAAATGATCTAACAATTTAATATTGATAAACTCCTTTCTGAATGCAAATCATCTTCAACACTGAATTTACACATAGAAACATCAATTGCATAAGCAATTCCTTCCCATATTTTATATTAAGTCAACACTATCACATAGCAGATTATATAAAATGTGAATGCGTTGGTGCATTCAAAATCAGCAAACTAAAAACCAAATCTTCTAAGTAAGTTGCATGAAGAAAAAAAATCTGTGGCGGGTGAAAGTGAATTACAGTTTCATCTCACATGTCACCGAGCCCTCAAATGATTCACTGTTGCTGGAAGCATGTAAAAGCCATTGTGTGGTTTTCACATAAATGCCATGCCACTACACCGTAGCTCAGGGCATGATATATTTCCATGTTGGAACAAGGATGGGCAATAACTTTTTCTTGATCAGAATGTCTAAGTGATAATTACAGGTTATAGCATAGTTATTGAGAACCAGCACACTGGAATCAATGCTACAAGCCAAATTTTAAATCTCAGTCAAGGAGTGGTAACCTTCACAATGAAATCTATAGTTCTGTGATTAGTGGTGTGCGGGTACTAATCTCTCCTGGATGTCAACTGAGACTTTTCACTAGCAGATTCTCGTCCTGGTTTTGCACTAGAATCAGTGTCTGAAAAATTGTTAAAGAAATTAATGATATAATTTCTGCTTTCTGTAGTTTAGCCAACCAAAAGTTTACAAATACTGACTATATTACCATTGTGGGTATTTTCAGGCAAATTCCTAATCAGGGAATAACAAAATAAAACCATATGCAATTAATCTTTTTCCTACACAATAGTACTCATATTTTTATTATTTCGAGGGACAAGCTAATCACAACAGCAATTAGGCTGTATTTGCCTTCAATTATGTATTTGTAATGTGAATATGTAAATATCTAGATTGGCATCCTGGTAGAAATTAATTATACATTCTTTGTATTGCTCCTTAATTTTATATCTAAGGTAATTAGAAACAAGATTTCCTTTCTATATTATTGGGATTGTAGGAAGTGAAGCTGTATCAAATTTTTGTTGCATAAGATAAGAAATATGAACAGCCAGGTGAGGTGGTTGACAGAAAGTCATGAAGGAGTTTTTGAAAACCTTATTTAACAATAGAAATAATACTCAGGATGATACAACTGAGACTGACAGAAGCACTTCTTTTCCTTCCCAATTTTATTTTAAAAAGCAACAGCCAATGGCACTCATTAAGGAAAATTTATACTAAAAACTGCAATCATGTCCAACTCTGGATATCAATGAGTAGCATATGAATACAGGCACTCACAGTGACATGGCTGTGCATGCAACCCATAAAAGAAGAGATATCAAAATTAAAGAAATGGTTTCAAACTTTTAATTTTAAAAGCATTTGCTGAAAGACACACTAATGATACTGTATCAGATTTCAATTTTCAGGCTTCATCTTTCCACTGTCTATTTCTCAAATCCAAAATGCCATAATTAAAGGAGGTGGGGAAGGCATCAAGCACATCAGATCACTCTCACAACACAGTCATGGCTCCACAGATAAATTACTCCAATCTACAAAAAAGCAATCTGTGAAAGTGTATTCTCAAAATGCTGACCCTGCAAAACAGGCAAGGAACTTACTAGGTCAGTTCTTAATTACTTGCTAACTATCCCTGTAAGAGTATACAGTGGAGTAAGTCCTCTTCTGTTGTCACCAGAGTCACAGGGAAATAAACAAACAAAACTTCTCTCCAGTTAAGTACAACTAACGATGTACATGAGTCAAGGCAGCATTCTTCAGTATTCTTCCCGGTTTTCTCCTGTAGTGAACCTTCACCAGCAAAGAAGTTCCTTCTGTGGCCTCTCTTATTTACATCCCTTTGTGTGAAAATAATATAAATTCTAATTCTTATTTGTTTAAGCTGTAGCATCTTTCTGCTTTTGTGGATATTTTTCATATTAGCTATTTTATGGGTTACATCAAGTGCCCTACTCCAAGACCATTTCAATCCAGTGGAGATCAACCTATTCACCCTTGAATCAGGCTGGGAAGTATTCAGCAAACCAGGCATTCAGGTCTGTCCCAAAGGGGAAAAGCGCTTCTTTCTTTCAAACAGACCAATATTGAGGTATCTGTAGCATAAAACTAACTGGAAAAAACAGGTTGGGGGGCGGGGAAAGGTCTTCTCTACATTCTAGCACTTCTACCCTTTGTTCCTTTTCAGCACTTAATGTAAAAACACTTAAAAACATTCAGCTTTTCTTATGAAACTCAAAGCAGTAAGAAACTACCTTCTGTAGAGAATTTAACAGCAAAACCTGAATGCAGCTGAATTTTTCAATGGGAGACATGAAAATTGCTTAATTAACTAAAGGCTAACTCTAGTACTCTGGGTGACCATCCTGTTCTAAGTCAGAATGTTACCGTACTGCAAAATCCATTGTGAACTCGTGTAAAGCTGAGAGATTTGGGCTGTGGTTTCAAATGGAGTTTAGAGTTTATGTAGTGAAGCTCACACTGATGAGTCAAAGGCTCATTCTATGAGATCTCTGCTTGCTGAGCTACCAGTGAAATCAATAGGATTCTGCACACAGCCTCCTTGTCTGCCAAGAGGACGCCTGAGTGTTTCATGTTAGAGCTGGAGGGAAAATATCCTTCATGAAATGTCTGAAGCAAAGTTGCAGAATTTTCCACAATTTAAAAACAAAAAAAAAGTAAAAATATCCCTTTCTTAGGAGACTAATTATAGCAAACAATCTTTTCCAGACAACTTTGCAAAGAAAGCCATAAAGACACTACAAGGCACTCTTTACTAGATTAACTTTCTCTCAGCAGTTGTGTTTCTCTGGAATAGATTTCACTAGATATTAATCTTCTGGGTTATGCTCTTTAAAGTGCTCACAGGATCATCAATCTCACTCTCAAGCTGCTATAGCTGAGTAATTCATAATGGCACCGCAGCATCTGCCAATCCTGTATTCCTCCTTATTGCTAATGTAACAGTTTAAAGGTCAGTAGCACAACCTGAACAAAAGACTCGTCGGTCTAAAAGAAAGCACAAATCTACCAGAAAAAGCACGGAAATTTGCAGTCTCCATTTTATATCACATGCAGGAATCTTCCTTTTACATTGTTTCCAGAAGTTGGTCAGTTTTATGCTGAGTTGATGAACTTCAACTGTTTCTCTCAGAGGAAGATCGAATTTGCTCTAATTTACTCTCTTCCATCAGGCAACACGTCTACTCTGTGTGTAAATCCAAGCAGAACGGGGCCCACCACTTTAAATAGTGCATTCCAGGCATAAGTTATCATGGCAGCATATTTTACCCAGAAGTGCAATTACAGAATCTCAGAGATGCTAACTAAGAGGAAAAAAGCTGCACAGCTAAACAGATGTTTGTGCATCTTGCTAAAAAATTTCCTCATGCTTGCAGAATCAAACAGGAGGGAGAGAAAGACAAATCAAAGGAAAGCAGGTCATGTGCATGCAAATCTGTGCATCCTCTGTACCACAGGACTTTTATCGTGCTGCTCAGGCAGCACCCTGAGCCAAACAAAAATCTGCTGAATATCACAGAGCCTTTTGCCTCCAGTGAACAACACCCTTAAAATCTTCCCAGGGCTCGGTCTTGGAAGGCTCCAGTGATGCCAGAACACTAACCTCATTTGCCCATGCATTAAAAAGTTAAGGCTACACTATGCTTGTCTCCTGTACTAAGATCTGCAGGTTGGTTACAAAGCATCTGTCAGGACAGGACACAGTGTCATTCTCGCTATCATCTAACCAAACTTGCTTCCTGACCAAGCTAAACCACAAGTGTAAACCTAAAATAAAAACACAGAGACAGAGATAGCATGGCAGACAATCACCGATTTACACCACTCTTGCCATTATTGGTCGAATTGTGTATTGGTGTTCATATAACCCACAACTGTGAAGGACCCAAGTGAAAATCCTGAGCTAAACTTCTCTCAGAGAGAGTCAGTGGTCTAGATTCAAGTAAAATGTTCATTAAAAAATACAGAAACACGGACTCACCTGGTGCTGTTACCATGGCATCCACCTTACCCACAGGTCTGAGCTACTCCATTACTTAGTGATGTTGCCTGATGGGGAAAGGAGTTTGAAAAATGTCTCTGGGGAGGGTTGAGAGGCACTCTTAGATTTGCATAAAGCAATTTATCTTCTTGCTCTCCTTATTCTTCATCTTAAACTGAAGGACTATCCACTTTCCCCAAATGATCATTTTTTTTCCGGAGTTGATACATATCATTAGCCTCATTTTGACAGCTAGGAAGTTAGTCTTCCCACCTCCTTGTGAAGTAGAAGGAAAGATATTAGTGACTCTACAGGGTGACACAGAGGAGCAGCTTACTTTTCATACTCTGAATCTTCCTGCGCTATATGCCTAGAGTCAAGTGGTCTTAATATCCTGTAGATCAGTGCTTCAAATACTCAAGAGAGCTCTAATTTCATGTGATGGTGCAGGGGTACGTGAGAGAGCATGCACCTGGAATACACCACTCGCAATCCTGTGGTGCCCAGGATGCAGTCCAAACGGGGCACGTCACTTTGGTCACAGAACCTATCAGCGCTCTGCACCGTGAACCTAGATAACAAGTACTGAATATACTCCTCACCTTTGGAGCTAAACATATTTGGAAAATAAAAATATTTTTTCCTCACAGTTTTCCTCATATCTGTCTTGGATGAGGCTCAACCAGAAAACTTTGACAAAATTTCAGCTTCAGCATGATTATTTCTTTCTTTATTACTAAGTTTAAGATAAAGACATACATACATACACACACAAGACATACAGCAATAGTAAGAGAATGAAGGACTGTGTGTGCCTCTGATAGTAGTCCTTGAAACCTGCCTGTTACTACCTTTGGTAGGCCTTAAAAAGGGAACAAAAAGAGCTGCAGCATGTAAATCTATCTATGCCAGTAGGATCTGAGTGTGTAAACACCACATCATAAAGCCTTGTAATACACAACTGACAGCTCGTGTAAACACTGTGGCCATCTAATGTTTCCTCTCAATAAAAGTCTGGCTGCATGCACAAATCAATGCAATATCTTTAATGGAGCAATGCTTCAGAAAGAATGGAGAAATATTAGAGAAATGTAATGAGTCTAAGAAGTCTTGCTACAGTTTACTTAATGGTTTCCCTGTAACAGGGGAAAAAAAAAAGATGTCTGAAGCCAAACAATTACAACGAAAAAGTAACTGTTTTCATCAGCGATGCCAGCATCTTTCTGTATATCTGTGGCTTCATTTTTCTCAGTGAATGTGAACTCATTTCATAGTTTGCAGATTTAAGCCTGAAAGACCATTTTGAATCAATAGTTCTGCTCTTCATACAGACTCTCGATCTGACAGCAGATCTGCTGCCAGCAAAATAATTAATGCCGAGCAATAGCATCTATGAAGCAACAGAACAGTTCTTACGTTATTTGGACTTCTGTAAGGCCTTTGACATGGTCCCCCACAACATCCTTCTCTCTAAATTGGAGAGATATGGATTTGATGGGCGGACTGTTTGGTGGACCTTCAGCTGGGGCTGCACGGCTAGAAGGCGCGTCCCCTGGGTGGTGGATAGGGGATCCCTCTCTGGAGGGTGCACTGGATAAAATTGAAGAAGGTGCCGCGAACCAACGCAGCCTAAGGGAAGGCCACCCTGGCAGAAAAACCACTGGCCCTCCAAGTCATGGGGGTTGGGCAGGAGGCCAACTACCTCCTCCCGGGGAAAAAAAAAAAAAAAAAAAAAAAAAAGTTGCAGAAACGATGAGCATCAACTCGGAGATGAAGAAAATCAGTAATGAAGTGAGGAGGAGGGGATGGAACTGGATCGGTCATGTCTTGAGGAAAAAACCAACAGAAGACTGCGCTGTGGCCCTTGGGACTCCAGAGCACACAGCCGCAGACCGATCGAAGTGGAAGAACGATGTTCGCGCCTTGTGTGCCTCCTGGCACTGAGAGAATTCAGATTCAGATTCAGATTCAGACTGTTCGGTGGATGAGGAATTGGCTGGATGGTCACATCCAGAGAGTAGTGGGCAATGGCTCGATGTCCAGATGGAGATCTGTGACAAGTGGTGTCCCTCAGGGGTCCGTACTGGGGCCAGTGCTGTTCAGTATCTTCATCAATGACATAGACAGTGGGATCAAGTGCACCCTCAGCAAGTTTGCAGATGACACCAAGCTGAGGGGTGCAGTTGACACACCCGAGGGACAGGATGCCATCCAAAGGGACCTGGACAAGCTCGAGAAGTGGGCCCATGTGAACCTCATGAGGTTCAACAAGGCCAAGTGCAGCATCCTGCAGCTGGATCAGGGCAACTCCCGGTATCAGTACAGGCTGGAGGATGAAGGGATTGAGAGCAGCCCTGCAGAGAAGGACTTGGGGGTACTGGTGGATGAAAAGCTGCACATGAGCTGGCAATGTGCTCTCACAGCCCAGAAAGCCAACCATATCCTGGGCTGCATCACAAGAAGCGTGGCCAGCAGGTCGAGGGAGGTGATTCTGCCCCTCTACTCTGCCCTGGTGAGACCCCACCTGCAGTACTCCATCCAGCTCTGCAGCCCTCAGCACAAGAAGGACATGGACCTGTTGGAGAGGGTCCAGAGGAGGGCCACAAAGATGATCAGAGGGATGGAACATCTCTGCTATGAGGAAAGGCTGAGAGAGCTGGGGTTGTTCAGCCTGGAGAAGAGAAGGCTCCAGGCAGACCTTATTGCAGCCTTTCAGTACTTAAAGGGGGCTTGTAAGAAAGATGGAGACAAACTTTCTAGCAGGGCCTGTTGCGATAGGACAAGGGGTTTTAAACTAAAAGAGGGTAGATTCAGACTAGATAGAAGGAAGAAATTTTTTACAATGAGGGTAGTGAAACACTGGAGCAGGTTGCCCAGAGAGGTTGTGGATGTCCCATCCTCGGAAACATTCAAGGTCAGGTTGGACAGGGCTCTGAGCAACCTGGTCTAGTTGAAGATGTCCCTGCCCATTGCAGGAGGGGTTGGACTAGATGACCTTCAAAGGTCCCTTCCAACCCAAACTATTCTATGATTCTATGATTATGAATACTTCGACCTGTTGTCAAATGGCATGATTTTCCAGACAGCTACAACAACAAGGTTTGTGGTTTAAGGTCATACCTATGTCATGAAAACAAAGAAACACCAACTGACCCGTTATGAAGCAACCTTCAAACTGATATCTGAGTGAGCTTCATGTGAATTATGCCTAGAACTAGGATCAGTCATGTATTTCACCATACTACTTTCAGATTTGATGTAATATTGTCATATACCAGTGCACCTTGTGATAGTTGCTCATTCAGGGGTTTCAATGCATCGCCCCTTACTGTGTTGTAGCCATGACCTGAAGTGGCCACTGATGCTGGGTGACACTACAGAATTACATTGCTTCTCTCAGTTTTCGAGGTGACAATCTGGCCTGGTAAACCAGCTTAGTCATAGGCTTGTGATAACTAGAAAACGTATTTTCATTGAGTCCTGCTTAAAGAGAGGCCTTTTCTGCCTTAAAAGATTTCATTTAGCCAAGCCACGTAACTTAAGCTGCTCTGAAGATTTTACTGGTAGAGAGCTAGTGTTATTCTAATATTGTCATGGGAATTTTGTAAGCATTTCACAGCTCCTAAAAGACCCCTGTTGAGTATTTTCCCATATTTCAGTGGAACTGAATATTTATTGCTTCCTCTTAAAAGTATTTTTGTTTCCATTGTTCCACATTATAAATGCTGCAACAATACGAACAAAAACATTTTCTTGTCTTTAGCATCATTCTGGTTTTAAGATTTTAGGTATCCCTTCTGATGTGCATCAACAAACTTCTCACAGTGATCTAGCAGTTACAGCTTTCCTTTATTCCAGGGAGGTATGCGAGAACAGGAGAACCGATAGCTATGTGACCACAACCCCCAGCAATACAATCAGATGGACTGGTTTCACTGGCTTCCACAGCGCAATTCCTAGCCCACAGCACTACCTGTGGACAGACAATCTATCCCACTAAAAAGGCAGTGACAGAACAGGGTGGAAAGCAATTCAACCCACAGCTCACCTAGTGTTTCCAACCCTGTGCTCAGACTTTCTTGATATTTTAACTGGTTGCCTGGAAGTTCCCTCTGTGGTTATCTTCTGTCACATGAAATGTTCAGATGAGCTTGTCCTTGGGCAGCAGATGCTTCTGTTCCACCCTGAGCACCACAGTGATTGAGGCTTAGGTGGATAACCATTTACCTCCCAGAGGAGGAAGCAGTGGCAGACATAGCGGTATTTTGCACATCAAAGGGATTAAACCACTTAGCAAAGGATTAGAAACCTGATTCTAGACCCTCCTGAGCCTACTATCTCCCGAATCCAGCAGAATGTACCAGCCACAGCCATACAAGAGGAGGAAATGCTCTGATTTCTCTAGGCGTTTCATATTGCCTGTTTTAGGGATTTATTGGGCTTCTCCCTGATGATTGCCCTGTGACTGTTTACCACATTACTGTCCCCTGCCCTTTGCTGAAAGTCATAAAAATGGAACATAGCATTATATTCAAAATCTTGTTATGGACGAAAGGGAAGATACTATATATAAAGAGGTAAGAATTTACTGTTAGTTGAATTAATGTTTAAACAGTTGCATAGTCCAAATTATCTAATGAATACAACAAACCCCATTAATAATAGTTGTACCAAACTCTTCTAGGATCTCCTCATTTCATTTGACATTGTGCTTGCTCATCCAATATTCCTCTGGTTCCTCGGGTTGACAGCTACAGTCTTCCTTAAATAGAAAGAGGGGAAACTACAGCAAGTTGTGAGCAACCTGAGATCCTTGCTGGGAGTATGATGTTCACGGTTGTGGGAGTTTCTTCCTTTTCTATCCTGTGGTATAGTTGGAGCTATATTTATATGTTTTCTTATCACACTCTGCCTCCTTCTCACTGGTTCCCTGCTGAATTCTGAGCGCTGCCTCACCCAGCCTCAGTTGACATCAAGGGCTGTTACTTGCAAGGCAGCGCTGCTCCAGGTTTGACAGACCTTTACCATTCCTGGTGTCCACACAAAGGTGAGGCAATGGTCACTTGGCCACTTGGCAATCGTTAAAGCAATCTGAAACTGTGCCAACACAAACCCACACATGTCCTGACACCCTGCACTGTCAACTCGGTCCAACGCCTTTTACCAGTAATGGAAAATTCGTGTTTTCAGAGCTACACAGCAAACGTTCTGACCTTCTTCCCTTTCCTCCTTCCTTTTCTACTTAAAAGATAACCTCCATTTATTAAGTGTAGTTGCCTCCAGGCATGTATACCAGTTCTGGATACAAGATCCATTTATGCTATGTTGTTCCTCCTCACGATTTGTGAATCACAGAAATATAGGCAAGACAGCAGGGAATCTAGCAGGGAAGCTTTGTCTATGTCAAGGAAACAAATCACGTATTTTTGAAATAAAAACACAAAGCTCTGTCAGATCTTCCTTTCTTCCTTTAACCAGGCAGATGTGGCAGAAAAGCGAGCAGACAGTTTTAATTACAGTTGTACTGAAAATTTATTTCCCTAGTTGGTATTCTGAGCTTCACAAAAAAATTTGCTAGAGGAACTTGATCATCTACACTGTGTTGTAGGTCAGTTCTGTATCTTTATAGCAATCCTCACTGACTTAAATCTTTAAATTTGAAAATTTATCTAATGCAGTATTGTCTGACTTTTCTCCTGTTGAGATCACTGATGAAAAGGAGTGTAGAAACAATCTCTTTTATAGCATACTTTTTTGATAATGCATTACCAGATTTCTCTCTTTATGGAGAGCACGTAAGAATGATACCTTCAAGTAGGTTATAAATGTCTTACAAAGACCTTTCTGCAATGTGCTAAGTACTGGGTAATGCAAATAGAATTGCTCTTGGATACAAAATTAATCACAAAATTCTAAGGCTGCTATTCTTTCGTCATCTGCATTCCTTTTAAAGACAGCAATTTGTGCAACATTTTGATGCACAAAATTCTCTACTAATTCTGTAAGTGTAGGAACACATATCTGTCTGGAGATATCTACAACTACTATCCAGTCTCATAAAAATGGTTCTATTAAGAGGAAAAATAATGTTGAAATGGTTCGCTGATTTCACAAAAATCAGTTGTGTTACCTTTAATATAACACAGGCTTGAATAAACATAAATTTATAGTCAGAGCAGAAAAATAATTGTTTGTAATCTAAATGACTGGTTTAGGATTTTGGAATTTATAAAAAATAAACTGGAATTAATAAAATGAGTTTTCTCCAGAGGTCCTTGATATTTTCACATTAGGAATTGCAGAAGAGTTCAGGTAAATATTAATGTTGTATTAGATACACAAGGATCTCATCAAATTAAACAGTGTTCTTAGAACAATTAACTAGCTAGCTAGCTAGCTTGTTATTACCAGAAAAATGTCCCATAGACATGTTTGCACTGAACATGACAGAGATATAATTGACCACACTCATATCTTAAAAATATTAACTGCACTTTGAAGAAAGCCTAACAAACTGAAAAGCAGTACTGAAAGATCAACAAAACTCCAGCCTTCCCAAATGAGACATTTGTCAGCTGTTGCCACTTTTCTCTGCTTAATTTAGCATGAATTGTTATTTCAGGATGTCATGATTGCTGTAGAGTGGTTTATTATTTAAATCACTATTGTGGTTGAATAAAATACTCAAAATCTGGAGACCGTATATTCACTGGATGCATTCATGGTGTCAGATGTTTGTGAATCACAAGTAAGCAACAGAGACTGACACTGACTTGTGAACGGATTGTGAATCCCTCAATGAACTGTTGAGTATCTTCAAAACCCAAATGAAGATCTCACTCATCAAATTTCCGTAATATTCCTTGTAATGACCCAACAAAATATCCCATCAAGTTTTTTTTTGCTGCCTAAAACTGTGGCTTCAGGACAAGGGTGGAGGAAAGAACTCTAACACTCCCTGAAATACAACCACAAGAGCTGAAACTTGAAGCCAACATTTCTTGTTCTTGTTGATTTATACTCATAAAGTTCAACACTAAAAAGGTTTAAATTTAAATGAACAATTGAGAATACTCAAGGAAAATCTGGAAGTTACCTTGGTTTTGGACAGTGAAAGATTACACATGGAAACCTACACTATTTCAAACCTGTAATATATTTAATGGTTTTTTTTTTTTTTCTTCTGTTGCATTTAGAGACAAATTTACATTCTATTTGTCTTTCCTTCAGTGGCATTATAAAAGCGTAACTGGCTCCTTATCCTTCCCCCAAGAAATAAATGACTTAGCCTTTTGATCACTATTTAAAGAATTCATTCAGTACTCCACATCTTAGGATTTTATACATACAGTATCGCTATTTATACTCCAGAACATTTCTAGGTGACTTCTCATGAGGATATACTACACTTTGAGCTATCTCAGACCCCAGGAACAAGAGTAACATTCCATTGCATGGACACAGCAGAGCTGTTTCCTTGCACATCATCTTCTCCAATATGTTTGGTTGCTGAGACTGAGCAAGCTCACTGGACCGAACACACCTCACTCTTCACTTTTTTTATGGGTCTCTTCACTGAACAGTGGGGGCAAAACAGGGCTGGATGTGCAGGCAACAAGGCCCTTCTACCTATGACTGAGCCAAGGGGCTTGCTCAGTGCCGCTGCTCACAGCTACTAAATGGATTTGGAAGTGAAATGGTATGGCTGCCTCTGAGCCAGGCACAGAACTTCAGACACTTCTTCTAGAGTAGAAATCTTCTGCTGTGAGGAAAGGCTGAGAGAGTTGGGGTTGTTCAGCCTGGAGAAGAGAAGGCTCTGGGGAGACCTTATTGCGGCCTTTCAGTACCTGAAGGGGGCCTACAAGAAAGCAGGAGAGGGACTTTTTACAAGGACATGTAGTGTTAGGACAAGGGGTAATGGCTTTAAACTGAAAGAGGATAGATTTAGATTAGATATAGCGAAGAAGTTCTTTACTCAGAGGGTGGTGAGGCACTGGAACAGGTTGCCCAGAGAAGTTGTGGCCGCCCCCTCCCTGGAAATGTTCAAGGCCAGGCTGGATGGGCCTTTGAGCAACCTGGTCTAGTGAAAGGTGTCCCTGCCCATGGCAGGGTGGTTGGAACCAGATGGTCTTTAAGGTCCCTTCCAACCCAAACCATTCTATGATTCCATGATTCTTCTCTGTTGCATAAGGCCAACATTTTTTTTAAACTCTAAGCCACTGTCTACTTTTACCATGCCTAAAACTGACCCTCCCCTCAGTACTAAGCATCTTTAAAAGCGTAACAACAAGGTCTCATTAATGGTTAGGACTATTTCTGTCTCATATTGATTCTAAATTCTGAACTGGGAGCTCTGAAAGTCTGTGCTATGTGATTAGACTTACACATTTATACGCCCATGGAAGAGCTCCTTATGCTTTTCAAAATTTTATCTTTTGAAGTACACTTGAGTAGTAGCATCACAAGATGTGGGAAATTTTAAATATGCTTGCACATTGGGTATCACCAGAAGTAAATAACATGCCAACGGTTTCCTATATAGAAAAAGAAATAAGCGATCTGACATAATTTCTCACATGTACATGCGTACACAAAAATGTACGGATTTTTAAAAGATAACTTAGTTGATATGGGTTATTTATACTGAACCTAAAATGGTGGCAAATACATCTGAAATCAGCCTCAACCTCTAAACATTAGATTATGAACTTCCAGTTTGCTGAAAAAATACCTCATAATAAACACTTCAGTCAATTCCTCCCTATTCAGAATATTTTTAAGCATAGAAACTTTAAGTCATCTCGAGATCTCCTGGCCTTTACCTCTACGTTTTCTCTCCCAGACGGAAAAAGTATTTACTGATTTTATGTTTCTAAAAGAAAAAAAAAAAATCAGTAAAATATCTACCTAAATAAAACTGAAAATGAAATGTGACAATTAAATATTTGAAATATTTCTGTCTTTTAGAACCCCCGAGAGCACTTATTAGACATTAACTGGAATGTTATCAAATATTCTGCAGGTTAGAAAAGATATGAATTCCTTTATAAAGCATGTTATACTGTTTATACTCTGACTAGGATTTATGAAGGTCACTTGAAAAATGTATGTACATTTATGAAAGACAGTATCAATGACAACGATAAAATGAAATACTAGCCCATTTCAGAATGCTGAACTCATAACACTAAGGTCATCACTAAAAGGGGAATACTATTCTGTGGATGCCAAACTCCGTTCATTATGCACATGAACTAAAATTGTTACATTTCTATTAAAAGAAATCCCCCTCTCTAATCCTCAAAGGCACTCTGTGCGGCATGATGGACCGTAACTGGAACTCCAGGATCTGGAATCTGTCCACCCCTGGTATGGTTCTCCAAGTCACCAGTGGGAGAGAAGCCTCTTCTGTAATTGCACCTCTTTAGAGACCACCTCTTCTCAAGCACTGGGTATGGCAAACCTAGCTTGGTAACCAACGGACGAAGTATTTCTTGCCTCGAGCATTCCACACACAAATCCCAAATGATGAAATGCTGATGTATGACTGACATTGTGCACCTTTACTGTAATGTGAATGGTAGTTTCTACATCATCCATGACTTAAATTTCAAAGCAAGGCTAATTGCATTCACATTTATAAACAAAAAGTATGTATCCTAATAGTTCAGGTGTTACTAGATTTATTCAAATTTACATAGAATATATTTTATGTCAAGTGGGCTAGATTTTGGTTCTTTCTTTGCAGGACTTCAGCTAGCTGAAATAAGCAAAGAGACGCTATTTTGTGTGTTGCTGAACAAACCAGCTTGACACATGCAAAGAATTACAGAAACTGCTTTTATCTCATCTAACTGCAGATGGATACAAAGCAGGCGTCTATACCTCAGTCAGCTATTCAGATTTCTACTACAGTGAATGGAGACCTAGATCTCACTTTAGTGGCCTAAAACAGATGTCAGCAGAGGACCATCAGTGTTAAACCACTGCTATGCCCTGAGACATCTGCATGGTGGCAGACGATACAATCTGCAAGCCTCTGGATCAGCCTAGAAGCTAGGCACAATGCCCACAGACATCTCAACTAATACTAGATGTCACTGTTCAGGCAACTGAACCAAGCCCCTAGTCAATAGAGTCAATAAAATTTAGAGCACTATCCATCTCACCAAGTGCAGGTGCCTACTTGAGGAAGGGATTGCACATTAACCTCCACACTGAGGGCACGGAACAGCTCTCCCCTGCCTGCAAAGGGAACGCAAGGGGCCTCTTGCGGACACAGTCACTACACGCCTGAGCTCACCCTGAATTCTATCTCACTTCAAAAATGTATGTACGTTTATGAAAGACAATACCAATGGCAATGATAAAACGAAATACTAGCCCATTTCAGCATTTCAAACAATTCAACTGTTTTTATAAAAAAAAAAAAAAAGCAATTATAAATGCCTCTATGCATTTTCTTAGCATTTTGACCAAATTATACATCTGTTTTGTACACAAAGAGAGTTCATATGGGTTATTTGACAATTACAGTCTCCTTTGAAAATCTTTGATTTCACCTATACTGAATCCATACATTCTCTTCCTGATATTTAATCTCACCAACCAGGATTTTTCTTTCTCACAAGATAAAAGTGCTGTTGGTGTCTAGGCAACATATTTTGGGAGTGATTACCTCCCTGCCTCATGACTTTTACACAGCATTACACTATCCGTTATTTTAGGTTTCCTGTCCTCTGACTCGTAACATATGGGCCCAACTGATTTTCTTGACAGCAGTGTATAATTCTGAATGAATATTAACAAAACCCATGATAATTAGATGATAAAAAGACAATAAATTTAATCTATAGGAAAGAAATATGACATTATTTATCTAAGTCAATATGTCATGCAAATAAAACAAAAAGGCAAGTTCCAAATTACAAATGGATCCAATTTTGTATTACTATGTTATTACTTTTTGAAATACTATTATTTCTTTTGAAATAAGCACTCCAAAGCTATGATAATACAGTCAACACAGATCTTTCATTAGTAAAATGGTATACAGGAAGGAATTATTATTTTTAAGGCATAAGCTCTTACTACAAGCTTTATAAAATCCAGAAAAAGTGAACTTTAGGTTAAAAATCTCACCACTAATGACAGGAGAACAAAGCTTGTGACAGAGGAACAACGGAAGGAATGCAGGAAGGGTAACATGTTAAAAAAGTATTTTTTTTTAAATGAGTTTTGGGGCAACTTGTAGTATTATAAGCTATTTTAAATGCAACTGTGAACTTTTTCTCCCCTTCATCTTTTATAAAGCGTACTGTCAGATCTGAAGGATACCTGGCCATTTCAAGGGAAAAACAGAAATTCCAATATATTTGTATTTTATACCAACACTGGGAAAGGTTTTATTTTCACTGTGACATATGCGGCGGAGAAGACCGGCCTGGCTGAACAGAGAGCTTTGGCTGGAACTCAGGAAAAAAAGGAGAGCCTACCGCCTTTGGAAGAAGGGGCAGGTGACTCAGGAGGACTACAAGGATACTGTTAGGTTATGCAGGGAGAAGATTAGAAAGGTGAAGGCCCAGCTGGAACTTAAAGTGGCCACCGCCATTAAAGTTAACAAAAAATGTTTTTACAATATATCAGCGACAAAAGGAGGGCCAGGGAGAATCTCCATCCTTTGTTGGATGCAGAGGGAAACACTGCCACAAAGGATGAGGAGAAGCCTGAGGTACTTCACTCCTTCTTTGCCTCAGTCGTTAATAGTCAGACTGGTCGTCCTCCGGGTTTTCAGGCCCCTGAGCTGGGAGATGGAGATAGGATGCAGAATGAAGCCCCAGTTCTCAAAGAGGTGGCAGTCACCGACCTGCTCCTCCACCTGGATGCGCACAAGTCGATAGGGCCAGATGAGATCCACCCGAGGATACTGAGGGAGCTGGCAGAGGAGCTTGGCAAGCCACTCTCCATCATTTATCAGCAGTCCTGGTCAACCGGGGAGGTCCCAGATGACTGGAAGTTAGCAAATGTGACACCCCTCTACAAGAAGGGTCAGAAGGAGGATCCGGGGAACCACAGGCCTGTCAGCCTGACCTCAGTGCCAGGGAAGGTCATGGAGCAGATCATCTCGAGTGCCATCATGCGGCACGTGCGGGACAACCGGGGGATCAGGCCCAGCCAGCATGGGTTTATGAAAGGGAGGTCCTGCTTCACTAACCTGGTCTCCTTCTATGACGAGGTGACCCGCTTAGTGGATGAGGGGAAGGCTGTGGATGTTGTCGACCTGGACGTTAGTAGGGCCTTTGACACTGTTTCCCACAGCATTCTCCTGGAGAAGCTGGCTGCACACAGCTTGGATGGGTGCACTCTACGCTGGGTTAAAAACTGGCTGGACGGCCGAGCCCAGAGAGTGGTGGTGAATGGAGTCAAATCCAGTTGGCAGCCGGTCACGAGTGGTGTTCCCCAGGGCTCAGTGTTGGGGCCGGTCCTGTTCAATATCTTCACTGATGATCTGGATGAGGGGATTGAGTGCACCCTCAGTAAGTTTGCAGATGACACCAAGCTGGGTGGAAGTGTCGATCTGCTGGAGGGTAGGAAGGCCCTACAGAGGGACCTGGACAGGCTGGATTGATGGGCCAAGGCCAATTGCATGAGATTCAACAAGGTTCAGTGCTGGGTCCTGCACTTGGGTCACAACAACCCCATGCAGCGCTACAGGCTTGGGGAGGAGTGGCTGGAGAGCTGCCTGGCGGAAAAGGACCTGGGGGTGTTGGTTGACAGCCGACCTGAACATGAGCCAGCAGTGTGCTCAGGTGGCCAAGAAGGCCAAAGGCATCCTGGCTTGTATCAGGAATAGTGTGGCCAGCAGGACCAGGGAGGTGATAGTGCCCCTGTACTAGGCACTGGTGAGGCCACACGTCAAGTACTGTGTTCAGCTTTGGGCCTCTCACTACAAGAAGGACATCGAGGTGCTGGAGCGTGTCCAGATTAGGGCAACGAAGTTGGTGAAGGGTCTAGAGCACAAGTCTTATGAGGAGCGGCTGAGGGAGCTGGGGTGGTTTAGCCTGGAGAAGAGGAGGCTGAGGGAGAGAGAGACGTTATTGCTCTCTACAGCTCCCTGAAAGGAGGTTGTAGCGAGGTGGGGGTTGGTCTCTTCTGCCAAGTAACAAGCGATAGGACGAGAGGAAATGGCCTCAAGCTGCGTCAGGGGAGGTTTAGATTGGATATTAGGAAAAACTTCTTCACCAAAAGGGTAGCCAGGCACTGGAACAGGCTGCCCAGGGAGGTGGTTGAGTCCCCATCCCTGGAGGTATTAAAAAGATGGTTAGACGTGGTGCTTGAGGCATGGTTTAGTGGTGGACTTGGCAGTGATATGTTAATGGTTGGACTTGATAATCTTAAGGATCTTTTCCAACCTTAATGATTGTATGATTCTATATAACAAAACCAAACTTTGAAACCATAGGACTGCAAACGAAATAATACAAACTCATGATTCTCAAGGTATGTCATCTACTTATACACTCCCTAATACATATCCTTCTATACCAATTCTTTTTTGAGACTAAAGACTTCATTCCAGCTCTCCTGTCTAGTATTTTATATATTTTTCGTTATATTGTTTTGTTTGCCTTTCACAGCAGGATGAATCTTCCTCTTTTTCTACAACATGCTCACATCTCCTTACTGTTAGGGAAATTGTGAGCTGCTGAATTATGAACAAAAGAAAGCACAGTTTTATGGCTAGTTTTTAAAAAACTGGGGAGTACCACTTCTATAATTTATAACATGTAAACTGCCATAAATTAATATCTGCTTCCTTGTTTGGGGCCAACTATTACACCAAATATTTTCTGAAGTTATTTCTCTAAAGCCAAAAGGATAAGGCTATACATGGATCCCAGTTAGGAATCAAAATTTTGCCTCTTCCCGTGGTCATCTGTTCTGAATTCCTGCCTGTGAGTATATTTGAAGGTGTTTTTCAGCAAGCAGAGTACAGCAGCAACCTCTTCAAGCTTGTTCTACGTGTTAACAATTGACATAGAAATACAGCTGATTTGAACTATTTGCAGGGTGGACCAAGTCCAACATCTGATTGCTTCCTCCATCCCACATGATGAATTCCATAAATGCATTTCTGTTGTTTTGGACTTCCACTGATAAGTCACTTTTATGTAAGTTGTAAAATGAAGGAGCCATACTGAAGAAACTCTCTGAACAAATGGGATGGCTGTGGTTGACTGTGCTCTGCCTCAAAGAAAAAAAGATGTAGTTATCTTTATTTCTGAGAAAAAAAAAAATGTATCTAGCTGTTACCTAATGCCCACTTATGCAATTTTTTTATAGAAAAGTAAAGATCATCTTCCAAGAAATAAAGAAAATGAGGACCTGACAAGATGCATTACAACTGTCCTGCATTCTGCCACAACAAAGGAGTGCCATGAATGATGAGCGCTTTAGTTTGCAAAGGATAAATCCATTGATCACTTGGAACATGATTTAATAAGTTTTCAGAACTTGATAATAACACAATGCAGAAATGTCACATCAAATTACTGTTACACAGTAAAAGGGAGTTTAACATTTTGCTTAGACTATTATCTTTTAGTAAAAAACTACTTTGGGGAAGTAGAAGCTAGTAGCTTTTAAAGAAAGTTATTATTAGTTCTAAAGAGAATCTTTTGGAGGTCCTCTAAACAGAGGACTTGCTATTTTTGTTAAAAAATATTATGAAGGAAGCTTGGGGGAAAACAAACAAACAAAAAACCAAGCAAACAAAAAACCAAAAAACCCAGGTAAAGACTACAGAAGACTATGCAACAGCTATTGTGGAAATATTTTCAAAACAGTAATGTAAACAATTAATAAGCTAGAGTTGACAGCACTTATATCTAAATGAACAGGAAAAAATACAACTGAAATTTCTAAGTTAAAATTCCTAAAAATACTCAATTCACTTCAAAATACTCCAACACATAAACACATCTTCCATACTTAATGCCAGTGGGTTTTAAAAGGCTAGCGATTTGTGCTTTGGTTGGGATGTTTTATTAATAATGTTGCAAATTTTTGCTGAAGTTTACAGAGTATGTGTACGAAGCCCAACCTGTATTCCGTTGTACCTTGGTCACTAATAGCCTTTCCTTTCTTTTTTCACTCTGAACCAAGATCCCCGCTCATTTCTATTCATGCAGTCACATGAGGTTCATCATCTATGCACTCATTAAGATATAGTTTAGATTGGAATCTTACTCTGCCTTCCTTTCAGTAGGGTCTACAAGCAAATCAGCACTGGCCAAAGGTAAAGATTGTGGCTACCTAAGCTTAGAGTCTACAGGGTAGCCACCTGCACTCGCAAGTGCCCCAGTCTCCACTGCAGTCAGTGGTAAAAACAGGTACTTCAAAGGCTACATTTAATCTCGCCCATGTCAGTTGTTTACTCCAGGATGAGGCAAAATACTGGAGGTTCTTTTTTTTTTTTTTCCCCGACTGACTGTAAAGGGAATTCTAGGCACCCAGCTGAGACCGACACATACAACAGATACTCCTACATCAGGTAATGTGAATCTCACTCAATACTTTGTTTTATACACCATATCTTATAAAAATCAAACTACATTATGAATATTCTTCGTTTTCCAAATAAAAATGTAAGCCTAAATTTTATGATGGAATTTGTACATGGAAGATTGTATCATGAGAGACAGACATACAAGTTCTTTCAGTAACAATACCCATTGCATCCAGCTTGTAGTGTCTCCCCTGACCGCCGCACCCCGCGCAATACAGGAAGATCTTGAGAGATGGGAGAGTTTTTAACGGAGGGTCACTGAGTTAGTCGGGGCTGAAGCACCTGCCCTGTCAGAAAAAGCTGAGGGACGGGGCTTGTTCAGCCTAGAGAAGAGAGAGCTTCTGGGGAACCTAAGAGCAGTCTCCCAGTACCAGTGAGGAGATTATTGGGAAGATGGTGCCAGGCTCCTCACAGCAGTGCCTGGTGAGAAAGTGAGGGGCAATGGGCATAAGTTGAAAGAGGAGCGGTTCAGACTGGACATAGGGAGAAACTTTTTCACCAAGCCTGCCAGGGAGTGGCACAGACCACCCAGAGAGCTTGTGCAGGCTTGGAGGTTTTCCAGACCAACTGGATAAACCCTTGAGCAGCCTGGTCTGATTTCACAGCTGACTCTGCTTTAAGCAAGAGGCTGGACTAGATGAAACTCTGAGATTCCTTTCAACCCAAATTATCCTATGATTTTAAATGGCGAGTTTTCATTGTGACAGGCCTAACATACATATTTCTGGATCCATACAGTTGAAGAAGACAACCATCTTATAAAAAAAAGTCAGTAAAGTCTTAGCTATGATGTGTGTTTCTGAACCAGACGTTTTTGATACACAACATTTTGACACGTAAGCCCAGAAATAGCTGAGCCATCATTACATGTTTTTACAGCACATTAACACAGATCCACATACTGAAATACATAGAAAAAAATTAAGAAACAGCTTTGACTTTTTTGTTTATAGATAGGGACAGCATGGAAATCTCCAAGACAGTGAATTTTGTTCTTTTTGTATTTTAGAAAGACCTACGATGGCTTATGGATTGTGAGACCAACTGGCTCCTTATAGAAGGTCAGTTGTATAACAAACCATTAGAGCTCCCAATCTACTTTGTAATACAACAAGATTTCTTAAAAAAAAAAAAAAAATCCAAACAAAACCCACTTCAATTGTCACATACTGTAGATCACTTATAAGAGCCTGTCGGTATCATTGGTCCAGACACTTGAGTGGATTACAACATATTCAGGACTTACGGATTCTTTTGTAGCAAATCCTCTTTCTTGATGCAAGGATAACAGATTAGCCCATTAATTACAACCTTAAAAATAATGCTACCCTAAATCTCTTCTCTTGCAAATATCTATAATTATATATATTACAAACTTTAATCACGTAAGTATTCTGAAAGCTTCTGAATGATGACAGCTAAATGAATGCCCCATGCAAGACAGAAATATGCTATACAAAATGAGAAATTCCAGGGAGGAACCAGTGCTTTCAGCAAGCAGACACAAGACTTCATAAGTAAAAGATATTAGGAAAAATAAAGGCAGTGAGCACCAGTGTCTTCACTGCTTTATGCCATGTACAAAATGGAAGCACGTTTGGGAAAATACACTGATTTGGCAGCACTTAACATCTACTTTGCATCCACATCATACAGGTATAACTGATTAACAGAGAGCAAGTGAGCAGGCTATAGCAGCAATCAATTTTTCATTTCTACAGTAGATGTGAACAAGGTGCAAGAGAACCAACTTTCCAGAAAGCAATGCTAACATAACTCTAGCTGCTTGAAAGACTGGTATTAAAATGTCATAATAAAGATTTAATGGTCAAAGAAAGTTTCAACTGCTTAATATAGAAAACAATTTGGAATTTTTTTAGTTTCTTGAACAGAAAGAGAATCTACACAGTTGTGGAACTGTTTACTTTCCAAAATGGCTGTTCTTATAAGCACGTCCAAACACAAAACTTTTACATCCAAAGCTTCTGTAGGAGCAAAAGGCCTCAGAGGGAATTCCATGCAGGTTTGTTTCACTCTGGGCAAGGCAGAACTCTGTATTTACAACTGGTGAGAAGATAACACTGGTGAGTAACACCATTTATTTCAATGGGACCATCCATAAGTAAAGAATTTGCAATCTAATATTTTGTGGAGGCCAAAATATTTCTGTTTTAAGGATCACTTATTTTTTTCAGTCACAGCATCCATAAGGACTACAGTCTCACTGTGCTAGACACTCGTTAAAACCAAATATGTATACTGAAACTTATTCAGAACAGGGACTGTCAAAGACATGAGATACAACAAGGAATAAAAAGAACAGACAAGAGAATATAATGTCACAACAAAATGACTTAAAATTTAAGATTTTTAATAAACTATGCTCTGTATTTTTTCTCAGAGATGGATAACTTCTTCTTCTTTTATGAAGAAACCCTTAAAATAGACAGAAACATTAATGCTAATGGGAAAAGAGAAGTCTGCAGCAGTAGAAATCTCAGTAAAGATGCATTCCTATCAGCCACAGTAAGAACGAAGAACACTCATCCTCTTTGGATACAACCCTGATAAAACAAAGCACAGCTCTCCAAGTTGCAGCTCGGTACATCTGATTTTTAAAAGCGAGAATAATTTTGATATTAAGGCTCCTAAATTTTGATACATATTTAAAGGTCCCATCTCCTTCAGAGGAGAACAAGGACTCTATCCACAAATTGTCTAATTGGTTTTTTTTAGAGCTTATTTTTATGATGGATAAATAATACAGCGTTTTCTTTGAAGGAGTTACACAGTTTCATTATCAAATGTAAAACTAACAAAGGAAAAAAACCTCTGAATTTTACACTTCTTGCCTAATGATTTACTTTGTTGTTCCCCAATACCTGGATTCTGAGTAAAATCATTGCCTAGTTTGTGTTCTCACATCATTTGTGATTTTACGTAACTGTCATAACAGTTATGAACAGTCTGTTTTCCAAGATCAAACATCCCAGTGGATTTAATCTTTTCTTGCATAGAAGTATTCCCATACTTTTGAGTTGCCAGGTCACCCTTTGCCATTTCCTTACAGGTCCCAGAATAACCTTTCTTGCAGATTGGGAACAATTCTAGAAGAATTCAAGATATGAGTGTAATATGACATTACAGAGAAGCATAATGCATTTTTGTGGTGTTGTTCACTCCTCTCCTAGGAAATTCTATTTAATCTTTTGACTTCTAACACAGAGTTTACTTTTTCAAAGACCCCTCTGTGATGACTCCAAGATATTTTTCTGTGATGACAAAATTTAAGTCAAAGCTTACCATTTCTGGGGGGGTGGGGGTGGGTGTGGAAATACAGTACCTAGTTAATTAGTTGACTAACTGAGGTTATTTCATTCAGAAAAAAAAAATAATTTCAGCTGTGATTTTACCTCCCGTTCACTCAGCATTCTCATATCCTTCAGCTATTTTTCTCCTTTAGCTTCAAAGAAAACTGTGCTGCAATGTTTTGTAGTGCCTGCAAACTTTAGCAACTCATTCTTCACACCATACACAAGCCATTTGTGCACGGACATAAGCTCAAAACTTGGGGGAATCAACTGGCAGCTCCTCTGAACTGTGAAAAAAGGACTATTTATTTCAGCATTTTTATTTTTCCTGTCACCTAACCTCCTTCTTATCCAGCAGCAGCAATATTACATTGAGCGATGTATCATGGGTCACATTTAGAGGAAAAACTAAACCTGAATTCCATTTTTATATGATCTGTTGTGGCATTAAATTACATGCAAGTGTACATTTGGTGACTCATGCTTTTAAGCAGAACACAATGGCTTTGATGCTTAAGTCAGTGACAAGGGTATTTTCTTTACCTTATTTATATGGTCAGTGCTGACTGTGCTAAAATGGAGTCTTAGCTAAAGGCTCTTGCCTGTGATATTACTAACTTTTGCATGATAAAAAACTAACCTGAAGTTGACATGAACTAACATGGCACAGCGAAGCATTTACTCCTTCAGAACGTGGGCCAATTAAATAATTAAAACAAGTATTTATTGTGGTCTTTTAACTATACCTACCCTTACATACTGTCCCCTCACAAATCAAAATCTCCTACAACCTAGAGTACTATAATCTGCCATTTGTACTTGCTCCTCTTGAATTGTTTAATCTTCAACAAAATAAAGATAAATTTACATTTTGCAAAATGTAAATTCCTATTTTTAATCCATTTCAGTAAAGTGTTTTGAAGAGTCAGGCGCAATTTGGAAAAAAAGTTGCCTACGTAAAGCTTGAATAATACCTTATTCTGCTTTTGTGACTAGAATTACAGAAGGTAATAAATGTATTATGTACAAAAGCACGTACAAGAGCTGCTGGAAGTACCAGTCCACTTTCAAAAAAGGTTAAATCTAAGTGGTAGAGTCACAGAAGTTTAAGTTGAGAGGGACCTCTTGAGTCGATTTAGTCCAATCCCCCTGCTCAAGCAGGATCAGCCACAGCAGGTTGCCCTGGACTGCATCCAGTCAGGTTTTGAATATCTCCAAGGAGGAGACTCTACAACCTCCCTGGGCAACCAGTGGCAGTGTTTGACCACCCTCACAGTTAGAAGAAAAAAAAGAAAAAAAAAAGAAAAAAAAGTAAAAAAAGAAAAAAAAAAAAGAAAAAAAAACCACTTTTTGTTATGTTCAGATGGAATTTCATGTGTTTTAATTTGTGGCCATTGCCTCTCATCTCGTCACCAGGCACCACTCAGAAAGCCTGGCCTCATCTTCTTTACACCCCCCCATCAGGTATTTATACACTCTGGTAAGATCCCCCTGAGCCTTCTCTTCAGACTGAGCAAACCCAAGCTCTCTCAGCCTCTCCTCATATGAAGGATGCTTCAGCCTTAGACCTTAGCTCTTTCCTGGGTTTGCCCATTTTTTTTCCCCTCTATGAAAAAAGTCACTCTCCTCTAGGCTTTCTTCTTATTTCTTACTTCTAAATTAGAGAGATATGGATTTGAAGGGTGGACTATTAGATGGATAAAAAATTGGCTGGATGGATGCATCCAGAGAGTTGTAGTCAATGGCTCTATGTCCAGGTGGAGACCAGTGATGAGTGATGAGCCTCAGGGCTCTGTCTTGGGACTGGTGCTTTTCAATATCCTTATCAATGGCATAGACAGTGGGATAGAGTGCACCCTCAGCAAGTTTGTGGATGACACGAAGCTGAGTGGTGCAGGTGACACACCTGAAGGACAGGATGTCATCCAGAGGGACCTGGGCAAGCTTGAGAAGTGGGCCCATATGAACCAAATGTGGTTCAACAAGGTCAAGTGTAAGGTCCTGCACCTGGGCTGAGGCAATCCCAGACGTGAGTACAGACCAGGAGAAGAACTCATTGAGAGCAGCCATGCAGAGAAGGTCTTGGGGGTCCTGGTGGATGAGAAGCTGGATATGAGCCAGCAATGTGCTCTCACAGCCCAGAAAGCCAACCGTATCCTAGGCTGCATCACAAGAAGCGTGGCCAGCAGGCCGAGGGAGGGGATTCTACCCCTCTACTCTGCCCTTGTGAGACTCCACCTGGAGTACTGCATCCAGCTCTGGAGCCCTCAGCACAAGAAAGATGTGGACCTTTTAGAACTGATGCAGAGGAGGGCCACTAAGATGATCAGAGGGCTGGAGCACCTCTGCTATGAAGACAGGCTGAAGGAGTTGGGGTTGTTCAAGCTGGAGAAGAGAAGGTCCTGCGGAGACCTTATTGTGGCCTTCCAATATTTAAATGGGGCTTATATAAAAGAGGGGGAGAGACTCTTTACAAGGGCAGATAGCGATAGGACAAGGGGGAACGGTTTCAAACTGAAAGAGGGGAGATCTGATTAGATGTTAGGAAAAAATTCTTTACCCTGAGGGTGGTGAGGCACTGGAACAGGTTGCCCAGAGAGGCTGTGGACGCCCCATCCCTGGCAGTGTTCAAGGCCAGGTTGGACGGGGTCCTGAGCAGCCTGGTCTAGTGGGTGGCGTCCCAGCCCATGGCAGGGGGGCTGGAGTTAGATGATCTTTAAGGTCCCTTCCAGCCCAAGCCATTCTATGATTCTATGATGATTCTCTACTATCTGGTTTCCTAGACATGCATTTAAATTTCCCAGAGACAAGCATGCTTCTTCCTCTCCTAATGATTGTGACCGTAGCATTACTAAGACAGACACCACACAGACAATGGGGCAGACTCTGCTTCTCTCTCACCACTGACAGCGATAGGAAAAAATGGAACTGCCTATATGAAGAGAGACTGACCAGCCCCTATGCCCAATCACGTATTTAAAGTAATCACATCTGTGAGGCCCCTGCTACAGAACTTAATTTTACTTTCGTTACTTCTGCTGTGAAAAATAATGGTCCTAAATTCCCAGTTGATAGCTAGCATTTTCATCTGCATAAATAAAATGAGGATGCTTTAGTACCACGTTTTGTATGTTTGAATGCATAAAAATACTGCAAAAGAGAAACTTCCAATTATTTTCATGTCCTTCCAGCACAGCCATACCTCTCAGGACATTTTTAACAGGTTGTTTGCAATGGTCTAAACAAAAATCTTTAACTAAATCCTCTGTCACGGTTTGAACTGAATAGTTAAAAGGTTTAATCAATCCTCAGATGCTTCGGCATAGTACGAAGTCTCAACATGAGTTTAAATCTGATGCCATCTGGTAAATTGCAAAAAGGAATTACAAGACCAAGAAGCACATCTGACTTGAAAGATATAAAACGTTCCCCTTCAATATACCCCTAAAACTATGGCTGTACTGGAAACACCAGAGATGTCTGCACAAAAAGCTAATGCCAGCATGAAAAGCTGTTTAATGACAGAATTCATTAATTACTCCAACAAGCAAGCACTATACTGTCAACAGACCAACCCCAGCAAAAGAAAACCCTTGAAGTTGGACATGTTTTCCTTGGATTACATAGGGAAGACATTATCAGAGCATGATCCTGAAGTTACCCTTTATTAAAAAGAAAAAAAATAGAAAGGAAAAAAAGATATATAGTGCATCTATTAGCTACCCAATTTTATGGAGGTAGCCAACCATCATTTTTATTATGATCTCTATTTTTAATTCATGCACAGTAATAGAGTCTTTCATACTAAGATAAGTAAATAAACTGCAGAGATTTTTGTCCTTGATCATGTCTCAAAGAAGCATCTCTGTTTCTCCAAAAGAAATTAAACCAAGCTTTCTGACTTTTTAGCTTTTAGGATGGGCAATTTATATTTGCAATTATGATCAAAGACTGCATTTCCTTTCCAATGAAGAGCAGACAATTGCTCTCCTACGACTCAAACTCATTAACGCTTCCCCAGAACTCAGAGCCAGACTGTGGAACCGATGCATGGATAATAGTGCAGCTCAAGAGGAAAGGGCGCATCTGAAGGGTATATATGGCTTATTGGTATGACTTCCAAGCATCTCAGAGTCTTTATTCTGAATAAGGGAAGTGTCAATTTTCACATTTTCTCTGGACAATACTGGAGCAGACTGAGGTTATATAAAGGTCTTGATAAAGACTGGTGGAAGAGAAAAGCTGAGATGAGACCAAGTCTAACCGAACTGCACAAAATAACATTGGCAGGTGGTTATGCTCCGCTTCGCCTTCTCATCAGGCAAGCACATGAGTAAACTTTGATTACTGATTTGCAGCTTCTCAAGGCCAGGAAACAGGCAATTAATTTAACCCAATGCAGTTTTACCTTATATGCTTCCTAACATCTCCTTAGAACATAAGCTACGCCAATTAGCGTACTCTAAACAGTGGATGAGAAGAAGTAAACACTGAAGTAGTTAAGAACATAAGTGGTCATAAAGAAATGTGTAAAAAGACATCTGATTTACAACATCTGCTTTATCAAGACTCCTTTTTTATAACGTATTCATTCCCTTTTCAATCGCTGGTATTTCTCTTTTTAAGATGCAATCAGCTGCAGCCAGCGGTTGTGCAGAGGTTGCGCAGGCCTCGGAGGTTTTCCAGACACATCTGGATAAAGCCCTGAATAACCTGGTCTGACTTCAGAGCCAACCCTGCTCTGAGCAGGAGGCTGGACAACAGAACCTCTTGAGGTGCCTTCCCACCTGATGCATTCACATTGAAATGAATACAGCACTTTATAAGAGGTATTGTTTCTGCCTCTACTGAGAAAAAGTCATAAAAGCAAGTGTTCATTACTGCTGTGTGTGTCAGACAGCTATTTATTGAATAAGTTTATCATATAAAACAAATTGTGATTATAAAGAAGGCAGTGCTTTAATTGCACTTTCAAGGAAATCATTATTCAGCTACAGCACAACTGACAGTAGTGTTTATCACCAGAGGAAAAGTGATAGCAGTGTTCAAAACTGAAGTTATTTTACCTATTTACTGAATGAAAGATATTAATAAAAAAAGAAGCATTAATTGCTGAAAGACTCTTTTTAAAAATGGAGTTTCATGGTGGAGACTCAAGGCTACTGTCATGCAGGACTGCATACAAATGACGGCAGGATCTTCAGAGTAAGATTCACAACAGCCCACATGAAAAGATAAAGCTGCTTAAAGAAAGCACCAGATCAAGCTTGGTTTTCCTGAAATCCTACAGTCAAATACCTAATTCTAGGCTTTAGGGAAGCAGGACCACTTTGCCAGAAGCAGCAGCAAAACAAGACTAATATATATTAGGTCCAAATAAATGTAGCAGGATTTTAGATAGCATGATGAGGGGCTAACAGATTTATGCTTGCATTGCTGTGCTATGAGCATGAGGTAGCTTTAGTTCAGATGCTACAGAGCCATGTCATTATCACAGTATGTCCCAGCAAGGAAATAGGTCAAACTTCCTCAAGCACAGAGTAGCACTTAAGATGAATACTTGGCTTCAAGTCTGGAGATGTCTTATCTCTGGACAGCTCAGGGAATGAGACAGCACATCTGGTATCCATTTGTATATGTTCCTATAGCTATGTCCTTTGTGGTCTAGTGACTAGGACATACACTGCTCCTGCAATACAGAGGGAAATTTCAGTGGTTTAGGTTGTCATGCAGTAAGTTGCTGGTAAGTGATTGGTAAGTAGTAAATCTCTGGTACTTTTTTAACAGGAACCTACCAATACCTAGGACCAACTACTTCTGTCTCTACATATAAGAAAAGCATTGAGTCAGATCAAAATTTCAGTTTAACTTCTTTATGTGACTGTAAGCAAGTGATATTGGGAGACTATCTTCTAAACGTTTGGGTGAAGGTCCCTTCCAACCTGTAGCACCCTATGGTGCTACGAAGAGAGGTGAGGTATGCAGCCTGCCCCACACAAGACATGGCAATCTGCCTGACAGTCTTGAGAGCTGTGTCCATCCACAGATTTTCAGTCTGACACACTGAATGTTATATCCTGACCTTTTACCATGCTGTATAAGGTCTCTTTGCTGTGTTACAGAGCAGCACAATCCAAACACTTTCTCTTCTATACAGAAAAACTATTTTTTCATAGACCCTCACAAAGCTACTTAAAAGCTTAATGCCAAACTTTTCAGAAGTGATTCCTGAGATCTGGGTGCCAAACAGAAACCATAACAGATGCAAAGAAACTGACTCCAGAGTACTAGGTGGGGTCTCACATTTCCCTGGAAATGTGCTCTGGTGAATTAAGACGACATTGAGAATTTTTATGCTCCTACTGTCAAGTCAAAAATAGGCAGTGTGCTGGTGTACTTCCGAATGCACTGACACGGTAGCCAAAACACAACATACTATAAGTAACAGCTGTTATGCCCCTCGGGAGAACAGTTACCAGGCATAGTTTATAGCAAAACCCATAATCTGTGCCAGAACTTCAGTGTCAGAAGTTGTAATGAGACAGCTAGGAGCCTCCAATTCCTCTTAATGGGCAGAGCTGAAATTAAATCCAATACTCAGGTCATATCCCTCTCTTCCAACTGGAACAACAGCCCCTCTCCTCTGTAGTCCTATGCCTCCTCATTAGCCCCATCCCTGTACACCACCCATTATGTTCTTCATTAGGTCTTCTTGACAGCAGTGATACCTTCCCACCCCATCTCACCATGAGCTCATACCTGTATTCTGTAACTCATTCTGGGTAGCTAACCAAAGTATTTAATTCCTTTAACTGCTATGAATCCAATTTCTTCTTGCATTCAGTTAGGAATCACTATTTATTATCACTATTTATTATCACTATTTATAGTGATGATATAAATACAAGTGCTAATATAATAATTTATAGTGATAATATAAATACATAAAAATATTATCACTTTATTTTTATTATCACTAATAAAATCACATTCAAGTGGCTTCATCCCCTCTCCCAGAAACACCTGCATCTTGCCCTATTCTAATTCCTTTTTAGTCAGCTCCATGTACATTGCTTCTAAAGCTTTCACAACACTGAGTAATTGTTAAGGAAAATAAACAGAGAGTGCGAAGAACACAAAGTCTAGAAGAATCTAATTATAGCAATAAATCTGACAAAATAGGATGTGTTCATTTGTGAGGCGACCTGTACAGATTTCCTCTGTGAGTTCCCCACAATGTTTCTTGCCTACAACTGCATAGCAGGCGGGCAGAGATGAAGAGTGAAGATACTCTCTTGATAAATCAGTGAAGCTGAGTCAGTATCAAGTATTTACTATTTGGCAGAAAGCAGAAAGCTGGTTTACACCTTTGAGAAAGTAAAGAGAAAGCATCAGCAGAGGTGATATAGCCTAGGCCAGCAAATGTAGCATGGGTAGCACAGACCAGAAGGTGCTGAACTCATTCATTATGTGCATGAACTCAGAAGCACTAATAGCAGAAACATTTTGGAGATATGCTTCTGAACAAAATAGGTTCCCAACTCTATATTTCCTTTATTTGCTGCCTATTATTCACAGCCTGGTTTTGTTTGTTTGTTTGTCGTCTTCTTTTTTTAAAAGATCTCTCTTTGCTCCCTTGTTTGACACGCTTCACTGTAAGTAAGGACCATCCACTTTTCACCTACAGCAGGGCTCCGGGGCTCTTCAGTTCAAACAATCTGTCACAGGTTATTGTATTAGAGCCATGAGATGCCTGGCAAGCAAATAAAGGTCATACTTCACCCTGAAATATTTGTAAGAAACACACCTGCAGTGTAATCCTTGCACTGAATATGCATCCTAGAAACGGGACGTGGCTTCCCCTCATAGGCTGCAGTGTAATAATTATAGGTCACCCTTATCACGCTTGCTGAGAACCAATGCAAAGCCACCTGGGAATGGATATATCATGGGACTCTTCACAGACAGAACCACAGATAGTGACTCATGCCTAAATTAAACCTGATCCAGAGCATACACTCCCTGGACTGCACTCATCCACCCTGTAAAACTGCTTGAACAGTTTCTGCAGTGGGTTTGACCTGGGCCACTCTCAAACCATTCCCAGGCAGAGGGAGGGATCGCTCTCAATACGCACTGCAAATTTAATCACTGCATTTTAGAGGGTAAAAGAGTTTTAATTGCAAGGACAGAAGCTCCTCTGCATATGGCCTCAGCTGCACAACACAGGTATAGGCACAGTTAATTACAGCATAGCATAAGAGATGAACCGTCTTACACTGATTTGTCTTCCTACATAAAACATTTTGGAGTTATCTTAGCAGCTGCTCAGGAATCTCAGTTCATAGATCATGGAAGGCTGCTGAAGAACAGGGTCTAAAGCTGTAGGAGTGTGACACAAATGCGGCTTATATCTCTTTATCACTTTGGGAGATCTAAAGTGCTATCATATACTAAATACACCAAACAACCAGGTCCAATGTTTCTCTAATTAACCTAGCCGATGGTTTTGCTTTAATCTTTATGTCATACTGCACGAAAAAATGAATAACTTTGCATTCACTTGCTGATTTTTCCAATATACAATAAATAATAAACAGGGTCAAACATTCAAAATGAAAAAGAAATATTATAGCTAGTCGGGGGGGGGGGGGGAGCTGAAGTTGTTATGCAATTAAAAACACTTTATACTAAGGAAGGAAGGCAGGCAGGTGCAAATGAAGGTCACACTTGTCACCTAAAGTCTTGCATATGCAATTTTTAAGCACTTGACTTAGTTTGTAATATTCTTTCAATATTTCTTTTTTTTTTTTTTTTTTTAATTTAAAAAAGAGACAAAAATCCTGCTGACAAGACCAGTTCTAGAGGAAAAAAAAAGCATTTCAAAACAGAAATTCCTGGCTGATAGTTCTCCTTCAAATGGGAAAAAATCATCAGGAAAAAGGTTTGACTTTAGGAAAGCTCTGACTATAGAAAATGAAGGGTCTACCTGAAGGGACTGGAAACAAATACAAAACAAAGGAAGCCACAGGGAAAAAGAATCAACAGCATAGATGAAGAGAAGAAACAGACCATGAAGACTGGCAACCCCAACAGAAAGCAAGTACAAGGAGGTACAAACACAAAGGCCAGAGAAATCTCAAGGGAGTTTGAGAAGAGAACTTTAAACTGGACACAAGGGAGGCTGGCAGAGCCTAAGTACATATGAATAAAGGACCTCCGCCTACGGAAGTGGATGCTAGGAGAGTATCAGGAGAAAGTATAATATATGTTTTCCCTGTTCTTACTTTTCCTTTGGCATCTGTCACTGACGGACACAGAACTCTTTGGTCCGTGTACCTTGGTCTGACTCAATACCAACACCCCTATGTTCATACAATCCCCCTGTATGCAGGCTGAAAATCAAAAAGGAATATTTTATATAGAATCGGTGATTATGGCCTACTCTGAAACCATAAACAAACCAGCCTGACACTGCCTTAGCCAATTCTTCATGGGATGAATTAATAATGCCTTGAGAGCTATGTAAACCATTACACAGAATTTGCACACTCCCCCACCCCCCAAGCACGCGTATGATAGATGGGTAGAAAACAAGTTTCCAGAGATATTCTTCATTCTAAAGCTAGGAAACGTGAAAATTGTCTTTCAAACCTCCACCATTTTCTGTGACTTACTTTACTTAACTTTGCCCCCTATTATATATATGTGTGTGTGTGTATATGTATATATAAGTGTGTGTATATGCTTATATAAAATTAGATATTTAAAATACTTGTTTAAAATTATTCTCAAAAGTTAGAAAAAAGCCTAAAATCGTGTGAATGGGATTTCTAGCAAGGTCACCTGGTGCCCACTGTTGGTGGAATAAGAGACGCTCAACAGCAATGAAGTGGGCGTTGTTGCACTTTCCCAGCTGACTGCTAGGAGCCTCTTGGGGTCTTTTAGTTTGTCTCAACTAAGACTGGGCACTATTCCGACAGACAGCTTCTGCCGTCCTGTTCATAGCGGGTGATAGAAAAATCCTCTATTCTCATCAAGAAGTAGGCAACTACTTAAAATACTACGTTCTTTGCCATTCGGACAGGTTTTTTCTGTTACTATTTTGTTTTTAATTCCTTTTTATTTATTTTTTACTAGAGGATCATTCAGTGACTGAGAGGCAATGTGCTCAAAATGTTCATCAAAAGGCTCTGCTCTGGTTTTGGCTGCATTTTTGGCTGGAACAGCTGTTCCAAGCACAGGATACCTTCCTACCTCTAAACGTGCAAGCACTTCTTGCTTAATAACAAGCCGGTTACCATGGCTATTGCTGTAGTCAATGGAGAAATTCACCTCCAATGGACAAATACTGACATTCTTAAGCAGATGGACTGACTTCCTGCAGAAACATCTCTCCACTAAATACACAGAGAGCGCCTTAATGAATAATTTAGGCAAGATGCTTAACTTTTTCATTTCATTTCAGAGGCAGAAGAGATTAATCTGAGCTTCAGGGAGTGAGAGAGACTAGAGTTTCATGTGGTATGAAGCTAGTTACTGAATGGCTGCTGTCCCCAAGGGTAAATGTTCCTCTTTTAACACCTTATATGATAGGCATATGTTGCAGGCTTTTACTATTTCATTTACAATACTTAATTTTGGCCTGTTTAATAAATTGTCAAGCTTCATAACAATAACTTACAAATTTAAGAAGTAATTCTACTACCTGGAGAAATTACCGTGTACAGTTCTTTCAGTAGGCATGATGCTAAATAAGGGAAATGTATCAGTTCCTTCTCTGGTCTGAAATGCACATATTTTAGTTCTAACAGGACAGTGCAGGTAGGAGAACCAGATCAAAGTTTAATTCAAGGAACCTCTGACTAGAGAAGTGAACATCCATGTCTATAACATCATCTATCTAGTTTACAACATCCTTTATTAGCCTGTTATTCACAGCTGTTACACTGGATGGCATTTCCTCACCGCTGTTACGGAACAAGAAAGGTTCTGTTTCTTTCCAGAACAGCCATTGTACACAATTTTAAACACCGGGTTTGCTTGAGCTGAACAACCACAAGGAAGGACACCTGCGGGTGGACGTGACTGCCAGAATGTCATGCAGAGAAATGACATTCAAAAGGCAACTCATCAACACTTCTAGATGGCAGACAAGCACGATACTTTAAGGCATCAACAACATTGCCCATCTCCTATGAAGGCATCATTGCCAGAACATTACCTAATTTTAAAACAAGAAAAATTCACCTCAGATGGGTGACAAATTGGAAAGTCTCTGAATCCAATCCACGGTTTTCATAACTATGAAGGCCTAAATCAATACAAAAATACACGATTCTCCAGGGAGATGATTAAAGCATGTGTGAATATTCTCACAATTCAATAATTACTTAAGTTGTCTCACCTAGTTTTCAAGGATTTGAAAAAAAAAAAAAATCACCTAGCTTATGATATTAGAAGAAAAGCTCTGCCTGGTTCCCCAATGATACAGGTTTCTATGTCTGTAAAACAGTAAATTCTTCAACTTGTAATTTGCTGTTGCACCAAAAATCGAATAACAGTTACAATATCACACTGATACTAAGATTAAAAGCAGAAATAACCTACTGGGCAAGGTACCTCAGCAGACCTGTGTGTTACATGTGTCATGCTAGTACTGAAAATACATAGAGAGGCTTAACTAACGAGAACACACAATGCAAGTGCAAAATGTAAAATACATCCATTCAGTTGGAGAGAAAATGAAGATATAGTACAAGTTTGTTTTTTTTAAAGGATATTGCTTATGTTAAAATAAAAGCTCTTTCTCTTTCAAGAGGGAAAAATTTCCAATTGACTTATCCCTAATAAAGTGCACATTTAAAATTAAATCATCAAACCTTGCATGTCTGGGAAATGTCACTGTTTTCACATTATAAATGTAACATTTACAGCTATGTACTTATTAATGTTCTATTTTTTGTGTGATATCACTGTGTGTTTTGGGAGAGTTAAGAGGGAGGACTAGTATAAAGGAACAACTGCTTTATTCCTGGCTGGCAGTTCCTGTGCTCTTATGAAACTATCATCTGTGATTATCAGTCTGTTTTTAAATATCATCTACTGAGGGCAGAATGTGATTTGCAATATTAAATGGCATCAGTGCAATCACGTAGCTCAATTCCCATGTGCCCCTTTGAAAATCTGCTCACTTTTGTACTTAAACTCCTCTTCCCCTACAGAACGGAGCATTGATTCCTCTTCTTTAGTGAGATGAATCCCTTCCCACATGATTTCACGTCAGTCTATTCTAATCACTTCCAGCTGTCTCTGCTCATCCAAGCACAGCGCAGGCATTCGAAAGGGCTGTGAGATGCCTTCCTTAGGAACTCCGCTGGATAGGAAACAGATTACTTTGATGACTGTGAGACGTGGATAAGGAGAAGACATTTCTGGTATACTAACCTGCTGTTGACAGAAATAATACTAAAAACATAAATGCCTGTTATACTGTCTGACCTTCTATACGTTGGGTGCTTTCCAAACTCTTTTTTCTTTGACTGATTTAGTGCAGCACTAAGTAGCTCGTCAGAGGAATGCCAGTATCGTTTCCTACTGCTGCAACAATGTTGAACAAGGTCAGGATTCAAATACAACCATGAAAAAAAAGTCCCTTGGACTACATGGGAGCACGCAAAACCTGATTTTGTGTCTGTGTGTATGTGTGGTTTTCCTCATACTGGATAACTAATTTGATCTTTTTTTCTGAAGTATTTTGACAAACATGCACTTAGAGAGTACACAGAAACACATACATACGTTATTTGCATATATATACATATGCACATTGCACATATACACGTATGTTTAATTGGTTTGAACACGTCTCTGACCTCTGTGGTATGGCAATATCTTTCAATTTACAATCGTTTGTGAATGTTACTTATTTTGATATCTACCTTCTCCTGTAGTTCACCACTGAGACTGTTAAAATACAATCAGTCCTACTAATAAAACCAAGCAGACATATTTGACATAATAGAACACATATTATCCTCATTACCTTTAAATATACTGATTTTTTTTTCTTTTTCTACAAAGCAATATGTAAGCAATCAGTTTTGCCACAAAAAACCCTCATTAAAGTCCTTAGTTGCTAAATAGTGTATTTCATGTGTACTAAATAGTGTGTATCATGAGCTTGCATTTTTAACTAGAACACCTTCTTTTAAGACAAAACACAATCAGTAGTGCAAATATTCAAATTTATTTTAATACCACTTGCAAGTTTTTATGTTCATACTTTTGTTGCAAAAATAATTGGAAAGTAAATTAATATCTAAAATTAGTGGCTATATCTATATCCTCCCTCTTTCATATATAGACTTAAATATTTACTATGTCATTGAATACAGACATACAGCCTTACATACTTTTTTCTCAATTTGAATTTAAAAAAAAAAAGATTCAGCAGAGTAATAAGCTGATTTTTACATGGTGGTGAGCTTCTTTTCTTTCACTGAAGTGTAGTGAAAGGAGAATTTTTATACCTATATATAACTTTCCAGGAAGTCAGAAAAAATGTACTTTAAAAACTAGCCACCCTGGTTTCAAAAGAGTGCTCAATATCAATTTAAAACCAATTTTCTAGATTTTTACATTTCACTTTTAATCTCAGTTTCTGAGAATTAACTACAAAGCAGCTGTTTTCAGGATTACTTCCTACCAGTTTTATTAAGAATGTTGCTGATTCTGCTCTCTTCTATGATTTAACATCTGAGCTTTTCTTTTCCTTCAGTCTCCCAAAGGGATAAATAACAGTATATTTTGGAAAATGGGTTTGCTGCCTCCCTGCAGATTGTATGTTTATTTATTCTTTACTTCTTTTTCACAGTACATGAAAGACACTATGAATGTATACATTACTACATATTATGTAATGTATGTGTATGTACGTATGTGGGTATATATGCATACACGCACATGCACACACAGTAGGAGTACTAAGACATTTAACTTCTTTGGCTTCATGGTTTTTCCTCAGACAAGAAAAGAACCTCACTACGGTGTTTTCCTAACTATTTTTTAAATGCACAAGCATTTTGGGCACAGGCAGATGAGGAATGAGAGCACAGCAGGGAAACTTCATCTTGGATGATCACAGGTTTTAAACACCAAGGGAAAAAAAGATCCTCATTTGATGTAACAGGTTCAGCTCTAACAAAATTGTGGAGTGACGCCAGCTGAGGACCTGAGACATTCATATTAATAGAAAGAAAACTGCGTTAGCTCTGACATTCTTTACCTAAAATCGTCAATTAAATATAGATTAAATTTAACTACTACCGAGAATTTGGTCAAAAGCACTAATTCAGCTTAAGACAGTTTTTTGGCATACAGCTGCTTACATAGTAGCTTGTACCCTAATGTTATATCTCTCATGCCCCAACTTCTTATTTCCCAAAAGCAAAATAACTGTAAAACTTACCTGCACAGCTATCATATCACAGTTATATAAACTTATGCATTCAGCTTAGAAACTCCTAGCCTGGAAAGCAGCGACTTTTTATCAAACTATCTAAATATGTCGAAGTCTATAACATATATTCCAAGCATTACTCTTGAAGGACCATAATCCCCCATTTTAGGGAGTAATACTCAGGCATCAAGAGTCTTGGTTGTAATAGTAATGGCATGTAAATCTGCACAGCTAATTTATATTTAAGCCAAGTAAGGGACCAGAAAGTAGCCAATGCTCCATCTAAAACTATGAAGGGCTTGAGTCAGTATGCTTCCCAGAGCGCTTGGAAAACTCAATGCAAATTGCAGTGGCGTTTGGGGCTTTCTTACGTAAGAAGACCACAAGAGGAAAAAAAATCTGTAGTCTCCAATTTTATGTAATAACTTGTTGGTTAAAACACCTGTACACTTGATATGGGTGACCCAGATTCAATTCTGTTCTCTGCACAAGCAGATTCAAACCCATGCTTACAGAAATTCTCTAACCACAAAGTTGAGTGACTGTATAGGGTTACATCACCTAGAGTTTGTCCACTGTAAAGAAAAATAATTTCAGGAGTCAAAGAGTCCAATCGTGACATGGCTCCACTTGCGTACAGGACACTCAACAGAGAAGGGGTGCATGGGCTTGTGTCATTTTCCTACTATACATGCCAAATTAATATTTAAATCTTTAATGACCTGCCCAAAACCACACCTCCAGGCTATGGAGAATGTTTCTTTTCCTTAAACGCTGCTGCGGCAAGGTGTGATATAGGAAGTGGTATAACAACCCTTCTTTGTCCTCTCATATTGATGGTAAGGTCAGAGTACTACCAGCGACACAGGGGAAGTACTTAAAACTTACATGTGTAAATACATGTAACAACACAGATAATACATATCTGACATATAATAACCTGTTCATCCTTAATATCAGTTGTTGTGCACATTATACTATCACACACATCCTAACCCATACAATACTTACAACAATGTTGTGAAGAATATATTGTAAATTAATTCAACACTGACAACCGATAATTAGGGGATCCAAAGAACCAATAGTTTCCACTTGCTCTGTTAAACCTGCAGCAATATTCTTGGAAGAAATACTCATTTTCAGATCACAAAACTAGTAAGCCAGTCACACTCTATCTTTACTAGGCACCTGAGCTAGGTATAGAAGTCCACCTAAGTGCTTAAATCCTATCGATCCCAAATTACAGTGCCCAAATCCAAATTCATATTCCTGAAAACTCAGAAACCATTGAACTCCAGAATAATCTAACTGTTCACATAGTCTCTGGAGAGAAAGGATTTTAAAGCCCCCAAGATGGAGAAAGGTGTAAGCCAGACTCTTTGGTGTTCTCCAAACCTGAGCATGTGTTGTAAATGGGAGGCCAGCACGATTACTATACGAGGCAGAGACAAGACCAAAAAAAACCAAAAAAACAAAAACAAACAAACCCACCAAAAAAACCTGGTGATGATTTCCTTCCAGTTGTAGATTCCCTTCTTCTGCGCCTTTAGGCAACACAAAGAGCCTACTGTAAGGGACCAAACACTGAAGCACACATTTTCCTGAATTATCTTTTCATTTGGTAAGACACTTGTGCTGATTGTCATTTAGCTAGGATCCAAACTCTGCTCTGTCAATTAGGTTGTGGTCTTTTTGTTTGTTTGTTTAAGAAAACAGCCAGTCCATTTTCTCTCTCAGCCATTTGTTCTCCTTCAGCAGGAGTTTTGTTTGCTCTAACACTTGGTAAATTATTATTAAGCACATTCAATAATGGGTTGGAACTGTGGTACAAATGCAAAAGCAGAAGTGATTTCTAAGTGTGTATAATTACGCTTAAGCAACTCTAAATTGGTTTCATCTTCAGTGCATCCATAGGTAATGGAAAAGAGCCACAACTTGCGCAAGTTAACATAAAACCTCAGAATGAGTTGGTACACCCTGAAGTTATTTGCTTTTCTCACTTCACTTTTCCAATCGACATGCAGGTTTTGCCATTTCAAGCTCTTTTCTGATTATGGACCAGAATTCAAATGTGAGAATTAGGATCAGTAACTCCTTGTTACTGGTTGGTGTTGGTAAAGCAGCTACAGGAAAATAGCAACAATTCAACTCATCACAGAATCCATGACAAAACTTCTGATCACTGATTTCATGAAGTATCTAGTTTGCATTTGCAGTTATAAACTAGTTCTTCATGAACATAAAATGCAAACTATCACTACAACAGGGGAGCTCCTGGGGAGCAAGAGAGCCACAACTCCCAACAGCCACACAGTCTTGAAATAAAGTCAGTGAAATAAATTTCCTATCTAGGAGGCTGGTAGATGCTATCGAGGTAGGAGGGAAACAATCATTAGTTGTCCACTGGATGCCAATTTCATGAATTATGACAGTTCTTTTATCTCTAGATAGCAGGACATCATCACAAAGCAATAATGAAAAAACCAAACATATAAAATACTAATTTGTGTAATATATATGTCTTCAATTCTATCCTGCAATTAATTTAAGCTACCACGAAGTGGTAGTGAGTGAAAAATGTGGTAGTGGAGTGAAAAATGCTACCATCCCAATTCACTAGAATGTCAGGTTTCTATGCCCTGGGCACAACTGGATACATATAGGGTCAGGAGGTGGCAAAATCTTGCCGTGATTGTGCAACAGCTAAACTCAAGCATGGATTTACTGAAAGGGTAGCAAGAGTGGAATGTAGCTATCCCTTAATAGTGACAGGTGTGATATTATGGTACGGTGTTGGTCTCTACATTATGCCTTCATACGGAATAGGATTAAGTCCCGAATATCCTCCTTTGAAAGAAGACTATTGTTCAGATAACAAGCTATTCTAAAAATTAATCATGGCTTCCAAGTTTTGAAAGCCAAGAGTATCACTAAATCAAAAGCTTTGTTTTATCCAATGCCTCTTCTCATTCATCAAAAGAAAGGAGAGAAAGTGACTGCTTGAGATAATCTTTCACTTACAATAAATCCAAATCAAGGAAAAAAAAAACTTTAAATTGAACTCTGAAGCATCATTTTTGTTAAAACACAGCTTCTTCTTCTGCATGTCACATTAGATATACTGTTACATTCACCCTAAGAGATTTTACCACTCTTTATGTAACTACCTAGCAGTTCACTAGATATTTTATGAATCATACTAACAAAGAAAAAAAATTTTTTTTTTTCAACAATGTACTAACAAAAACTTCAAACTTACAGTCTGTGTTATAATTTTATGTGTATTTATGTGCTACTACAAAGGCTACAACGTGCTATTATAAATGCTATGGGGAATTAAAAAACAGAACATCCAAAGTCACACTGGACTTACTGTGTTAACAGTCTTCCAAAAATGGCAACACTCTCTGGGTGACAGTGTAGAACTTAACTTACTCAAGATACTTTCATGTCCCAAATTCTCAAGTGACATGAAATAATAGTCACTTCTTTTTCCCTTTATATGAGTAACTCCAATCAGTAAATCAGTGTTTCAGCAGTCAGGATGAATATAGGTTAGGAATACACAGTTTATATTTGCACTGAAATTCTTTATAAGACAAATCCAACTGGCGAAAAGTAGCTTCTGAAACACAGGGAAAAAGAATGGTTTGTTCTGGGGGAAAAAAAAAACAACAAAACAAAAACACATTTAATTGAGGAGGAAAAAGAAAAAACCTGAAGTATTTTTTAGCATTTTCACCACAATGCTGCTTATAAACTTCCCTCCACAAAGAACAGGTCAGACTGTTCAGAGAATCTAAAGCCACTATGGAAGAACTTCGAAGCAAGACAGGAGAAGACCTGCCATAAAGTGTTGACATAACACTTTTGATGGGAGAAGTACTCATCTTGGTAACAGATTAAGAGAAGTCTTCATTAAAGCACTTTCAGTAACGATCATTGGACATTCTTTAAAATAATCTTTTGCATAACTGGATTATGGTAAACCCCAAAATCATTCTACAACACTAAGCAATCTGATGCCTCACCATTATATCTGAACTTTAAGAAGATTATTTTACTACAGAATGCCTGCTTATGTGTTTATTTGCTGTTAAAAGGGGGGTTTGAACACGCTAATTTGTACTGAAGAAGTGCTTATCAGCCATTCAAATCACATTCGTATTGAACTTTCATTACATTATGTGACAAAAGATGGAACTTCTCTAATCTAGTTATCTTGTTTAACATGACAGTTACATTTTGACTAAAATTATTTAGCAATTCATTTTATTCTTAATTCACAAAATCTCATAGATAGCTTTCTTCCCTCTTATTCTTTCCTCTGCTCCTATATACATACCTATTGCTTATCTACTTCAATAAGTAAACACCTATTGAACACTTCCACTAACAGAATGTATCAATACTAACTCATTCTATTACAAGTATTACAAGTAATTTCACTTGATAAACTGATTTTTTTTTTCTAGTTTTTGTCATATTCTATACACAAAGAGATTATTGGTTGAAAAGCTAACAACTCTGCTGCCAGGGGAAAATGTTTGCCTTCCTCAACTCAGCACCTACACACTGAAGAAAACCTAGTAGTAAATAAATAAAGTAGTAAATAAATAAAGGCTAAAAATAGGTTTTACCAGATTAGAACATTAGTCTATATTCAGTATCCTGTGTATTGTTACGATTAACATGTACGTCTTTCTAAAGTAATTTCAACTTCAAAAATTTCCATTTCAGAAATTTTTTTTCTTGCCTTTAAAACAAATTGACCTCTGAATTACAGAGGTCAAAATGAATAACTATGGCTGCCATCCATGAAAAATGAAATTAACTAATACTTTCAGAAATTTATCTAAAGACACCTACTGGATGCCATGCAGTGTGGTTCTGCTGGTTGGTAAGTATTCCTATAGTTCTTTCTGGGTGGAGCGACACTCTGCCTAAACTGTGTTCGCACATGATTGTGATGAAGATATTGATTTTATCTTCCTTCTTAAATTTGCTGAGGAATCTTCTCTTAGATTAAGGTCCTAATCTGTTTTCAGTGTTATCATACTCATTGTCAGATACAGAATTAAATAACCTCATTAGTACTTCATACATTGAATAGCAGGAAAAGATACTGATCTTTTGGTCTAGATATTTTCCCCTTCCTAGAAACTCATTTTTAAAGAGCCCAACTTACAGCCACAGCAAAGTTACGGTCCTCATAGACAGAACAAGCAGCACACCCCGTTCAGTTTTGTAGAACCAGAACCAGTATCGCTGGAGCTGGGACTAGTAAGGAAAGTGAGAAAGCCAGAGAATACGTAACTGCAACTCCAACAGCTTTCGATGTCATGCTGAAGTTCAGCTAATTCTTTACCTGACCTAAGCAGAACATGCAGTCATCTCTACTACAACCATCCTTTCCAGACCTTCTTGTCTTCTTAAACAAGCTGTTCATGTCATTGAATTTTACCCATATATAACAATTTTATGCCAGTGATATCAATCTGGGCATTTGATATTTGCCTGATGTGATTTCAAGTTTCTTTTTATCATTCAATCGAGGCTGATTTAGTTATCAAACTACTTGATTACTTAAAACCAATCTATTAACAAGTGAAATCTAGAAAGCCATTCTGCAATCAAGGTAGCTCTTATCACACCCAGGGAAATTATTTTTACAGCTAGTCTCCAGGACTGAAACTGTTCTCCTCATTGCACTAGGCAGGTGCCTACAGAAACACCCAGACCTAGAGTCAGTTTTGCTTGCTTTGTTTCCAAACTATATTCCTTTGAATTACAGAAAAGAGACATTCATAACACCATTCCCAATTTCTACCTTACTCTTCCACTTAATCTGCTGGGGTTTTGTGGGTATTTTTGGTGGTTTGTTTGTTTGTTTGTTTGTTTGAGATTCATCAAAAGAAATACCAAAAAAACTATGGATCCTCAACAAAAAGGACAGGCTGATGCACACATTTTAGTGGTAGGACAGAGTTCTACCAGATGTTTGATAATTTACAGAACTGATCAAATAGTAGGAAACCTTACTCTCCCTAGCTCTTCTAATGAATTGTTGCATGCTTGCCCAAGTTATTTCTAGTAAAACTAGTGACACCATATTTCATCATCTTTCCTTTTTTGATCTCATATACTGACAGAAGTATATTCAACAAGCAATGCTTGAGTTTGGGGAAGCCTATAAGCTATACCAGTAATTAGGCACAGTTTGAAAATTGAGTAGAAAGCACATAACTGTTTTCCCAATTCAATGTGTATCACCATTACTGTCATTTCAGTTAAGGAAGAAACACAGTCAGTATATTTTTTGCCATTAACTTGTACAACAATTTATAGCTATTTAGTAGGAAATGACAACTTATTTTAACGCCAATAGTAACATCGCTGGAATTACTCACAACTGAGTAATCCCGAACAACTCTGCAACAACTACAAAATACATGACACGGCTCCCCTCATCCTCTGTTGGACTGGAGTGACTCATATTATACATTTCTTTAGATAAATTATTAGACCTACACTGGATCTGCTGAACAGTTCCCAAAGATGACATCTAATAGATTCACGACCTCATGTGCTGCAAGTTTATGGAGAAATGTCAGCTTTTTAACATTTTGAGATGTTTTACTTCTCTTTGAAGGAATACTACTTATTGTCTAATCCCGATCTTATACTAAGTATCTCAGCAAATACAAATGCTGTCAAATGTTTATCTTATTTCTCAGAGAAAACTGTGTAAAAAGATTTAGCGTAAGCAAAAATGACAGAAGTATGTTTATGGATAAAAGAACAAGGCATGGCATAAAACAGCTTGGACAAAAAATAATATTTTAATAAAACTGGAATATAATGTGTTACTGGGGTTTCAACTCATTAAATATTCATTATTTCTGTACCTTGAGAACTGTTGTATTCCCAAGCATATAAAATTTCAGTCTGCCGGCTACAATCCTAGCTTAGTGTAGAACATCTCACTTTCCTGATCTTTTATGCAAGCACTACTAACGATTTACTCGATAAATGCTTCAAGTGAAAAACTGTAACATCTATTTTTATTTATTTAAAAGAAGTTATATGGTTCAGATTGAGAAATCAAGAACAGCAAAATACAGCAGCATGACACCTTGGCTATTTCCTTGCCAATAAAAATATCTCTGTGCAGTATAAATCACTGTACTCTGCTGTTAAAGCCAATAGCAGATGATGTTGCTCAATAATCAATCACTCCATGGATGACCATTTAATATCTCACCTGGTTTATAAATGTCTATGTCATGTTATTAAATGCCAAGTCATAGATGTTACACTTAAGTAATACATAAAGTCAAAATTTAGCTCCTGAAGATTACGGTAATCCACTGAGGAATGTTTTCTATTTTTTTTTTCCTTTGGTAATCCACCATTTCATTACCCAGTTGTAAAAAAAGGAACATCTAGTAGCTTGTAAGGAATACAAAACTGTACACTTTGTGCTCACTGATACTGCTTTGTTCACATTTGCAAATACAAAATATGTATTCAAATGAGATTTGAGATTGCAAAATATCACCACTTTATTTCCCTTCTAATCACATCAAGGAAAGGCTGCAAGGCATTGCAGAAGGACTTAAGGTAAAATGAATGGAGAATGCAAAGTAAAATGAAGTTCAGAGCACGTGCAAGGACACATCTGTTCTCTTTATGTCAAATGAAAACTGCATCACCAAAAATCGGGAGCCCAAATATCAAAACTAGTCAAAAGAGAAAGGACAGTGCTTGCAAGGTGCAAGTGAAGATAACCAAACCACAGATTTCTAAATATGTTCCAGAATATCCCTGAAGGTGGTGTAAAATAAAATAAATAACCACTATCAGGTTCCAAATTGATTTTAAAACACCCAAGAAATAAACCTCAAAATTAATAAGGGCATCTGAATGATCGATCTCTCACCACCAGTGTGTAACTAAAGTGAGCAAAACCAAAAGGTTGATACTGAAGCTACTGTAAAGCTGAAAATAATACAGTTTATCATATTAAACCCAAGGAAGCCCATCACCTGAAAATTCCCTTCAGCTCTCTGGGTTCAAACACAGGGAACTAACAGTCAAAAATAGACCAGAAACGGGTTATAAAAAACAACAACAACAAAAAAAAAAGTTTCAGTGGTTGTAAAGACTCCTACACACAGAGCCTTTGAACGGGCTGGGATTGCTTAAAAAGGAGCTGAATAACACTGCATTCGCAGCTGATACAAAATGATCAACGAAACAGTCAGACCTGGCTCCACAAGCAAAATAAACAGTTGCCCTTGGCAACAGGCTGCCAGGAGCAGCAAAATGGCTGTGGTCCTCCTGCCTGCCGGGTTTGTGCCACAGCCTGAGAAACAAGTAGCTGGTGTCCTCCTCCTCCTCCTCCTCCTCCTGCTACTGCTCCAGCACTGGGGGCAGCTCACCGGGGATGCAGCGCTGGTCTGCTCGCACTCCTCCCTCCTTCTCTTATCTTCCTCTGGCCTCCCTTTCTTAGAGAAGCAAATATCGTTTGTACCCATACTACACAGCTGCCAGCAGCTTATTCTGGAGGAAAAAAAAATGCTATGCACTCTAATTTACACTTTCTTTAAAAAGCAAAAATAAAGGGCCACCTCATGAAATTCAGAAAAAAGTGTACCCCTGGTACAAACATCCATCAGTAAATTTCTAAAAGATAATCCAGATAATTCACTAGCAGAACATATTATCAAGCTTTAAAGAAGATTTTTACATGGACAAAAAGAATCACTGAATGTTTCATTCTTTTTCACTAGAAAACTAATGTGCACAGTAAAATACAAACTCTGATCTCTCACACCCAAGCTCTTCACTAACAGGTGCAATCAAAAGTCATCTCTCCCTGGTGCATAGGGAACTCTGCAACAATCATCACAATTTCTTAGACCCCATTCTGAAATACCTGACAGTAGCCAAGGCGAGAGGTTAGTCATGAGCAGGGTTGGGTTTTGTTTGTTGTTTTTTTTTTAATCTCTGATGTACACACAGAAATCACGTCACCTTTTTCCTTTCTGCTGCTTCTTACTCCCAGTTCCCTCCCACTTTATTGCTTCTATTCTATTCATTTACACTGGCACTCTCCCATCTCAGCGTATGTCAAGCTCTTTTACAGTCCTGGTCTATCAGGAAAGACTTGGCTGCCCGCTAAGCGAGCTAGAGAGACTAAAGGTCTGGGGCGCCTGATTCACCCTGGAGCTGATCTCCTCAGCCAGCAGCTTTCCAAGAAGCCAACCACCATCACTGTGCTGACCAGCACAGCCAGGAGATAAAATGTGGTTAATGCATCATAGAGAAGACCCTCGAAGTAGTTAACTGAGATACCAGTTCAGAATACAGCCAACCAGATTAATTTTGGTGCCCTTCAGGCATACTACTACTAACATTTTCAACCTGCTCCAAAACAAAGAACCAGAAAAGACTATTAAAAATATAGCAAGAATTGGAGGAAAACAAGGAAACAAAAAATACTGATACAGGACATCTAGAGATTTTATAGATGAGCCAAAAGCAGGCGGTTCATTCACTCATTTCAGTACAGCTATCCCTGTGGAGATATTTGAGACGCCCTACAATATCCCCCCTGGCTGCCAGCTGCTGTTGCAGAGAGCAGGGGCCCAATCTGCCAGCCCGTGTGACTGTCTCGCACACCAGGGACATTCGGCTGAGGCAACTAAATTGAACTCAGAATGCTCATCAGTAAAACAAGTTAATATTATAAATAAGTAAATTTTAAGAATAAAAAAGTAATAACTTTTTCATTAATAATATTTCTCTAGGGCTGCCTAGTCTTCCCTTTCAAAATCGGGAAAATATACCATCATTTAGAACAGCAGGTTTTTCTGTCCTAAGAAAGCATGCATTAGACCAAAACCACATCCAGAATAAGACTATCCTGAATGAAATCAAAGAGAATGAAATAAAAAAGAACAATACAGAAAAAGCCCTTGAACTGCCATAAACAGAGTAAGAGATCCATCACCAGGTGCACAAACAAAGTAGAGAAGTAGGAAAGACACCTTAGCAAGAGTAAGCTGCAGCAGAGGGAGAGGACAGTATAAATGCAGCATATGGAACCCAAACCAGCCACTTTTGCACACACAGATCATTATGTCAAACTGATCGTTTCCAACTCTGTTCTTGATATTTATTGTGTTTATTCAACTAACTGATCTATCTGAACTAGTATAATGCTGAAAAACGTCTGTTAATGGCCACCATTCTTCTTCCAGTGAAAGCTGAGGACGCTTAGCGCTTGGTAGGAGAAAGACCCCATGTAGAAGCACAGAGTGAGCACAAAACTGCAGACTTACAAGTTCATACTTGGTGATTCAAGGCAGAAGAACCTTGCCAAAGCAGCCAAGGTTATTACAAGTCTCATACCTTCATTCAATCACTACAAGCAGAGGACTGCACCCCTCAAGCTGTGCTTAACAACTGAAAATTGTCATGACTTTCAAAAAGACAAAAGCACAAATCCCAACAAGGCTTTAACCCAAGCAGTGCATGAGAGTTGAGGGAAATTCTGCTAAAACCCACCCTCCAGTCTCTGGAAGCCAAAACAACCCCACTGATTCCTCACAGATTTGAGGCAAACAAACATTATAATTTTGAATTAATGGTCAACTCTTCAGTTGTTTCCCACCAATTAAAACAGTCCTGAGCTTTTGATATCCCAATTTCATTTCAATTACAGTAAAAAACAGATGTATGAAAAAAATAAGTGGTAACAGACTCTGCTTTTGTAGAAGCATACTTTTGGCTGAAGCTGATGATTCTCTGCTGCCACGGCGAGGCTTGAGATGCAAACCCGGTTCCCCCAGCCCTAAAACCGCCAAGGTGCAAAGCATCTGCCTCCTGCTTTAGGAGCCTGGAACTGCTTCAGACTTGCTGGAAGTTGCTACTAATTCCCATCAGCTCTCCAAAGGCTAGATTTCTGTTTTCACTTTACTTTGTGCTCTTGCCCATTCTGGTTCTGCAGTATTGTAGCAGTGAAAGGGAATTAGTTGGGAGAAACATGTACACACATAGTGAGAAACATGGCAAGAGGAAAAGCACAAATTATTTTTCAGTCCCAGTTGTGTATTGAATGATTATCTGCATATCATTGCTACTACAGCTGATGAGTGTCTCTAGGGGATCAGGAGGTTTCTCAAACTCTGGTTACATCCAAGAATTGTTAAGACATTAAACACAGTGAAGGAGGTTCTCAGCATATTGAAGGGCCAGGCAGCACTAACAGGCCCTGCCCTCAGGCTGTTAAGAATGAGACTGAGAGATGCTTCAAACTACACTGCTTTTGCTAGGAACTGAGGCTGCTTTGCTGGATCTGACCAAAGATGATAGCTTCTCACAAACACACAGATGGTCATATACAGTCACTGAAGTTCAAAACAACATTTCGCTCTGTCACCAAAATAGGCTAGCAATAGGATTTTATAATTTTACTTCTGGAAGATCTGTGTACTACTGCCCATTTGGCCTCAAGTGTCTTTCCATTTTTTAATCAAAACATTGCACATTGTAGTCTGTATGCAACAGAATACTAAGCAGGTTGATGTTCCTTCCACATGGTTTTTGAGTCATTACAAATGTATACAAATTAACAATATCTTAGGAAGAACATCTTCCTCCTCCTTTATGCACATGCATACATAAACACATGTTAGCCAGTCTGCATCTATGCATCTTTTTCTATGTCAATCCCCAAAATCAATCCCAGGTGGCATTGGTTATTTAAATGCCATTGACACCTTAATGAGAAATCCATAACTGTGCTCACAGTGAAGGGAGGCTCCCTGTGAGTCAGAGAATGCCTGTGTTTAGGACAGTTGCTATAATACATACCTCTTTTTAACCAGGGATTACTGCGTCAGATAGGGAGCCTCTCCTGCAATACTTAGCCTCAAGGAAAATAAGGCAGATTATTTTCTACTACAGGACAAATCTGATGAAAGACTTTATAACCTGACCTTAGAGAAACACAAAAAAAAAATTCAGTAAAATAACACTGAAGTTTACTTGGTTCATACTTTCATGATGCAATTAAAATCATTAGTTGCACAAGATTAAAATAGGTTTTCATTGTATTGTACATAAGGAAGAAGAATTTCCCCACCCCTACAACTCCAGTGAATCAGTTATCTTGGAAAAGGAACAAAAATACCACAAAGTAAAACACTATAAAATTAACACAACCACAGTGCACAACTGTAAGAAACAAAATCAGGATAAATAAATCTATTGTCAAGTATAAATACAAAAATTAGCGTTAAGTGGACTTCCAACTCACACAAGGTTGCTATCTATAATTTATTAATGCAAAGAACTTTTACACCTGTATCCTTCAAGCCTATAGTAAAGTGAGCATAACTTATCACACAATGCTGTTAAAGGTTACGTATAATCTCAGTTCAGGAAAACAGCCTAGAATTATGGAAAATACACCTAGATGCATTTTATGGATACCAGCAACTACAGTTCCAGCTAAGAATTAAATTGAAGCTTTCGATGTCCAAGCTTACAATCTTCACGCATCTTCAGGAGCAATGCACAATGCTTCAGATCTTAGTCTTTCTGCCCTGAGTGATTTCTAGGAGAATGTATTTAATCCAGCAATGGTGAGATACTGCTGTTAGTACCAAGTAAGAAAAGACACACACAGGACTTACGGTGTTCCAAGCTGGAGACAGAGGGTAACAGGCAGGAGAATGGGCACTTTCCCAGAGCCTAGGCAGGCTCATAAAAGTTTTATTTCCACACATAAGACCCATACATTTGGATAATAGAAAGGGAGATTCACCCCACAGCTATTTCTTTTAGACTCCCAATATCATAGAAAACCTCAAGACTGGGGTGAAATGGAGGAGGAGGAAACAGATAGAGCTGGGATATGGAGAAGGCCCAGGTACCACATCATCACTTCTGAGCTGCAAGAAGCCACAATGATACAGGAACTGTGAAATATAAAGAAGAGGCACTGACTTTGCTCAGACGGCTCTCAGCAATCCTGGCTTAGCTCATCTGCCTACTGCCACAGCAGAAACTACTGGGAATAGAAGCTGAAACTCTGTTTTGATTTCAATATCACAAAGCATATGATGAGATACTGCAAGTGGAAAAGGCACTGATGTGGAACTTCAGGGCATCTTTGTTTTGCTTTACTCTTTCCTCAATTCAGATCAAAACGGGTTTTACACTTTTGTCTGTGACTTATTCCCATGTTGATAAATTATAATTATCACTGGAACAGCTGGATACAGCAGTAAGAACAGGTGGAGAATTTACCCATCTGCTACACATTAATAACTATAAATAGGACAGTGCAAAAGCAATTAAGTTTAAGTCCATACTACTTTTTAGCTTTAAATGTACAAAATGCTATATAAAGTCTGGCAGCAGCAGCAATAACCAGCCCTCCCTACACATACCCAGAAGAAGAATGCAATTTGGTACTGATTCACAGAGAAAGCACAGAAAAATTCAGGAAGAGAAAGAATTGAGATGTAATCAGATTTAAAAATAAGACCCGTCAAAGGGTGAAAAGAAATGAGAATGTTTGGGAGGAGACAAAAATAGAATTAAAGAAACTGGGGGAAAGTATAGGAAACTATTTTTAAGGTGTTATTAACACTTGCTATGTTTGAAGTGAGAATCAAGCAAAAATTAAACATCCCAAAATAAAAGCTTACATTGAATAATTCATGGAAAGGTTACTTTTCTGAGAGAATTGGCATCTCCAGGTTTTTCTAGATCCTCGATTTACATACAAGATTGTGGTCAATATGTTTCAGATGATTAAAGCAAGGTGGGGGAGGCAGGGAATCAAACAACCGCAGGACCCTCAGCCATCTGTGAAATTCCTGTGACCCACACCGTTTCCCTGGGTACAAGGACAGCTACACTAATAGTCCACTTGTCAGAACTTCAGCTGCACGGAAAATACACAAAATGCATTTAGAGGTGTTCAGTTCTCTCTAAACGTAAGTCTCGCTTCACATTCACCATTATCTAATCAGTAATGAAGCTGCATGGCATACGGCTAAGTTAAAATGAAGATTAGTCACTCTGACTATGCTGAAGCACCTGTCAAGGACATAATTTCATAGTGGTGTTCTTGGATGAAGGCCACACTTGCCACATTGGCCAACAAGATGGATGAATTTAAAGACTGCAATTTCATTGCAATTCAGTTGCAATGAAAAAGACCATTTTTACAACTGCACTGGTAAAACTAGGTATAGATTGTCATTGTCCCATCCTACCACACATCAGGAGTATCACAAAAGAAAAGATGTTTTGAAAATGTTGTTTGGTAATCGGGATACAAGCTCCAGTTCTAGGCACATGATCAAAGGCACATGCAGTTGATCCAGTTTAGGAGTCTCCTCAGAAAAAAAAAAAAAAAAAAAAAAAAAAGAAATGGCAGGGTGAAAAAAGTATCCACTCCCACACTTAACTTTCCTAGAGTTCAGACACATTGGCAGAGCAGCAAGTAGAGAAGAAGCTACTACCACACCTGACAAGTCCCCGAGATACTTAGTTTAGCCCCATTCATGTACACAAATGAAAGCAAGCCTTAAAGAATATTCCTGTAAATTGCCAATGGCTATAACTGAAACAAGTAGCAAATTAATACATTCATAAAAAACTTGGAAAAGTGCTATCATGAAACCTAGATCTGACAGTATGTAACAGTAGCTACAAGAAATGCGATACAACGGACTGAGTATGTTCTGTGCTGGAACGTAGCGCCGTGACAGACATAGCACAGACAGAGCAGAGGAAGAGTTAACTCAGAGAACTTTCTTTGGGGACTGTCTTTGGTTTTGTTGCTGATCCAGAAGTTAAAGCTCCTTAGCTGGATATATAAAATGGCAACCAAAACCAATAATATAACACACAGAAATAAGTTTTAAAGTAGGTAAGTGATTATCAAAACCTCAGTTTATATATTAACATAAATGAAACTAGACAAATGAGAACAGATGTTGTCTTGGGGCGATTATTTACCATCGCTAATGCATAAAAGTGCAATAAATGTAGCTATTAGCATAGGAATGCTTTCATCCAGCTGTAATCTCAACATTCACTGAATTAAAAGAGAAAGTAATAAACCTAAAGATTTCCTTCCCCCACCTTAGAAAAACGTAACGTACACTGTAAAGACAGAAGTCTAGAGAAAGAGACCTTCGGAATGCCTACACAATCCCATTAAAAAAAAAAAAAAAAAAAAAAAAAAAAAACACAGAAGCAGTGCCAACCACAAAGCTTGCATCTAGCTCTACATGTGAACTTTAAAAGAGGCAGAAGGGTTCAGACCTAGCGATCCAGCTAAAGACCATCTCCACAAGCGATTCATTTTATTTGATCTTAACACCCGGAGTTGCAAAAATCCTTCTGCAGCCTAGTCTTGTCATATTTTGTGGAAAAAAGGCAGAGACAAGACTCAGGGCAACCTCTGGAAGAGCTAAATATTAAGACACAAGGTGTTTCCAAGTCATTCTTTATTTTCTGACTCAACAAAAATCAGTTCTGTTTTCTGAGATGTTTTAGTTAATATGGTACCAGGATAAATGCTATACACTATGTTGAAAATGGTCAGTGGTTGGCTGCAGAAACCTTGAGTTCTGTTTTTCAGAGTTAAGACTGTTTTCTCCATGTTTGAGATCACTTTGAAGCTAGACTAAATTGTAACCATAATAGATTTTCAATGAGAAAAGTTTTTCTTTGACTATGTGATGATTAATGGGTAAGAGAATGGAAATAAATGAAGACTTTGCCTAGTATTAATGAAAAAAAAAAAAAAGTGTCATCAATCAAAATTTGGTGGCATATGAACCTTTGGAACAGTAAAAGAGAGAGTGCCTTGCTCACGAATCTAACAGTCTTTGCTCTACAGGCGACGAGCAGAAGCTCTTTGCTCAGCCACGTGTCAGAGGAAATTTAAACTACCTGAGAGCTCATCTTCAATTGCACTGTTCACAGGCAGAAGAAATCACTTTTTTCAGTTAGTCTGACTTAGTGTTTAGTGTTTAACACAAACTGTACAGCCCCACCCAAACTGAGACAATCTCTATTTATTACACAGACTGCATCTATTTTTTTTTCTTGATTTCCATGGCATTTCTGGTAATAGCTCCTCATTTCATGCAATGGAAAAATAGTGTATTATCACCAATTCTTGGTACTTTGTTACAATAACTAGCTGTGCTCAGTCCTGCACCATTTCTGACTGTCTAAAATTAGCTATGTTTGGTTTGAAATTAGAATTGTTTACCCGAGAGCTGTATGCTATCAAACTATGTTCATGAGGTACTTGAAGAATCTTACAAAAGCTCATCTCAAACTTTTCCTCATCAAAATGGACTGAAAATATATTTTCCTCTCTTTCTAGAGGTTGTCTGTTTATTTACATATAAAGTAATTGTTACAGCTTCTTAGGTGCCCTTCCAATGTATCAGTATGTTTTTGAACTACAGTCACAAAAATGTATGTTTTATACATAAAATAAGAATAAATTGTCAATACCTCTTGGCCTTTAAGTCCGGCACCATAGCATTACAGCATCCCAGCATTCTTGCTAATCCTGGATTCATATGCCCACTACTTCATATCCCATAGTCTGTGTGCTAGGATTTATGTTTATAGCACAGTCAATGATTAACTAAACTACTCTTTTTACTTGAACCTAAGATCACACTTTTCCTTTGCCAGCAGTCTGTTATACAGCATCTCTTTCTAATGAAGAAACATTGTAATTTCCTACAACAGAAATAAACAAACAAAAATGGATTTGCATATTCATTTTAGATAAACACACATAATGAAATGCTAAAACGAGCCTTTCTGAAAATCTACAGACCTCTTGGCTCTGCAAAACGTAGGTAATAATCTCACAAGGACAGAGTGCCTAATGATTTCTGATGATTTACACTCATAGTTGGGTCAGAGCAGGATGTGTGGAGACAATAAAAAAATCTTCGCCCTATAGAACACAATGCAAACTGGGCACCAAATATTCTGTATGCTGATATACAAGCAGATGGAGACTTTCTAGAGTTTAATAATTCCCATTTTAAAAGCTGTTGTCATCATTTATATTTCAGTAGCATTTAAAAACCATGGCTAGGATTGTGCTGAGCAAAATGGAAAGCAAACAGAGCTGGCAGACCAAACAGTGAAGTCAATGACTGGAAAGGGAAATGCAAAACATTGCCCACGGATGGTCAGTTTTAGGATCAAGAGCCCTGAATATCCAGTTCAAGTCCACCTACAGCAAGTGTTACGAGTTATTATGGGCGCAGACAGTCACTTGGATGAAAAAGATGGCTTGCCTTCAGAAATGACTGTAAAGCTGAATTCTACTCTTGGGTATACTGGTGCATATGCAGGAAATTCTACCGTGTCAGTGAAGCTACTTCAGATTTATACTGATTTAAATGAGAGCAGATGATGGGCTGTAATCTGCTGTCTGGTTTATAACAGCTCAGAGGTTCACAAGGAAATGTTATGTATCTTTACTATAACTCTAATAACCATCCTCTTGAACAAAGAAAAATCAGCTAATGACATTAATCCCAACAACACATAGCGAATGACCGCAAGGAACCAACCTGCCAGCTGGTATAAACATAACAAACAGGAAAAATGACCGAGTGGACAGAGATTTGGGCCTACCTTGTCATGCCCACTAGCTAACTTTTCAGTGTCTGGTACTCATGTGTATTCAGGGTGATCTTACCTTTTATAAATGAAGGATGGTCAACAGTTGTCAAGGCAATTTGCAATTCTAAGCCTGCAACCAGGCTTAGTGGGAAATATGCCTTTAGCTCCTGCCCTTCCTCCAAAACAGCTGAGCTGTAGCAGAAAGCGGCTTTACAGTGCTTGGCTATGTCCTGGTGCGGGGGAAGGCACCCAATTTTTGAGCTTAATCAAACATTTCCTTCCTACTCCGAGTCAACAGCTTCAGCCAGGTGGAGCTGGGCCCGTCACAGACTCCTACTGAAAGAGTATGGACATCACCGCTTCTGGTTATTATCCACAATTCAGCCCCCAAGACTGATTTTAATCTAGGATTCATATCTCAACATAAAAATATATATTCGATCCACATAGAAATAACAACGTCTATTCAAACTACACCTACAGACCAATAATACATAGATCCTTTCTTCTTCAGCTTACACAACAATTAAATCTTCACTAATTGTCAAGGTATTTGGGTTTTAAAAAAAAAAAAAAAATCTCTCTTTTTTCTTTTCCTAAAATTGAGTTATGGGGTTGAATATTACAGAGTTTTTCGTTGGCTTGTCAAGATAATTTTATGTTTACCACATTAAAACTGTCTCTTTCTCAACATTGGTTTAACGTAGGTTTTTTTCCCCACTATGCTATGTCATCATCTATTAGAAATAACGAAGGAACAAATAAAAATAAGCAGTCATTTAAAATAATAATGTATAGTAATGCCTCTTTCAGGCAACCTCAGAACATCTGTCACAATTCCAATCAGGCATTATAATAGAAAAATAAGCATTGCCATGAGTAATGATAAACAGAGTAACTCACACTAACTATATTTTTACTGTTGAAGGACAAACTCTTTGCTATGGTGAACCAACCCGATCTCATACCAATGATACAATTTGATGTGTTGATATGCTAAGTCTGACAATTCCTACATAAAATAAAGTTGAAGAGGAATATATTTTTATTAAATGTGACAGATACAATGGTGTCAAGTAGCTCAGTGCAGAAAAACAAGACATTATCATAAAGTTTAGATGGACAACTGCATTAACATTCAAGTAAATTTGACTCACAGAGGCAAGAGCTTTCTCATCTCTGGGGAACTGGAATGATTTCTTATGGCTATCAGAAATATAAACTGCCATAACAGGCACAGCCTATGCCTGGACTAGGAGACTGTAAAAAAAGTTTGACATTAGTATACGCTACTTCAAAACCCAAACAGCATTGTAAAGTGCTTATTTGTAAATATCTTTGCACTTGCTAGCTTTCATCCAAAATATTCTCACATATTTGCATATATGGTAATTTGCATATACTGTTTGCAGTATGGCATTAAAGTAACCAGCTACGTACATGGGACAGGATGTCTGGATCTCTGAACCCTACTTCCACTCCAGAAATAGCACTCAAATTAGGCTACAAAGAAGGAATTTAGAAACACTGCACAGCCATGTGTCTAGGCAAAGCGAAGCTTAACTAGGATTGAAACTGGCAAGGGACATCAAGGGCAACAAAAATAGCTTCTACGCTAAATAAGCAAGAAAAAGTCTGGACAAGAAAAATATGGGCCCACTGCTAAACATGGTGGATGTAGCACACCCTGGCTACAAAGAAGGCCTACAGCATCTTAGGCTGCTTCAAAAGGACCACAGCCAGAAGATCAAAGTGAGTACTTCTATCCAGTACTCATTAGACTACGTCTAGCACACTGCATCCAGTACTGTGCCCCCAATACAAGAAAAAGAGTGACAAACTGCAGCAACTTCAGTAAAAGGATGTAAGCACTGATGAGTTATTCTATAGGCAATTAGGAGAAATTTCAGAATCGGTAGCTCTTGTCCTTACGGGAGATTTCAACTTCCCAGGCAGTAACTGGGAATATCATACTGCTGTGACAAGCAGGTCTTGGAAATTCTTGAAGTTTGTAGGAGATAACTTCTTTTCACAGGTACTCAGTGAGCCAACTAGGAGAGATGCCCTCCTAGACTTGCTATTTGTGAATAGAGAAGGACTGGTGGGAGAAGGGATGACAGGTGGCTGTCTTGGACACAGTGATCATGAAATGGTTGAGTTTAAAATTTTCAGTGTAATGAGAAAAAAAGGACAGCAGAATTGCTACCCTGCACTTCAGGAGAACAAACTTTAAGCTATTCAGGAAGCTATTTAGCAGAGTACCCTGGGAATCTGCTTTTGAGGGCTTAGGAGTCCACGAGTGCTGGTCAGTCTTTAAGAACCACCTTTTAGAAGCACAGGAGCAGGCACTTCCACTGCATCATAAGTCAAGCAAGCAGGGCAGAAGACCAGCTTGGCTGAACAGCCAACTCCTCATGGAGCTCAAGAAGAAAAAAATTGTATCATCTCTGGAAGCGAGGTCAGGTTTTGCAGGGAGATTACAGAGCCGTGGTTCATATATGCAGGGAGAAGACACAAAAGGCCAAAGCTCAGAGTTGAAACTGGTCAGTGTTGTTTCAGGTAACAAGAAGGGCTTTTTAAAATATGTTAATAGCAAGAGGAGGTCTAAAGAAAACATTGGGCTGATACTTGTTGAAGATGGTCGTCTGACTAATAGGGATGAAGAAAAAGTGGAGGCATTCAATGCGATTTTTGCCTCAGTCTTTAATAATATTGATAGGCCTTGGGCTGCTCACTCCCCCGAGTCTGAGGACCACGAGTGTGGGAACAGTGACTTCCCCGTTGTCAACACTGAAATTGTAAGGCACCAGCTGTATCAGCTGAATGTCCACAAGCCCATGGAGCCTGATGGGATTCATCCCAGAGTACTGAAGGAGCTAGTGGATGTTATGGCAGCATCCCTCCCGATCATCTACCAAAGGTCTCGGGAGTCTGGGGAGGTCTCTGCTGACTGGAAGCTAGCCAATATTATTCCAGTTTACAAAAAGGGCAAGAGGGAAGACCCAGAGCACTACAGACCTGTTAGTCTAACCTCAGTTCCTGGAAAAAATATGGAGAAGATCATACTGAGTACTACTGAAAGGCATTTAAAGTCATCAGGCACAGTTAACATGGGTTCACAAAGGGAAAGTCCTGTTTAACTAATTTGATATCCTTCTATCATAGAATCATCATAGAATCATAGAATGCTTTGGGATAGAAAGGACCTTTAAAGGTCATGTAGTCCAATCCACCTGCAATGAGCAGGGACATCTACAACCAGATCAGGTTGCTCAGAGCCCCATCCAGCCTGGCCTTGAATGTTTCCAAGGATGGGGCATCTACCACCTCTCTGGGCAACCTGTTCCAGTGTTTCACTACCCTCATTGTAAAAAATTTCTTCCTTCTATCTAGTCTAAATCTACCCTCTTTTAGTTTAAAACCATTGCCCCTTGACCTGTCGCAACAGGCCCTGCTAAAAAGTCTGTCCCCATCTTTCTTATAAGCCCCCTTTAAGTACTGAAAGGCTGCAATAAGGTCTCCCCACAGCCTTCTCCAGGCTGAACAACCCCAGCTCTCTCAGCCTTTCCTCATAGCAGAGGTGTTCCAGCCCTCTGATCATTTTTGTGGCCTCCTCTGGACCCTCTCCAACAGGTCCATGTCCTTCCTGTGCTGAGGACCCCAGAGCTGGACGCAAATATGGTTAAGATCACCCACCTAGTATATATGTATATACATATATATTAAAAAGTATATAAATATGAATAAAAAGTATATAAAAATAAAAAGTCTATAAAAATGATAAAAGTATATAAATATGATATGATATAAATACGATAAGATCACCCACCTAGTGGATGAAGAGAAGGTAGTCTTTCCGGATTTTAGTAAGGCTTTTGATACTGTCCCTCACAGAACCCTTCTGGACAAGCTGTCCAACGGTGGGATGAGTGGGGTCATGGTGCACTGGGTGAAGAACTGGCTGAAGGTCAGAGCTCGAAGGGTTGTAGTGAATGGGGTTACATCTGGCTGGCAACCGGTCACCAGCGGTGTTCCTCAGGGTTCAATTCTAGGGCCACTTCTAATACATTTATCAACGATCTGGAGAGGCAGGAGTTGAATGCACCATTAGCAAGTTTACTGATGTTACCAAACTGGGAGGTGCTGTTGACTCTCTTGAGGGACAAGAGGCCTTGCAGAGGGATCTAGATAGATTGGAGCATTGGGCTATGATTAATGGGATGAAATTTAAGAAGTCAAAATGCCAGATTCTACCCCTAGGACGGAGTAACACCAGGAACAGGTATAAACTGGGAGAGGAGTGGCTGGAGAGCAGCCCTGCAGAAGGAATCTGGGGCTGCTGGTCAACAGCAGGCTCAATAGGAGTCAGCAGTGTGCCCTGGCAGCCAAGAGGGCAACTGGCATCCTGGGGTGCAAACAGAGCATAACCAGCCGGTCAAGAGAGGTGATTATCCCACTGTATTCAGCATTGGTGTGGCATCACCTTGAATACCGTGTGCAGTTCTGGGCCCCACAATTTAAGAAGGATGTGAAGGTGCTTGAATGCATCCAGAGGAGGGTAACACAACTGGTGAAAGGACTGAAAGGAATCTCGTATGAGGAGCAGCTAAGGACTTTGGCCTTGTCTAGTCTGGAGGAAAGCAGGCCACAGGGCGACCTCATTGCTCTCTACAGCTTCCCGAGGAGGGGAAGTGGAGAGGGAGGTGCTGAGCTCTTCTCCCTGGTATCCAGTGATAGGACTCATGGAAGTGGTTCAAAGGTGTGCCAGGGGAGGTTTAGACTGGACGTTAGGAAGCATTTCTTTACTGAGAGGGCGGTCAAACTGAAACAGGCTTCCTAAAGAGGTGGCCAATGCCCCAAGCCTGTCAGTATTTAAGAGGCATTTGGACAATGCCCTTAATAACATGCTTTGTCAGTCCTCAATTGGTCAGGCAGTTGGACTAGATGATCGTTGTAGGCCCCTTCCAACTGAAATAGTCTATTCTATTCCAGAAGGTAACCAAGGTGGTTAGAGGCTAAAGCAACTCCCTTGTGAGAAAATGAGGGAAACAGGTTTGTTCAGCCTGGAGAAGACTACTTCAGGGGACCCTAACAGAAGTCTAACAGGACTTACGAGGAGGTCATCAAGAAGACAGAGCCAGGCACTTCAGAGCGGTGCCCAGTGGAAGGACAAGATACCACAGACATAAATTTAAACCGAATATAAGGAAAAGCTTTTTTAACCATGAGAACTTTCAAGCATTGGAACAGGTTGCCCACAGACATTATGCAGTCTCCATTCTTGGAGGCTTTCAAGACTAGATGGGATAAAGTCCTGAGCAACCTGGTCTGGTCCACTGACCCTGCTTTGAACAGGAGGTTGGACTAGATAACCTACTGACATCCCTTCTAACATCAGTCATTCTATGTCTGCAATTTACATGTCTGCATTTGAGCTAGTTGTCTAAGATCCCATTATAGTCAGTGGAGATCTAGTCAATACCATCAATGAAGTTTAGTCAATAATTCATATGACCAAACGTAGATGAATCACATCACTTCATTAACTATATTGATTAGCTCACTGTTGAGTAAAGTTAACCTTCATGAACCCGACCAGCTGCAGCTGTCCACATCATATGCGCAGTCATATGAGCTCCACCCATTAGGTTTAAAATATCAGTTTCCAAACACAACTCTTTGCAGTCTAAAAAAAACCAAATTCTCTGAAGTGTCAGAACCCCAAAAGTACACACCTTATTTCGTCAGAAAAAGTCCAGCCAGCTCTAGGAACAACTTTCGGTATGGATTTACTTAGAGGAATAAGGGAACTAAAGTTCTGCAATTAGCAATGCCTGTTACAATGTATGCATTAAGGGTCATATGACAGGAAGATCAGATCAAAGAGCAGGCTCCCATCCCTTTCGTCAGCATCTTTGATGTCCCCAACTATCAGCAATACTAGCTGGAAGTGTGAGGGCCCTGAGTACACCAACAGACTCCAGTTGCCCTGCCCAGTTTTAAAACGTTTTTGTCTGTAAACCTTCTCTTCCCCTGCCCATAGGTTTAGGTACTTGGGTTAAAGGTCTGCTTTGATACGGCATAGCTGTATAACCTTGGATGAGATTTCTACAAAGAGAGCTAAGGTATGGCAAAACCGCTGTGAGAAGCTCCAAATGTGGCTTCTACCCATGTAGCCTCCACCCACTGGGTTGGGTGCTGCATTGAAGCCTCTGCCCTGCTGTACATACGCTGTGCTGTGGTTGTACCTTGTTGATGTTGATCCTTCCTTGATGACTTGATTTCTTGGCTCAACCTCAAATCTGCCTTATGACTACAGACTTTATTGGCAATCACCAACCGGACTGTTGGCTGAACTTTGTTACTGTCACCAAACCTGCTCTGCTTGTCCTGTTCAGGTACTGTGGGACTGCACACCTCATCAATGAGGTCACTGTCTTGCTGTCACCCTCAGCTCCCTCGTTGAGGAGCCCGGTCATGTTGACTGCTGACAGCAATCGACAGCAAAGGATTCAGTAGCATCACCACTAATACAAATGGAAGCATAAATGGCAAATGTCTATTAGGACTGACTCAGACTCTTGGACATCTTGTTGATCTATTCAGATTCACCAATCCATGGAGCCATAGGTCAAACGCTACTTCAAAATTTATGCCTTCAGAATGCTCTTTAATAGCACTATTGCTTCAAGATGCCATTTCTCCAAATTCCTCAAAATTCTTCCTCCAAATTCTATTTTTTTTCCTCCTTGCAATAATATGCATAACTATAAACATGTTTAATGTATTTCCTTGTAAGAAATATGCTGTGATGTCTTCAAATATAACTCCCCCTACCCCCAAATAAAATAAAAATCTAATCACACACTTAGCAAAGCTTGAGACAAGATCCAAAAAGTACTGAGCAATCATCCAAAAGTTCCTATGATATACTTCGTTTTTTTACTTTAGCACTTATGGGTACGTGACTAAAGTTTCTAGCCATAAACAAATCATATATTTTCAACAGTTCTCCATCTACACACTAAAGCGTTGCATATAGAAACAGAGCAGTACCATGAAAAACCAGCATGAATCACTTCAAGTGATTGTACCATGTTAGTCACCTTCCTAAAAGATTTCATTCATCATAAGGGTCTTTACTGAGGAATAATCAAATTTGTCACCTACATTCCTAATAAGCTTTCTCTGTCTTTTTGAATAGCTCAATCAAGCAGACTGAGCTCCTTATAGGATAAGTCACTCCTTCAAAGGAGTGAAACATAGCAGCACCCTACCCATAAGTAGAAGGCTGAAGTAGATCAGATTACTCATGAGAATGTTTATTACTTACAAGACTAAACCTTGAACTGTTAGTTTCCAAAATTTCCTGAAAATTATTGTGATTTTGGAATTGTAACGTTCAGGGTTCTAGTGCCATACCTTCTAACATACCTGGAAATAACTACGAACAAGAGCCGAAGTTTCTCACTTACCTAATCAGTTTAGAGGATGAAGTTCTGAAATCTCAAATGCTGCTATGAAAGTATATCCTCAGAGACAGAACGCAAGCACTTAAACCAGTATTTAGTTCTGCTTCTGTTAGTTCTCAAGGCTGACTTGTTTCAGTTACATCCTGTCAGACAATACTATCTGCTAAAACCAAGAAACATATTTCTATCGATTTGAACAGTCACGACACGATGCTGATTGACCAATGATAGCCTCTCTGAAATCAGAGTCATTTCCAGCAACTCCTGAGAAGTAAATCAAGGAAAATGACATTTGTATTACCTATTTGATTAATTTTGAGACTCGTTTCTTCTAAAAGGCATCACTGAGACTTTCAAATTTTACTTCAGCTGCCCCTCCAATAGACATGAGCAATACATTTTTAAAAGCCTGAGGAGCTTCAGCTACGTGACAAAAATAAGATACGTTCTTTCTGGTAGTGATGTCTACAAATGTCTTGCTCTTTTCCCACAGTTCAGCTGACTAACAGAGTTTATCTTACAGTGTTTTGTAATACCTTTTTTTCCTGGTTTAGAGCTTTAATGTCTCCAAAAGGGGCTTAGATCAGTAGAAGCCAGCAACAGAAATTCCTGATCAGTCAGAACTAGGTGAAGAAAATACATGACGCTTGAGGTTGCAGAAATCTAATTCGCTATCGCTTTTAATTAGATAACACCATCCTATTTATTTTTACTAATAATCTGTCTATGGAAGTTCTGTCACTTGTAGTCATACAAGGAATCTCCACAATCAAACATATTACTCGTATCACACTCTCAAACATCTTGCCAAACCAAAATTCTCCCTAACCCTTATCTCACCTTCCAAGTTACTTCAACGGGCTTGACAGGACTGTGCTGACAGATAGCCTGTCACAGGAGTAGGTTCTGTGGGACTCCTCCACGGGCAAAGTGCATTGCCTTCTCATGGACCAACGAACGGAGAAGAAATTACTTGTTCTGTGCCTTCCCTTTCCTTTCTTACACGTCTCATAATAACTTAAACGCATCTGTCTAGTTTAGAAGCTGTTGTTGTCACGATGTTTCCACCTGTAATGAAGACTGAAGGCCGCTGCAAAAGTTAAGTAAAGACAGTGTTTTCCTGGTGATGACCCTCCATATAGCACTTACAGACTGTCGTTTCCCTTCCAGTAGCTTCTTGTGGGAAGGAGGAGTTTTGAAAGCTGGACAGTGTGAGGAAGACCATCCTCAAGAGTTGACTGCAGGAACTTCATAACCTATCAACTCTATGGACCCCAGGGAAAAAGCCTGATTAATTGAATTGATCAATTTGTGACTGATCATTGAAACGCAATCCTGTGACTGACAATCTGCATGCCTTTCCATCTTTATCTTTGTAGGTCATGCATAATTCAAACATATGCTGCTTTCACTTTCCTCACTTGAAATTATATTAGAGTTCTAATTTGGGGGCTGAACCTTATAAAAATGGACCTCCTGTATTCTTTCCTTCTACGCACTGCAAGGTCTTATTTGATTTTATTCTGCCTATATACAGATAAAGCCTTCAACATTAAGCATTCAAGCATTTAATAGATCAGACTCCTGGCCTTTTTGACTGAACAAGGAAACAATTTCACCAAAATTAAAAAGAACTAGCAATAAGGTAAGGTAATGATTTAGAGTCTCCATTGGAAACTAAATGGCTTACAAAATGTATATATAAATCTTTGAATGAATCATTTGCAATGAATCTTTGCACTCCCCTACTACCCCATCAAATACAAGAGTCTGCAATGTATTCTAACCACCATAAAATCCAACCTTTAAAAGAGAATATCCAAAAATACACATCATCTGCAGATACATAAGGAAGTGATATACAGTATGAACCTATGCATTTGAATCTCTGTATATGTCCATTATTTTTTATGATGCTAAGAAGAGATAGCATAGAGACTGAAACCCCAAACTAAATCATGACACAGATAATTTAAGAGCCCTTCTTTCTAATATTTTCATAGAAATAATTCCATCTACTGTATTCTACCACGCTGAAGCACTGGCTTCAGGTTTGGTACATTCAGGAGACAAAATGAACATAACTGCAAGGAAATACACTTATGTTAACAACTGATCTTATTACTTTTTATTACACTAAGTTGCAAATAATCATCTTTCTGTCAGCACCTTCTTCTTTCCACTTGTCTAGTTTCATTTCTCTTAATGTTTTAAAAAATGGATCTTACTTTTTGGTAATTAAATAAAATGAGATGTTCACACGTTTAACTTTACTATCAAGTGGAAAATAGGCAATAAGAATAACTGCTTTAGAATGGCTGAAAATAAAAGGTGGAGAGAATGAGACCATAGCAGTTAGTAGTATTTTGAACACAAAATTCAAGATGTGTCTCTTCTCAGACAGATTCAGTGCAACAGACTTGAAGTCAAGTGCAGAGAAATAAGTGATGCCAAGGAAACAGCAGATGAGATCTGTCAACAGAAATAAATATTTTTTTTTCTTAACAGAAACTGTACAGGAAAGGTATGTTCAAAAAATATGAAAGGAATTAGAAAGCGTACCAGGGAAATAACTAGTTTCTAACAACTAGTACCTGACCCTACTTTATCAACAAATACATATTTTGTACTTAGAAATTCAAAGTATGACCTTCTTAAAACAGTGTCAGTCTACCGGCATTCCTTTTCCTTTTTATTGAAGGAGTTGCATAAATAAGATTCTAACACACGAAGAGAGGAGCCTGTGCAGAGGAAACTGATGTGCTGTTGCAAGGACACCTTGATCTCTCCTGCTGTCTATTATAGGCATACAAAGTTTAGTACTGAAAGGAATTAAATACTTTTCAATGCATTTTTCAATGACTCCTCACAGACAATGAAGCCACTTTTTATACAATGTATGTAAGCAATAGGAAACTAATTAAAAGTGATATTAATACCCTGCAATACACACAGAATTAATCCAAGTCATAAAGACAGAACTAATCAATTGGAATAAAGGAAACTGAGGGGAAAAAGCAATCCAAGTGCTGCAATCACATCATAGCTTCAGAGTTCAGAAAGAAAATTAGCGTAAATTTTCCTAGACATGCTCTGAAAATTATATCCTGCATGCTGATGAAAACCCAAACATTTCATCCTGATTCCTGTTATAATTATAATAGAGCAACAATTATTTGCTACTGATTATGAAAAATGTACAGTAAAAACGGAATTTATAATATTTGTTCTAGCAGAATTTCACTCTAGTGATGATACATCAGTTCTGATGCCACATGCCTGGATTTAAAAAGCAAATGACTACTTATTTTTGAATAGTGAGTTTAGATCAAAAAATACAGACTATATACTTGTAGAAAATTATTAATTATATATGGACAAGTCATCCAAACAAAACATTATTTAAGAGCATGAAACTCCTCATAAATCCTGCTAGAACATAAGGATTAACCATTCTCACATACATGGAGGTTCAGAGAATAGATCATTACTGAATAAATTTTCATTTCAGCACACTTAAAAGGTCTGTAAATTGCAAGGTGTTTTTTAAGGCCTCATATTTTACAATATGCATATACTATTTCCAGATGCAACAATACAAGTTCTGCAACTGGAAAATCAGTTACTAACTAATGTAAAGTTACCTAATTAACCCTGCATTTCTTTCTCCCCCACTGCCTTCCAGCAAAAGGAGACACCTAAAAAATGAAAATCTTTAATGTAAAAGATGACAAGAGGAAGGAGCCCCATGGTTAATAAAAGAAAACAGCATAGGTTCAAATATAAACAACTCTTTCAGCATGTATGGAGAAGAGGTTGATTTAGGAGGAGGAGGAAGCAGAAAATGGTGTTTAGGTGAACTGATTTGATTATAAATATTCCAGACATACAGATCAAGTGTCAAATTCCATTCCTGGAACATTGTATGCAATTTTAGCTTGGATTCTGTTCTAACCCTTCCTTCCCTCCAAAACGGCATCTATGCCTTTTACTATTAAACTTGTTAATATAACTTGGAGAAGTCAACATACACCTGCCTTGAAGAAGACCTACTAGTACACACATTTTTTTAGAGATATCACAGTAATCAGAAATCTGCACTTTATACCTTTGGCTACAATCATTGTCTGTGTGAAGTCCACTGACGTACAATGACTGATGGCCAGTTTAAAGTTAGTACTCCTTGGAGTGGACTGATCAGGGTTTCCTCTGGAGCCCATCACCTTCAGAAACATTTATAAGATAATAATTGTGTTTACAGCAAAGTGCTCCACTGCATCCTTCCAGCATGGTGCTGTAAGACACAATGCATGTGTCTTCTGTGCCCTCCAGTATGGCATGAGAATTAGGGGAGGCATGGGGCAAAAGGCATGCTTGAATACTTGCAACATCCTGGGTTTTATTAGTTAAGAGCGTAGCTAGCAGGTCAAGGGGAGTGATTATTGCCCTGTACTCAGTACTGGTGGGAGAGTGCTGTGTCCAGTTTTGGGCTCCCCAGTACGGAGAGAGACTGGAGCAAGCCCAGCAAAGGGCCATGAAGATTAGGGGACTGGAGCATCACTCATACAAGGAGAAGCTGAAAGAGCTGGAACTGGAGAAAAGGAGTCAGGAGAAAAGAAGGCTCGGGGAGGTCTTCTCAATGTGCATAAATAGCTGATGGGAGAGTGAAAAGAAGATGAAGCCAGAGTATTCTCCATGCTATCCAATGAATGGACAAAAATTCAAATGAGAATAAATTCAAATACCAGACATTCCATTTAAACATAAGAAAATACTTAAAAAAAAAAAAAAAAAAAAAAAAACAAACCAAAAACCAAATAAACAAACAAACAAACAAACAAACAATGAAGGTGGTCAAAGGTTGCCTAAAGAGGTAGTGGAGTCTCAATCTTTGGAAACATTCAAAACCTGACTGGCGCTGAGAAACCTTCTCCAATTGACCCTGCTTTGGGCAGGGAGTTGGTCTAGACAGTCTATTCTGTGATTCGTAGGTGGAGGGAGCTTCACCCTGCCCAACACAGATACTAAAGACAATTACAACATCAAACGTATCTGCATTTCATCCTGGAAAGACAACCAGGAGCAAACTCAAATGTGCCCAAGGAAATCACCAGAGAAAGGGCATCGTGCCTCAGACCAACACCTGGAACAAGCCAATTCACTGTGTTGAAGCTGAACCGTTCTTGATTCCAGTTACCAATAGCGCATAGAAGAAAGGAGGGTAAGAGGAGAGCATGAATTTCACTGAAGCCTCTAATTATGACTGTAACTAACTATAACACATTATGGATTCAAACAAAAATTCCTTTAGCTTCACTGTGCATTACGCCTCGTGAAAAAGCATTGACCAGATTTGTCATTTGAAGGATGATGGAGCACTAACACAATCCTTACAGGTTTGGAGAAAAAGCAGCACAGCTAAAGTATTTAAAAGGATGCGAAATCAAATGAGAGATTACGTTTTGATCAGGAGATCCTTCTGCTGATAGGTGATATAGAAGAAAAATGGCAGCGCTCTTTCTCTTTAGAGGTCTGGGATAACAGTGTAATTGAGTCACAGCAATACTGGGCACACGACTTTAAAAATTCACTACACAGCACAATACAAGTGTTCTTGGCTCAGACATGATTCAGGACAAAACAGAAGCGCATTGTAGGTCAGCACAAAGGTGTACGTACAGAAGCCTGCGAAAGAGGTAGTTCTGTTTTACTTGTTCTGTAACGAGTACAAAGCCTACATTTTCACAGTCTTACAAAAGTCATACCGTGACATCAATCTTGAGCCACCTTAAGTAGATCCAAAATTGAATTTCTTTTTAAAAAAAAAAATCTAAACCAACTTTGTTTTCATCAGAATTCTTGCCTTTCTCTAATTAAAATTAAATATTACAAAAATGCAAATTCTTTTAGAGATAGTGCCGGAACATTAATCCAATGTCCACTTCTGACTGTAAAAGAAAAGTGGAAAACACCTCTATTACAAGACACCAAAAACACCAGCCAGAAAGTAGAGCATGCTGAAATTTCACTGGTTTAGCCATTTTTCAGTCTAAAATAGACTTTTGATCAAACAAAATATTTGGTGCATATTTCAATACAAAAACATTTAAGAAACATTAAGTATTTCAAATATTCCTTTTTTTCCCTACTATAATTCAAAAGCCAGAAGAGAGCATCTGAACTTGGGTATATGCTCAGGTTGGTTTTTATGTAATATGTCAAGTTCAATGTTTCAGTGAAAATTCCAGTTGAATTCCTTTGGGAAAATAATATTTATACAGAAATTTAAGGGTTGGTGTATTGGTTTGGGGGAGGAGTGGGGAGGGCTGGGAATAGGAACAGGTGTACCCGACAGCTTTTCCAGACAGTAAAGGACTTAGTGTCATGCTCTAAATGTACAAAGAGATATTTACTAACTACTACCTTGAAGACAACAGTTACAAAAGAGTCTGTCAGCATTCACAAAGAAACAGAATCATAGAATCATAGAATCATTTAGGTTGGAAAAGACCCTTAAGATCATCAAGTCCAACCATTAACCTAGCGCTGCCAAGTCCACCACTAAACCATGTCCTTAAGCACCACATCTACACCTCTTAAATACCTCCAGGGATGGAGACTCAACCACTTCCCTGGGCAGCCCGTTCCAATGCTTGACCACCCTTTTGGTGAAGAAGTTTTTTCTAATATCCAATGTAAACCTCCCCTGGCGCAGCTTGAGGCCATTTCCTCTCGTCCTATCACTTGTTACTTGGGAGAAGAGACCGGCACCCACCTCGCTACAACCTCCTTTCAGGGAGTTGTAGAGAGCAATAAGGTCTCCCCTCAGCCTCCTCTTCTCCAGGCTAAACAACCCCAGCTCCCTCAGCCACTCCTCATAAGAATTGTTTTCTTCTTATATTAAAGAGAAGATAAAAATCTTAAGATAAATTACAAAAGTGACACTTAAAAAAAAAATTCAGAGATTTGTATTGACAACTGCTGGTGAGGATCAGTTATGCCATCATCTTCAACGTACTCCTGTATTTACAAATGTGTGCAATTATGAGTGAATGCCATTGTAAAACAAAACAAACAAACAAAAAATCACAATATAGTCCTTCTGGGTAGGTCAGGAAAATGTTCAGAAATCTCAAAAAAAAAAATAAATGAAAGATTATAAATACATCTGCAGATTTTAGCCCAATTATTCAGGTAATTGCTAGGCCATAAAAATCTCAAAAAATGTAGCTACATTCATTGAAACAATAAATTTAAGGACAAGATTTCTTATGTTCAATTTGTAATCTCTGTACATGACAACTGGACCGTTTCCAATGTGAAGGCTGTTTGCTAAGGAAAAAAAAATTAAAAAAAAAAAGCAAACCCAAAAGATTACTAACCTAGAAATACTAAAAACAGAAGACCACCATATGGTCTTTCAAGTCTTGTCCTTAGAAGCCTAGGTTACCTCACTGTCTGAGTAATTTCATTAACCTACAGAACACAGATGGAAAACCAACATACCTCATCAGTCTTCTCAGTGAGTGCTCTGGTCTGATCCAGCCTAGTGGCTGTTAAGTTTTTTTTCTAGTGACTGCAAAAATATATTCCCCCCCCCCCGACTCAACAGGATTTTGTACAAAATTCAGTCAGAATAGTTTAGAGGCAGCTAATCCCCCTCTTCAGCATCAGTCCATGACCTCCTGCTTCAACTGCTGCTAGACAGCATCTCAAACAGCTTACTGGCATGAATCTAATCTCCTTTCCACAACTATATAATGGTTTACGTTCCCCTCAACCTCCATCCTTACCCTTAGTAATACTGGAGAAATCAATTTAATATGTTAATAACATTAAATCTAAAGCCAGGTTTGTTCTCATTCTGGTCCCCTGAACCGTATGCATTTCAGAAATATTAAAAATAATTACTGGCCACTGTCACTTTAAATGGCACATTCTTTCCATTGCTCAGGGAGAAGTACTATTGTATAGCATACAAAACAGGAATCAGAAAAGTGTCCCACCTTGCTCATTTCTTCTCTTTCTTTACATCTTAAGGTTTAATTAATTATTTTTACTGCTGGCCACACTTCATGCAAACAGTTCAAATTAATTGCAAAATGCCTTTGATTACACTTGTGCAATCCCATTAAGTTTAAAATCACCAAACAGCACTGGCAAACATGTGATTTTTAGACCTGCTTTGTGCAAAATGTTGACCTTTCTTTACTAGCGTACTGTCATGGTGTGGCGAACACGAGCCTTTTGGTCAGCAGAAGCTTGACATGAAATTTTAAACATATGCAGTAATTGGAACTTATTAACTGCTCTAACAACACGAACAATTTCAGTCTGCAAGAAATAAGATCACAAATTGCATGCAAATGTTTAAATTTACAGTATGCTGTCTTTTCAGAATTTTATTAAATACTCAAATATCTACCTGTCCTAGTAATCCAACTATTACATTAACAAATATCCAGTGAAAAATATTCTGGTTTCAGCTGTATAAAAGCCCCAGAGATATTTAAAAAAACGCTATTACAGCATTTGTTCCTAGAAACAGAACCTGTTCTTCATATTGCTGGAACAGGAGAAGAAAAAAAAAAACAAAACCAAAACCAAAAAAACTTTCATTTGAAGGTCCCCCTATAGCAAATCTACCAGAAGACCAAAACCATGTAAGGGTTCTGATAAAAAGGTAAATGCTTTAGATTTTTATGATCACAGAAGTTTTGACAGTGTCTGCATATATCATTAATGTGATCAGATAGTACGTAACGTCTCACTAAGCTACCTCAGCTGGGCACCAGAAAAAAAATTGAGGCACTTAACATCCATTACATTTTGTCTGTTGCTTAACAAAATCTGGAAGTAGGTCAAAATGTTTAGACTCATTGGGTCGTATCTTCAAATTAACTAAATCTCGCACCAGTATTTAAAGTCTGTAAATTAAGTCTTTTTGTTTCTCAATAAAACATGAACAAAAATGTATTATTCTGTAATGTACAAGAAAAAAAATAAAATACCTTTATCTAATAAAGTGTCTTTAAAATATTATTATAAAGTTCACCAGAAAATGTCAAACTTAGATGCAACTAATACCAGCTTAGCTTTCAGAAGACTTCTTCCTCATTTAATAAATGGGACACCAACCAAGTTTCTAATGAAATAACGGAGAAGAAAATCACCTGGCTCAAGGCCAGGTCAGTAATTTTCCCGATTATCTGTTCTAGATTTGTGACTCCAGCTTGACTCTCTCTAATACACTAGTCTATAAACTGTCTGATTTCCTAATGGCACAGGAAAAAAAGTAAACCACACACAAGAATCAACACTGAAAACTCTGTGTTAATCGTTCACCTAAGCATTTTATGTTTCAAGGTGCAAAGACATCTAGAGGTGGAAAAAATATATATAGGTAAAGAAGTCATTGAATATGAATTCCAATTGGATGAGGAAAACAGCCAGCTCGACAGAACTGTGTGTGGCAGCAGCAGTGCTGCAGTAGACATCCCTTTGGATTTCACACCATCAATGGCCATTACCAACATCAATAAAAGCCATCTGGCCTTGCATAGCTTTATGTCTATATCTCATTCTTTGTTTCAACACTATTTATCCATCCCTGGAGTTCTTTGTTCTAAGAGATAATCTGGAAACTTTTAGAGACCTGAATAAAGAAAACAAACAGCACGCAATTAATCATGGTAATAGTGCTTCCAAAGGTCACGCTATTACTTTGAGCAATGATATGAATCTTCTTGACTCCTCCAATTTAATTCTGGGGGGGAGGGGATCCCTAACTTTATGGTCATAACTACTGGAAAGAAAAATTAATTAGAATGCAATCTTATAGCTAATGCCTTGACTAGTAACCCTGGAGATCTAAGAAACCTTGCTTTCAAATAATGTCCCAAGATCATCACATTCAGAAGTAACCATCAAAACCTGACTGCCAAAAAATGAAACTGCATTACTGTATAGCTTGCTTTGGACCATTCCTACTGGAATGCAAGACATCTGTTCAGAGAAACTTCTGAGAAAGTAAAGATGATTTCATTTCTCTCTACAGTGACAAGGAATTCAAACAAAGCCACCACAGGACATCTATTAATTAGCTTATCTGGATGCAGCGGCTTACTCTGGGCTTCATTTCCTCTGTTGCAACTCAGTGGAAACTCATGGGGTCTTGGAGGAGACCAGAAGCTTGGCTCTAGCATCCCAGTTAACAGCCCTGAGCTGAGGATGGGAGTACTGAAGTCACATGTCTATTTGCAGATCTGTATTTTGCATATAATATTATCGGAGAATGAATAAACTCAACAAACCACCACCACATTGTACTTGACCATGAGCAGGCTTTATTATTATTATTGTTACTGCCAATGTTTAATGCCAAACAGTACTGCCTCTGGGTGAACTATTCTCAAGGACACGCCAAAATCAGATCCCAAAAGGGGTTTCATCTGATGTACAGACTCCAAAGGGATTTAAACAGAAGCTAGACACTGCTCAAAAGGAATGGCTCAAGCCACGTGCAGAAGACCAAAGTTCAGGCCTCTGAACCATCATCAGGTCAAAGTAGGGTTTTCTGGACCACAGCTTTAGCTGTGGCATCAGAGAAGGACAGAAGCTCCTAACACATACTTACAAGTATCATGGGCAACTCAAGTCTCTGTCTTTAAGCATTTAAATACCTCTGCAAATATGAATACCAGAAGCCTAATTCTGTTGATGAAACGTAAGCTCTTCAGCCTTATTTCAAAGGTGAATTCAGACACTATTTTTTTAAATATTTATATTTAATATTTTGACTAAATCATCCATCAAAGGTCATTCCATATTAGCCCTTCTATTCTGTATATACACAATACATGTATTTTACAGGAAAAATGGAAGAGGTGAGTCGTTCTGCTATTACAAATATTTCCATTTTAACATTGTTTCTATTATGCATATTGAATTAGTTAAACAGGAGAAGTAGGATACCTCATTTGGAGTTAAAATAATTTCACTCTGACAGTCAAGAAATACAGTGGGTTTTTTATCATCTAACATGCACTCTGTTTTTCAATGCCAGATTTTATCTTTAAAATAATAATGAGTAGTAGTTTTAACATTTTCTCAATTATAAAGACTTATCATTTAATGGATATAATTTCCATAAACTTTAGTGAATACATTGTGTTAGCCTATTATGTTCTGTATTATTTGGCTACTGTTACTAAACAATAACAGCATTCACTTTCTTACAATCAAAATTTTGAAAGGAGCTTTAGATACAAAGGGAGAGGGAAGAGGCAGAGAAGATAAATTATGCAAGTGAAAGGAGTGGTTGTTTTTCTCTTTGTATCTTAAGTGCAAATTCTTCTTCACTGTGTTTCCCAGACACCATCTGTTTCCAAAACAACTCATCACCAAACATAACAGAGGAGATAGGAACTTCTAATAGGAGTTGAACCTGCCAACTTGCAGAATGGTCTGAGCTTTCTCAAATAGGAAAAACACGATAGTACAGAGTTGTTAATAAATTAAAGGGAGGCAATGGGTGTCACCTCAGATGATGTAGTACACCATTTTAGGGATTTTCATTACAGTCATAGATGGCTCATTACTTTACAGTGTTCCTGCACACTTGCTTTAAGAAGTCCAAATCACATTTGGGCAGTTAATAGCAGGGTTCGTTTCACTTAGGATAGGCTGGGGGAGGAGGGGGGTGGGGGGTGGTAAATTCTTTTTTAAAGCCTAATATTAAAGCCCGAATAATGGGTCACACCTGCTGAGGGCCTTTCTCCATTTGCAATTAGATATCAGTGAAAGTTTGGAAAAACAGAAACTGCCAGAATTATTTACATCAGAGACCCACCTGTGCCAGTACCCTTTCTGCAGAATTTTAGGAGATACAAGAACCCAAGACATATTCAGGTATATAACAACATGCCATGACAAGAGAGCTCCCCTCATCTCCAGAGAGGCTTATATCAGTTCCAAAATGCTAACTATTTACTGTGACTTCTAGAAGTTCTTATTGGAAGACCAATGTACCATTTTTAACCTGGTTATACTACTGAGTTTAATGCTTGCACTGTGTTTACTCAGAAAATGAGTTTATCTTTTTGCTTTTCCCTCTCTCCATAGTATGTGAGGAGAAGAAAAAATTATTTATTTAGTCTGGTCTAATAACTAATAGTGGCAAAATAAGTTATCAGAAAAGCATCTAAATTCTTTTGGTGGGTTATACATATATTTTTAAAAAAGATCTGTGATACAAGAATACGGATTGAACAGGAACCATCAAGTTCAGTGTTTATAAACTCCTGCTTATAGATTCCTGCTATTGTATCCACCCATGTCAAACTATTTCATACAGACAATATTCGCCGTAATAAATATATTAACAAACATCACTCTCTATGTGAAATGGTTTATATTATCTATTCTGATTACATCTCTAACAGATTACATCTTTTTCAAACAAGAAATCCTTAGCAAGTCAGAGATACGATGTCTCTTCCGCCCTTCCCCAGTCCTCCCTGTCCTCCTCCTTCATTCAAAACAATTCTGTCCTTTCTGTAGCTCCAATAATTTATTTCACACATGGAACGTTTTTTTACTTCCAAGTACCTTTCCAGATAATTTTATAGCTATCAGTAGACTAAAAAGTGCTTCTGTTGTTCCCTTGGCAGTTCTATTAGATTAAATCCATTAGCACACTCACAAACACACACATTACATTTTGAGCTCTTTTCATTCATAGCATGTGACTCTATTAAGATGTTATTCTTTCTTGTTGCCCATACAGATTCTACAAATTTAGATATCTTAGTTTTCCTTAGCGTAGTTTTAAAATCTTCTTTTTTATTTTACTACATTAATTCATCACAGGTTCTATATTCCTGACCCTGCTGCCTCAACATACTTTATTACATTATAGGCAACCATCTCCGCTCCTGTTCAATATTCTGAACAGCTTCACTGAGTTTTAAATGCACAAAATGGTCGTTGCCACACACTTCATTTCTGGCTTCTGCAGTTGCGACCTTGTGCTTTGTTACTAAAAATAGAGCTGCTTCCAACTACCTGAGCTGGAAAGCTAATTACAGAGCTGGTAAACAGTGCTCCTCCCTATTAAGCAAATGGCAGAATAAGGAGTCTGCTAATGCACTAGGGCACACATGGTACTGTGGGTCTTTGAAATCTATCAAGTGTCATTTATTTAATCATTTGTGGCTGTTTGCTTCATGGATAAATTACTACTTAAGTAAATAACTGTTCGACTGTTGGATCAACAAATCAGGAAGAAAAAGAACAATCAGCCCATTTTAGGAAAAAGTATTCTAGCTTAATTCTCAGCTTGCACAAATCAGAATAATTTCACTGAAGTAAATAGCATATTGTTGATTTAGACGAGGTAAAAGTCTAGTTCTCTTATTTCCTGCAGAAGAGGGGTTATTAGAGAACCAACTGTTTGCAGCAGCTTAACGACTTTTTTGAAAGATATTTCTGTCATATACAGGCAAGAACAAACAGCTGCCACTGTAAGAAAGCACCTTCTTCCCTTAAAAGCACTCTCACCCATGTCTGCAGCACAGCAGCACGTTGCCTGGAAGACACTCCCTGCTGAAAGATCCTAAGGTAGAAATGCCCATGGAATTTAGATGCTCCTCTCTATTTGTCAATGAAACACTGGTTTCCCTGCTCCCTGGGACTGATTCTTACCGTATAGCCCAATACAACCTTTGCTGGCAACAAGGTTTCAGCCACCACTCAATCAATAAAACTCAACTAATTTTCAGCCATTACTGAGGCAACAATATATAGATAATACATAAGTGACTGTTAGAATCACTGTGATACAGCTGCAGCCCCAAAGCAAAACTGTGTAATACGCATTACGTTTGTTCATCTAAAACACTTTCTGGGGCCAAGAGGGAATATAGCCTTCTGGAATTATAATTTTTTTCTTTGAACGCAGAATATAGGAATAAAAGAACTAGATAGAAAACCACCAGAAAGGCCAATTTTAAAAAGCATTTCTACTTCTCCTTCCTAACCCTCCAAAAAATAGAGATAAGTAAATAAAACCTCCAAGACTGTACTCGAAACGTTAGAAAAGTTTGGTGGAGGAAAAGAGTACGCTAGTGAGCACAAATTATTTGCTTGTCATCATGTTTCTGTCATGTAACAGGTATATACTATACACAGTGCATACAGGGACAGAATTGCTATCTGAGGTTAAATACATTATTTACACAGCTCATTTGGGAGAGGAGAGGATGAGCTCCCTCTTCTGTCTCCCATCTTCATGAAAAGAAAGTCAGGCTGTCCTCAGCCAAGCAAGCTACCTCCTGTTGTCAAGGAAAAGCAGTTTTCCAGTTCTTAGCAAAAATGATTGGAAAAAAGAAGATAAGATGGAAAACTGGACAGATATGGCAATGTGTAGTATAAGGAAGAAGAAAATGCAAGAAGGAGACAAAAAAAGAGGCAAAGAAAGGTATGAGAAAGCCAGACTACAGAAGATCAATAGTATTTCAAGCTCTGCATATTCCAAAGAGTGGAAACAGAGAGAGTCCTCTGGTAATAACAGCAATGGGAAAAGAGAAACAGGATACCGGCCTTCTCATCTTAAACAGAAGAAATACAGAGAGTATAAATCTGCACACCACAAGGCAGTTCCACACCATCACACCTCAGTCAGCTCTGAAGAAGTCAATTCAGGCACCAGGACTTGCGTAGTTGTCATTTTAGCATAGCATTTCACCAGAACTCACACATCTTGTTTCCGTGGTATTCTGTGGATGCATACTAAAGTACCTCTGGAGAAAGTCATATGCATTTTTCACATTTAAAACCTAAATATGTGTGTGTGTGTGTGTATGTGCATGTGTCTGTGTATACACACATGCGTGTGCGCGTGTATGGGGCAGGGGGCTGGACCGTGATGAAGGAATGTGCGTGTTTGATGGAATTCAGTGCATAAGCAACATTAAAAGTCAATTGAATCCTGGCTTTCAATCACTGATCAATCTTCCTGTGTTTTCAGATCTTTCTGTCTGACCTAAATGACCACAAAGACAGTAAACAACATATTCGTAAATTAGATAAAATGTGCTTATTATCATAGGACAAATGCCTTTCAAATGATAGTATACTCCAGAAAACAATCCACAAAAAAGCATATGAAGACAACATAAGCAATATTTTCCCTGCAACTTTCTATTTGTCCCAACATTAGTTCTCATCTTAAGGCAGAGATGTGATAACCTTTAACCCTGGGAGCCGTTTCTAATTTATTCATTCAGATTTCAAAGCCACAACACTGACAGCCACTTTCTTCATGTACTACACAGACCAACTTACACATTTAAATTACTTACAATTATTTTTAGGTGGTCTGCTTCTGTTTAGTTGAACTCACCAAATTGATACGGCAAGTAAGGTGTGCCTCCACCTTTCTCTTAAGCTAGTATAAAGTTTCCAATCCCCTTGCCAAAAAATTATGAGAAAGAAAGGAAGGGTAAAAACGTGCAATGTGAGGAAACTGTTGAAAATAAGTTGCTTAATTCTTTTAAATATAAATTGGCTCTACTGGATCTGTCTTGGGCAATCATGGAAAAGGCACTTTCAAACTCGCACTCCTTAATGAATGAAGTGACTTTATGAACCTTACATTATTCACACCAAAAAATTACGTATTTCACCACACAGGTATCACTCAAACTTCAGCCTTCCTAATGAGTACATCAGCATGTGCAAAGACTCCAGAGCCAGAATGATATTAATGGAATAAAGTTAGGGATATATTAAACAGGAGAGAAGGGAAATAACTAAGCATTAACACATTCCTTCATTCAACAATTGTCTGAATCAGGGGCATTGATTAATGAAGCACACACGTTAACGTACAATACTGAAGCATATGAAAAAGAACTTTATCCCATGATGGACATGGGATACAGTAGTTTGCAGTAGTTTGCACCAATAGTACAATAGTAGCACCAATTTCAAAAGCATTCATAACCATAATTAACTATCTGCTTATGCCTCAAAAACCTACCAACCAGCCATACCGGACTCCCTTAATCTGCAGAAAATTCATTGGAAGTACTTTCTGACTACTGGCCAAGTTTCATACAACACAGATATTTGATTTTAGAAGCCCTCAGATGATGAAACTTTCAAATTTTTCTTGACAATTCAATAGCTAAACATCATCTAGAGACTGGTCTCCACAGCACAGGGAGCCTGCAGGTAAGAACACAGGGTAAATACAAGCTCGATCGCCTTACCTCAACTATGTGTGGCATTGGGTTAAATCCACAGAGGTTGCACACAACTTTCTTGCACTCTGTACACGTATTAAAGTTGGGGGGATCCTTAGAACCAATATTTAGTCCAGTTTTACAAAGGGGACAAGACACTTTAGGCTGGCTGGCTTTGTCCAGTTCCGACAGCCCAGCAGGTTTCTTAGCTTCAGCAGCCTGAGGCTTGCTATCTTTAGCCAAACCAGGTTTCTTTTCTAAATCAGATCCTTTAGTCGTTAAAACACTACCCGCTTTTGAGGGCTCCGACTTTTCAGTCATAAGAGGCTTGGCTTCTTTCTTTACAGGAACAGATTTCGGAAGCAGCTGAGCCTGACCAGCCTCTTTGGGGACTGCCTGAGAGGCTGGAGGCTGTGACGGAGGCTGGGGCTGCTTCGCTGCAGGACCAGGCGGAGGCGGGGCTGATGTCTGAGACCCCGGCTGACCCGCTGTGGAAATTAAATTTGAGGCCTGGCTGAAGATTGAAGCTCCAAATCCAAAGAGTTTCCCAGTAACTGTTTCTTGTGGTGTTGTAGGCTGAGGCTTAGGGGCATCAGTGATGCCTCCCAGATTAAGGCTGAAACGCCTTGATTGCTCAGGAGTTTTCTGAGGTGGCTGGGGTTGAGGCACCAGCTGTGCTGGTGCTGGCTTGGGACCTGCCCCTGCTTGTGGGCCCTTGGCAGCTGGTTTGGTATCAGGCTTTGGGGATGGTTTTGTTTGTAACTTCTTAGGATCATCTTTTGCTTGTGTTGGCTGAACAGGCTTTTGAGTTTTAGCCTCTGGTCTAGCCCCAGGCTGAGATGCAAGCTTGGGATCTGACTTCTGCTGAGACACTGGTGGAAGGGGTTTGGAATCTGGTTTATCCCCAGCTGGCTGTGTGTCCTGTGACGGCTTGGCAAGCTCTGGCTTTGGGGAATCTGTCACTTTCTGTTGAGTTGGTGGAGGTCTGGGACCTGCCGAATCCTGTTTCTGCCCTGGTGCTGCAGAGGTAGGCACAGTATCCGTCGTAGGCTTCTGTATACTGGGTTGTTTTTGCTTATCTTCAGCCTGTGTTGGCTTGGCCTGATCAGACTTTGGAGTAGGATCTATTTGCTGGGAGACCTCAGTAGGCTCAGCGCAGGGTTGTTTTGATTTTACAGCAGGAGACCCAGGCAAGGACGGTTGCTTTTTCTGTGGCAGGTTTTTTTTCGATTCTGCTAGCTGCGAAGGATCAGGTTTTGGAGAAGCATCTTTCTTTTGAACTGGATGTGGCTGGGGAGATGGTTTAGCTGTTGAAGGTGGAATGGGTGTCTTCTGTTTGGGTGGAGGTGGCTGTGGCCCAGGACCATGGCCTGGTGCTAGGTCACCACCTAACGCTCTTTGCATCTGGCAGTTTAAACAGAGCCATTCCTTGATCTGCAGAAAAAAATAATTTTAAAGGTATTATAATTAAGATAAGGCAAAGTTAATAAAATCAACATAATAATAGGCTATTCTAGTGTATGGCTTGTTGCAATACTTTAGACTTCTGTGTAAAAAGGCAGAAATATTACCACTAACACTGTTTTGCAGTTAACATGCCCAACTGATTTTTTCATTCTTCTCCACATTCCTGTGATTCAAGCTATTGCCGAGCCCATGCTTCTAATGACTTCACATTCAGTTTATACACAGTTGAATATTGGAGGATAAAAACCCAGCAGAATGAAAAACTGCACTGGAATTTCATGGGACCCAGCAGTGATTCATTTATAGCAATGATTTGCCAGAACAGAGAAAAAAAGACAAATACAGCTAAAATAGTTTGACACATCAAGTCTGCTGACAGAAAACAATAATCTGAATTAAAACACAGTAAATGCATCATTACCTTTAAGCATACATCTATCAAGCTCTTCGTACAGCTTATGGTTTTGGTAATGGTTTAAATTACAGGGCACAAGTATTGGCAGTATACATGTATCCAATGAATTAGGCACAGAGGTGTGTTAATGAACACCATATATTACACAGACTCACACTTTACCACCAGTTTGAGGGCAAGTGTTCATTTGGAATCAGTGAGGAGCTTTGCCTAAGCTCTGATGGTATTTTAAAAACCATAATTAGGTTTCCCAAAATTCCTTTGTTATTAAAAGAAGCTCTCAGGGTAATTACTGTACGCCTGTATACAATGTGTCCCTCTTTTTAACACAGGAACAAGGAATAAGGTAAATAATGTATTTACCCATGTTTCTCATAAATTTTAGTACCTCACAACTTTAAAATATTTTTTCTCCTTCCCAAGAAGAATTACATGAGAAGGAAACTGTATTTTCTAATAAGACAGAAAAACTCAGTAATCCTAAGTGGTCATCCCTACCTTTGCTTTTGTAAAGCCTCACAATCTGAGGAAGGATCAAATAAGCTAAAGCAACATGTGGTCACGAAGCATCACGTGCTATTTTCCACATTTGACATCACTAACAGAAACAATATAGGCAGCAAAAATGCCATTCAATAGGGCACAGAGTCCCGTGGGCCTACACCTGCAAGTAGATACTTAAACAGGTCATCTGTAGCTCTACTTCTATTCTTTAGCCTGCGTGTGAAACTCAGGGTGCCAGCTGTGGCGTTTGCACGCACCACTGCAACACAGGGAAACTGCAATAAGGAGGACACAATATAAGACTCAGATCTTTTCCCCTAAGGGTAAAGATTTCTGGACCTGTTTCTCACTCGGGTCTGAAATCTCTGCCGTACACCATGGGATGAATCTGGAGGTACTACATGCAAAGAAAGACTTTGTCCGCGTAATATCAGAGCTCACTGGAAGGAAAAAAACTCTGATGTCACGGACTGAGGCAATGAATTCATTATTTTGGTGTGCTTTGCCAGCCTTGTATTTTTCCAGCAGCAAAAATTAAAAGAACAGTTGGACGCAGTTCCCTAAACCACAGTTATTCCAATTATTCTGATAAACATGGTACATACACACTCTGGAATATGAGCTCGCTATTACTAACAGCTTCACAAAGAGATGCCCAATTTTGGCCCCAGCTGTAAGTTCACACTAATCAAGTTACCACTCATAATAATGCTGCTTTTATCTCCCATTTTCAGTGCAATTTTTTTAGATTGTTTAAACAATTCTCCGATCTATTTGCAACCCATAAAGCAAATGACTGTTAAAAAGTGAAACCAAATGAAACAAAACTGAAACACGTGTTTAGGCTCTGCTTTGAATTACTAAAGCAATTAAGTTCACAACTGCACAGAGGACCTGAGCAAAGATTACATTTCGCTTAACTCCCGTATTGTTTGATTGGTGATCAGTTCCCCTACAAGTCCCCTGTTCGAGGGACAATTAGTTGCAATACGTAATCTTAATTACAACACCTGATTTTAGATATTAGCAATCTAATTTAATTAGATACATATTAATACCATTTCTGGATGAATTCTTAAGGGTTTTCTAGAAGGTTTAAGTTTAATCAAAGACCACACTTAAGCCACATACTCTGAACATCCACCTCAGCTGTCACCGCTGTCTGGCTTTGGCAAAGTGATTAAGATTTCTTATATTAGGGAGGTGGGCCCTCCTCTATGGTGGAGAAAGACAGGATCCTGTGAGGAGCTTTTTAACGGGCCTAAGTGAGGAATGTCTTTCCCCACTAGCCACAGAACTTTTACAGAGATTTGGACAACGTACTTTTCATAGTGATTCACTGCTCCTGCTTCTTTTTGACACCTCCGCTTGCCTCTTTTTTTTTTCTTTTTTTTTTTCCCCTTTCTTTAAATGAAAATGGTATGCTCTAAATTAAGATGACCAGATGAAAGCATGGCAGTAACAGGTGCCTACCTGCTCTCATTCGGCTTCCAGGAAATCTGATTTTAAGTCACTATGACACCTTTAAGGCCCCAAAGGAAGTGGCTGTAGGATTGGGTGGGGCTACATAAAAAGTAGACTGAATAATTCTTATGTTTAAGGTGTCCAGATTCCAATTGCATTTATAAGCATTTAGGCTTGTTTTCAACATGCAGCCGGTCCAGTCTGACTCTACTACCTAAGTGGAGTCCAAACAAAAGTTAATTCTATATGACAGTTTTCAACATAATCTTGTCCAGAAGACAAAACCTTAACTCTCATCTGTTATTTTTTCCTTATCTTAAAAAAACAAAAAAAAAACCCCACAACTATATACATATACACACACATTCTTGGTATTAAACTGAAGCCTTTAAAACTAAAAATGAATTTGCTACTCCTACAGCTGAACTTCAAAATGGAAAATGTAGGAAGTTTTACTTCACTGTATTATTTTTTAAATCTTTCTGGTTTAGACATAAAATTCCTCCCATGCATTTTAGTGGGAGGAATTAAGTGCCAAAACCCTCAAGTCATTATAACTTACACACATCATCTTCAAACAAATACAAAACTGCACAGGCTGTAGTTCTGTGATTGGAACTGCAGGAGTTCAAAATGAAGTGCGCTACATGATGCAGTTTTGTATCAATTACAAAGATTTTCCATAAACTGCAATTACAGAGATTTTCCATAAACTTTAACGGGAGCAAGCTTCTGTTAAATACAGATGCTCTTACATGTTAATACAGATGAAGTAAAACTTACTGCTGCTGTAGATACCTAAAATACTAATGTTTGTCTATCCTTAAAGGTCTTCCTGGACAGCAGTTCTGTGACTTTCTAGTTTCTTTCTCGGCATTTCCCATCTCTCTACCTAGAATTAAAAGGCAAAAGTTTCCAGGGCAACACCTGAGCTTTTCCAGCTCCTGTCTAATTGTAAAGGAGATTCTTCTTTGATGCTGAGGATCCCAAGCTGCCTATTTTTACACTGGTAGATGGGGGTGGGGGCTGGATCTTATTTCTAGAAGTAATCCCTGTGACTTTCTTCATCCTGAGACCCATGCCATTAAGTGTCATGACTAGGACTGTACATTTGACAGATTTCATGCAGCATTTTTGTTTAATTTCAACTACTGAACAGAAAGTGCTGCCTGCTTTCTAACTCACTGATGTAGAAACTACATGCCCTCATAACAACAAACAAGTAATTAAAATATGTTTTATGTATTCATCAGCCATAACATCCTAAAAAAGCATCATAAAGACTTCACTAGTTGAGAGCACCAAATGAATTTATTCACAGTGTTTCAGTAATAACATCCATGGAGAATTACACTGAAGAAAATTATAGCACCACATTCCATAGCTCACCTTTCTTTATTCATTCATAATCTAACAGTTGACTCCAATAACAAATACGAGCTACACTTCAGTTCTCCTTTTCCCAAACAAAGCCAACACAACCGAAGGCAAAGCCAACACAACCGGAGCCTACTCCTTTCTGCAAAAGTGTTCACATTTGTTCTAACTATGCAAACCCATCAAAAGCAATAGGAAAACTGTCAGAAAGTGAGTGCATCGACTGGTGTTCTCAATTTCTATTCCTGCAGATGATGTAGGGGAGGAAGAGAATCCAGCTTGATTCTAAGATTCCAGATGTACTGTGAGAAAGAAATTTTGACTTGCAGATTGAACATATTTCATGTAAAAATTACTGGCACACAATATGAATGAAGCTCTCGGAAGCCGTTTTAACAGTCCTTTTGCAGAACAGAGCTGCACTCTAAGGCAATGGGTCTCATTCTCATTTAGACCAGTCATTTGGTACTATAAAAAGGAAATTTAAGATATACATAAAAAAATTAACATCCCCTTACATTACCACAGAAATGTAAAGATTTATAGAGCCTTTACATTGCCATGGATATGTAAATGGACTTTTCTGACATTGCTCAGCGCTGCCCCAAAGCTTTATTGACAAAACCAGTTTCTAGCCTGAAAACACATCAACTTATTTGGTTCCTGGCAATTTTAGAGAGGAGTGAGGAATTCAGATTTGGCTCTTAGCAGACATTTCTGCCAAGATGATGAGAGAAACATGAAAACTAAAGCGCTTGAGCCCATGATTTTATGCAGCTTCATGTAGAATACTGTAAGAGACAAGAAACTAGGTCAGAAAATCCTGTTATGAACAAAAAAGATGAACTTCTATCACAGAACAAACTGAATTAGTATGTCAACATACAACTGAAAAGCTCTTCTAAACAAGCCTGGGCAATACTAGAGACAAAGTTTTCCTTCTACACCATCCTTCCATGAATAACATCTCAGCTATTTGAAGAAATTACACTGAAATAAACGTTTAACTATTGTACACAGTATGCAACTGATCCTCATTTGAGGCAAGCAGATTATCACTACAAAATAAATATTTACCTTCCTTTCAGATATCAGAGATAAAAGGCAACCAGGGAGTTTATCAGGAAACACTGACTCAAGATGCTCACAAAAATTATGCTGGGTTCTAGTTAGCAGGATGGTCCCCAGGTATCCATTCCACAAACCACGGCAATGGTTACAATCACTGTAGCTTGGTGCTAAACCAAGGTTTGAGCAAGCTTTTTAAATAGCCATTTTAAAAGACTATTTTTAAATGTTACTTAGCTATTTTAAAAATACTAAAAAACATTACTGGATGAATTGTGTTATGCAGTTACCACAATCTTAAAACTCCATACTCTGTTAAAATTACTAATACAAAAAGCTATAGCTTGCATATGACCTATGAGCATTTGGGGAACTATTGTTTTATAGCTTATATAATTAGAATCGTAAAGCAAAATAGCGAACATATAATCTTTTGACTTTTTTTGTTGAATGCCAGTATTACAGAATATCTAAAAGTTAGTTTTTACCGCCAAGTATGTGTTTAAGCTGCCTCATGCGTAGGACAAGGAAGAAGACTTTTAAACACAGCTCAGTGCACTGCATCAAGCATCACGCATCACTGCAACAAATGCTGATGGCTTTCATTAACTGCATCTAGATTTAATATACTAGAAACACGGGAATGATTAACAAAAAATATAACTGCAAATCAAGACAGCAGCAAAGAAAAGGTTAACAAAGTTCATCTGTGCTGCACAGAGCATATCCAAGTGAATATCGCTGGGATTTGAAAACGGATTATGCTGTCTGGTCGGAGCAGGGCTGGGCCACGCTTCCTGCCCAGTGATTACCCAGCAAACAGCATCTCCACATCACATGGCCTAACATAGTAGTAAATTACAGTTGCTGAGCAACAGCAATACTGGCGCAGATGGCTCACTGCAGTTGACATCTTTAGCTATGCAGATTAATTTATTATTTACTTGTGTTAAAAACTGGACAGGATAGTTTTCTGGGCTAATGAGAAAACACTCCACATATTGTAGAATATTGCCCAATTAAAATATTGAGAAGCTATTTGCCATGCATAGGTTTTTGCTTCTTTTTATGTTCTGCCCCTTTCTTAAAAGAAAAAAAAAAAAAAAATCCACAGGGCATCAATACTATTAATACATCTAATCCTAAATGTAAAGCAGAAATATAAGAAGTATAGTCTTCCACTGAGAGAGAAAGGGTGCGGGAGTGTGTTTAAGGATATTCCACAGAGAGAAACAATATTCTGTACTTCCATAACCCTTCTATTTGAGGATCTTTACAATTTTCCCAAAATCCTGCAGTTCTAGCTAGGGGCAGAATTAAAGGAACTATACTAACTTCATTTAATCACAAAAATTGAGAATAATCTCCATTTCCATATAAATTGCAGTGTTAGTAACACTGGAACACCCCAACTACTCTTTGGACCAAACCAAATATTTCACACAGAAATATTTTAAACTTTGATCTTTTTTAAAAGACAACTAAGCAAGGCTTGTTTGAATCTGCTCTCTGATCAGTTTGAACCCAGACTAAACTCCATCCTCTTTTACAGAACACCTCTAGCTTTACTTTGGCACAGTTAAGAGTTGATATCTAAATTAATACTTTGAAAAAGTTAAAAAAAGCTTTGAGCTTTGTTGTTTTTTGGGTTTTTTTTCACTCATTTCTTTACAACTTATGATTGTAACAGCTGATGGTCAGATTCAAGTCCTTAATTTTTTTCTATTTTGTTTTGTATTACCTATATAAGCCTGAATATCTCCGCAAGTCTAAGTTTACATAGGGCACACAGTTTCAAAGCTATTTTTCCTGGTATTAAAAAGCTCAGACATTGTGGCATGTCACTATCCACAGCTATGGCAGTTTTATTTTTGTTTATATGTCATTTCCAGTCCATGTTGCATTCTGGTTCTTATGCACTACTGCAACACAGCAGGGTCTAGACTGTAAACCGCAGGGAATATTTCAATTCACTCAATAGCTTCCTTTACTGTCACGTAATCAACAAATACCTAATAGAATCATTTCTATTAATTTTATTGTAAGTATAAGCACAACTTACCTGGACTCACCACAAGAATTATAGTCATCTTCCTTATATGAATAATATTTTAAATTATTATATATGTTTTTCCCTGTACAAGCTAGTAATAATGATAGTAACTGAAGAAAACTAATGCATTTCTGGCTGTTTAAATTCTCTTTAGTTACTGAAAATACTTCATGCCCATGTATTTGCTACTGTTTAGGATACTTAGAGATGCAGGACATTAATAAAAATAAACACAAATATCAAAAATCATTATGAAGATTTGAACCAAATCATGACACTCTTAAATCACCAAAGGTTGTGATATGATTGCACATAAAAATGGAAGCAGAAAGAAAGAGCAAAAAAATCAAGGCTGTAGTATCTAGAGCAACTGATAGGGAAAATTCCTAGCTCTACCAAAAGCAGAAAAAAAAAAACCCAAAAATAGATATCCCCCCAAAAAAATTACAACAAGAAAATATTTTCAGATTGGGTTAAAAAAATTATTTTTCCTGTTGAATTGAAAAATAAAGGTTTAAATCCAGTAAAATGTTCTACTTGATCTGAAATTATACACTCCACTTCGGGAAACTCGATTTTTTTTTTTTCCCCCTCCTCTTTTTTCCATTAGGATTAACTCAACTTTATCATATAGACATGTTGTTTCAAAAACAGTCAGTCAGAACCAATAACATATTTTTTAGAACTCTGCCTCCACCCAGAAGAGCTTTTGGCAAGTAAATAAATCCTACATCAATATACACATCTTCACATTATCTTAATGTGCAATTTTCAGCAAGTATCTAAGTAAAAAATAATACCTGGCTCCAAGACTAATTTTAAATAGCGTCTCAAAAGCCTACTGTAACAGTGGATGAAATACAGACTAACGTAGATAAAATGCATGAAAAATAATCCCTCCTAAAAACTACCTAGAAGACAAGCATTCGCATATGCACACATACTCATCAAAGGTGGGCTCATGGAGCAGAGCCCACGTACAACCAAGTTTCCAACATTAACAACTTTAACACACCACTTGATCATCAGCTTTACAGACGTCCATCACAAAAAAATGTAATGATATATTATTACACTTTAAACCCTTGCTGAGTCCATGTTGTGTGTATCTTCCAATAACTAGTTCACTGGGATGAAAATTTACTCCAGCTATCAAACATATGCACCAATCATTTAGATTTAACTACAGTAGTTCATGGGTTTTGCCCAGCTTTATCAAAAACTATACATGTGTTGAAGAAAATGGATAGTCCCTCAGACGTCTTTGCTCATTTTCAGAAAGCCTACTCCTATTCAAATGTTCTAGAGGGCTGAATCTTTTTTTTGGAAGTGCTAGTTTCTGTTGCTAATGGCTCATGGGAGTGGTTTTGGCAAAATAAAATTTAAAAAAAATGAGAAAAATAAATCACCATGTAATAAAATAAAAACACACACCTACTACAAGGTTCTTATATATGTGAAAGGAAAATTGAACAGAGCACCAGTCATCAAATCTGTTTATATAATTTTTTCCATTACTTTATGCAACTGTTGCTAGGCAGTCATGTGCCATGGTGATGAGCGGAGTGTGAATACCTAGACAGATTAGAGAGACATATGTTACTGAACACATTATGCATGGTGTGTTTTCTCTCTAGACTGCTGTACAAAACCAAGATACCAACTCTCCCTTTTCCCCAAGGGGACCGCAGTGTCAGATGGTTCAGAGAAGTAGTTCAAGGGGTCTGACCTTGTGACAATACAGGTATCACTTTCTGCTCTTAGTTACACAGTTCTCTCTAGTGAGTTAAAACAGTTGGAGTGCATGAACTACTGCATTTTAAATAGAGGTTTAAATGAAAAGAATGAATACAAATTTAAAAAATCAGTACTTTTTATAATGGTTTTACAATGCATGCAATCTACTTCCTGAGCCAGTTTGTAAAGCCTGCTCCATTCTTTCCAGAATCAGCTAGAAGTATAGAATACAGAAATTTAGAAGGATCTGTACTGGAAGAGTAATTCACTGTTAGTTATGAAGACTGAACTATCCTTTAAGAAACTTGTAAGAAGAAGATCTTACGAAGGTAGTTCAAGCAGCTGTACAGGGGAAAATGTTAGAGGACAAAAGTAATATAAATTCTTTTCTAAATAAATCCCTTTCACTCTCCCCACATACAATTTGAAATTATTGCTTTCTGGTCCGTAATGTGTTTTAACATAAGCAATAAAAACAGTGGCTATAAAGGGCATAGTAAAGGCACAACACAGGATTACCGCATCATGAAACCTGGCAAAAAGAACAGCAGAAAAAGTCAAAGTATAACAATAAGAGGTGAAGATATAGTCAGTAAGTGCATGGGTAAGAGACAAAGACTTCTGGTCAATAACATTTTTGGAGAACTTAAAGAGAAGCCAAAAGAAAAAACTTGCACCGTAATCAAGAAAACTGACAGCTAAGACACAAACCATGGTTTTCATGCTAGACAGGAAGAAATGTGTAAGCTATTGTAAAGGAGGAATAAGAAACTTTTGTTAATAATCTAAATATTAAAAGGAAAGGGAAACTAGAAGGAAAGTTTGAGAATAACTCAAGTGGGAACGTTTGCAGCTGAAATAAATAAAATTTTTGTATGTGCCAGAGCAGGTTCTATCATTACTGAACAGTTGGAGCAAAGTAAAGTCAGATGTGATTCTCGTTGCACTTCACTGCAGATTGGAGCAGGACACCCACAATGAAGTTTCAGCAAGACAGCTGGTGGTGCAAAGCTGAGCAAATGAGAAAAGTCTGAGTGGGAGTCAGGAGATTGGAACTAATAGCTGAATAAATTAGACGTCCAATACCTTCGTTTACTGAAGTGATTTCATCATGAAATAAATGCATATCCTGTGTTTATATCAATGTGTAATATGAAATTCAAATCTGCTTTTACATATGTATGCAATCAGTTAGTCTTAAATGCAGCTGTATTTATTGTCTTAAAGTCCTGAATTTCACACTTATAGAGTACCCGCTTCAAAAACTAGTAGGTATTCATGGAATTTACAAATACTTTGAGATCTTCTTACATAAATTCTCTCTCTCTCAAAATCCATTTCATTTGAACATACCAAAGTTGTTGACCATTTCCATGGGAAATCTGAAGGTTTTAAAGGAAGACAACCTTGGAGCTCCAAGATACTCCAGAAGCACACTACAGAAATAAACAACTCGGCATCCACAAAAAAATGTAAGAAATTTTGATCTAAAAATGTTCTGTCAGAACTCAAAGGTAAAGTTTTCTTACAAAAGTTCCTCTTTGATTTCAACATCAATGGATCACATTTCTTGTCCATTATACATAAATATATCTTTTTTTACCCCAGACTGTCCAGTATGACATGCTTTATCACCTTTCCTCATATAGGCCCTGATAACACAATCTTTGAGCACCTGGTTAGGTGCAGATGCTCTGAAATTTCTGCACTCGGCTGTTCAAATCATTCTTTTTCCAGTCCAAGCATTAATGCCAACCATCTCAATTCTGAATTTCCCTAAACTCAAACAAGAGAGTACACTCCTAAATGACGCAATGTGCTATCAATGGTTACTGTGATTAGTCTTTCAGGTTTAAATTTGCAATTTTAACAACAAATAAATAAATAATATACTTCCTGGATGCCAAAAGCCTGCTGTTTGTTACCAGGTACCCACCTAAAAGTATCACTAATAAACATGCGCACTGAAAAGAAATCTAACTGCTAGCAATGTTCTTAAGTCATTGTGGTACTGAGTGAACAGGTTGCCCAGAGAGGCTGTGAAGTCTCCGTCCTTGGAGATATTCAAAATTGGCTATGAGCAACCTGCTTTAGGCGACCCTGCTTTGAGCAGAGAGTTGGACTACATCATCTCTAGGGGACCCTTCCAGCCTCAGCAATTCTTTGATTCCATTTTAAACCTAGGGATATTATTTGTCAGATTCAGAATATAGTAGTAGTCTGTACTTCTTCCTATCAGCATCTCTGATCAGCTAAACTAATATCAAAACAAAACAAAAATAAGCTTCCCAAATACCCCTTCTGGCTGTTTATCACTAGTTAGTCTTCAGTGCCCAGCCTGCTATGCCTGAATTTCTATAAATTGATAGAAGTGTTGTTACTGAAAACAAACCCAAACTACATTGCAAATTTAAAATTAGCGCATCAGGATGTATGAGAAGCTGTTCAAGCAATAAGAAGAGATCAGACATTCGTATGAAGCCTTATTCCCACACAGAGCAAGTAAAGGATATGTATAAGCACACAAATCAAGCTACCACAAACATCAGGTTAAAAGAAGTTCATTTGAAGTCCTAATATTACTTTCTATGCCATTTCTACATTATATAATTACAGCAAGAATGGTGATCAAGGTTAGAAATAGTCCACAGAGATCGCTTTCTTAGCATCCCACAAGAATGAAATAACCTGAGTATCACCAAGTCAAAACTCATGACTCAGGCTTTCAGCTAATGAACACTGACACGGTTACAAAGTAAATCCACCCCACATCCTTTTCCAAAACACACACTGGGGCTATGAAGAGTCATTTTTATATTTTTTTGATTAGTTAGTTCTCATAGCAGCAAATTTTACTTATTTATAAACATATTAGGACATGACTATTGTGGTCACATTATAAACATAGACAGTGAATGCTTAAAATCAAGCAAAATGGCAAAGAAGTCACATTGGGGTTCCTCCTCTTTTTATATGAGGAAATGAGAACACACTTCTAAACACTGTGCAAACAGAGAACCATTACCCTCTTTTTTTCCCCGATTTTACCCCCTTTTACTCGTAAGTAGTTTTCCCAAATAGCATGATTTTTCTCACTGAACTTGTTAAGGCCTTAAGTGATCATGATGATACATTGTAACACATCTGATGTTTCAGCATAATGAAAGTAACCGTAATTTTGTGCTCTGGTAGCAAACAACAGTTTAAAAACTACTCACCTCTGTTATATGAGGATTAGGATTAAATCCACACAGGCTGCAGACTACAGTGTGACATTGTGTGCACGTGTTGTAATTGGCCTTTTCTGGAGCATGCAGCAGCAGTTCAGTGGTTGTGCAAAGAGGACAGAAGGTTTTCTTTGGGGCAGACTCAGGGGGCTGGGTTGCACCGGCTTGCTTTTGCTGTGAGGGTTTTTCAGGCCCTGGTTGCTGGCCTGGTGGTTTTGTAAGTCCTGGTTGTTGTGCCGGGGGCTTTGTGGCCCCTGCAGTCTGAGAAGACGGTTTTGTAGGCCCTGCCTGTGGTGGCACTTGTTTTACAAGCCCTGTTTGCTGCGGAGGTGGTTTCCCCGGTCCAGGCTGCGATGGTTGTTTTGCAGGTCCTGTTTGCTGAGCAGATGGCTTTTCGGGTCCAGGTTGTTGAGGAGGCTGTTTTGGAGGCCCTGCTTGCTGGGAAGATGGCTTTACAGGACCTCCTTGCCGTGCTGGCTGTTGAGATGGTTGTTTTACAGGTCCTGGCTGCTGCGATGATGGTTTTGTGGGAGGTGGTGCTTGGGATGACGTTCTAGCATTGTCTGGTTGCTGTGGCGATGGTTTTGTTGGGCCTGATGAAGGTTTTGCAGAAGTTTGTTGTTGAACAGGCTTCGCTGGTTCTGACTGTTGGGGCTGAGATTTTTGTGGTCCTCGTGGCTGGGGTGGTTGTTTCGCTTGTTCTATCTTAGAGTCTGCTGGGTGACCAGGGCCTGGTTTCTGAACTTGCTTTGGTTCCCCAGGCTGCTGCTGCTGAGGCACTGGTTTGGAAGACTCAGTTTGCTGCGGGGTAGGTCTGGCAGGTCCTTGTTGTTGAACAGCTGGCTTTGGAGACTGTTGTTGAGCTGGATGTTTTACAAGACCCCTCTGCTCCTCAGGTTTCCCTTGCTCTTTCTGGGTAACTTTTTGTTTCCTACTGGCTTCTTCATGGGCTGCATCTGAATCTGATATCAAATCAAAAGGATTGAATTTGTTCACAACTGAAGTGACTGCACTCAATGGATTGGCTTCTGAGAGAAAACTGGGCATCATACTTGGCTTCTGATCTTCTTTAAAATCAGTCCTGGATTTTGATTCCCTTAGACTAATAGAAGAAGGGCTCCGTCCAGGTGCCCGTTGTTCTGTCTTCAGCACATCTACTGTTCTGCTTTTACTTAAACTTGGTGGTCCTGGATCTGGAGGCTTACCTGGCTGCCTGGGAGGGTGGCTTGTATCAAGCTCAGGATGTCTGCAGACAAAAAAATGTAATAAAATTAAAATAATGCAGAGTACTAGAAAAATGAGATAAAATAAGTTGTGTCTGTGACCCTGGAAGTGCTCTGGTAATACTGTGAAGTTTCTCAGGTGCTTAAGTGTTTGCAAGACCAAGGCTTATAACATAAGGTGCATGTAAAAAGTATTTAAATAAAAATTATTGTTCTATAAAGACGTATGCAAGTATTCATAGACGTATCTATTATTTAGGAAATAATCAAATCTGACAACAGTGTTTAACCACATAATTTTCTCTTCAGAAATCTGAAGCTACAACGTCCTATTTTACCTAAATCCAAATGACTAACTCCCCACTCTATCGCTTGGGATACAAACATGGGGAGACAGAGAAGACTAAAAGAAATAGAGGTGTCAGAAAATTAGCAGATCAGAGCACAGCCATACAAGAAAAACACTGCACAATACAAAATGTTTATGTACTTGTGTTTTGGCTACTTGTACAAAATTTGGATATATTTACAATCCAATATGCAAGCAGGGACTTAAACTCCTAAAATCCAGATATGTTAAGAAGTATATGCCTTGCTGAAATATTTACTTTGCCACCCATCCACTCACAAATCAGAAAAATTTTCAATCACATAAAACAGATGCCAGTTCACAGAATTTGTCCTGAAGGATTTTTTTTTCTTTTTAAATAGAACTATTATAGAGCTTCCTCCCAGCACCATCCCAACTCACATTGCCCAGCAACAAAAAGAAAATCTCTCATTACGTAGGGATTTTTCCCAATTCTCCAATAACCTTTTGCTGTGTTTTCATATAGGAGAAAAGAAAACTAAGAATGTAGGAACCAAAATCAAGATCATGTCTTCATATGTGACATACTATTCTACTTGTTGCTATAATCAGCTGCAGCTGGAGGAAATAATATTGTATTCAATGCTACTGCTAAAGGATGTAGTAAAATATTCTATACAGTGCTATCACCATGCTTTTGCTGGAAAATACAGTGTTCTTTTTAGAGCCACAACAGCATTGTAAATATAAAATTTTCAGTTTTCACTTTGAGAGATCCAGTTAACTGTGATCTTGCTTTTCTAGATGTGACATTTCTTCTTGGGCATTCATGAACAAAATAAATCATCACTCATTACCTTTAACTGTACTCCTTAACTAAAATAAATAAATAAATAAATAAATAAATAAATAAATGCACAATTCTGTTTAAGAGTTTTACCAGAAGTCTGCAAAATCATATATAGTGTATACATTGAAAAATATATTTTACACTGTTAACATTACCATGGATTTACTATTATTTCTGATTAATATTTAGAGTGTTCATTACATACCTAGCAATGGCAATATAAAAGGACAAAGCTAAGTGGTAGCCATTTCTGTGCTCGTAATTCTCGCAACATGTGATTTTCTCACAATCTTATATCTGATGTTTTTGCAAATTAAAAATTTCCACATGAAATGCTTGTTAAGGACAAACTATTTCCAGCCCTCCATAGCTCCATTTACCCTTCCCCATTCTTGTAAATTTATTGGCCGTAATACTGGGAAGTTTACAACCTTAATGTGGAACCCACTGAAGTGAGTAGGTGTGTTTCCATTGGCGTCAGTGAACACTGATTAACTCGTTATTCATCCAGAGGAAAATTCAGAAAAGCCCAATGATAATCTAATTCCTTCAAATATTTGGCATTTTTGCTTGTTAAAAGAATAATTTTATACTCTATTTAGCAACTAGGTAGGTCTACCTGCAGTTCTGTTTCTTGCTATTTAGGTAAGCACTCTAGGTTTATCTGAAGAGGTACTGCTTACTAAATGAAATCATTTCAACTATTCTATTAGTGGCTGTCTGGTACACTTTCAGCATTCGTGTGTGCAAGTGTTCAAAAAGCTGGAAGGCTTCATTCCACAATGCTAAGAGTGACAAGGGAAAAAAAAAAAGAAAAGGATCAATAGTACTATTAAAACTCAGGTCAGGAAACAGGGTACCATGCCCAAACCTTACAGTGTGAAGAGGGAAGAAGAGAAGGAAAAAAAAAAAAAAAAAAAAAAAAAAAAATCCTAAAACTGTTTTTAGAAACTGAACTTGGACATTAACATGAAATAACTGTGGATCCCTACTGGAACAGAGTTCTCCTCCAGCTTTGATTTTTATCAAAATAATGTGTTCCGTAAATTTCCACCTGATCAGATGTCAGGACCTGAAATAAGATTAAAACCCATGAATTTAGGACCAAAATCCCAGGTGATTCTGCAAGGCTTCTGGTGTATTCTGAAGACCAGACTTGTCTTGCCTTTATACATAACAATGTTTCTAAGCAATGGAGGCAGAGCGTGGTTAACTAGTGGAAGAAAAAGACTTGAAAAGACAAGTTTCTTGAGAAATGTTACCCCTGTCAAAAGCCAGGACTTGCTCCATTTAGTTTTAGGTAGCTGAAAGTTGAAGACTTCTTTTCTGGAATTATTTTACAACCAGCTACAGACTGTCAGTGAACAATTTGAATTAATCTGGAGAACCAGAAATTCTCAAAAAAAAAACCCTGTCTTTGTTTGACAAAAAAAATTCTTATTTTTAAACCTTTTGAATCATGAAAAACCCACCATTGTTTTAAAGTCTTCAACCCAGACTCAACAAGCGACATCATTTAGTCCTCCCTCACCTAATTCTTTTCTTTGTGCTGCTATGTTTCTCCTCACTTTGGCCTTGATTCATAGAGCTCATCTTTATTCATTTACATGACTATTACAGCCAAATCAAAGCTTACTTTGGAGTCAAGAGGAGACTTAACAGAAAGACTATTGGTCTAGTTCCTGAATGCCATAACTATAAAAACCTATTTAAAAAGGCATGTCTTTTTCCCATTCATCAGTGTAAATAGTTTTAGAGAGAAGTGCAATAACTACACAACTCCAGGATAGTTAGATCTTTTCATATCTACAGACAGGATATGTATAAACTTACGCATACCCCGGTGGCTTTTTTTTTTTTTTTTAAAGTCAACAGAGTGATGTCATTAACAAAAATAAATACTTCTTGTGGAAAATACACCATAAACATATTTTAGAAGTGTGACAATCAGTAAGACTTCTTAGCATTTCCTCTCAAAATGCAGCAAGTTTTTTTCTGTTAATGTCTATTGTGAACAACTTAATGAACTGGAAAAAAAAAAAATCAAAAAAACCCAGCTGCATTAGATGGTTCATATATTGAGTTTGGTCATCTAATCCTTTCAGATGATGTGGAACAATTCCTCAGCAAGTGGACACTGACACAGTTAGAGTCATTCAATGAAGCTAGAACAACTGGAACTTGCTTACAAATTGACTGTGTATGTTTCAGCCAAACTTCCTAACCATGAGTTTTCTGAAGACAGGTAATTGAAACAGGATAGAGGGATTTCCATAGGGGCTAAGCATCCCAAACTGACTGGAAGCTAGAGAATAAAATGTTCAAAGAAAAAAACCAAACAAACACACACAAAAAAAGTTACATTTGATTTAGGCAGTTCACTTTAGGTGCTCTAGATCTAAATGTTTATATTAAAATGCATAATAAATATTAATTGCATTTATTTCGCTATTACATTTTTGCAGACTTAAAAGCTCAAAGTCCTAGAAGCTACAGCATGTATTTTATGGTGGTAAACATGCAACTATGTTTCCTGGTACATACATTACTTACTATTAAAAAGTCTGTAGTTACAAAAATTGTTACTTCAGAATATCATCAGTCATGAGAAATCTGTACACTTCAAAACTTAGATTACTTTGGGAGGGAAATGAAACCATTTAGAATAGGAATTCATTACTGGTCTCTCAGGTGACACTAGCAGCTAAAGCTGCAATGGAAATTACAGAGGAAAAATCCAGTTCACAACATGAAAAAAACTAACAGATCATGCAATAGGGACACTGTCATAATGCACAGCTATATAAACTGTAAGCCAGAATTCCTCTTTTGATCACTATTTCAGTCACTTAACATTTGGACTGGCATAACCACACCAGAAAAAAAAGCTGTTGGGCACAACAGTTGTAGAGCATCAGTTAAGAGGTATTTTCCACATCTGATTTCTTTGGCTACACAAACCAAAATAAAAAAGCTTGAAGCTAAGGTATCTGAGTCTCAGCAGGCTAGTTCTTTACTTAAGTTGCAGTCTGGAAGAGGTTGATCCTTAGTCCTTAGAAGAGTCTTACTCCAAGGGTTTGGATCAGGTTCTTAATAATTATTCCCATCATTCTTTGTACATCTCAATAGCAAGAGAGGTGCGCAAGAGGAGCAAGTAAAGCCACAAAACAAGAGCAGAGACAAGCAGTAACCTCATTACAATGTGACAGGCACAAAGATGCTACGATGGGAACTGCTACAACCCCACAAAAGAACCTAGTGGATAGGTTATTGCACTGAACGCTAAAACATCAACTTTGACTAAAAGTTAAAACCCCGTAATTCACAAATATAGAGTGCCTTTACTTTAAATGGAGAGTGAAAGCATGGTACGTTAATAAGATCAAAGTAGTTTCTGATATCATACATATGTTTGTAGGAAAGCAGCCATTTATAAATGCAGAAATATCCACACTGCAATGAGTTTAGCCTATTCTAAAATATTCCAAGGGCAGTTATCTTACTTTTTTACTGGAACATGAGCATGAAACAATAAACTTTTAAAGTCTTTGTGTCTTTGCTCATAGGCTGTTATACAAAAGGGATTCTGAGCTTAGTTTCACCAAACTAACCAATATGATTTTTTTTTTTTCCATTAACATCTATAGAAGCTGGGTAGAGCCCTGAAGTGAATGGAAAAGTATATTTTACATACAGTGTTAATACCTGTTTAATAAATATGCAAGACATAAGATAGGAAGATTTGATTTCCAGTTTTAAAAAATGGAGACCATCATTTCAGGTATAATCCCAATGACTTCAGTAGTTTGCCCAAGGATTAATTTGGTCCCACCCTCCTTGCTCCTCTTCTAGAATTCACTTATATAAACCTGACATTATATAAACTCAGTATGTATTTCTCTAGGGTGAGGTCAATACACAAGAACCGTGTTGAACGGTCAGTCGAGGAGGCTCCTTTCAGCATCCTCCTTCGAGACAAACAACACACCCAGCCCCGGAGACGGAGAGCGACAGAGAGGCCGGCCCTGGCTGACGGGCGGGGGACGCCGGCGAGTTCAGGACCGCGGACAGCGGCAGGGGCCGGGCGGCGATCGGCGGGCGGCGGCCCCGGCAGCGGCCCCGGCAGCGCGGAGCGGAGAGGGGCGGGGCGGCCCCCGGGCCGGGGCGGGGGAAGGGGCTTGTTGCACGTCGGGCAGTGAATTCGCTAAGGGGCAGGGAAAGAAGGGGGAAGGAAATCGCCCCAGCCTTCCCAGATGCAGGTAAAGCCATCACTACTCAGAATACGGAATCCCGTGGCAATCAATTTAATCTATTATTTGGCCTCTCTTTCCCCTTTCAACAAAATAGAAAAGGAAAAAAAAAAATCATCGAGAAGAGAAATAAGGGGAGAAAAATAGACTGAAACAGACCTCCTCAATCCATGACTATTTAATGAAGCCAAATGATAGCTGTAGAGGTTAGGAACTGGCACAGTAATGACTAGCAAATACATCATACTCAAAAGCTCCGAAAGATTAAACAAGAATCTCTTTCTCCAGAAAGGGAACCTTACAGAGCCCATCAGCCCTGGGGAGAGGTTCCCTGCCCACTATCTGAGCTGTGGGGCACTCCAGCCCCGTAAAGCACACACACACACACAGAAAACCGAAACGTTGCCTGCAAACCTCTCCCCTCCCTAGACACAGAAGCTACCCGTGCTCCGGATCGGTGCGAAGGGAGGGAAGGGGAGGGCGCAGCCCACTGGAAGCGAGGACCGTCGTTATTATTAGAAACCACCGGAGTAGGAAAAGCTGGAGAGTGCAGGCTCCATCCCAGTGTCCGCACTCGTGCAGCCGCCCCCTTCCCTCCCTCCGCCAGCAAAACGCACCGCCTGCTCCCGATGCAGCGGGCCCGGATCGTGCTGCCGCTCGCCCCCCGCCCCACCGCGAGGAGACGGAGAAGGGGGGAAGGGAGGAGCGGGAGAAGGGAGATTTTCCGTGCGTGCCTTTGCATGGGAGGCGGCTCCGCGCCGGCGAGGTTCCCTCTGGGCAGCCCCTGCGCCCTTGACATGACAGCGGCGATCTGCCTCCTCTCCTCCTCGCTCAGCTGGCTCAGGTCCGCCTCCACCCCGGCCGGGACCAGGCGCTGCAAGGGGGCCGCGGGGCCGCCGCCATCCCCGGCTGCCGCCGCCCCTTCGGGGAAGGCGCCCAGCCCTTCGCCTCCTTCCAGGCTCGCCTCGTTGCCCATGGCCGCCGCGGCTCCCCGCTCGCCTCCTCTCCCCTCGGGCGCGGACCGGGCGGGGGGGGGGAGCGGCTCGCCGGCGCGCAGCCCCGCTCCCCGGCGGGCGGAGCGGCGGGCGCTCAGGGCTCCGCGGCCGCCACCGCGGCCCCGTGCGGCGGCACCGGCAGCGCCGGGGCCGGGCTCGCTGGCTGCCGCCGCGGCTGCCGGGGAAGTGCGGCGCCGCCACCCGCCCGCCGCGCCGCGCTCCGCCGCCCCGCGCAGCGCATGCTCCGGGCGGGCGGGAGGGCGGGCGGCTCCCCCGCACACCGCCGCCCCGCGCCCCGCCCCGCGCCCCGGCCGTTAAAGGCACCGCGCGCACCCCCGGCCCCCCCGGCGCTCGGTCGGCCGCCGCCCGCACCGCACCGCACCGCACCATACCATACCATACCATACCATACCATACCATACCATACCATACCATACCATACCATACCGCACCGCACCGCACCATACCATACCATACCATACCGCACCGCACCGCACCGCACCATACCGCACCGCACCGTACCGCGCCCCCGCGGTGCTGCCTCCCTTCTCCTTCCCTCTGCACATAAGGATGCGCTCGCAAGCAGCCAAAGCTTGACCGAGCCTGGCGCGCCCGCAACACGAGTAAGGGGGGCTGGAAGGCTCATCGGGAGGACGTCCACCCAAGCAGCCCCCTCAGAGCGGAGCCAGCAAGGTCAGCCCAGTTTTGAATGCCTCTACGGATGGAGAATTCACAGCCTCTCTGGGCCCCTATCCCAGTATCTGACCACCCTGGTGGTGACTCGCTCCAGTATGTCAGTGTCGTTCCAGGATGGGTGAGCCCCAACCTGGACACAGTGCTCCTAATGCAGCCTCACAACTGCTGAATCTATTGAGAAGAATCACCTCCTTTAACCTGCTGGCCCTGCCTGAGGTAGCACAGCCCAGTCTGCCGTTGGCATTCTTCACCACAAGGGCATACTGCTGAAACAAGTTCACCTGCTCATCCACCAGCACTTCTGCAAAGCTGCTTTGGGCCAGCCTGTCCTGGTACAGGGAGTTACTCCCTCCCAGATATAGGACTCTGCACTTGCCTTTGTTCAACTTCATGCTTGCCCTGCAAGCAGCAGCGCTGCCTCCCAGTGTATCTGCCGTTCTCCCAGCTGGCATCATTCACAGACTTGCTGAGGGTGTATTCCATGCCTTTGCCCACATCGTTAACAGAGACATTGAATATTATCAGTCAGAAAGGTGCAACTAGTAACATGCCACCACTTGGACTTGAAACAACTAACCACAACCCATCTGAGCCTGACAGTTCAGTCTATTTTTCACCCACTGTACAGGTCTCACTAATTTGGCTATAAGGATATTACAGTTGATTGTGCTGAAAGCCTGATGGAGTGTGATTTGCCCTGGGTAAATACATGCTGTCTGTTTCCCATAACCTTCCCGTCCTTCGTCTACTTGGACATGGCTTCCAGGAGGATTTGCTCCGTAACCTTCCCCAGAAAGGCACTAGCCACATTACCCTAGCTGCCTTGTAGCTCTCTTGTGGATCCTGTTTCTTGAAGATGGGTGCAGTGCTTGCCTTTCGCTGGCCCTTAGGAAACTTTCCTAATGACTTTTTGAAGATGACAGAGTGACTTTGCAATAGCATCAACCCAGCGCCCTCAGCACCCTTTGATCCACCCCATCCAGTCCCATGAGCTGCTGCATTCCCAGCTGGTGTAAGCGCTCTCTAAGTCTGCCTTACTCTGCTACAGGTCATGCTTCACTCCCACATACTCTAATGCTCAGCTCAGGGACCTGAGAGACGAGAGGACAAACCTTACCCATAAGAGCTATGGCAAAGAGCCACTAAGTACCTTGGCTTTTCTCCGTCCTTTGCCATTAGTTTTCCTGCCTCATTGATCGGGAGCCAAATTTTTCCCAAATCTTTCCTAGGGATCTTACTAAACTGTGGCTGTATTTTGGATATTCCAATGTGTTTGTTAAACAGCTAGATCTTCACAAATATCAGTTGGTTTAGCTACAGGGATGTGACAGCATTTGACGCTCTTGCTTGTCTCCCTCTGTAGCACCGTTACTATTTTTCTCCAGACACAGCTGTATGCAGATCAGCCCCCAAAATGACCTACATAAGGATGCCACCCAAATATTTATACTATTCTTGTATTGTAACAATCAGAGACCACTTTTTCCAGTACTGGTTCACAATAAATGATGAAACTAGTAGCAGCTGGGGGCTACCTACTTTTCTCTCAAGTGGCTTTAAGTTACACATCAAAAGAACATCTCAGCGGAGAACATGATGAAGCACAGAGGGAAAATCTTCTAAAGGGAGTAGCATGACACAAGCGTAAGTGGATGTCTGTTCACACCGCGTTCTAGGTAAAGACGTCGGAGGGGCCTGTGGAAGAGGTGACACACAACATGGTCACACCTGAACAAAGGTGGATTCACTTGGCATGTGAAGGACAGATACAAATTTCAGTTAAGGGTTTTAGAGGGAGGCAAATACACATCCCTATTCATTTAGCACAAGTGAACATCAAGTACTTAGGTATGAATAGATGTGCAAAGTGCTGCTGTATGGAAGAAGGCAAATGCACAAGAAAGATGGGGAAAGAGGGATTTAATCAGTGAAAGCATTTGGTTTTCTGATATGTACTAATGTAAGCATTCATATGCACATACATATACAGACACACTTAAACATTCTGAGGAGGGTGGAATTCCTGTCCTTTAGCTGGGTAGTCTGGAAGTTTATTAAGTTCCCAAATGCAATTTTTCTGAACAAACAAACCCCCTATGTTCCTTTATTCAAAGCCAAAATAAGTAACTAGAGCCTTTGACTCAGACCTAGGAGTCATCTTACGTTTAAAAACAGATGGCATATGTCAGAGGTAGATGCAGACAAAACGAGTGAGATCAAAACACATTAAATTCACTCAATAAAACAATTAAAACTGGGGAAATAATAGCAGTTTTGCTAGTGCTTACTGATCAAAACTATATACACTGTTCCTATTTCCCTGTTAGTATGTCCTGAGATAGAGGATAGGAGGAGAGAGACATATAATGCCTAAGGAAGTAAGCTGAGCCTGAACGGAGGCGCAGGACGAGATACAACCTTCAGCAGGAAGTTCACTATTGGCTTCACTGGAGCCAAGGATGTCACCTTAAAATGATTATGATTTCAAATATCTTAGGGATTTTTGTGGAAACTGGCTGTTTTCACAGTTCTGTGACATTTACCTTTTCTTATGAAACAGCATGAAATCAATAGTTATCTGTCCCAGAAGTCCCACTGCAGGCCTGTTTTCCCTACATCCCATCATTTCCACATCTTTCCCCCTATATACTTCACAGTCTGTCCAAAAGTGACACCAGCTCTCTCATTTTGGTGTTATCGATGAAACTCATGAGCTAATGAGGTATAACATTCTGCTGTAGCAAGGAAAGAAGAGTTACCAAATGAATCAGCCTTGTTCTCAAAAGACATAATGTCTAACTTGCAAGAAACAGCTTGGTGGTGTCAGGCTAAATACCCTTATTAAAAAAATGTATTTTCTTAATCACTAGCACTGAAAAATATGATTAAAACCCTTCAGAGATAAAACAGTCTCTTAAAAAGTGCATGCAGATTAGAACTCTGCATGTAAATTTAGAGGCGGAGATATAGAAGCAAGTTGCCTTCCCTTAGATACTAGGTAATACAAAAACGATAATCATGAACAGAGGCAAATCCAACCACCTTTTGAGGGCTCGCTTACAGTTTTTGTAGAATTTTCATTTTATCTGTTTGAATCCAAAATATATCAGCACAAGCCACAAACATTTATGTATTTTACAACATTAAGTCCATGCATGGTATTATTATCCCTGCAAAACACAGGCACGGTATATTTTAAGTGATGTAACTTACTCAGACAAAGGACTGCACTATGTCAGTAAAGCAGTACTTTCACCTGGGCCTGACCAGTTTGGTATGCAAACCAGATGCAACAGACCTCCAAAGGAGCCCGGCCAAGTTAGAGCTGAGCAGGCAGAAGCAGCAAGGACACTAGTTCATCTTTTGCCAGTGCTGAATCTGATCTGGAGGAAGTGAATCTCAGTTAAGTGTGTATCTTCAGCACTAAAATGAGTGCTTCAAGTTAATTTACTGATTAACAACACTGAAGACATCCAATCTTCTCATCAGTAGGCTACTTAGTGTAGACGTATTCTTTACATTTTAAAGGGGAGAAAAAGCCATTTAGTGTATAGAATTTGGAGAAGTAATGCTAAGATCATCAGAAGAAAGGAATAAGAGGTCAGTAACACCTTGGCATGAGCTGGCAAAATGGGAGGGGAAGGAAAACTCTTTTATCTTAATAATATGCCTGGCATTATGCCCAGATAAAAGTGAAGGAGGAAGAAGGTGCGTTAATCATTAACGATTAACAGAAGCTGTACTGATCAGTACCACAAAGGAAGGTAAAGAGGAGCTAGAATTTGCATAAACATATTTATAACACTATACACATTAATTATTTCATATTCTAATTTATGCAAATAGCTAGCTAAATGTTACAGTGCCCCTATCACATTTACTGACCCCATTTCAGAGATGCAGAGACTGTGGAGGGTACTTTGAGTTTAAAAGACATGGCTAAGATGCATCCAGCAGTTCAGTCCATCTGCTATACAGAATGAGCAATGCCTCTTAATGATAGCTCTTTTCAGACAGTTAACACAATACATTTGATAAACAGGTTTCAATATATAAAAATATAGGAAAATACAGAATACCGTAGTTCAGTCAGTTGCACAACTATGCTTGCCGTCTTCTCCTATTCACCATCACAGAATGTAAGAGAGCACGCCGCACCAGAGATTAAATGTGGGGCAGGACACACCAAAATCGTGTTGAATCAATATACTGAATGGAATTCATCCAGTACAAAAAAAACTGATTAAGTTTTTTAAAGGATGAAATAAGAAAGTATGAATCTGTTTTCTCGAAAAATGTTGTGCAACCCCTAGGAAGTAGTAATTTCAAATATGACAGAAGCTATGTCTATATAAGCGCATAAGCCAAAAGCACATGATGCTTTAAACTACACATTCATATGTGTACCTGTGTGTGCCGCTGCTGCACTAGTGTATTAGGCAGCTCACTGGTGCAGGTTATATGACGTACCTATTAAGAAGTGGAAATAAATGCATACACGCTCTGCACTAAATGGCTGTATGCTCTAAAACAAGAACACATGAGAGCAAGTCTTCTTCTCTCACAAGTACTAATTCTGCATCAAAACTACTCTTACCTAGATACCAAGCAAAGCTTGGCTGAGAACTGCACAACAAATGTTCTTCAAGACCATAATGAATCTCCAGTCTCACCTGACTTACTAGTCAAGAAAACAACCAGTAAAGGATGATAACAAGGTACCTTGCAAAGCATTGTGTATTGCTGTTCTATTCAAATACATAGCACTCTTCTCTCTCTACACAGAATTTTCTATTCCATCACTTTACACATGCAGGCTGAGGAACGATTGGAATAGAGAGTTACCCTGTTCCAAGGATCCTGCAAAAACCACGTACTTAAGGGCAAAAAAACCCCAAACCTGAATATAGCATAAAAACACCCAGGTAAGGGAAAACACCCTGGGCAGAATTATTTGCAGTATTCCAGAGTTCCTGAATGTCTGTTGTTTTGGGATACCATACACTCTGACACAATACCATTAATGTTATAGTATCGTATTTATTATTAAACAAATCACTTTTGAACAGCCACTGCAGATATTTTAGCCTCATTGTCATCAGTCCAATCAAAACAGGATTAGTAGGTGCACTTTATCCCAGTGAATAGCCAGTGCATAGACACCTGTCTAAGTTATCCCAGCAATCTCACAACCAGATTTGCTTGCTTAAACAAAACAAGGTCTGCCAACTGCCTACAACACAGCAATGCTGATATGCTTACAATACGGACTCCCACAGTATAGATTAGTCACAATGTTAAAAATCTTATGTTTATTTGCAATCAGTGCTTCTAATACACAAACAGTGATTTGCATCTTAAACTGAAGAATGGGACAAAAAAGCCCTTAATCTCAAAGCCTGTATCCTATACCACCTGCAACAACAGGAATATGTGGTTTTGTCCTGTTTTACTCCAGTTGCTTTCTCTGAGTTTATCCACCTGCAGCCGTTGAGTACAACTAACAGTGTTACAGACATCATCACAAAGAGCTCAATTTTTATTTGCTCATATGGTGAAACAGGCATAGCTGGGATTCTTACAATTCAAGAGTGTGCTGGTTTTGGCTGGGGTAGAGTTGATTTTCTTCATAGTAGCTAGTATGGGGCTATGTTTCGGATTTGTGCTGAAAACAGTGTTGATAATACAGGGATGTTTTCCTTATTCCTGAGCAGTGCTTACACAGAGCCAAGACCTTTTCTGCTTATCACCTTACCCCACCAGTGAGTAGGCTGGGGGTGAACAAGAAGTTGGGAGGGGACACAGCCGGGACAACTGACCCCAACTGACCAAAGGGCTATTCCATGCCATATGACGCCATGCTCAGCATATAAAGCTGGGGAAAGAAGAAGGAAGAGGGGGACGTTCACAGTGATGGTGTTTGTCCTCCCAAGTAACCGTTATGCATGATGGAGCCCTGCTTTCCTGGAGATGGCTGAGCACCTGCTTGCTGGTGGGAAGTCGTGAATTTGGTTTGCTTTGCTTCTGTGCGCAGCTTTTGCTTTACCTATTAAACTGTCTTTATCTCAACCTGTGAGTTTTCTCACTTTTACTCTTCTGATTCTCTCCCCGATCCCACCAGGGGGGGAGTGAGTGAGCGGCTGCGTGGTGCTTAGTTGTCGGCTGGGGTTAAATCACGACAAAGAGCAAAAGTAATCAATTAGGAAGAACCTAGGGAAAGATTTGAACCATCACTAGCATCAAATTATGATAGATCACATTAGAATAAAGTAACTGTTCCGTTTATTCAATTGCGTTTGCATCAGTAAGTGTAACAGTAAGATTCTCAGAATCTGTCTCTTAGGACTGTTATTGGTAAGATAAGAGTGTTGGAAGTTTTAATTTAATTTAAATCAGTTATCTCTCTCATGCCCAGAACACAGTGGGTACTTAAACTAAAAACTGCATAGCCTAAACAGAGGCAAGTCTCGTTAGTGAAGCACATATTTAGCTTACATGTTCAGGCCCAGCCTGTGCCACAGAACACAGGCTTTCACTTTAAACACAATCTTTTTTTTTTATTCTAAATTAGTAATCCATTGGGGGAAGAGGGGAGTGGATGTTAAGATTCATTAGGACTATCAAAAATAGTTCACTTGATTTACATGGATCTCTGTATAGAAAGCCTACTTAAAATAGGATTCTCGAGATGAAACCTGCCTTACTGTAAGTAACATATATAACTAATTATTGGCCAAGGCCACCATTTCCAAGGATAAGAGATTAAAGTTAAGCACCTGAGTCCTTCTTTAGGAGCTCACATGTAGAATGATAAACAGGGATGCAGAGCACACAGGTCCAATGGGTATTGCCTGCTGCTTTCCCTGTATTGAGTGACGCATTGTAGACCATGTTAAATACACATTAACTAGGTTTTCTGGCATGAGCTACCAGCTGGCTCTGTGGTAGAATTAAAGAGAAAAAAAGAAAAGGTTTATCTTTGATCTATAAAGTCCCCCTTGGAATGGATTCTGGATACTGCTCATTTCATGCAAAATGAACAGCCTTTCCTCCAGAAAGTATATCTATTCAGGACTAAGAAATTTTACCTTTCTTTTCAGGTATGTACTTAGAGCCTTTATACTCTTGACACTAGAAATAGCTCCTAGCTTGTAAAGGAACATACAAAAGCAGAGCTTCATCCCAAATGCCTTGATTTTCATTTTAGCCCAAAACCAATCTTAGAATGAGTGGGAAGGAACCTCTGGAGGTCACCTGGTCCAACCCCTCTCTCAAAACAAGTCCAATGTAGAGTAGGTTGCTCAGAGCCATTTGCAGTCAAATTGAGTATTTCCAAGAATAGAGATTTCAGTCTCTCTGGGCAACCCTGTATCTAATCAGAATTTCTTTTGTTGCAACTTGCCTCAATTACCGCTCATCCTTTCACTATGCATCTCGGGGATGAGTAAGGCTTCATTTTCTCTGTCTCCTCCCATTAGGAACTTGAAGATGGCAATAGGATTCATCCTGAGCCTTCTCTTCATAAGGCTGAACAAACCCCTCTCTCTCAGCCTCTGCTCATAGGTCAGGTGCTTCTGTCTCCTAACAGTCTGGACAACCCTCCACTGGGCTTGCTCCAGTTTATCAATCTCTTTCTTATGCTGAGGAACCAAAACCTGGCCACAGCACTCCAGATGCAATATAAAAAATGCTGAGCAGAGAGGAATAATCAGTTCCCTCAATCTCTTGGCTACGATCCTTTTGATACAGCCCAATATACTGTTAACCATCTGAAAGGCACAAATCCTTCCTGAATTTCATGAGATTCATGTCGGCCCATTCCTCTAGCCTGACTAGGTCTCCTTGAATGGCAGCCCTGCCATAGAGCACATTGACTTCATCTGCCAGTTTGGTATCATGCACAAATTTAATGAGGGTGCCTTCCTGGACTTTAACATATTAAACAGGGTAAGACCACAGAAGGACTTCACTTGAGCTGACCTCCAGCCAGAGTACAAATCATTACCCAATATCCTTTGAACCCAGTGATCCAGACAGTTTTTCATCAATTTAGTGTTCCACCCATCTAAACTGTAAAGTCCCAACATTGATATAAGGATTCATAGGAGACCATCTTGAAAGCCTGGCTAAAATCAAGATTGAAGACCTCTACCACTGTTCTCCCCTCATCTACAGACTTAGTTTTTTAATTATAAAAGGCAATCAGCTTGGCCAAAGCATAATTTACATGTTGTACATCTACACTGGATATTTCGATTCACCACCTTCTCCTTCATTTGCCCAGAAATGGTTTACAGGAGGACTCACTCCATGATTTTTCCAGGAACCAAGCTGAGGCTGACCTGTCCTTAGTTCGCTGTTTTCATTTTTGCCCTTTCTGAACATGGTTGTGGCATTTTCCTTTCCCCAGTCATAAGGGAACTCCCCCAGTCTCCACAACCTTTCAAGGACGTCTGAGAGTGACCTCACTAGGACATTGGCCAAATCTCTCAGTACTCACAGATGCACCCCTTCTAGTCCCATGGATCTGTATAAACTGAGATTACTCAGGAGATCACTGACTTGTTCCTCTTCCACTATTTGGCTTACCTAACACCATCCCTACATACCCAAGCAATGTTTCTAAATTCCTCCTTCGTAGCCTGCCCTCACTTCCACTTCTATAAATGTTCTCTTTGTACTGGACCCCAGTCAGGTCCTTGTTTACCCAAGACAGACTCCAGATATATCTGTTCATTTCTGTGAGTACTAGGATGGATTATTCTTTTGTTTGGAGGAGACTCTCCTTAAAGATCTGCTAATTCTTATGAGCTCCTTTGTCCTTCAATACTGCTTCCCACCAGATTATATCTCCCAGTTCTCTGAATAAGCTGAAGTCTACCTTCTTGAAATTTGGGATCTGTGTTCTGCTGCTTACCTTCCTCACTCCCCTCAGGATCTCGAGCTCTGCAATTTCATGGTCGCTACAGACAAGCCTATCATTGATTATCACATCCCCAATAAGCTCTTCAGAGGTCATGAGTAGCAATGTCCAGGAGAACATCACCTCCCATGCAGCATCTGTATTAAGAAGTTATACATGACATCCTGCAGAAATTTCTGAGATTACCTGTGTCCTGCTGTACCACCCTTTTGTCAGGTGTCAAGGAGGTTTAAGTCCCCTACGAGAAGTAGAGTCTGTAATATACAGACCTTCATCAATTGTTTAAGGAAGCCTGGCCATTTCTTCACCCAGATTCGGAGGGTCTGTAACACACTCCCACTACAATGTCATGCTTACTGGCCTCTCTTCTGATCCTGACCCGCAAGCTCTCAACTACACCGTTGCCCATACCGTGGAAGAGCTTCACACATTCAAGCAGCTCCTTTACATCGGCAGCAATCCCCTTTCTCTTCACCTCTACCTGTCTTTCTTAAAGACTTTCCTTCCATCCATCTCAGCACACCAGGCATATGAGTGACCCCACTGAATCTCAGAGGTTCCCGTGATCTCATGAAATCCACACCTACTCCTACCCAAGCCTTTCCTCTTCACTAGCAGGACTGGGAATAAAACCTGGACTCTCATGCTGTTCACCCTTGCCTCCAGAGCCGTCTAGTCACTCTTGCTAGCCTCAGGGTCTTCCTTGGCAGTGTCACTGGTGCCCATGTGGATGAGCATGCAGCGGAGTGCACAAAGAGCACAACACCTTTCTCTAATTTACCATAGTTCTAACAGCACACAGGACATCATACTACTGCATAGTATCCAGTACTTTAAAATATAAAATACCAGTGGTTATACAATACTTATCGCTGCTATGTGCAGCTTTCATTAGAATCTTGCAACTTGTGCAGCAATACATTTACACATCGTAGAATCTCCATTTCAGAAGAAGAACTTCTCATATTAAATATTTAGTGACTTCACAAAAGAAAACATTTTTTATAATTTGTTGACTATGCGCCCAAGTGAGTTTTATTATAATGAAATAAACTACTAGGAAATTCAGTATATTCCACAAACTCATGTTTACTATAGTCAGTACACTTTTCTAACTCTCTTACAGTACTACTTTCTTTAGATAATTAAGCATGTCGCAGTGACTTGTATCATCAGGCAGTGTAGCAGTCCCTTTTTCCTCACCATGTTGCTAAACTTAAAAGATGACTCATGGCTTAGGAAACCAAGACCTTCTGCTGTTAAAGAGACTTTGTTATACCTTGGGAAAACCTGTAGGCAGCCACTAGAAGTTAATGACTGCATACCTTTGTGTAGAAGGCTTGCTTATCTGTTATATGGGGACAGTGACACTTCTTACTCTAACAGCAGTGGTAATTAAAGGCTTTAAGGTTTTAAAAACTCAAATACTCTAGCAGTGAGGTCCATAAAGGTATCTCACAATTTTCTGTGATTCACAATTCACAAATTCACGAATTAATTCTATACTGCCTAATATACACACATGTATTAATTTAGATAAGAAAACTGCATGAATCTGCTGGCACAAAGAAGTCACTGGCTGTTTATCCTTAGCTCATCAGCTAGTCAAAACTGCTAACTCATAAATATTTTCACTAAGTCCTAGTGAGTTAGTGTAGACATGCCTTCACTCTGGAATGCCAACTCTTGCTTTCCACTGTTATACATGGTGCTATATCATATATTCCAATGCATAAACTGATTGAATTACAAACTAAAATTAATCTGATGAAGAGAAAGATGTAGTTGGTTTCTTTCTTAATGAAGGGGTTTTTTTTCTGACTTTCTCTAGTGTAATGGTAAGTGTCTGCTTCTGACCTTTAAAGACAGTTAACGTTTTTCAGGTAGATCTTTTCCATTCCTAGGGTTTTTTTAAGGACACCTGAAATGCAAGGACATCTGGTTTGTAAGGATTTTTAGTTAAAACTATTCAGCATAAAAGACAATGACAAGAAGTAGAAGTCATAAGCTGAACATGCCGATACAAAAACTCTAATGAGCAGTAGGCAATGGAGATATTAAGGGAACCCAGAACTCTAAGGTCACTGATAGATAGGCAACTGAAGGAACCGCTCAAACATAATCTTGAAGAGGTTCAACCAGAATTTTGTAATTTGTAAGAATGAAGACAAGGTTATCATGAATGTGATGAGAAAAAACAAACAGTATGGAATATTTGAGGTGGACTGTGGCAACATGCAAAACATTATGGGATGTTTAAGGAAAGGATCAACAGCAGGGAAAGGGAAAGATCAAAGTTGAAGGGGAACAAAAACATAGGAAAACGAAAAGGAGGGGGAATAAAAATGTGGCCAGTTGCATGTAAGAGGGCTGCCAGTCAGTACTTTTGTCTGGCCAAACCCTGTGCCTCATCACCACAGTCTGAGATATCACCTTACTGCACTGTATTCCTGACTATTTTTCTTTGTGAGTGCACTATTTTGTGTAGGAGACAATAGCTAACATCAAGATGGGCTCACTGTCAAGTAAAACAGAAGGTCCCAAGGTTGGATACTGGACTGTCTATAGGTCTGGACCAGCTATGGGAGACTTGTGTGAGAGCGTATGTGTGAGGGTGTTTGTGTGATATGCTAGAAATCTTTAAACCTCATTATCTGGCAAGCAAGAACAGGATCAAACCCTTTCTTCATGTTTATATGAGCACTGGTTGTATGTATGCAGCATATATAAAGGCATTATCTTTCTGTCTGTGTTCATCTGTTGACCATGTCTGTACTAAGGGAGTAACTGAGTGTGCGTTTGTGTACTGGTGACACATGCTTGGCCTCCCTACTGGGTGGACTTCAAACAGGGTACCATCCAGCAGCTTTAGGTCTAGTGGACTGGGAGGAAAACTCCCTTGGGTCCTGAAGTCCACTTCTCTTAACAGTTTTTGCTCTCTATGAATAAGCATTCAGATTATGAGAGTCCTTACCAGCATTTTTTCACTAAGCAATTAGATTCTAGGATAGGATTTAACTAAATTAGGATGCCTACATTTAAGTACCTACATACAGACTCTACATGTGAGCAAAGTGTTCAGACTCCCATTGTAGCTGGAGGAGAGCCAGTCCATAAAACATAAAGGGGGAGTCAGGTGAACAACAGATGGGATTCAGTTGCATAGAAATGTTACATGCTACTTACACTTCAGCTGCCAATGCAGAGAGACAGAGATCTTCTGTAAGATATAAAATTTCTTTTACAAATTCTCAGTCATATCTGCTAGCCCTACTGCAAGGCATATTAAATGGCGTTACATACCTACCTGTGGGCACATGACCCAAGGGAGCAATGTATACCTCAGAAAGTTAACCAGCTTGGTGTAAGCTTCCATTAACTAAATGGGAGGCCAGACAGCCAGCTTGCTTAAAATTTAGATGTCCCCATGCCTTCAGCTGAATCTCAGTTTAAATGTCTTCTTGAAAGGTAAAGTTTATAAGCCTTTCTTATAAGTGCTCTCTTCCCTTACAGCGCAAGCCCCTGGCAGACACATCCAGTGCAAATAACACCTGCAGTTAAGATCAAGAACACATTCTAAGCTTCACGGAAAAGTCCTTGTAACAGCTTGAGGCATGGAGGGAAAGGACTATGTGAGCTGTTTCAGATACTACTTCAGAAAAATGATGAAGCAACTCGTGGGCCAGGTGGCAGAAGCATATTTTTACAGATTTGTTGGAATGTTTGCAGAATCACAGGATGACAGACTGGCTGAGGTTGGAAGGGACCTCTGGACCATCTTGTCCAACTCACCTGCTCAAGCAGGGCCACCTAGAGCACCAGCTCTAGGACCATGTCCAGACAGCTTTTGAATACCTCCAAGGACAAAGACTCCACTGTGTTCCAGTAGTTCAGTGGAACACCATTAAAAAGACTTGATGTTTCACAATAATATAGCACCAAAGTCACAAGCATGCCTATGATCTAATTCAGCTACAGGGTTTCCCAAAGCAGTAACAACAACAAAAAATATTCACTTTAGAGATTAGACTATAGAACAGCAGCAAACACACTATGAAAAAAAATAGCCATTTCATTTCTTTTACCAGCTTGACTGTTACATAAGGAAGAGTACCTAGCTAAAAACATAACTAACTCATAAAGAGTTTTAAATTACTACTACGAACTAATCCAGTTTAAAATAAACCTCACCCATTTGGGCTTAACTATTTTTTCTATTGCATCCATCGATTTCAGCCTCTCAGATCAGCTCTCACGAGCTGAAACAGAATTTCCACTTTGACAGAACTCGCTCATATAGCACAGAGATGCTTAGAGCTGTAGCAGATTTCATGAAATTTCTTAACAGTTCCTAAAGTCTTTTGGACTAATTCATACAAAGACGTTCTGAGGATATGAAGACAGATGAATCTACAATTTCAGCTAAAACAAGCAAATATTCCCTCCCACACAGATCTTCTCTCCCCTTTCATCTCATCCCTCCTCCTCCCCTGCCCTGGAGTATCTACAAGTCATCATTCTATCTATCTATAACTCCCTTAACACCCATACTACATTTCCAAAAATACAAGTAAAAATAATCAGATAGAACTCAGAAGCCACAGAAAGAAGAGAATCAAAGAGTAGCAGAGCATTCCCCCAGGTTCTGGTGGGAGAGGTGGGGTATGACATTACTGAGTTCTCAACTTTGCCCATTACCACAGCGTCTTTGACAGTCCTATGATAGTAGAAAAGACTAAAACATTTTAGCATGAAAATAATGGATTCATGCAAAGATTTAGAGAAAATATGCACCTACAGGGCCTATGCTAAATAAACTGTTCTCTCCTTTCCTTCACATTCTTCCTGTTGACCTAGAACAGTGACTTTTAAATCTAAGATTCATCTTTGTAAAATATAATCTAGATGTTTTTTAGGCCTTCCAGTAGCATACTTTCTGAGTTTTCCTGCAGCAAAAACATAATGGAAGAAGAGCCCTATAAATTTAAATGTCTTCCACTGTCTTAAAGAGGTAACTCTCTCCCAGTTTCATTTACATACCAAGACTTCATAGACAAATTTGAGTACAGCCATGTTTGCTAATAACTGTGCATCCCAGGCCTAAAAATTCACAAAATAAAATAAGATTAAGGAAATCTACAACACAGACAAGATTTCATATTCGTTAAAGACATCTCGTTCCAGAAACAACTCCAGAGCAGTAAATCAAAACTCTTAAGAGACCAAGCTTTAACAACTGTCAGTAGTCTCAGGTTTGAACTTACAGCTATTTCTGTATCTTCTTAGCTTTCCATGATCCTGACTCAGTGCTTCCCTAAGGACTAGCTAAATTTTAAAATTTGATTTTATTTTTTCAAATCCCTTGCCTGCTAAGTCCCTCCCTAACTCCTCAACAGAAGTTCCTGACTCACTCACTTGCCTTTGGTAAAGCTATGGATGTGCTGAATTATTCAGCTGATGATAGAAATGTTTTCTCTGCTACCATGGGGATCACACAAATACAAAAGGACTACCACCTTGCCTATTTTTTCGCATTTTTGCCCTAAACTGCCTAGGGCATCAACTGAACAGTTATCTATTCTTATTCTCAAATTTCCTACAGGCACCAAGAAAAACCATAGGAAGTTTGAGCAGAAAAAAAAGAGGGAAAAAAAGTCATTTGTACACAAAAAAGCGGTAACTAAAAATTAGTATTCTTGGCCAAACCATTGTAGGCATAAGCATTAAATTTCCCTTACAGGGTCAACAGGCTTGTATATAACATTAAAATAAGAGTTTTGAAGGCCAGTTCAATTCCAAACTCCTACTCTTGTCACTCAGCTTCTATTGATTTCTAGTTAAGAACTCTCATTTTATATTTGCATTTAAGAAAATTTTCTGTAAATTAGTTATAAGTAGTCTAAGGCTTGGTGCCTTTAATAAATTTTGATCAAATTTGTATTTGTGGTAAAAATTTACTACTTAATGATACAATAAATGGCAAATGAAATACTTCTTCACCAGATGTTTTCAAGATCCTCAAAATTTCTAGAGTTAGTAAATATCTTCAGCAATGAGGCTCACAATACTTCCCAAAAGATGAAAATACCTTACTTGACAGTATTTTTAAGACCATTTTTCCTAAGTACATGAAACTTCAGCAATGCAAAACAGTAGCATTTAGCAATATGACTAATTAGATAGTGCCCTTCTGTGTACACTTACAGAGAATATTACACAACAGTTAAGACTGCAATAGTAGGGTTGAAGTGGTTATTCAGTTTTTATTCCCATCCTTGTTTGTCCTGATAATTGCTCCTTCTTTCTCTTTCCCCTTTGTCAAATAACAATTTGTAAGACAATTATTTCACTGTTCATGAACACTTCCGAGAAACATCACTCTCTCCATAGTGTGAAGTTACGTTTTAACTGTTTGCGTATAGCTAGTATTCATGATGCTCTAAAACCCCTCACAGAACGGCTGATCCCACTGACAGAGAACACAGACAGAAAAAGGTAATACACACAAGAAACAGAAATTTTAGCATAACCCTAAAAATTTACTCTACATTTTGAGAATACTAAGAAAGTAATGTAGCTGAAAATATCTCCTGTTGGAACAAGCAAAAAAGCCATACAAGTGGTGTTTAATTGTAACTTAATAACTATTATTTACCTATTTTATAAAACAATGAATTATAATGAAAGATTATGTTCTATAAGACTACAATGCCTTTTAACGTATTATATGCTGTTATGAAGATAAGAAGTATTTGTGTTGCTTATCTGTTTTCTAGCATATGATTTTTATGTACCTGTACAGACTTTTGATATTTTTCCAAGGAATAAGCAACTCCTAATAACACACTAATTTTTACCTCTTTGCTAGAAGTATCTTTCTTACCGTAGCTTAAATAAAGTTGGGATCAAAAGTATTATCAGTTAGGAATTCCACTAAGGAAATCTAAAACAAAAGGTGAGTTAGTTGCTATTAGTAACTGTTCAGCTCCTGAGATTCTTTTCCTTGTTTGGGTTTTTTTTTTTTGTTTGTTTGTTTGTTTGTTTTTAAATTATAAATGGTACTTAAATTCACAGTTCAATATGGAAAAGGTGCTCAACATGAAAAACAATAACTAATAAAAAAATTGCTTACCTTAAACTTCAACTTTCCTTGCAAGCTTGATTTTTTTGTTTTCTTATCTAGTGGCTCCAAGCAACAGTAGAATGAGAATTGCCTGTGTCCCTGTGAATGTCCAGAGCAAAGAGGTTAGTCTGTGATATATTGGTCTCTCTAATCTCTTCATATCCTCCCTGGCGCAACTGAGCATTTTGTCTAGCTCTTAATACTGAACACAGATTGCAAAATCAGTGATTCCAACTCAACGTAGCAGGAGGGTAATTTGATTCCACATACTGTTTTATAACATCACTGTCTTATATAAGGTTTAGCCTATTCAAGATATATTTTACAAAGGAAACAAATATTTACAGGGCAGGAATATGCCATAGCATTATACCTTTGACTGTGTCCTTGACTATTTTATTATGTAATGTTTCAAACAATCCTTTCTAATTTAGAGAACTATCATCAGTAATATACTTAATGCAGTTACAGGCAGCATGTGAACAAAAAAGATTTAGAACATAGCTGGCCCCAATCCAAAACCCTTTTGCCACGTGCCCTACTCTCACACACACAAACCCAATTCTGGACAGCTGCCAGTGCACACTTACCTTTCCTGTCTGAGCTGTTGTCTAACGCTCTCTTATAACTGGTAACCACCATCCCTCAAGCAAGCTAAGGGAATGAGCTGGAGAGGGGAGGTGGAATTTCTCTTTTATTTAGCAACATATTTGTGTGGACTGTTTTTATCAGTGTCATATATAAAAAAAGTTTTAACAGCTCTACAAGTAGCAAAATATGTTTGTTTTCTTCACAGTAAGTTCCCCAAATTATTTGCCAAGTTCTGCAAACTCTTAAATTCATTGAAGGGGAAAAAAGCTTTGTAACGTTCACAGTCTAGTATTTTTTACCCACTTTGGTTTTTTTTCCCCTCAATTCTCAGTTAGCAGAATTGAAAAGAACAAACCCAAACCATAGCTGGAATGAGCTGACCTGGCATGATTGCTTCCGATAGACCAAAGCAGATTACGTCACGTGAGGATTATAGATTAAGATTACGGTGCTGATTATGCGAATGCCTACAAGGACTTCAGATTTTTTTTTTTTTTCTTTACTGTAACTTTAGCATTTGGGTGGGCTTACTCAGTGTGTTTCCGCATGTATAGTTTGGTCTGTGCATTTGTTATGTCATGTTTCAAGTGGAACAAAATTTAGTGTGATGGTTAGTTTTTTATTTCTACCAACTGCTCACATACAAACCCATAATAGGTGTTACACATTCTAGCTAGGTCTTAAGAAGCTCCTATAGACAGAAAAACAGATAGTGCTGGAATGACAGTCCCAAAGCTGAGATTCAAATGAGGTGGCTTCTGTTTCCACTGTGACACAAAACTGTCTGCATGACCAGCACCTAATCCTTTAGAGACAGATATCCCATTGCTGAAATACCTTTGAAGTCTGACCCTCCTTTGGATTATGCCCAGATATACCCATATATATGTACACCTACAGAAAACAAAAACTCACGCTACACACATGTGCAAGCAAATTATCCGTTAATACATAAAAAGCATTTAAATATTGTGAAAATGCCTATAAAAAGTTATAGTATTTTCCCTGATCACATAATCACATGGTTGAAGCTTATCTTAGACTACTACAATGTAAAGATACTTACTTTTGTTTTGCTTTAACTCTGATAGCGACCTTTCAATGTATTCCACAAATGCAAAATAAATAATGCTAAAACTTACGTACATTGGGCAAGGGAGATGTCCTTGCTCTCTGCAGGCAACAGCTCTTCCCAATCACTCACACCACATTCATTAGCAATGTCACGTTTCAACACAGTTCAGCACCTGAGTAATGGCTTGAAGAAAGTTTCTGATAGTCTACAAGCCGGATAATTGATTAGTTGTCTCCATTGACTGAAGCTATCAACTTTGGATTGGAAAGCTGAAACTGCAGGTGACATGTTTGCACCTGAACAGTCTCCCGGCCAGTTTCTTAAGTTTATGTTGAAACTAGTAACTTCAAATTGGTTTTCAGGATCTGCTGATTTCCTGTCTCTGCAGTTTGTTGAAGTGTTTTTATGCATTTTCCTGGACTCAAGTCTGGATCAATACTACAGTGCAAGGGAAATGCCTGCCACCTTGACACGTTCAGATTCGTTGTGGTTAGCTATCAAGTCTGTCACACTTTGCAGAGTCAAAGCGATTTTCTTCAGGTCTGCATCGTCCCTGCAATGGCTGTAACAGACCACTAAGACAAGAGGGGAAAAAAAACCCCAAACTTTCAAATCAAGAACAGCAAAAATAAGTTTCTGTCTTCCGCTCAGAACTTTTGTTTAAAAATTTCACTCTGCTTCCATTGTATATGCACAGTAGAAACGTGCCATTCAGAAATCAAGTTAAATTTGCAAATGCAATGTGTCCAGTATCTTCAAAGTCCTGAAGACTTTGTGTTAGCAAAAGCGGATCAGAATCTCCATACCTTCCGTGTAACTTGTGCCCAAGAAATTTAACTTCAAAATTAACACATAAGCCCATTAAAACATAATAGAGCACAAGTTGAAAAAGAAAATAGTGAATTCTCTTACTATCAAGTTTATTGTGACACTTGAGTAAATCACATTCACAGCTGTATTATCACTGTACACTTTTCAGACTATTTCTATCAATTCTAAAAGGTCAGCTTCTCCCCCAGCACCTTACTGACCCTTATTTTCCTTAAATAATTTTTTTTTAAAGGAATTGCTTAATTTCCTTTTGATGTCATACGTACTTGTATCGGGTGCCCGTGCCCAGGCGCTGGCAGCGGGGGCAGCAGGGCGGCCTGTGAGGAGAGGCCGGGCCGCCCCCATGATGGACACAGCCGGTTCCAGCCGGCTCCAACCGACCCCGCTACAGGGCACGGCTGAGCCCCACCGCAGGGCACGGCTCAGCCCCGCAGCCGCGGTGGTGGAGCCTCGGGGAAAACGTGCTTAACAAAGGGCAGAAAACACCACACAGGCAGAGGAGGAGTGAACAGCAAAAGTGAGAGATGGCAGAGGGAACACCAAGACCAGAGGAGGAAGGGAAGGAGACGCTGCAGGCACCAGAGCGGAGAGGACCACGCCAGAGCAGATTTCCACACTGCAGCCCATGGAGGACCCAACCCTGGAGCAGGTGAATATTCCCTGAAGGAGCTGCGGCCCGTGAGAAGGACCTATACTGGAGCAGGCTCCTGACAGGAGCTGCAGCTGGTGCCATCTTAGCTGCTCCCACACTGGAACCGGTTGTTCCTGAGGGACAGCAGCCTGGGGAGAGGACCCACGCCGGGGCAGGGGAGAAGCGTGAGGAGGAAAGAGCGGCAGAGAGGAGCTGTTCTGGCCTGGCCACAACCCCCCATTCCCCATCCTCCCAGGCCACTCGCTGTGCGGGGAGGCAGAAGACTCAGAATGAAGGAGCAAAGTTTGGGAGAAAAGGGTGGGGGTTGGTGTTTTCATTCTTGCTTCGTTTCTCACTATCCAACTTCATATTAATTGGCAATAAATTAAATTAATCACATCTGTTTTGACTGTGATGGTAGTTGGTCAGCGATCTCTCTGTCTTTACCTTGACACACAAGATTTTTTATTTTCTCCCCTGTCTGGTTGAGGAAAGGGAAGAGAGTGGCTGGGTGGGTGCCTGGCAGCCAGCTCAGATCAGCCCACCGCAATGCTCCACTGATACCTATTTGTTAGTTACTGGATAAAAAACTTAATGGAACCAGTCAGCTTTCACACATTTGGTATGGTATACCACTTGTAACCTAAAAATGGCATTATTTTAATTTATTTAATTATTAATTTATTTAATTATTAATTTATTTAATTTATTTAATTTTTTTAATTTATAACGTTTCGTTCAGATAAATGACAGCAGTAACATTCATACTTACTTCTAAACATCAGTATTTTACCACTTTTTACAGCACGTAACAGTACATTTCAGTCTTCATTATGTGACAATTTATGTTTATCTAGAAATTTACTATAGAAGCCAAACTGTAAGCAGCCAAGGTAAGACCTGCATCTGAAATACTTGTATTAAAAATAGGTCTCTATGTTCACACAATTGGTTTAGCCTGCCGGACTAATGGAAAGATATTTTGCACTGCTTACAATTAACTTGTGGGATGCACAATAGATATTACTGAATAAAATGCTTCCTGGCCCTGATATCTATTGGCACAGCAGGGCTCATGTCCACACATGTAAACTTTTTTCTACCCCAAAACTAGGTGGCCATCCCATACCACTTACTGTGAGCAGTTCGTGGCTGCGAGGCTAGGGGGTTACCAGACTCTTTATTTTTTAATTATACATATAATATCCTTCAGCTGTCATACCTATGATGAAAGCAAACAGGAAGATCTTTCAAGTATCTGGCATCTGAATACAAGATTTCTGCTACTGGTAGAAACATTAGCAGAAATTTTGTGTATGCAAATGTTGTTCCACGTTATCTTCGGTGTTTGTCCTAACCTTCCTGCAAAGTAATCTGTCTGGATACAGATGGAGAGAGAATACAAGGTTAGAGGCAACGGCTGCCTTTCTGCCTCCACATTTTAAAAACCATCCTTTCCAATCCAAGATAACTATTCCTTCACCTTCACAAGGAACAGTTATTACTTTGCTTTCTCCTTGCACTTCAACTAAAGAAAATCTCAGTAGCTAACTTCATTTTCATCTCCTGTATGTTCCCTCATATGACATTTTCCCATTCTTGTGTACTAGAGTGATCTTATTGTGTCTTCTGAGGAAGTGTTTTTTCAGAACAAGTAGGGGGTCACTTGGCAGAAACAGCCTTCTAGAATCAGCTTTAATGTTTTAGTATTGTCTCTAATAAAACTGTTGGATTACTTTGGCAGAAAACTGCATAAACCAGATACAAAGTCTGCTTTGCAGGCCTCCGAGTAACAGAGGCTATTGTTTGTTTGAGTTATATCCATAAAACCAAAACAAATACCTCCTTCCACTAATGAGTCTCTCTCCTGAACAATGTACCTTTTCCATGATGTTCCAAATACCTTATTTAAAAAAAAAAAAAAAAAAAATCAATGTTTATTGATAATTGCTTCCAAAGATATCTCTGCTAAGAATGTAGCTGTAACATTTCAAGTGTGGTATCTCCTTGCCAACATATGAAGTGATAAAGCTGGTTGAAGTGTTTCAGAATTTTGATGATCAGAACATGTGAAATAAAATTTCACACTTCAACTACTTTAATATTTTTAAGCGTTATATATTTTTAATCTAAATACCAATTTTCCATTTTTATTCCTTGTTCACCAAGACTTAATCACAAACATCCATTGAAGCTAGAAAGCGCAGTGAATGAAATTATTATCCTGTTGAAGTTAGTCTTTTTTGTCATTAACTTGTGTGCATCCAGGATTTTTTCGATTGCCTCCTCATATTCATTTATTATTCCTTCTGCTTAGTTAGGGTAGGAAGTATGTAATCTATGTAAGCATAGCATACAAGTGATTCGTCTATATTTTGAAGAACTTTGGCAAAAAAAGAAAAGACATTGTAGTTTATACTTTTCTAATTTGTTATTTCTGTATCTCAAGCACCCATTCAGCCTATAGACGTGACTTTGGTAAATAATTCAGAATTATAACGAGATTAATATTTATTTTTAAACATCCATCTGTAGTTTTATTCTTATAGTATGTCTCAGAACTTGAACTTAAAAATCAGAAAAATGCCAACCGACATTGCTGCATATTTGAATGGTGCACTTCCTTGCATACCCTGTATCACTGAACGGTTCCTAATTAACTGTAAAAATAGAAAACACAGACGCTATATGTACTAGCAAAATAAGGCTGATTAAACGCATTCATATCTCAAGCGCTGAACCTCTTAACAGTTAATTGGATTGACATCTTCCCAAAAGCGACGCACCAGCAGGTGGCTTTTGAATGTGATAGAAGTCTACAACTGCAAATCATTGATCAGTGGCAAGATCCCACTGACTCTCTCGTTCTGGATCAAGAGTTACACCGTATGAACATGGCCATGACTTGGGAGCCATGGTGTACTACCCAGTGTCCACGGACTTTCCCCATGTACTCAGTTACGGAAGGAGTTATCATTTATACAGTGATAAAACATCAGATAACTCTGGTACAGAAGAAACTATTATTTCTCCTCGGAGACACACCGGCATCTGTTCAGCAGCCTTATGGCCCCAGCTCCAAAGGAAATCACAGAGTTTGCAGGAACCGGTTACGAAGTAACTTCCACCATAGATTACACATGGATGCCAATAGGACGGTACCAGAAGAAATGAAGCACGAATTGTGAAGTACATTTACGCTCAGCCACAATCCTATTTCCTCCCCTCAAGCTTGAAGGTGGAACTTTGCTTTTTATATCTATTATAAATCATGTTTCTTTCCATTGCCTGCAAGCTTGCTAGACATTTCCAGAGGCATAAACAGAATCAAACCAAAACAACTGCTTGTGCTGTTAGTACAAATGCTTTTCCTTTCTCCAAACATTTTAACTCTTTGTTAACTCTTAAAAAATGCCCCCTTCTCTCTTTCCAAAAATAAGAACATATTTATGATTTATTGTAATATAGCTTTGATTGAAATTTTCCTGTAATGGAAAAACTTTTCTGTAAATGCAGTTTATTTACTTGCTCCTAGTACTTTAGGCAAGTTCTTTTGCCTCTGCCCGTCAAATTCACTTATCCCTTCTGTAAAATTATACAGTGGATTAATCTCAGTCAGGATCAGCTCCATTTCCTGCACAGGTCTCCCACTTCTACTATACTATCAGAAGCAAGAAATAAAAGGTTTTATTTGCCCCTAACTGGGGTAAAATATACCGAATATTCCTAGACATGATTCAGAGATTCATCTGGCAAGTTCTGGAGAAAATATATTACTTTCTCCAGGTGTGGAGATAGAATGTTCCCAAACTCAGGACTGTTAATTGTCTTGTAGTTATAAATGACAAGAAAAGTAATTCCATTTCTAGGGCTGTGTGGTCATCTGCAAGAACAGTATGTTCAGTTCCTTAATAGTGATGGAAGAACTTAAATAATGACAAACTTTAAAAAAAAAAAAAAAGAAAGAAAGAAAAAGAAATTAGAGCTCTACCCTTAAGAAAAGAGCATAGGTTTGATCAGGTCTGAAAAGTTCCCTGTGATCAGAAGATTTTTTTGTTTGCTTGTTTGGTTTTAAGTCCCCTTTTATATACTCTCTGCCATGTTTTTCAACCTTTCATCCAACTGAACTGTAATTACTGGAAATATTGCTTATAGTTATACAGCTTGCTAAAAAGACATCTAATGTACTCCTGTTTTTATGAGAACATCAATCTACTACAAAATGAACATTGCTACAGTGTAAAAGAGAGAAAATGAAGTCTGCAAGGAACATCAGGAGGAGAAAAAAATATTTTAAAAGTAGATTTAACCTGCCTATTCCAAACTCCATCAGAAGGTCATAAGTATTTAGCTTCTATAATCTAATGATGCAAGTGTAAAATGCAGACAGAAGGAAAATTTCATAAAGAACAGGACCTTTTTTTACCTTAATAAAGAGTTTTTCTTGTAGCTACTTTCCAGCTGTAATTAATTATTTATCTTGTCCTTCACAGTGCAGGAAAAACAACCCCTTGCAATTTTCATTATCTAAAGAAATTACTGAAATGACACAGTTACCTTGTGCCAGGGCTTATCTTTCCCTAAGGAAGCCAATATTGCCATACTTTTTCCCCTGAGCTGTGTCCTGTAGCAGGGCACAGAAGTACTAACTGCAGACAGAGGTCATGACAGCTGCATTAGATAGAAAGTTCATGCAAAAGCTTTCACTGAAACTCTTTCTTTATGTAAGTTTACAGAGTTCAGGTGTTGCATACAGCAAAAGGACAGTTATGCTACGCTGCTTGAGAACACTTTCTAAATGCTTCTATCACTTATTCATAGGCAGCCAAGTGTCTTAATGTTCAGAGAAAACTCCATAAGCATACAGGTGTCAGCTTCAGTGAAAAAACCATTTTAGTACTGCAGGTAAAGTAATTTTTATACCATGCAAACAGCCCAAACAACAATTAACACCTTCTAAAAAAATGTAATGTAGGAGTTGCTTTCTTCCTAGACCTGCTCCTAGTCATTTATGGTAACTGATGGAACAAGAATGATGGAACATTAGCCTGCTTTACCTAGAAACAGCCTCTTCACTCGGAAAACTCTCAGGGGAATAGGTTCACCTATTGCGCTGTGCACTGGAGCCCTTGGAAAAAAATACAAGAGGAGGCTCAGTAAGTCACACATACTATAATTTATATATTTCCTCAGGAATGTTCCTTCCTACCTGAAGTGCTGAATTATCTGTGCTCCACTGATAAAATTAATCTGAATAAGGTTCTTGTTATTTGGTAAATTAGTGAATAAAGGAGTGAGTTCAGCTGGCCTTTCATTTGTTGATTAGCCAGTTGCTGGTTGATACCAGGTCAGGCAGTGTCCCCAGGCAGCCGGTACTGAGAAACAACTGGAGTTAAACCCAACAGCACATTCAGAGAAGGAAGAACGCATTTTTCTATTGAAGCCCACCTTAACAAATACTTTTCTGCTTCTGTTTTACCATCCATGTTGTTATCCACTATTTTGTCAACTTTTGTAGTTTATTTCAGGAATCCAATTCAGGTATACATTATTTGAACAGACTTAGCTTACATGCAAGCTCGCATTTATGCATCTCTTAAAACTTTATTGTATTGTTTTATGATTATGGTATACAGAAAACATCCATTGTTATGTTTTTATTTTTCAAAAAAACACAATCCATATTCAACAACATCCAATACTGTTCTTATCCTTGAGATGCTGGTTAAAAGAGGATTTTAACCACTTTAGATAATACAAGGAAAAAAAAAAAAAGGCCAGGTCTTTGGAAAGAGATGCAGAGTTTATTTTGAGATTCTGTGCAGAGAAAGTGATGTGGTGTGCAAGGAGCAGAAATCAAAAATAGCAAATTATGTGATTCTGGTTGAAATGCTTGGTTTCCAACTGAAAGCACTGCCTTTGCTTTTTGGGCTGCAATATGCACCTATGACAAGGTGACCCACTTAGTGGATGAGGGAAAGGCTGTGGATGTTGCCGACCTGGACTTTAGTAAATCTTTTGCCACTGTTTCCCACAGCATTCTCCTGGAGAAACTGGCTGCTCACGGCTTGGACAGGCATATGCTTTGCTGGGTAAAAAACTGGCTGGACAGCCGGGCCCAAAGAGTTGTGGTGAATGGAGTTAAATCCAGTTGGCAGCCGGTCACGAGTGGTGTTCCCCAGGGCTCAGTGTTGGGGCCAGTCCTATTCAATATCTTCATTGATGATCTGGATGAGGGGATCAAGTGCACCCTCAGTAAGTTTGCAGATGACACCAAGCTGGGTGGGAGTGTTGATCTGCTGGAGGGCAGGAAGGCCCTACAGAGGGACCTGGACAGGCTGGATTGATGGGCCAAGGCCAATTACATGAGATTCAACAAGGTTCAGTGCTGGGTCCTGCACTTGGGTCACAACAACCCCATGCAACGCTACAGGCTTGGGGAGGAGTGGCTGGAGAGCTGCCTGGTGGAAAAGGACCTGGGGGTGTTGGTTGACAGCCACCTGAACATGAGCCAGCAGTGTGCTCAGGTGGCCAAGAGGGCCAATGGCATCCTGGCTTGTATCAGGAATAGTGTGGCCAGCAGGAGCAGGGAGGTGATAGTGCCCCTGTACTCAGCACTGGTGAGGCCGCACCTCGAGCACTGTGTTCAGTTTTGGGCCCCTCACTACAAGAAGGACATCGAGGTGCTGGAGCGTGTCCAGAGGAGAGCAACAACACTGGTGAAGGATCTGGAACACAAGACTTACAAGGACCAGCTGAGGGAGCTGAGGTTGTTTAGCCTGGAGAAAAGGATGCCCAGGGGAGACCTTATTGCTCTCTACAACTCCCTGAAAGGAGGCTGTAGCAAGGTGGGGGTCAGTCTCTTCTCCCAAGTAACAAGTGATAGGACAAGAGGAAACGGCCTCAAGCTGCGCCAGGGGAGGTTTAGATTGGATATTAGGAAAAACTTCTTCACCAAAAGGGTAGTCAGGCACTGGAACAGGCTGCCCAGGGAAGTGGTTGAGTCCCCATCCCTGGAGGTATTTAAGAGACATGTAGATGTGGTGCTTGAGGACATGGTTTAGTGGTGGACTTGGCAGCGCTAGGTTAATGGTTGGACTTGATGATCTTAAAGGTGTTTTCCAACCTAAACAATTCTATGATTGTATGCCTTTCAAGGCTAGTTTGCATATATGTGATATTACAGAATAAAAGTTTGCAATGGTAATGATTTAATGCTGCTAGTATGAAGCAGTCAGAAGCTCATAAATGGCCAGAGCTACACTGAAGTTAATGCTAAAGCCTAAACACCACCAGATTTAATTTTTGAGAAATGTTTTGGGGTTTTGCCTCTTGCTTGTTTTTTTCCTTTGTTTTTCTTTTCCAATCAAGCACATAGGAGAGAATAGTTAAAGTGTATTGAACAAGAGAATCAAAGATTTCCCTTCAGATGTGTTCAGCTGGTTACTTTTAAAGGAAAATTAGGAGGTATTCCTTTTACCCATAAGTTACCAGGGGCCATATCTTCTACAGCATATGGGTACCTACATATGTCAAGAGGCAGGAATTACATTTTCTAAGATGTAGCAAGTTAGATGCCTAACTACTACTGATTTCAGCCCAATAATCAGGCTAGGCCTTAGAGAGTAGCAAAAAAAAAAAAAAAAAGGGGAGCATATCCAAGACTTTTCTTTAAACCTAGGATTAAGAAGATAAGATGACCACTAGCATAAAGCACACAGAAGGATATTCTGGTTGTCTCATTTTAGGTTCCCAACATGAGACCTTTCCTGCAGGTGATTAATTTCTACCTCTCAGCACACAAATAAAATCCTACAGGCATTCCCTGTTATATTTCTCCCATGTTTCACTGTCAGGAGGAAAGAAAGCAAGGTTACACTCTAAGTTTACTTTTCATCTATCAAATTGTTTTATCATTCCAGTACCTTTTTGCACCTTTAAACATTCACACTGAAAGAACTGGGATTTATCATGATACACTGATGTGAAAGTAAATGAGAAAGAACACATTTACCAGTTTAGGTTAATCTAAACTTTCCACAAATAAGAGACTGCATTTTCATTTTCCAGAAGAGTTGGGTGCATCTTGCCTATCTGGATATCAGCTAAGCATCTGAGATAGTGCCACACTGGTGAAAATTGGATAAGGTTGAGAGATTCATTTTTGTGGAGAACTGGAAAGCAAGAAATATGAAAAAGCACATTGAAGAGCAGAACAACAAGCTTGGGGAGGGTTTACAAGTAGATCTTTTCCAGAACTGGTCATAAGGTTAATCTTTTTAATACGCTTTCTGATGTCCTTGGCACAAAATGGAGGAGTGGGTTAATGAGATTCTCTGATTAAGAAGAATTGGAGTCATCATCTGTACAGAAAAGAATGGGAAATTCTCTTCCATATAAGAAAAACTGGATGACCTTGAGGATGGTAATAATAGAAATAAAGTGAAATTCAATAGCTTGTGAACTTAAAGCTAAACAACAGGAATTGATGCTACAGTCCAGAGGGTGAGTCTGAAATAGCAGAGGAAAAGAACATGGGTAAATATATCTGTTACAGGATGACTAGAAACCACTGATGCGAGAAAGCTCTAAAAAACAGCAAAGAATCTAAAAATGTTTCAGGATTTATATTTTCAGGAAAGAAAGAGACTTTTTAATGTCACTATAGAAGACCTTAAGGTCTTACTCTCATCTGCAATACTGTTTATATCAAGTATGGTCATTCTGGTTCAAGAGAAATTAACTGGAAATAAACCAGAAAAAATTCCAAGAGTACTACCAAGTCTGTTTTACAAGTGAGTATTAAAGGAGCCTAGGCCTTTTTACCCTAGCAAAATGAAGGCTGAGAAAGGGACATGATTGCACTCTCTAAATGCATTGGAGAAGTAAACATACAAAAGGTGAGAAGCTACAGGACAATATCAACACAGGAATAAATGGATATATCGGTCTTTAAAAAAGTTTAGCTTGGAAATTAGAAGACTGTTTCTAGCCAGAGAACAATGAATTTACGGAACAACATTTCAATGGAATTAGTGGGGAAAAAACAATCTAGGCATGCAAAATTAACTTGATCTGTTTAATGAAAGAGATTGTATGATACAGTTGTCCGTGACAGGAAAGGGCTGGATTTGAACACTCAGAATATCCTTTTCTATAAACTCCAGTCTACTAGGCTACTTTGACCATGACCTGATAATGCTGCTTCTCTTTTCAAAATATTGATTTGCTACTATAGTCTTTTGGACCCTTAAAAGAAAAACTGACAAAATATATATTCAAAAGAATCCTAAAAACAACACACAGATATCTGCTAATAAAAACAGAATGCTACCCTCCTCAGGGAGGGTATGAAATTACAAAACTGTGGGATGTTGTGGTGGGTTGACCTGGCTGGCTACCAGGTGCCCACCAAGCTGGTCTATCACTCCCCCTCCTCAGCTGGACAGGGGAAGAAAAAAAAAAAATACAATGAAAGGCTCATGGGTCAAGATAAAGACAGGGAGTTCACTCATCAATTACCATCACAGGCAAAACAGACTCAACTTGGGGAAAATTAATTTAATTTATTGCCAATTAACACCCAAGTAGGATAATGAGAAATAAGAACAAATTGTAAAACACCTTCCCCCCACCCCTCCCTTCTTCCAGGGCTCAACTTCATTCCCAGCTCGTCTACCTCCTCCCTGCAAGTGGTGCAGGGGCATGGGGAATGGGGGTTGTTGTCAGTTCATCACATATCTCTGCTGCTCCTTCCTCCTCATACTCTTCCCCTACTCCAGTATGAGGTCTCACCCACAGGAGACAATCCTTCATGAACTTCTCCAATGTGGGTTCTTCCCACGGGCTGCAGTTCTTCATGAACTGATCCCGCATGGGTCCCTGTCCTTCAGGAACAGACTGCTCCAGTGTGGGTCCCCTGTGGGGTCACAGGTCCTGCCAGCAAACCTGCTCCAGCATGGGCTCCTCTCCATGGGCCCACGGATCCTGCCAGGAGCCTGCTCCAGCACGGGCTTCCCACGGGGTCACAGCCTCCTTCGGGCATCCACCTGCTCCGACGTGGGATCCTCCACAGGCTGCAGGTGGATATCTGCTCCACCATTAATCTCCATGGGCTGCAGGGGGACAGCCTGCCTCGCCATGGTCTTCACCACAGGCTGCAAGGGAACCTCCGCTCCGGCGCCTTCTTCACCGACCTTAGCGTCTGCAGAGTTATTCCTCTCACACGTGCTCACTCCTCTCTCCTGGCCGATGTTGCACAGCAGTTTTTACCCCTTCTTAAATACATTATCACAGAGGCACTACGACTGTTGCTGATGGGCTCAGCTTTGGCCAGCAGCGGGTCCGTCTTGGACGGCTGGAAATGGCTGTCTCTCACATGAGGGAAGCTTCTGGCATCTTCTCGTAGAAGCCACCCCTGTAGCCCTCCCACTACCAAAACCTTGCCATGTAAACTCAATACAGACATATTAATATTTGCATATTCAAATGCTGGGATCTAAATCTTATGAAATATAAACATGCACTTTTTTTGACTCTGATATGCAGCAATTAAAGATAGATACATCGTAACGGAAATATGCATAGCATGAATTTCTGCTTAAACAGAAACAACTTTTTATGTCACGGCATTCAAAGCGGATATGCCATACAATAAATGGCATGAAGACTGATCAGTCAGCTTCAGAGAAAGTCCCCACTGGAGTTGACCAGATACATAATCAGGAGGACATCAAATAGCAAGATACACAGCACCTTCCAATTTTCACGGGAATAACTAAAATCTAGGAGGTGTATTTCATCATCTGTGACAAACAGTAAATTTTCCATTAATAATTGAACTGACATTTAAGTGTTCAGAAATAGCTTTTAAGTTAATCTTCTCTGAGATGTATCCATGTATCTCTGTTGTAATTATAGCACATTTGCCTCATTTAATTGAAGCTTTTAATCTAAAAGGTTATGTTTTAAAACACATTCCCCTAAAACCCGTACTAGGAATGAGTTATTGGCAAGACAGCAAAGTTGTTCTGAGGACCATAAATCAACAGAGCATTAAAGATACTGGGCACTGGTATTTATTTTAAGATAAAGTAACTAAAAGCTACCTCTGATGATATATCTAAGCCCTCTAATAAGTGATCTGTTTTCAAAAGTTACATGCATGCAGGTGCTACAAATGACTACTAAGGAAAACCAGCACTTCAAAGAAAAAAAAAATCCGCCAGTTATTTGCTTTACTTAAATAGAATTGGAGCTAACTAATCAAAACCAACTGTAAAAACCTTTCACCGTTTGTTCAGTCTTACTTAGTTTTGACACTAAGGCATAGGAGAGTGGTTTTCATCATGCTTTTTGTAAGTCTTGTTCAAATTTGGTGGGATATAATTCCCAAACCAAGACTCAGTTAAAGATGAAATTTTGGAAATATTGTATCAATAAAACCAGCTGAAAAGAGTACTTCACAGAATCACAGTCTGATAAGGTTGGAAAGGACCTCTGGCATCATCTAGTCCAACCCCCCTGCTCACACAGGATCAACTAGAGCTGATTGCCAAGGACCATGTCAGCTTTTGGATATCTCCAAGGTGGGAGACTCCACAACCTTCCAAGGCAACCTGTTCCAGCACTTGGTCACCCTCACAGTAAAAGCATTTCCTGATGTTCAGATGGAGCCTCCAGTGTTTCAGTTTGTGCCCATTACTGCTGGTCCTGTCACTGGGCACCAGTGAAAAGAGCCTGGCTCTGTTCTCTTTGCACCTTCAGGTATTTGCATACATTGGTAAGATCCCCAAGACTTCTCTTCTCTAGGCTGAACAATCCCAGCTCACTCAGCCTTTCCTTATAGAAGAATTCTGTTAACCATCTTTGTGACCCTTCACTGGACTCTCTCCAATATGTCCACGTCTCTCTTGTACTGGGGAGCCCAGAACAGGACGCAGTACTCCAGCAGCTGTGGCCTCACTAGCAGCAAACAAAGGGGAAGGATCACTTTCCTCAACTTGCTGGCAAGATTCCTAATGCAGCCCAGGATGCCATTAGCCTTCTTTGCTACAAGGGAACATTGCTAGCTCATGTTCAACTAGGTGTCCACCAGGACCCCCAGCTCCATTTTCTGCAAAGCTGCTGTCCAGCTATCAACCCTTGGCATACACTAGTGCCTAAGGTGGTTGTTCCTCCCCAGGTGCAGGACTTTGCACTTCCCCTTGTTGAACTGCATGATTGATTCTACTAATGTGCCTCAGTTGTGTGTTGGATAGATTATACAGGAGATCAATTAAGGGTAAAGGTATGGCTATGGCTCTCTGATCAGAATAAGAGAGACACTCCAATTTCAGTGATGAAGAATAGGATACTTGTATTATGAGCTTAGAAACGAACAGAGTACCAAAATCAAATATAATACTAATAAACAGAGAAAGATTGTAGAGATCAATCAAGCTCAAGCTGCCCCAGGGGAAGTTTAGGTTGGATATTAGGAAAAACTTCTTCACCAAAAGGGTAGTTAGGCATTGGAACAGGCTGCCCAGGGAAGTGGTTGAGTCTCCATCCCTGGAGGTATTTAAAAGATGGGTAGACGTGGTGCTTAGGGACATGGTTTAGTGGTGGACTTGGCAGTGCTAGGTTAACGGTTGGACTCGATGACCTTAAGGGTCTTTTCCAACCTTAACGATTCTATGATTCTATGATTAGAAAGCCCTTTCACATGTAGAGGAAGAGGTAGATGAATCTTACTCCCCTCTATGCTAGGCTGAATTTGCAACTCCAGTGCAGCAATAAATTTCTTTTTCCCCTTCCTTGGGCATTCTTAGCACTTTACAATTAAGATGAATACTTACTGGATCAGATATCACATTGTGAATTAAAGAAAATATTCTGCCTTGTCTACCCAAACTGTGCTACCCCCTATATGGTATTAAATACTACACATTTTCCTCTCTACAGAGATTTAGCAGTGCTCATTAGTAGCCCCTCCTGCTACTCACCAGCCTGGCACTTTTCACTTTTAAACACACCCTAGATATTTCCATCTTCTTCTCTAGATCATGTCAGCGATGAGGGCATACTGAAGTACAAAATGTCTTAGCAGGTGTTACACGAAGATTTTACGTAGAGCATAAGGCCTGAAGAAAGCAACACAGAAAAGAAAAAAGAATTCTTTTTACAAAGAGTATTGAACATTATTATAACAAAATAAAACATACCTTTTTTTAAAAAAAGTATATTTAGAACGATTAAATTAAATTATAGCACTGTGCTAAGTAAAAGGTCGATTGTTTTTCTGAAAAGGGGTCAGCTAGCTAAATGGAAACCTGAAAGTACTGGCAGAAAGATTTTGACAGATAAGTTTTAGAAACTAAATTGAATAAAATGAATGAACATTCTATATTTAACTGTACTGTCAAAACCAGACACTAAAAAAATCACAAGCCAGGCACAACATATCATGAGACTGTTTAAAAAAAAAATCATGAAGTTTAAGACATCTTACAGATTGTATTATTTTTATTTCCCATCCTATTTGAACATGTAAGAATGATGATGGGATTTTCTCCACAACCTGAAGGGCAAAGGACTAGATAAAATCTTGATAACTGATAGCATTATGAATCTCTTTATATGCAATGTTTTATTTAAAACCTTAGTTCCCATGAACAAGGTAAGAATTTGGACCAACAAATTTCTTTCAAGAGATGAAGCTTTAAATGAAACACAAAAGCGTGAGACTCAGGATAAAATCGTAACAGAGGGCATGACAACACTAATTGAAAAAAAAACCTGACCTTTTTTGTGTACCACAGCAGTATTATAGTATCCAACGGTTTTACTGAAATCTTGTAAAGAATTTATAGAAAATATTTCTTATTAACGTCATGCGAAAACAATTTTTTTTTGCGCAAAATGAAACTGTTTTTAAGAAAACCAGGTGCTACAAGGGCGATATGGCAGATAGATTATAGGCAGGTTTTACTGTCCTCAAGTGGGATTGAGAGAAGTGCAAGGCTTCTTCTCGGAAAACTGCAATATTCAAAAAGGATGTGAGAAATTTGTGCTGGAAAAAAAAGCAGGCTTTTTTACTATGGTCTTTACATCCTATCTTCCAATTTTTTTCCTGAATAACCTAGCTCATTAAAGGTTCTGAACTGCTTTTCTACCATGCTCTGCTTTTTTTCTGGGGAAAAAACTCAATGTGCAACAAGCCTACAGTCAAATATTTTTTTTCTTCTCTAGGAAGAAGAAAACCCTATTATCAGATGAACAATTTTTGTTCCTTCTCTGAGTATTTCAGGTTATTAGTTAGATAAGACTGCAATGGAGATTAGTTATTGAATAGTGTCATTCTTTGGAAACAAGATACAGCTGACATTTAAAAAAAATAAGTAAAATTCTAGTCAGTGGAAGTCAAATGGCCTTTTATTGCTAATTGTGATGGTAATTGAAATTTTTTGCTACATTATTGTTCAGAAGAACCCCTATGTACACAAGTCCCAAATAAACCGTTTTGCATGCAGATCATTGGTCTGGATTTGGCAAGTGAAGGAAATTACTATAAACTCAGGCGGTATTTTTCAACTATCTTAGAGAGGACTCCATAGAGCCTGCTGCTCTATACTGAAATTCCAGCCAGTAATTTATTACTCTAAAAGCAAATGTGCTCTCTCCTCAAGTCATAGGTTGTCCTTTCATTACCTGTTCCTTGCCAGAGCAACTCAAATACAGGAGTAGCCTTCACACACTATGGATATCAGGCACCAGTCTGACTTCTGCAGATGAATGGGATATACACAACACCTGAGATTTTAGAACTGCTTGAATTTAAGCACCAAGATGATTTATTTGTGTGCATCCCGTTGTTTAGACTTTTTTTTTTTTCTTCTGGAGAAATAAGAACACCATAGAAGTGTTACTTACCTGAATCCACTTTAAATACTAGTCAAGCTTAAAATTAAAATGAGACATTTTATTTTAGCAAAGTTGTGTCAACTTCTTGGTTACAGAACTGGGAAGGATGTTACAGAAGAAAAGTATAAAAGAAGAAAATATATCCTGTCATTTAATCCTAGTATCTTGGTTTAGATGCCGTTTATGATTCCTTGACATTTAATATCAGCTGTAGAAGCCAAGATAATTATCCAGGTTCAGTCTACCCCTAGGCAGTGCCTTTCAGAAACTGACTTCAGGTTTCAAAGTTAGAAGACCTTCCCACCTCCTTTGATGAGACTGCCTATGAGAAGTCTATGCTGCCTCTCTTTGTTCCAAATCAATCGTCTTCCCTTTCTGCCCCACATTTTTACACTTAACTTGAAGTGGTATTGCCATCAACACAAATGCAGACACTTCTATTCCCCTTCCCTAGACCTCTCAGTTTACAAACCTGATTTGTTCTTTATTCAGCATATCCTCCTGGATTAAATGGTTTTCCTGCTACTTTTTCAAGGCAGCTGCTACATTTTAAATGCATATTATTGAAAAGTAGTCACTCTACCTTATGTCTTATCAAACTTGCAATCTCTGGTGAGCTCACAATAGAGACCACACCACATATGTTAATGATAAGAGTTTGCTAGTCTTCTGAACTACTTCAGACAAACATCTGCTAAATTTAAGTGAAACGAACCTCAGTAAAGTATCGGATGCTCCTCCTACTACTTCAATGTGCATTCTAACTTTTCAAGGTGAAGGGTGAGGGAAAAGTCAGAAGACATGGAAAATTAAGAATGGCATAAAAACCCAAGTGTAGCTCCTTTAGGTACCAGTTATCCATTACCAGATAGCTGTGAGGGATTTTATTTAGGAGGGGCTACCAGTCAGCTGAAAAAAGCAAAAGAAATAGGACACAGTAAGAAGATAAACAGGCTACAAAACAAAGCTGATGTGAAGAGTCTAAATAAGGAGGAACAAGATGGAAGTAAACCACATGGAACAGGAACAGTTCATGCGGAAGTTGGGGGAAGTTTTCAGAATGGTGAAATGGCGAAATGGCTTTACTGCCGAGGCTTGGACTATAACTTAACTATCATGCTATTTTTTTTTTTTTCCTGGAAGCAACATACAGAGGCAGCGTGAAGGGAAGGGGAAGTACCATCCATCACCTGGTTCCTAGAATTCCATGAACTGTAGAAGTGGACTTTCCTGCCTATTCTCCATATTATGCCATATAAGACTTCATATGCAATCTTTTTTAAACTTCAAATCAGATATTTATAGCATGAAAAATGTATCAATACAAAATATTGCAAAACTTAAAAGCTAAGTAATCTGTGCTAAGTAGGACTGTGTACTTATTAATTTTAGTGTGCTTCCACAATATTACAAAATTAATTAGCAGTCTGTCCCTTGAAAATATTGAGTTAATGCTGCTAGGAAGTATCAACCTTTAAGAAAATGAGAGCATATTTTTAAGTACATAGTGATAATTTAGAACACCTACCAATGAAGCCTCTTAAAGGCTTTACAAGCACTACTAAATTTATAAACTCTGAAGCCTTCCAGACTACAGAAATATAATTATTCCTGTTTTTCAAAAAAAAATTAAAACAAAGAGATTGACATACCAAAGTCCTGAAGAAGTCTCAGGCTGGCATGGGGAAACTTAGGTCTCTTTTTCACCAACTTCTTCGCCTTAATTCTTGACTGTCTTAAGAATATGCAATTCCCACACTCACATCTCTTATCTGCCTGAATAAATTAAATGGCTCCCAATTAGTGACAAAAAAAATCCAAGAATTTTCTAAATTGCCCATCAGTAGAATATAAGAGCTTCCCAGAAAATGAGACCCACATAACTTAAAAGCCACATGAGCTATAGAGTCTTCAGCTCTTCTTCCTACTATGCCCATAAGTAGCTGTGTCTTGATCTCAAGATTTTATTTCAGTAATTTCAATCTATGTGACAAAACAGACATTAGATGCATAGCAGCACAATGAAAAAATGCTGGTATTGCTACCAATCTTAATTTCACTGTCGTCACAACTATGGGCAATTGCTATAGCTGTTCTCATTAAAAACAGTTTTAATGATGGTGAATGATTATGTATATGTTATATTTAATGCCTCAGCTGATGGCTTAATGTGCAAAATCATGTTCTTAAAAGTTTCCTCAACTTTGGAGCTATTGGAACCCATCCAGTTGCATGGGCAATTAAGGATTGCTTGGCAACTGATTCAGGAAAAATGATAAATGAATATAAGGCTAGATGCAAAGCAAATATTTTATTTAAGTTATGATGAGTTCTAATTAGGATTAAGATGTCTTTTGCAAATTCGCTGTGTTTTAGATTTAGGTATCACAGCTTTAGAGAACACTAATGTACTTTAGTGGCAGTTTGTGCATTCATACTTTGTAACATAATCAACCTTCATGCATTTACTCAGCATTTCTTGAGAATTATACACTTTGATATTTTAAAATGCTTTACATGATTTTGTATTGAAGAAATAGCCTTCTACTTCCACCAGATACTCCTGCTTTTCTGCAGTTATGTAAATATTCACAGGACGATGTATTTATTCATACCAGTGAATCCTTAATTCACTACATTTTGTAAATAAGCCTAGATAATATCAAAACTACAGAATATTCAGCTTGTTGTGGGGTGGCAAAGGCCTGACTGGGTGTTTTTTACTGGCAGCAGCATGTATATGGTACAATTATTTTTTTTCCCAACTCATGTTTAATCAGAAATGTTTGCTTGCTGATAGCTTTCCACTGGAGGAGATGAACAGTGGGAACTCAATTATTCAAAGGTCTTCAGATCTCTAAGGACTAGAACCTGAATGCAGATGTCAAGATTTGTTGACCCAAATCTTCCAATTCCAGACAAGAAGAGGTCAGGAAGGCTTTCTAAAAACACGTCAAGTTTTCTGTGTGGGAATTTAAAGATTTACATGCCCAGACATACACACAAGAGTTTAACACACAAATAATACATCAAACTTTTTTTTAAAGGAGAAAAAAAATCTTTGACTACACAAAGAAAAGAATCATAGCTATATGTTTTAATCCATGTTAGTAAAACTAATTAATTAATCCAGATACTATAGGTAATGTTTCCCAAACTTTTGATACCTGAGGCAGATGATATTCTGTGTTAAAGTTGATGGCATGTGACAGATCTCCCTGAGGAGTCCTGACTCTGTCCAATACAGCTATGACCAGCTGCTGGACCTGTCATGCATGATATTCCGCTCCCCGGGGTCCTTCACTCTTGCCAGGCTATTTAGACTGGTTGCAAGGCAGAATGCACTGGCCATCACACTACACCTGTTGGTCATTTTTACCATAAGGCATCAGAAAAACAAGTAGGAAAACAATTCTAAAAATACTTTAACTTTTTATTTTATTCACAAACTCAGAGAGAAATTCTGGCCACACTGAAAATAACAAGAGCATATCCTTTGATCTCCATTCTTTACAATCTTAGCTACACCTATTGCACAAGTTGAAGCCCAGAGATGACAAGAAAGCACAGCATCCAAGTGAAAGAGAATAGAGAAACCACAGTGTGTGAATGCACAGCTTGAAGTCCAAGTATTGCTGCTTATCTTCTCCTCTCCTTCCATTGGAAGGAATCCTTGGAATCCGATTTCTGCACCTGATACAGTTTTGGTGCTTTCAGTGTCAGAAATTGGAACAAGTCATCCTCCCTCCCAGCCAGTTCCCTCAATACTAAGCAAAATATTTGGTCTCTTTCTTAATAACCTTTTCTAAATCTATGAACATTGAATTCTTACCTGAACATCAATATGGTTTCAAAAGGGGAGCAGACTGAACCTACCTCAGTGTTGGTTATCACCTGTGGTTAAGGGAATCTTTGAAAAGAAATGTGGATATGTATTCCTCTGAACAGGTGAGAACCAGATCCTATCATCTACTTCCTGACCAAGTTCTCTTGCCACCAAAATATTTTTCATCATCCTCTTTTCCTCAAAGGAGATTCTCAAATCTTCCAATTCCAAGGGAGCCTAATTTCTCAAAAACTGGTTCAGATGTACCCTGAGAAGCCATTTCAGAACTAGCTCCTTGGAAAACAGATGTCTAGCTCTGGATCCTGATCAGACTGAGACATGAGCTATGCATAGAGCTGATCAACACTGTCAAGACTGAAGAACAGTTTATATTTAAAGAAATGTAGGCACCAGGGAACATGAAAATGCTAGGTCTCTGTAAGAACTGGTGCTACTCTGGGACATGGTAACAATTGAGAAAGGAGCTTGGAGGTCATCAAGTTGGGCTTTGCCACTTAAACTACACAACTCCCACTTCTTCAAGTATTTTCATCCTATTTGGCACCTTGTAGTTAAAAGTATTTACAACAAATATTTTTTATGTTATTATTAGTTAAGCTAATTCTGTGGTGTTTTAAATATAACATATTGAACAGACACTGTATGTGACAATGGACACAAACTGAAACACAGGAGTTTCCATCTGAACATCAGGAAACACTTTTCTACTGTGAGGATGACCGAGCACTGGCACAGGTTGCCCAGAGAGGTTTTGGAGTCTCCCAGCTTGGACACATTCAAAAGCCATCTGGACATGGTCCCAGGCAACTGGCTCTGAAGTGGCCCTGCTTGAGCAGGAGTTGGACCAGATGACCTCCAGAGGTCCTTCGCAACCTCAACCGTTCTGCGATTCTGTGACTCGCTTATACAGTAGTTAGATACACAGCTGCCTAGTGTAATGCCACAGAACAACCTATCTGTGCAGCAAGGCCTCAAAATCTTACAAAAGAGGTCAGCTAAGGTGTTCATCTACTAGAACTCAAATCTGATGGATAGTAGGATAATTTCCACATATATTCTTCTACTGTAATTTTTGGAAAACATTTTGGAAAAATGAGATGGGGAAACAGTCTTTACATTATTATGGTTTCTGTATTGGAAGGGATTCTAGTTTCCATGAACCACAGAGAAACCGATGCCAAGGTACTATGAATTACATTTAAAGGACAGTGTGCCAAGACTGTCTAACAGTATTAAAAAAATTAATGGGCTGCAGATTTGTTCAAAAGCAAGAATGGGAACTACTGTAAAACTCTTAATGAAATTTGTGGCTAAAATGACACTATCTTGATTTATCTTTTGTAAGCACTGTTAAGAAGTACCCTTGTCAAAGTACTGAGCAGGCATGTTTCTTGTGATCCTTAAGGAAATTAATACTTCAAGCACAACAAAATAAACACAGTATCATATAACCCAGAATCATCTAGAGCAGTTCCCTGATACTGGAAAGTCAAATTTTACAGTTGGATTTTTTTTTTAAAGGTGGTCATTAAATACCATATTACATAGGCTATAGGTAACTTAAATGAAATCAGTATCTTTGAAAATCAGATCGTTATTGAATGTTTAAATACTGCTGTTTGAAATATAATAATAATTGCTGCTAAGAAAAAGGAGGTGGGAGGAGGGAAATTCACAGCCCATGGTCCAACTTAGTGTTAAAAACAGATCATGAGGAATTTGTAAGAGGGTAACCAGGACATTCCTGATATCTGCAAATGCAGTACCAGTATAGCTTTATAACCTTATCTGGAAATCTGACTTCCGTTGTGGACTACAGTCTGATAGGAACTCACCAGCAGAAACAAGGGCAAAACTGAAATCTCATAGCTGCCATTATGGATTCTCAATAGACAACAGACAATTCACGGAATGGTATTCCAAGATCATCAAAACACATTACTACAGGAACCTAAAGGCATTGCACATCAAGTGATCAGGATTTGCAAAGCACAAAATCATAACATAGACACCAAGCAGAACAGCAAATGTTTACTTTTTCTGTGAAGTTTTAGCACTCCTTCTGTGCAGCTGCTAATACACTTAAATGAAAAAAACAATATATGTAAAGGAAAAACAATCACCAAAAAAGTATCAGTTTAGTTATTTCTTTGGGATTTCTAAGCAAGGTGCATCTCTGATATATCTTAGTACAAAGGCAGTAACGTGAAATTGTTTCTCCAGCTTTCAAAAGATAGCAGTCATGGTTTTGAAGGGACCACTATAGTCAGTGATTGAATGATCAACTCTGACAGTAGAGTAAATCAAAATCTTCACTCAGATATGAAGCAGTGCAACTTCTGAGAGTTTTCTTACACAAAATGAGAAAAAATATAGCCCAAGCCTTACAGTCTCTGAAGTTCAAAAAAGCTCACTATGGCAATGTATTATAAACAAAGAATGTCTACGTATATACACTATACAGACTATCAGGTAGGGGGTTTTGCATGGTGTTTTTTTTTTTTTTTTAAAAAAAAGGGGGGGGAAATTTTTCTCCTCTCCACAGCTGTACTGGTTTGCTGGCACTGTCTGGCTTGTTATATTAAATGATTTATGTTGCTGTCTTTTCTGTTGCTCTGATTAAGTCAAACCATAGTGCTTTACTTCTCTTGATGCTTGGGAAAATATTACCCAAAGCACAATTTTAATTCACAGATACCCAGCTAACACAGTGCAATATTGTCACTGCACAACAGGCCTCTCACGCATGATACGCGGAATTAAATTGCTGAAGAGAATAAAGGATGCGATAGTGAGGCAAGTAAGATTTCCTTCTTCCATGTAAACGCTACAGAAGATTTGCTGACTACAGCCACCACAGTAAGTTACTGTGCGCAAGGATTATAATGATGGTGATTGAGAGCAATTTCAATACAGCTCCAAGATTAATACGACATTCGCTGAAGCAGAATTCCTATATCTCTAACAAATATAATGACTGAGTTACTGGATATAGTGAAGAACTGTGTATGCAGGGTAAGAGAAAGAAGAACAGAGCTAAGAGAAATATGCAGCATGCCAAAAGTGATCAGGACCTTTAGCTGCCCAGGAACATCCCTGCAAAGCCGATATGAAAACTTTGTATTATATTCATTATCTGAGGATTTATCAGAGAGTGACTGACTTGCATTCACTTCAGCAGAAAATCAGCTGTCAATTTTCAGTGACAGCCAGTCTTCTGGGATAGCTGCTTCAATAGAAAACAAGAAGAAAAAGTAGCCAATCATTTTAGTAACTCTTTCCCTATTTTTCCATTTATGTAGCTATGAAGCTGAAGAAACAATGCCATGGGCCAGTCCTTTCCCCAGTCATCCTGCAACCTATATCTTAGCCCTACAAAGCAGGCTGTGCAAACTGATGTAATAAATGGATGTTACAAGGTAAGCTCCAGGACCATAGTTTAAGCTTTATGAAAGTCTGTTCATTGTGAGCATGTATTTGTACAGTACTTTATTGAGCAATGTTAAACAAAACAACTGCTTCCAGAGTTATGATGCAGGTGAACAAATCAAAAGCTGTCTTAGCCTGCAGAGACATATCTCATTCATTTTCAAGGAGCATTATCTGTTAACAATTTCTGCTAATAATTTCTACTGCAAAAGTGTAAGCTATCTTGGGGCTGACTGTGGCAATAAAAACAAGTGATGACAGAGAATGGAAATTATGTAAAAAAAAATATAGAGAAGGATAAGTAGAAAAGGGTAGAAATAGAAGAGATCCTGAGAAAAAAAGACTAAAACAATTAAAAAAATTAAAACAAAAAAACACAGAAACACACACACAGAAACAAAAAAGCAACCAAAAATCCCCAGATTTCTCAGCTGGGTGCTGTAAGATACTAAGGAACCTATCGGGAATTTACGAATGTGATAACTACATTTTTTTATTGAGCAACAGAAAAGGAAAAAGCCAAACTAAACAAACCTTAATCCCATCTCGCTGCTATAACAAGGACACCTGTTCTGCACTGAGCTAAAAATAGACTGCTAAAACATGTACTTTGGCCCATGAATCCATTAGAAACTGAGTTTGGTACTGTTGGCCTGTTCAGAGAGCACAAAGTAAGGTTTCAGGCTTTCAAAGCAATCACAACACAAATACATAACAATATGATAATACAGACACATTAAGTTTGCTCGCAAATACTGACTTAGGATCTGCATTAAAGAAAAAAAATCACAACCACCCCTATTCCTTTGCCTCCCTTCCAAAAAATACGATTTAAAAAACCAAGTCCTTTTGTTCTCTCTACACCTGGCATCCCTTCTTTCTGTGATACAAACTGAAAAGAAAAGGTGAAGGCTCACTAGCAGCAAAAATAAAACAGGATTTAATCTTAGACACATTTTAGAACTCCTCCTCAGCTTTGGGACCAGACTTCAGATTTTAAACACTGGTTTGCTACTCTGCAAAATCCTCTGAACTTTGAAGGAGTTTTGTCTTAGCACAGAAAACCTTCAAAACCTAACCTAATATTTAGACTTGAAGTATCATATAAAGCAATTGTGAGAATATGCTTGTGTATCATTTAAACCAAGAATATACTTTTTTTATATTATTCTAATGCGAATACATTGTGCTATATGGAGATGGTGAAGGACATGAGGAAACTGGAGAAATTTTTGCCATCTCATTCTGGTTCAGACAATTCTTTGGCAATGAGTTTGTTTTACTGTTTCTTGTCAAGGCACTGACAAAGGGACTCTGAACATAAATTGGTGGCAATAGTTTAGTTAAATTATACTAAACATTGATTTATGCTTCTGTCTGAAATCCTGGGAACCTTCTGAACCTGCTTTTGAAAGCTCAGCTGTACAGAACGCATTTGTTGCCAAAGAGAAGTCTAATGTATTTACTTGGGCACCTAAGTGGAGTGCAAAATTAAGGAGATGGTATTTTGGTCTTTTAAAACCAATATAATTTATGGAAAAGCTGGATTTTCCCTACAGATGCCTCAAGTCAGAAGTACACTCAGAAAATACCTAACATATAGCTACATAGATCTGTAATGTGAGTACTATTAATTTTAAAATCAATTTCTCTTGAGTTAGAGTCTACTTATAAGCTGACTTCCAAATACCACAGATACTACCTTTGCATAAAGGTTCCTTGACTGTAGCTGTGGAGATGGACCTCAACATTAAGTCCATGGTTAGATTGGGATCAAAGCTATACTTGGTGCAAAATCAAATCAACGATATCATTACCAAGATTAGTCTTCTGGCCCCCTGATGTTAACTCCCTATGGTAAGGCCTGACCCTCTTCCTTCCTTCGGCCTCCACAGTGGTCTCTACCCATTCAGGAAGCATGACAGTGTTGCTCAAGCAATGAAGAGGAATGGGGAGAGGCTTCATCTTCCTCCCACCTCCCCAGCAAGGGGTCATCCTCCCTCTCTTTAAGGCAGTGCCTCAGAAGTGTTTATGTCCTTGTTAAAATCAATGAAGGCCCCACATTGGTAGCTGTGCTGCAGCATATGGGAAAAGGGTTTTTTTTTTCTTCCAAAACTCCAGTATCACCTTGTCCAAGATTTAATACCATTGTAATAATAGCTAATACTGTAATGTTTTGGGGCTACCAACATGATGAAAGATTGAAATTCTATTGCTCATCACCAATCTGTTAATTTAGCTGGGCATATATGGAACATTAAGACGTGCAAAAAGAACTTGGGCATTTAATTCCCATGCAAGTCTATCTATTAGATGCTTATTTTTCTATACTTAGTTTTATTTGCATGCCTCTCCAATATAAAGATTAGGCTAAGCAATCCAGTCAAAATACCACTGAAAATGTTCCTATTTATCCCACTGACACCTCAGAGAACTCTGAGTAATTAAACTGAGTAGTAAAACTAAGAAAAACTTCAATTTTTTTTAGCAAGGACCACTGTAACCACATTATTTTGTAACAATATACTACTGTTTCCTATGCAGACTTCTTATTCACTGTGTTGTGTAACATAATGTAACAATCTTTGACTGAAGTCTTTCTTGAACTGTATAGGTTCTTTGTTCTACATAGTGTTTAAATGTTATTTTTTATATCAATACCAAGAGAGATTTTACAATATATTGCCTTTTTGTTTTTAATTAGTCTTAATTCATTTAGATGAAAAACAGTATTGTCTTGAATACAAAGTACAGAGAGAGAACTTGTAATATTTCAGTTTTGGTTTTTTAACTGCCTCATTTTGTGGCCTTGGAATCTACATTTAACCTTTCTATTACTGCACAGCATCATCTGTATAATGAAGACAATGTTCATTGAGCTACAGAGAGAAGCATTAAAAGCTACTTAAGTGCCTGCTCTAAATACTTGTTAAATGAATGGATATGTTTCCATCTATTTTAATGACTTATAGATCAAGCTGTTAATTCAGAGGATTACATTTTCATTAGATTTAAAAAGAAAAAATCAATAAATGGAAAACTTTTGTTTGATATACAGTTCTTCATAGCATTTGTATTCTAAACAATGAGACATTGTGATAATGCCTGACAGCTAGGTGGTACTGCTTAGAAACAGGAGTCCACCCACTTCACTTTCTTCTTTTAGCTTGGGAACTGAAAATACTATCTACAGAATAAATGCATAAATAATTATAAAATCCGAGTGTTCTTTTTAGTTTAAATGTATAGTAACCTTGGTGTGTATCTACATGCTAAAGAGCAAATATCAGTTTCATTATGGCTTTTAATTTCATTAACTATTAAAAAACCTCTAAACTCTCAACTAGTTACAATTTTTACTTCAGTGATCAGTTGCACATGTAGACAAATACTAGAAATGAAAAATGCATCAAAATAAAAGTGTGCAGCTCAACACCAGTGTTCAAGAAGTCAGTGTTCAGCCTCAACTATCCAAGTGTCCTAAGGCACGCTAAAAAGGTTTAAATAATCAGTACATTGGATAATGACAATAATTTTCAATGTGATATTCAGTGTTACACCTCAGGACATGACTCCATTTAGAATATGAGTGTGTTACATATATCAGAGGGTAAAGCAGATGAGACCGGGAAATGAACATTCATTCATTTCAGAACACACATTTCTTCTATATTTGATGAATTAATTTGGTTGAAATAAGTCACTGTCTTGTGGGAAAGGGGCTAAAAATGAGTTAGAAGAGGCAGCAGGTATCAGGCTGAGGCACTGACCAAACCTCATAACCAAAGCAGATAAGACTTAATGACACCTATATGTCTTTGGGCTTATTCATTATTTTACAGCCTTTACACTCGTTCCTCTTTCCAAATGACAATAATTTTGGTTTTGATCAAGCTGTAGGAAACAAAAATCACAGATTTTTCAGTCCTAACAAATACTTCGCCTTTATAGCTGGAAAAAAACTCCAAACAACATATTAGCATCATTTTCTTAAGAAAGTTTTTCTTAAAGGCATCTTATTTAAATTTTCCCTAAGTAATCGACTGTTATAAAATCACTGTTTTGACGCAGATAGTAGAAGCAAATTGCTCTGATTCGTAAGCTGCCTGCTCAGCTATTGTCGATTCTGCATACTGAGGAACTGTGATCAACGACGGCTCTTAACAGAAAAGGCCTTTGTGAGAAGACATTTCCAGCAGGAAAAATGAATATCTTGTTAAGCTCTCAGACACTTCACCATTTGGTAATGAGTCACTGAAGCATCTGGCATGAATTTAAGCACCTTTGAACCATTTATGTACTGATAATGTTGATACACACTTGTTTATGGAAAAGAAGATGTGAATACATTCATTAGTGCCTATGATGAGGAAGAGGGAATGGAGCTATCAGAAGTAAATAAAAAAATAAAAATTAAAAAAGCAACCCATGAGCAACAGGCAAAATGAATGCAAATGCTACACCCATTTTTGGGAGCACAGCATCTGAGAGCTTTGCCAAGGTGACGATACATCATTTTTCAAAAAGGATGAAGCTGAGGCAGACAACAGATGCCTGAAGCAATTACTATAGTAAGACTTCACCTAACTTAGTTTCCAAACTACACAGTTTTGACAATAATGGCTTAGAGGCGAAGTTGAATGTATTGTTTGTACTTAGCATATCTAAAGCACAAGGAGAGCAATCTCATAATTACAAAAAGCTACCCTGATTTAAGAAGAAAGTTAAATTTTCAGTTGAATTTTCGCAAGGTACAAGTAACATGAGCATTCGGGAAGACATGATTATCAGAATTATTAACAAAGCAACATTTTGCCCACAACTCCCCCACTCTCACAAGATCTCTCACCCCTTCTCCAAAACAAGCAAACTGCCATCAATTGTACATATGAAAGAGAATATATACTTATTAAAAATCAAAATTACTTCTAAAAAAAATCCATAAAAAAGTAAAACCAGGAGAGCCACCAATAAATAATTTAAAAACCAGATATTTCTTATGTTATTTTACAGTTAAGAGCATGCTTGTGGCTGTACAAGGTTAAAGAGAATTTTGTAGTGTGGATGATGACAGCATAGACCTCATTTTTTATATGCTTTTCTCCAATTACTTCAGTAAAGTACTGCTGAATTGCTGCTGTAAATAAATCCAGGTTCAAACACATTATTTGGTTTTGGCACTAATGACTCTCTGAGGAAAATCTTTTTCACACTCCAATGCCTCAAGTTTGACCTCTCTACTTAGAAAATTCAGATGGCTGAACAATCAGACTTCTTCAGCACCTTTGAGTATCTCTACAGTCAAGTTTATTCAGTAAGTCTTCTGAAAATCACACCAATTATTACCTGCTTTGCTGTGATTTTAAGTGTTGAAACTTTTTTGCCAACTAGAAAAACACTGGAGTGATAATCAAAGTATTTTAATGACCTAGGAAATAATTAAATAGGAATAGCAGGTAGAATCTGGCATGTATCAGATGAATGTAGTTGTCTCCTAGAACAGTAGTAGGCCTTGCAGATGGGGAGAAGCAGTAGATATTGTATCTTGAGTCCATTAAAGCTCATAAACCAGGAAGGAAAACAACATGAATAAAAATGCTACAGGTTGGATGCAAAACTAGATAGATAGCCATGCCTGCAGAACAGTTATCTGTAATTCATTGGCAAATAATGAAAAACGTATCAAGTTATATTGCACAGGGACCTGTCTTGGGATAATGGAAAAATCTTGTTAGCTTTTATTATTTTCTTATTACAATTTCAACAGCATTAATCTGGAGCAGACTATGAATATACTGGAGGACAATATTGAAGTTTAACTTTATTACATTGGAAAGTTGGAGAAATGGCTTGATATCTATGGAATTCTGTACATACAAAAATGCAGTTTACTCTATTTGAGCAAGCATATTCAGTTAATTAAACACAGGGTGACGAGTGACCAAGCAGGCAGCAGACCAAGATTTGAGGTTGTAATGGATCACAGGTTGCCCGTGTCAACAACACAGTCTTATTAAGGCAACCATTATACTACCACATAAATCAGGAAAATAACCTGTAGAGTATTCCTTCCATTTTGCAACTTAGCCACTTCTCTTTGAACAGGACACCTTCCAAGCGGACGCTGAACCTTCTGCTCAGTAGAGGTTCAGAGAAGAGCAACAACAAAAAAAATCAGAAGTCCAGGAAATAATATGCTAGACAGTGGGAGTAAATCTTGAAAAAAAAGATAGAGGCTGAAGAGGAACAGAACAATTCCCTTATATAAAATGGTTGTAAAGAAGAAATAATAATGTCCTTTCCATCTGCTGTGGCTGGGTCTTAATTATCAAACTTCATACATTTCATTAAAACTATCCCCTTAAACATGCTATATAAAGAAAATACAAAAATATTCAGAGCAATGTCAAAATATTAACATCAAAGAACTTTCTCAGGTATGAGGTTTTGAAATGGTTGAAGCAAGCAGTCAATAAACCAGAAGCCAAACGGACCCAACAAGTAAACTGCCCATTACTAGGAACATACATTATTCTGCCAAAAGAAGGTATTACTGAAACAAGGATGCACCAAATCAAACACAGATTCTCAAATTCAAAAGGCTGCATTTTCATTCTTTTCTTTCTTTCCTTTTGGCACCACAGCACATCTCTAGAAGAGAAAAAGCAGTGAGATAGCAGTGACTCCTAGTCTGTTTTCTACAGAATATTTTTGCCTCTTGCTCCAAAGGAATGAGCACTGCTCAGAATGTGAATCTATTGAACAGAAAAGTCATCCATGAAATCTTTTACTGCAGAAATACAGAACTATTTTATCAGCTGCTTTTAAATTTCAATGTTGAAGAAACATGTGGTTTAAAAATGAAAGAAAAATTAATGCCACTGGAAGTTTGTTGTTGGAATTGAAAGCGCCATCTAGGAAACATTAGGTCATGAGTGTTTCTGTGCTAAGCCCAGCCTCCCAGCAGGATCCTAAGTAAATGGTTGTGGTCCGCAGTAAATTCTTCAGAAAGGAATAAATAATTCAGTGAAAGAAAGACAAAGATTACACAATATGCTGGGTAAACTTGGTATTAGCATTACTGAGTGAACCACAGGCCAGTTCTGTGACTTCGAGTTCTTATGGGATATCCCACCTCAGGAACAACTTCAAAGATGTTGAATCATACATATTTTAGTCACAAATACTGAATTATGCTAACAAAATCAACATAGCAAACCAATTACTTTTTAGAGTAAGCAGACTCAAAGAATTAAATTAGGATGAATAAGTCAATCTTAGGAGAGGTTTTTACAGTATCAAAGAAAAATAGCACCTCATTAATCAGATCTACCCTCTATAAAAGGAACAGGAATATGCAAATCTACACTCCTTTTTCACAGAAAAAAAACAGCCTCCAGTCTATCCCTCTTCCCTTCATATTTTAGGAGGGAAGATCACTCTTTGTCAGCACTGCAGGAAAGACGATGCAAGCTCTGGCAACTGCTGTATCTGTAGGCATACTGAGAAAAACAGGATCATTGTACTCAAGAGCTTACATTATTGCTGGAATCGGCAACTTTGATCAGCTGGCAAGTAGCCATGGAGAACATAGTCTGTCAAAAGCCTACTGCTACCCCTGAGGTTTCTATAGCCCCTATAAACACACTTGGCTGCATTAAAAATTAAGGAATCATAATATTCAGTTATTTCTTTTGATGGATCAAAAAAATTAAGTATACTAAGAGGAACTATAATGAGCAGCTTGTATAACAACTAAGTAAACTTAGTGTCACAGTTAAAGTAGTTTGTGATCTAAATATTATTGTTATGTCTTAATAGAAGAGTACATATTGGCTTTTGTTCCTTTATGCTTTATTTACAAAAAAAAGGACAAAAAATCTGGTTTTAAGTAGCATGTTAAATTACAGCCTGAGAAATGTTCATATTGAAGCGCTTAATCTTTCAGAGAAATCCTCAGCCATCTGTTTGCCTGAGGTTCAGAGTGCTGGCTGAAAAGAAGTAGAGAATACACCTCATATTAATTTACACTGCTCTCATTTGCTGACAGATTCTCTTATAACACTGAAGGTTTGCGACAAACAATAACATGCAGCCCAAATGCTTATGCTTGTTTTAGTACCATGGAAAACAGACCTCTAAACAGGAAAACAGTGTAATTCCCCCTAAAGACAAAACTAGGCCACCATGTCTGTGTTAGAATCAAAACACTAAATAAGATGATTGTTCTCTCAACACATAGTTCTTGTGCAGTACATCCTTTTCTCCACAATCACTTACCTATTTCTTGAAGAACACAACAGAGTACCAAGTGAAATGTCTAATACCAAACTTAGTGTTGTTACTACCTTCACCTGTACCCAGAGAAACAGAATCCATTACATATTATTCTCATACACCAGCACCACCATTTCTGTAGCTCTGGCCCCTGCAAAATTTCAGGCTTTACCTTCTCATTTGAGGCTGAAGCCACATAGTTCACTGGAGCACTATGTGAGGAAGCCTAGATTTACCTTAAAACATAAATCTAAGAGATACAGCATTGTACATGGGTCCAGGCTATCCTGTATATTCCACTGCACATTACATATGCCCCAATTTTGCTCAAACGTTTGTCAAATATTTTTTTCTCATATTGAAAAAGTGTTCAGCCTTATAAATAAAAGATTGCAGCCTGTTAGATTTGAAACATACTTACAAATAAGTTGGAGGCACCCACAGTTCAAGTATTAATTCCATCAACACCTAAATCCATAAAAAAGAGTTAAGAAGTAAAAGAAAAAAATATATAAGTTTATACATAGGAGGAAATGCTAGGTGTTCTTTTACTGTTTGATTTAATATTTTTATTCTAGGAGCATTAATGGCCTAAAGACATTTTAATGACAGAGGGGATTTCCAGAAGTGCCAAACTACACTAGACCCCAAGTCTGATATATCACTTACAGAAGGCACCTATCAGCATTTTTATGTCTCTAAGTTGCAAGTCTGACCCTTAAATTAGGTTCCCATTATGTTGTGCCTATCACAAACATAGTAAAATGATGGTCTCTACTCCGAGGACATTGACTGTAATACTTCTGGAAGGCTAAAGGAAAGAGGAGCAAACATTAAGTCTACCTATGATTTTGGCAGGATTATCTGTAAAGCCAATTTAATTGTTAAGTTTCTGGCTATCAAAGATAGTAGTTTTCTGTACGGTTCATTGAAAGCAAAAGTTTTAAGAAGAGTTTTCAGCATAGATGATTTGATAGATTTGCGGATCCTAACAGATTTTTCTGAAGTTTATGACAGACAAATTCCTGATAAGGTACATAAATAAATGGTCTATTTTATAAAGCTTGATATGGTTAGGAAGAAGGAGCTAACAGAACTGCATCAGGGCTTGTGCAAAGAGATATTACAAATTTCAAATTTTTCAGATTTATAATCTTACCATCAGCCAGTTCCTTCCTAGTACTAACAATTTCTGTCAATAATTCCAGTAAGTTCTAGATAAAGTAACATGAGTACCTTAGAAGACATTTTTTGAAAATTATTTAAAAAACACTTGTGATACTAATTTCCTGCCTTTTCCCTAATATTGAAAAATTATAGTTAACTTAAATTTTCATGATCTTGTAGTGTTCTACCTATGAAAATTATGTTGTGATGGACTGTAACATCTTTTTCTTTAACTAGATATGGGGCAAGAGGAAAGGTGAAATTTTTTGATTACTCATGGTCTTTATTGCTTTCAATAAAATCTTCCTTTTAAATCACACTATCAATGATATGGCATGCAGACTTATTTTGTCATACTATTAATATAGTATTCTACTCATTAGAAGCAGATAAATATATTTTAAAAATGGGAAGGATCAGTATGGTCATTTAGTTTGTTTTTCTGTGCTGCACAAACCAACAAAACTTCTTGATTTCTAAATTGAACTCAGTGGAATCTACTTAATGTGCAACAAATGTTTTAGAAGACAAACATTTTTAGGTAAAGATAATGATAACCCATGATAGTGATTTCAAATTGTTTAATTGTTCTGATATTTAAAAGGTAAATGTTTAAATTATATTTAAATGAAAGATAGACGTTCTCAGATGGCTTAGGAATTAGCTATGACCTTTATATTAAGCTGCCAATTCAAGTCACTGTTAACCTGAGCTGAATCTGAAATGCCTCATACTCTGGTGGCTAAACAAAGGCTTCTGTGAAATTAACAAATGCCTTTACTTATTTCTTTACAGAAAGGGGTCTTAATTTTGCTTTGTTTTGTTTTTATGCTGCTATGACGGGCACCTTTTTGTGACTCAAACAGAAGAAAAACAAGACTAAGTAGGACAGTCTCAGAGAATGAACTCCTGTAGTTCCACACTGTTTCTCGCAACTCAAAACAACGCTTAGCTACCAATTTGTATATACAGAGTTGCATTACCGTCACCAGGCAATATTTGTTCTCGCCACATTGCTTGATTTTGAAATGAATAAAATATATTTCATTATTCTTTTGATGCTTCATTTAAATTGGAAAACATTTTTTATAAAACCAAAAAGAAAACTCCAAAGATTTATTAACTATAAACATTATCTTTCATAGACCTTGGGTCCTACATTGTTTGTATAAGACTTTACATCCACATAAAAGTGCCTTGAGTAATAATCAGGAATAAAAATGTTCTTATGAGAATGCCTTCATTCCCAGAAAAGAGTAATTTCTGAGAGGAAAGAGAATACTCAAGGTTATGTTGAAGGTGGAAGTTAAATAGTACAATTTCAGTTACAATTTACAATGCTGGAATAACATTTATTTGTATATTGTTCAGTCAAAGAGGGCTCAATAATAAAAATATTTTTAAAAGATAAAGCTAAAATAAGCATTCATTATACTATATTTAATATGAAATTCACAGTGTTACATATTGTCTTCAAAAGTCCCCTGCTGTTGGTTTTACCGAGATAGTACTTCAAGCATATACAACAGTAAGAAAAACCATACTGAACTTTACACAGTCATCACAGAAGTTATACTGAAAATTCGCCAAAGCAGAGTCAATTCTAAATTTTCCTTCAAAGTCACATAAAAAAAACAAAAACCAAACACAGAAAAATGTGCATCTAGGATGGGTGCTAGAACATTGTGACTTCAGCCTACAATGACATATTTGATTTTGATAAGCAACAAAACAGTTTGAGAATGATACCTCATGTTAGGTTTTCTAGGCAGGTAAATGCATGACTATATCACTGGGATGATGATTTGAGTAAATATGAGCTGGCAGGAAGAATAAAGCTATTTTGAAGTAATCACTTAGCATAAATAAAAATAATAAAAACGGAATTGTTATTTCAGGTCTAAAATCAGGGGACTAAGGCCAGGATTCATCAGATCAAATTCAGCAACCCACAGCATAAACATCTCCCTACAAGTTAGTTGTTTAAGCTCTCTTTACAGTCAGTCGAGAGTATAAATCTTCTCCAGAACTTGATTCATCTCAAATAGGTTAGATGAATCATGCCCTAGATGTTTGTTTTTCTTAACCAATTCCAATGAGCATCTAGGCAACTAGCTCAGAAGTAGCCAGATGACATAAAACTGTAGGCTGTGTCTCTTTCAGCAAGTATGCCCTATAAAAGGAAGAACCTTTGTGGTCCATGAAAATTAAAGCAAAACATCAGCATCTGATACTGTTAAAAAGCAAGGCACTGCCTATAAAATAGTTCAAGAGTAAAAAAGTTAGCTTCCCACTCTGCTCTTGACATATGTTTGGAAATAGTACTGGAAATAATACAGTAAAATTAATCTATTTTTTCAACTCCATCATAATGCTCTCCATAAATAACATCATTAAAGAATACAATCGCTAAATATGCACCTACAGTTCTGAGATGTGATATACCCACCGCAGCAGTGGTATGACTTACAGGTTGGCTATTATGAGTCTAAATCCTTTTCAGGAAAGTATGATTGTAAGCATATTGCTTTTGGTTTCTGGTATTCACTCCCTAATGGTTTTGTGTGAAGTGTTGTTTAAGGCATTGAAAGGCATTTCAAAAAAGCTGAAGAGTCAGATTTCTACTTGGCACTACTACATTATAGATCAGCACTCTGAAAACTAGCATAGAAATTGCTGAAACATTGCTTGATTAAAATCCTAGAAGCGGGTTACCTATTTACATAGAAGCAAATGGTATATGTTGTAAAATCATATGAGAAAAACAGACATCTGATCAAGTATACTATGACAAGGATTCATCAGAGCTAAACCATTTGCAGTGATCAAACATGTAAGATATCAGTGGCTAAAAAACTGCGCTTGTAAATTTATTCCTGACCCAGTGGAGATCATATCAAATCAGGACAGCCATATAGATGAAACATAAGGAGGTTCCAGCTTTATACACAAAGGGAAGAAAAAAACCCAAACACCAAGAACTGGAATCTGCATCATCACTAAAACCTAAAATAAAACAAGTTGTGGAGGAGCCAATAGATCTGACAGCACGATGGGCAAAACAATTCAAGAGAAAGACTAAAATGCATGCATTAACTCTAAGATCTGCAAAACAAAGACCAAGCCAGAGACCGCGAGAGAGATCTTGACACATTATATCTTTCCAAGCAAGTAAAGAAAGGGTGTTACCTTTGCATTTTCAACGCTAAGAAGTTTGGATTGAAACAACACTCCCTAAACCATGCACAGTCAGTTGTTATGGGGCCACTCGTTACTCCTAGTCCAGGAAAGATGTGCAAATACTTCTTTTCCAATCTGCCCTGGAGTTTCAAATGTGTAAACTGTCCCCAAATCATAGTTCAAATACCACATTGAAAGAACTTCTGATGTCACTCCCTTCAAGTCTGATATGCCCAGGGAAATTAAATCCATCACATTTAAAATTATAGAAAACTAATTACCTTATTAAAGATGGCAGAATTAGAGTAATTTAAGTTGGAATGGACCTTTGGAGGTCATCCATACCAGTTCCAAATCAAAGCACAGCTAACTTCAAAGTCAGAGGATGCTCAGGGCTTTGTCCAGTTGAATTTTGAGTACCTCCATGGATGGAAATTCCAGAATCTTCCTAGAGAAACTGTTCCAATTTCCTACCATCCTTATTACAAAGATTTAATCCTCGCGTTTTTCTAGTACACATATCTGCTGTAACCTGTAAATGTTGCCTCTTCCCCTTTTCACATGTGCCTTGAAGAACGTGGTTCTCGCTATAACCACCAACTTTTAAGTCACTGAAGACAGCAATTCAATCCCTGCCCCCACCACCTCCCCACCTCCCCTCCTTCTCCAGGCTGAATAAATCTAGCCCTCTCCACCTCTGCTCACACCCCCTGTGCCCCAAGCCAGTGGCAACGCTGACAGCCTTCTGCCAGACGTGCTTAAGCTTACTGAAGTCTTCCCTGTAGTAAGAAGCCCAAACCAGGACATAATACTACAGTTTGGTACACAAGTACCGAATTGGAAAGCAATGACCACTTGCCTCAAACTGGTGGCTCTATCCTTAGTAAAGCAGCCCAGTAATAAGTTAGTCTGAACAATCTACTTATGATCAAACTTGGAATGTGTTTTACTCAATTTCCTGAATATACCCATACCCTTAATTTTCCATTCCTTAAATCTGCCCTAAAAGTTTGCATGCTTTGGACATCAAATATTCAGGCCTTAACTTCCACAGATCATTATTTTTAGTAATCATAATATTTCACTTGCTAGAATTCATTCAAATGACATTACACAGTTGTTTAACTTGTTCTGTGATGTCGTGTCAGTGTCTTAGCTCCCGATTAACTCTGATTTTTCTCTGAGTTCTTATCTACCTTGGAATTACCAGCTACATAGTAACTCCTGCTACTGTATTGTTATTCCTGTTATCCTATGTCTTTGAACACTGAATTAACTTATTTTGGGGAGAGCTGACTCAAGTATTTTATTTTCTTTCCCTTTCTCCCTATATAAGTTACAGTTCTCTTCTTATTCCCTTTTTATTTATGTACCTAGATACTTTATTTTTTCCACTTTCCATTGAAAAGTCAAAATTGACATGTTTTTTGACAAGTTTTACTTTATCCCTACAGTGCTGACAGAACTTTCTTATTGAGCATTCCTACATTCCACAGATAATCTTTTTGACTTCCTAATATCTCTCTGGGTGTAACTATTTACCCCACTTGCTTGGGAGCATTTTTTCAATGTTTTTTCCCTCTTTTATTTAGAATACACATTTTATGTAGATTTAGCTGCTTTGATTTCAGTTCAAAGCCTTCTCCACACTGAAACCTACAACTACTAAATTGGGGTAACTTCATAAGAAATTCACATACATCATCAGAATTTACTATTTTAAACTGTGAAACAAAAGATCTCCCTTCCTACATTGTGTTAACCGAAAATCCATACTCTTCTGCCACAAGCTAAAGGTTGAAAACTCATTTTGATATCAGACTTGTTGCTTCTTTATTCAAGTAATCCAGGAAATTACATTGCTCTGGTGTATCGCCAGCCAAAAACTGGTGTGGCACGGCCACACAGCAGCTAGAAATCCAAAGTGACTTCACTGATATGCAAGTCAAATATGCAATACAAGTATCAAGGTAATATGGTCACCTTATCCACTTCATGCAACTAATCATTATTTTGGAAAACTAAAAATTGATCTAAACGAGTATCCTAATCTGTACTGCTGAGCATTTAATTATATTAAATACCGGCACCAGTGTCACATACAAAAAATTTCCTTTCTCTGATTCAAGGATTTTAATCAGTTAACTTAGAGATTTATTTATAACTAAGTCCCAATTAACACTTTTTTTATTTAAACTCAAATTGAATCATTGGAAAGACCTGATAAACGTCTGACTATTTCTGACAACCAGATCTCATAAGGTATCTTCATATTTTAGCAGAATCAAATCTAAACCAATGCTACCGCAGGTTGGCTGATGACTGTTTAGTAAGAAATCACAGCAATTACATCCAGTAATATCTGTGCCCTACAGCATTAGCAGCCTTTCATTTCCATCTGTATCTCAGATTCTACAATCCCATTATGACAGAATTTCTGATATGATTTGTTTCTCTAATACCATTAGAGAAATCATATCACTATCCAGATCAGTCTGTCCCTGGGAGGTCTACTGCAAATTTCTGAGCACAAACTCAGTACAATTTATTATACCCATCCTTTCTCAAAGTAATTTTACCCAAAGACAATTTGTTTAATGCTGAAAGGCACAGACACTCTACCAGCCCTAAGAATAGGGCATTATCCATGACAGTCATGTTCACTTAGCTGAGTAAGGATGTTTCTAAAAAGTAGGTGTTCCTTCTTTTTGTGCCAAGACGTTTTTTATTATTATTTTTTTTTACTGGAAGTTGTCAAGAAGTTAAGACTAAAGAGCTGAAATTGGGGAGATTACTCATATGCTGCATTTTCCTATGTACTGTACATATTCTACCTGCCTAAATCTACCCTCTGTTTTGAATGGATAAATGAACTATATTACTTGTGTCTTCTCCCCCACCCTGTGATATGTTTTCATAAAGCAGGGGAAATGGCAGATAATGTGATTATGGGAACATACATTTTGTAGCTTTAGAGTCACTTTGGCATGAAGTAATTCTTACTCTCTGTGGAGAGACTCACACATTATAGCAGTGCAACGACTAAGGAATAAACATGCCAGTTAGAAGGAAGACTTGGATACAAGACCTAAAAAAAACCCTAGCAGTATGAAGATATTTATTTATTTTTAGTTGTGTGGGGTAGAATGCACCTTGCATACTTTAACACATATTTATGATCTCAGGATTAGTTCCAAGTAATAAGTGACATCAAAGACTTTATCATCAGATAAAGGAAGTCAGGCATCTGGATAAGATCTCCTGAGGCCTTGTAAGTCTGCCACTAAAGGAAAGTACTATGCAGATCAGAGCCCTGTTCATTAATGGGGCTTTACATTCTATTTTTATTTATTCAAACATAGGAGAAAGGGAGAAAAAATACAAATTTTTTTTAAATGGAGCAGGGGAGGTATACCTATCCCATATCTCAGGCAGCAAAGATACAACAGCTTATAGTAGCCATCTAAGAGCTTACCAAGTCAGAGACTTTTTTTTTTTTAATAGGAGCTTTCTAGCATCCACCCCACATTGAAACCATCTACTCTACAAAAGTCACCTAACACACCACACTGGCCCTCAGAAACTGTCCTGCCTCTATTTCTCTTTTGTATTTTTACAGTTGGTTTTATTTTTTTTAAAGTATTCTGAAAGTACAAGTACTGGGAAGAACAGAAAAGTTCTACAGCCCTGAGACCACCTCCGTGATGCTCTCTACGGGAGGCCAAGCCACATCTCACTTTACAATCTGTAAACGAGCAACTGGGGGCAACGCCAAATACTCTTATAAAAAGAAGGGCTATGGCCGCTGCTGCTGTAATGCTGAGTTCCAGTCTCACACGTTCTGGATTAACTCTCCTCATGGGCAACCTCTGCTGGAACCGCATGGGATTACTGACAGAATGGATGGTCAATTATTCTAGGATTTTAAGGTCTCTCTCTTCAGAGCCTGAACAGGTATAACACACTAGTGTAGACGCAGCCTTTTTACTTAGAAAAAAAAGGCAAATAATCACAGAGATATCTTTGGAGATGGTCTGGTTCAACCCCTTCAAAGGAGAGCTAATTTCTATGTTAACGGAGGCCTCTCAGGGACATGTATCTAGCTAACTTCTGAATATCACCAATGGTAGAGATCACATAAGCTTGCTAGGAAACCTGCTCTAAGGTTTGACCCTTTCCATTGTAAAGAATCTTTCCTTTCCAATTATAATCAGAATTTCCTTTGTTTCACCTTGTATCCTCTGTCCCTCATCATTTTGTGGTGTACCTCTGTAACGAGTCTGGTGATCTCCCAGTAGGTAGCTTAACCAGCAGTAAGATTCCTCTCTGGCCTTCTCAGACAAAGTGTGAACCAACCCATCTCTCTCACTTGTCATTTTGTTCCATTTGTGGCTAAATTTTTTTTCTCAGAGCCATCAGCTATGAAATTTCAAGTGACACCATGTGTTTCAGTCCATCAAAAGCAACTAGAAGACAGACAACATCTTCCCCCATTTTCCTCACCCCTATTTCTTATTACTCTATGTTCCTTATTACTTACTGCTGTTTATGGCTACTCATTGCTAGGTGCCTTGCAGAGAAGGTTGCTCTCAGTTTAGTTTGAAATCTGTAGCATAGTCTGATCCTCATGTGATTAGCAGCATCAGGACATGGCTATTCTTACATATAATAGATGTTGATCCAACCTTAGAAAGTGTTCTTTGACTGACAGCAGGTTTGAGCAACTCCTTCCCTCTGACCGGTTCATAATGCTGACATCCCTTTGACAGTTCAATCACATGGATCTCTTTCCACGCAAGGAAGGAGACTGTCACAACTCCATAGAGAAAACCAAGTACTTCATTGCCACCACTGAACACATGTGGAAGGAAACTGAATGCTAGGTGATGCATGGTAGTAGTCGCAGTATTCATTTGAATTATACATACCTCTTTTAATATATCAGTTATATCTGTACAGTCACAGTCCCTGGAAGTATTCAAAAAACGTGTGGAGGTGGTGCTTAGGGACATGGTTTAGAGGTGGACCAGGCAGTTAGGTTAACAGGTTGGATCTCAGAGGTCCCTTCCAACCTTAACAATTCTATGATTCTATCAATTAATACAACAGTAAATTACCAGTTTCCCATTAGTTTTTTTTCACATTTCCAATGGGGGGGTGTGCCTTAACATACATACATTTACCACCAACTCTACTTAACCAGTATATCACTTGCAAATATGGATCCTAGAAATAACATTGTTTTCTGGGATATTTATGCTGTGTTGCAGTGGGTTGTGTTGGTCTTTTATATTTCGGACTCATATATAAAGATTAAAATTCCATTCTTCAGATGGAAGAAATAAGACCTAATACACATCTACAAAGTATAAAGCTACAGAACAAAGTTTTCATAGGGTCTAGCAGTAAGTCAAGTGGTTACAAAAGTAAAGGTTAAGATCCCCAGCTGCTGCAAATGTGCACAGCATCATCATCACTGAGAGAATTATACTGATTTCTACCACCAGATCAGTCTTTAGTTGAATGCATGCTACAGGTTTTATTTCTGCCCTTCAGTTTCATTGGTTTATTTGTACTAATGTGAGGGAGACAACTACAGAAACAATATCAGTTTGTATTTAAAGAGTCAGTTCTGCGTTTTCCCAAGTATTTATCGCCTTATCACAGACACAGCTGTAGTGGAGAGCGAAGGAGTATGTGGCAAGCTTAGTATTCATTAAGCAAAAGAAAGATATCGTTGTTATTCAACCCAGAGCAGCATTGCAGTTTGGAAACCCCATGAAGATACAGTCAGAAGCACAGGAAGCTTGTAGGCTCACCTACTGCACATAAAATCAATCCTAAATTATCCAGAAAGATGTACGTACACTAAGAATGGAAATATGGAGGGAGTTGTGCAGGAATGCAATCTCAAAGTTGCACAGGGACTATATAACAGTCATGCTTAGAAACAACCACTAAACTACAAATTTGTACAAATCTGAATCCCTCTACCGAACCCTGTGCTCAATGTATACCTGCCTGTCCCCACCAGCTGACCTTCAACATGGAGTAAGCTTGTCCTACAAGACAGCACATTAAGGACCTGTTGAAGTAGAGAGTATTAACATTACAGTAGTTACATGTTATCCTGCAGCGAGTAACTATTATTGTTATAGTCAATTAATAGACAGAAACACACATCTATTTAAAAACACACCTGGATTGTGTGTTTTGTAAAGGAAAACCTAACATTTGCACTGTTTTACATAGGTTCATCAGGTTTAGCGTGAGGTGCTGGGGCTGACTGACAACACACCACTTCAAGGTGTTACTTACATACACACTGTTCAAATGTACATGTGTCCATGTCCAAAGCTTTAGTCAAAAAAAGTCATCTGGGGGGATGAGGCACTGGTGCTGTGGGAGGCCCAGGGGTCAGACAGTACACTGCTGCTTCTGGTTGCATGGGCCAGAAGCCACAGGGTAGGGCTGGCGGGGCTGCAGGGGGGATCCAGCACCACCCTGGGCCAGTTCACAGCTGGTTCTAGGCAGCTCCGAAACCACAGTTAAACAGGCTGTAAACATTAGTGCCCAGGGGCAGTCAGAGAAGTGGCAGCTGCTGGGGCAGAGACACCCTGGAGGGGACCACGGGCAGCTCATGCCAGGGCAGGGACCCTCTGATGGACCACAGAGACACTGGTGTGAAACACTTCACCTTCCCTGGCCCGGGGCATGACGCAATCTGCAGTTCAGCACAAACTGGCTTTGCAGATGGCTCAGCTGCAGACATCAGTGGGGTGGAAGAGAGAAACCAAAGACACAGTCCCCGAGGAAACCTGGCAGGATGAAAACTACACACAAGCAGCAAACCTGAGGAAGACAACCTACTGGTGAGATGATAGATTTGTTACTAAAAGAAGAACTGGGAATAAAAAAAATAAGGAATTAGTGGAGAAGTGAAGAAAAGTGGATCAGAACAGCAGAAGACAGTATTAAAGTACGATAGAAAGGGGAATACTGATGCAACTGCAACAAGCTGTTCATTATCAGATGCAAAAGCTGCTTTTAAATGACTGGGATGATCTGAGAAAGGCACACCACTGCTCCTTTTTCAGATGCAAATGAGTCATTTTTCCAAAGCTCTTGCCCACCATTTTCATGCCAGCTGCTGCAATACTGAAAATGCAGAGATGCTCCTGTGCTTTCTGTAGGACACAGGTCCCTAGCAGGAGAGGTGTCTGGCCGGTGGCTGGCTGCCGTTACCGGCCTGTGCCTAGCACCATCTAGTGAGCCTCGGCCGGCCTCTCCCAGCCATCAGCTTCTCCTTCCGGAGGAAGACGGTACAAAGACAGCACTAAAAATACTTGGTAATCTTCAGCCCACAGAAACATTTGGGGAGCTGTCCTCTGAAGCCTGAATTTACAGGCAGCAGGAAGACCTGTTCCAGATGACTTCTGAGGATGCAGATCTTCCCTTCTTTCAAACATATGCCTTATCTGGGATAAGGAGCAGGGCAGGTGTGTGGGTTATGACAGCAGCATGGCTATCAAGATGTTCCTTAGATGTTAAAAATTCTGGCTTATCTCTAGTAAGCTAGTTTGAGTGGTTCTCCTTTTATTAATATTATTGGTTAATTGGATTGGTGATTAAATATTTATTCTATTATCATAACATGATAATTATTTTACTCCTTAGAAATAAATGCATATTCTTCTTTCTAATCAAGACGAAAACTGGTTCATAAGATACTTACAGTAACCAGCATTGCCCTGGGAAACATGAATTATTTTGCCTCTTAGACAGTTGTTGCAAGAACAGAATCAGAAAATACTGTATTATTATGGTAATAATTATCAATACAATTACAATGTACTTCAGTCTACAGCACTTTATGAAGTTAGGTGCGTATGAGCCACATTTCACTGAGATACAAATTGACTTAAAGAAAAGCTTCATTATTAGTCAACTTTAAACGAGAAAACAGCTTTCAGATCTTTCAACTCTTCACTCTGGGCTCCTAATAATCTTCTAATAATAAAAGTCAGAGTCAAGAGGAGGAAAGGTAAAACTCAGCAAGTAGACATAAAGACAGAATGCAATATTTGTTTAATGAGATCTGTTAACCGGAGAATAATCAGAGGAAGATTATTGGTGTTACTGGGGTTCTACCTTTCTATGTTGCTTTCTGATAATAAACTTGTTGCTATATTTCCATCTGTTTGTCTTCCATTCCCTCCTGTCCTCTTTGAAACATCATACATTCAGTGGGAAGTGTGAAGACCTTAGGGGCACCTGGAGTTTTGCATGAATACTCTATCTTCTTTGAGAATGAAGTGAAAAATGAAAAAGTGAGCAAAACGATCCAATCTCTGTTTCTGCACACATTCACATTGATGCAATAAATCCTGTACACAAATTCTTTACAGTGCCACTTATAACAGGATCTTTGGGGAAGCCCCACCAAAGTCCTTACAGGTGTTTTATATTAGGCCACCAGGTATTTGAGCAGAATTTCTATGTATTTTCAGCTTAAAAGGAAAAAAATGCCTAAATTTATATTGTCCTTCTAAATCAAGAAAGAGCTAACAGTCTTCATATTGTTCACATATTTGTATTTTAGAATAATTGACACTTCCTTGACAAAGGAGGAACTGTTTTAGAAAAGCATTACAGAGGCCGCATCTAATCTCAAGTCCTAACCTTGTACCAGTATGTGTACTTTAAAAAGCAGTTTGAAAAGGAACATAGTACAGTAACAAACTAGAAATGGCTCAATAAAACAATATTTCAAGGTCTCATGTCAGATTTCACATTTGTGTTTTCAAGAAATAAGGTGGCTGGAGTGCACCTTTATCAAGCAGTTTGTAGATATTTGAGCATAATGAATTTGATGCTTATAAAAGCAGGAGACTCGGTGCTATCAAAGCCGCAGAATAATATTCCTCAGCAAGTTTGCCTTTCCAGTCCCTGTCAATGACTGAAGAAAAGCTCCTGCACCCTTCCTTTGGCATTTTCATTTTATTTATATTTTGGTACATTCAAAACTTTTCACATTCATTCTTATGAGCAATATTGATTCATAAGAATGGCTACTGAACAGACATTTTCAGAATGTAACAGTGATTCATTTAATTAAGGGAAATTAACTCATTTTGTGATAACATTAATTTCAGCTTGAAAAAAATTAGTCGTCCTTCTAGCTGGGTTTATGTACTCACACTACCCATCTGTCTTTAGTGCTTTCATTCAGGGCAGCAGTGGTATAATAAAAAAACTCAAGGAGCAAATTAAGGTTTGCAAATGTTTAAAGTAGTATTCAGTACTAAGAGATCAGTAATAATCTATAGGTAGAATTTGATGGTTTGTGGGTAAATGAGTATAAATGATATAATAGTAAGGAAGTTTTTACTGTTTGCTAAGAGAAAATAAGGCTAATTTCAAGAGTTCTCTTTCAAATAAATACTCATCACTTATATTTGCAGATGTCGTACTCATTAATTGCTTAACACAGTCTGACAACATAAATTTAGGTGAAGAAAAATTAAATAGAAAACTTGTCCCCAAGGAAATCAACTGAAATATGCAATGGACTTCAGGGAAGCCAGGGTTTAATTTAAAACCTACCAGACATAGTTTTATCTAAGTGATACATAGAATTTTAACTTTCTTTCATGCAGGCACCATTCTGCCAGTTTTCCCCTGAAGGAAAACATTAATCCCTGCCACCAGGCCTGTCCCTCATGCAGTTTTCTCCACAAAAAAAATGGAGTAAATTGTGTATTAAAGTAATTCAGCTCTGCCTAACAGGAATGTTTCTTCCAGTTAAGAACCAATTACCTGCTAAGACCCTTGAGGCTATCTGGAATTGTAACAGATTTAGGTGCCGAATCATAACTTACACGTTTTCTACCAGTGTTTCTCTATTTTCTTCAGTTTGTGGACACTTAACAGTGTTTAACTGGAATAGCAGACCCCACATTAAGCAAGTTTAAGTCATTCAAAGGATTGAAAACCAGGGTACTTGCTGAACACCAGAGTTTAGGCAACTAGCCTTGAGTAAAATCTGTAGAACTAGCTGAGAAGCAGAATTTCCACATGCTGGAGGAATTGCTTTAAATATAGTTTCCTTTAAATATAGTTTCAAATCAAATGAACCTGTTTTCCTCTTCCAGAGACAAAGGAATTTGGAAAAAAAAATACATTTCTAAGAGTAGCTTACTTTTTACAGCTTCCAGCATTCCTTCACAAGAGTAGAACTCCTGAGAATTCGTGACCTCCATGAATCTTGCCAACAAGACAGCAAATTTCAAGTGACATTGAACAAACCTACAACTAAACTTTCAAGTTAGCTTTGATTTATAACTGAGTTAAACACCTAATGTTCCTTAATTAGTGCCTGAAGGGAATTAAGTACCACAAAATGGAATTCCTATAATTTCCTTAGTAAGTAACATGAAGCCTAAAATAGCTAATAGGAAAACCTGGGAAGGGTGTAGCTAAGACTAAGTCCCTCTGTGGTGGTGTGGCAACTAACTGAGGATTACAGGGGGATTCCTGGGTTAGGTAAGAATCACAGCTACAGCTACTCTGACTCCCAGGAGGCACTATCACCACTTTTCAGAAAAATGGAGCAGGAGTTTTTATTTAAAGTTTAAGGGGTTTAAAGCATAAAACCTAGAAGCTAACATAATTAATCCACTAGGTCAGGATTTTAAGCACTCAAGAACAGTTTTTTCAATAACTGTTTGTGTATATATTTTAATTGACTCTTGGAGAAGAGACTAGGACTTTCTCAGTTCCCTGCTCAAGACCCAAGAGGCTGCCTGAAAAGGCAGATGTCTTCTTTCCCTGAAGTAAGAGGTATTAGATTTTTTTGATACACAAACCCAACCTCACCACACAGGCTAAAAGCTCTTCCTTAGAACAGGACGCTTTCCTAAGGATGAGAATTGCTGAGAGGAGACACAACCTGGTTTTCTCCCTTTAACTCTGAAGCTTTTGAATTAAGAAATGTATCGCAAACATTATCCATATGATCAGATTTGAATAGAAGTAGTTTTGTGTAGAAATGAATACAATCAGCACATCAAGTGAACTTTCAGGACATCTAATGTATTGATACACTTAGTAGACAGGTAAGCATCCAGTTTAGAGATCTTAAACAAGATGAAACAAGTGTCAAGCTGTTCAGGCCTACCAAAAAGACACAACTTTTAGCCACGCACAGAAGCAAAACTGTGGATATCTTTATAAATTTATTAAATAAAAGTAGGTTAAATTCACAGGACTTAACCTGTAAGTATTGAAAAGTTCCCTCTTGGGTAGCTTGAGAGTTTAGCATGTTAAGTCCTTACAAGGGTCCATATTTATATCTGGCATGACATCTGACTCTTTGATCTTGTGAGATGTTAATCCTCCCTGGTCTCAGTCATATCATTTAAACAGTTGTATGATTGTCTCCATGATAATAATGGATGCTGAAAAAAACCCTTTATCTTGAAGAGTAAAATGATTGCCTAGGGCTTCCAAGAGTTGGACTTAAAAAAGGACAAGAGAACATCTAGCTAGAGTAAATATGGCAGAGAAATGTAATTGCTGTATTACAACATAAGTCCTGCAAAATAAAGACAGATGGATAAATGGTCTAACCCACTCAGTCATCCCACCCATCCTGAGTATGAGTAAAAGGGCAAGTGCTACCAAATCACTTCCTCATTCCTCATGATATTGTATTTATCAAGTGTATTTTAAATGTAGATGTGGGTGTTCTCTATATATGTTAGGGACAAGAAAACTGACTGAGTAATAGGCCAACCTAGCAGAAATATGTTTGTTATGAGCATCACCATTTAAAAATATATTGATGAGAACTGAAATTCAACATCATATAAACAAATACAGCTATGTTCTACAGCCATATCTCAGCTTGGTTCTGAGGCTGGATTTCAAGGTATGGTGTGTGTTATATAAAACATTGTTACACACAAGAGAGATATACTGCCTATATAGAACTAAAGAATTTAAGCTGAATTAATGTTTTAACAGTCTAATTGTCCAAGTTATCTAATTGAAACAGTAATTCATATTAACTATACAGGTAAAATCATTACACAGAACACCTCTTCCTATAGTCCTCCCTTTTATCTGGCATTATGATCATTCTCCCAGTGTTGTTCTCCTAAGGTTGATAGTTGCAGTCTTCTTCAAGCAGGAGTCAGGGTGGTGGTTATGATGAGTTGTCAGACTTCCTTTGTCAGTTATGATGATTTGAAGTCTTTAGAATAGAATATTTTAATTGGAAGGGACCTACAACGATCATCTAGTCCAACTGCCTGACCACTTCAGGGCTGATCAAAAGTTAAAGCATATTAAGGGCACTGTCCAATTGCCTGTGGAACACTAACAGGCACAGGGCATCAACCACCCCTCTAGGAGGCCTGTTCCAGTGTTTACCCTTGTGGTAAAGTAGTGCTTCCTACTGTCAAGTCTGAACCTTACCTCCCCTCCCTTTGTCAGGACAATGTTCATAGTGGGTGGGGGTTCCTTCCTTTTCTCTCTTGGGGTCCACTTGGAGTTATATTTACATGTTTTCTTATTGTAGTTTGCCTCCTTATCACTTGTTCCCTGTTGAAGTCTGAAAGTTGCCTCCCCCAGCCTCAGCTAATATCAAGGATTGTTTCTTGCAAGGCAGTGCCTCCCCAGACCTTTACCATTCTTGCTGTTCACAAAGCTTCAGCTCATACAAATATGAAGCAATAGTCACTTTGCCACCAGATGAGTGTTAAAATCAGCTGAAATCATGCCAAGACAAACCCAGGCATGTTCTGGCACCCTGCAATGTCAGCTCAGTCCAAGCCTCTTACTGGTTATGGCAAAAATCGTACTTCCTGAGCTACACAGCATCCTTGTTTACTGGCTTGTACGCATACACTTCTGACAATTTTTATGATCAGCATTTTATTTACTCATAAAGATGAAATATCTGATTAGGAGTTTCACATGGTATGCAGTCTCCAAGTTGAGAAAATGGTCCCTCTTGCTCAGTAGGCACATCCATGCCAGACTGAGACACTATTTTATCTCCAGTCCACAGCTGGAGGACACTGTGTAATAAACTGGATGTGCAGAAAAGTGAGTGCAGATATTGAGTGTCAATAAAGAATATGCAAGATTGAAAATCAAAAGTAAATAAGATGGAAACACACATAATTGATGTCTGCAAACTGAAAATGCTTTTCAGTTTAAGATCTATCTCTGCAAGGAATTTCTACTCAAGAGCAAGGAAGCAGACATACTTGCTGGTAAGTGAACAAGAATGTAAATTCCATTCACCATAGGACTAAACCAAATTCTTCTATCTTATATGAGAGCCTAAGGATAGCTCAGGTCTTTCTGCAGCTGACTCAGGTGATATAGCCCTGTCTGTGCCAACTTACTGTATGTATTGCGTTAGATCCTACTCATCAGGCAGGAAGATGGATATGTTCATATATATTGATTTCCCAATCAGTATACTCATCCTGAATAATGGATAAGATATTAAAACTAGAAACAAATGAGCTGTGCGTATGTTATTTCCACAAATTTCCACTTCCGCTGTATCCGTAACAAGGAAGTTAAAGAAGTGAACATTTGTACTTTCTAGTGAGCTGTCTCTTACCTTCTTAAATTAAAAAAAGTGTGTTTTTATTCTGTTTGAGTATTAAGATCACAACTGTCAATGCTTTAAAGGCAGACCCAAGTTTCCAACAGATCTGGCAGGGTGCTGGGAGAACCGGCAGCTCCCTAGACTGGGGACCAGCAGTGTCAGGGACTCCCCAGGGCAGCAGGGCAGGGCAGGCTGGGGGGCAGCCCAGGCCTCAGGCACATTCCTGGGGATGGGGACAGTCTGGGACATCAGCCAGCAGGTGGGGGTCAGGATCCAGACCCAGGAGGCCAGGCGCTCGCATGGCTATGGCACTGCGGGAGCTGCAGCTCAGGTGGGGGCCAAAGAGTAGAGGCTGTGAGCTGGCCCCAAGCCCAGGCTCTGGGAGGGGCTGTGCTGCGAGGGCCCTGACAGCCTCTCTTTTGTCAGTAATCCTTCTTCATAATCTCCACACCGGTATTTTCCTCACAGGTCGTCGAGGGGATAGGGACAGGGGAGAAAGAAGTCAGTAAAACTCCCAGCTGTTTGAAACATCTGTTAGAGCCTCCCTGGCAGTGCTCCACAGCCGAGGTGAACTCCCTTCGCAGAGCTCTACAGAGACAGCATTTGGTGACTGATGTTTGCAGCTCACGTAAACCTACTCCAAGGCCACAGAGCTCTCGAGAGCCTCCTTTGCTTACATCAGTAAACTGCCCAAATGAACTCAAAACAACTAATCTGTCCATATGCATCTGAATTAGCATTTGTAGGACTCCGGCCAGAGCACAGCAATAATTCTCATCCTGTAAGTGGAACTGTTACAAGTAGCTGCTCATAAAGAACACGTTTCAATTTTCAAGCTGTGTCAATTGGACACAGACCACAAAGCACATCTTTCTTTTGCTCATTTAGCTGCCAAATGGAGTGTGTCTATTTGCAGATATAGAGTACACTTTTCACACATCCACTAACACACAGTAAAAGTAGGATAATTGTACAAACCTACCTGCTAGCAAAATCAGAATGTAAATACAGAGAGGAGGAGAATTAATTTGAGGGAATCACTTAAAAGAGGCATTGAAAGATTATTTGCACTAGTCATCGTACTTTGCCTCTGCATTTCTAGGAATGCATTAGTAAGCTCTTTTTTGTTTTGTTCATGCTCAAGTCCTGCACCCTCAGTATCTAATAAAATTAACGAGGTAATTATCTGGCAAGAAAAGGTAACTCAATAGCTTATTCATTAAGAGCATTCTAATAAATAGTCACAGCTTGGACTTAGTTCAGCACAAACACAAACTGTATTTATTTTAAAGACAATCAAGAAACCCCAAAAGAAAATGCCTTTAAGAAATTCAAACCAAATGCGTTAGTCCTAAACTCCACCACAAAATTCAAAGAGAGCTTCAAAGATTATTTTTTTAAATTCAACTTCAAGTGTGTAACAGTGTGAAGTGATGAATTTTCTATAAGCACATTTAGAAGATGGTAAGGAAAATATGAAATTGCAATAGGGTTAGTCAAAAGCTTTGGAAAAAAGTAGCATGCAGCAATTAAGCTAAAAAAATGGCAGATTAAGGTATTCAAAAGCTACAAAAGGACTCTACTGCAAAGTGTGGTTTGGATTTTTAATGTCCTCCACTATCCTGGCAGTCAGTTCCACAGTTCTGGTGTAATCATTACCCTAACTGCTTGCCCAGAAAGGGAGCTGAGCCTTCATCCCTGGAGATGGAGACAACATTCCGCAACTGGACAAAGCTCTGAGCAACCTGCTCTAGCTCAGCCTTCTCTGTGCAGGGCAGGTGGACCTCCAGAGGTCCCTGGCAACCTCAAGCTATTCTAGCATTAGGAAATATGTCAAAAGAGGTAAGACAGAAAACTTCAGTGTTTCGTACCAATCCAAGCGAACCCTTAGGGAGCACAGAAGTAATGCACGGATGAAATCAGTGAGAGAGACAATGCAGAAACTAAGTCTTAAACAGCATGGAATTACAACCATTACTTTGTTTTACTGTTATCTTCACATTTTTTATTTAGTCCTCTCTGTTATTTTTTCTGGCCAACAGATATAAGTCTTTAACATCTCTTTAAAATACACAGTGGATTCCAGACAGGAGTGGCTAACTATGCTAGGATTCTTGTGTCACAGAGGTTCACTAAGACTAAACGAAACAAAGGACAAACTCGAAACAATTTTATTGCACAAAACCAAAATCACACAACAGAAACCAATGAGAAACAAGGATAAACTGAAATCAGTCAACACTCCAGTAACATTTCACACATAACAGGTTCAAGGTGTCAGTCGGGCAGGGTGATGTTACCGCACAGCAATGATGATCCCCAGCGCGCACACACTCACTCACAAGGGGGAAACTCTCTCCCTCCCGCGGGCACCCAGAGGACGGAATCGCTCACCCGGGGGCGGGGGGGGTGGGTGTGTGAGGGCTCACGCAAGGACACCCAGAAGACATCACTCACCCGAAGGAGGCGAGGGCACTCAGCCCCGGGCAGTCTCCTCAGGCGCCGCCCCAGCCCGAGGGGAGCGTTCCCAACACAGACCCGCTGCTCTCACAGGACCACGCCAAGGCCCTGCTCCGGCGTCGCCCCATTTATACCCGGGGCGGAGCTGCGCTCCAGTCCTCATTGGCCATGATCCAGAAGCGTCTCCGAGCGCAGGCGCCTCATTGGCTGCGGGCCCCGCCTGGCGCCCGAGAGGCCCCGCCCCTCCCGCTCCCCCCGCCGAGGGCTGCGCGTGCCCGGGGGCAGGGCGGAGCACAAAAGGCGCGAAAATGCGGGGCGAAAAGCCGGTGATCGCCGTGTCAAAGCCCCGCTCTTCATGGCGGGCAGTGTACCTGTCACATCTTGAGCCCGGCAAATCTATGAATGAGGGGTATATGACAGACAACCATAGAGTCATGAGTGGCTTGGTAAAGGTAGGTAGGTATTTGCTGTCTCTTCCCGAACAAACACACCATCATTTGAAGTCAGACAGGCTTAAAATAAACAAAAGGAGGTGATTTTTAACAAAACAGGTAGTGTATTTGTAGAACTCATTACCAAAGGATGTTGTGAATGTTAAAAGTTTACATGGATTGGACAAGCTCATCCACTAAGGATTACGAAATGGAGAGAAGCCTCCTGTCTCTGGAGCGGTCTGGGAGCTGAAAACGGCTGGAGCTTCCAGGACTGTGACCGGGAGGAACGCACATTCGCTTCCTCCGCTCTTACACTTTTCCCTGGACATCTGCTTGTGGCCAGCAGAGGAAACAGGGTACCAGAACAGTCACTGTTACGAAAAACCCATTAAAAACTCACTCTAAAAATTTTACTCGCTTAACATTGAGGTATTGAATATAACAAGTCTGAGTGCAAGGGAGCACGCTTTTATATAACAGAAACTAAGAGACAAAATTCAGACATGTATGCACTAGGATCCACAGTAGACTTTTGCATCAGTGTTCATGAGCCAGCACAGTGCACCTGACCAAAGCTTCCCTATATATTTGTTTCAGGACAAGAAACAGTTCCTTAGATACTGACCTCCAGCTTTAAACAATTGTAAGGGAGTTGAAGTTAATATAAACTATATTTTACCTGTCCCATCACTGTACAGAATTTATGTCTCTTAATTCTTACTAGTACTTTTCTTTAAATTTCTTTAGGCTTAGTGCAATAAAATTTGCCCTTTCATATCCATTGCCTTCTGACTGCATTCATTGAAATCAAGGAAGCCCAACTGGTTGCAGTGATTCCCCATCTTCATTAAATATCACCCGCCCCCAAGAGTAGTTCATAATTAAAAATAACCCAAAGAAAATAATGAAATCATCCCTGTGGTTGGCTGTCAATCTATGTTTTTCTAACCAAATATCTCTGGGGCTGATACTCACTTTTAACTACTGAGTACCAACAAGCATATTCACTATTTTGGGAAAATAAAAGAAACGTAGTGGGGGAGAAGTGCTACAAAATATACAGAATAAGTCTGGATGCCTTAGCTAACAGTCTTAAAGCTGCAAGAACCCAAGGAAATTAATTCAGACTGAAAATGCTCTTCTTAAGTCACCTGGTATTTTTTTCTCCAATGACTTAAGAACAGAGGGCCAGCCTCAATCCAAAATTTCTTTCTTTTCCAAGTTTGATTCAGCCCCACAGTACAATTTGTGTCATTTTTCCTGATTAATTATAGGCATTCTGCAATGGAAGGATGAGCTTTGATCTGCTTTCAGGACATCTACATCTTTCGTATGGTCGCTCTTACACAAAATGTAAATCGATGTTATGCAAGATAGGTTATGGTAGTTATGATTATTGTAATTGGTTACAAAATGTGAAAAGAGGAAAGCGGGAGTGGGAATTAGAAACTAGAGCAAGATGGAGAATCTCAGCTTCTAATGTTATAGGATACAGAATGTGCACTTGGCTTGTAAAAACCTCCAGATGCCTGTCAATGAAAAGTGAAAACAGGAAACAGAAAATCTGGGAGATCTTAACGACAGATGCAAAGGGAATGAATTTTGAAGACCGAAAGTCTTCAAAACCAAGTCATTCTGAAAATTTTGGCCAGCATGTCCAAAGTTCCTGAACAGAGCATGGGGAGATATATATCCTATAAATAAAAGTAAGAAAGTTTTCATAACCTTTAAGGAACGCAAAGTGTATTCAGATCTGGAAATCCAGTCAAAATGCAAGGAATAGTTTCTCCTTCCTCAAAACACCTTTCATACAGACAGATTTCAAGATTAGAGAAGATCATTAAATCATGCTGCCTTACACCCCCTCATACAGTAAGTCGTAAACTTTCAAGTAGACTTGTTCCTGCCCCAGGCTTTAAACCAGTATGCTTTAAAAGCAGTCTTAAAGTATTTTATACTTGAAGCAAACACTTAGTGTTTATGAATATTTTGGCATCAAGGAAGAGGGAGGAAGCTATTCCGACCCTTTTATTTAAGAAACAACTTTGGGGTTTAAATTGGAAGCTTTGTCATCTTACATCCTCTATGTAACCTCTGGAGAGAAAAGACTTCACCATTGACTATGGTGGAGCTCAGGGAAATAAGCTGTCTAGCTTAGCTGCGAGTCAAGGGGTGAATGAAGGCCTTCCCATTGACAGCATTTTTGTAACTAACCTAATCATTAACAATTTAATAACAATTAGATAAACTGCCAATGGGCATACTTTGCAAAGTCTATTTTATCTTTTCCAATTTTCCTGATGTGGATTATCTATGAAAATGGCTAAAACCAGAAAACCTAGAATGACTGCTTATTTGTTTATTTAGATAACTTTGGCTCCTGGAGCTTGATTCTTGGTCAGGTGATGGATCTGTGGGGAGTAGAAGAGTTGCATGCTCAGCTCAAGTCATAAATGTCGTGAAAGCAATGAAAATCCTTCGGAGTTAGATTGAATACTGCAATTCAGAAGACACAGCGGATGTAAATCACATTCATTGCCAATCCAAATGTTTTCTCAGTTAGCTAGACTTACTCATAGGGAATTTTATTCCTTTTAACAAAAACTGCTACTTAACTGAACTTCCAGTATGAGAATAGGAAGTGGTAAACTACAATATATAAATATAAATAGAAAGATCCACACTAGGGTTTCTCAGCAAGAATGTTAAAGAGCAGGTTTGCCAAATTTTCTTGAACATATCTTTTTGGTTCAAAGAACTCAGTTAATTTATATCTGGTGTACAGGACTTGCTTGATCTACACCTAACTGACATTCCTTGGGTGGAGTCAATCATTTAGAACATTGCTGGAAGCCCAACACGAACCAGTTTCTATCACTGCTGACACTGCAGCCTCTCAAACAATCCATAACATAAAGAATAGCTGCCATCATGAGTTCCTTGAGTGGCCTGCCATTATGTCACCTTTCCCATATGTATTTTTAATTTTTACTATTACTATATGCCTAGTCACATTTCCAAAACATCACATCACCAGAAACATCAGAACGATAAAGATATAAAAGTTTTTTAAAATGTACCATGAAGTAGATGTTAATCTCAGGTAAGAGAACACAAGGTCCAACTAACATCGCATATTTAGGGAATTGATTAAGTACATAGACAACTGTGTCAATTAGAAGATGGAAGCTAATGGACCTTAACCTTAATGGACCTTAGTTGCTTTTGGTGTCTTATGTTACATTTTTTCCATGCCACATAAGGAGTTTACCAGGCAACTTTCCATCTGTCCCAGGCCATCGCCTGACACAGAAGTCTCCAACAAAGGCACTTCAAGTCCTGATTCACTACTAGGCAGGTGGTGACATTTTGTCATCCCAAATTCCACCATCTTCAGGAGGATACAAGCGTGAACTTACATGCTTTTTCTGAATCAGGTTGCTTTCATGTGTCAGGAACTTTAAGTATAATTTAAGTCAGATTTCTCAATGTGGATTTAATAGCGGTTATGGGGGAGGAAGAAAAACCCTCATACGCTTCTTTGAAAATGGAGTCTGTTAGAAAAGACTCTAAATCAAAGTGTCTGACACATCCTGCCATACATGTGAAATAATCATCTGCCAGAATGCATTAGTGGAGTGATGAATTATGTACCAGTGCCTTCACTGCAGCTAACATTAGAGTCTGATTCTTACTCTAGTTTCCTATATTTTTTTTGTTACTTCAAGAAAAGAAACAAAGCCCCTGCTTTTGCCTCCCCCACAAAACCCCACAGTCAAACAAATAAGATGATTTTACAGCTGAGTCTCGTTTTTTCACATTTCTTTTAGGAGTTCTCATTTCAATCCTAGATTGGTGTTTTGATTTTAGATACTAAAACAACTTTTAATTGTAGCTATCTGTACTGAAAGCATTAATTAGTGAGAACAGTGTAGGAAAATGTGTGAAGGCAGTCAAAGTGCCTTTATTTTTAAAATAAATACAGATGAACACATTTGTATGTCAGCTTGTTTCCTTCTCTAAAACCCCTGGGTTTTTATTGTGAAGTAATTGTGAAACAATTCCATCAAATGGATTTCACAAAAGGCATCTCAATGGAGAGGCCAGTAAATACGTTTATTCCAGGTCTTTGTTCCATGGCAGAGCTTAAAGGCTGAAACTGAGGGCAGGACCCCACTTAGACTCTATCCACTGTATAAACAAATGTAAAGGGAAAGTGCTTCCCCGAAGAGCTAATAAAACAAGTTAGGAAAGGAGATAGCAAGAGATGCCCAAAGCCACATGGAAAATTGGTAGTAGACTAACGGATTAGAAGCCCATTTTTCTTGCTATCCCTGTCAGACTTTTTCTAGTCTCATGAACAGAAGATTGTATGGTCATAAAGGTGACTGCAGTAGCCTGATTTTGGCACTGGCAGTGTCTGTGCTTTCTGTGATGGAAACGGACACCCCTTCAAATAACCCTGTTGTCTGGGCAAGCATTTACACTACACACACGCGCACTGTGTCAGCCTCAACATACAGCTGTTTTGTCACATTAAAACATAAAAAGTGGGTGCAAATGTGTACAGAAGCGCTTGACTATAAATTGGAGTTCCAGCTCCCGTCATCCTAGTGACACAAATAATGCATCTTTCTCTCTGCTGTTATCCCAGACACCTATTGTGTAGACGTGCAAAAAAGTGAATAATCTCCCTGTTGCTGCTGAGTCACTGTCAGTGTAACACTTGCCTACGTATTTAATGAATCACAATAATGTGACATGACGGCAGCACTAGTAGGAGAGCAGAATGTGCTGGGGATAACTGGAGGTGTATGTGGGGAAATAACGCTCCTGGGCATATTCTTGAAGTGAATATTTCAACTCTGACATACCTAGGAAAGGACAGTTTATCAGACCAAAGAAAAGTCATCCATCTGTTCGTCTGGGGACAGCTGTGGACAGAAATGCAGAAGCAAATTAGGGATAAATACTTCTGATCCAAACTGCAGGTTACACCTGTCTTTTGCAGCATGGAAAAGGAAGGAGTGAGAGGGAAAACAAGGCAGCCCATCAAAGCCATCCTGCTGAATTAGACATTGCTGGAGAATATGCCCCAGGAGAGAGTACCGTCTTTATGAAACAGACTGCGTGACCCGACTATTCTTTGCAGGTTCTAATTTTTGCTAAAAATACATTATATAGACTTCTGTGAAGGAACAGGAAAAGGACACGTTTGGATGAGCAGCTTGCCATCCAAATATACTGGGCATATTGCAGTGAACTGGCTGTTTCTGTCAGTTGGTGTCAGGCCTGCGTGAGAGGGTTTGCGTTGGCTTCTTAGGCAAGAAAGTCTTGTCACCATCATGCACTGTGACTTATTTGGTTTGTCCTGCAAAAAGGGACTGTTTTCTCTGCAACTTCTAAGCTGTATTATAGCTCTGAAATGCAGAAGAAAAGATTAAAGAAGCTATTAATGGAAAAAGTACCTGTATATTCTGCTTTTGCTACTCTCACTGAGAATAACAGTGTCTTCTCAAAATCACCTGGCCAATTTTCACTAGTTTCCCACAAATTAATGATATTTGATATCTTTCTTTGTTTCCAAACATCCAGAGTCAGATTATAAGGTGAAAAAGTAGCTTTCTTTTTTTTTAAAAAAAGGGGTTTCTTGAAAGAAAACTTGAACTCGTAAGCCAGAATAACTTGAAAAACTCAAAGTAGAAGGTATATTCATTTTAAAATCTCCTGATGACATTGTTTTCATATAAATGTATATGATAATAGTCCAGTGCTCAAACAGGGCCACTTTGCAATATTTATTTGGCCCAAAAGAAAAAAAGTGGAAGCATTCTGCTGGGAGCTCACTCAGGCAATCCTGGATTCTGGACTGAACTTGAAACTCAGTCCTGTATGTGACATTAACACAGTCATTTTACAATTATTTAAACAGGAATGAGAAAAATACCCAGCTGAACTGTGGGTTTCCAATGTTGCAGTGACCACCTATCTAGTGGAATTTTTCCCAGGTGGTCTTGTAAGCTTTATTGGCTAAGCTGCATTAACATGTAAATCGGGAAATACTTAGCGGTAGTAAATGAAATGTGGGGAGATGTAAATGCATCATTTTTTGTGATTCAAACTATTTGTTATCGCAGGTATAAAGTCTGAAAACGCTAAAATAGCCCATATATTTTCCTCTGACAGTCTTGGATTAGTAGAATGACATTCACAACAAGGACATTTTTACTGCTGAACATTAACTTCATGGATTTGGTTGTTTGCAGTACAGGTATTTTTAACAAAACAAAACAGCAAACAAGGCCGTAACTTGGATGCTGTACGACCAGAGGGTATGCTAGATAGGAAAGAAACAGCAGACAGATGGCACGTAAAGGAGAGCTAACCTATTAAGCGCATTAATCTGTATTTATATAGCTTGCCCAGAATTAGTAGTAACAAGATGAGGCAACTTAAACAATTTTGCTTTACCATATACTTCTTTAGATAACCAATATTCATATTCCATATAATGTCTCATATTGGCACTGCCATATCAACAGTCTATTAGCATGTGAGGACAGTGCCTTGCTCCCTTTAAATAACCAAAAAACATTCATCTCCACCACCCCCAGTAATCCTAAATTCATAGCTTGGAAGTATTCCTGTTTCTGCAGTGGTCTGTCCCTTTGCAGTACAGGTCTCACATTCTCAGCTTATTTTTCCAAACCTGACTTTTTTTAAAAAGAAATATTTTAACACTACCACTCTCAAATGCCTTGAATTTATAAGGCAGCAAAAGAGCACTGTGTACAAATACAAGTTTTGTACAATCCTGGATACAATGATGCTTCAGAGCTGTCCTCCACTCAGGAGGTCTAGGCTCATTCTCTTTTCAGACAACAGATGTTGCAAAGCTCAGACTCCTGGTAGGCTGCTGGTATAGCCAGACAGGGACTGACAACAAGACAATACATAATAAGTGCACCACAGAGCATTATAAATTACCATTAACAGCAGTTCCAACCAGAGGTGACAAGTGTCCCAAGCCTACCTATACACATTACAAGCTTAACATTTATTTTTGAAGTTAAGATAGCTAAAGCTTTGTCTAGCTGCAAGATCCAACACTTCCACCTTAGTTTGGCATCTGCTGATCCGGTAGTTATATACAATAGGATTGTCACATCAAACTGATTTTATATGCTTTGCCTTTCTGACAGTCATCTTCCCCAAACCCTTCTCCAAAATTCAGTGTAAGCAGAGATGTGAAGTCTCACAGCTGGGGAGCAAGACTCACATGCCAGGCTTGTGCGACGCTTGATAACAACTGCAGCACCAGATCTCCGCTCAGTCTGTGCCGGGGCTTAACCCTGGCCGGCAACTAAGCATCACACAGCCGCTCACTCCCTGCTCCCCTCCTGGGATGGGGAGGAACTGGAAGGGTAAAAGTGAGAGAAACTCATGGGTTGAGATAAAAACAGTTTGATAATTACAAAGAAATAATAATATTTTTTTCAAAAGTCAGGAAAGGGAGGAGGGAGGAAAATAAAACCCAAGAAAAACAAGTGATGCAAATGAAACCAATTGCTCACCACCAGCCAACCGATGCCCAGCCAGTCCCCGAGCAGCACCCCCCCCCCAACGTGCCCCCCAGTGTTATTGCTGAGCATGACATCATACGGTATGGCATAGCCCTTTGGTCAGTTGGGGTCAGCCGTCCTGGCTGTGTTCCCTCCTAACTTGTTGTGCAGCCCCAGCCTCCTCGCTGGTGGGGCAGTCTGAGGAGCAGAAAAGGCCTTGACTCTGTGCAAGCACTGCTCAGCAGTAACTAAAACATCAGTGTGTTATCAACACTATTTTCAGCACAAATCTGAAACATAGGCCCATACAAACTACTACGAGGAAATTTAACCGTATCCCAGCCAAAAACAGTACAGTCTGTGACCCCCACATTGCAGTTACAACTAGATCCATGCTCTGCTGAGCAGCTGTGTCTGCCATATGACATTGCTCCTGGGGGGAAAGCTGGTCGTCAACAACTGGGAAGGAGGAGTGCGGCTTTTCAGATCTTTTGGGCAGCTGAGCCCATTAGAAGACACGTGCCCTAGTTTCTACCATGTCATGTGCCATTCTCCCCTTTTCACATAGTTTGACATATCAAGATTAGATCTTGAGAGAGAGGAACTTGAGGAGAGGAGAGCTGAGTTTAACTGTCAATTAAAGCTGGTCTATAACTTTGTGCTCTGACCATAAGTCTGCTGGCTGCCACATTAGCAGGCATTTTGGCCCAGTTAAAGCCATCTCAGCCCATTATTAAGCAGAGAGAACCATCTTGCTCTGTCCCAGTTATTGGTTATTAGACCTTCTTGTTCTGCAGAAGTACAGGCCACTTTTAGATAATTTGTTTTCTTTTGCAGGGAGCAGTGTAACAACTCCTAGGTTTGCCAGGAATATATAGCTTTGGAAGAACACTGAGGGTCTTCACCTTTTGATAAACTGAACTGCTGGGAGCTGTCAAACACGAGTACGATGAAGTTAGAAGATTAGGAGAAGTTTATTAGATTTTAGTATAAAACTTGGCCTATCTTGATGAAGAAAAGTTGTTGGCAGAATAGGCAGCAGTTGAAATATATCAAGTGAAAATTATACCTTTACTGTATTTGACAAAAAAAAATCTGTCTTTTTGTTTTAAAGTCTTAGAACTGTTTCTGGAATTTTAAACTGCACAAAAAGATTTTTTTCCCTTTTATTAAAAAAAGTTATTTATATATATTGAGGATATAAAAACATGTTTCTTTTTAAGTGGCTTTCATGTGTAAATATACAAAATGCAGGTCAAAAAAGCCATTAAAGGAAAAGAAAATCTCACGTCTAGCTCTAGTGTAAAGAAATAAAAGTAAGTTAATTGATAATTAATGGGAGAACCTGGAAACAGCTATTTCAAATGGAAAGTAGCTCATAATGTTTTCTCTGTGATTCATTTTATGATTCTCATGTGTTTGATATTGCTTTTTTACATTTTACCTAATCGAGTAATACTGAATAGTTTTGTGCAATCGCAGTACCTTAGACTCTGCTACAAATCCTAGATAAGCAGACAGTGAAATTAATATGAATTATTTAAGAGTTAGAAACTTGGGATTGAACTCCTACTGTCAGAAGAAAGGTAGATAATTTACAAAATTATATAGTATGTGCCTGCAGTGGGTTTATCTGAGCATGTTACTAACTGCTTGTATAGCTGCTTGAAGGAAAATCTACCATAATCCTGTGCACATAGAGTTAGACTAAGCAACATATACCGGATCCTAATATGTCACCTATGTTGGGAAGTCACAACCATAACTCCTATAACAAAGCAGGAGGTGATGGTCACAGTAATACCCTTGGAGCTGCTTCAAGGCTTGCTGAAATTAGGGAAAGAAGCTCCACCAGCTTCATGAGATTTGATTTCAAGTGACTGGGTTTAAAGAGCAGATTGGACTGAACAGCTGAAATGATAAATCATCACAATATGATATTTAATCATTGTATGATTATTTAATTGCCAGTCCTATAATCACTACATGTATACTATGGTGATCAAAGCTAATCTGTATCTGTTCAGCCAGTGATATTTTTCACATTAAAATTCAAGAGCATCTATACCTTATATCAAAAAATCCAGTTAACTTGAGAGTGCATTACAGCACTGCAAAATATGAAAACCCAAAGTTGTGTAAAAAAGCATTTGAGTGCAATAGACAATGCTTGTGTTCGCTGTCAGTCATCTGAGTGACACAAAACCCTGTTTGAAATACAGTGTTCTAGCCCACCACCAAGGTTAATACGTACATTCACGCCTCACCAGATTTCTACGTGACTGCCTCTACATACTAAATGATAGGCCCTTTGCATTTTCCAGGCATTGCAATCAGTCACTTCCAGCTCTGCATCTGGCCTCTGTTTTGCAAGCCTGGTCATTCTTGACTATTAGCTGTACAGTGTTTTTATTAATCATACCGGCTATCAACTTCTTAGGTCAAAATCACATTGATAACTATGGCAACAAATTACGATTATTACAGAGACCCAAGAGAGAAAACCCCATCTCAGAAAGGTTGTAAGATAAAGTTAATCAAACTTTAATGACCTTCATATTCAGTTGTTGCCATTTAATTGTTTGGGGGCTGATCCTTATTCCTTTGCCCAATGTCTTCCTGCTACTCACACACACTTCAACCTTTATGTTTTTTTCCACCTTCCATCACCGCATAATTTCTTTATTATATGGTTGGTTTGGTTTTTTGCTGGCCCATACTAGTTATCTTTACGGAAGAGCGAGGATTACTGTTTTTAAAGGATCAGATTACAATCCCAGCAGCTGTTTCCTGAGCCCTGCCTAAGTCCCTTTTTATCATTTGTTCATAGTGGCTCCAAAGTTCAGAGAAGCCATGAGTGTTTTTGATCTGGCACTACTGTTTGCATGGATAAAAAATTCTTGCCTGTGAACAGAATTATTTAGAAAATTAATATGAAAGGGACACATTCTAAACAAATTCAGATGTTATTTGGGGACAATATTTTAGGCCACCAGGTATATTTTCTGAATTGTAATCATAGCTGAATGCAGCCTTTTACAAGTAAGTCACAACTAAGTGAAATGCTCTACTTAAGAAAATTAGAAAAGAATATAGCTGAATTCTACTGCCTAACTCATTAATAAAACTGTCACTGGACTATTTGTGGACATGGGTAAGGCTGGGATGAAATAATTCTGTCAGTTTTTATTCAGCTAAACGTTCTTTAACACAAGCACTCCCAGAGTTTCAATCGGCAGTAGAGACAAGTGTGATCTCAAAGTCTGTGTGCAGGCCAGCAACCAGAAAATCCGGTGGGCCAGTACTGATTCTAACTCTTGGCAGGTAAATTGCCTGTGATTGCGTTAATGGCCACTAATTCAAAAGAGCTATTTCCTCACTCCCCTGGGGTAAATCAGTTAAAAATTAGGAAGAGTGATTAGTTTGTATTTTATGTGAAGAGTGCTTTGACTGCAAAAATATTCTGTAAGTCATGGGATTGTTTAATATGAAAGGAATCACAAGCAGATTTGAATAAATCAGACTCTATGTAACCAAACTTTTGGTGTCTAAGAAATGTAAACCCTTGAAAATACAAAAAAAGGCATTTCTGTACTTTGGCAGTTGTAAGATGGAGTACTGAAAGAAAAAACTGGTAATATGATCAGTCAAGGAAAAGTTAGGAAATAAAAGAAAATGTGTGAAGACACTGCATTAATTAGACACCATCACAAACCAATAAATTATTGGAGAGATTATAGGCCTACAGATCTTTTTATTTCAGAAAAGCTTTTTTAATATTTATGCGGTATAAAACCTATTCAGGTGTTTTTGATAGTGCACATTCGATCATGATCAAAATCACCCTAAAGTCAGTTTAGAGGCAATTTCAGGTTTTGAGGGTTTTACTTTTCCACTAGGTGTGATTTTTGCATTTCTTAGCTGAAAACAGTCTCATCAGTTTCCAGTTAATTTCACTCTCCATTTCTCCTGCACCATTCACATCGACATGGTTTCTGCTTGGCAAATACTGCAATGAAGTATCAATTTTTAAGCTATTATTGCGGAATATTCACAGAAAGCACATTTTGAATTAATAAGCGCTAGCGTTTATTTTAGAAATGTGATTCTGGAAGTTATATTATAATATGCAACCAAGGAAAATAAAACCAGGCATTCAAGTAATGTAAAGTGCCAGGAAATCATGAGCTTATCCTAAAAATAATGTATTGTTTGAAATACATCAATATTTAAATATTGGTTACCTGTATTTGCCCCTCACTTTCTAAAAAAGGTCTTTGAGTCCCACATTTTCGTACTGTTTCAGAGTCATATGGGGTATATATACACATTTTTAAAATAATATTAAAAAGTTATAGTCTAAAATAATAACTTGTATCCATGAGCTTATATTTTAAAAATGGCAAATGGTGGGCCTTGCAACACTTATCAGATCTCTGTGTATAGTTTTAAAGGGTCTCTGAGCTTCTCACAAACAAAATGGAACAAGAATCATTCTGTAACTAATTTGCTGTAATTTATTTGTATATATTTTTATAAACAGACCAAAAGGTTCTCAGGCCTGTTCCTACTGCTAAACTGAGTATGAGAAACTGCCTCTAATTCCCTCCTGACATGAATTATTGGAGACTTTCTCCCCATTGCAGCATTAATACATCTCCATTTGTGTCACTACCTACCACCTATATAACCATGTCTGTAGATTTTTTTTTAGAATACAAGGCTTATTCCCCACTGTAAAGTAAAGCCTCGTAACTCAGCCGTAATAAAAACGGAAGAAACCCAGACGATTACAAAGTATCCCCAATTCACTCTTTTAGATAAAATCTCATATTATTTCTCTTTCAGTGCAGTATTTTCTTTGTAGTCATATTTCAACTAATGCTATCCATATCTTTCCTTGGAAAAAAAAAAAAAAAAAGTCTGACAGCCAAGGAATAAAGACAGTTAGAAAGAAAAGGAGCCGTTAAGATATAAGGACAAAAAGGAAAGATTTCCAAAGCCTTTTCTAAAGGAAGTAAAAACAAAGTTAGAAAATTTAGAGCCTCACCCCTTTCTTCTTTTGCACCTCATTAAACCTACCAGGTACCCAAATCCTATATCCACCTAAATGCAAGAGGTGTGCTTCCAACTAACTTGGAAGACAAGTTTCAAATACTAAACTTTTCTGATGCAAAAAGTTTGCAGACACATTATCATCTTAAATCTAATAAACAGTGCATGTTTGAGTCTAACCGTAGCTTAAGTGATTCGAACAGTCACGGTAAGTTTGGTGCCATGGATTCCAGACTCCAGTCCCAGGACAAATCAATATGGGATGGTGATATTTCCCCTAACGCTCTCCCATCTTCCAACTTTTTCCATCTCTAGGACCTTCCTAAGCCAGGTGTGTATTCCACAGAACACAACAAATCTGTCTTCCCTGAACTTGTCCAGTTTGCTTGAGCCTGTGAATACCTTTGAATACTTTCACAGGTATTCACCTGTTGCATGATGCATCACCTCCTTTGGTTTGTGCTGAAGCAGGCTCCTACTAGCTTCATTTGACTCCCCCCCAGATTTTGTGTTGTTACAGACAGTGAGTAATCATTCCCTACCCACCTTCTCCATGCCGCTCACAATTCTGCAGTTCTGCGTTGTACAGCCCTCACTCAGCTCTTTTCCCGGCTGAAGAGGCTTTATTTACTGATTCCCTCTGCCTGGTACGGAAGCCAGTCCATACCTTTCACCTTTCTCTTTGAGGTTGCACATTTCTGGACCACCCTTCTTAAAAAAGGTACAACAGATTTGAAAAAGGTTGAAAGAATATTTAAGGTGTGGATAAACCATGTATTTTTATAGCAGCAAAATGTCCAGAGACTGTCATTGGATACATAAGATTCAGATTTTTTTTCTCCCGTTCTTCGCTTCACATTGATTTCCAGTGGATTTTTTTTTTACCATTTTACCCGTCCCTTAGTCTCATATTATTTTCAGCCTGCCCTTGTTCTTATTGCTTTGAATAGCTTACTAATACTGGGAAACTTCTTCATCGCATTCCTGTTTCCAGTTCTTTTTATGATTTTGTTGAACTGCGCAGGTCATAGCAGAGCTCCCTGAGGAACCCCACCAGTGATTTCCTTCCGTTATGAAAGCTCAGCATTTATTCCTTCCTTTAGATTTCAGAAAAATAGTGATTATGTTATTTTAATAACACTCCAATTATACTCCATAACCTAGAGCTTGAGCAACCAGGTCTGATTCAGATTGCCTGTTTGGGGCCCTTTACTGAATTCTTGTAGCTCTTCCTAGCTGACCCCACACACTTCCAGCATCAGGCACATGGCCTTTCCTTCCTTCCTCGGTTTAATCTGTAATTTTATTTCCTTGGGACAGCACCAACAGGAAAGTACATGTTCTATACCACAGCCAGCAAAAACCTACGAAATGTATTTTGGAATATACTTTCATATAAGCTAAAAGTCAGGCAATGTCTGAAAACATAATGTGAACAATGTCAGCTTCTTTATGGCAAGCTCTCTGGCAGTGGTGGGAATAACTGAATGCCAGGCTTTCACTGCTGTAAATAAAGTAAGCAGCAGGTAACTACTACAAAATTATACTATATTTTTCAGCATTCTGTTGATAAATCTTGTTCTTTCTCCTTGTAGTTGTCCAGTCTTTATTAAGCAAGGCATAATTGTAATTGTACTTCTGTTTTCCTGCTGATCTTTATTTTTAACTTTGAAAGAAATAAGCAAAACTAAAATACATTGTTATCCTGCTAGAATGCAATTTTCTGTTGCTACGGGCAACAAAGCTCTGTTTACCTAATGGGTTGTTTTGCTACAGAGGGGAAAAATATCTCCTGGGGATTAATACAGATAGTGCCCCGTACTGTCACATGTCTTATGACGAAGAGAAGCAGAGAAGCTTCCAGAGGGTTAACAACTTCAGTTACCAGAAAGGGTTAATTTGTTCTTCATCCTCTTCTTCCTGTCTTCCATTTCCTCGGAATGAGCACATACGTGTTACTTCTTGTACTGCGGCACGTTGTGTCACAATGCTGAGTTGTCACAGAAGGTTTTACTGACTGGTGTATTTTCCTATTATACTGTTTCTCTAAGAAGGATCATAATGAGGACAGAGAATGGCACAATATTAATTCATTTGCATTATAACAATGGGAATGAGAACAGAAAAGCACATTGTCTTCCCATTGCCTTGACAATGTGATGGGTAGAAGGAGGCCAAAAATAGCCTGAAATGTCCCGTGACAATCCGCTGAGCAGAATGAGCGACAAGAAATTATGCATTATACTTCATACTGCTCCTGAAAGCCAGCAACGGCAGTGTTGCAAAGAGGTGACATACCAACCATTTGCTCTTAGGCTATGGTTATGTGACTGAGTGTGACTTATAGCAGCTTAGCAAGTTATCTCTTCACAGCTGTGCTGCCTATCTGGCCTTTTGTACATGCTTTTAGCTCTCTCATTTACGAAGCAGGATGTGTTTAGACTTTCTGACAGCTACATAAACTAACTTGTTTTGCCCCACCACCAGAAGGAATTGGGAGCAAGCACTGAGTCAGCCGTGGCATTTCAGCTGATAAGGGGCAACAGCTTCAATCACTAAGATTTCCTTTGCTCGGCTACCAGCAAAATCACAGCTAATGTCAACAACTATATTGGTTTTATCTTTTACAATCACTGAAACAGCCATAGACAAAGGGGCTTGCTGCCATTTTAGTCACCAAATAGGTAAATCTAGATCTTTCTAGTAACTTGATTTTGTAGCTAAAGCCTGTAGTCTGTAATTCCAGGAGGAGGTTTCCAGCTATGTAACCTATGTAGAGGGCAGGTGTGCAAAGGTATAGAAGAAGAAGAAGTTACCTGGCACATCTGAGGGTTCTTTCAAACCAGGGAACTATAGCTCAGGCTGCACTAACTTGTACCTTAACACAGCCATGAAAGTCTGGTGTCCTATTGGACGTATAGTCTATGTAAGCAATTAAAATATGCTGTAACATTCTATAGACTGATAAATTATTTTAATTTTAGAATTTGCTTTTTTTCAGTGCAGGAAAATGTATTTGTGGTATTGCTGTGCTTTCAATAAATTTTCTGGATGGACTTTCATTTTTTTATCACCACCACTTCTTTGCTCAGGACTCCCTGATGCCTTGTTTTCTGAAGACTATTAAAACTATCATCTGTTTATTTTTCACAGTAGTCATGTGATAGAATTCTCATTATTGTTGTTGTATTTATAATCATTAATATTTCTCTACACAGAGTTAATGATTAACTGGCTAGTACAGAAAACAGAATGGAGGAAATCAATATTAAATCAGAGGAGTAAAATAACCTGAGTGGCTCACAAAACCTGCAAAGGAAAGCAAACAAAACTCAGATGACATGATGATGAATGCAGTGTAATGGCAGATAATAGAAGAAATGGCTTATAGCTCTCTCCCCATACACTCCTGTTTGCAGTATTAAAATGCTCTGGCATTGCCTCTTGAAACTAGAGGGTGCTTCTGCTACAAAGGACAGTGTTCTCAGTGCTATACTGAAATAGGTACTTAGTAGTGGTCAGTTAGCTGAAAACCAAGCAGCTCCTCTAACCTCTTAAAAGGAATGGTAATTTCTGTCCTCAGACCAGATCAGCTCCTAAAATACATCCAAGCAGTTCTGATTCTGTTCAAATTATACTTCAAATTATACTCAAGGTCAAGGTGCTGGAAACTGAGAGAACAAATAATCCAGGTCTACACAAGCCAAATCTCTCCTCTTTGTCTTACTCCCCTGTCCCAAAATCAGGGACTGCAAGGAGTACAACCACCAGCAGACTACAAGAATGCTACACCATCTTGGTATTTTCTCAATATTGGAAGAATTCACAAACAGCTATATGTTTCCAGATGTATGTAGGAACAAAGTAGGCTGGAACATGTCATCAATTAAAAATGTCCTCCTTTTCTAGAACCAAAAATACAGCAATTCACACTTACACACATCTCACTGTCCCAACAACTCAAGACACAAAAATACTCTGTCATAGTATAATTAAAACCATTTAAAAATATTTAACAAGCTGAAGTGTAAGCAGTATGAGTACATGAAAAAAGGTTATTTTTTAAAAGTTTATCAGACTTTCAGGGCAGAAGAAGGCAACCATGGAAGGATAAAAGTTTTCAGCAAAATCAATATGCGTAACCAACCCCTTCCCACAGGGTTATCACCTGTGAGAAAATGTTGCATCACAGCTTTCAAGTTACTTTTTAGAAATTTAGTCCTTTTGTGGCTGTTGATAAAGTGAGAAAGATTATAATTCTTTAGACTTTCAAGAGTCCCTGCAATAGGTAGGTACTATTGCTTAAGATACTGTCCTGGTTTTGGCTGGGATAAAGTTAATTTTCTTCCTAGTAGCTGGTATAGTGCTGTGGTTTGGATTTAGGATGAGAATAATGTTGATAACACACTGATGTTTTAGTTGTTGCTAAGTAGTGCTTACACCAGTCAAGGGCTTTTCAGCTTCCCATGCTCTGCTGACTGAGACTCCTGGGGGTGCACAAGAAGTTGGGAAGGGACACAGCCCGGACAGCTGACCCCAACTGACCAAAGGGATATCCCACACCATATGACATCATGCTCAGCATATAAAGCTGGGGGAAGAAGGAGGAAGGGGGGGACTTTCAGAGTGATGGCATTTGTCTTCCCAAGTAACCGTTATGCGTGATGGAACCCTGTTTTCCTGGGGATGGCTGAACACCTGCCTGCTGGTGGGAAGCAGTGAATGAATTCCTTGTTTTGCTTTGCTTGCACGTGCGGCTTTTGCTTTACCTATTAAACTGTCTTTCTCTCAACCCACGAGTTTTCTCACTTTTACTCTTCTGATTCTCTCCCCCATCCCACCGAGGGGGAGTGAGCGAGCGGCTGTGTGGGGCTTAGTTGCTGGCTGGGGTTAAACCATGACAAACGCAATGCTGTAAACATGGATGTTCTGATCATAGAAGTCGTTTCCTGTCACGGAAAACTGTACTCATTGATTTTCACCAAGGCTGGCTTGAGAACCAAGGCCTTTTTTGAAAGGAAACAGTATGGTTAAATTGCTTAGACTTTTTAAAACTTAGGCAGAAGAGTACTTTTTTCTGTTAGACTTAACATTATGTATCGGCCTCTACAGCGGTATAAACAGAAGATGCCCATAAGCATTCCAGCAACTCCAGACCATGCTAGGCATTCTGGGCATCCATTTTGGTTTAATCTCCATTTGCTTCATGATACCAGCAGCACATAACTACTCTTCCAAACAAGTACTGCCCTTAAACTTTTCAGATGCCAGAGAACAAGAAAAGTTAGTCATACATATTGAAAACTAAATCTGTCGGGAATGATGTGGGGTTTTTTTTGGTTTTTTTTTTTTTTTTTCAGAAGAAGCATTTTATTATCTCTTATTATCTCAGAAGTAACAAAATGAATTAGCAGCCTAAATCTGTTCGCTTCCAGTGAGTCTTCGGAGTGTGTGTCGTCAGGACACTGCTGCCCACTGCCAAGCGCAGCAGGTACAGAACTAGGTGCTCCAAGGGCTCGCTGCCAATATAGAGAGTTGCTGGATTTGCCTCTTAACCCTACCTCACAACCCTATCAACTCCACGCGTGTTATATGGATGCAGGAATTTTTTGTAGGTCCTCACTGTAGTACATGATTCTTTAGTACATCACATGTTTACTCTAAGGCTTTTGCATAGAAGGAATTCAAAGCTGTTTCACTGCATACACTAAATATGAGACTTGTGATTCTTGCTTCACAAAAATCCCAGAAACTCACTGAAGTTTTGACAATTCAGCTGTGTAATGTCTGTTCCTTACGTCCCTGTGTATGCTTCTTACACCTTTAGTACAGAGGATGACTCACCACCCAAATACGGCCGGAGTGAGAAAAACGGTTACAGCCAGGGGACAAAACCCAGGTTTTCACCCTGTCCAGCTGCAGGGCTGTTCTGTGCTCACATGGTACCAACAGCTACTTGGCAGGGCTTTTAATGTGGCACGTGGCTGTGCCAGGCATAACAGACCCGTATAGCAATGACCCGTATAGCACTGTCTGTGTCAGGGACCTGAGTGCAGACACCATCTCTGCACCCTCTCCCCCTGCCAGAGGTTTGGTTGCTGGTGTTGGAGGTCAGCCCTGACATGGTGCAGCCGTGGAACCTTGCTGACTTGTTTAAGAATGAGTTCCTTTTGCCCTTTGCTCAGGAGCTGCATTTAAGCTCAGGCCCTTGACTGGTCCTTGCCTGAGCTATACTGCAAACATGCCTTGGACTTGCTGAGCCCACAGGCTTGACTTCCCAGCCAGGCCTTGGAATTGCCTCATTGCTATGGAGTTGTCTGGTCATCTGGACTCCAGGCTGAGCCCGGCTGCCATCCCCAGCCTGCCCAGCTCACCTCGCTCAGGGGCAGTGGGACTGGCCTTGGTCGGTGAGGCCACTGCCCTCCCAGCAAAGACAGCAAGTCCCCATCCCTTGCTGCTCCTTGGCAGTCTGGCCCCTCCCACATTCTCTTCAAATCTACAAAAAAAAAAAAAAAAGTAAGAAAAAAATAAGAATAGGAAAAATCTTTTAAAATTACTCACTGAGCCATCTGTATTGGAGATAACAGGGACCTGAAATTAGGACTGAGGTCCTGCTGTGCTATACTATTTGTCCAACGTAGCAAATAACTTCATAAAAATGAGTGGTTTAAATCCTCTTTAGTTTCTATCTATCTGCCCCATGATGACTTATTAGCTAATGCTTGGAGGTCATGGAGTGTGTTTGAGATAAAGTGACACCTTCTGGAAAATTTCCCCAAATTATCAGGAGCAGCTAAAAAAATAATATATATATATATATATATTTAAGCTTTTCATTAAGCTTTTTTTTTTAGAAAGAGAGAGTGACTTTGACTTTTCCTCTGTATCTTGAAAGTATTAATGACGTATCAGAGGTCTTGCTATGAAGTGATAAAATGAAGTTATCAGTTTAAATACTCTGAAGCATTTCTAGACTCAACATTGACTTAGAAAGTGAAAGCTGAATCTCTGTTCCAAATCTAACCCAACAAAATATTACTTTTTCCCCACAAAAGTCAAAAGGAAGGTTATGGTGAGCAGTATAGCATGAGTGTACATGTATGCAGATATGAACTTTTCCTCATTAAGGAGCGATCATATATTTTATGTATTCATTTGTGCTACTTTCTAACATAAAAGTTAGCACTCGTATAGCTGATTTTGTTGTAACTATTTATCTCATCATGAACTTAATTCTGAGGATGAGAATCTTTTTGCCAGGATCAAAGAGAGGACTTGTTCTCTACACTGACTATAGAAGAAAGCTATGGAAATTAAGTTTCTGACTGTCAGATGGTTACATATAGTTTTAGGTTCATCTAGAATCTCCACAGATACTTTGAATTATTCTCACAGCTTATGTTTTAACATTCATATTCTATTGATGATGTTGTTGTTGTTATTATTATTGTTATTATTATTATTATTACAACCAATCAAATACAGCTCACAGTGAAAAAAATTAGTCACATCAGTCTGAAAAATCAATGGTTTAAAATCTTTTTTGAAAGGCACCTCTAGTAGAGACAGACAGTTGCACTAAATCACATCTTGTACATAAGCAAAAAAATAAAATTTGTTGAAAAATACTAGTAAAACCTGCCAAATAAATCATTCCAAAGTTAAGAGACATCACAATTAGTTATTTTTGTAGCTTTAATTTGATCCTTTAATGTATGTACATTATTTACAGTCTGTAACAAAAGGGAATCATAGCTCTTCCAATAGGATTCCTGGGCATTCAGGGTACCAAATGAACAATAAGAAGTTATTCAATACTTTGCTTTATGCTTGTACCAGTTATTCCTAATGCCTTAAATTGTGTACAATTTTAACACACCTCCAACAAAAGAACGTTTCATTTCTTTGATGTTCTGACCTCTTGAGTGCATAATAAATGCTAAGTGATTCATTTCACCACATTTCTCAAGGCACAAAAGAGCCGAAGTACAGACATCTTTTCATTTTCTTTTTTTTTCTTTTCAATTCAGTTAGTTTACACATAGGTATGTGAGGAACAGACTATACCAGACTGTATGAGACTATACACATTTTAGTTCACAGGTCTGTATATGTGCCATGGCAACATCCCACCTCTGTATGACAGGGACACACCCCAGTCCTATGCAATGCCTTTCAAATAAAACTTGGTAGAGGTCCTAGGTGGGAACAGTGGATGCTCACAGTGTCAAAACTGCAGGTCACGCATTACATTGTGGTGGCTAAGTCCTAGTCTTGCCAAAGAGATCTAAATCCTACAAGGGCCCTGTCATACCTCTCGGTGAGATGGCCAGGCTCAGTAAATCACGCGTGCAGAGGGTTAGGTACCTAAGCAAAGGAAGCCAGAGACCGATCGAACAGAGACAGACCTTAAGCAGCAAGTGGGAAATGGAGAAGAGAGTAGCCTAAGACCTGACCCCAAAGATAGGTGCATTGGTACATTGGTCAAGAAGCCACCATCTATTCCATTTTTCTGATCATAAGAAAATGCCCGCAACACTGGGGAGCCGATCAGTCGACAAGTAGGCCTTGTTCAAGGGTCAAATAAGGCATCTGTAAAGCATAGAATAACGTCCCCTATTTTACTGCCTATGTGGGATGGCAGACTGCTCTTACTCTCCGTCACTCACCTGGGGCAATGACTAACTCATAGCAAAAGGGACCACACTGCTCATTAGTATAATGAGGAATGTCAGCAGAGCTTCTTCACATGTCCTTTTTTATTATTATTTTTTATTTTTTTTTTACCTTGACCTGGATGAAGAAGCTTCAAAGACTTGTTTGGCAAAAATCCTTCAGCCCAGTGAAGCTCAGCCAGGCACAGAAGTAAGTGAACTGAGAAATAAATTTATTACTATGATCAGTGGTGCAGTGATTTCCAATTCAAGGATTAAGCATGCCTCCCTGCAGTTTGTATGGAGGGAACAGAGTCTGTCTAGCTGACAAGGAGTTTGGCATTTTCAGGAACTTGGACTAAGATGGATTCCTTTCTAATTGCTGAGAGAAACGACAGTGAATATTTATGCTTTGTCGCAGCATGACTGGTGGGTTTGAAAAGGAATTGATGTTCATTCTTTGACCCAAAGATCTGCTAGGACGCAAGCCCTGAACACAGCATTATACACCAAAAATGTGTACCTCTGTGCCTCAGGCAGACTATACTTTCTTTCAACTCTTTTTTTTTTTTCTCTCCCTGGAACAGATGGGTTTAGCTCTTTATCTTCCCACAAGAGTATCTGCATTTGGATACTTGAATTTGGACCACTTACAGGCCTGCAGTTCAGATACTCATCCCTGTAAATGGTAAATTTAAAGAGGCAAAGGAGGAAGAAGCATGGTAAAGTCAGCATCTTCCCATGATCCACGGGCTCTCTGAGAGACGACCAGAGGGAGGCCAGATGACCTGCAGAACATGCATGCCACTGCTTCTCATCCACAAGGCAGGGACATGAAGTGGGAGAGTTTTCCATTCATTTAGGGGAACTATGGTCTTTGTATCTAATCACATCTTTGCAAACAGATCTTGGCGTTTCCACTCAGTAATAATGACTCCAAGCAGCTGTGCCTCAGCAGTTGCACACTATGGATCACTGCACACCTATAGCATCCAGCCAGAGTTTGGAATAGATATCCTACCTTCCCTCTTAATTCTGAGCAAATGTAGCAACACCATTAGGTTGATTTTTGCTAATTAGTTACCAAACTTCTAGGGTTCTTGCTACCTTTTGGTGTTTGATAGGAGGTTTTAAAAAAAGAAAGACTGTCAGGACATTCCTTCTTTGCAGCAGTATGCAAGTTAGTAGACTAGTTAGTAGCTAGTTGTTAGTAGACTAACCCAATATTTTACAGGCCATTTATAACTTTCAATGCACAGGGTGTTGGGGGTTTTTTTGTAATTAAAAAGTATTTTTTAAAATTGCCATTTATCATAATCATGGCTTTCATATAAAAGAACTATCCTCAGCACAGAAGATACAACCTAATGCATGTTTATCATATTCAGATTAATTTAAACTACTGACAGTTCTGTTCCTTAATTTGCTTTTTGTTTTATGTCTGATGAGGATAATACATATTCTGGAGTTATCCATAAAAATTAGTGGCTTTCTTCAGATACATTGTGGAGATTTATTAGGATCCCTCTCTACAAATATATTTTTTCTCTCATATATTTATATATCAATAGATAACGGTATATAAAACTATGTTCATATCTTTATTTATAATTGATGCATACACAAATATAAGTCTGTGTATGTATAACATTTTTCTTGAATAAGCATCTTGAAATTTACGTAATGTGTTGTCCATGTTATATATTTCTTTTCCTTCGAGAAAGGCGATGTGTGATATTCCTTAGATCAAGTAGAATGAGGGAGAATCTTACGGCATCATTTTATGGCAGCTGTTGTTCACCTCACTTCTGAAAAATTGTGAAGGTGATGATTATAGCATGAATGTAACTCCCTTCCCTTCCTCTTTCATAGGCTGCTACAGTGCTAATACCTCACGAGCATATTCTTTCACATTAAGGTTACTAATTAGTCTAAAATCCCCCAATTTAGGTAAAAACTGTAAAAGTACTGACTTCATGTTGCTTTCCTCATCGTCCAACATCCATTTGTTCGGAGTACTGTACGGAAAGGCAAAAGATTCTTCTTTGCCCAGTACAAGAAATTTTGACTTCTGGTAGCTTTGCAGTTTAAAGAGAGGGATAAAGTTTTGTATTTCAGAGCATTATAAGATGTTCAACCTATAGAAGATGGGAAAGAAGCAGATTTTTTTGTACCTCCTTTATTTACCAAGCAATGCCTATTCCTATGGAGCTAGTATGTTCTTCCATTGATGGGTAGGTGCGCTGAGCTTGCACGGCCGTTGCTACTTCCCAAGGCAATTTTTGGTCCAGCACTCCATTTACGACACTGTTGAATCTAACCGGTGACAGTTTTGAAAACTCAAATTGTGAACTGTGGATATTAAACCAGATTCTTTTTTTTCAAATGAAAGAAAGATAATGTTTGGTGCATCTTGTATACTCTTCACTATATAATTTTTTTTTTTCCAAATAGACTATGCAGAATTCTACAGCCCTTCTTAAAAATAAGGTTGGTTTCATAAGCACTGGATTACCGCTTTGCTTTCCTAAGATACAGATGCTGATTCAAGGAGTAAATCGCACACCACAGGTGGCAGTTCTTCAGCTACTATTTCTGTCCCTTCAGGATTTTGGGGTGAATGCCATCCAATCCTGGAAATTTGTCACTCTTCCTTGTACCCATTTCTTCCAAAATCTCTTATACTGACAATTCTATTAGGAACAGTTCTTCAGCTCATCCTATGAGGAATGCGTATGAACCTTGTTTAGGAAACTCTAACTCCTGTTTAATGAACAGCACATAAAATAAATGTGATTTAGCTGTTTTCCTTATCCTCCTTGAATGCTTCTTTTATGTTTATCATCTATCAGCCATGTGAATTCTGTAGCAGGTTTCCTTCTTCTGATGTATGTGAAAATTTTCATTATTAGTTTTCATGCCTCTAGCAAGTTTCTCCTTAAAATATTTTTTTTCTTTTTTTCCTATTCTAGCTTATCTCCTTGCAGTTTTGTATTTAACTTGACATTTTATCCTTTTCTGTGCTTTTGTTTTACAAAGTCTCCCTTTTTGGAAAGATGACTTTTTGTTTCTAATACTTATTTTCTTTGCCATTTAGCTGTGATAGTTCTTTTGTGTGTGTGTGTTCCTCACACATTTTGTTTCTTCCCTTCTGATTAGCGGTATATTTTTTTAACCAATCTTTTCTTGGAAGTGTTTCATACTATCAGCAGCTCTCTTTATTTTGTTCTAACTTTCTTCATCCTGTATTCCCCTTTTAAAGGAGGTGTATTCTTCACGAGGATGTCAGATTTCTCTGCAGTAGGGCTCCCATTACTCAAATATGAAATTGTTGAATACATTATTGCCACTTCAGTCTTCTGTCCTGAAGCAGGATGCTATTGATGTAAAAGTCAGTGGGCCCCTTGTGAATGTGCTAACTACTCCAATAAATAGTTGTCAAAGGTGTTTTAAAGTGTAGCTTATACACCATGTTCCACATGTTCACTTTGATTATGGAGGGTTAAATGAAGATTTACACTATTCTTGTTTTTCTTCATAATTTTTTTAATGTTTTTCATCATTTTCAGAGCATAATTCTCCTTTTATGATTTGGTCCATGTATAACTCTGCTATTACATTCCTTCTAATTCAACCAGGAATTTCAATCCGTGAAGATTATGTGACATAATGTGACAGCGATGGCTTACTTGACTCTGTTTTTTTTTAACATAAACCTCCCTCCCTTTCACAAGTGCAATATACTCTCTCATTCCTAAATAATTGGACTATAATAATAGATAGTAAGATGAATATTTTCTTTCTATCAAGGTTCCAACCAGCATATTAAATATATATTTATGTCTTATAAATATCTATTATTTATCATAAAGATGTATTATTCAAAACTGGATATTTTCATCTTCCAGAATTTTGTAAAAGCATAATTACATAGAAGTATTATATAAAAAGTAAATTGCTGTAAAAGTATCAGTACAGATAGTCCTAATCTAACTGCTTATTTTTATTTCCTCATTTAACTGAATTTTATATGTTTAGCTTTTTCTTCGTCTTGCCTACATTTTGTTTACTGCTGTTATATCCTTTTTTCTAAGAATGCTCTTAAAGAATGAAAGATCTCAAACTATGTTTTCTTTTTTTTCCTTTTTTCTTTATTGATATTCAGTTCTCAAACTTCCTTAAAAAAAATTAAGTACCAGACAACTTAACACATTTTTCTTCAGATTCTTGAAGAGCTTTCACTTTTTTTTAACGTAAACCATTTCTCTTTATGTGAGTGAATGCTGTCTTTCTGCCTGCCTGTCTGTATATCCCTGTGCTTAGAACTAAAGATATTTTGGAGAACACTGTTCAAGAAGTTCTGATCCAAAGCCTCCAGCCAAAAGTCTACATCTACCGCCAGAACCCTCTCTCCCACTGCTACGTGTCTTGTTGGTATCCTCATGAACTGGTGACCACTGGCTCCTCTACAGCACTCTAAAGGCTGTTTCACTATCTTATGGCTGCTTTGCATTCAATGGACTCTAAAACCAGAATTCACCCATGAATATGTTTTGCAACTTACATACTAGCTCTCCGTCCTGTCTTTACTTCATCTTAAGCCTCTCAAACACAGATCTGATAAAGGCAGCAGGAACATAGCTATAGCTTGTTCTTTGGCACCTTTATTCCACATTTCTCCCTCTTCATATGAATGCCAGCTGGGGCCTTGTGTACCTTCCCACAATTCATGCTCACATTTTAAGAACTGCAAAACATATCTGAACACATTTGGGTTGGTTGTGAGAGTAGAGAGTAAACAGTACTTAATGTGAAATCACCTATGGATTCCAGCTGTTCCTGAAGTTTGTCACCTGCAAGTACCATTTTTCATGCCCTAGCAACAGATTGTAAATAACTGTAAGACAATAAATTATTTCACTGGGGAGGTGAGATGGCTGCAGAGCAGTTGTCAGAGGTAAAAGATTTTGGAGCAGGCTGTGTACGAATCAGACCAGAGGACCTCAAACCTTAGTAAGAGGAGGTAGAACCGGGCAGACCAAGTATCCCATTTTGTGGATTTTCAGCTGGTGGGGTAAGGGTAGACTTGTACCCTCTGTACTGAGCCTAGATTTGTGATATATTGCATTTTAAATATATCTGTATAAAGTTCTAGTTCTGAACATTTCAGTCCTGTGTCTTCCTCTACTTCCAGTCCAAGGTGGAAACACATTCCTTTGTGTTTAATTGCTCATAAATTTCAGCTGTTCCTGACAGATACAAGTTTTCATGCAACATCTTTAGGTCTTTAAGTATTTGTAAGATAAAAAGTTATTTGAAAGCTGTGCGATCTGATTCTTATTCAGGTTTGTTACATTTTGGCTATAAAAATAGAAGTGTAAAGGGGCCATGTATCAGAAGCCTTTCTGAATTCTCAGTTTCTGGACTTACTGTCACCCAGGTGTTGGAGTTTTTGCATCTCTTAATGAAGCTATTTAGGGTGCCCAGTTAAGCACGAATGAGAGCAGCCAGGCCAGTTCAACCAAGTGTTAGATACTTCCACTTATTTAGACAAGTTATAATTGCATAGGCTTAGTTTGTACTGGAGGGAACATCACATAGGTTCTGGTTGTCAGAATCAGGACCAGAATGAATGAGTTCCCCACTATTTTAGTTTTTATGAAGTGTTTACATTTATGCAAATCACATATATGTTCCACACCACTGTTTGCTAAGAGAGATATTTTGTATGTACGTTGCACATGTTTATGTGACTGCAAAGCCTCAGATATGTACCTAACTCATAAATGGAGGGCAACACATGGAAATAATTGAAATAATTCTGGAAAACAAATAGCCTTCAATAAATTTAGGAGTTTTTAAGTTGTTTCTGATGCAATTGAATATGTAAAATGGTCATGGATGCTTTTTGTAACAGCAAATCCAGTTTATGCATCAGCTGTCCACCCTGTTTTTTTTCTGTTCCTGCTGTCCTTTGCCCTCCTGTGCCTGCTGCCCAGCTGTATCAGTTGTTAAATTCCCTGCACTGGTCTCCCTTGCTAACCCCAAAAACTCTTGCTCAGATACAGCTCAGAGGGGGACATAGGGGAAGTAATGAGGGGCAGGGCTAGTGTAGTTGGAAGGCAAAAGTTACTCAAGCTAAGAGCATGGTTATGGAATGAAATGGGGACAAAATTCAATTCCTAACTAAAATAGCACACTTGATAATTTATGCTGCTCATTTGTCCCCTCTTTCTGATGTGTGTACCTGGTGCAAGTGTGTTGCGTGTTACAGCTGTCCTGGTCTGCAATGTCAGGTAGCAGAAGTGCCATTCTTAGTTCTTCTCAGGAAGTAGGACATATGGTGCTTATTTGCTGAGCAACGTAATTGCATCTTCACCAGTTATCTCAGGCATATCCAATGGAATTAAGCTGTGCTTCAGAAATGAGGCTCTGGAGAAATTATACAGTAAACAAATTCTCTCTGAATGTGTTCATCCACATTCCTTTTCTGTATAGTTCTACAGATATTTAAGTGTTTGTTGGATTTTTTTAACCCTGAAATCTAGTTAAATACCAAATGATGTATGCGTGCAGCCTATTAGCATGCGGTATCATTTAATAAAGATGATGATTTAGGCATATGAGCTAGCTTTCAGAATACACAATGAGTTTTTCTAAAACTGTTTCACAGTTTGTGTTTGTACATGTCCAGGCAAATTGCTATGTAAAACTAATCAACTGCTGATATCGCTCTTTTAAGAATACTAACCATGCCAAGTGTGCTAAAAGATCGGTTTCAAGTTCCTCAAGCTAAATCCCCAGTCTGAAGAAGACTCACTCTCTGCTAAGAAGAAAGTCTACAGCTGATTTCTGTGAAGTGCCTAGTATGGTGTTTGCATCTAAATGACATTTTTAAATACAAGAATTTAAAAAAAATCTTCACTGGAGAAATAAGGGGAACTCAAAAGATTTCTGATGCAAGAAAAGCCTCATGGAGATAATAAGAGATTTGAGAATGCAGTCATAGCAGAGATGATAGAAGATTCTAAGCAGAAAACCCCTAGTGTAAAATCCTCATTTTCTGGGAAAAGAATGCAGGCTTTCACTCTGAAAACCCAAATTATAGACTAGTTTTTGAGATAGCTTTAAAATGTTTAAAACTGATGATATAAACAGAAATGGCAGGAGTATGAAAATGTCAAGGTACTAATAGAAATAGCAGAAGATGTCTACAGGCAAGGTTATTGTACCATGTGTAGTAATTATCAGTTAGTTCAGCAGTTCGCTCAGAGTTCATACATATAACTTTTGACTGTACTTTCCTTAGAACTGGATAGGCAAACTCTAACTCTAAAAGCTTCAGGCTATCTGAAGCAGATTCATATCATCTTTGTCATAAACATAACCCATGTATGTGGCTTACACATACAGTAGGACTAGGAGTCATAGAATCATAGAATGGTTTGGGTTGGAAGGGACCTCCAAAAGATCATCGGGTTCCAACCCTCCTGCCATGGGCAGGGATATCTTTCACTAGATCAGGTTACTCAAAGTCCCATCCAACCTGGCCTTGAACACTTCCAGTGACAGGGCATCCACAGCTGCTCTGGGCAACCTGCTCCAGTGTCTCACCAAACAAAAGAATTTCTTCCTTATATCCAATCTAAATATACCCTCTTTTAGTATCACTACAGGCCCTGGTAAAAAGCCTTGCTCCATCTTTCTTATAAGCCCTCCTTATAAATTGAAAGGCTACAAGAAGTTCTCCCCGCAGCCTTCTCTTCTCCAGGCTGAACAACCCCAGCTCTCTCAGCCTTTCCTCATAGCAGAGGTGCTCCAGCCCTCTGATCATCTTTGTGGCCTCCTCTGGCCCCGCTCCAACAGGTCCATGTCCTTCCTGTGCTGAGGACCCCAGAGCTGGATGCAGGGCTCCAGGTGGGGTCTCACCAGAGCAGAGCAGAGGGGCAGAATCACCTCCCTCGCCCTGCTGGCCACGCTGCGGGGGATGCAGCCCAGGGTACAGTTGGCCGGCTGGGCTGCAAATGCACATTGTTGGCTCATGTCCAACTTTTCATCCACCAGTATCCCCAAGTCCTTCTCTGCAGGGCTGCTCTCGATCCATTCAACACTCAGCCTGTACTGATACTGGGGATTGCCCCGAACCAAGTGCAGGACCTTGCACTTGGCTTTGTTGAACTTCATGAGGTTCACACAGACCCATTCCTCCAGTCTGTCAGGGTCCCTCTAGATGTTATTTCTTCCTCTGGAGAATCAACTGCACCACTCAGTTTGGTGTCACGCAGATGCTGAGGGTGCACTGTGACAGGTACACTGCCCGCCATGAAGAGCGGGGCTTTGACACGGCGATCACCGGCTTTTCGCCCCGCATTTTCGCGCCTTTTGTGCTCCGCCCTGCCCCCGGGCACGCGCAGCCCTCGGCGGGGGGAGCGGGAGGGGCGGGGCCTCTCGGGCGCCAGGCGGGGCCCGCAGCCAATGAGGCGCCTGCGCTCGGAGACGCTTCTGGATCATGGCCAATGAGGACCGGAGCGCAGCTCCGCCCCGGGTATAAATGGGGCGACGCCGGAGCAGGGCCTTGGCGTGGTCCTGTGAGAGCAGCGGGTCTGTGTTGGGAACGCTCCCCTCGCCCGGGGCTGAGTGCCCTCGCCTCCTTCGGGTGAGTGATGTCTTCTGGGTGTCCTTGCGTGAGCCCTCACACACCCACCCCCCCCGCCCCCGGGTGAGCGATTCCGTCCTCTGGGTGCCCGCGGGAGGGAGAGAGTTTCCCCCTTGTGAGTGAGTGTGTGCGCGCTGGGGATCATCATTGCTGTGCGGTAACATCACCCTGCCCGACTGACACCTTGAACCTGTTATGTGTGAAATGTTACTGGAGTGTTGACTGATTTCAGTTTATCCTTGTTTCTCATTGGTTTCTGTTGTGTGATTTTTGTTTTTTTTTCGTGACATGAAGTTGTTTCGAGTTTGTCCTTTGTTTCAGTTAGTCTTAATGTACCTCAATCTGTTTAATATCTGGTCTGTACTGATACTGGTGATTGCCTGACCCAGGTGCAGGACCTTGCACTTGGCTTTGTTGAACTTCACAAGGTTCACATGGGCCCGTTCCTCCAGTCTGTTAAGGTCCCTGTGGATGGCATCCCATCCCTCTGGAGAATCAACTGCACCACTCAGTTTGGTGTCACACAGGTGCTGAGGGTGCACCAGTCCTGCTGTCTGTCATTAATAAAAATACTGAAAAGTACCAGTCACAGTCCCCTGAGGGAGACTACTTGTTGCTGATCTCCGTTTGGACACTGAGCCATTGACTGCAACTCTTTGGATGTCGCCATCCAGCCAGTTCCTTGTCCATCAAATAGTCTATCCATCAAACCCATCTCTCTCCAATTTAGCAGTAAGGATGTTGTGAGGGTCTTTTCAAAGGCCTTGCAGAAGTCAAGATAGATGGCTCTTCCCTTATCCACCAACACAGTCATTGTAGGCGGCCACTGAATTACTCAGGGAATTATGGACTTTATGAAGTCCATAAAGCTTTTAATTTTATATAATATAATGATGGAAAGTGGAAATAATCCCATTCTAGGGGGGAAAGAAAATGAAGAAAAGCAGGACAGGGCTAAGTCTGGATCAGAGTTGTGAGGGAAGAACTTTCTTTCTAAGCCCTCACATGGAAACTGATTAGCCTTCAGCATACCACATGGACATCTGATCATCATGTTTCCAGTTCATCCATTTGGTGAACTTCACTTAATTGCATTACATGTTAAACAGCAGGCATTCCCAACTTGGAGTAATGTTGTTCTTTAATGATGCAATTCTACCTTGTTCATGTTATTCTTGGGCAGAGCCATCAGGTGTTTGACGCCTGGGAAGCTCATAATTGGAGCTGCTACAGGGCTTGCTTTCAAGTCTTGTAGTATGTGTGTATGCCAGGGCTACCGGCAGTATCAGCTTTTCATCATTATGACTCAGGCCTACCAGGAGGTGAGTTTTTTTCTATTCTGGACATCTTCTGAACTCAAAAGAGCAGTGGAGCTAACAAGTCAGGAGCAGCTCTCCATTTAAATCCCATAGAGGGGTGGGAAAGTAATACATGGATAAGGCCTAGCTGGATTGTGTGGATCACTCAGCAGCTGTCGTTGCTGTTACTAACCTGTGTGAAATATTTCCTTCTAACTCCATCTTTTTGAAGGCTGGAATTTCATTCAATCAACAAGTAAATCTGTATGCACTTTTTTCCCTACTACCCAGTTCCATAATGAGGTAAGAAACTGGAGGAACAAGTTACTAAACATGCAAAAAACATACAGCGGAGAAACCTTCTTGAGTTTTTAATCTGGATATTAAAAGGCACCAAAGAACATGTTGTTTTCACCTAGTACTTTCTCTTAAAGATAGATGTCCCTGTTGAGGCATGACATCTCTCCTTAAGGACCAAGTAATAGAAAGATTTTACACTCGAGTGGCACACAAATCTGAAGCCAGAGAAAGACATAAGTAGTTCTACTTTGTGTTCAACACATAATAAATGTGGTGCAATTAATTGAACTATGATGTTCACAGAATCACAAAATCACAGACCAGCCCAGGTTGGAGGGGACCTGAAAAGATCATCTGGTCCAACCTTTTATGGGAAAAGTTGCTTAGATGAGGTTATTTTATTTGTGGTAGAAAGTCCCAAAGAATTCCTGGTAGAATGGAAAGCAAAGCGTTCCTTGTAGTGGTGAAGATGTTGAGTCTCTACCAGATTCTGCCTCTGATTTAAAATCAGTTTTCTTTTGGACAGAAATCTGATCCTTGGAGTAGTATGAATCAAAATACGGAGAGATTGCTTAGCATGGAGATCTGTGTGGTAGCCATCTGCTCCTGTCATTAAAGAGGAGGCTGGAAATTAGCTGGTACTTTGCACAATATTGTGAAATAGCTTGAAGGCTTTGCCACAAGGACCTAGCTCAATTGCCTGAAATATGTTCTTGGAAATGTTTCTTCTTTTGCCACGTATTTGATAATGCCTACATTGTGCATCTTACAGTAAAGTCTCATATCTGTCACACAAAGTACATTAAAATAAAATGTTTGTTTCTGTTCCTGCGGCACTTGTATGGTACACCAGAAAAAAACAGCAAGAGCAGTGAACATAGGTGAGGTAAACTTCTTCTTACTACTACAGTCAGTACAAATGCCTCTTATTGTGTGCCCTCAAACTTGTCATGTTAGGACATAACCTACTCTTGCTGAAAGAATCAAAATAGTTTGTCTCCAAAGAAAGCAAAGTTAGAAACAACTTCTTTGAATCTGTTACAAAATATCCAATGATTTCAGATTCAGTAGGTTAGTTTTATTTATTTAAGGTAAGTCTTGTATTCATTAAAGAAAGGCACACCATCTGTGCCGCATAAATCACTGCCATGACTATGTCCTTGATTAACCAGACCTTGGTCTATTTGCCTGTCCAGACCTTGTGTGGGGAGAACAGCCTTTGCTGTGCTGATGACAGGAAGGTTCAGTTTCAGGTAAAAAGAGATTTCCCACAACATGGCTTTTGTTTATGGTTACAAAAATAGACTAATTGTTTCATTTGATACACTTTTTAATGTGGCTTAAAAAAACCCAATTCTCATGTAGGAGATGGACTGAATGTGGGACCAGAAAGAGATCATAGTCTGTTTTTCAACTCTCCCACCTCTGAAAGTCTTTTATAGCCTTATGCCTAGTAAGAGGGAAGAAAACCTACTTCCCCTATAGCCTAAATGACTTTGAAAGTGTAGCCTGCATACATAGTTGGGTCCCACCAAGCTAATAGATTTTTTTTTGAGGGCTTTGTGTAATTGCAGTGATGATGGCCCTCTGTGCAGAGTGCTTTGCAATTGAAAGCTCTGTGGAGCATGTGGCATCTGCTGACCAAATGGTGCCATTTGCTTAATTTTAATTCTGTGAAACCAGCTTTCCAAGAAGGAAAATTCAAACTACAGAAGTTACTAACAAATCCTTCTTTTTCCTGCCTCCTTCTCCTGCATTGTACTATATCAAATGCACTGAAATGCAAATAGTCATTGTGAATGAGAAATGGTTCCCCTCATCTTCTATCCACTTCCCCACCAGTCACCCTACATCCAGCCCTCTCCCACCAATGCATCCTCTAATCTGGCACCCTTTGCTCTTGCCATATGGCTTTTGCAATGTCCCCCACAAGACTTCACAATCCGTGTGTTGTCTAATCCCCTGGATCAGAGCAGGGCTGCATTTGAGCACATGGAAAACAGCCAGTGGTGAGAGTCACGTCTACTGGGGGATGTTCCCTGGCACAAGCTGTAGAAGTGGCAAGCCGTTTGGCAGCTTCAGCCCCACTGACAGCTACAGAAGAGGACGGGGAGGGCTCTAGCTCGCACTGACTCTCTGTTCACCACCAAAGACACAACAGGTGACCATATTAACCAGCCAGGAAGCACTGAGGAAGCCCCAGAAAGGCCACCCTTGCAACAGTTTCTTCTACTCTACAGTTTCCTAATTTGTGTATTTTAAGTGCTTTGAAAAGGATAGATGAGATGGAAAATATTTAGGTTGTGGGGGTTTGTTTGTTTGTTTTGTTGTTTGTTTTTTTTTTTTTTAAGGTAAAAGATGTGTTTCTGCTTTTCTCAAGCACATTCTCTATAAAAATGAAAAATTTGCCCACAATTCATAATCCACCCAGGCACAGGAACTATGATAACAAATAGCAATTCAAGGTCTTTTCTAAAAGCTTCTGTGGGTAAGCAGTTCTCAAATCATTATAGACACTAACCCCACACCAATATAAAAAACTCACAGCTGAATATTCCTCTAACAGCTCACAGTTCTCTGCGCCCGGTGTAACATTTAATGAAATTCACAAAACAGTGCCATGAATGTGTGGAAAACAGTCAGAAAGCCAGAGCACAGAACAGAAATGGTAATCTTCTAGCCTGGAACATTCTTAATTTCAAGAGAATATTTTATGTTCTGGAGGTTAAATGAATTTTTACCATGTGCACACTCTTAAAAGGTCAGTGCACATAAAAAAAATTGCTATATTTTTTAGATGTTAAAAAACCCCATCTTTGCTCTTTTCCAAGATGATTAAAAGGCAGGAAGATAGAAAGGCAGGGATTCTTTGGAAGTTATATTTCAGGTTTATGACTATCTTTTTTCACGGAAATGTGGTATAAAAGTGAGTGAGCACCGAATTCCCTGATTTTCCAAGCAAATCTAAATAATAATGATTTCTTATTAAGATTAATCTTGGATGAAACATGACCTCTGAATAAATGAGAGGACATCACTTAATGATTTCTGTTGTTAAAAAAACAAAACAAAACAAAACAAAAAAAATCCCTCTGTCCAAAACCGTTCCCCAACATATATTTTCTTGTTGAATGCTACCAACTTCATCCTCCCCACTGGATTTACTTGCTAGACCTCTAAGACAAAACTGCTCAGAAGTAGTTACCGTATTTTCAGCTATATTGATAGCTCTGATGTTATGGAGTATTTACTTTGAGACAAAAATTAGCTTGAAATGGTCTTTCTGATTGCCTTAAAACATCATGGTGGAATTAACCTAACGAACCATCTCATCCTAATGAACACATCTAAAAAGGACCTAATAGATTGTAATCTAAAAATTTCTATTTTTCTTCAACAACTACAAGGAAAAAAAAAAATTAAAAAAACCCTACCTAAACAAACAAAACCCAACACCTTCCTTCCCCCCTGCCCCCCCCGCCCCCCCCCCCCCCCCCCCAAAAAAAATAACCACCAAAGAAACCTGAAGACCCACAGGCTTTTGTGTTTTAAATATTAACATGGACTGTAGCCTGGACTCAGTTTGACAAGACCATGAATGGACATCACAGTAAAGAGGCTTTATATTCCTTGATAGACTTACTATCCTCTGATTTTTCACTTTGACCCTCTTTTAAAAGTTTCCACCCTATAGTAGGAATGACTGAGCAGGATGTGTTAGCCTATGCTACCATAAACTGAAGCTGCCTGAAAAAAGTGTATTAGTACAAACATCCCCTTACGCACTGCTTTTGGAGCGCAAGCCGGGGTCTCTGCATGGCATCACACCGTGTTGATTTAACTTGCCCGCTCACCTGGCACTACTCTGTACGTGGCTGCAGCACGGCACTGCGCTGTGTCGTGGGGGAGCTTTGGCCACAGGCCTTTTCTGCTCCTGTAAACAACAGAGTAAGGAATGCTAAAATGTATTTTCAACCCTCTGGTGGCTGTTGTGAAATTAAACAAATTTTGAGCATAAAAAGCACTATCAAATATTCATTATTTTTAATGATTGCAAAATAATAATGTAGTAACTAACACATTTAAGCAGAAGAAAATGCAGTAAATTAAATACCAATGATCTGTATGCCTGAGTTAAAGCTACAGGTGGAATATTTCCATTACCTTAATTTTGACAAGGTCCACAGCACATTCTTCAGATTCTGTTTATTAATAACACCTTTTAATATATCTAGCAAATTAAAATGCAGAAAATGTGCATGGTGCATTAACCATGCCCAGTGGTCTGCAAATTTCATCTCTTATTATTGGGAAGAGGAAAAAACAGTGAGTTACTGCTGTTGTGGCTTATGATGGTGATGATGATTATTGACATTATTATGTGCCTTCACAGACATGCTTGAAATCCATGTTGAGGGCACTGGGTGAGTGATTCTTCAGAGTCAGAAAAAATCATCATGGGCTATATACGTGATTTTGCTGGATATGCTGAATTTCGAACTGACTAGAGATATTCAGGGAGTTCATAATTTATGTACAAATGCACCCACATTAAGCGTAATCCTAGACCATACTTCTTCAAACGCAGCTTTTCAAAGATGTGCAAAAGCAGTCTCAAAGGCGTGAAATTGTGCAGTTGAATTAACTGACATTGCAAGTAAAGAGATATTTTGTTTCAATGGAGTTTTCTGGGTGTTGCCATTGGGGAAGTCTAATGAAAGCAGTTATTCACAATGGCTTTTTAGCCCACAGATGTTCTGAAACAGGATCTGTGACTCACCAAACCATTCATGGATCCAGGCTTCTCCTCCTGCAATTAAATCTGCTCTTTCTAGATATGGGTAAGAATCTCAGGAAATCTAGGAACTGGGCAGCTAATGCTCCCGTGCTTCAAGTACGTTCAACTATGCTCAGTCCTGCACCTCTCGCTTCAGTAAATTATGAGCACGTGTGCGCAAAGGCTTAACAATATATTTCCTGGTTCAACATAACATGAGAGTCATATCTCAAAGGGGCAAAGTTGTTTTTGCAAAATGGGATTACGGTGATGAATTAGGTTGATGTTTCGTAGATTTGTTCAGAATTGTGTGCATCACTGTAAAATGTTGATTAACTCATAGCGACTGGTAGCTTTACTTGACACTGCTACCTCTGCCATTTTTCTGTTCATAGTGCTAGTCAGGTAACTTATTTCCTCAAAAAAATTAAAATTAAAAAAAAATCGCTCATTACTAGTGGAGAAAGTAAATATCACCCAAAGGCAAGACTTGTCAATCATGGCTTCATTTACGATAAATACTCGTGTTAACTGGACGTGAATTCTTCTTTAAAAGCAGTAATTTGGTGAACTGAACAGGATTCCAGGGCTGATAGGAACTGCAGGCATCCTGCTAGGTTACAGATGTAGAAAAGCTCACTTTCAGTGCCTCTTATCTGGACAGTGCAGCTTTCAGAGGCATTTGCGCCTTCTGGACCCAGAGACATAAAGTTGCATAAATAACTCCAGCTTCACTGCTCCAAGGTAGACTAAGGAGATTAATGGACTTTTTGAAAGGGAAACTGACTGACTGCTTTTTTGGGGGGAAAAAAAAATTGTTTTTTTTGCCCCCAAATTAAAATAAAAGAAGAGAAACTTTATAATTTAGTTACGTTAATTCAAGCAGTTCTTCAAATATGACTGTTACCTCTGCTATTCAGGCACCTGGATGTAGGGCAATTATTTTTCTCTCTTGCCTTCATCAGGAGATCTGTTTTATGTCACACAAAGGTTGTGTAGACTCTAAAAGCCTATTTTGAGATATACAAGTCAGGAATTTCACAGCAGGCTAGCACTCTCCTGTCTTGATGTCCCAGCAGTGTCTGAGACCACAGGAGCTTGTACAAGGTGACAATAATCTCCTTGACAACAAAAGAGCAAGAGTAAAGAACAATAAGTGTTTAGTCCAAGCGATGCGGCTTGTCCCTCATCAGGCAGCGGAGCAGAGTTCAAAGCTTTATCCAAATTGTTGTTTCTCAGTGAATTTCTATCAATTAGAATCTTCTGGGTTTAAGTGACCATGTTCTACTCTCAAAATACGTTCATACAGCAGATGCTGCTATAATCATAGCTTTCCCAGACCTACCTGACATTAACAAACCAAATCTATTCATTACCCTGTGTCAGGGTTTCCCACCTGGCAACCATATACTAATATCCCTCTGTCCTGATCTGAGATCTGCTCATAAAATGCACAGTAGAGGCCACCTGTAAACAACAGTGTGTGACTAGTGATCTGCACATAATCCTATTGTCTTGTGGAAATAAATTATGAGAAATAATACAGATGATTTCAGACAAATATGGTTCTTATATTTATAATTTGACCACTTCATGCACATACAAAATACATCAAACTCATAATGAAAAGAAGCAGACAATGCCCCCCAAATATACAAAGAAACACTTTAAATAACATTGTCTGTGTACGAGCACATTTGTGCGTAGCCTTCCAAAATACATTGTCACTCTTTCTCTTCTTCCATAGATGTCATAGCACTCTT